>NW_027362773.1:75740861-77009611 GCF_046119375.1 Phyllobates terribilis | reverse complement strand
GACGCGTGACGTCACTGGGGTCGCGACGGCGGCTTCCGGTCGGGGCCTAGTCGGTGGCGGTGTCATGGCGGTCTCGGGTACGGCAGGGGGACTTTCGGGCTCTGCGACGGGGAGCTGGGGCAGGTGGGTGGTCTTCCGGTATGGGGTATAGGCATCCCCCTTACCTGCTGCCATGCGTCTCGCTCCCTCTTCTGCGCCGTCTCCGGCCTTGGGTCCTCCCGCGTCATCCGCAGAGGTAGTCGACGTCTTCTTCCAAGGGAGCGGGTTCCGTGGACGGATTCCAGCTTGCTGGGCCATCTCCCGGCCCCACTCCGCCAGGATCTCCCTCTGCACTCGGGCCATCCTTCCCGCGAGGCCCTCCAGGGCACTCCGCGCGCACTCCCGATCTCGGGGAAGCTGCGCCAGGATCTCCGCTAAGCCTAGCGGGGTTGTTGACTCCAGCAGGCTCCTGACCATCGGGTCGGTGCTGCTCTGCTCCACTTCCGGCAGGCTCCTGGCCAGCGGGCCGGTGCTGCTCTGCTCTCCTCCTTCTTCCCTCTGCAGGCTCCTGGCCAGCGGGCCGGTGCTGCTCTGCTGCCGCTCCATTCCCGGGTCTACTCTTTCTCTCCTCGACTCCGGGTGCTCTTGCTCTGGACACCTCGCCTCCGGGTGCGCTCGTTCTAGACTGCTCCCAGCGACACCCATCTTTGCTCTTTTCTTTCGTCCCCTCCCACTTCGAGGGCGGTCCCGGGGCAACTCGGTGACTGTCAGCTCCAGGGGTAGTTCTTTCACGCTGACAGACACCTCCAGCATCACAGTCTCTGTTGGTGGGGGCGGTTTCCACTTTTGGCGCCATTTTCTGTCCTGGCCCACGATGGGAGGTGGCCTCTTGCCCTCCTTTGGCACGCCCATAATGGCGTCCGCTGCTCTTCCAAGGCGGGAAATCTGCGGTTTTGGCGGGAAGCGTCGCCCAGTGGCGGGAAACTCTGCAGATGGCGGGAACAAGCTGGAAATGGCGGACAATCGGCGGGAAACGACTGGTGATGGAGTCCGATGGCGTGGACCCTCCGGAACCGGCAGGAGTCTTCTTTCTGAGGTAAACTTGCACTTTTCTTCAGGCACGCAGTACCCGGGTGTTGCGGGCACGTAATCCTGCCGACTACGCCAAAGTTGACGCGCCCCCTGGGACATATTCCTTTTTGAGGGGAATACCCGGCACCGGATCAGATGGGGGGTTGTAGTCGCCGAGCGGCTGTGACCCGGCCCGTGCCCAGGGCGTCAAACTCAGTGTTGTGGCAGTCCTACAGATGTTATTAAGAGTTCTTTTGTGTCGACTACGCCACCCGTTGTGATGCGGTCACTGTGGCCGCCGCTGCAGCAGGGTCCGCTGAGGCTGATGGTGGATGCGCAGCTTGGTGGGATAACCCCCAACGGGAGGGGTATAGCCTCAGAGGGGACAGGCGCAGAGGATGGGGGTTGTGGTGGTGCGGTGCAGCCGGTAATGATGACAGACTCGGGTAGTGCAGTTAAGGGTCTTTACTTACTGCAGATGTTCCTGGTCACTCTAGCTCCAAGTGACCTCCCGAGCCGTGCTGCGTCCACCAGGTCCTGGATCCGGCCAACCCCCAAACAAGTCCGGAGCGTGGCCCTGAGCTCTCCCTCTGTCCTTCCTTCAGCCGTCCCCACCAGTGATTCACCTAAATCCAGCTCCCTCGGGCCTTCTGTTGGGCAACCTTTGGCCTCAGGTTCCCTGACCCTCCATGTGGTGTGCCTTCAGGGTGAATGTAGTGGGTGACCGTGACAGACTCTGCCCACGGTCTCCGGTCTCTGGCTGGGGAATGTCTTTACCCCCACCAGCTTGGGTTCCGGTACCCTTCTGCTGACTCCTCACCCGGTGTTCTTATTTGGGTTCTTGGGTCCCTTCTTTGTCCCCCTCTGGGTCTCCTTCTTTACTCCACTCTCTCTCCAGGGCTGTTGTTTCTTTCTGCAGGCTTGTCCTCTGCATCTGACTTACTCTCTGCGTCTGACCCTGTTCTCTGATGGTGCCCACCTTATATACACCCTCTATGTGTGAGCTCAGGTGACCAGCACCCAATGAGCTCCTATCTTTACCCAGGCTGCTCCCCCTATCTGCCCCTACACTACATGGGATGTTCCTCCCCCCTCCCACTCCAGCCAGGAACAGGCTCGGTCGCACCTGCACATTTCTAAGTGGGAGTGCCGTCGGCCTGCTCCTCTGGAATGGGATGTATGTAGTGCATGCAGTCTATCTGAGCTCAGTTCCACACTCCTTCCTTACCCGGGAGTGGAATATCACACCTCTGGGTTGAGGTGCAATACCCCTGTAGCAGCCGAATCCTCAGGGTGCTACATGTACACAGTGACTGCACCAGCAGAATAGTGAGTGCAGCCCTGGAGTATAATACAGGATGTAACTCAGGATCAGTAGAGGATCAGTAATGTAATGTATCTACACAGTGACTACACCAGCAGAATAGTGAGTGCAGCTCTGGAGCATAATACAGGATGTAACTCAGGATCAGTAATGTAATGTATGTACACAGTGACTCCACCAGCAGAATAGTGAGTGCAGCTCTGGAGTATAATACAGGATGTAACTCAGGATCAGTAATGTAATGTATGTACACAGTGACTGCACCAGCAGAATAGTGAGTGTAGCTCTGGAGTATAATACAGGATGTAACTCAGGATCAGTAATGTAATGTATGTACACAGTGACTGCACCAGCAGAATAGTGAGTGCAGCTCTGGAGCATAATACAGGATGTAACAGAGGATCAGTAATGTAATGTATGTGCACAGCGACTGCACCACCAGAATAGTGAGTGCAGCTCTGGAGTATAATACAGGATGTAACTCAGGATCAGTAGAGGATCAGTAATGTAATGTATGTACACAGTGACTGCACCAGCAGAATAGTGAGTGCAGCTCTGGAGCATAATACAGGATGTAACTCAGGATCAGTAATGTAATGTATGTGCACAGCGACTGCACCAGCAGAATAGTGAGTGCAGCTCTGGAGTATAATACAGGATGTAACTCAGGATCAGTAATGTAATGTATGTGCACAGTGACTGCACAAGCAGAATAGTGAGCGTAGCTCTGGAGTATAATACAGGAGGTAACTCAGGATCAGTACAGGATCAATAATGTATGTACACAGTGACAGCACCAGCAGAATAGTGAGTGCAGCTCTGGAGTATAATACAGGATGTAATTCAGGATCAGTGATGTAATGTATGTACACAGTGACTTCACAAGCAGAATAGTGAGCGCAGCTCTGGCGTATAATACAGGATGTAACTCAGGATCAGTACAGGATCAGTAATGTATGTACACAGTGACTGCACCAGCAGAATAGTGAGTGCAGCTCTGGAGCATAATACAGGATGTAACTCAGGATCAGTAATGTAATGTATGTGCACAGCGACTGCACCAGCAGAATAGTGAGTGCAGCTCTGGAGTATAATACAGGATGTAACTCAGGATCAGTACAGGATCAGTAATGTGATGTATGTACACAGTGACTCCACCAGCAGAATAGTGAGTGCAGCTCTGGAGTATAATACAGGATGTAAGTCAGGATCAGTACAGGATAAGTAATGTAACGTATGTACACAGTGAATGCACCAGCAGAATAGTGAGTGCAGCTCTGGAGTATAATACAGGATGTAACTCAGGATCAGTACAGGATCAGTAATGTAATGTATGTACACAGTGACTTCACCTGCAGAATACTGAGTGCAGCTCTGGAGTATAATACAGGATGTAACTCTGGATCAGTAGAGGATCAGTAATGTAATGTATGTACACAGTGACTACACCAGCAGAATAGTGAGTGCAGCTCTGGAGTATAATACAGGATGTAACTCAGGATCAGTAATGTAATGTATGTACACAGTGACTGCACCAGCAGAATAGTGAGTGCAGCTCTGGAGCATAATACAGGATGTAACTCAGGATCAGTAAAGTAATGTATGTACACAGTGACTCCACCAGCAGAATAGTGAGTGCAGCTCTGGAGTATAATACAGGATGTAACTCAGGATCAGTAATGTAATGTATGTACACAGTGACTGCACCAGCAGAATAGTGAGTGCAGCTCTGGAGTATAATACAGGATGTAACTCAGGATCAGTAATGTAATGTATGTACACAGTGACTGCACCAGCAAAATAGTGAGTACAGCTCTGGAGTATAATACAGGATGTAACTCAGGATCAGTAGAGGATCAGTAATGTAATGTATGTACACAGTGACTGCACCAGCAGAATAGTGAGTGCAGCCCTGGAGTATAATACAGGATGTAACTCAGGATCAGTAGAGGATCAGTAATGTAATGTATCTACACAGTGACTACACCAGCAGAATAGTGAGTGCAGCTCTGGAGCATAATACAGGATGTAACTTAGGATCAGTAATGTAATGTATTTACACAGTGACTCCACCAGCAGAATAGTGAGTGCAGCTCTGGAGTATAATACAGGATGTAACTCAGGATCAGTAATGTAATGTATGTACACAGTGACTGCACCAGCAGAATAGTGAGTGTAGCTCTGGAGTATAATACAGGATGTAACTCAGGATCAGTAATGTAATGTATGTACACAGTGACTGCACCAGCAGAATAGTGAGTGCAGCTCTGGAGCATAATACAGGATGTAACAGAGGATCAGTAATGTAATGTATGTGCACAGCGACTGCACCACCAGAATAGTGAGTGCAGCTCTGGAGTATAATACAGGATGTAACTCAGGATCAGTAGAGGATTAGTAATGTAATGTATGTACACAGTGACTGCACCAGCAGAATAGTGAGTGCAGCTCTGGAGCATAATACAGGATGTAACTCAGGATCAGTAATGTAATGTATGTGCACAGCGACTGCACCAGCAGAATAGTGAGTGCAGCTCTGGAGTATAATACAGGATGTAACTCAGGATCAGTAATGTAATGTATGTGCACAGTGACTGCACAAGCAGAATAGTGAGCGTAGCTCTGGAGTATAATACAGGAGGTAACTCAGGATCAGTACAGGATCAATAATGTATGTACACAGTGACAGCACCAGCAGAATAGTGAGTGCAGCTCTGGAGTATAATACAGGATGTAATTCAGGATCAGTGATGTAATGTATGTACACAGTGACTTCACAAGCAGAATAGTGAGCGCAGCTCTGGCGTATAATACAGGATGTAACTCAGGATCAGTACAGAATCAGTAATGTATGTACACAGTGACTGCACCAGCAGAATAGTGAGTGCAGCTCTGGAGCATAATACAGGATGTAACTCAGGATCAGTAATGTAATGTATGTGCACAGCGACTGCACCAGCAGAATAGTGAGTGCAGCTCTGGAGTATAATACAGGATGTAACTCAGGATCAGTACAGGATCAGTAATGTGATGTATGTACACAGTGACACCACCAGCAGAATAGTGAGTGCAGCTCTGGAGTATAATACAGGAGGCAACTCAGGATCAGTACAGGATCAGTAATGTAATGTATGTACAAAGTGACTGGACCAGCAGAATAGTGAGTGCAGCTCTGGAGTATAATACAGGATGTAACTCCGGATCAGTAATGTAATGTATGTACACAGTGACTAGACCAGCAGAATAGTGAGTGCAGCTCTGGAGTATAATACAGGATGTAAGTCCGGATCAGTAATGTAATGTATGTACACAGTGACTGGACCAGCAGAATAGTGAGTGCAGCTCTGGAGTATAATACAGGATGTAAGTCCGGATCAGTAATGTAATGTATGTACACAGTGACTGGACCAGCAGAATAGTGAGTGCAGCTCTGGAGTATAATACAGGATGTAACTCCGGATCAGTAATGTAATGTATGTACACAGTGACTGGACCAGCAGAATTGTGAGTGCAGCTCTGGAGTATAATACAGGATGTAACTCCCGATCAGTAATGTAATGTATGTACACAGTGACTAGACCAGCAGAATAGTGAGTGCTGCTCTGGAGTATAATATAGGATGTAACTCCGGATCAGTAATGTAATGTATGTACACAGTGACTGGACCAGCAGAATAGTGAGTGCAGCTCTGGAGTATAATACAGGATGTAACTCTGGATCAGTAATGTAATGCATGCACACAGTGACTCCACCAGCAGCATACTGGGTGCAGCTCTGATCAGCTGCTAGTCAGTGTGGTGATTGCGAGTGTGGTGGCTGCAGATCCTGCTGTGAGCTCCTGATCTCTGAGAACCAACACCTCTCCACCTGGGGGCCTGCTCTCTCTCTTTCCCGGAGGGAGAGCTGGTTTCTGGGATGAGTGAAGGAGCCAAGTCCCAGGCTTCTGCTTCCCGAACCAGGCCGGCGGGGGGCAGAAGAAACCAGCAACCGGCCTGCACATCAAAGGACTCGGGGGTGAGACGCTGCACCAGGAGTCGCAGCAATGTGGCTCCTACTCCTCCCGGGATTGTGGAGACCCCTAGAAGCCGCAAGGCTTCCAGCATGGAGGTAAAGCCTGACAGCGGCGTGCAAGATGGTGCTCCTTCCGGAGGAAAGCGGAGTGCTCACGGAGGTGAGGCCGACCTCCCTGAGGGGGGTTGGGCGCTGCAGGGACCCCGGGAGTCTGTGTCCACCTATGCCTCCCGGGTCATGATCCGCCTCCGTGAGTATGAAGATGCCAGTAAGCTCATCAGGAGGCTCCGGGAGGAGCTGCGCTGCACAAGCGCCAAAGCTGCGGGGGCCTCCAAACAGAGCAAGGCTAAACTCCAGGCCAAGGTAAAGCGACTGACCAGCGAGATTCACCTGCTGGAACTGAGGAAAGCTGACATCAGGGAGCAGAGTGGTCATTTCAAAGAAAAACTAATAAATGAAGACCGCTTTAGAGAAATGGCTGATACCAGAGAGCAAAGGCAGATGGGGCTGCAGCCTGAGAGCCAGGTGGATGATGAGAGTGATGATGACCAGCAGGAAGCCCCACCTGGCAGCCTGCAAAGTCACCCGCAGGCCACGTGCAGCGAGCTCCCTGCAGGACAGGCGACAGTGACATCTGGTCGCAGTTCTGCCGGCTCTGGGGAGGACAGTGACAGCAGCGGCCAGGGAGGGGCGCTAATGGCGGAGATTAAGCTCCTGGAGTCCCCAGTGTGCCTCCAAAACTTCCATCTTGGTGACGATCTACCAGAAGAGGCACCTGGGGGCCACAAAAAGGCAAAGAAGACCAAGCCAAAGCTGCAGGAGGCGGTAAGATACGTATATGCCCCTCTCCCTGTACCCCCTGAGTCGGTGGCAGGCTCAGCTCGCTGTATAAGCCCCGTTGCCCAGCCCAGCCCGGGTTCTGCTGTGGATCCGGTGCAAAGGCGCGGGGAGATTACAGAGCGCGGTAGTGAGGCGCAGAGCTCCGTCTCTGCTTGTAGTAGTGGGGACGTAGCAGGAGGTGCATCAGCCGAGAGGCTGGACAGTGAGGGCGGCCCGGCGGCAGGCGTTCCATCAGGCCACGATGCTGTGGTGCGCTCCTCAGTGGGAGGAGGGAGCTGCCCGGTGTCGGGGGCAGCTCCGGTAGCCTCAGCACCTCTGAATGCTGTTGCCGCTGATCACTTAGTTGAGAAGCGGCGGCAGTGTGAGGGGGCTGTCGGGGCTGAGCGTTCCGGTCCTCCCACGAAAGTGCTATTTTGTGTTGGCGTCGCTGGTCCGGAAGATCCTGATGCTAAAGATCAGCGGCGCCTAACAGCATCTAAAGATCAGCGGCACATTATTCCGAATGCCAAACAGCGGAAATTACCGACCAATGATGTGGAGGGCACACATAAGACCGGGGGTGAGGTCGCCTCCAGTTCTATGGAGGTGACTGAGCCCCTTGTGCCTGATGCAGAGGTCAAAATGTCATCCGCCATTGTTACTGGTCCAGCAGGAATGAATGTGGTGGTGGGGGTGAATGAGGCTAATTCATTGTCTAGTGGTGTGGTTGCTGGTTTGGTGGAGGGTGAGATGGAGGTGGGTAATGGTGTTGCTGTTCGGGCTGATGTGGTCACTGGTCCGGTTGTCCCCCCGGGGGTGGCAACACCTGTCCAGAGTTATGCCAGTGTCACCTCCGGGGCAAATAGGGCATCCTCCTTGTCTCCGGGATTTGGGGACAGCATGTTGCAACGGCGCCTTCTGGAGGCTCTAAAGAAGGGAGAGAGATCACTAATGGTAGAGGGTCGAGAGGTTGATCTATCCTTCTGGATAGAGAGGCATGGCCTCGGGGCCTTCCGAGAGCAAAAAGAGGGGGATACAGTGTGGTCCCTCCCAACAGCCGGGCCAGGCAGTGTGCGTAGGAATGTGGTCCGTCTTCGGTGGAGGGGCAGTGATGCATGTCCTCCAAGGTCTAAAGTTGTGGAGCTCCTGCTGAGGATGGGCTTCAAGGCGATTGACATCTACGCCTTGATACATCCCTATTCCACGCCTGAGTTTGATATCAGCTTTGTTCGGCCGGAGGGGCTTGAGCTCTTCTGGGCGAATTATGAGCTGGCAAAAAATGAGCCCGGCTGGCGAGACTTTGCCGTTCAGGCAGTGTCTCACCAAAACCAGATCAAGAAAGTGACCGTGATGACTCGTAACGAGTCGCTTTCTTGCTATGACATCATTACGTGGCTTGGTCGGTATGGAGAGGTGGTGGAGATGCCAAAGAAAAACCGCGACGAGTTTGGTATCTGGTCAGGGGCCTGGACGTTTATGGTAAAACTTAAGCGTTCAGGTGGTACGGTTGCCCACATTCCATCGTCTGCCTTCATGGGTAGGGATCGTATCCTGGTCTTCTACCAGGGGCAACCGTAGCTCTGTCACAGGTGCGGCGACCCCACACACTTCAGTGCAAACTGCACCGTGCAGAAATGTGCGTTGTGTGGGGGTGTCGGCCATCTTGCTGCCTCTTGTGTGGAGATTAGGTGCCACCTGTGTGGTGAGTTAGGTCACCCATTCAGCCGTTGTCCTCGCTCCTTCGCTAATGCAGTCGAGACCCCGGTGGGAGTCAGCCGTGAGGCCGATTCTGCTGGGGAGGAGACTAGCAGGGGTGGGGGAGTCGAGGGGCCAGGGAAGAAAAGCAATAAAAGGACGCCTGCCCAGCTGAGGCGTCTAGACAAGCGCAGACAGGAGAGGGAGCGGGGCGAGCCCCAGACTACCGGGGCAGCCCCTGTCCTGGATGCCAGTCTTGCTGCTGAGGCCCCGAGGGATGATGAGTTGGATGAGGAGGTCAGGAGGATACACAGGGAGGAAACCGCCTCTGCCTCAGAATCCTCGCATTATGAAAGTATGGATGAGGATAATAAGCGGTGGCTAGAGAACAAGCGTAAGCTCGGCACCAAAAAGAAGAAAAAGAAGGGAGATAAAACATCTTCTCCCGCTCTGACCAAGGTACCTAAGGAAGGTAAAACTGACTCCCCTCTGGTTGGTCTTTCTAACCGGTTCCAAGCCCTTGATAACATCTCTTCCTCTGAGGAGGAGGCCGAGGGTGAGGTTCCGGCTTCAGCGGAGCTTACAGGGGGTGCCGAGTCTCCTTCTCCTGGGGATGCAAGGTCCTTGGGGGGAGGGACTGGCCCAGAGTCCGGAGACGAGGACGAGAAAAGAAGGAAAAATGTGGGAATGGACACCTCTGTGTCATTAAAGAGGGGGAAGGATTCCTCCTCTGAGGCAGAGGGTAAGGGGAGTGGGAAGAAGAAAGCCATCTAACTCAATCACCAATGATGGCGGTACCCACTCCGTTGACGCTGGCTTCCATTAATGTCGCCAGCATTAAGTCAAATATGGCTAGATTTGCGGCCTTTGATTTTCTCAGCCGGGTTGAAGCTGACATTTTCTTTTTGCAAGAGACCAGGCTGCCAAATATGGCAGAGGTGTTTATAGCTAAGAGGGAGTGGAGACTCGGGCCCTCCTATTGGTCTCTTGCGGCCAAGCCGTATAGCGGAGTGGCGGTCCTTTTTACCGCACCAGTAGAATGCCGACGGGTTATTGAGTTAGAAATGGGGAGGTGCCTGATATTAGATGTCCTCATGAAGGGACAGGAGCTTCGGCTCATTAACATTTATGGTCCCCAATCTAAGTGGGACCGGAAGTGTCTCTTTACGAGGATCAAGCCCTACCTTTTTACGAGTCGGCAGGTCGTCTTTGGAGGGGACTTCAACACTGTCACGAGGCACCGGGATAGAGGAGGTTCCAGAGACAAGCTGACTTATGATAGCGTCGCCCTTAATAGTATAGCTAGTGAGGCTCGCCTGGTGGATGTCCACATCCGGCACACCGCAGGCCACGAGGGGTTCACCTATCATAGAGGTAACTGTAGGTCCAGGATAGACAGGCTTTATTTAAAGGAGGAAGCCGTCTCTTCAGCAGTATCTGTTGTTGAGGTGGAGTTCTCCGATCACTGTATGATTTTGTTTTCCCTGAATGTTACAGAGACCCCCCGGATGGGAAGAGGCTTTTGGAGGCTCAATTCGTCTCTCTTGGAAGAAGCGGAGATAAGACAGTCCTTTGAGGATTTTCTTCAGAGCCAGGTACCCTTACTGGATCTTTGTAGTAGTAAGTCAGAGTGGTGGGAGATGTTCAAGAAAAGGGTGGCGAGATTCTTCCGCCAGCTCTCGAGCCTCAGGAGCCTGGACAGGTATCGCCTGTATCAGGGCCTGAGGAGGAAACTCGAGCATCTTGTCTCAACTGGAGGTAGCCGCGAGGAGATCTCCAGAGTGAAATCTTTGCTAATGAGGTGTCAGTATGATAGACACGCATCTTTGGTTTTTGAGAGGGATTACGGGAAGTACCGCTCGCCCGACCCTTACAGAAACTGCAAGATGTCAGTGAATAGTAAAGTTGTTACAGGACTGGTTGACACTGCGGGGTCCCTGAAAAGATCCAGATCGGGGATCCTGGAGGTCGTCAGATCCTTCTACTCGCACCTCTTGGGGAAGAGGGATCTGGATTGGGATGAGATGTCGGCTTTTCTGGCTGAAGCCGTCCCCGAACCAGGGGTAGACCCCTCTCTTGGCGTTTTGACAGAGATGATCAGGGAAGAGGAAGTTAAGTTGGCGATTGAAGGGCTTGCCCTGAAGAAATCTCCCGGTCCGGATGGCTTAACATCTGAATTCTATAAGACCTTTAAGGACGCCTTGGTTCCCCTCTTGACTGAGGTATTCAATGAGTGTCTTTCCTCGGGCACTCTGCCAAAGTCAATGAGGAGGTCTGCCCTGATCATCTTGTCAAAGGGTAAGGACACATCTTGCATTGAGAATTGGCGTCCCATAGCGCTTCTCAATGCAGACAGGAAGGTTTTGGCAAAGGTGCTGTTTAATTGGCTGGTGAAATTTGCACCCCAGCTCCTTTCGGGGGCCCAGCATTGCTCTCTTCCGGGCCGCAGTACAATTAGTGCTGTACTCTGTGTCCGAGAGGCGGTGGAGCAGGGTAGGGCTGGCCACTGGAAGGGGTACATGCTGTCATTGGACCAGGCAAAAGCGTTTGATCGGGTTAATCATGAGTACCTCTGGTCTGTCCTTCTGAGGTATGGCCTGCCGGGGGGGTTCGTTGATTGGCTTAAGACCTTGTACGCTGGGGCAGAGAGTTTCCCGCTTGTGAACGGTTGGATTGGCAGCTCTTTTGAGGTTGGGTGTGGTGTTCGCCAGGGTTGTCCCTTGAGCCCGCTACTGTACGCGTTTTCGATTGACCCACTTCTTAGGAGGGTGGAGCGTGGACCGTTAGCTGGGATCGGGATGGACCGGGCAGCACCGGAAGCCACTCTGAGAGTGGTGGCGTATGCCGATGACGTCACCGTTTTTGTTTCCTCTGATGGGAAGGCAGAATGGCTGATGTCAGAGGTAAATCGCTACTCGGAGGCATCCGGGTCTAAGATCAACCGGGATAAGTGTGAGAGTCTCTGGCTGGGAGGAGGAGATCCTGGTTTTGATCTCCCGGACACCCTTCTAGAACCCAAAGTCTCTGCAAAAGTTCTTGGCATCGAATTTGGCCAGGGGGATTACCCCAAACAAAATTGGGACAGCAGGCTAGAGATCGCCACTCAGAAGGTGAACCAATGGAAGGGTTGGTCTTTGACCCTAAGGGAAAGGGTAAAACTGATCAAAACTTACCTGCTCACTTTGCTGATCTATCTGGGCAGTGTGTGCATCTTGCCAGAGCCTCTCTGGACTCGGGTCTACAGTTTGTTCTTTCAACTGTTATGGGGGAATAGACTGAACCTGGTCAAGAGGGAGGTTACTTACCGTACGAGGAGACTAGGAGGGTTGGGTATGGTCAACCCTGTGGTATTCCTTGTGAATGCCTTCATTAAGATCAATATTGCAAACCTCTGGAAAGAGAGGGCTCCTCCGTGGGTATTCTCCTGTAAGGGATGGTTTCAGCCTTTCTTCCAGGAATGGGAGACAGGAGGGCAAGTGAAGGATCTCCGCACACCGCATGGACATCTCCCGGCTTACGCTACCGTGGTTCTGAAGGTAATTCGCCGGTGGGGTCTGGGAATGTGGGAGGTCAGGACTCTGCCAAGGAAGCTCCTTGACAAAAGGGTTCTGTTGACCCATTTTCAGAGGCCTCTGGCGCTCAGGGATTGCCCAAGTCGGGATCTTGGGGTGGGTCTGCATCTTTTGAATTCTATCAGGATCCCCTCGAAGGTTTGGGACTTGGCTTGGCGCTGCTTCCATGGGAAACTGTGTGTGAGGGACAATCTGAAGTGTAGGAGCTCTGAGGACAGGAACTGTCCTCGGGAGCATTGTGGTACCATGCTTGAAAGCATGGACCACTTCCTGCTTTGTTGTCCCTTTAACACAGAGGTGTACAACAGGGTGGGCGCCTCCATTGGCTGGCCCCGGCTGGCTGGTCTCTCTTATGCGGAATGGGCCTATGGAGCATTCGGGGACCTGGGTGGTCGGGACCGCTGCACCTTATTTCTAGTTAGCGCAGTGGTTAGGTATCACACGTGGAACGCACGGTGCTTAGTATCGACGCAGCGGAAAATCCTCCCAGTGGACGATGTGTTTAGGACCATACTCGGTGACCTGGTGAAGGTGCGTTCTCTGGAGTATGAGAGACTGGGTACACGGAGGGCCGCTCTCCTCTGGAGGGGCTTTTCTTTTAGCGTGCCCTAGTCTGGTCGTCTCCTCTCCTGGTGGTGGGCTGCTGCTGACACCATAGATTTTTGTTTTATTGATCAGTAGACAGTGATGTAGGGCTGCAGGCGCCAAACTTGGGCTTTGTCAGTTGTGGTTATTGTATTGTTTGTTATTCTATTGTGTGTTTCTGTATATATAGTATATATGGGTTTGGGTGGAGGTGTTAGGTTGGGTGGAGGGAAAAGGGGGGAGGTGGGTTCATCTTGTGGGACACTGGTTATTTGGGTGAAAAACTGGCACTGCCTGATCTGTCCTATGGACGTTGGACATGGACTGAGGCATGAGGCGCAGGACCAGCTCTCAGGTCAGTGCCGGGGAGGGACTGGTGGGCTCGAGTGTGGGGGGTTTTGTTTTGTCTTGTATATATTTGTATAGTTAGCATTTATTTTATTTATTTAAAAAAAAAAAAAAAAAGAATGTATATATTAGTTTGTATATAATTTGTCGGTTATTGTTTATTATATTGTTATTATTTGTTTGGTAACCGGACCAGATGTCATGGTGTAGGTAGTTATTATTGTGTGTATATGTATAATATGTGTGTGAGGAGAGAGGGAGCGGCTGGACCAGTTCACTACATTGTTTATTTTCTGGTTATTAATTTTGTTATGTTTTTCATTTTTATAATAAAAGATCTACAGGATGTAACTCCGGATCAGTAATGTAATGTATATACACAGTGACTGCACCAGCAGAATAGTGAGTGCAGCTCTGGAGTATAATACAGGATGTAACTCAGGATCAGTAATGTAATGTATGTACACAGTGACTGCACCAGCAGAATAGTGAGTGCAGCTCTGGTGTAAAATACAGGATGTAACTCAGGATCCGTACAGGATCAGTAATGTAATGTATGTACACAGTGACTGCACCAGCAGAATAGTGAGTGCAGCTCTGGAGTATAATACAGGATGTAACTCAGGATCAGTAATGTAATGTATGTATACAGTGACTGCACCATCAGAATAGTGAGTGCAGCTCTGGTGTAAAATACAGGATGTAACTCAGGATCCGTACAGGATCAGTAATGTAATGTATGTACACAGTGACTGCACCAGCAGAATAGTGAGTGCAGCTCTGGAGTATAATACAGGATGTAACTCAGGATCAGTACAGGATCAGTAATGTAATGTATGTACACAGTGACTACACCAGCAGAATAGTAAGTGCAGCTCTGGAGTATAATACAGGATGTAACTCAGGATCAGTAATGTAATGTATGTACACAGTGACTGCACCAGCAGAATAGTGAGTGCAGCTCTGGAGTATAATACAGGATGTAACCCAGGATCAGTAATGTAATGTATGTACACAGTGACTGCACCAGCAGAATAGTAAGTGCAGCTCTGTAGTATAATACAGGATGTAACTCATGATCAGTACAGGATCAGTAATGTAATGTATGTATACAGTGACTGTACCAGCAGAATAGTGAGTGCAGCTCTGGAGTATAATACAGGATATAACTCAGGATCAGTAATGTAATGTATGTACACAGTGACTGCACCAGCAGAATAGTGAGTGCAGCTCTGGAGTATAATACAGGAGGTAACTCAGGATCAGTGATGTAATGTATGTACACAGTGACTGCACCTGTAGAATAGTGAGTGCAGCTCTGGGGTATAATACAGGAGGTAACTCAGGATCAGTAATGTCATGTATGTACACAGTGACTGCACCAGCAGAATAGTGAGTACAGCTCTGGGGTATAATACAGGAGGTAACTCAGGATCAGTAATGTAATGTATGTACACAGTGACTGCACAAGCAGAATAGTGAGCGCAGCTCTGGAGTATAATAGAGGATGTAACTCAGGATCAGTAATGTAATGTATTTATACAGTGACTGCACCAGCAGAATAGTGAGTGCAGCTCTGGAGTATAATACAGGATGTAACTCAGGATCAGTACAGGATCAGTAATGTAATGTATGTATACAGTGACTGCGCCAGCAGAATAGTGAGTGCAGCTCTGGAGAATAATACAGGATGTAACTCAGGATCAGTAATGTAATGTATGTACACAGTGACTGCACCAGCAGAATAGTGAGTGCAGCTCTGGAGTATAATACAGGATGTAACTCAGAGTCAGGATCAGTAATGTATGTACACAGTGACTGCACCAGCAGAATAGTGAGCGCAGCTCTGGAGTATAATACAGGAGGTAACTCAGGATCAGTAATGTATGTACACAGTGACTGCACCAGCAGAATAGTGAGTGCAGCTCTGGAGTATAATACAGGATGTAACTCAGGATCAGTACAGGATCA
Source organism: Phyllobates terribilis (assembly GCF_046119375.1). Classification (NCBI taxonomy): domain Eukaryota; kingdom Metazoa; phylum Chordata; class Amphibia; order Anura; family Dendrobatidae; genus Phyllobates; species Phyllobates terribilis. The sequence continues at coordinate 76,994,236 of NW_027362773.1, read as the reverse complement.
GTAATGTAATTTATGTACACAGTGACTGCACCAGCAGAATAGTGAGTGCAGCTCTGGAGTATAATACAGGAGGTAACTCAGGATCAGTAATGTAATGTATGTACACAGTGACTGCATTAGCAGAATAGTGAGTGCAGCTCTTGAGTATAATACAGGATGTAACTCAGGATCAGTAATGTAATGTATGTACACAGTGACTGCACCAGCAGAATAGTGAGTGCAGCTCTGGAGCATAATACAGGATGTAACTCAGGATCAGTAATGTAATGTATGTACACAGTGACTGCACCAGCAGAATAGTGAGTGCAGCTCTGGAGTATAATACAGGATGTAACTCAGGATCAGAAATGTAATGTATGTACACAGTGACTGCACCAGCAGAATAGTGAGCGCAGCTCTGGAGTATAATACAGGAGGTAACTCAGGATCAGTAATGTATGTACACAGTGACTGCACCAGCAGAATAGTGAGTGCAGCTCTGGAGTATAATACAGGATGTAACTCAGGATCAGTACATGATCAGTAATGTAATTTATGTACACAGTGACTGCACCAGCAGAAAAGTGAGTGCAGCTCTGAAGTATAATACAGGATGTAACTCAGGATCAGTGCAGGATCAGTAATGTAATGCATGTACACAGTGACTGCACCAGCAGAATAGTGAGTGCAGCTCTGGAGTATAATACAGGATGTAACTCATGATCAGTACAGGATCAGTAATGTAATGTATGTACACAGTGACTGCACCAGCTGAATAGTGAGTGCAGCTCTGGAGTATAATACAGGATGTAACTCAGGATCAGTACAGGATCAGTAATGTAATGTATGTACACAGTGACTGCACCAGCAGAATAGTAAGTGCAGCTCTGGAGTATAAATACAGCAGGTAACTCAGGATCAGTAATGTAATGTATGTACACAGTGACTGCATTAGCAGAATAGTGAGTGCAGCTCTGGAGTATAATACAGGATGTAACTCAGGATCAGTAATGTAATGTATGTACACAGTGACTGCACCAGCAGAATAGTGAGTGCAGCTCTGGAGGATAATACAGGATGTAACTCAGGATCAGTAATGTAATGTATGTACACAGTGACTGCACCAGCAGAATAGTGAGTGCAGCTATGGAGTATAATACAGGATGTAACTCAGGATCAGTAATGTAATGTATGCACACAGTGACTGCACCAGCAGAATAGTGAGTGCAGCTCTGGAGTATAATACAGGCGGTAACTCATGATCAGTACAGGATCAGTAATGTAATGTATGTACACAGTGACTGCATTAGCAGAATAGTGAGTGCAGCTCTGGAGTATAATACAGGATGTAACTCAGGATCAGTAATGTAATGTATGTACACAGTGACTGCACCAGCAGAATAGTGAGTGCAGCTCTGGAGGATAATACAGGATGTAACTCAGGATCAGTAATGTAATGTATGTACACAGTGACTGCACCAGCAGAATAGTGAGTGCAGCTCTGGAGTATAATACAGGATGTAACTCAGGATCAGTAATGTAATGTATGTACACAGTGACTGCACCAGCAGAATAGTGAGTGCAGCTCTGGAGTATAATACAGGATATAACTCAGGATCAGTACAGGATCAGTAATGTAATGTATGTACACAGTGACTGCACCAGCAGAATAGAGAGTGCAACTCTGGAGTATAATACAGGATGTAACTCAGGATCAGTAATACAATGTATGTACACAGTGACTGCACCAGCAGAATAGTGAGTGGAGCTCTGGAGGATAATACAGGATGTAACTCAGGATCAGTAATGTAATGTATGTACACAGTGACTGCACCAGCAGAATAGTGAGTGCAGCTCTGGAGTATAATACAGGATGTAACTCAGGATCAGTAATGTAATGTATGTACACAGTGACTGCACCAGCAGAATAGTGAGTGCAGCTCTGGAGTATAATACAGGATGTAACTCAGGATCAGTACAGGATCAGTAATGTAATGTATGTACACAGTGACTGCACCAGCAGAATAGAGAGTGCAGCTCTGGAGTATAATACAGGATGTAACTCAGGATCAGTAATGTAATGTATGTACACAGTGACTGCACGAGCAGAATAGTGAGTGCAGCTCTGGAGTATAATACAGGATATAACTCAGGATCAGTACAGGATCAGTAATGTAATGTATGTACACAGTGACTGCACCAGCAGAATAGAGAGTGCAGCTCTGGAGTATAATACAGGATGTAACTCAGGATCAGTAATGCAATGTATGTACACAGTGACTGCACCAGCAGAATAGTGAGTGGAGCTCTGGAGGATAATACAGGATGTAACTCAGGATCAGTAATGTAATGTATGTACACAGTGACTGCACCAGCAGAATAGTGAGTGCAGCTCTGGAGTATAATACAGGATGTAACTCAGGATCAGTAATGTAATGTATGTACACAGTGACTGCACCAGCAGAATAGTGAGTGCAGCTCTGGAGGATAATACAGGATGTAACTCAGGATCAGTACAGGATAAGTAATGTAACGTATGTACACAGTGACTGCACCAGCTGAATAGTGAGTGCAGCTCTGGAGTATAATACAGGATGTAACTCAGGATCAGTACAGGATCAGTAATGTAATGTATGTACACAGTGACTGCACCAGCAGAATAGTAAGTGCAGCTCTGGAGTATAAATACAGCAGGTAACTCATGATCAGTAATGTAATGTATGTACACAGTGACTGCATTAGCAGAATAGTGAGTGCAGCTCTGGAGTATAATACAGGATGTAACTCAGGATCAGTAATGTAATGTATGTACACAGTGACTGCACCAGCAGAATAGTGAGTGCAGCTCTGGAGGATAATACAGGATGTAACTCAGGATCAGTAATGTAATGTATGTACACAGTGACTGCACCAGCAGAATAGTGAGTGCAGCTATGGAGTATAATACAGGATGTAACTCAGGATCAGTAATGTAATGTATGCACACAGTGACTGCACCAGCAGAATAGTGAGTGCAGCTCTGGAGTATAATACAGGCGGTAACTCATGATCAGTACAGGATCAGTAATGTAATGTATGTACACAGTGACTGCACCAGCAGAATAGAGAGTGCAGCTCTGGAGTATAATACAGGATGTAACTCAGGATCAGTAATGTAATGTATGTACACAGTGACTGCACCAGCAGAATAGTGAGTGCAGCTCTGGAGGATAATACAGGATGTAACTCAGGATCAGTAATGTAATGTATGTACACAGTGACTGCACCAGCAGAATAGTGAGTGCAGCTCTGGAGTATAATACAGGATGTAACTCAGGATCAGTAATGTAATGTATGTACACAGTGACTGCACCAGCAGAATAGTGAGTGCAGCTCTGGAGTATAATACAGGATGTAATTCAGGATCAGTACAGGATCAGTAATGTAATGTATGTACACAGTGACTGCACCAGCAGAATAGAGAGTGGAGCTCTGGAGTATAATACAGGATGTAATTCAGGATCAGTAATGTAATGTATGTACACAGTGACTGCACCAGCAGAATAGTGAGTGCAGCTCTGGAGTATAATACAGGATATAACTCAGGATCAGTACAGGATCAGTAATGTAATGTATGTACACAGTGACTGCACCAGCAGAATAGAGAGTGCAGCTCTGGAGTATAATACAGGATGTAACTCAGGATCAGTAATACAATGTATGTACACAGTGACTGCACCAGCAGAATAGTGAGTGGAGCTCTGGAGGATAATACAGGATGTAACTCAGGATCAGTAATGTAATGTATGTACACAGTGACTGCACCAGCAGAATAGTGAGTGCAGCTCTGGAGTATAATACAGGATGTAACTCAGGATCAGTAATGTAATGTATGTACACAGTGACTGCACCAGCAGAATAGTGAGTGCAGCTCTGGAGTATAATACAGGATGTAACTCAGGATCAGTACAGGATCAGTAATGTAATGTATGTACACAGTGACTGCACCAGCAGAATAGAGAGTGCAGCTCTGGAGTATAATACAGGATGTAACTCAGGATCAGTAATGTAATGTATGTACACAGTGACTGCACCAGCAGAATAGTGAGTGCAGCTCTGGAGTATAATACAGGATATAACTCAGGATCAGTACAGGATCAGTAATGTAATGTATGTACACAGTGACTGCACCAGCAGAATAGAGAGTGCAGCTCTGGAGTATAATACAGGATGTAACTCAGGATCAGTAATGTAATGTACATAGTGACTGCACCAGCAGAATAGTGAGTGCAGCTCTGGAGTATAATACAGGATGTAACTCAGGATCCGTACAGGATCAGTAATGTAATGTATGTACACAGTGACTGCACCAGCAGAATAGTGAGTGGAGCTCTGGAGGATAATACAGGATGTAACTCAGGATCAGTAATGTAATGTATGTACACAGTGACTGCACCAGCAGAATAGTGAGTGCAGCTCTGGAGTATAATACAGGATGTAACTCAGGATCAGTAATGTAATGTATGTACACAGTGACTGCACCAGCAGAATAGTGAGTGCAGCTCTGGAGGATAATACAGGATGTAACTCAGGATCAGTACAGGATAAGTAATGTAACGTATGTACACAGTGAATGCACCAGCAGAATAGTGAGTGCAGCTCTGGAGTATAATACAGGATGTAACTCAGGATCAGTACAGGATAAGTAATGTAACGTATGTACACAGTGAATGCACCAGCAGAATAGTGAGTGCAGCTCTGGAGTATAATACAGGATGTAACTCAGGATCAGTACAGGATCAGTAATGTAATGTATCTACCGAGTGACTGCACCAGCAGAATAGTGAGTGCAGCTCTGGAGCATAATACAGGATGTAACTCAGGATCAGTAATGTAATGTATGTACACAGTGACTGCACCAGCAGAATAGTGAGTGCAGCTCTGGAGCATAATACAGGATGTAACACAGGATCAGTAATGTAATGTATGTGCACAGCGACTGCACCAGCAGAATAGTGAGTGCAGCTCTGGAGTATAATACAGGATGTAACTCAGGATCAGTAGAGGATCAGTAATGCAATGTATGTACACAGTGACTGCACCAGCAGAATAGTGAGTGCAGCTCTGGAGCATAATACAGGATGTAACTCAGGATCAGTAATGTAATGTATGTGCACAGCGACTGCACCAGCAGAATAGTGAATGCAGCTCTGGAGTATAATACAGGAGGTAACTCAGGATCAGTAATGTAATGTATGTGCACAGTGACTGCACCAGCAGAATAGTGAGCGTAGCTCTGGAGTATAATACAGGAGGTAACTCAGGATCAGTACAGGATCAAAAATGTATGTACACAGTGACTGCACCAGCAGAATAGTGAGTGCAGCTCTGGAGTATAATACAGGATGTAATTCAGGATCAGTGATGTAATGTATGTACACAGTGACTTCACAAGCAGAATAGTGAGCGCAGCTCTGGCGTATAATACAGGATGTAACTCAGGATCAGTACAGGATCAGTAATGTATGTACACAGTGACTGCACCAGCAGAATAGTGAGTGCAGCTCTGGAGCATAATACAGGATGTAACTCAGGATCAGTAATGTAATGTATGTGCACAGCGACTGCACCAGCAGAATAGTGAGTGCAGCTCTGGAGTATAATACAGGATGTAACTCAGGATCAGTAATGTAATGTATGTACACAGTGACTTCAGAAGCAGAATTGTGAGCGCAGCTCTGGTGTATAATACAGGATGTAACTCAGGATCAGTACAGGATCAGTAATGTATGTACACAGTGACTTCACCAGCAGAATAGTGAGTGCAGCTCTGGAGTATAATACAGGATGTAACTCAGGATCAGTACAGGATCAGTAATGTGATGTATGTACACAGTGACTCCACCAGCAGAATAGTGAGTGCAGTTCTGGAGTATAATACAGGAGGTAACTCAGGAACAGTACAGGATCAGTAATGTAATGTAAGTACACAGGGACAGCACCAGCAGAATAGTGAGTCCAGCTCTGGAGTATAATACAGGATGTAACTCAGGAACAGTACAGGATCAGTAATGTAATGTATGTACACAGTGACTGCACCAGCAGAATAGTGAGTCCAGCTCTGGAGTATAATACAGGATGTAACTCAGGAACAGTACAGGATCAGTAATGCAATGTATGTACACAGTGACTGCACCAGCAGAATAGTGAGTGGAGCTCTGGAGGATAATACAGGATGTAACTCAGGATCAGTAATGTAATGTATGTACACAGTGACTGCACCAGCAGAATAGTGAGTGCAGCTCTGGAGTATAATACAGGATGTAACTCAGGATCAGTAATGTAATGTATGTACACAGTGACTGCACCAGCAGAATAGTGAGTGCAGCTCTGGAGGATAATACAGGATGTAACTCAGGATCAGTACAGGATAAGTAATGTAACGTATGTACACAGTGAATGCACCAGCAGAATAGTGAGTGCAGCTCTGGAGTATAATACAGGATGTAACTCAGGATCAGTACAGGATAAGTAATGTAACGTATGTACACAGTGAATGCACCAGCAGAATAGTGAGTGCAGCTCTGGAGTATAATACAGGATGTAACTCAGGATCAGTACAGGATCAGTAATGTAATGTATCTACCCAGTGACTGCACCAGCAGAATAGTGAGTGCAGCTCTGGAGCATAATACAGGATGTAACTCAGGATCAGTAATGTAATGTATGTACACAGTGACTGCACCAGCAGAATAGTGAGTGCAGCTCTGGAGGATAATACAGGATGTAACTCAGGATCAGTACAGGATAAGTAATGTAACGTATGTACACAGTGAATGCACCAGCAGAATAGTGAGTGCAGCTCTGGAGTATAATACAGGATGTAACTCAGGATCAGTACAGGATAAGTAATGTAACGTATGTACACAGTGAATGCACCAGCAGAATAGTGAGTGCAGCTCTGGAGTATAATACAGGATGTAACTCAGGATCAGTACAGGATCAGTAGTGTAATGTATCTACCCAGTGACTGCACCAGCAGAATAGTGAGTGCAGCTCTGGAGCATAATACAGGATGTAACTCAGGATCAGTAATGTAATGTATGTACACAGTGACTGCACCAGCAGAATAGTGAGTGCAGCTCTGGAGCATAATACAGGATGTAACACAGGATCAGTAATGTAATGTATGTGCACAGCGACTGCACCAGCAGAATAGTGAGTGCAGCTCTGGAGTATAATACAGGATGTAACTCAGGATCAGTAGAGGATCAGTAATGCAATGTATGTACACAGTGACTGCACCAGCAGAATAGTGAGTGCAGCTCTGGAGCATAATACAGGATGTAACTCAGGATCAGTAATGTAATGTATGTGCACAGCGACTGCACCAGCAGAATAGTGAGTGCAGCTCTGGAGTATAATACAGGAGGTAACTCAGGATCAGTAATGTAATGTATGTGCACAGTGACTGCACCAGCAGAATAGTGAGTGCAGCTCTGGAGCATAATACAGGATGTAACACAGGATCAGTAATGTAATGTATGTGCACAGCGACTGCACCAGCAGAATAGTGAGTGCAGCTCTGGAGTATAATACAGGATGTAACTCAGGATCAGTAGAGGATCAGTAATGCAATGTATGTACACAGTGACTGCACCAGCAGAATAGTGAGTGCAGCTCTGGAGCATAATACAGGATGTAACTCAGGATCAGTAATGTAATGTATGTGCACAGCGACTGCACCAGCAGAATAGTGAGTGCAGCTCTGGAGTATAATACAGGAGGTAACTCAGGATCAGTACAGGATCAAAAATGTATGTACACAGTGACTGCACCAGCAGAATAGTGAGTGCAGCTCTGGAGTATAATACAGGATGTAATTCAGGATCAGTGATGTAATGTATGTACACAGTGACTTCACAAGCAGAATAGTGAGCGCAGCTCTGGCGTATAATACAGGATGTAACTCAGGATCAGTACAGGATCAGTAATGTATGTACACAGTGACTGCACCAGCAGAATAGTGAGTGCAGCTCTGGAGCATAATACAGGATGTAACTCAGGATCAGTAATGTAATGTATGTGCACAGCGACTGCACCAGCAGAATAGTGAGTGCAGCTCTGGAGTATAATACAGGATGTAACTCAGGATCAGTAATGTAATGTATGTACACAGTGACTTCAGAAGCAGAATTGTGAGCGCAGCTCTGGTGTATAATACAGGATGTAACTCAGGATCAGTACAGGATCAGTAATGTATGTACACAGTGACTTCACCAGCAGAATAGTGAGTGCAGCTCTGGAGTATAATACAGGATGTAACTCAGGATCAGTACAGGATCAGTAATGTGATGTATGTACACAGTGACTCCACCAGCAGAATAGTGAGTGCAGTTCTGGAGTATAATACAGGATGTAACTCAGGATCAGTAATGTAATGTATGTACACAGTGACTGCACCAGCAGAATAGTGAGTGGAGCTCTGGAGGATAATACAGGATGTAACTCAGGATCAGTAATGTAATGTATGTACACAGTGACTGCACCAGCAGAATAGTGAGTGCAGCTCTGGAGTATAATACAGGATGTAACTCAGGATCAGTAATGTAATGTATGTACACAGTGACTGCACCAGCAGAATAGTGAGTGCAGCTCTGGAGGATAATACAGGATGTAACTCAGGATCAGTACAGGATAAGTAATGTAACGTATGTACACAGTGAATGCACCAGCAGAATAGTGAGTGCAGCTCTGGAGTATAATACAGGATGTAACTCAGGATCAGTACAGGATAAGTAATGTAACGTATGTACACAGTGAATGCACCAGCAGAATAGTGAGTGCAGCTCTGGAGTATAATACAGGATGTAACTCAGGATCAGTACAGGATCAGTAATGTAATGTATCTACCCAGTGACTGCACCAGCAGAATAGTGAGTGCAGCTCTGGAGCATAATACAGGATGTAACTCAGGATCAGTAATGTAATGTATGTACACAGTGACTGCACCAGCAGAATAGTGAGTGCAGCTCTGGAGTATAATACAGGATGTAACTCAGGATCAGTAGAGGATCAGTAATGCAATGTATGTACACAGTGACTGCACCAGCAGAATAGTGAGTGCAGCTCTGGAGCATAATACAGGATGTAACTCAGGATCAGTAATGTAATGTATGTGCACAGCGACTGCACCAGCAGAATAGTGAGTGCAGCTCTGGAGTATAATACAGGAGGTAACTCAGGATCAGTAATGTAATGTATGTGCACAGTGACTGCACCAGCAGAATAGTGAGCGTAGCTCTGGAGTATAATACAGGAGGTAACTCAGGATCAGTACAGGATCAAAAATGTATGTACACAGTGACTGCACCAGCAGAATAGTGAGTGCAGCTCTGGAGTATAATACAGGATGTAATTCAGGATCAGTGATGTAATGTATGTACACAGTGACTTCACAAGCAGAATAGTGAGCGCAGCTCTGGCGTATAATACAGGATGTAACTCAGGATCAGTACAGGATCAGTAATGTATGTACACAGTGACTGCACCAGCAGAATAGTGAGTGCAGCTCTGGAGCATAATACAGGATGTAACTCAGGATCAGTAATGTAATGTATGTGCACAGCGACTGCACCAGCAGAATAGTGAGTGCAGCTCTGGAGTATAATATAGGATGTAACTCAGGATCAGTAATGTAATGTATGTACACAGTGACTTCAGAAGCAGAATTGTGAGCGCAGCTCTGGTGTATAATACAGGATGTAACTCAGGATCAGTATAGGATCAGTAATGTATGTACACAGTGACTTCACCAGCAGAATAGTGAGTGCAGCTCTGGAGTATAATACAGGATGTAACTCAGGATCAGTACAGGATCAGTAATGTGATGTATGTACACAGTGACTCCACCAGCAGAATAGTGAGTGCAGTTCTGGAGTATAATACATGAGGTAACTCAGGAACAGTACAGGATCAGTAATGTAATGTAAGTACACAGGGACAGCACCAGCAGAATAGTGAGTCCAGCTCTGGAGTATAATACAGGATGTAACTCAGGAACAGTACAGGATCAGTAATGTAATGTATGTACACAGTGACTGCACCAGCAGAATAGTGAGTCCAGCTCTGGAGTATAATACAGGATGTAACTCAGGATCAGTAATGTAATGTATGTACACAGTGACTGCACCAGCAGAATAGTGAGTGCAGCTCTGGAGTATAATACAGGATGTAACGCAGGATCAGTAATGTAATGTATGTACACAGTGACTGCACCAGCAGAATAGTGAGTGCAGCTCTGGGGTATAATACAGGATGTAACTCAGGATCAGTAATGTAATGTATGTACACAGTGACTGCACCAGCAGAATAGTGTGTGCAGCTCTGGAGTATAATACAGGATGTAACTCAGGATCAGTACAGGATCAGTAATGTAATGTATGTACACAGTGACTGCACCAGCAGAATAGTGAGTGCAGCTCGGGCGTATAATACAGAATGTAACTCAGGATCAGTACAGGATAAGTAATGTAAATGTATGTACACAGTGACTGCACCAGCAGAATAGTGAGTGCAGCTCTGGAGTATAATACAGGATGTAACTCGGGATCAGTAGAGGATCAGTAATGTAATGTATGTACACAGTGACTGCACCAGCAGAATAGTGAGTGCAGCTCTGGAGTATAATACAGGATGTAACTCAGGATCAGTAGAGGATCAGTAATGTAATGTATGTACACAGTGACTGCACCAGCAGAATAGTGAGTGCAGCTCTGGAGCATAATACAGGATGTAACTCAGGATCAGTAATGTAATGTATGTGCACAGCGACTGCACCAGCAGAATAGTGAGTGCAGCTCTGGAGAATAATACAGGATGTAACTTAGGATCAGTAATGTAATGTATGTACACAGTGACTGCATCAGCAGAATAGTGAGTGCAGCTCTGGAGTATAATACAGGATGTAACTCAGGATCAGTAATGTAATGTATGTACACAGTGACTGCACCAGCAGAATAGTGAGCGTAGCTCTGGAGTATAATACAGGAGGTAACTCAGGATCAGTACAGGATCAGTAATGTATGTACACAGTGACTTCACCAGCAGAATAGTGAGTGCAGCTCTGGAGTATAATACAGGATGTAACTCAGGATCAGTACAGGATCAGTAATGTAATGTATGTACACAGTGACTGCACCAGCAGAATAGTGAGTGCAGCTCTGGAGTATAATACAGGATGTAACTCAGGATCAGTAATGTAATGTATGTACACAGTGATTCCACCAGCAGAATAGTGAATGCAGCTCTGGTGTAAAATACAGGATGTAACTCAGGATCAGTAATGTAATGTATGTACACAGTGACTGCACCAGCAGAATAGTAAGTGCAGCTCTGGAGTATAATACAGGATGTAACTCAGGATCAGTACAGGATCAATAATGTAATGTATGTACACAGTGACTGCACCAGCAGAATAGAGAGTGCAGCTCTGGAGTATAATACAAGATGTAACTCAGGATCAGTACTGGATCAGTAATGTAATGTATGTACACAGTGACTGCGCCAGCAGAATAGTGAGTGCAGCTCTGGAGAATAATACAGGATGTAACTCAGGATCAGTAATGTAATGTATGTACACAGTGACTGCACCAGCAGAATAGTAAGTGCAGCTCTGGAGTATAATACAGGATGTAACTCAGGATCAGTACAGGATCAATAATGTAATGTATGTATACAGTGACTGCGCCAGCAGAATAGTGAGTGCAGCTCTGGAGAATAATACAGGATGTAACTCAGGATCAGTAATGTAATGTATGTACACAGTGACTGCACCAGCAGAATAGTGAGTGCAGCTCTGGAGTATAATACAGGAGGTAACTCAGGATCAGTACAGGATCAGTAATGTAATGTATGTACACAGTGACTGCACCATCTGTTAGAACCTTGCTGTTAGGTTTTTTTTTCCTTTGCTGGTCACATGACCTTGTTGGCCTATTTAATCCTGCTCCGCCCTTCTGGCTTTGCTGGACTTCATTGTATATCTACTTTCTAGCTAGCCTGTGCTCTGTATCTTGCTCTGTTAGTTTGCTTGGTCTACGGACCTCTATGTTCTATCTATTTTGTTTGTTCGTCTGTCTGCTACTATTTCTGTTAGGAGGTGTCCCATATTCCTCCCAGTCCTTAGTACTTGTAGGGATTCCCTCCCCACATCTATAGGTCTCCGTACAGACTAGATTAGGACTTTAGCAGGTCTGATCGCAGGATCAGGTCCCCTGTTACATCGTAGGGATTCAGCTGAGTCCTATAGTAGGGACAGATCTCCTCTCTTTCCTTAGCTTTGGTAGCAGAACATAATACCATCAGAATAGTGAATGCAGCTCTGGAGTGTAATACAGGATGTAACTCAGGATCAGTACAGGATCAGTAATGTAATGTATGTACACAGTGACTACACCTGTAGAATAGTGAGTGCAGCTCTGGGGTATAATACAGGAGGTAACTCAGGATCAGTAATGTAATGTATGTACACAGTGACTGCACCAGCAGAATAGTGAGTACAGCTCTGGGGTATAATACAGGTGCTAACTCAGGATCAGTAATGTAATGTATGTACACAGTGAATGCACAAGCAGAATAGTGAGCGCAGCTCTGGAGTATAATAGAGGATGTAACTCAGGATCAGTAATGTAATGTATGTATACAGTGACTGCACCAGCAGAATAATGAGTGCAGCTCTGGAGTATAATACAGGATGTAACTCAGGTTCAGTACAGGATAAGTAATGTAACGTATGTACACAGTGAATGCACCAGCAGAATAGTGAGTGCAGCTCTGGAGTATAATATAGGATGTAACTCAGGATCAGTAATGTAATGTATGTACACAGTGACTGCACCAGCAGAATAGTGAGTGCAGCCCTGGAGTATAATACAGGATGTAACTCAGGATCAGTAATGTAATGTATGTACACAGTGACTGCACCAGCAGAATAGTGAGTGTGGCTCTGGAGTATAATACAGGATGTAACTCAGGATCAGTAATGTAATGTACACAGTGACTGCACCAGCAGAATAGAGAGTGCAGCTCAGGAGTATAATAGAGGATGTAACTCAGGATCAGTAATGTAATGCATGTACACAGTGACTGCACAAGCAGAATTGTGAGTGCAGCTCTGGAGTATAATACAGGATGTAACTCAGGATCAGTACAGGATAAGTAATGTAACGTATGTACACAGTGAATGCACCAGTAGAATAGTGAGTGCAGCTCTGGAGTATAATATAGGATGTAACTCAGGATCAGTAATGTAATGTATGTACACAGTGACTGCACCAGCATAATAGTGAGTGCAGCTCTGGGGTATAATACAGGATGTAACTCAGGATCAGTAATGTAATGTATGTACACAGTGACTGCACCAGCAGAATAGTGAGTGCAGCTCTGGAGTATAATACAGGATGTAACTCAGGATCAGTAATGTAATGTATGTACACAGTGACTGCACCAGCAGAATAGTGAGTGCAGCTCTGGGGTATAATACAGGATGTAACTCCGGATCAGTAATGTAATGTATGTACACAGTGACTGCACCAGCAGAATAGTGAGTGCAGCTCTGGAGTATAATACAGGATGTAACTCAGGATCAGTAGAGGATCAAAAATGTAATGTATGTACACAGTGACTGCACCAGCAGAATAGTGAGTGCAGCTCTGGAGTATTATACAGGATGTAACTCAGGATCAGTAGAGGATCAGTAATGTAATGTATGTACACAGTGACTGCACCAACAGAATAGTGAGTGCAGCTCTGGAGCATAATACAGGATGTAACTCAGGATCAGTAATGTAATGTATGTGCACAGCGACTGCACCAGCAGAATAGTGAGTGCAGCTCTGGAGTATAATACAGGATGTAACTCAGGATCAGTAATGTAATGTATGTACACAGTGACTGCACCAGCAGAATAGTGAGCGTAGCTCTGGAGTATAATACAGGAGGTAACTCAGGATCAGTACAGGATCAGTAATGTATGTACACAGTGACTTCACCAGCAGAATAGTGAGTGCAGCTCTGGAGTATAATACAGGATGTAACTCAGGATCAGTACAGGATCAGTAATGTAATGTATGTACACAGTGACTGCACCAGCAGAATAGTGAGTGCAGCTCTGGAGTATAATACAGGATGTAACTCAGGATCAGTAATGTAATGTATGTACACAGTGATTCCACCAGCAGAATAGTGAATGCAGCTCTGGTGTAAAATACAGGATGTAACTCAGGATCAGTAATGTAATGTATGTACACAGTGACTGCACCATCAGAATAGTGAATGCAGCTCTGGAGTGTAATACAGGATGTAACTCAGGATCAGTACAGGATCAGTAATGTAATGTATGTACACAGTGACTACACCTGTAGAATAGTGAGTGCAGCTCTGGGGTATAATACAGGAGGTAACTCAGGATCAGTAATGTAATGTATGTACACAGTGACTGCACAAGCAGAATAGTGACCGCAGCTCTGGAGTATAATACAGGATGTAACTCAGGATCAGTAGTGTAATGTATGTATACAGTGACTGCACCAGCAGAATAATGAGTGCAGCTCTGGAGTATAATACAGGATGTAACTCAGGATCAGTACAGGATCAGTAATGTAATGTATGTATACAGTGACTGTGCCAGCAGAATAGTGAGTGCAGCTCTGGAGAATAATACAGGATGTAACTCAGGATCAGTAATGTAATGTATGTACACAGTGACTGCACCAGCAGAATAGTGAGTGCAGCTCTGGAGTATAATACAGGATGTAACTCAGGATCAGTTATGTAATGTATGAACACAGTGACTGCACCAGCAGAATAGAGAGTGCAGCTCTGGAGTATAATAGAGGATGTAACTCAGGATCAGTAATGTAATGTATGTACACAGTGACTGCACCAGCAGAATATTGAGTGCAGCTCTGGAGTATAAGACAGGAGGTAACTCAGGATCAGTACAGGATCAGTAATGTAATGTATGTACACAGTGACTGCACAAGCAGAATAGTGAGTGCAGCTCTGGAGTATAATACAGGATGTAACTCAGGATCAGTAATGTAATGTAATGTATGTACACAGTGACTGCACCAGCAGAATAGTGAGTGCAGCTCTGGAGTATAATACAGGATGTAACTCAGGATCAGTAATGTAATGTATGTACACCGTGACTGCACCAGCAGAATAGTGAGTGCAGCTCTGGAGTATAATACAGGATGTAACTCAGGATCAGTAATGTAATGTATGTACACAGTGACTGCACCAGCAGAACAGTGAGTGCAGCTCTGGAGTATAATAAAGGAGGTAACTCAGGATCAGTAATGTAATGTATGTACACAGTGACTGCACCAGCAGAATAGTGAGTGTGGCTCTGGAGTATAATACAGGATGTAACTCAGGATCAGTAATGTAATGTACACAGTGACTGCACCAGCAGAATAGTGAGTGCAGCTCTGGAGTATAATAAAGGAGGTAACTCAGGATCAGTAATGTAATGTATGTACACAGTGACTGCACCAGCAGAACAGTGAGTGCAGCTCTGGAGTATAATAAAGGAGGTAACTCAGGATCAGTAATGTAATGTATGTACACAGTGACTGCACCAGCAGAATAGTGAGTGCAGCTCTGGAGTATAATACAGGATGTAACTCAGGATCAGTACAGGATCAGTAATGTAATATATGTATGATGCACCCCTGGGCCTGTGTCGCGCAGCGTTGCGCACGCGGGAGCTTACCCGGAGCCGAATCTGTTGAGGGTTGTAGTCTCGTGGCGGTGACCCGGTCCGTGCCCAGGGAGTCAGACTAAGTGGCGCTGTATTAGCGGTAGATGTTGTACGACTACGCCACCCGTTGAATGCAGCGAAGGAGCTGCCGCTGCAGGGCAGGCCGCTGAGGCCGGTGGTAGGATTGTGCAGCGTGATAGTATCACCCCCAACGGGAGGGGTATGGCCTCAGGGCAGCCGACGTGGATGATGGGGGTAGCAGGAACCACTCAGAGACGATGCGGTGTAGTTCAGGGTCTTTACTGGTGACAAAGATAGACCCTCCCGGAGTACTGCTAGCGATTGGGGCCTGGTCAGTCCTTGAGCAGATGGGATCTCCCCTGGCCAGGCGGAGTTGTAGGCCTCCCAAACTAACTGTACTCTTCTGGCTACCTTGCTAGAGGCGGGTATAAGTAGCCCACGTCCCTGAGTGTACCGTGTGGTGCTCACCCGTATGGCCGGTGACTCGGGGCCTTCTAGTTGCGTCCGCTCCACGACGGCGGTGCTGGTCCCACGCGTGTGACCGTGCCTTCGGGTTTCTTGGCCAGAGGACCTGAAATCCCCTGCCGGTCGGTTTCTGCTGCTGGATAGGAGTTAGTCCCCACAGCCTCGGACTCCGGGTCCGGCGATAGCTTCTCAGTCAGGGCGAGCTCTGCAGCTGCCAGCCCCTGACTCCTTGTAGCACTGCGCCCACAGAGCTCCTGATGTTCTTTTCCTATATCTGCTTCTCTTCTCTGTCTCTACTTCTTCTCTACTTCTGGCATGGCCCAGGAGCTGGGCCCAGCCGGAGCCACAGCTCCCTGTCAGTCCTCCTGGCTGAACTCTCCCTCTCAACTCTCCAACCCTGCCTCAGCCCTAGGTTTATATAGGGGAAGTTCTTCCCCTCCCAGGACTGGGCAGGAGGTGTGGCATGCACAGGATCCCTGACCAAGAGACCTCCCACCTGCTCTCAGACATAACATTGCTATTACTGTGGAAACCAGACCCCTGGGTGCCACATGTACACAGTGACTGCACCAGCAGAATAGTGAGTGCAGCTCTGGGGTATAATACAGGATGTAACTCAGGATCAGTAATGTAATGTATGTGTGACGCGCCCCTGGGCCTGTGTCGCACTGCGGTGCGCACGCGGGAACTTACCCGGAGCCGGATCCGTGGAGGGTTGTAGTCTCGTGGCGGTGACCCGGTCCGTGCCCAGGGAGTCAAACTGGACGGCAGTCTATTAGTAGTAAATAGTTGATGACTACGCCACCCGTTGAGTGCAGCCAGGGAGCTGCTGCTGCGGGGCAGACCGCTGAGGCCGATGGTAGGATTATGCAGCGTGATAGTATAACCCCCAACGGGAGGGGTATGGCCTCAGGGCAGCCGACGTGGATGATGGGGGTAGCAGGAACCACTCAGAGACGGTACGGTGTAGTTCAGGGTCTTTACTGGTAACAACGATAGACCCTCCCGGAGTACTTGCTAGCGAACGGGGCCTGGTCAGTCCTTGAGCAGATGGGATCTCCCCTGGCCAGGCGTAGTTGTAGGCCTCCCAAACTGACTGTACTCTTCTGGCTACCTTGCTAGAAGCTGATGTAAGTAGCCCACGTCCCTGAGTGTACCGTGTGGTGCTCACCCGTATGGCCGGTGACTCGGGGCCTTCTAATGGCTTCCGCTCCACGATGGCGGTGCTGGTCCCACGCGTGTGACCGTGCCTTCGGGCTTCTGGGCCAGAGGACCTGAAATCCCCTGCCTGACGGATTCTGCTGCTGGGTAGGAGTTAGTCCCCACAGCCTCGGACTCCGGGTCCGGAAAGAAGTCTTCTTAGTCAGGGCGAGCTCTGCAGCTGCCAGCCCCTGACTCCTTGTGACTCTGCTGTTTCCTATGCTGCTTCTTGTCTCTACTCCACTTGTCTGACTCACCCTGCCTCAGCCCCGGGTTTATACAGGGGAAGTTCTTCCCCTCCCAAGACTGGGCAGGAGGTGTGGCATGCACAGGATCCCTGACCAAAGGACCTCCCACCTGCTCTCAGACATAACATTACATTACTGTGGAAAACCAGACCCCTGGGGTGCCACATTCCCCCCTAGTGAAATTTAGTACTCCGGGACTAAACACATTTAGAAAAACATAACAAAGTATAACAATAACAATACTATAAGAAAAACACATAAGATGGTTACGGCGTGTCCGCAACCGGATGCAGTCTTTGAAGAAAAGCAAAGGTGTCCATTTCACCAACACAGGGAGACGTAACCAGGTAGGGGTCTGTCCTACCCCGAGTCCTTAACAGTCTCTAGTCCATCCTGGGTTACGCTCCAACTATATACAAGGATTCCCGGTAAATCCACCAAGGTTTCCTAAAAACAACTGGAAACACAAAATTATACACAAGCAACAATACACAGATAAACATAAATAAAACTATTTTTACACTTCAAATTCTCCAGCGTGCGGGTAACTGGCCTCTAGTGGCCCTAGTGGACCTACGGAGCTGACTGTCTGGCCCTGAACTACAGGGTGTAGGAGCTGTCAAGGGTAAACTGGGCAGCTGTCTACCGGCTCTTTGTCTCACTAGGGGTACGGCAGGCTCACTATAAGCAGAGGGTTGATTCTCCTGTTCTACTCATGTGGAGTCTTCTGCCTCCTGGACCGGCTGTTCTTCCAGCTCTACCCGTTGCTCCGTAGGTTCTTGGGATGATGGTTGGAGGAAGGTGAGTACGGGTACCACAACTGCACCATTGACTTGAGTCCAAGACCGAGGGAAGTCCCCGAGCACGGTACTAACCATATCTTCCCTTTCCTCTACGGGTCGATGGTCTTCTTGTTCTTCTTCAGGGTTCCTCAGTTGTTCGGGACACTTCTTCAGGTGGTCCCGGGATACAATGGCTGTGGTTTCCCCTCCGTCTTTACTGATGGTACAGACCTTCGGGTTCTCGTGGCTTGAGGGCAGTACGGTGTACGGGTCCTTCTCCCACTGGTCATCCAACTTGTGGAGCCGTCTTTTCCTCTTCAAGACCTGCTCTCCGGGTACCAGGGGAACAGCGGGAGCATACTGGTTGTAAGTCTTCTCTTGTCTTTCCCTAGCCTGACAGAGACTTCGCTCCACGCTCTCTTGTACTCTCCGGTACTGCTGCTGCCTCTCTGTGTCCCAGTCTGTTTCTGGTGAAGTGTCCTCAGGTGTCAGGACTCCCAATTCCAGGTCAACAGGTAACTTACCAGGTCTCGCCCTCATTAGGTAAGCCGGGGTACAGTTGGTGGAACCTACCGGGATGTGGTTGTATAGGTCCACCAGATCGGGCAACTTCTCAGGCCACAGACTGCGTTCTTCCAGGGGCAATGTTTTTAGAAGATCCATTACCACCTGGTTCATTTTTTCACAAAGTCCATTAGTTTGCGGATGGTAGGGTGTCGTCCTTATCTTCCGGCAGCCATACAGATTGCAGAATTCCTGGAAGACCTCCGCTTCAAAGGCAGGTCCCTGGTCCGTCAGCACTTGGTCCGGGTACCCGTGTGGACGGCAGAAGTGCTGCTGGAAGGCTCTAGCTGCTGTTTGAGCCGTTAAGTCCTTGACGGGGACGACAACCAAGAACCGGGAGTAATGATCCACGATGGTTAACGCGTAGACGTAGCCACTTCTGCTTGGGGTCAGTTTTACATGATCCAAGGCTACCAGTTCCAACGGTTGCCGGGTGACGATGGACTGCAGGGGAGTCTTCTGGCTGGCCCGGTCCTTCCTTCTCAGATTGCACGGGCCACAGTCTCTGCACCACTTCTCGATGGTTCCCCTCATGCCTACCCAGTGGAACCGCTCACGCAGCAGGAACTCCAGCTTTTTCCACCCGAAGTGTCCAGCTCCGTCGTGGTATCCCTCCATCACCATGGCTGCGTCTCTTCGTGGCACCACTACTTGCCAGAGTAGTTCATGCGTCTGGGAGTTGACCATTCTGCGGCACAACTTCCCCTTGTAAAGGAATAGTCGACTCTTCTCCGCCCATAGTTGTTTGGCTTCCTCCGGAGCGTCTGGTTCAAGGCGAGCCTCCGGCCGAGTCAGCATCTCCTTCACCAGTCGGACGGCAGGGTCGCTGTCTTGCGTTTCCGCCCAGTTGTAGTGGGGTAAGGGGTTCAACGTAGCAGCCTGCTTACCCCTTACCCGGTGGGAATACTGGATAGTCCCATGACGGTGGAACGCAGGGAGTTCAACTTCTTCCAGTCCCTCCGGATCTTCTCCTTCGTCCGGCAGGTTGGGCATCCTGGACAGGGCATCCGCGTTAGTATTGGAGCGTCCTGCCCGGTATTTGATTGTGAACTCGTAGTTGGACAGACGGGCCATCCACCTCTGCTCCAGGGCACCGAGTCTTGCCGTGTCCAGGTGTGTCAACGGGTTGTTATCCGTGTATACGGTGAACCGGGAAGAAGCGAGGTAATGCCTAAAGCGCTCGGTGACTGCCCATACCACGGCCAGGAACTCTAGCTTAAATGAGCTGTAATTCTCGGGGTTCCTTTCGGTGGGTCGCAGTTTTCGGCTGGCATAGGAGATTACTCGTTCTCTCCCCTGCTGAATCTGGGACAGTACGGCTCCTAGCCCGATGTTACTGGCGTCGGTGTAGAGGATGAAGGGCTGGCTATAGTCCGGGTACGCCAAGATTTCATCCCCCGTGAGGGCCATCTTCAGCTGGCGGAAGGACTCTTCTTCTAGCTCTTCCCATTTGAAGGGCGGCTTCTGGTTCTTGGCCTTTCGGGACTGGCCTATCAGGAGGTCCTGCATAGGCGCTGCCTTTTTGGTGAAACCGGGAATAAACCTTCGGTAGTAGCCTACCAACCCTAGGAACTGCCGCACTTCTTTTACGCTGGAGGGGCTTGGCCATCCCTTAATTGCGGTGATCTTATCGGGGTCGGGAGCCACTCCGTCAGCGCTCACCACGTGTCCCAGGTATTGCACCTTTGGTTTCAGGAGGTGACACTTGGAGGGTTTCACCTTTAGGCCGTAACTCGCCAGAGCTTCGAACACCTCCGCCAGGTGTTTCAGGTGGTCCTCATAAGTTTTGGAGTATACGATGACATCGTCCAGGTACAACAGGACCGTCTCGAAGTTTCTGTGGCCCAGACAGCACTCCATTAATCGTTGGAAGGTTCCTGGGGCGTTGCAGAGTCCGAACGGCATGCAGGTGAACTCGCTAAGTCCCATCGGGGTGGTGAATGCGGTCTTCTCCCGGTCCGCCTCTGCTACAGGAACCTGCCAGTACCCGCTAGTGAGATCCAAGGTAGAGAAGAAGTTAGCAGATCTTAAAGCAGCCAATGACTCCTCTATCCTTGGTAAGGGGTACGCATCCTTGTGTGTGATACGGTTGATTTTCCGGTAATCTACACACATCCTCATGGTGTTGTCTTTCTTTTTGACTAAAACTAGTGGGGCTGCCCAGGGGCTACAGCTATCCCGGATTACCCCAGCCTCCTTCATGTCTCTAAGCATCCCCTTGGCGTGTTGGTAATGTGCAGGGGGTACGGGTCGATACCTCTCTTTTATGGGAGGATGATCTCCCGTGGGGATGCGGTGTTCTACCCCCTTGACTCGCCCGAAGTCTAACGGGTGTTTACTAAACACTCTCTCATACTCTTGAACCACCCGATAGACTCCTTGTTTCTGATGTGAGGGAGTGGAATCAGTACCCAAATGTAGTTGCTGACACCAGTCCTCCATGTCTTTCTTAGAGCTGTTACCTTCCTCCGGGTGAGATGGAGGCAAGGGTTCCACAGATTGTATAGAATTTTGATTAGTGGTATATAATTTGGCTAGCGTGGCATACCGGGGCAGGTACACTTCCCTCTCCCCGATATTTATTATGCGAATGGGCACCCTCCCATGGCGTACATTGACCACCCCCCGTGCTGTCAAAATGGTGGGCCTACTGTCTGAGTAAACTGGTTCTACCATTGCCTGGTAATCTCTACCTCTCAGACCAATAGCTGCCCGGCACCAAATCATCATTTCACTTTTTGGGGGCATGGCAATAGGAAAAGGGTCACACATTCTTACGCTACCAATCTCACCGCCGGAGAGTTCCACTTGTTGCCGTTGCATCAGTGCCCGGATCTCTTTCTGGAGCACCCGCTGCTCGCCGGAGCTGGCGTTCTTGGCAACCTGCTGTAAAAGGAAAATCACCTCTGCAAGACAATTTTCAATTACGTTAGTTCCTAGAGTTATTTTTGGGTGACTCTCATGTTTATCAATATCTACAATGATCAGTCCCTGTGCGGCCAGTTCGACTCTACCGATTTTGAGGGTCACCTCTTTAAATCCGATCTGTGGCATGGGCTGGCCATTGCTGGCGATGATACTCAAGTCGTCGTCAGGGTAGCGGGTAATATCCGAGTCATTCCAGTACTGCTTGAAGAGCACGTACGGGATGGTGGTGACCTGTGACCCGGTATCCAGTAGGGCACTCATGGGAATGCCATCCAGTACCACAGGCAAGACTGGACGTCCTCCCACATATCTGTCGCGCCAGTTCGATGGGCCTGGTGATCTTTTTCCTGGGGGTTGGCCCTCTACCCCAGGTTGTGCCCGTTTAAAGAACAGTACCTTTCCATATGTCCGGGTTGATTGCAGCGGCGGCAGATGGGTCGTCCGTCCTCGCTGTATCGGTCACTGGGTCTTCCTCTGGCCGGTGGGGTCCTCCTTGGTCGACGCCACGGGATGTCCTCCGGTCCGGATGCCAGCTGGATCTTCCCTGGGGTGGAAACCTGTAAAGACTGCACAGTTCGGGTTAGCGCAGCAACGCTCTTAGCTAGCTCTTGGACCTGATGGTGTAGGTCTGGAGCCGGGTCATTGTCCAGAGCCTGCGCATCAGCTCCCACAGGCCCTGCTGACAAGGGCGCCGCCTCCTGGTAGTAAGTGGTAGTGGGGCGTCTGTGGGTCACAATGCCACCTGGTGCCGGTTCTCGGAGCACCCGGATGGCTCTGTCCTTGAACTGTGCAAAGTCCAGATGGGGATCCTGTAAGGCCATTGCCCGCAACTGGGTTCGGTGGGCATTGCAATATAAACCCTCTATAAATTGTTCAGTCAACAGCCTGTCCTCGTTTCCCACTCCATCAGGGTTGGTCTGCTTAATGGCCCTCAGGGCCTCTTGTAGGTTTAGTGCATAGTCCCTTATACTCTCATGCGCTCGCTGCTTGCACCCGTAGAATCTAAGCTTAATCTCGGCTGAGGTGCGGGTATCAAAGGTGTCCTTCAGCCGGGTTAGTATCCCTGCGACAGTCTTCCTCCCAGGTGGCCAGGATTTTACTTCCCTTTTGGCTGCCCCAGTTAGTTGGGCCAGCAGGATGCTCACTTTTTGCTCTTCTGTGAGGGGGTACACCTGGAAGAGGCTATCCAGCTTTTCTCTAAAGTCATGCAGGGTATGTGACTCCCCTGAGTACTGGGGTAGCCAAGCTGCTCCCGGGATATAGGGCATGGTGAAGGGCATAACTGCAGCAGCGGTGGCGCTGGCGGGGGTTGAGGCAGCGAAGCTCTCTTCCGTATCCGACATCTTCCTCCCCCCTAGTGGACCGTGGCCTACCTTGCGATGATCCTCTTCCGTAGGCCGCGGCTCCGCAGTGGATCGTCAGGGTTGAGGACCTTCCGTCGCGCTCCTGTGACGTCGGCGTCTGCTGGGCTCCTTCCAGGACCTTACGCAACGTCCGGACGTGAGGCGGGGCTTCAGTTCTCGCGCGCTTTCGGAGTCCACGCCCCTCTTCTTCCCGCGCGGCGTCCTCAAGATGGCGTCCAATGGCGGGAAAACTCCACGGATGGCGGGAAGAAGGTCGAAGATGGCGCCGGATGGCGGGAAAACTTCGCGGATGGCGGGAAGAAGGTAGAAGATGGCGCCGGATGGCGGGAAACCTCCACGGATAGCGGGAATCTTCACCACTGGTAAGTTTGAACAGTCTTTGCTTTTCAGGCACGCAGTACCCGGTGGTTGCGGGCACGAGATCCTGCCGACTACGCCAAAGTTGACGCGCCCCTGGGCCTGTGTCGCACTGCGGTGCGCACGCGGGAACTTACCCGGAGCCGGATCCGTGGAGGGTTGTAGTCTCGTGGCGGTGACCCGGTCCGTGCCCAGGGAGTCAAACTGGACGGCAGTCTATTAGTAGTAAATAGTTGATGACTACGCCACCCGTTGAGTGCAGCCAGGGAGCTGCTGCTGCGGGGCAGACCGCTGAGGCCGATGGTAGGATTATGCAGCGTGATAGTATAACCCCCAACGGGAGGGGTATGGCCTCAGGGCAGCCGACGTGGATGATGGGGGTAGCAGGAACCACTCAGAGACGGTACGGTGTAGTTCAGGGTCTTTACTGGTAACAACGATAGACCCTCCCGGAGTACTTGCTAGCGAACGGGGCCTGGTCAGTCCTTGAGCAGATGGGATCTCCCCTGGCCAGGCGTAGTTGTAGGCCTCCCAAACTGACTGTACTCTTCTGGCTACCTTGCTAGAAGCTGATGTAAGTAGCCCACGTCCCTGAGTGTACCGTGTGGTGCTCACCCGTATGGCCGGTGACTCGGGGCCTTCTAATGGCTTCCGCTCCACGATGGCGGTGCTGGTCCCACGCGTGTGACCGTGCCTTCGGGCTTCTGGGCCAGAGGACCTGAAATCCCCTGCCTGACGGATTCTGCTGCTGGGTAGGAGTTAGTCCCCACAGCCTCGGACTCCGGGTCCGGAAAGAAGTCTTCTTAGTCAGGGCGAGCTCTGCAGCTGCCAGCCCCTGACTCCTTGTGACTCTGCTGTTTCCTATGCTGCTTCTTGTCTCTACTCCACTTGTCTGACTCACCCTGCCTCAGCCCCGGGTTTATACAGGGGAAGTTCTTCCCCTCCCAAGACTGGGCAGGAGGTGTGGCATGCACAGGATCCCTGACCAAAGGACCTCCCACCTGCTCTCAGACATAACATTACATTACTGTGGAAAACCAGACCCCTGGGGTGCCACATGTGCACAGTGACTGCACCAGCAGAATAGTGAGTGCAGCTCTGGAGTATAATACGGGATGTAACTCAGGATCAGTACAGGATCAGTAATCTAATGTATGTACACAGTGACTGCACATGTAGAATAGTGAGTGCAGCTCTGGAGTATAATACAGGATGTAACTCATGATAAGTACAGGATCAGTAATGTAATGTATGTACACAGTGACTGCACCAGCAGAATAGTGAGTGCAGCTCTGGGGTATAATACAGGATGTAACTCAGGATCAGTAATGTAATGTATGTGCACAGTGACTGCACCAGCAGAATAGTGAGTGCAGCTCTGGAGTATAATACAGGATGTAACTCAGGATCAGTAATGTAATGTATGTACACAGTGACTGCACCAGCAGAATAGTGAGTGCAGCTCTGGAGTAAATACAGGATGTAACTCAGGATCAGTAATGTAATGTATGTATACAGTGACTGCACCAGCAGAATAGTGAGTGCAGCTCTGGAGTATAATACAGGATGTAACTCAGGATCAGTACAGGATCAGTAATGTAATGTATGTACACAGTGACTACACCAGCAGAATAGTGAGTGCAGCTCTGGAGTATAATACAGGATGTAACTCAGGATCAGTAATGTAATGTATGTACACAGTGACTGCACCAGCAGAATAGTGAGCGCAGCTCTGGAGTATAATACAGGATGTAACTCATGATCAGTAATGTAATGTATGTACACAGTGACTGCACCAGCAGAATAGTGAGTGCAGCTCTGGAGTATAATACAGGATGTAACTCAGGATCAGTAATGTAATGTATGTACACAGTGATTGCACCAGCAGAATAGTGAGTGCAGCTCTGGAGTAAATACAGGATGTAACTCAGGATCAGTAATGTAATGTATGTACACAGTGACTGCACCAGCAGAATAGTGAGTACAGCTCTGGAGTATAATACAGGAGGTAACACAGGATCAGTAGTATAATGTATGTGCACAGTGACTGCAACAGCAGAATAGTGAGTGCAGCTCTGGAGTAAATACAGGATGTAACTCAGGATCAGTAATGTAATGTAAGTACACAGTGACTTCACCAGCAGAATAGTGAGTGCAGCTCTGGAGAATAATACAGGATGTAACTCAGGATCAGTACAGGATCAGTAATGTAATGTATGTACACAGTGACTGCACCAGCAGAATAGTGAGTGCAGCTCTGGAGTATAATACAGGATGTAACTCAGGATCATTTCTGGATCAGTAAAGTAATGTATGTACACAGTGACTACACCAGCAGAATAGTGAGTGCAGCTCTGGGGTATAATACAGGATGTAAGTCAGGATCAGTAATGTAATGTATGTACACAGTGACTGCACCAGCAGAATATTGAGTGCAGCTCTGGAGTATAATACAGGAGGTAACTCAGGATCAGTAATGTATGTACACAGTGACTGCACAAGCAGAATAGTGAATGCAGCTCTGGAGTATAACACAGGATGTAACTCAGGATCAGTACAGGATCAGTAATGTAATGTATGTACACAGTGACTACACCAGCAGAATAGTGAGTGCAGCTCTGGGGTATAATACAGGATGTAACTCAGGATCAGTAATGTAATGTATGTGCACAGTGACTGCACCAGCAGAATAGTGAGTGCAGCTCTGGAGTATAATACAGGATGTAACTCATGATCAGTACAGGATCAGTAATGTAATGTATGTACACAGTGACTGCACCAGCAGAATAGTGAGTGCAGCTCTGGAGTATATTACAGGATGTAACTCAGGATCAGTAATGTAATGTATGTACACAGTGACTGCACCAGCAGAATAGTGAGTGCAGCTCTGGAGTATAAATACAGCAGGTAACTCAGGATCAGTAATGTAATGTATGTACACAGTGACTGCACCAGCAGAATAGTGAGTGCAGCTCTGGAGTAAATACAGGATGTAACTTATGATCAGTACAGGATCAGTAATGTAATGTATGTACACAGTGACTGCACCAGCAGAATAGAGAGTGCAGCTCTGGAGTATAATACAGGATGTAACTCAGGATCAGTAATGTAATGTATGTACACAGTGACTGCACCAGCAGAATAGTGAGTGCAGCTCTGGAGTAAATACAGGATGTAACTCAGGATCAGTAATGTAATGTATGTACACAGTGACTGCACCAGCAGAATAGTGAGTGCAGCTCTGGAGTATAATACAGGATGTAACTCAGGATCAGTAATGTAATGTATGTAGACAGTGACTGCACCAGCAGAATAGTGAGTGCAGCTCTGGAGTATAATACAGGATGTAACTCAGGATCAGTAATGTAATGTATGTACACAGTGACTGCACCAGCAGAATAGTGAGTGCAGCTCTGGAGTAAATACAGGATGTAACTCAGGATCAGTAAGGTAATGTATGTACACAGTGACTGCACCAGCAGAATAGTGAGTGCAGCTCTGGAGTATAATACAGGATGTAACTCAGGATCAGTACTGTAATGTATGTACACAGTGACTGCACCAGCAGAATAGTGAGTGCAGCTCTGGAGTATAATACAGGATGTAACTCAGGATCAGTAATGTAATGTATGTACACAGTGACTGCACCAGCAGAATAGTGAGTGCAGCTCTGGAGTAAATACAGGATGTAACTCAAGATCAGTAATGTAATGTATGTACACAGTGACTGCACCAGCAAAATAGTGAGTACAGCTCTGGAGTATAATACAGGATGTAACACAGGATCAGTAGTATAATGTATGTGCACAGTGACTGCACCAGCAGAATAGTGAGTGCAGTTCTGGAGTAAATACAGGATGTAACTCAGGATCAGTAATGTAATGTAAGTACACAGTGACTTCACCAGCAGAATAGTGAGTGCAGCTCTGGAGTAAATACAGGATGTAACTCAGGATCAGTACAGGATCAGTAATGTAATGTATGTACACAGTGACTACACCAGCAGAATAGTGAGTGCAGCTCTGGAGTATAATACAGGATGTAACTCAGGATCAGTAATGTAATGTATGTACACAGTGACTGCACCAGCAGAATAGTGATTGCAGCTCTGGAGTATAATACAGGATGTAAGTCAGGATCAGTAATGTAATGTATGTACACAGTGACTGCACCAGCAGAATAGTGAGTGCAGCTCTGGAGTATAATACAGGAGGTAACTCAGGATCAGTAATGTAATGTATGTACACAGTGACTGCACCAGCAGAATAGTGAGTGCAGCTCTGGAGTATAAATACAGCAGGTAACTCAGGATCAGTAATGTAATGTATGTACACAGTGACTGCACCAGCAGAATAGTGAGTACAGCTCTGGAGTATAATACAGGATGTAACTCATGATCAGTACGGGATCAGTAATGTAATGTATGTACACAGTGACTGCACCAGCAGAATAGAGAGTGCAGCTCTGGAGTATAATACAGGATGTAACTCAGGATCAGTAATGTAATGTATGTACACAGTGAATGCAACAGCAGAATAGTGAGTGCAGCTCTGGAGTAAATACAGGATGTAACTCAGGATCAGTAATGTAATGTATGTACACAGTGACTGCACCAGCAGAATAGTGAGTGCAGCTCTGGAGTATAATACAGGATGTAACTCAGGATCAGTAATGTAACGTATGTATACAGTGACTGCACCAGCAGAATAATGAGTGCAGCTCTGGAGTATAATACAGGATGTAACTCAGGATCAGTAATGTAATGTATGTACACAGTGACTGCACCAGCAGAATAGTGAGTGCAGCTCTGGATTAAATACAGGATGTAACTCAGGATCAGTAAGGTAATGTATGTACACAGTGACTGCACCAGCAGAATAGTGAGTGCAGCTCTGGAGTATAATACAGGATGTAACTCAGGATCAGTAATGTAATGTATGTACACAGTGACTGCACCAGCAGAATAGTGAGTGCAGCTCTGGAGTATAATACAGGATGTAACTCATGATCAGTAATGTAATGTACGTACACAGTGACTGCACTAGCAGAATAGTGAGTGCAGCTCTGGAGTATAATACAGGATGTAACTCAGGATCAGTAATGTAATGTATGTACACAGTGACTGCACCAGCAGAATAGTGAGTGCAGCTCTGGAGTAAATACAGGATGTAACTCAGGATCAGTACAGGATCAGTAATGTAATGTATGTACACAGTGACTACACCAGCAGAATAGTGAGTGCAGCTCTGGAGTATAATACAGGATGTAACTCAGGATCAGTACAGGATCAGTAATGTAATGTATGTACACAGTGACTGCACCAGCAGAATAGTGAGTGCAGCTCTGGAGTATAATACAGGATGTAACTCAGGATCAGTAATGTAATGTATGTACACAGTGACTGCACCAGCAGAATAGTGAGTGCAGCTCTGGAGTATAATACAGGATGTAACTCATAATCTGTAATGTAATGTATGTACACAGTGACTGCACCAGCAGAATAGTGAGTACAGCTCTGGAGTATAATACAGGATGTAACTCAGGATCAGTAATGTAATGTATGTACACAGTGACTGCACCAGCAGAATAGTGAGTGCAGCTCTGGAGTATAATACAGGAGGTAACTCAGGATCAGTAATGTATGTACACAGTGACTGCACCAGCAGAATAGTGAGTGCAGCTCTGATCAGCTGCTAGTCAGTGTGGTGAATGCGGGTGTGGTGGCTGAAGATCCTGCTGTGAGCTCCTGATCTCTGAGAAACCAACACCTCTCCACCTGGGGACCTGCTTTCTCTCTTTCCCAGGGAGGGAGCGGGTTTCTGGGATGAGTGATGGAGCCAAGTCCCAGGCTTCTGCTTCCCGAACCAGGCCGGCGGGGGGCAGAAGAAACCAGCAACCGGCCTGCACATCAGGGGACTCGGGGGTGAGACGCTGCACCAGGAGTCGCAGCAATGTGGCTCCTACTCCCCCCGGGATTGTGGAGACCCCCAGAAGCCGCAAGGCTTCCAGCATGGAGGAAAAGCCTGACAGCGGCGTGCAAGATGGCGCTCCTTCCGGAGGAAAGCTGAGTGCTCACGGAGGTGAGGCCGACCTCCCTGAGGGGGAATGGGCGCTGCAGGGACCCCGGGAGTCTGTGTCCACCTATGCCTCCCGGGTCATGATCCGCCTCCATGAGTATGAAGATGCCAGTAAGCTCATCAGGAGGCTCCGGGAGGAGCTGCGTTGCACAAGCGCCAAAGCTGCGGGGGCCTCCAAACCAAGGAAGGCAAAACTCCAAGCCGAGGTAAAAAGACTGAGCAGTGAAATTCAACGCCTGGAACTTAGGAAAGCCACCATCAGAGAGCAGAGTGGTCCTTTCAAAGAAAAACTTATAAATGAAGACCGCTTTAGAGAAATGGCTGATACCAGAGAGCAAAGGCAGATAGGGCTGCAGCCTGAGAGCCAGGTGGATGATGAGAGTGATGATGACCAGCAGGAAGCCCCACCTGGCAGCCTGCAAAGTCACCCGCAGGCCACGTGCAGCGAGCTCCCTGCAGGACAGGCGACAGTGACATCCGGTCGCAGTTCTGCCGGCTCTGGGGAGGACAGTGACAGCAGCGGCCAGGGAGGGGCGCTAATGGCGGAGATTAAGCTCCTGGAGTCCCCAGTGTGCCTCCA
Organism: Phyllobates terribilis; assembly: GCF_046119375.1. NCBI lineage: Eukaryota > Metazoa > Chordata > Amphibia > Anura > Dendrobatidae > Phyllobates > Phyllobates terribilis. The sequence goes on along the minus strand of NW_027362773.1, from coordinate 76,963,926 downwards.
AAACTTCCATCTTGGTGACGATCTACCAGAAGAGGCACCTGGGGGCCACAAAAAGGCAAAGAAGACCAAGCCAAAGCTGCAGGAGGTGGTAAGATACGTATATGCCCCTCTCCCTGTACCCCCTGAGTCGGTGGCAGGCTCAGCTCGCTGTATAAGCCCCGTTGTCCAGCCCAGCCCGGGTTCTGCTGTGGATCCGGTGCAAAGGCGCGGGGAGATTACAGAGCGCGGTAGTGAGGCGCAGAGCTCCGTCTCTGCTTGTAGTAGTGGGGACGTAGCAGGAGGTGCATCAGCCGAGAGGCTGGACAGTGAGGGCGGCACGGCGGCGGGCGTTCCGTCAGGCCACGATGCTGTGGTGCGCTCCTCAGTGGGTGGGGGGAGCGGCCCGGTGTCGGGGGCAGCTCCAGTAGCCTCGGCACCTCTGAATGCTGTTGCCGCTGATCACTTAGCTGAGAAGCGGCGGCAGTGTGAGGGGGCAGTTGGGGCTGAGCGTTCCGGTCCTCCCACGAAAGTGCTATTTTGTGTTGGCGTCGCTGGTCCGGAAGATCCTGATGCTAAAGATCAGCGGCGCCTAACTGCAGCTAGAGATCAGCGGCACATTATACCAAATGCCAAACAGCGGAAATTACCGACCGATGATGTGGAGGGCACACATAAGACCGAGGGTGAGGTCGCCTCCAGTTCTATGGAGGTGACTGAGCCCCTTGTGCCTGATGCGGAGGTCAAAAGGTCATCCACCATTGTTACTGGTCCAGCAGGAATGAATGTGGTGGTGGGGGTGAATGAGGCTAATTCATTGTCTAGTGGTGTGGTTGCTGGTTTGGTGGAGGGTGAGATGGAGGTGGGTAATGGTGATACTGTTGGGGCTGATGTGGTCACTGGTCCGGTTGCCCCCCCGGGGGTGGCAACACCTGTCCAGAGTTATGCCAGTGTCACCTCCGGGGCAAATAGGGCATCCTCCTCGTCTCCGGGCTTTGGGGATGGCATGTTGCAACGGCGCCTTTTGGAGGCTCTAAAGAAGGGGGAGAGATCACTAATGGTGGAGGGTCGAGAGGTTGATCTATCCTTCTGGATAGAGAGGCATGGCCTCGGGGCCTTCCGAGAGCAAAAAGGGGGAGATACAGTGTGGTCCCTCCCAACAGCCGGGCCAGGCAGTGTGCGTAGGAATGTGGTCCGTCTTCGGTGGAGGGGCAGTGATGCATGTCCGCCAAGGTCTAAAGTTGTGGAGCTCCTGCTGAGGATGGGCTTCAAGGCGATTGACATCTACGCCTTGATACATCCCTATTCCACGCCTGAGTTTGATGTCAGCTTTGTTCGGCCGGAGGGGCTTGAGCTCTTCTGGGCGAATTATGAGTTGGCAAAAATGAGCCCGGCTGGCGAGACTTTGCCGTTCAGGCAGTGTCTCGCCAAAACCAGATCAAGAAAGTGACCGTGATGACTCATAACGAGTCGCTTTCTTGCTATGACATCATGACGTGGTTTGGTCGGTATGGAGAGGTGGTGGAGATGCCAAAGAAAAACCGCGATGAGTTTGGTATCTGGTCAGGGGCCTGGACGTTTATGGTAAAACTTAAGCGTTCAGGTGGTACGGTTGCCCACATTCCATCGTCTGCCTTCCTGGGTAGGGATCGTATCCTGGTCTTCTACCAGGGGCAACCGAAGATCTGTCACAGGTGCGGCGACCCCACACACTTCAGTGCAAACTGCACCTTGCAGAAATGCGCGTTGTGTGGGGGTGTCGGCCATCTTGCCGCCTCTTGTGTGGAGATTAGGTGCCACCCGTGTGGTGAGTTAGGCCACCCATTCAGCCGTTGTCCTCGCTCCTTTGCTAATGCAGTCGAGACCCCGGTGGGAGTAGACCGTGAGGCCGATTCTGCTGGAGAGGGGACTAGCAGGGGTGGGGGAGCTGAGGGGCCAGGGAAGAAAAGCAATAAAAGGACGCCTGCCCAGCTGAGGCGTCTAGACAAGCGCAGACAGGAGAGGGAGCGGGCCGAGCCCCAGACTACCGGGGCAGCCCCTGTCCTGGATGCCAGTGTTGCTGCTGAGGCCCCGAGGGATGATGAGTTGGATGAGGAGGTCAGGAGGATCCACAGGGAGGAAACTGCCTCTGCTTCAGAATCCTCCCATTATTAAAGTATGGATGAGGATAATAAGCGGTGGCTAGAGCACAAGCGTAAGCTCGGCACCAAAAAGAAGAGAAAGAAGGGAGATAAAACATCTTCTCCCGCTCTGACCAAGGTACCTAAGGAAGGTAAAACCGACTCCCCTCTAGTTGGTCTTTCTAACCGGTTCCAAGCCCTTGATAACATCTCTTCCTCTGAGGAGGAGGCTGAGGGTGAGGTTCCGGTTTCAGCGGAGCTTACAGGGGGCGCCGAGTCTCCTTCTCCTGGGGATGCAAGGTCCTTGGGGGGAGGGACTGGCCCAGAGTCCGGAGACGAGGACGAAAAAAGAATGAAAAATGTGGGAATGGACACCTCTGTGTCATTAAAGAGGGGGAAGGATTCCTCCTCTGAGGCAGAGGATAAGGGGAGTGGGAAGAAGAAAGCCATCTAACTCAATCACCAATGATGGCGGTACCCACTCCGTTGACGCTGGCGTCCATTAATGTCGCCAGCATTAAGTCAAACATGGCTAGATTTGCGGCCTTTGATTTTCTCAGCCGGGTTGAAGCTGACATTTTCTTTTTGCAAGAGACCAGGCTGCCAAATATGGCAGAGGTGTTTATAGCTAAGAGGGAGTGGAGACTCGGGTTAATCATGAGTACCTCTGGTCTGTCCTTCTGAGGTATGGCCTGCCGGGGGGGATTGTTGATTGGCTTAAGACCTTGTACTCTGGGGCAGAGAGTTTCCCGCTTGTGAACGGTTGGATTGGCAGCTCTTTTAAGGTTGGGTGTGGTGTTCGCCAGGGTTGTCCCTTGAGCCCGCTACTGTACGTGTTTGCGATTGACCCACTTCTTAGGAGGGTGGAGCGTGGACCGTTGCCGATGACGTCACCGTTTTTGTTTCCTCTGATGGGGAGGCAGAATGGCTGATGTCAGAGGTAAATCGCTACTCGGAGGCATCTGGGTCTAAGATCAACCGGGATAAGTGTGAGAGTCTCTGGCTGGGAGGAGGAGATCCTGGTTTTGATCTCCCGGACACCCTTCCAGAACCCAAAGTCTCTGCAAAAGTTCTTGGCGTCGAATTTGGCCAGGGGGATTACCCCAAACAAAATTGGGACAGCAGGCTAGAGATCGCCACTCAGAAGGTGAACCAATGGAAGGGTTGGTCTTTGACCCTAAGGGAAAGGGTAAACCTGATCAAAACTTACCTGCTCCCTTTGCTGATCTATCTGGGCAGTGTGTGCATCTTGCCAGAGCCTCTCTGGACTCGGGTCTACAGTTTGTTCTTTCAACTGTTATGGGGGAATAGACTGAACCTGGTCAAGAGGGAGGTTACTTACCGTACGAGGAGACTAGGAGGGTTGGGTATGGTCAACCCTGTGGTATTCCTTGTGAATACCTTCATTAAGATCAATATTGCAAACCTCTGGAAAGAGAGGGCTCCTCCGTGGGTATTCTCCTGTAAGGGATGGTTTCAGCCTTTCTTCCAGGAATGGGAGACAGGAGGGCAAGTGAAGGATCTCCGCACACCGCATGGACATCTCCCGGCTTACGCTACCGTGGTTCTGAAGGTAATTCGCCGGTGGGGTCTGGGAATGTGGGAGGTCAGGACTCTGCCAAGGAAGCTCCTTGACAAAAGGGTTCTGTTGACCCATTTTCAGAGGCCTCTGGCGCTCAGGGATTGCCCAAGTCGGGATCTTGGGGTGGGTCTGCATCTTTTGAATTCTATCAGGATCCCCTCGAAGGTTTGGGACTTGGCTTGGCGCTGCTTCCATGGGAAACTGTGTGTGAGGGACAATCTGAAGTGTAGGAGCTCTGAGGACAGGAACTGTCCTCGGGAGCATTGTGGTACCATGCTTGAAAGCATGGACCACTTCCTGCTTTGTTGTCCCTTTAACACAGAGGTGTACAACAGGGTGGGCGCCTCCATTGGCTGGCCCCGGCTGGCCGGTCTCTCTTATGCGGAATGGGCCTATGGAGCATTCGGGGACCTGGGTGGTCGGGACCGCTGCACCTCATTTCTAGTTAGCGCAGTGGTTAGGTATCACACGTGGAACGCACGGTGCTTAGTATCGACGCAGCGGAAAATCCTCCCAGTGGACGATGTGTTTAGGACCATACTTGGTGACCTGGTGAAGGTGCGTTCTCTGGAGTATGAGAGACTGGGTACACGGAGGGCCGCTCTCCTCTGGAGGGGCTTTTCTTTTAGTGTGCCCTAGTCTGGTCGTCTCCTCTCCTGGTGGTGGGCTGCTGCTGACACCATAGATTTTTGTTTTATTGATCAGTAGACAGTGATGTAGGGCTGCAGGCGCCAAACTTGGGCTTTGTCAGTTGTGGTTATTGTATTGTTTGTTTCTGTATATATTGTATATATGGGTTTGGGTAGAGGTGTTAGGTTGGGTGGAGGGAAAAGGGGGGAGGTGGGTTCATCTTGTGGGACACTGGTTATTTGGGTGAAAAACTGGCACTGCCTGATCTGTCCTATGGACGTTGGACATGGACTGAGGCATGAGGCGCAGGACCAGCTCTCAGGTCAGTGCCGGGGAGGGACTGGTGGGCTCGAGTGTGGGGGGTTTTGTTTTGTCTTGTATATATTTGTATAGTTAGCATTTATTTTATTTATTTAAAAAAAAAAAGAATGTATATATTAGTTTGTATATAATTTGTCGGTTATTGTTTATTATATTGTTATTATTTGTTTGGTAACCGGACCAGATGTCATGGTGTGGTGTAGGTAGTTATTATTGTGTATATATGTATAATATGTGTGTGAGGAGAGAGAGAGCGGCTGGACCAGTTCACTACATTGTTTATTTTCTGGTTATTAATTTTCTTATGTTTCTGTTATTATTATTGTTATGTTTTTCATTTTTATAATAAAAGATCTACAGGATGTAACTCAGGATCAGTAATGTAATGTATGTACACAGTGACTGCACCAGCAGAATAGTGAGTGCAGCTCTGCAGTATAATACAGGATGTAACTCAGGATCAGTACAGGATCAGTAATGTAATGTATGTACACAGTGACTGCACCAGCAGAATAGTGAATGCAGCTCTGGAGTATAATACAGGATGTAACTCGGGATCAGTAATGTAATGTATGTACACAGTGACTGCACCAGCAGAATAGTGAGTGCAGCTCTGGAGTATAATACAGGATGTAACTCAGGATCAGTAATGTAATGTATGTACACAGTGACTGCACCAGCAGAATAGTGAGTGCATCTCTGGAGAATAATACAGGATATAACTCAGGATCAGTAATGAAATGTATGTACACAGTGACTGCACCAGCAGAATAGTGAGTGCAGCTCTGGAGTATAATACAGGATGTAACTCGGGATCAGTAATGTAATGTATGTACACAGTGACTGCACCAGCAGAATAGTGAGTACAGCTCTGGAGTATAATACAGGATGTAACTCAGGATCAGTAATGTAATGTATGTACACAGTGACTGCACCAGCAGAATAGTGAGTGCAGCTCTGGAGTATAATACAGGATGTAACTCGGGATCAGTAATGTAATGTATGTACACAGTGACTGCACCAGCAGAATAGTGAGTGCAGCTCTGGAGTATAATACAGGATGTAACTCTGGATCAGTAATGTAATGTATGTACACAGTGACTGCACCAGCAGAATAGTGAGTACAGCTCTGGAGTATAATACAGGATGTATCTCAGTAAAGGATCATTAGTAGTGAATGTACAAAATGACTCAACTCGTTATGGAGGTGGATTCTATATGAATATTGTGTAATGAGGCTCAGAGGTCATTAAACCTTTCTAATTTGATAGATAATAAAACCTGTTACTACTGCAGGTTTGTGTCTTCTCCGCTGACAATCTCACCTCTTTTTCTCCTGCGTGAAATATATTTACTTCCTAACACTAAGATTTAGGATGACGAGGAGGAAAAATGAAACTGAAGTCTTAAGGGATTTTTTTTTTTATCAATTTTCCAAGCCATCGTCTTTACCTTTAATTTATATTTGTGAGGGAAAATTGATTTAATATCGTGAAGCTTGAACATCCCATCCAGTTTTATTACATTCTTCATGGGCCCGAGTATTAAAGAGATAAAATCGGGCTCAGAGCTTCTACATTGTAAAGACGATGAGGACAGGACTTATACTTTCATGTCTGCAAAAATGAGGTCAACTAAGACCTATTTCTATAAAAAAAAACACAACAACTTGCAATGCATTTCGTGATACATATATTTTCCAGGTTCTAGTGCATGTTAATATTGTGGCTAATAAATGCGCCCCCTGTTGGAAGCTGTTGGTACTAATTGGAGAAAAGTCAATAAATTTGCTCTTCACTTATGGGTCAATATTTTATTCCAACTGTTCCACATATACTTCCAAATTTCAGCACTTAAAAATTGGTTTCCTTTGCATTTTTTCTTAAGGGATTCTCTGATCAAAAGGTAAAATTGGCAGCGGACAGTCAGGGAGGCCAAAAGGGGTTTTCACATCATAAATGAGTAAACTTGCAAATTCTTGTAAAAAAAAAAACAATCAACTTTGCAATTTATTTCTTATTAAAAATCCTCTTCATTCTTAGGAAGGTTTTTTAAATTCATTCCCTGGGTTAAGGGCCACTGCTGTGGTCTATCAGAGGTGGTCGGTCGTCTAGACAAAGAGCGCAGCACTTACAAGCTTTTTGCCATGGAGCTTGCAAGTGCTCCTCTGAAGCTCCCTGGCTTGAGGCCATCAGAGTGATTTACCCAAATCGCTCAGTTTGGGTCGGAGGTGCAAAAATCCTGCTGGTGTCTGAACTGTCAATCATTAAGGAGTGCAATGAGACACAGCAAGCAGTAAAGCAGGGGAGTGCCGTGTTCCCAAAAAGCATACAGGAGAACACACCTTAAATAATAAAATAAGGCATTCTCACCCCGCACTCCACCCTGCTTCCCGCTATGATGGTCCGCAGGCTACTAGTGACCGGACTGCTGCGCTCACTGGGGTCACCGATGTCACTGCTCCTGGCATGGCCTCCACCACTGGTACGGAAGGGCGAAATTAGTAAGTTAAGTCCATGGGTGAGTAAGCATACTTTTATTTTGCCTCTTGGCTGCCCACGGTTGAATTTACTTTTAATGGTATATTGCTATAATTTGCAATCGGTGGATGGTTCGATCAATGTGACCTCTGACAATCCCTAAAATTAGGTTCGGACTGGCCCACAGGGGAACCAGGGAATCCTCTGGTAGGCCACCCCTGTGAAGGATTGCTAATGAGTAGTATTATTACACTTGATTCACAATTTGCAGAAAAAGGTATCATCTAATCATTCATTAAACAAGCATTTTCCTAGCTTTAATGACACCTTGTTGAAGCAATCAGAGATCACAATGATTACAAATCCTAGCAATATATCAGTAACGTCTTAAAGGGGTTTTCAGCTTTTGGACAATACTTTTTAATTTGAAATTGGAATAACCAGAAATCAGCAATTGTAGCGTCGGCGTCCCTGCCTCCTGCTAGGCAGGGACGCCATTCCCCCTCACCTCTCCGCTCCGTGCCCGGCGTCTTCCTCCCGCTCTGCTGGCAGCGCGTGCTGCTTCCCGGCCTCTGTGCTTAGGGCGCGTGCGCGCTTCCCCTCTCTTAAAGGAGCCGCGCGCGCCGTCCTAAGGTGTCCCCGGCCAATGGCCGGAGGACCTCACCATATATAAGGCACCTCCAACAAAATGGAGGTGCCCGAGCAATGTTGTTGCAAAGCCTTTCAACTCTGCTTCAGCCCTCAGGTCCCGTTACCAGTTACCTGCCAGTCACCTGCCAGAGTCCTGCTTGATACCTGCCTGATATCTGCTTACCTGCTTGCTATCCTGCGGTCCGACAGTCTGCCTACCAGCACCTGCCAGTCTGTCTATGGATCAGTCCGCCTGCGGACCAGGAAGTACCTGCCAGATACCTGCCTACCTGTCCAGAGACTCTTACTCGCTCACCTGGGAACGTTCACCTGCTACCTGCCTGCTAGCCTACCTGGAGGCTTAGCCGTCAATTGCTGTGACCACCTGCCTGTCCAGAGACTCTTGCCCGCCTTCCCTGGGAGCCACCAGCTTCCTTACAAGGACTGCCCCTTTGTATAGTTGCTCAGAGGTTCCACCTCCCAGACCCGTTACAGTTTGCTCGGGCCCTGGAACCCGGTGGCACCCAAGCTCCCTCGCTCTCGGACCTATGCCATGAACTGTCCCGTCGGAGGTCCCAACAGGAGTCCATCCTGAGCCACCTGCGTAGTGTTAACTCCCGTCTGGACACACTGACTACATCTTCGGGACCAGCTTCCAGTCGTACGACTCCTACCCCGGCAGCGCCGCTGCCCATCAATTCCATGGCATCTCTTCCCGGTCCCCGCCTCTCCGCCCCGCCTCGTTTTGGCGGAGATCCCGGTCAGGCACGGGGCTTCATTAACCTGTGCACTCTGCACTTCGAACTGTTGGCACACCAGTTTTCCACCGACCGAGCCAAAGTAGCCTTCATCATGTCCTATCTCACGGGGGAGGCGCTGGCCTGGCTAAATCCTCTATGGGAGAGAGGAGACCCCCTGGTGTCCAATCTGCCAGCCTTTCTCTCGGCTTTCCGGAAGGTCTTCGACGAACCAGGACGGAGGACCTCATCCGCCTCATCTCTGCTACGCCTCCACCAAGGAAGTCTCACCGTGGGCCAATATGCCATACGGTTCCGTACCCTTGCTTCGGAGCTTGCCTGGGATAACGACGCCCTGGTGTCCGTCTTCTGGGAGGGTCTGTCCGGCCGTATTAAAGATGAACTCGCCGGTCGGGACATTCCTACCACTCTCGACGACTTAATTACACTTGCCACCCGGATTGACATCCGGTTCCAGGAGCGCACCAAAGAAGTCACCCGTGAGAGGAGGTTTCCGCGCCTTGCCCCTACCTTCCAGAGATCCGTCACTTCCTCCGTTACTCCTCCGACGCACTCACCCGAGCCTATGCAGGTCGACCAGACCAAGATGGTCAAGACCCGTCATGAATTAAGCCGTGCCGAGGGCAGCTGCTTCTACTGTGGCAGTAAGGAGCACCGGATCCATTCCTGCCCGGAGAGGTCGGGAAACGCCTGTGTCTAGGATCGCTCAGAGAGGTCACCCTAGACAGAAATAAACCCTCTCCATCTCTAATGCTGTCGGTCTCTATCATCTGCGGGGAGAACCGTTATTTTGAACTGGCTCAACTTGACTCTGGAGCTGCCGGAAATCTCATTTCTCAGTCCCTGGTAGAGAAATACCGCATTCCCACCAAACCTCTGGCTGTACCCTTATCTGTCGCCGCCGTGGATGGGGGCCTCTTACCACATCCCATCCAACTCATCACCGAATCCATAACTCTGCAGGTGGGAATGCTGCACTCTGAGAGCATCTGCTTCCATGTTCTGCCTGGACTCTCTCACGCCCTCTTGCTAGGCCTACCTTGGCGCCAGAGACACGCACCCGTGCTTGATTGGCAGACCGGAGAAGTTCTTCGCTGTGGACAGGACTGCCATAAGTCTTGTTTAGTTCCCGTTCATCCTGCTCGTCCTTCTCCTACCCCAGCCAATCTATCCGGCCTACCGGCTCCCTACTGGTCTTTTGCCGACGTCTTTAATAAAAGTGAAGCAGAGACATTACCCCCTCATAGACCATACGACTGTCCAGTTGACCTGATGCCCGGCGCTACTCCTCCCTGTGGGCGTATTTACCCTTTCTCCGCTGCTGAGACCCGGTCCATGTCTGAATATATTGAGGAGAATCTGGCCCGGGGATTTATCCGGAAATCTACCTCCCCGGTGGGAGCAGGCTTCATTTTCGTCAAAAAGAAGGACGGCTCACTCCGTCCCTGTATAGACTATAGAGGCCTTAATCAGATCACAGTGAAGAATAAATACCCCCTTCCGCTCATTCCTGAATTATTTGACCGTCTGAGGGGGGCTAGAATCTTCACCAAGCTGGATCTCCGTGGGGCGTATAATCTGGTCCGTATCCGTCAGGGGGATGAATGGAAGACGGCATTCAACACCCGGGATGGCCACTATGAATATCTTGTAATGCCCTTCGGTCTCTGTAACGCTCCCGCCGTCTTTCAAGAGTTGGTCAATGACATCTTCCGTGACCTTCTCTACTCCTGCGTGGTGGTGTACCTGGACGACATCTTGGTCTTCTCTCCGGATCTTCTCACTCACCGGAGGGACGTTCGTCAGGTCCTGCTCAGGCTCAGGCAGAACCACCTCTACGCTAAATATGAGAAGTGCCTCTTTGAGCAGACCTCGCTTCCGTTTCTGGGCTACATAATCTCTCAGACCGGCCTACAAATGGACCCTGAGAAACTGTCTGCCATCGAGAAGTGGCCCCGACCAGAGGGGTTGAAGGCTATTCAGCGGTTCCTGGGCTTCGCCAACTACTACCGCCTCTTCATTCCGCAATTCTCTTCCCGGACTGCCCCTATCTCGGCGCTCACCCGTAAGGGCGCTAATCCCAGAGAATGGCCGCCCGAAGCAGAGGAGGCCTTCCTTTCCTTAAAAAGAGCTTTTTCCTCCGCCCCTGTGCTGCATCGTCTGGACGGCAACAAACAATTCTTTCTAGAAGTTGACGCTTCCTCCTCCGGAGCCGGAGCAGTACTTACCCAAAAGTCGTCTTCCGGAGGAATGGTAACTTGGGGCTTCTTCTCCAAACTCTTCTCCTCTTCGGAGCGCAATTATTCTATAGGAGACCGAGAATTGTTGGCCATTAAGCTGGCACTGGAGGAGTGGCGTTACCTGCTCGAGGGGGCTCTTCACCCGGTAATAATTTACACGGACCACAAGAACTTGGCTTACCTCCAGAGAGCCCAGAGACTTAACCCGCGCCAAGCCCGGTGGTCCTTGTTCTTCGCCCGCTTTGATTTCATTCTTCATTTTCGCCCGGCTGACAAAAACATCAAAGCTGATGCCTTGTCCCGATCCTTTTTGGTCTCTGATCTTGAGGAGGAGCCTAAAAACATCATCGACCCTGCCAAAGTAATGCAGGTGGCCCCCGTGAATCTAAATCGTCTTCCACCCGGTAAGACGTTCGTAACTGTTCCTGATCGTGAGAAGGTTCTACACTGGGGACACTCGTCCAAGCTAGCTGGCCACGCTGGTCAGAAAAAGACCCTCCAGCTTATTACCCAGCATTACTGGTGGCCTACCCTGCACAAGGATGTAATAGACTTTGTTTCAGCCTGTGTGTCCTGTGCCCGCAACAAGGTTCCGAGACATCTGCCAGCCGGCCGTCTCCTTCCTCTTCCTGTACCTGCAGCCCCGTGGCAGCATATAGCTATGGACTTTATTACGGACCTCCCTGTCTCTGCCGGTTGTACGGTCATATGGGTGGTCGCTGACCGCTTCTCCAAAATGGCTCACTTTATTCCCCTGCCGGGTCTCCCGTCTGCATCAGAGTTAGCTAAAGACTTTATCCATCATGTCTTCCGTCTTCATGGTCTTCCTCTCCACATGGTATCCGACCGAGGGGTTCAGTTCACCTCTCGTTTTTGGCGAGCCATGTGTAAACTGCTGGGGGTCACCTTGGACTTTTCTTCTGCTTATCACCCACAGTCCAATGGCCAAGTAGAATGGATCAACCAAATTTTAACCAGTTACCTCCGGCACTTTGTTAATGCTCACCATTCCGACTGGGTGGATCTTTCACCGTGGGCCGAATTTTCTTACAATAATCACGAGAGCGAATCTTCCTCCAAATCCCCGTTTTTTGTAGTCTTCGGTCAGCATCCTCGGATCCCGTTTCCTGTCTCCGCCTCGGTGGACAATCCGGCTGCAGAATCTCTCGTTAACGAATTTTCCTCCATTTGGGAAAGTACCAGATCCACATTTCTTCAGTCATCCGAGCAGATGAAAAAACAGGCTGACAAGAGACGTCTGGATCCACCACAATTCCGTCCTGGAGATAAGGTCTGGCTCTCGTCCAAATATGTCCGGCTCAAGATTCCTTCCTACAAGTTAGGGCCTCGGTTCATCGGCCCACTGGAAGTTATCAAACAAATCAACCCGGTGGCCTATAAATTGAAACTCCCGGCCAATTTGCGGATTCCTAACTCCTTCCATGTATCTCTACTCAAACCCGTGATACTTAACTCTTTTTCCAAGTCTACAGGTACGCCTCCTGCTCCGGTTTCCGCTGAAAACGAGTTTGAGGTAGAGAACATTCTGGCCACCAAAAGGGTAAGAGGAAGGACCTTTTTTCTAGTGGATTGGAAGGGGTTTGGTCCTGAGGAGAGAACATGGGAGCCCCGGGAGAACATCCATGCCCCGCTCATCCTTGATAAATTTCTGTGTGGCCTAAAAAAGGGGGGGCCTAAAGGGGGGGGGTACTGTAGCGTCGGCGTCCCTGCCTCCTGGTAGGCAGGGACGCCGTTCCCCTCACCTCTCCGCTCCGTGCCCGGCGTCTTCCTCCCGCTCTGCTGGCAGCGCGTGCTGCTTCCCGGCCTCTGTGCTTAGGGCGCGCGCGCTTCCCCTCTCTTAAAGGAGCCGCGCACGCCGTCCTAAGGAGTCCCCGGCCAATGGCCGGAGGACCTCACCATATATAAGGCACCTCCTCCAAAATAGAGGTGCCCGAGCAATGTTGTTGCAAAGCCTTTCAACTCTGCTTCAGCCCTCAGGTCCTGTTACCAGTTACCTGCCAGAGTCCTGCTTGATACCTGCCTGATATCTGCTTACCTGCTTGCTATCCTGCGGTCCGACAGTCTGCCTACCAGCACCTGCCAGTCTGTCTATGGATCAGTCCGCCTGCGGACCAGGAAGTACCTGCCAGATACCTGCCTGCCTGTCCAGAGACTCTTACTCGCTCACCTGGGAGCGTTCACCTGCTACCTGCCTGCTAGCCTACCTGGAGGCTTAGCCGTCACTTGCTGTGACCACCTGCCTGTCCAGAGACTCTTGCCCGCCTTCCCTGGGAGCCACCAGCTTCCTTACAAGGACTGCCCCTTTGTATAGTTGCTCAGAGGTTCCACCTCCCAGACCCGTTACAGCAATATTCTGTAGAAAACCCTGGACGTAAGTGTTACATTTCCCTGCAGCACCACCACAGGGGAAATAAAGAATTACACAATGCCTATTAAATTCATTAGGCTGTCTGTTTAATGCCGGGCGGGACCGGTTTTCCGGACAGAGAGACGCTCTTTGTAGCCATTCTGCGATAATTGATTGAAGCTGTGAATGAGTGATTATCCTCTAATAACTACTCATACCTTAAAAAGTTACCGACGTCATTTTTATATCATAAATCAATAGTACAGGTGAAAATAAGAAATTTTGTAATATATCTCATCAGAGAAATCTGCTTCTTTCTCCTCCTAGATGGATCGTTCGCTCTGAATTCATGAGTAAAATCTGTATTCAGTGAAGACAGATTTTCACATTACTGAGAAAGGACATGACAGTTGGTGCTTTTGACATTCTATGGAGGGTGGAGTTAAAGGCAGACATTGACATTCTTCTGCCAGTTCTCCTGAAATGACAGTTATTGTTGTCCATAGAACTTTATGAGCACCAACTGTCACCTCCTATCTCAGTAATGGGAACATATGTATTCACTTATGTCAGAGGAAATTAAACCCGTAAATTGTAAGTTTAAGGGGGGAATGTTTCTCTTTGTGGAGCCCACCGAGCTGGCGGATGGAGACTTATAAGCCATGCAATGCTCCTCTGGGAATTTAAATATGCAAATAGGCTCTACAAAGAGGAAGAGGACTAGAACTCTATTGGATGTCGCAACCCTAAAAGTCAATATCGACCCTTTAACGAGCCTTGCCACATGACGTAGGATAAGAAGTCAAATCAGAAACTCCATTTGCAGACACATGTTTCGGGTATTTGCCCCTCCTCAGTGCAAAGCAAGAGATCAATAGGTGAAAAGGCTTTTTTTGCACCTGTAAATTGAAAATTTGTGAGACTGAGACATCAGTCCAAGAGGAGAAAGAAGCAATTTTCTCCAATAAAAAAATAAAAATATTTTAATTTAATATTTTCTCAATAATTCTTGATGAAAAAAAATAATAAAAAAAAATTACAAATGATTATTCTTTAATAGTCTGTTTGAGTTTCTTTAACCATGCAATCCCTTTAAGTCTTATAATCATAGGACTAAACAATCCCTTGAAGGCTGGATCCACTCCACCCGGATTTCCTTTGCTCCTTATACTCGTTACAATAAAGATATTCCGGACTCCTCTGTCATCTTACTGAAGCACGAGGCTCCCGACACCTCGTGAGGGTTGATACACCAGCAGGTTATACTTCAGACGGGATACGTTCACGCCGGCTAGGTCCCGTGTAATCCGGAGGTGCAGCTCGAGGACAAGCTCATTCATGTTCACTTCTGTGGGATCTCGGCGCTCGTTTGCCCTGTGGCCGCTCTCATCATCAGACACAACAAAGACACAGTTGTCTGCTACATGAAACTAGAAAGACGCTTTAATTCCAAAGTGCTGATTTCTGCTTTTTTTTTTTTTCTTTTTTAATCACTGAGCCGGCTCTGACGTCTTTCAGCCGCCTGATGAAATCTCTTTGATTGCACTTCTGACAGAGCGGAGCGTACGGGGGGGGCCGTGATAGAGAAATGTGGGGATGGCGAACAAACTGCACACAATAGTCAACACCGTAGAGAGGCCGAAGCTCAGGACCCGGGTGTATAATAGGGGCCCCACCTTCCGTCAACCATTTATAATATTAGTGTCTTCCTGGCAGAGGGGCCGTTGGACCTGCTCATACGTCACACTCGGACTACGACCCTATTTCTAGGTAACATCCTAGGAAATCTGTTTTCCCTAAAAAAAAAAAAAAAAAAAAAATCTAAAAATCTAAATGGGTTATCTGTCCATCAAACATTCATTCCTGTAGGGACTACTCTCATTCTCCTGCATATTTGTATACTGCAATTTTCAATCTTTTTCCCATCTCCAGGACCTCTCTCTAATTTTCAATTGTCTCTAAGCTAGTGGGTAGAGACTAGCTGCTATGGTATCTCCTATACACAGACATGAGGGATTTTTGCTCCTCTGTCTCTATGTAGAGTATGTTCAGAAGCAGCAGCAGCATGGAGGACATTATACAGCAATACTGAGCAGTGTAGCTGTGAATCCAGCTCTGGGGCTGAGATAAAACACTTACTAGAAAACATTAGTGTTGTTCTGTGTATGTCTGCAGTTCTTTTTTCCTTAAGATTCTCACTCTGCTCCTCCTTCTTTCTCCTTTCTCCACAGACTTCCAATGGTAGCTGTAATCTGATTCCTCAGTGAGCGGTGACAGATTGAAAAATTGCTAAAAGTGAATGATGAGCTCAGAAGGCGGGTGGAGTAGAAGAAGTGGCTCGTACACAGCTCCGCCAACCAAAAGTCACCCGAAAAAGAAAGACAAAAGTCAATATTCGATTTCTATTTTTATTACTGCAGTGACATAAAATAAATTTTATTTTTCCAAGCAGCCCAGGTATCGTACAGTCACACACAGGGATAACTTTACTGTAAACCCCCCAAAGTTTTGCTAGGTTCCCAAGATCTCCACCAAGACCCCAGTGCCCCTCTACTGACCAGTATCATCACAAGTCACGCTGGACTTTGTGCTACCCAGCAGGGGGCGTAATTCCATGCCAGCGCCAGTCTGGCATGATGGCAGCCTAGCTAAATGGATGCCTATAGCTGAGGAGCAGCGGAGATACTGGGAAGTAAAATATGTAGGGGGGGGGTCCAGGTACTAACTTGAAACTTCCCAATTTACCATGATCATTACTCAATTCATCAACGTGGAGGAGATCCCTACAGGAATCAACCAGATCACTGCTTTTCTTCATCTGATCGGCTGCTTGTAGGCCCATTTACTTTTAGTCTGGCCTAAAATCAGAGCAGAATTTATAAAAAAATATATTGTGACAAATACAATTTTTCGAGAATTAGCGTCTCAGTGACGTTACTGGGTTCAAGTGGAAATTATAGATGGAAGCTCTGAAAATGGCGGCCACCAACTGTGCAAGTCAGATGAATACGAGGGTTACTAACCTACAAATGAACATAAGAAAAGATCAAAAAAAGAAAAAGATAAAAAAAAAAAGAAAATGATAAAAGAAAAGATTAAAAAAATAAAAAAAAGAAAATGATAAAAGATTAAAAAAAAATTGCAAAAATTTTTGAGACAGTCTCGTAAAAAAGTTGAAAATGAAAAATTCCTTAGAACGGCAGCGCAACCCTTATGCTCCAAGTCTCTATTTCATCCTAACTTTCCCCCGACAGATGATGTCAGGGATAACAAGGACTCGACATGTTAAATTTCAATGCCTCCTGGAAGATAGTCATTACCGAACAGCTCTGGCAGTGACTTCAGTCCCCTCTCCCAATTCATGCACCTTGTTACAGTGATTGGGGGAGTCAAGGGGCATCTGTAAAAGGGTCCACTGACAAACTGATCACAGCATATCTGTCATTTGTGCCAATAACTGCAGTGAATGTTTTGTCTTCCTGCAGCTCCCCCACAGGAAAAAATAAGTATTGCACAGTGGTGGTCCTCCAGGGTGAAAAACTTTTTTTTTGTAGTTGCCTTCTATTTTGGGCAAAAAAAAAAATGACGAGTACCCCCTTTCATCTTGCAAGTACCACCTAGCGGAGGAGCTACCTAATAAGGCAATGTCCATCCCATCAATTATAGACAGCCTGTTTGGGGGTGTTTGCCCCCTCATCAGTATTAGCTGAGTCTGAGTGCAATATTAAGGAGAAGTACTGGGTATGGAGTCTTAAAGGCAATGCTCCACGGGAGAAAGTATGCAAATTAGCGCTATCACATACCAGAACAAAAATATTTTGCAAAATTATCTAGGAGATATTTTTATATAGGGTAGCTCCAGTATAAGCCAGGTGCAAGGAGAAAAGCGAGGGCACAGGGTAAAGGGTCCACAGGGTGGACATTTCTCCACTGGACTTCATTAATGGTTTCTCCCTTTAAACGAATAGGTAGAGACCTCCCAACTGCGCTAGGTAAGTGGACACGTCTCACATTTTACTTAAAAGTAGTCTGTCAGCATAAAATGACTGTTCAAACTAAGCACAGGCACTCGAGCAGTTCATTGCACCTTCTCCCCTACTCAAGCATTTATCACTGCACCTCTCGATTGATTGACAGATGAGACTTCACAGGAGCCGGAGAAGGGTGAAGATGCACTGAACCATATTGGCCTCGGCTTTTGTGCTTGGTTTGACCAGTCATTTTGCGCTGATAGATTCTCGTTAATATTGAAGCTACATCCAATTTTCTCCTCTTGGATCTGAAATCTCCTGAATGTGTCACAATGTAAACTATAGATTGCATTCCTGACTGTGGAGGAATCTGCGATCAGTCCCTAGTTCTGCCCATAACCATCTGCTGGCGTCACTCAGCGGGCGCGTGGCTTGGAGGTGTGATATAATGTAGCACATAGAATGAGAAATGTGTCACGTTATTTATATCTATATCACCGTCTGTATCCCCAGGTAAGACACGAGCCGTAAAGTGCTAATAGCCTCGGAGTCACTGAGATATACAGAGGGCCAATTGCAACATATATCCGAGCCACGTGCATAAAAAAATAGCCGGAAAATTCAGATTTTTTTTTTTTTCAATGTGTATAAGATGAGGGTTAATTTTTATTATACGATCCTCAACGTTAAAGTTGCAGCATCAAGTCAAGAAATATTGTGAAATTATGGAAAAAAAAAATCACAGGATGGAGATCAATCAAATGATGAAAAAAACAGACACAAATTTTTCAAAACCTCCAAAATCCAAAGTTTGCAAAAAAAAAAAAAAAAAGTCGCCATTTTCTGAGATTCGTAGCGTCTCCATTTTTTGGGATCTGGGGCCGGGCGAGGGCTTATTATTTGCGCACCAAGCTGACGTTTTTATTGATACCATTTTGGAGTAGGTACGATGTTTTGGTCGCCCGTTATTGCATTTCATTGCAAGGTTGCGGCAGCCAAAAAACTTAATTCTGGCGTTTTGATTTGTTTTCGCATTACGTCGTTTACCGATCCGATTAATTTACTTCAGATTTTGATAGATCGGAAATTTCTGAAAGGGGGGTGATTTGAAATTTTAGAGTTTTTTTTTAAATTCTTTTAATAGTTTTTAAAACTTTTTTTTTTTTTTTTACTTTTTACTGGCTTCAATATTCCTCTTTGGAGACTTGAAGCTGGGATCATCCAATCGCCTGTGCTACACATAGCAGGGCTCAAACCCTGCTATCTATAGCATAAATCAAGATCTCCTATGAATGCTGGCCACGGCCCAGCGTTCATAGGAGACTTACTATGGCAGGTACGGGCGTCTTCTGCAGACCCCCGGCTGTCATAACAACCCATTGGTGCCCTGCAATCATGTGACAGGGGCGCCGATGGGCGGGTATGTGACGCACTTCCTTCCGGCATGTGCTACTTGCTGCTGTCAGTGATTGACAGCGGCATTTAACTTGTTAACAGTCGCAGGTGGATCAGATCCCCTGTCATGTGCAGGGAAAGATGCCACCTCAGTGCTGGAGCCAGCATCAAATGCAGGGACGCAACCTTCGACGTACCTATAAGTCAATGTCACACAAGGTGTAGGAAAGACAAAGTGCAACACAAAGGGAAGGGGGAAAAGGGGGCCCAGACTCTAGGGAAAGGGGGTAGTGGAGACCTCCTAGGCTGATCTGCAATCACCCTGTCTCCCCTAATGTCCCTATATTGGTTCCGCACCAATCGCTGCACAGGAACCTCGCCCTATCTTTCCCTGGAGTTTGGCCCAGTCTAGGGAAGGGAGGGGATGAGCACTAGTCGATCCCCACTGACAACTAAAGACAACAAGGGGGAACAAACAAGGGAAGATAGCTTAGCGTAGTCGACTTCAGAGAGATGAACGCATGTCCTCTTAGTGCCAGAGAGGAAGTAGTAATGCACTTGCTCTAAGCCTTCACAAGGGGTCATGTGAATATCACCGGCACCTCCCTCTAGTAAACAGCAGGTATTTATACACCCAGGCTAGGTTGTTATCAAGAGGAAGGTAGCGGCTGGGTCCCAGAGAGACAGCTTCTAAGAAGGTGTCTGTAATGCTAAACGAAGGGATCTTCCCCAACCAACTGCAGGGCGACTGTCTGTCACTTCTGACACACCCGTGACAGTCCAAAGTAGTGAAGGGATTAAGGGTATTAATGCTGAATATACTTGGGCATGGAAATAATCAAAATCCGCTGCTGGCAGCTGCCTTTGTATTTGCCGACCAATGAATTCCAAGCTGTGTTCGATGGGAGACAAGTCTGGAGACACTGCAGGCCATAGCTGCACAGATAAAATGCGGCCTGCAGTTGACTACTCCTTCTGGTTGTTGCAATTTCAATGTTGAGGAGTGTAGTTTTACCTCTTTACAAGTCACAAGTGCGGCCACATTTTTACTCTGGAGCCCAAAATCGTACGCAATATGCGAAGAAGGACATAACTGAATGGGTGCAGAGAAGAGAGACTAAGGTTATTACAGGTGGACTGCAAGTTTTGTTTCTATTTGCAGATCAGTAACTCGTCTCCATCCTGTGATTTCCTTATTTCCACGACTTTTCCTTCTTGATGTTGAGCGGTGTATTACAATAGATACACATTATTGATTTAACTAAACATTTTCTAAAAATGAAAAATCCATTACGCCCCCGTACCGCGCACCCGGACTTCACCCGCTTGCCCTCCAGCCTCTTGTGGCTTTAGCACATGCAGCCAAATGTCCCGAAATAACAATCACCCAGGTAGGAAATCAAAGGTTGCTGCCAACTAAGGTGAAAGTGATCCACTAAGCGACTGCCGCTGCTTCCCCATACCCATTATGCCAAGTTTCCAGATGTTCTCAGTAGGTGATATAAGTATCTGCTACACACGTCTGGGAGTGGCCTACTTGGAGAAAAAAGGACTAGACATGTTGAAATTCAACATGCCCAACCTTTTTTTAATGTCGTGTGACATGTAATAAGTGGAACAGTAACAAGTTCATACTTAGACCATTACCAAATATTTCATATAATGTCTCACACCCTCTGACCCCATGGCTGGGGTTGTCTGAAATAAAGATTTTACATGTTATAGCGCCACCCTGGTCCTATGGTTGTGTCTGATATTACAGCTGACCTCCATTGACTACCAGGCACAGCCCCAGTGCTGTTCATGGAAATAGTAGACAATGTGTTCTGATCCTTAAAGGGGATGTCTAGAACCAGAATATCAGATCAGATTGATCAATTTCATATAGGTGGGGGGGTCAAACACCAGATGCCCTTACCAATCAGCCGTTTTCAGGTCCTCCAGGTGATGGAAGTACATAGTGTATGAAACAAGGACACCAGAGCTTCGTACTCTGCATAGTGACCGTTCTTGGCTACTAGAGCGCAGATCATATCCACTTCTCTAGGAGCTGAGCTGCAGTACCAGAGAACAACCACAAGACAGAGTACGGCGCTGTTTAGTTCTGTGCATTTTCAGCACTCGTGGGGTCTAAAAACAGCTGACCATGGGGGTATCTGGTGTTTGTCCCCCCACCCACCAATCTGATATTGATGACCTATCCTAAGGGTGGGTCATCTTTAGCTTAGTTTTAGTATTTTCATCCAATACAACAAAATAAATCCAGCAAAAATGAGTTTCAGAAAAGTAATTCCAGCCCTTAAGAGTTCACAGTAATTTCCCAGCTAGGTCTATAGGACTTTAGGAATCCCTATGGACCCAAAATAAGGTTGAGGTTTTCAAAATATATATATATACAGAGTCCGTGATATGGAGGTCTATTCTTCTGTGTCACAGGAGCGGGGAGATCGATGCACGTGGAGATTTCAGAGAAGAGACTCCATTCCCTACTGAAAACAAAGAAGCATAATGAGATATGAGGTCATTGTCCTCCGGGCGGAAGACCCCACCCTCGCCACCCACCAACTGAGCCTGTTGTCTGTAACCAACGGTTTAGCCGTGGCATGCGAAGAAAACTGTTCCCTTATTGTTCCCTTGTCTCGGAAGGCGGGAGAAGGAGAGGAGGGTTAGGAGATAATAGGAGGACATCACAAAGACATTCGGAGTCTAATACAAGAGGCTACAGGCATACATTATGCACCATGGGGGATTATGGCAAGAGCACCTTGGAGAACAAAGCGGTCCTAAAAAGCATGAAGCATGTCATGGGGGAGGAATCTTCTGGAGCCGGATGTCAACTTGATTACTACGGTGGGCGACAGTTGTTGTGATGCCAAAAATTCAACTCTATGCACAACCTAAATGGTGGTCCCTTAATATGTCCAGAAAGGATGCAGCATATAGTGCTTCACGCCAAAGACCCCTAAAACAAAATCTACGAACATTGACAGCCGTTCACCAGACTACGGCTGAGGTGAGATCACTTCTGCTGCAGACTGATGGTCAAGTCGGGTGTCAATAATAGGACAACACGTCTACAATAAGCCAAAAATCACGTAAAGCCCAAACGTTTTTGAAGAGACCCTTTGTATAAGCGACATGCTACATAATGCCCCAATGAAACGTCGAAGTAGTAGTGTGCATGACATCAAATTTCCCACGTTAAGTTGGCAACGGCCCAACCAACTTGGATGGAGCATCACAACCAGACAACATGACAGCAGACCAGAAACCAGACCACAGTCCTCCAGAGACCCCCATCATGTAAACCTGAGGTTCCACAGATCCAGTTTGGGAAACTCTTCTATACTGGGTGGCAAAGGAGGCACTGTATCACCTTGGCTCCAATACAAAGTATGTACTTTACTGGCGGCATTGCTTATTGGGGCACCAGTCCGTTCGGTCGTAAGGGGTGGACGCTCTTATGGCACTATAATTAGGGTCACCATGATATTGTAAGCTCCATAAAGAGGTAATTGTCTCATGGCATGAGAAGTTGTACATAATATCAGTATGATGAGCTATTGCATTACCTTTTTTATACACCGATCAGCCATTAAACCCACCGGCCTAATATTGTCTAGGTTCCCCTCGTGCCTCCAAAACAGCTCTGACCCATGGAGGCCTGGACTTCATCAGGTCTCTGAGGGTGTCCTATTGCATATCGCCCGGATCCGTTAAAGGGATTGTCCAGTACTTCAGTATTGATGGCCTATGAATAGGATAGGTCATCAGCACTAGACCGGTGGGGGTGCGACACCCTGCATCCTTGCCGATCAGCTGTTCCCGATGGTGGCAGCTTGATGTTATGAGTTGTGGAGCTGCATAGCACACCTCCACCAACTGCATCGTGGCCACAGCTGAGTAATGTACTGGGGTGGATCCGCAGTACCTCGCTGCGGCCACTACGCAGTTGATGGAGCTGTGGTTTTCTGCTCCGCAACTAAGCACATTTGGCCACTACCACCACCTAGAACAGCTTATCGGCGGGGGTGTCCGGTGTCCCAGCTGCAGCTGGTTTCTTCCATTAGCCCTCACCCTCTCCACTTTATTAAGGATTTCTGCACTATGGAGTGCCCTGATTTTCAGTCTCATTATAGGTTCACACCTACCAATCTGGTATTGATGACCTGTCCTAAATATAAACCTGATGGACAATCCCTTTAATTTAGTGGTGTTGCTCGGTGCAGCCTCTGTGGATCGGACTTTTTTTTTTTCTACACATCCCATGATTCAGATTGAGATCTTTGAAATTTTGGAGACAAGTCATCACCATGATCTCAGTCATGTTCCTGGACAGTTTTTGCAGTGTGTCAGGGGGGCATTAACCTGCCGGAAGAGGTCACTGCTTTTAGGGAATGCTGCTGCCATGAAGTTGGGTACTTAGTCTATGCATTTTTAGGTCAAGAATGCTTGTCTCATCGACATGATACCAGGAGCCAAGGTTTTCCCAGCAGAAAATTGCCCCGTCACACGGCCTACGTCGGCTCGTCTTCTTCCCATAGAGCATCCTGGTGCCGTCTCTACCCCAAGTAGGTGACGTTCTCACATCGGCCGGCAACATGATGGAAAATGTGATTCATCAGACAGACCAGGCCACCTTCTTCTATTGCTCTATGATCCACTTCTGAGACTCTCGTGCCCATTGTAGGTGGACAGTGGTCAGTGGTCAACAAAGCACTTTGACCGGTCTACGGCTACCCATCCACATTCATGGCAAGCAATGATGTTCCTGCGTGATATGACACTTTTCTTTTATAGCGATCACTATCTTTTCGAGCAATTTATGGTCTTCTGTAGGATCAGACCTGATGGGTTAGCCTTTCCATCTCACGCGCGTCAGTGAGCCTTGGGCATCCATGACCTCGTCACCGGATCACTAGTTGTCTTTCCTTGGATTCCTTTATGTAGGAACCTTCCACTGAACACCTAAAAAAAATCCTGCCTTTTCGGAGATGCCCTGACGCTGTCGTTTAGCCATCAAAATTTGGCCCTTGTCAGAGTAGCTCACATCCTTACGCTTGCCCATTTTTCTTGCTTCTAAGTTCTCGGAGTGACTGCACACTTGCTGCTCATTGTATCCCACCCTTGACAAGAGCCATATGTCATAAGATGATCAAGGTTATTGCCTTCACCTATCAGTGGTTACCGTTCTGGCTGATCGGCGTCTACCAGTATATAGCCACGGTCAACGGTCCATGTGACAGTCACATATTGCACGCAGCTCAGTAGCAGTTTACAACCGGCACGTTTGGTGTTGGCCCTAAACGAGTGATTTTTATTACAGAAAATAAAGAGAGAGAATCGAGGATTTCAGACGCGTAATAATTACAGCCGAGAAGTCTGAAGTCTATTGTGAAACAAGCAGCGCAACTTATTGTATGAAACAATCCCCACGAGAGAAACATAAAATCAATACCCCACACAAACACTCCATTAAAAAACCATCAATGTGGAACGGCGCGGAGACAGACTGGAAAATAATACAGGATCCGCCAGAAAAATGTCTGGGCTCTAATACATACAGCGACACACGTCGCAATGAATAAAACATGGTCGGATGGATGTGAGCTTTAAGGAACACCAAGAAGTAATATCAAAGGAGAAAAAGAAGAACAGATGAAATGTATGCAAAAAAATATAACACAAAAAACACTGTGGAAATCATTCCCACTCACAAGTACAGGACAATCCCCCTGCATCAAAGAGCCTCCGTTACCCAAAATCTAAGCCCGGAGTGTGCCCCCTATAGACAGACATTCCTAAATGACCAGTGCCAAAGGGTGCCCACAATCCAAAACACTACTAGGATAGTACTCCAAATAACTAATATCACATGGTGCCCCATATAAACACTACTGTCAGCAGTGCCCCTCATAACCACTGCCACAAAGTACCCCAAATAACTAATATCACAGGGTTCCCCAATAAGTAATACCAATATACTGCCACAGCAGTGCCCCTCATAACCACTGCTATAGTGCCCCAAATAAACATTACTGTCAGCAGTGCCCCTCATAATAATTTCCACAGATTGCCCCAAATAAACACTGTCAGCAGTGCCCCTCATAACCACTGCCACAGTGCCCCAAATAAACACTAGTCAGCAGTGCCCCTCATAATCATTTCCAGAGTACCCCATATAAACACTACTGTCAGCAGTGCCGCTCATAACCGCTGCCACAGAGTGCCCCATAAAAACACTACTGTCAGCAGTGCCGCTCATAACCGCTGCCACAGAGTGCCCCAAATAAACACCACTGTCAGCAGTGCCCCAAATAAACGCTACTGTCAGCAGTACCCCTCATCACCACTGCCACAGTGCCCCAAATAAATGCTACTGTCAGCAGTGCCCCAAATAAACACTACTGTCAGCAGTGCCCCTCATAACCACTGCCACAGTGCCCCAAATAAATGCTACTGTCAGCAGTGCCCCAAATAAACACTACTGTCAGCAGTGCCCCTCATAATCACTGCCAGTGCCCCAAATAAACACTACTGTCAGCAGTGCCCCAAATAAATGCTACTGTCAGCAGTGCCCCTCATAACCACTGCCACAGTGCCCCAAATAAACACTAGTCAGCAGTGCCCCTCATAATCATTTCCAGAGTACCCCATATAAACACTACTGTCAGCAGTGCCGCTCATAACCGCTGCCACAGAGTGCCCCATAAAAACACTACTGTCAGCAGTGCCGCTCATAACCGCTGCCACAGAGTGCCCCAAATAAACACCACTGTCAGCAGTGCCCCAAATAAACGCTACTGTCAGCAGTACCCCTCATCACCACTGCCACAGTGCCCCAAATAAATGCTACTGTCAGCAGTGCCCCAAATAAACACTACTGTCAGCAGTGCCCCTCATAATCACTGCCAGTGCCCCAAATAAACACTACTGTCAGCAGTGCCCCTCATAATCACTGCCAGTGCCCCAAATAAACACTACTGTCAGCAGTGCCACAGTGCCCCAAATAAACACTAGTCAGCAGTGCCCCTCATAATCATTTCCAGAGTACCCCATATAAACACTACTGTCAGCAGTGCCGCTCATAACCGCTGCCACAGAGTGCCCCATAAAAACACTACTGTCAGCAGTGCCGCTCATAACCGCTGCCACAGAGTGCCCCAAATAAACACCACTGTCAGCAGTGCCCCAAATAAACACTACTGTCAGCAGTGCCCCTCATAACCACTGCCACAGTGCCCCAAATAAATGCTACTGTCAGCAGTGCCCCAAATAAACACTACTGTCAGCAGTGCCCCTCATAATCACTGCCAGTGCCCCAAATAAACACTACTGTCAGCAGTGCCCCAAATAAACACTAGTCAGCAGTGCCCCTCATAATCATTTCCAGAGTACCCCATATAAACACTACTGTCAGCAGTGCCGCTCATAACCGCTGCCACAGAGTGCCCCATAAAAACACTACTGTCAGCAGTGCCGCTCATAACCGCTGCCACAGAGTGCCCCAAATAAACACCACTGTCAGCAGTGCCCCAAATAAACACTACTGTCAGCAGTGCCCCTCATAACCACTGCCACAGTGCCCCAAATAAATGCTACTGTCAGCAGTGCCCCAAATAAACACTACTGTCAGCAGTGCCCCTCATAATCACTGCCAGTGCCCCAAATAAACACTACTGTCAGCAGTGCCCCAAATAAATGCTACTGTCAGCAGTGCCCCTCATAACCGCTACCACAGTGCCCCAAATAAACACTACTGTCAGCAGTGCCCCTCATAACCACTGCCACAGTGCCCCAAATAAACACTACTGTCAGCAGTGCCCCTCATAACCACTGCCGCAGAGTTCCCCAAATAAACACTACTGTCAGCAGAGTGCTTCCCTATAGAATGAAATTATAAAATGAAGGCCTTCTGCTGCTGACACTAGGGGGCGCTCACTGTATACTGTGACGTCAGCAGGAGAAATGACTCAATACATCTGCAGAAAGCTCAATTATTATGATTAGTAAATGTCATGTCGTGTGCTGAGGAGGATTGAGGGACTCAGGACCCTTGTTCTTATAATCTCCCCCAAATATATTTTGTGGCAAAACCCTGAAAGCAGAGATCTTGTGATTTTAGAATGGAGCCAGTGTCTCTGTATGTGACACTAACCCCCACGCCACCCATTTTCCATGGATCCCACCTATTATCCAGAGCCTGCTCCGTACCTGATGTGTCAGCTGCGTTGCGTAGCCCCCCTGCTCTTCACCATGGTCCATTGCCCGGAGGGGGGTTATGAAATCTTGCATTGGAGCATCCTTCAGCTGCTGAGTCAGGAGCCGTCTCTTCATCCCTGAGGATTAAACACAATCCCATTATAGAGCAGTTCAGGAGGGAAGGATGGGGAAATCAATGCTGATATGTATGAGAACATCACAATATCGCAGGGAACATCACAATTACTGCTCTCATAGGACTGATTTCATTACTCCATTACCAGGAGCCGAGTGCCCGCTGCACCCGCATCCAGGTCATGTTTACAATTTAGCTTTATTTCTTGCCAATGTTGCCAGGCACCTTGCCGGCCACCGAAGTGAAGAACGAGGTTCTGCTTAGGGTACTTGGCTCGGGACCTGGTTTTGTGTCTCTTCTGTATAATGGCGTTATGCCAGCATCCTGTGAAATCGCTTCCCACACAGGAGGAGTTTATTCCACTTAATTAAAGCGGTTCTGTCTCACTCGAGCCTGGGAAATGTGACTTCTCTGGATACAGAGCGATGGAGGATGACCTCATCGACAAGCCTCCACCGCAACGTGCCATTAAGCGATTCCCCAATATCCTTCCCTAATGGATGACCTTGCCGGTGTCCCCGAGTCTGGTGACACGGTTACATTACTCCCCATCAGCTCTACAGAGGCAGGAGGACAGTCTACAGACACGGGCTTACATGCACATTAGGACCCTCATCTGCTTTCAGCCTGGCGTCTATAGTTACACCATTTTCTTGGACAAGTCTATTGAGGGTCTTTTTTTTAATGGGTATTGATTGAAATAAACAGATGCAGCCCCATCAGCTCCAAAAGTCAATCAAAATATTGCCCACGTATGCATTATTCCAAGAATGATAGAAATGGTGTCGACGTTACGTAGATGACGTTTCACGGAAATGATCAGATCTATGAAGTTTTATATCTGCAGCCTGTAGCTCTACCACTCCCGGTAGATTCAGAAAGCAACAGGCAGTGGGAATTGGAAGTTTTGCAGCAAATATAACAAAATGAGGCCCTTTCCAGTTGTGCTGGAGGGAGGACGGAGGGTAGTACTGCTCCAATCTAATTTCCATAATGATTGCATTTTCCACTTTCTTGCATGACAACATTGCAGCACTTCTGAAGTCTATGGAGATTCTTACCGAGTGGACCCAAAGCCCCTGCATGGGCTGCCTGTGTTGTGCACATGTCCTTGATTAAGGGATATTAGGCGTTGCAGTTGTAGTTTCACAAAAGGCAGTGGTCTAAGGGGTAACGTTTCTTCTTATGGAGAGTGACATGACTGACATGACACTAAAGTTCAAGTCCTCTTACTCTCTGAATAGACAATTTACAATATTACCCCTTAGACCCCAGTCAGAGGCCTCTCACACAGCCAAATCAGGTCACATGCTTTGCACTAAGGAGGGGCAACACCCCGAAACATGTGCCAGCAAATTGAGATTCTGGTTTGTCTCTTATCCTAAGTCATGTGATAAAGCTCTTTAATGGGTCAATATTGACTTTTAGGATTGCTACATCCAATAGGTGACACTAGAGCTCTAGTCCTCTTCCTCTCTGAAGAGACAATCTGCAACGTGACCACTTTCACAGGCCTCTCACCCAGCCAAATCATATCTCATGCTTTGCACTGAGGAGGGGCAACACCCCAAAACATGTTTCTGGAAATTGAGATTCTGGTATGGCTTTTAGCCCAAGTCGTATGGCAAGGCTCGTTATAGGGTCGATATTGACTTTTAGGATTCCTACATCTACATCCAATAGGTGACACTAGAGTTAACGTCTTTTTCCAATTTGTACAAAGGCCAATGACTTAGTGCTTTCTGACTTCTAATATATCCTGTATATGGTCAGGTATATTGATAATCGTTTTCTGCAAAGGTCTATAGTAGGAATATCTCTAAGAAGGTTATCCCACTAAACAGGCTCATGTCTTATCCATTGATGTTGTCACGCTGTCTCTGTATACTGGAGGTAGGGGGCCTAAGCTGACCCTAAGCTGGGGCCCTGACTAATCCCTCAACCTGGAGGTACTGTTAAAGGTACAGAGGTCCAGGCCGCCAGCGTAACCCCTACCTCCTGAAGATCCCTGCACCTCAGTAATCTAGTCCTGAGAAGGACCCCGATCACAACCAAAGGGAACAAGAAATAATATGCCCAAACACAGTATTTAGACGAACGAGACAGTACAAGGGAAAAACCAAAACCACCTTGCATACAAACAACTTCTCAACTACAACAGAGGGAAAACCAAAGGGAAAGGAGATAAATGATAAAGCGAGGAAAGGGAAAAAACACTTCCAAGTACACTTATCTCAGCAACTCCAAACACCACGATCCGCTCTGTCAGTCTGAATGAAATGCTTTCACCGACACCTCCCAGACAGACCAGCAGGTATATGAAGGAGTCTCACTACAGAAGTATTGATTGCAGCTGGGCGAGGCTGGACCTCATCTAGCCCAGAGAGAGAGAGAGAATTAACTCCCTCACTGCCGAGAAACACAAAGCACCAACAAGTCAGCTGCGAGAAGTCAGGCTGTGTACTCGTGACGATCTTCGTGGCAACACACCCGTGACAGTACCCCCCCTTCTACGAGGGGCCTCCGGACCCTCAGGGCCAGGTTTATCCGGGTGAGTCGTGTGGAAGGCCCGAACTAATCGGTCTGCGTTAATATCCGACGCAGGAACCCACATCCTCTCCTCAGGACCATACCCCTTCCAATGAACCAAGTACTGAAGGGACCGGCGATTAAAGCGTGAATCAATGACCCTCGATACCTGGAACTCCAAGTTACCATTGACAACCACTGGAGGGGGAGGTAAAAGTGACGGTACCACCAGCGCCACATACCTCTTAAGCAATGATCTGTGAAACACGTTGTGAATTTTAAACGTAGGGGGGAGGTCAAGACGGAATGCCACCGGATTAATAATAGAACTGATTCTGTACGGCCCGATGAACCTGGGACCCAGTTTCCAGGAGGGAACCTTAAGTTTTATATTCCTGGTAGACAACCATACCCGATCGTTCACACTTAGGTCCGGACCAGACACTCTCCTCCTATCAGCCATACGTTTGTATCGGTTCCCCATAGTATTCAGATTCTTCAGCACCCCTCTCCATACTGAAGCGAGTGATGAGGAAAATCGTTCCTCCTCAGGAACCCCCGAAGAGCCCCCCCCACTGAAAGTACAAAACTGGGGGTGAAAACCATATGCCCCAAAAAACGGGGACTTACCAGTGGACTCGCTCCGCCTATTATTAAGAGCAAACTCTGCCAGAGGTAAGAAAGAAGCCCAGTCCTCCTGGTTCTCTGACACAAAACACCGGAGATATGTCTCCAAGCTCTGGTTCATACGTTCCGTCTGACCATTGGTCTGAGGATGAAAAGCCGATGAGAATGACAACTGCATCCCCCGCCGTGCACAAAACGCCTTCCAGAACTTAGACACAAACTGAGACCCCCGATCAGACACCACCTCGGAGGGTACCCCGTGAAGCCTCACAATCTCCCCAATGAACACCTGCGCAAGAGTTTTAGCATTAGGGAGAGCCGGAAGAGCGATAAAATGTGCCATCTTGCTGAACCTGTCCACTACAACGAGTATGACCGTTTTACCCGAAGACGGAGGGAGGTCCGTAATAAAGTCCATAGACAGATGAGTCCAAGGACGCTCCGGGATCTTCAAAGGTAAGAGGGCCCCAGACGGACGGGTATGTGAGGTCTTAGAGCGCGCACAAACCCCACAGGACGCGACAAAAGTTACCACCTCCTTATGTAAATTAGGCCACCAAAACCGACGCGAGAGGAGATCCACAGTTGCTTTACTCCCCGGGTGTCCTGCAAAAACTGAGTTATGGTGTGCCTCGATCACCTTTTGTCGCAACTGATCTGGAACAAACAATCTCCCTGGAGGTCCAACAGGGGCGTCCCCCTGAGCCTCCAATACCTCCTCCTCCAGCTCAGAGCATACTGCCGAAACCACCACCCCCTCCTGAAGGATAGGAATCGGGTCGTCCGTATTCCCGGCCCCCGGGAAACTACGAGATAAGGCATCCGCCTTTACATTTTTTGACCCAGGACGATATGTAACGACAAAATTAAACCTGGTAAAAAACAATGACCACCTAGCTTGTCTGGGATTCAGACGTTTCGCGGACTCCAGATATAGCAGGTTCTTGTGATCGGTGATGACGGTGACCGGATGAACTGCCCCCTCCAGAAAATGGCGCCACTCCTCAAAAGCTAACTTAATGGCCAAGAGTTCCCTATTGCCGACATCGTAATTCCTCTCAGCGGACGACAATTTTTTAGAGAAAAAGGCGCACGGATGCCACTTACCAGGGGACGAACCTTGTGACAATACTGCTCCCACCCCTACCTCGGAAGCGTCTACCTCTACAATGAATGGCTGAGACGCATCAGGTTGAATGAGTATGGGCGCCGAGGCAAAGCATTTTTTCAAAGAGGAGAATGCTTGACAAGCCTTGTCAGACCACCTAGAAAAATCCGTCCCCTTTTTAGTCATGTCAGTGAGAGGCTTAACCATGGACGAGAAATTACGAATGAACTTTCGGTAATAATTAGCAAACCCCAGGAAACGTTGTAGTGCCTTAAGATTCTCTGGCCGATCCCACTCAAGAACTGCCCGCACTTTCCCAGGGTCCATACGAAAACCGGACGCTGAAACCAGGAAGCCTAAAAACTGGAGTTCCTGTACGGCGAACACACACTTTTCCCACTTGGCATACAGTTTATTATCCCGCAAGATCTGTAACACCTGCCTAACGTGCTCCTGATGAGACACCAGATCCGGCGAGTAAATTAGGATATCATCCAGATATATGACAACAAACTGTCCCACCAAGCGGCGAAAAATGTCATTAACAAAGTGTTGGAACACCGCCGGGGCATTAGTCAGACCGAATGGCATGACAAGGTTCTCATAATGCCCCTCCGGAGTGTTAAACGCCGTCTTCCACTCATCCCCCTCCTTCATCCTAATCAGATTGTACGCCCCCCTGAGATCCAACTTAGAAAACCATTTGGCACCCACGATCTGATTAAAGAGATCGGGAATAAGTGGGAGCGGATACGGATCTCGGACCGTAATCCGATTAAGTTCACGGAAATCCAGGCAAGGGCGTAGGCCTCCATCTTTCTTCTTAACAAAGAAGAACCCCGCAGCCACCGGTGAAGATGAAGGTCTAATATGCCCCTTAGCCAGACTTTCTGAGATATAATCCTTCATGGCCTGCCTCTCAGGACCAGAAAGGTTATACAACCTAGCTTTAGGTAACTTGGCCTCTGGGAGCAGTTTTACAGAACAGTCATACACGCGATGAGGAGGTAGTTCCTGACACCCTTTCTCCGAGAATACATCCTCAAAGTCCGCCAGAAATGGAGGTAAGACCCAAGGAGTAACCGCACCAATGACCGTGTTCATGCAGTTTTTATTACAGAATTTACTCCATTGGCTTATCTCCCTGGTTTGCCAATTAATAACCGGGTTATGCTTAGCTAACCAAGGAAGGCCCAACACAATAGGAGTGGGAAGACCCTCCAACACGTAGCAAGACAACAGTTCTTTATGTATTGCCCCCACTTGAAGTTTTACGTCATGCACAACTTGCAAAAAACTTCCCTGCCCGAGAGGCCTGGCATCGATCGAGAATATGGGGATGGGTTTAGCCAACTCACTCAACCGCATACCTTGAACCCGGGCAAACCGAGCATCAACCAGATTAGCCCCGGCCCCACTATCCAGAAGAACAAATATCTTCTCAGTTCTCGTACCCACCACCACCTCCGCCGGTACGAGAAACTGAGACGAACCTAGGGACGAAATACCTACTCCCAGATTGCCGTCCACCACACAACCTGGGATCAACAGTTTTCCGACGACTCTTCACTCTGCAAGGGACGGGATGGACACCCCCCAATAAAATGTCCCTTTCTCCCGCAGAAGAAACACCTTCCTGCCTTATGGCGCACCACCGGTCCCCTCCCCCGAAATGATGTCCCTCCTAATTGCATAGGCTCCTCTGGACTGACCAGGGGAACCACCATATGAGGGGACCTTGTAGGAGGTGGAGTCATCACAGGGGGTAGAGTTATCCCGCACCTCTCCCGAAGCCGTCTGTCCACGCGAATAGCGAGGGCCATAGCGGCTTCCAGAGACACGGGAGAGTCATACTGTGCCAACACATCCTGTAATTTGTCGGATAAACCATGACAAAACTGGCTCCTAAGAGCCGGGTCATTCCACTGGGTGTCCGTGGCCCACCTACGGAACTCCGAACAGAATTCCTCCGCCGGACGATCTCCCTGCTGGATCCTACGTAACTTAGACTCAGCAAGGGAGATCCGATCTGGGTCATCATATACGAGTCCCAGGGCAGCGAAAAACCTATCCACTGTCTGGAGAGCCGGGGAACCCGGGGGAAGAGAGAACGCCCAAGATTGTGGGTCCCCTTGTAGGAGCGAGATGACAATTCCCACCCTTTGTTCTTCACTCCCCGATGACCGAGGCCGCAGCCGAAAGTACAATTTACATGCCTCCCAGAAAACAAAAAACTTGTCCCGCCCCCCAGTGAACCTATCAGGGAGAGCTACTTTAGGTTCTGGTCCGGCTTGCTCCTGAGGATGCCAAACCTTGGACCTAACGTCCGCCAGCTCCATGGACAAACTCTGCAATTGCCGAGCTAGACCGGCTACTGGATCCATAGTAGCTGGAGAAAAACTAAGTGGGTCGGTGAAAATGTCACGCTGTCTCTGTATACTGGAGGTAGGGGGCCTAAGCTGGGGCCCTGACTAATCCCTCAACCTGGAGGTACTGTTAAAGGTACAGAGGTCCAGGCCGCCAGCGTAACCCCTACCTCCTGAAGATCCCTGCACCTCAGTAATCTAGTCCTGAGAAGGACCCCGATCACAACCAAAGGGAACAAGAAATAATATGCCCAAACACAGTATTTAGACGAACGAGACAGTACAAGGGAAAAACCAAAACCACCTTGCATACAAACAACTTCTCAACTACAACAGAGGGAAAACCAAAGGGAAAGGAGATAAATGATAAAGCGAGGAAAGGGAAAAAACACTTCCAAGTACACTTATCTCAGCAACTCCAAACACCACGATCCGCTCTGTCAGTCTGAATGAAATGCTTTCACCGACACCTCCCAGACAGACCAGCAGGTATATGAAGGAGTCTCACTACAGAAGTATTGATTGCAGCTGGGCGAGGCTGGACCTCATCTAGCCCAGAGAGAGAGAGAGAATTAACTCCCTCACTGCCGAGAAACACAAAGCACCAACAAGTCAGCTGCGAGAAGTCAGGCTGTGTACTCGTGACGATCTTCGTGGCAACACACCCGTGACAGATGTCTGCTGGTCACCTGGCAATCCCAAGAATAAAGGTCCCAAAGTCCGCCATGTAGATGGAACAGGAGTGCAACCACCTCTAGGGATGTTAGTCCTATGCAGGAGAATGGAGTGTTGGTCACACCTGCATACTACCACTCCATTCACATTGGGATCAGAAGAGGGTCAGAGCGGTCAGATCCCCAGAGAGCATACATTTATCACCTATCCTGTGGGTAAATCCCTTTGTGCCCCTTTAGAATCCTCCCAGTCCAAACTTCATTTGACAGATTCGCTTGAATAGGGTGAGTTGCAATACCAAATGCAGCCTATGGATAAGGGTGGCGCTGTTACTCAGAAAAACTTAATAATGAAAGATATAATAAAACATTTCTCATAGGGAATGTGCAATAACACATCTGTTCCAGAGGCCTGTAACTCATCTGTAATAATAAAGCATATTACAGGAGGGGGAAAAGCGATATATAATTATTAATTGGTTTGGGTGTAATTTTTTGAGGGCAAGAAATATAATAATCAATGCAAAACAATGATTAAAAAAAAATTGTTTTCGTACGTAATAATCGCATGACTGGACACGATAATAAGCAGATTAATGCCGTCTATTGTTCTCCGTTTCCATTCTTCAAAGGGTCTCTAAAAATGATTGATTGCGCCATCTTTTCTTTCCACTTGTTTTATCGACTTATTTACGTCATTTTCTTTTGAACATTTTTTTTTTTTCTTCATTTGTCTACCAGGGTCGATACCTACGCATAGGGAACCCGGGCAAGAGCTGCACAGGTAAGTTGGAGGCGCACAATGCGTTTTTACAGAGGGCTCAGCCGCCACCCGAATCCAACAGCTGCAAATGGAGCTGGCTCTGATCGCTGCA
This sequence comes from Phyllobates terribilis, assembly GCF_046119375.1. Classification (NCBI taxonomy): domain Eukaryota; kingdom Metazoa; phylum Chordata; class Amphibia; order Anura; family Dendrobatidae; genus Phyllobates; species Phyllobates terribilis. The sequence goes on along the minus strand of NW_027362773.1, from coordinate 76,928,938 downwards.
GTTCAGCCTTTCAGATGCTGCTGTCAATCGCGGCAACAGCAATTAAGGGGATGGAAATGGGGGAAGGTTGTCCCTTTCTGATTCTCATCGGCCTCCTGCAACATGAGGTGGGAGCCAGGTTTCATAGTAGATCGATAATGTTACAATACACTGCAATATTACGGTATTGTAGAGTATCAAATGATCACAGGTTCAAAAATAATAATAAAAAAATCTAAAATACAGTTCAAATTGCCCATATTTTCCCAAAATATAAATACAATCTTAAAACAAAAAAACCAACAACTCATATTTGGTAACGCCGTGTATGAAACTGTCCGGACTAATAAAATATTTACCCCATATGGGAAACACAAAAAAAAAAATCAAATTATCAGAATTGCTGTTTTTTTGGTCACTTCACCTAGCTAAAAGGAGAATATAAAGAGATTGGATAGTCGTATGGAGCATAAAATGATATTGATAAAAACTACAATTCGTACCGCAAAAAACGAGCCCTGATAGACCTCTATTAAGTGGAATATGTAAATGGTATATACCTTAGAAGGAGAGGAGAAAAAAAATCAAAAGCCAAGAGAGGCCCAATGGGACTTACCTAAGGGCCCACGTAAACCTGGAGCCGACCCCGGCTCTTGATAATCCAGTACTAACCTACTCTGCTACTTAAAGGACGTATTATCCAAATTTTTTTACAATTTTTCAATAATTTGTGATGTATTTTTTGTCTCATTCTGGTCACTATAAATTATGATGTCTTCTGCTCAATAAAGTTTTGGGCAATTTCCTGAACGGTCTGGTTCCCCAGCTACATATTTCAGTACCTGTGAGGCAAAATACCCCCCCGTAACATCTGCTGTCTTAATTTTTTTTTTGACGAATTAATTAATGTTACTCGTGCATGTCTGAGAAATCTCCGCTGAACACGTCTGTAATCTCCTTCTTCATCTCCAAAATCAAGCAGAAAATCAACCCATGCCAAGCTTAACAAGTCTCTAATGAGGCCTGTGATACCACGGGGAGAGACCAAGACACCATAGACCGTCATAGCGTGGACTGTCATCCGGCCCGGTCCATACTAAGGGTAGAATGACCACCAGGGATTAGACTGCCGTACCGGTCATTACTTTTTGACTGAAGGCAAGGTTAACATATTCAGGCCCAGCTGTCGGAGGCCCATTCGGGGTTAATTTGTTGCTTACCAGTCTTTTTTTTTTTTCTTATTTCTTCCTGACAGTCGGTGACAAACGCACTTTGGGGGATTAAGCTTCGAGATAAAATTATAATTAATAATGAAAAATTGCCCTACTTTCCCGCTCGCTAAACAGCCATTATTACTAGGAGAGCTACCGACTTGGCTAAAAATGGATTCTTTCATAGAAATGTGTTAATGGGACACGGCTGGGAGAATTTTTGGAAAAAAAAAAATAAAGATGCATTTTTTGATAAAGATGTGCTTATAAAAAGACTTCTTATAAGAAATCATAGATTCGGGAATGAATCTAAGCTTACAGAGTGTGGGAGGAAACAGCAGACGAGGTTTAGGTGGCACGAACAGTCAATGATCTACTTGGGACTCTGTTCTCGGGGCCATAGACCTCTATGCATCTTGGGGTATGTGGGAGATCTTAGTCTTTTATCAGGGGATAGTCATCCGGCCAAATTAAAGAAATGCAGGAGTCAGTGAGTGGGATCTGGGCACCCGCAAATTTGTTGTTAATTTTCCCCAGTGAAAGTCAAACTCCTCAACAAACGCCAATTGTTACAGATCTTTTGTCGGATGTGGTCAGTTCTGGAGACAGGTATCATCGGTGGGACCTTCATCTACTATACAGTATATTTATGACACAAGGGCACAAGATGGGAATACTCTGTTCCAACATCATCTGTTGTGGGAGAATCAGGAGGACGGATACACATCAGATAGTCATCTAAACTGTATGTATCAACGAGATCTGGGCCCTCGGCACTGGGCCCCCAGGGGTCTCTGGGCCCTCTGACACTAGTCCTAAGCCCAAATGCCCAAGGTGATCAATGGATGAGAGCAATGGTTTCTCCTGTGTAGGAAAGAAGGGAGTGAGAGAAAGGAAAATGGGAAGAAAAAAGGAATAAACGAATGAAAGGAAAGGGGAGTGGGAGGAAGGAAGGAAAGGAGGAAGAAAGGTAGGAAGAGAAGCAGGAAGGAAGGGAAGAAGGGAGGAACGAGATAGGGAGATAGAGAGGGAGGTAGAGAAGAAAGACGGAAGTGAAGGAGGATGGAAGGTAGGAAGACAAGGAAGAAATGGAGAGAAGGAAGGAAGGAAAGAAGGAAGTGAAAGAGGAAAAAAGGTAGAAAGACAAGGAAGAAGGAAAGAGAGAAGGGGGAAGGAAGACAAAGAAGAAAAGAGAAGTAAGGCAGGAAGGGATGAAGAAAGGAGGAGGGAAGTGAAGGAGGAAGGTAGGAAGACAAAAAAGAAAAAAGAATGAAAAAGAGAGAAAGAAAGAAAAAGAAGGAAATGGAATTGAGGAGGGTAGGAAGAGAGATAGAAATGTAGAAGATCAGGGAGAGAAAGAAGGTAGAGAAAGAAAGCAAAATCAAAAAGGTACAAGGAAAGAAGGCAGAAAAAGGACCTAAAGGACAAAGAAATAAAGTAAGTATGGTAGAAAAGAAAGGAAGGGATGACGAGGGAGGTATGGAAGGAAGGAAGGAATGGAAGGAAGGAAGAGAAGGAATTGAGAAAGGACATAATGACAGAAGGAGGAGAATGCCTGTAAGGAAGGAAAGAGAAGGAGTTAAGGAAGGGATAAGGGGGAATAGGAAATGAAGAGAGAGATGAAAGAATGGAAGGAAAGAGGGAATAAAAGCAGGATGGAAAAAAAATTAGAATGGGAGAGAATAATAGGAAACAAGAGAAGGAAAGAAATGGAAGTGAACGAGAAAGAGAAGGAGAAAATAAAGAAAAGGGAGGAAAAGAAAAAAAAAGGTTAAACAAGAAAATATTAAGAAAGTAATAAAGGAGCAGAGAGAAGGGAGGGTGGGAAGGAAGAAAGAAACACAAGAAGGAATGAGCGAGAAATGTTGTCCGATCATAAAGTGAAATTAAAGTGCGCGGTTTACTTTCTGGCGTAGACGGAGTGTAATGTGTCGCAGTCATTCTGCCTCCTGCCCGGCCGCTTCCCCCTTGGGCTGTGATCTTCTGGGCCGGATCCCACATAGTATATGAGTGAAGATATGGCGCAGGCCTGCTTTATTTCAGATTAGCTTCCTCGGTTATCTGCTTTCCTCCCATACATCAGGAAGATAATGTGCAGCTCCACATTACAGCAGGGAGGTTCTGCTCTCTGTTTGGATATCTGTGATGCTGTTAATGAACTATGTGGTAATTTCTCTGTCCGCCCTGCAGCGAGAGCTCGGTCCCGCGCTGCCCGCCATCTTATCACTGGGAGCAGATGCGCAGCTTTTAATGCATTTCGCTCAAGCTGTGATACGGGGAAGGAAATTACAGAGAATTGTTAATGCGGAAATGAAACATGGACGACCTTTTATGCTCTGCCAGGCGTCGCCCTGTCTGGGATCTCACGGGCCGGGGTGCACAACACAAATACATACACGGTGGGTGCCCAACATCTCAAAAAGACACCTGCGCCATAACATTGTTGGTAGCATGGCTTACATACACTATTTTGGACACAGTTCCAGTTTTGACAATTGATAGATTGGATGGACAGCACCAAATATCTAAGGCGACGTCCCTCGTAAGACAGAAACCCAAATCACTCTCTGTCTACCCAATTAAAGGGTATGTCCATATTATTTCTCCAGTGATTCTATAACAAAATGTGAAGCAACTTTAATTAGAATGCAGACCTAGGCGTCGCTATGGTTACAGACTACAAACAAACCCTGTGTGTAGTCAGATCCTGCTGTCAAGTGTTCCTTCAAGTGAGGAAGAAGAGGAGGCAGAGATACAAGTGTAGTCTGATCTCACACTGGTGTTACTCTACTCCCACTGCCTCCTTAATGTTTGGCTGCAGGATCAGACTACACATCAGTTACATAGTTACATACATAGTTACATACATAGTTACATAGTTTATAAGGCCGAAAAAAGACAAGCGTCCATCCAGTTCAGCCTATTTCTTGTGCACTGCAGCTATTCCGCAGCGTTGATCCAGGGGAAGGCAAAAAAAACCATGCGGTATATGGCAATTTACATCATTGAGGAAAAATTCACTTCCCGACACCAATCTGGCAGTCAGATTAAATCCCTGGATTAATTAACTATCACTAAGTATAAGATGTAATTTTATTGTTCTCAAGAAAGGCGTCCAGGCCTCTCTTGAACTCATTGAGTTGGACATCACCACTTCCTCTTCCAGAGAGTTCCAGAGTCTCACGGCTCTGACCGTAAAGAATCCCCTTCTATGCTGGCGCAGGAACCTCCTTTCCTCCAGACGCATAGTGTGCCCCCTCATCTTTGTCACCATCCTTGGTATAAACAGGTCATGGGAGAGATCTCTGTACTGCCCCCTGATGTATTTATACATGTTTATGAGGTCTCCCCTAAGCCTTCTCTTTTCCAACGTAAATAGGCCTAATTTTGACAACCTCTCTGGGTATTCTAGTCCCTCCATTCCCTTTATTACCTTAGTCGCCCTCCTTTGTACCCTCTCTAGCTCCAATATGTCTTTCCTGAGCACCGGAGCCCAGAACTGTGCACAATATTCTAAGTGCGGCCTTACCAGCGCTTTATACAGAGGAAGAACAATGTTCTCATCATATGCCCCTATTCCTCTTCTGATGCATGCCATGACTCTATTTGCCTTCGCAGCTGCTGCCTGACACTGGGCACTCCAATTTAATTTGCTATTAACCAAGACGCCCAGGTCCTTCTCCATGTCAGATTTCCCCAACGGTTTCCCATTTAATATGTATGGGTGATTGCTGTTTTTCTTTCCCATGTGCATGACCTTACATTTATCGGCATTGAACCCCATTTGCCATTTTTTGGCCCAACTCCCCAATTTATCTAAATCCTCCTGTAGCTGTGCCCTATCCTCATCTGTATTAACTACTTTACAAAGTTTAGTATCATCTGCAAATATTGCTATTTTACTATGCAACGCTTCCACTAGATCATTAATAAATATATTAAATAATATAGGGCCCAAGACAGACCCTTGAGGCACCCCGCTAGTAACCCTGACACACCCTGAGCTTACTCCATTGATAACCACCCTCTGCTTCCTATCACTCAGCCAGCTATTTACCCACTTGCACACATTATCCCCCAGACCAAGCATTCTCATTTTATATACCAACCTTTTGTGTGGCACGGTATCAAACGCTTTGGAGAAGTCAAGGTATACAACATCCACTGACTCTCCCCGGTCCAGCTGTGAGCTCACCTCCTCGTAGAAGGCCATCAGGTTTGTTTGGCAGGAGCGATCCCTCATGAATCCATGTTGATATGGAGTTAGACAGTTATTATCATTAAGATATTCTACAATAGCATCTCTAAGAAATCCTTCAAACAATTTACCCACAACAGACGTTAAGCTGACTGGTCTATAGTTCCCAGGGTCACTTTTACACCCCTTTTTGAATATTGGTACCACATTTGCTTGGCGCCAGTCTAGTGGGACAGTCCCTGTCCATAAAGAATGCTTGAATATAAGATACAGCGGCCTGTCTATCACATTACTTAATTCTTTTAGTACCCGGGGGTGTATGCCATCTGGGCCTGGTGACTTGTCTATTTTGATATTATTTAGGCGTTTCTGAACTTCCTCCTGGGTTAGGTGGGTGATATTTAGCGGAGGGTTTACTTTATCACTCTGCATTTCCTCCGATAAATTGTTTTCTTTTGTGAAAACAGTGGAGAAGAAGCTATTGAGTAGGTTTGCTTTACCCTCATCGCCCTCTATGATTTTACCCAGGTTATTTTTCAATGGGCCAACGCCATCAGTTTTAATCCTTTTACTGTTTATATAGTTAACCGGTTCCCGACTGCCCACTGTAGATAAACGTCCGCGCTGCCTGGGCTCTGTGCAGCGCCGACGTTTAAAAACGGTGGGTGGTCTCGCAGTGCTCAGGACCCCCAGGGTCCTGCAAGCACTGCGATTCCGGTGCAGAGCGTTAGCTCTGACAGGGTACATCATCGGGACCTGATTAGATCAGGTCCCAGTGATGTTAACCCTTTGCTGTCTTCTATATGCTGTGATCTATAGTGATCGCGGCATATAGGAGACAGCAGGAAGAGAGGGGGTCGTCTTACTTACCTCCGAAGACCTCCGTTTCGTTTGAGGACCTGGGGTTGCTATGGCAGCTGGAGGTCACATGACCGCCTCCAGCTCTGCCATATATGGTGTCCTTCCTGTCTCGCTTCAGCCTGTATGTAGCTGATGCCAGACAGGAAACTGACTGAAAGAGTCAGTGAAGATCTCATGTAATGTAATATATGTCTATTACATTACATGAGATCAGTGATCAGAAAAATAAAAATTAATGTCCCATACAGGGACTAAGTAAAAATGTAAAAAAAAGTAAAAAAAAAGTTTTTAAACTATTAAAAAAAAAAATCACAAAATAAATAAAAATAAATAAATAAAATATTAAACCAATAAATCCGTATATTATTACAAAACCAAAAAAAGTACACATATTTGGTATCGCCGCGTCCGAAACAACCCGAGCTATAAAACTGTCACACTAATTAACTCCTTCTGTGCACACCGTAATAAAAATAAATAAAAAACGGAGCAAAAAAATATGCTTTTTCATCATATTGCCAAACAAAAAGTGGAAAAAAATGCGATCAAAAAGCAGAATAGAAATAAACATGGTACCACTGAAAACTTCATCTTGTTCCGCAAAAAAAAGCCGCCATACAGCTCCATCAGCCGAAAAATAAAAAAGTTATAGCGCTCAGAATAAAGCAATGCAAAAAAAATATATTTTTTTCTATAAAATTGTTTTATTGTGTAAAAGCGCCAAAACATAAAAAAAATACAGTAAGTGTAGTATCGCTGTAAACGTACTGACCCGAAGAATAACGCTGCCTGATCACTTTTACCACACACAGAACGGCATAAAAAAAACCTCAAAAAACAATTCCTGAAGTGTTTGTTTTTGTTAACTTTACCTCCCAAAAAACGGAATAGAAAGCGATCAAAAAATGTCACGTACCCAAAAATGGTTCCAATAAAAATGTCAACTCGTCCCGCAAAAAACAAGCCGTCACATGACTCTATCGGCCGAAATATGGAAAAATTATAGCTCTCAAAATATGGTGATGCAAAAACTAGATTTTGCAAAAAAAGCGTATTTTAGTGTGTGACAGCTGTCAGTCATAAAAACCCGATATAAATCTGGTATCTCTGTAATCGCACCGACCCGAAGAATAAAGTAATCTAATCAGTTATATCACACTAGGAACGGCATAAAAAATAAATAAAACAAATATTATTCACCTGCTACTGATTTGTTTATTATGTCTCCCAAAGATCCCAGTAAGGCTCTGCTCACATTTATCCTGTGCTCTGCGCTGAGCACTTACACCAGAGTTTCTGTGTAAATCTCTGAAATACGTGATTCAGCCAGAACCCATGATGGAAGATTCCCTGTAATGAGGCAGATATAGGCCACTGTGGACGCCGTCTAGCCTGGGATCCCACGGTGTCATTTGTTTTAGGCGTGCATAAAAGTGCGGTTGGCCACAGTTTTGTGCACTTCTGAAAAAAAGGACAGCGCTAAACAGAGGCCAGACGGAGTCCAGAGTAACTCTGCTGCCTCATTATAGTGAATGGATCCTGCAGGGGTTTCATCTGAATTACATCACTTGGAAATATAGACGGAAACCCCGATGTAAGTGCTCAGCCTAGAGCGCCGGATAAATGTTACGTAAAATGTTCCCAATAAAAGCTTCAACTCAGTCCTCAAAAAAAGCTAGTCCCCACTCAGGTCCATCATCTGTTAAAAATATAAGGGACTTCCAAGTTACTGGTAGCAGAAAGGCTCTGGAAAAGCAAAATGGTCCTTGCCCCCCAAAAGAAATTCAGAAAATTTTGTGCTCCCAAATCCAAATGCCTATTCTACAATAATTTGTTCTCCAATTGTCAAATAGCACTCCTTCCCCCTCAAATCTCACCGTATGGCTAAGTGGTACGATACAGCCACATATGGGGTATTAACACTTTTAGAAGAAATTGTGTGACACATTTCGGCACCATTTTTACCCCTTGCCCTGTGTGAAAATGTAAAATCTGAGGGTAAAACATTTTTTTGTGGTAAAAATATAATTATGCTTTTTTCACTGCCCAATGGTATAAATTTAAAAATTAAAAAATGCTCACTACTTCCCTAGATGAATTCCTTGAGAGGTGTAGTTTACAAAATGGGGTCACTTGTGGGGGTTTCTGCTGTTTTGGCATGTCAGCGACTCTTCAAATGTGACATGGTGTCTGCTGCCTATCCCAGCCAACATAGCGCTTCTTTCTCTTCCGAACCCTGCCGTACACCAAAGCAGTGGTTTTCCCCCACATATGGGGTATCGGCGTACTCAGGAGAAATTGTACAACAAATTTCATGGTGCAATTTATCCTGTTACCCTTATGATAATGCAAAATTAGGGAATGAAAAACATTTTTTATGGGAAAAATGTGAAAATTTTATTTTTACGGCTCAATATTATAAACTTCTGTGAAGCAGCTGGGGGTGCAAGGTGCTCACCACACATCTAGATAAGTTCCCTAAGGGGTCTAGTTTCCAAAATGGTGGCACTTGTGGGGGGTTACCACTGTTTAGGCACATTAGGGGCTCCCCAAATGTGACATGGCGTCCGCTAATTATTCAAACAAATTTTACATTCAAAAAGTCAAATGGCGCTCCTTCCCTTTCAAACCCTGCCATGTGCCCAAACAGTAATTTGCCTCCACATATGGGGTATCAGCGTGTTCAGGAGAAATTGCATAACAAATTTCATGGTGCAATTTATCCTATTACCCTTATGATAATGCAAAATTAAGGGATGAAAAACGGTTTTGTGGGAAAAATGTGAAAATTTTATTTTTACAGCTCAATATTATAAACTTCTGTGAAGCACCTTGGGGTTCAAGGTGCTCACCACACATCTAGATAAGTTCCCTAAGGGGTCTAGTTTCCAAAATGGTGTCACTTGTGGGGGGTTTCCACTGTTTAGGCACATCAGGAGCTCTCCAAACGCAACATAGCGTCTGCTAATTATTCAGACAAATTTTACATTCAAAAAGTCTAATGGCGCTCCTTCCCTTGCGAACCCTGCCGTGCGCCCAAACAGTGGTTTTCCCTCACATATGGGGTATCAGCACGCTCAAGAGAAATTGCACAAAAAAATTTGGGGTCCATTTTTTCATGTTACCCCTGTGAAAATAAAAAAAATTGGGTCTAAAGTAACATTTTTGTGAAAAAAGTTAAATGTTAATTTTTTTCTTCCACATTCCAAATATTCCTGTGAAGCACCTGAAGGGTTAATAAAGTTCTTGAATGTGGTTTTGAGCACCTTGAGGGGTGCAGTTTTTAGAATGGTGTCACTTTTGGGTATTTTCTGTCATAAAGACACCTCAAAGTGACTTCAAATATAATGTGGTCCCTAAAAAAATGTTTTTGTAAATTTTGTTGGAAAAATGAGAAATCGCTGGTCAACTTTTAACCCTTATAGCTCCCTAACAAAAAAAAAATTTTGGTTCCAAAATTGTGCTGATGTAAAGTAAACATGTTTTAAATGTTATTTATTAACTATTTTGTGTGACATATCTCTCTGATTTAAGGGCATGAAAATTCAAAGTTTGAAAATTGGAAAATTTTCAAAATTTTCGCCAAATTTCCGATTTTTTCACAAATAAACACAAGTTATATCGAAGAAATTTTACCACTATCATGAAGTACAATATGTCACGAAAAAACAATCTCAGAATCAGGGGAATACGTTGAAGCGTTCCAGAGTAATTACTTCATAAAGTGACAGTGGTCAGAATTGAAAAAATTGGCCCGGTCACGAAGGCAAAAACAGGCTCTGGCGCGAAGTGGTTAAGTTTACCGAAAGCCCTTTTTTTGTTTTTCATTGCCCTCTTGACTTCCTTATTTAGCCACATTGGCTTCCTCCTATTCCTAGCCCTTTTATTCCCATAAGGTATGTACCTTCTACAGTGACTATGTAGGACTGTTTTGAAAATTTCCCATTTTCTATCCGTGCTCCTATTACTGAAGATACTATCCCAGTCTATAAGGTGAAGGGCATCTCTTAGCTGATCAAACTTTGCCCTCCCACCAGGTTTTTTTGTAGTCTGTTACTATGGAGACGCATAAATCTACAAAGGAGTCGCATACATAAAATGTAGGGTGTGGCGACTTGCATGGTTCGATGCGATATTTTGTCCCGTAGGACTGGAGAGGATTACTATGATATAGAAATGTGTGGATTAAAAGGGGTTGTACGAAGTTTAGACGTTATCACCTATCCATAAGGATCAGGGATAAATTCCTGATTGTTGGAGGTCTGACTGCTGTCGAGAATGGGGCTCCCATCTAAATGGAGGTCAAGCATGCACACCTCCGCTTCCTTCATGCTCTATGGGACAGCTGGGAGGAAGCCCCATTCCCGGGACCGGTATGGTCCCAATGGTTTGACCCTCCCCCAGCAATTGGGAAATTTGGATAGGTGAGGACTTCAAAACTTGGTACAAACCCTTTAATTCCTACGGAGACTCTTTAAAAAAATTAAAAAAAAATTCTGCCTCCCCTAAGGATCAATTCTACTTTATGAAAATCTGATTAATGCAGACTGATGGTACGGCAAGTCATATGAGACAGACAGACTGCTAGACAGACTCTGCCGAACATGACAGCCCCATTACAAAAGTTACTGTATAGTTGTCAGGCAGTATACAGGCACCCAGTCTGAAACGCCGCACTATCCAGTATTACAATCTGCATTATTAATAAGATTTTTCTAAAAATAAGTGCATGATGTTTGGAAGCTTTTTAAGTGTCAGGCTGAACCAGAAGCTGAGACTGAGCCCCTTAGTCCTCTCCCATCATTAGATTATAGCTATAATATATATACCCTAAGGCCCCTTCTCCTGCAGAATACGCTCTGGTTATAATATTATATTGAATCTCCCCGGGTGTATGTGGTTCCTAGTAGACGGTTATTTTAAGGTTCCTGGCACGGCGAAAAAAAAAATAATAAAAACTAATATGAAGAAAAGATTGAAATTACGGCAGTAAAAGATTAAAAAAATACAGAGACAGAAAGACGGGGGAATAAAAAGCGCGAGTTATTATAGCAGCGGAGGTTCATCCATCACCATGTAACCGAGAGAGGCGCAGCGCTCCGTCTATGACAATTACCAGTCAATTCTCATTTGTGTATGATGGCGAGAAGAGGCATTTTAAACTGTTCCCTTCCAGCATTTTGTCGAGCCTTGCACAGATAAAAAAAAAGAAGGAGAAATCGTTAAGAATCTCAGCACAGAGACTAGAAGGGGTTCTTGGTGGAGATCCAGATATAGTCTCAACCATTGGTTTCCAACACGGGGTCTTCAGCTGCTCCCAGTATGTATTGGCATGCTGAGAGTAAGGCTTGCGTAAGGTATGACACTTTTTAAAGCCACAATTGTGGCACAGGGTCCTTCGTAAATGTCCTTGTACACCGTGTAGTGGTCATTCTTAGATACTGCAGCTCAGCTCCTATGGAGGTAAATGTGGCTGAACTGCGCCACAGAGAAAGACCACCGCACAGGGTATGTGTCACGCTAGGTATTGGAAGAACCCAGCGTACGACGACGAGAAAAGTGGAGGAAGCCTAGCAACTAGGGAAAAGGGGAGTGGAGACCCCTAAGCAGATCTAACAACACCCTGACTCCCCTATCGTCCCTAAATAGGTTCCTCACATATCACCGAGAAGGATACCTTAGCCCTGGCTGAACCTAAAGCTAGGCCCTAGGTAGGGAGGGGAAGGGGTGAGCACTAGTCAGGCCCCACTGCGACTAAAGACAAACTAGGGAAACAGACAAGGGGATACACTTAGCTTTGAGAAGACACCAGAGAGATGATAACTACAATCCACAAAGGCACTCCAAGGAGAATCTAGACGACTGCTAGAATTCCAGACCTGAACAGTGGAATTAACTCTATCACCAGCACCTCTCTGGAGAAACTGAGTGTATTTAAGGATCCAGCAAGAATGTGTCAATTAGCAGCAGAAGGTGGAGATCACCACTGGGTCCTACAGAGGGAAGGATGATGAAAGGACCAAGAAGGTGTCTGCAAGGCCAAGTGCAGTGACCTTCTACAGCCGGATCCAGAATGACTGTCAAACCTGACACAGCCGTGACAGTATGGAGCTGTGCTGTCCCGACTATCCACTGTGTACACATGGCCACTGTCAGATCTGCAAACATCTGATCTATTGGTGTTTCACATCTCAGACCCTCACAGATTGGATATTGATGACCGAATTTATGGATACCCTTTAAAGTGTTTAGCTTTCCCAAGATGCCACCATAAGGGGAAACAAAGAATTGTACAATTTCCCATTGACGCTGGCCCCTCCAGAGTGAGGGACACATTTCCATAGTCAACCCCTTTCTATTGGCACAGGAGTACAGACTGTTCAAGGGTCTCCTGACCTGAACTCGACAGCCTCAAGAGACCCTCGGCCAGTCTGAACATTGTGGTCCATACTTGAACCATGAAACAAAGGAGTGTGAATCCGGGTTCTACACCTTTAAAAAGTGCCATCACCTTGACCTGGGACACATACAAGTATTGTAATTTACGTGATGTCATAGCCAATTCTAGTTACCATTGTTCTTTTAAGCCTGAGACTTCTTTGAGTTCCGTTGGCCAATATGGATAAAACATCAAGGAAAATACATATTAGCATTGCAAGTTCTTCAGCTCTTGGGTCAGACATATATATTCCTCACCACCACGTGCACCTTCCATTATGCTTAGTCTGTAAAAATGCAGCATCATTTTCCATCTCCAGACTGGGATGAGATATATATTAGACAAGGTCCCTCAGTAGTGCAGCTTCTCCGCACCACCTTCCATTTGTCTTGCTAAATGTTACTGTCTCCTTGCACGGTAGAGGGACACTTTGTTTACGAGGCAAGAGCTCGGGGGCCATACATCAACATCACAAGACTGTCTGCGTGATGCATGTTACGCCAGGGTTTACAGCGCGGCACAACAGGTACAGATAAAACACACACTGCAAGCGCCAACATTAACCTTGATATACAATGACTACTGCACACGTCAAATTTCCAAGAACCGGACGGCGAATGATCAACCGTACAACTCACAAGAGAAGTCTCCTAACTGCAGATATTCATAGACATACTGTGAAGCCTAGCTGAAGGACCACCTCTGCAGGAAGATCCCAAGTTTCCATATATCAACCCTCTTGTCGCGGGGGTGACCTCTTTAGTTGCCGATCACGGCAAGGTTGATGGCCATAGGTACGGTAAGTGATGTTGCTTAAACATTGATTGTCTTCAGATATGGGCCACCGGTAGCTAGGGTTTGGAGGTCCAATTCAGAGTTTAGGAGACTTGACACATGGTGGTTTTAGATGGTCTTTCCACATCTTTGAGTCACAGGCTCTTTTCGGGAAGTGGTTCCCTTTCGGCTTCCCTCCCAAATGTTCTATGAGGCGGGTGTGACCATCATGTTCTGCGCCCCCATCAGTAAGTGAGCCGGTCTAGACTGGCTCTCAGTTCCACTGAGGTGGCAACCAAGATGTTTGGAGCAAGGTGGGCTCTCCTCAAGCTTCAGTAAGGAGAAGCCATCGATCCATGTCTCTTGGTATGGCCCTTTGGTCCGTATGGATGAACCATTGTTCTCCTTTTGGGATGGGCGGCCATATACCACATCTTTAACAACGGGCAAGAATTTAAATCTTTAGGGCCCAGTCAGACGGCCGTATAACACAGATGACGATCGCAGCACAGTGCACAGACTGGCCGGCGGTTCTCCTGACACGAGCGTGACAGCTGCATAGGAATACATTGTGTCATGCTCAGGTCGAGAGATCCGCCGGCCAGTCCGTGCATTGCAATGCGATCGTCGTGTGGCTGGAATGGACAGCAAAACTGACCTTATTATGTTAGTTTTTTTTTGCCAAAACTATAAAACCTTTTTAAAGAAACAGCAGGAGGAAAAAAAAAATCAGTGTATGTCTCCTGAACACCTGATTGATGATGCCTGCTGTATGCAGCCGCACTTCTGTATACAGGCTCTGCCCTATTAAAGTGAAAGGTGCTAAGCTGCAATTTTATGCCCTGCCTGAGGATGAGGGTGGCGCTTTTTCTTGGTTAAAAAAAAAAAGATCCGTTTTTTTTATTAGCATAGATAACCCCTTTTAATCATTGTCTAACCTCAGCTCTTTCAGAAGTGATTGAATGCCCGGAAACTATTTTTCTTTCTCGTAGAAAGAAAAGATCATCTCCTTTCATCAAGCCTCAGTGCCCGGCCGTCATCTATGAAAAGATGTAAAAGCCAGTTACTTTACATTGCAAGACATATTGCATTCCTTCGGCCACTTCTTGCAGTTCCCTTTATGCATTGTTATAAGACTCCCTGCAGCTTCCTTCCAATTACATCTAAAACGTCTTCTGCAGGAGGAAGATCTCCGACTCGGGGCAGAGACTCACAAATCTCCCGTCAGGGTCTCCCCTGTGCTCCGTCAGCTCTTTATCCTGCATCCTGGGACCCCTCGGGACTATGGTCAGACCATAACAATAACGTCAGGGGTCTGTGCCGGCTTTTTATGAGAGTATATATTATTTATCGCATTAATAGTGGATGAGAGGCGACTGTCCGGCTGACGTGCGGGTAAATCACCTCTGGGGATCCTGCCGTGTTCATTGTATTAACCTTCCCTCCGTACAAGCCGCTTTCTCGCCTGCAATCCGTCTCGTTACAAATTGTCTGTGTGATTCCAAGGTAAAGATGATCTATGGAGATGGTAGCCACAGGCCAGCCAGAGTTCAAACCGCGCCGAGAAAAGGGAAGACGCATAGCGCCGTGCATATTACTGTTATTACATACAAAATAGGATTGCGCCGCGGCACCGGGAATACAATATTTTTCTCTTTTCAAGCCGCCCATGGATGGACTGATAATCAGCACATCTATAGTAAACCTGTACAGCCAGAGCATCTAAGATGAATAATGAATCATTTTTGCTAATTATCATAATTAAATATCTTCTAATGTTTTGTGTATACAGCTCCTATGCAGACCTATGCGTGCTAACAGACAACAAAGTCTGTGCAGTCAGATCCTGCAGTCATTCTCCCAGCCATCTGTCCATTACCCCTTGGATACCGGTCAGACGCCTCTCACCCAGCCAAACCATATCTCACACTTTGCACTGATGATGGGCAGTACCCTGAAACACAGTGCCTGCAAAATGAGATTTTGGTTGTGGCTATTATCTTAAGTCGTGTGCAAGGCTTGTTAAAGGGTCGATACTGACTTTTAGGATTGCTACTTCCTATAGGTGGTGCTAAAGTTCAAGTCCTCTTCCTCTCTGAAGAGACAATTTTCATATTTCCCAGACTTAAAAGTCTCCTTACTTTGACATGCTTAACAAGTCACTCTCCGCAAGGAGAAAAGTTACCCCTTGGATACCGGTCAGACCCCTCTCACCCAGCCAAACCATATCTCATACTTTGCACTGATGAGGGACCGTACCTCAAAACACAGCGTCTGCAAATTGAGATTTTGGTTTTCGTTATTATCCTAAGTCATGTGACAAGGCTCGTTAAAGGGTCGATATTGACTTTTACAACTGCTACTTCCTATAGGTGGCGCTAGAGTTCTAGTTCTCTTCCTCTCTGAAGAGACAATCTGCACTACTCCTTGGTAATTTACCAAATGTTAGGAAAAGTAGAGACCGATTGAAGGAGTATAAAGGGAGGGTCAGACTACACAGGCTTAATTTGACACAGATCTGCATAAGAGCTATAAACATTATAATCAAATACATTTTTTTGAGCAATAAATAATCGATTAATGAAGGTTTATGAAGTTTTTAAGGGGGTTTTCCAGGGACTGGCCCCTTCAATCAGCTTATCGGCACAGGAGCCAAACATCATTCTAAGGGTAAGTCATCAATTTATAATCCCAGATAACCCCTTAATATTTATTTGGCAATTTAAAAAAAATAAATTCAAGGTAGCAGGACATGTGGTACTGTTTGATATAGGGGCACGAGTAAAGACCATGCCCCCATTTTAACAGTCAACTATTAAATCAGATTTCCTGTTTTGCACTGATGAGGGGCAAACACCCCAAAACATGTATCTGAAAATAAAGTTTTCGATTTAACTTCTTAGTTACGTGACAAGGCTCGTTAAAGGGTGGATATTGACTTTCGCTACATCCAATAGGTGGCGCTAGAGATCCAGTCCTTTTCTCTAGAGACATAACATAGCAAATGCATCAAATTTATGAGCTGAGACTAAAACTAGAAGTAGTCATCTTGTATTTTTGTATCCATTGCTATATGAAAAGGATAAAAGTGTAGGCGCCTGCTATCCATTCGAATCTGATTGGTAGAACCTCCACTCTTTCTGATGCCATAGCTAAAATAAATTAGCGTATTTTCTTCTCATTTATTTCATATGGAAATTATTGTGTATAATTTATTTTGTGCAAAAGAACAGCAGGGGGTGATAAAGGGTCACGCAGCGCCCCATTTCTGCACTCTGTCGCAGCAATAGATGCATCTCACCGCCCATCTTCATCTCCTATCGGAAGCATAAACTACAGGACGAGGGGAAATTGTGTTTTTAATTAATTGCAATTTAGTGTTTAATGAAGGAAACCGAACAGTAATTGCAAAAAACGAATTCACTTTGCGGGGAAAATGTTCTATCTAAATGGCAAACATAAGAAATGTGAGACTAGACCTGTTTTCTCTACTCGCTGCGAGGATGTGCAGAGAAACATATGGAGGTTATTAATTCACTCTAATGAGTGTCAGCTTCCTAACTTCTTCATTCAGCTTCAACTTCTTCATCAGATACTTAAAGAGGTAGTATAGAAAAACATGGCGGCTTTTCACCAAGGCTGTGTCTCGTATTGCAGTTTAGCTCTATTAAAATGAATGGCTCTGAGCCACGTATGCCACACACAATCTGAGGACAGCCACTGAATTTATTGCTGTATCTCACCCCAGTGCAGAATTCACAGCTACATTGCTCAGTACTGCTAAATAATGTACTTTTTGCTACTGATACTTAATAGAAAGTGTTTTCTCTCCCCTAGATCAGGATTCATAGCTACATTGCACAGTACTGCTGGATAATGTCCTCTATGTTTCTGATACTTATTAGAAAGTATTGTAACTCCCCCAGTGCTGGATTCACAGCTACATTGCTAAGTACTGCTAAATAATGTCCTGTATGCTGCTGATACCTCCTAGTTAGTATTGTATTTCCCCCAGTGCTGGATTCACAGCTACATTGCTAAGTACAGCTGGATAATGTCCTCTATGTTTCTGATACTTATTAGAAAGTATTGTAACTCCCCCAGTCACAGCTACATTGCTAAGTACTGCTAAATAATGTCCTGTATGCTGCTGATACTTACTAGTTAGTATTGCATTTCCCCCAGTGCTGGATTCACAGCTACATTGCTGGATAATGTCCTGTATGCTGCTGATACTTACTAGTAAGTATTGCAACTCCCCCAGTGCTGGATTCACAGCTACATTAATAAGTACCGCCGAACAAAGTTCTCTATTCTGCTGATACTTACTAGTTAGTATTGTATCTCCCCCAGTGCTGGATTCACAGCTACATTGCTGGATAATGTCCTGTATGCTGCTGATACTTACTAGTAAGTATTGCAACTCCCCCAGTGCTGGATTCACAGCTACATTAATAAGTACCGCCGAATAATGTTCTCTATTCTGCTGATACTTACTAGTTAGTATTGTATCTCCCCCAGTGCTGGATTCACAGCTACATTGCTAAGTACAGCTTTATAATGTCCTCCATACTTTTGAACATGTGCTACATGCTGCTGATACTTCTATTTCACTCAAGTGCTGGATTCACACCAAACTGCTCAGTACTGCTGTGACATTTTCGCCATGCCGATACTGCTGCTTCTGAACATGTGCTACATAGAGACAGAAGAGCAGAAATCCATCATGTCTGTGTGTGCTGTGTATGGGAGACATCATAGCAGCTAGTCTTCATCCACTAGCTCAGAGACAACAGAAAATTACAGATACAGCCTGATATCTAGGAACATTGTGAGATAGGTCAACCCAGCCATACCAGTTGGGCTTCTTGCGACTTGACCATCTCAGTCAACATGTGGGTCTAACTGTACATGCATGCAGGGAGAGACCTGTCACTCCAGGGTAGTGGGTGTGGGAAGCCACCGGGGCTCCGCCTGCACGACTAGTCTCCTGTGTGGCTCAGACCCCGGCAGCTGTTGAATTAATTTTTTTCTGAGTGTTTCAGAATGAAACATACATGGCTGAAATTGTGTCACTGCTGTCTGGTACATGACACCCGTGGATCGGGCAGCATGTATCAGCTGTCAAGTTCCCTTTAAGACAGCAGCATCCGTACTGCTGGCTCTGCCTGTGTACGGCCGTCTCTGCGCATTATCAGCTGCTTATGTACAGAAGACGATCTCTGCAGAGACACCATCCTACTTCAATAACTCTTCTCCTACGTACGGTCCGCATCCAGCCAGACACATGCTTTGATACATCCGCAGAATCGCTACTTATTTCTTAATTTTAAATGCGTGAGTCATTTGATCTAGCTAATCCTCTTGATACACAGGCTCGATCCCACTGTGTGTTCTGTAGGAGTTTGTGCAAACAAAGCCTAATTTCTTCTCCTCGTCTTATCTAATGAGGGAGCACTTCACTGGAAGAAATGAGAAAGCGCAGAAATAATCTCCTCCATTATATGCCATTGTTACTATATCCGGAACGTTCCATTGTGGAGGTAAATTATACGTTAGGGGTGATAAGTTGGTAAATATTTACTATGAAAGCTTGTGGAATAAGCTGGAACACGGAATCAGCCGTTAAATGTACAGAACATCCATTTCCATGCACTGATCACTATGCTCACACTGGGGCGGAGGTGTAGATGTAAGCAGGGGCGTAGCTATAGGAGGGGCACAGGTTACAGTCACACCCCTAAGGGGCTTCACAAGTACCTCCTGAGAAGATCAATACTATAAATGATATATAAAAGTCAGAGCGCCCTGTTACAGATTTGTATTAGAACCAAGAAGCTTTAAAAGGGGTTTTCTGGTTTTGGAAAACCCTTCTTCCTCGGCCAAGTTTGTTTTAAATATATAAACAAACTTGAGCTTTAGCCACCCTCCTTGGGTCAAGCAGTGAGTCTCCGCTGCTGCTCCTGGTGTCTCTGATTGTCTGCAGCGCTGACGATGTGAGTTCAGCCCTGCAGACAGTTACTGAGCTCAGTGGCTTTGCCCGAGTTGATGGCATAAGCCGCTTTGAGTTCACCAATTGGCCGCAGTGCCTTGTCCTTGCTACAGACAATAACAGACACTGGGAGGAGTGGCGGAGACTCCGCTCTGGACCTGGGGAGGGTGAGTAAAGTTGTTTTTTTTTTTTTAAATAAATTGCAGCCAGGGGACAGGTTTTCCAAACCGGAAAACCCCTTTAAGTTATACCCCCTGATGCTAAACAGCATATCTATGAAGATATGGGGCTTCTGTATGTGTGAAGACTAAGAGATGTCCAAGAAATCTTCTCTAGTACTTACATTGCTATGATCCCCTGACACCTTAAAAATTCCCACAGATGGGGAGGCAGAAATGAGTTTGTTTTGTTATTTCCTATCTGAACTGACTAGGAGTGCACTAGAGAAGAAGCTGAAAAATGACGATTGTTTCATTTATGCCAAAATGGAGAACCAGGGAGTGGCGCTGTCTTTGCCACAGAGAGAACAATGTGCAGGAACTTCAGGTTGCTTGTAAGTAAAATTTTTATTCACATCGATATAAAAGAAATAAAAACTATATACACAACGTGTTTCGGCAGCTTGCAGCCTTCTTCAGGTGTATGGAGAAAATTAATTTGACCCTTCTTATATAGCCCTTTCCCAAAGTGAGAGAGGGAGGGGATATAAAAGAGGAGGAGGAGTAATTCATCCCGCATTATTCTCTGTGGTTTCATTTAAAATCCTTATGATATTTCGCTTCTTTGTCCACCTAAACTGTGGAGGTTAAGATATAATGTGTGTCGCATAGATATTGATGAGTAAAGACACAACACTAAACCAATTTTGCAAAGGAAAAGGACTGGAACTCTAGTGCTACCTATTGGATGTAGCAATCATAAAAGTCAGTATCGAGCTTTGTCACTAAACTTAAGATGTCTCCTTATGCCGACTTCTCACTCTCCACAAGGAGAAACATTACCCCTTAGACCTCCTGTCACAGACCTCTCGCCCAGCCAAATTAAATCTCTTGCTTTGCACTTATGAGAGGTAAACATCCCGAAACACGAGTCTGTAAATGTAGTTTCTTATTTGGATTCTTATCCTAAGTCATGTGGCAAGACTAGTTAAAGGGTTTCAACACCAGTTCTTCAAAGGGTTTTCAAAAGTTCCAACTAATATGATACATCTTGTAATGTAACCAGTTCTCGTTGAAACTCTGCCTCCATCCACCACACACATCCCAACACAAATTAATTTCCAAAGACCAAGTCTTCTTCCATGTTGAGAATCACTGCACTTTTTTCATGTTCCCTTGATTAATAGGCACTGGGTCATGTTGTCTCTGCTTTGTCCCTTTTTCTAGGCAAAGTTGGACAAATCTCAAGCTGGAAACACTATTATTAGGCGACCATTGACCACTGACCTCTATGGAAGGTAGAAGTCCAGAACACAACACAGTGCACCTCCTTCATCAGCGATGGTGGCCGATTCAGATGTTTTAGGAAGAGGACATGGCTTCATAGCTGGAGGACAACAGCTTTTCATTTTTGATGGAATAATTGTATGGACAATACCATCTTAGGATGTCGGAGGGTGATCATCTGCTCATGGTGCCCTCTACTATCATCAGAGGAGAACACCGCTGATGATAG
This sequence comes from Phyllobates terribilis, assembly GCF_046119375.1. Classification (NCBI taxonomy): domain Eukaryota; kingdom Metazoa; phylum Chordata; class Amphibia; order Anura; family Dendrobatidae; genus Phyllobates; species Phyllobates terribilis. The sequence goes on along the minus strand of NW_027362773.1, from coordinate 76,907,810 downwards.
TAGAGGCCATCCTTTGGCACCGAGAGCTGATCCTTTGGATTTCAGCTCTTGGTGATCACCTGTAGGTCCTCATTTAGAGGAAGTGGTGTCCAACTCGCTAAAAAAAAAAGTAATATATAAGATAATCCTGCATGTTGTATCCTGGCTTCTGTCTCATGACTCAAGTGGAGGTATAAAGCTCCCACAAACTTTTGGATCACAAGAGAGTCACCGTCCAGACCATGTTCAGTCCACCACTGGTGCCACAACTGTATTGGGGGCCAATGGACACTTCGACTGGAGCATTTATGGTTGTTTGAAGAAGCAAAGCCGACAACTCTGACCGGACACTAAAGATAAGAGCGCAGTATACAGCCTTCTAATGAGAAACATGGGATAATTGTCTTCTAAGAAAGGATTAATAGTCCTCGTGAGTGGATATGCTTTCTCATTTCCCTTTTAATCCCCTCATTAAAACAGAACAAGTTTCAGCCACGATTAAGAAAAAAAAACAACTATTTCTCAGCTTCTAAATAAAGTTTAAATTCACATTATTTTCCAAACCGAGAAGCTAGTCGTCTCGACAGTCACTTAAGGCGACGTTACTGTATGTGAAGTGCTCCCAGTCATCCTATTCATGTCTTCTACAGAAGGTAACAAATGCCTCTGTGCCGTATACTTCCCGACCACAGCAGAAAATTGTGATTCTGCGGCACAATCTCGGATGACGGATTGGTTTCATGAAAAACTTTCAAGCCAAACTTAAATGCATTCTGAGATGAATGCCTTGTTACTGCACTTACCTCGCAAACTGCCCAGACGATCATGCCCAGCCAACAAAGACGTATAATTAAAGGGGGTATTCCACTTTGTGCATCAACTCTACATGGCTGCTGTCAATCAATGATGACCTTTAAGGGGTATTCTCAAGTTTTAAAGTTTCCCCCTATCCATGAGATAAGGAATAACTTCCCAACTGTGGGGACTCCCACCGATCTCATGAATGGAGCGGTGGTCTATTATGTGCATGGCTCCATTCATTCTTATGGCAGTACCAAAGACCAAAAAAAAAAACCACAGAATCTGGCTATCTTTGGTGGTCCCATTAAGAATGAATAGAGCGGCAGTGCATATGACTGACCTTCCCTCCATTCACACGAGGCTCCTCAGAGCCCTGGTTGCCAGGATCGGTGGGTTCCCAGCAGTTGGACCCCCCAGCAATTGGGAAGTAACCCCCTAAGGATTGTCTCCTCAAAGGCGGACAACCCATTTAAGCTCATCCCCCCAAGGATTACTCTGGGGTGTGGATTTCCTAAGCCTTGCCCCTTTTTGCGATCTGGTTCACTGAATTGTACCAGCAAAATCTGCATTGTTGGAAATTATGATGATACTTGGTCATTACTGATACAGTACACCTGTGAGAGCTCTCTTGGACAGGTGGATAACCCTTTTGAAAGTATAACCATGTCTACTTTTGCATTCATGTATTATGATCTAATACATCTAAAAAAAAAATAAAAAAAATCAACTTTACTAATAGGTTTCAATATAAATATTTCACCGTTTTCGGTATACAGCTCCTATGCAGAACTATGTGTCTTCATAGTAACTAAAACAAGCTCAGAGTAGTCAAATGTTGCTGCTATTGCTGTTTGTCCCCTACTTTTTGATACCCCACCAAATGTATGGAGCTATGAAGAAGGCCTCAGAATGAGGGAAATGTGACCGCCCAGGGTTTGTTTGTGATTTTATAACCATGGACACATATAGGTTTGCATAGGGGCTGTGTACGCAAAATGGTAGGAGATTTTCGAAAAACTAGACTAGTTGAAAAGTTGCTTAAAAGGGTGGTCCGGGAGTTTAACATTGATGGAATAGCCTTAGGATAGGTCATTAATGTCAGATTGGTGGACAGATTGGCGGAGGTGCGATACCCGGCTGTTTCCGGTCTTGGTGGAGCGGCATAGCTCTGTGGACTGTATAGTGGCCGCGGCCGGGTACGGCACATCCGCCACCTATTCAAATCAATAGGGGGTGGACGTGCAGTACCCGGCTGCGGCCACTATACAGTCCACAGAGCTGTGCAGCTCCGCAACTGAGCAGTTCTGTTCAACGGGAACAGCTGATTGGCGGGGGTGCTGGGTGTCGCACCCCCACCGATCAGACATTGATGACCTTTCCTAAGGATGCACCATCAATGTTAAAGTCCCCGGACAATCCATTTAACTCTGTAGTGGTGGCAAATATATAGATGATGATTATGGTCTTCAGTATATAAGATACATAGAGTTAAGATATGGAAAAGTAACTAATGTGCAGCTTGAGCTTACGGCTGGAGAGCATTTCAGACTAAGACCAAGATAAATTCGACACAAGTGGTATCTGTGTTCTCACTTTGCTTAGGTTTGTGAAAAACACAAGAAAATTTTAGTCTGTCGCTTTAAGAGATATCACATTGCCTATAGAAAAGACAATGATGCATTGTTCTCTGGCACTAATTAAAAGCAGAGCCTGGTGGGGGCGCTGTGGCTTTTTCCATCTATTTAGTCATTTAATGCTTAAGCTTTTATGATCCAGATTAATTCCCATAAGACCTGTATACAGATAAATAAAATGCAAATATGCAGAGAAGGTAAATTATCTGCACACAATAAACTCTGTTCATATATTTTACTGCCCTTGTGAGACAAAATAAAGAACGCTTGTAAAATAAGGCATATTCCTTACAATCACATTGTTGCATTCCTTAAAAGCACTGGCCCCAGGAAACCCCCTTCTCATGAAGAATTTAGAATTCCTCAAGATTTTTCATGCAAAATTAAAAGGGATTGTCCTAATATTGCAACCGATCCATTGTCTGATCACTGGGAGTCCCACCTCTCATGGGAACCCACCAGCAGGCTCATTGTTGGCACCGAACTTTACTCTGATCATTTGCACTCTGGAAAGTGTCCATGATGGGGCCACCCACTGCTCCCTGATCCATGTTGGTGCCATGCACCTTAAACTACTGAAGTAATATGGCTCAGGCCATCCATATTAGTCTTTCAGTGCAGATTTATTTTTAGAAGTCCCTGAACTTATAGACAACTCGATCTCATTTTATACATATAGTGAAAAATAAACAATCTGCTGCCCACTAAGTGTCCATCTACTGTGGAACTCGTGGTCTTTTACCTACTGTCAAGTGCAACTTGTCCCTATCAGCAGAGATATCAAGATGTCAGTCTTTGACTCTAAAAACTATAAAAAGTGCAGGTGGTTCTTTGTCGCTCTACAGTGGGTGGGGGCGGGGTCTTTGTCTCTCTACAGTGGGTGGGGGCGGGGTCTTTGTCTCTCTACAGTGGGTGGGGGCGGGGTCTTTGTCTCTCTACAGTGGGTGGGGGCGGGGTCTTTGTCTCTCTACAGTGGGTGGGGGCGGGGTCTTTGTCTCTCTACAGTGGGTGGGGGCGGGTCTTTGTCTCTCTACAGTGGGTGGGGGCGGGTCTTTGTCTCTCTACAGTGGGTGGGGGCGGGTCTTTGTCTCTCTACAGTGGGTGGGGGCGGGTCTTTGTCTCTCTACAGTGGGTGGGGGCGGGTCTTTGTCTCTACAGTGGGTGGGGGCGGGTCTTTGTCTCTACAGTGGGTGGGGGCGGGTCTTTGTCTCTACAGTGGGTGGGGGCGGGTCTTTGTCTCTACAGTGGGTGGGGGCGGGTCTTTGTCTCTACAGTGGGTGGGGGCGGGTCTTTGTCTCTACAGTGGGTGGGGGCGGGTCTTTGTCTCTACAGTGGGTGGGGGCGGGTCTTTGTCTCTACAGTGGGTGGGGGCGGGTCTTTGTCTCTACAGTGGGTGGGGGCGGGTCTTTGTCTCTACAGTGGGTGGGGGCGGGTCTTTGTCTCTACAGTGGGTGGGGGCGGGTCTTTGTCTCTACAGTGGGTGGGGGCGGGTCTTTGTCTCTACAGTGGGTGGGGGCGGGTCTTTGTCTCTACAGTGGGTGGGGGCGGGTCTTTGTCTCTACAGTGGGTGGAGACGGGTCTTTGTCTCTACAGTGGGTGGAGACGGGTCTTTGTCTCTACAGTGGGTGGAGACGGGTCTTTGTCTCTACAGTGGGTGGAGACGGGTCTTTGTCTCTACAGTGGGTGGAGACGGGTCTTTGTCTCTACAGTGGGTGGAGACGGGTCTTTGTCTCTACAGTGGGTGGAGACGGGTCTTTGTCTCTACAGTGGGTGGAGACGGGTCTTTGTCTCTACAGTGGGTGGAGACGGGTCTTTGTCTCTACAGTGGGTGGAGACGGGTCTTTGTCTCTACAGTGGGTGGAGACGGGTCTTTGTCTCTACAGTGGGTGGAGACGGGTCTTTGTCTCTACAGTGGGTGGAGACGGGTCTTTGTCTCTACAGTGGGTGGAGACGGGTCTTTGTCTCTACAGTGGGTGGAGACGGGTCTTTGTCTCTACAGTGGGTGGAGACGGGTCTTTGTCTCTACAGTGGGTGGAGACGGGTCTTTGTCTCTACAGTGGGTGGAGACGGGTCTTTGTCTCTACAGTGGGTGGAGACGGGTCTTTGTCTCTACAGTGGGTGGAGACGGGTCTTTGTCTCTACAGTGGGTGGAGACGGGTCTTTGTCTCTACAGTGGGTGGAGACGGGTCTTTGTCTCTACAGTGGGTGGAGACGGGTCTTTGTCTCTACAGTGGGTGGAGACGGGTCTTTGTCTCTACAGTGGGTGGAGACGGGTCTTTGTCTCTACAGTGGGTGGAGACGGGTCTTTGTCTCTACAGTGGGTGGAGACGGGTCTTTGTCTCTACAGTGGGTGGAGACGGGTCTTTGTCTCTACAGTGGGTGGAGACGGGTCTTTGTCTCTACAGTGGGTGGAGACGGGTCTTTGTCTCTACAGTGGGTGGAGACGGGTCTTTGTCTCTACAGTGGGTGGAGACGGGTCTTTGTCTCTACAGTGGGTGGAGACGGGTCTTTGTCTCTACAGTGGGTGGAGACGGGTCTTTGTCTCTACAGTGGGTGGAGACGGGTCTTTGTCTCTACAGTGGGTGGAGACGGGTCTTTGTCTCTACAGTGGGTGGAGACGGGTCTTTGTCTCTACAGTGGGTGGAGACGGGTCTTTGTCTCTACAGTGGGTGGAGACGGGTCTTTGTCTCTACAGTGGGTGGAGACGGGTCTTTGTCTCTACAGTGGGTGGAGACGGGTCTTTGTCTCTACAGTGGGTGGAGACGGGTCTTTGTCTCTACAGTGGGTGGAGACGGGTCTTTGTCTCTACAGTGAGTGGAGACGGGTCTTTGTCTCTACAGTGAGTGGAGACGGGTCTTTGTCTCTACAGTGAGTGGAGACGGGTCTTTGTCTCTACAGTGAGTGGAGACGGGTCTTTGTCTCTACAGTGAGTGGAGACGGGTCTTTTGTCTCTACAGTGAGTGGAGACGGGTCTTTTGTCTCTACAGTGAGTGGAGACGGGTCTTTTGTCTCTACAGTGAGTGGAGACGGGTCTTTTGTCTCTACAGTGAGTGGAGACGGGTCTTTTGTCTCTACAGTGAGTGGAGACGGGTCTTTTGTCTCTACAGTGAGTGGAGACGGGTCTTTTGTCTCTACAGTGAGTGGAGACGGGTCTTTTGTCTCTACAGTGAGTGGAGACGGGTCTTTTGTCTCTACAGTGAGTGGAGACGGGTCTTTTGTCTCTACAGTGAGTGGAGACGGGTCTTTTGTCTCTACAGTGAGTGGAGACGGGTCTTTTGTCTCTACAGTGAGTGGAGACGGGTCTTTTGTCTCTACAGTGAGTGGAGACGGGTCTTTTGTCTCTACAGTGAGTGGAGACGGGTCTTTTGTCTCTACAGTGAGTGGAGACGGGTCTTTTGTCTCTACAGTGAGTGGAGACGGGTCTTTTGTCTCTACAGTGAGTGGAGACGGGTCTTTTGTCTCTACAGTGAGTGGAGACGGGTCTTTTGTCTCTACAGTGAGTGGAGACGGGTCTTTTGTCTCTACAGTGAGTGGAGACGGGTCTTTTGTCTCTACAGTGAGTGGAGACGGGTCTTTTGTCTCTACAGTGAGTGGAGACGGGTCTTTTGTCTCTACAGTGAGTGGAGACGGGTCTTTTGTCTCTACAGTGAGTGGAGACGGGTCTTTTGTCTCTACAGTGAGTGGAGACGGGTCTTTTGTCTCTACAGTGAGTGGAGACGGGTCTTTTGTCTCTACAGTGAGTGGAGACGGGTCTTTTGTCTCTACAGTGAGTGGAGACGGGTCTTTTGTCTCTACAGTGAGTGGAGACGGGTCTTTTGTCTCTACAGTGAGTGGAGACGGGTCTTTTGTCTCTACAGTGAGTGGAGACGGGTCTTTTGTCTCTACAGTGAGTGGAGACGGGTCTTTTGTCTCTACAGTGAGTGGAGACGGGTCTTTTGTCTCTACAGTGAGTGGAGACGGGTCTTTTGTCTCTACAGTGAGTGGAGACGGGTCTTTTGTCTCTACAGTGAGTGGAGACGGGTCTTTTGTCTCTACAGTGAGTGGAGACGGGTCTTTTGTCTCTACAGTGAGTGGAGACGGGTCTTTTGTCTCTACAGTGAGTGGAGACGGGTCTTTTGTCTCTACAGTGAGTGGAGACGGGTCTTTTGTCTCTACAGTGAGTGGAGACGGGTCTTTTGTCTCTACAGTGAGTGGAGACGGGTCTTTTGTCTCTACAGTGAGTGGAGACGGGTCTTTTGTCTCTACAGTGAGTGGAGACGGGTCTTTTGTCTCTACAGTGAGTGGAGACGGGTCTTTTGTCTCTACAGTGAGTGGAGACGGGTCTTTTGTCTCTACAGTGAGTGGAGACGGGTCTTTTGTCTCTACAGTGAGTGGAGACGGGTCTTTTGTCTCTACAGTGAGTGGAGACGGGTCTTTTGTCTCTACAGTGAGTGGAGACGGGTCTTTTGTCTCTACAGTGAGTGGAGACGGGTCTTTTGTCTCTACAGTGAGTGGAGACGGGTCTTTTGTCTCTACAGTGAGTGGAGACGGGTCTTTTGTCTCTACAGTGAGTGGAGACGGGTCTTTTGTCTCTACAGTGAGTGGAGACGGGTCTTTGTCTCTACAGTGAGTGGAGACGGGTCTTTGTCTCTACAGTGAGTGGAGACGGGTCTTTGTCTCTACAGTGAGTGGAGACGGGTCTTTGTCTCTACAGTGAGTGGAGACGGGTCGTTGTCTCTACAGTGAGTGGAGACGGGTCGTTGTCTCTACAGTGAGTGGAGACGGGTCGTTGTCTCTACAGTGAGTGGAGACGGGTCTTTGTCTCTACAGTGAGTGGAGACGGGTCTTTGTCTCTACAGTGAGTGGAGACGGGTCTTTGTCTCTACAGTGAGTGGAGACGGGTCTTTGTCTCTACAGTGAGTGGAGACGGGTCTTTGTCTCTACAGTGAGTGGAGACGGGTCTTTGTCTCTACAGTGAGTGGAGACGGGTCTTTGTCTCTACAGTGAGTGGAGACGGGTCTTTGTCTCTACAGTGAGTGGAGACGGGTCTTTGTCTCTACAGTGAGTGGAGACGGGTCTTTGTCTCTACAGTGAGTGGAGACGGGTCTTTGTCTCTACAGTGAGTGGAGACGGGTCTTTGTCTCTACAGTGAGTGGAGACGGGTCTTTGTCTCTACAGTGAGTGGAGACGGGTCTTTGTCTCTACAGTGAGTGGAGACGGGTCTTTGTCTCTACAGTGAGTGGAGACGGGTCTTTGTCTCTACAGTGAGTGGAGACGGGTCTTTGTCTCTACAGTGAGTGGAGACGGGTCTTTGTCTCTACAGTGAGTGGAGACGGGTCTTTGTCTCTACAGTGAGTGGAGACGGGTCTTTGTCTCTACAGTGAGTGGAGACGGGTCTTTGTCTCTACAGTGAGTGGAGACGGGTCTTTGTCTCTACAGTGAGTGGAGACGGGTCTTTGTCTCTACAGTGAGTGGAGACGGGTCTTTGTCTCTACAGTGAGTGGAGACGGGTCTTTGCCTCTACAGTGAGTGGAGACGGGTCTTTGCCTCTACAGTGAGTGGAGACGGGTCTTTGCCTCTACAGTGAGTGGAGACGGGTCTTTGCCTCTACAGTGAGTGGAGACGGGTCTTTGCCTCTACAGTGAGTGGAGACGGGTCTTTGCCTCTACAGTGAGTGGAGACGGGTCTTTGCCTCTACAGTGAGTGGAGACGGGTCTTTGCCTCTACAGTGAGTGGAGACGGGTCTTTGCCTCTACAGTGAGTGGAGACGGGTCTTTGCCTCTACAGTGAGTGGAGACGGGTCTTTGCCTCTACAGTGAGTGGAGACGGGTCTTTGCCTCTACAGTGAGTGGAGACGGGTCTTTGCCTCTACAGTGAGTGGAGACGGGTCTTTGCCTCTACAGTGAGTGGAGACGGGTCTTTGCCTCTACAGTGAGTGGAGACGGGTCTTTGCCTCTACAGTGAGTGGAGACGGGTCTTTGCCTCTACAGTGAGTGGAGACGGGTCTTTGCCTCTACAGTGAGTGGAGACGGGTCTTTGCCTCTACAGTGAGTGGAGACGGGTCTTTGCCTCTACAGTGAGTGGGGACGGGTCTTTGCCTCTACACTGAGTGGGGACGGGTCTTTGCCTCTACACTGAGTGGGGACGGGTCTTTGCCTCTACACTGAGTGGGGACGGGTCTTTGCCTCTACACTGAGTGGGGACGGGTCTTTGCCTCTACACTGAGTGGGGACGGGTCTTTGTCTCTACACTGAGTGGGGACGGGTCTTTGTCTCTACACTGAGTGGGGACGGGTCTTTGTCTCTACACTGAGTGGGGACGGGTCTTTGTCTCTCTACAGCAAGTGGGGGCGGGTCCTTGTCTCTCTACAGCAAGTGGGGGCGGGTCCTTGTCTCTCTACAGCAAGTGGGGGCGGGTCCTTGTCTCTCTACTGCAAGTGGGGGCGGGTCCTTGTCTCTCTACAGTAAGTGGCGGTGGGTTTATGTCTCTCTACATAAAGTAGGGGCAGGTCTTTTTCTCTGTCCAGTAAGTGGGGGTGGGTGATTGTGGGGCAGGTCATTAAATCTCTATAGTAAGTCGGGCAGGTATATGTTACTCTATATGTTACAGTGGGGGCAGGTCATCTATGTCACTCAACAGCAAGTGGGGGATAGACATTTATCTCTGTACATTAAGTGGAGGTAGGTCTTTGTCTCTTTGCAGGAATTAGGGGCAGGTCTTTATGTCTCTAAAGCAGGTGGGGGGGTCTTAGTTCCTCTACAGAAGTGGTGATAAGTCTTAGTACCTCTGCAGGAAGTGGGGGTGGTTCTATGTTTATCTACAGGAATTGGGGGGTGGATTCTTTGACTCTGCTCCTGCTCTCCAGTCTATCAAATTCCATATCAGCATAAAGAGAGGCAGGCTTTTATTTCTGGGCAGGGAAGCCATTGGACAATAGAAGGGGAAATGCATGTTGTTAAGTAAGGAAAAGGAAGCTCCAGCACCTATAGTGCTGCCAGAATTCTGATGAAGAAGCAATGCTCACTCACGGTAAACATTAAATGACCTGTTACAGAGCATAAGAATCACGGCAGTTCCTATATATATTAGACTTGTATGCGCTCGAAAGGCAGTTTTAACTAATTGCAGGGGATGAGGACAGCAAGACAGGTTTTGTGTGAAAGGACAGATACACTTTAAATCAGATGATTTAACCCATTTTTTATCTTCTAGGGTCTTAAAGTAATGGTTTTATAACCAGGTTGTTGGCGTTTTTAACCCCCTTATGTCAGGTAAGCCGAAGATGAGCAGACTGATTGTAACCCTGTACGACATTACTGCAGCAAAGCGCCCCCTTACCCGTGCTACACATCATTTATAATAACCGAGAGCCAGATAATATATTCCTGTCTTGTCTATCATCCAAGGACCCTACTTCAAAATGACCCTTCTTAATCTTATTAGAGGAGCCCGTTTGTGCTCTCTTTATCAGAGAGGAAAGTAGAAGAGCGAAAACCCCTTGATATAATCCCATTTATAATGAGGAAGGAAAATTACCAGCAGAATCATTTTTGTCAGTCAAGTGGCAATTCTCAAGTAATTAGCTGAACCTGGAAGAAACGCAGAAACATTGGCCCAGTGACCCCCTCAAACCTCCGGCAGAGCCACGATCACCCGGCTGCATCAATCATTATTGTTCATTCATTCAGAGCTTCTTCTCCTCCTCCCTCCCGAACTATTTCTACATCCATTATGAAGGTGAAAGTCATGGACGGCCTTTCCTGGAAGGCTGCAGCGATCCTGCTGCATTTGCAAGCAAATCAAGATATAGTGTTGCACGTTTCCAGAGCCGGCCATATTCTATCATCTATTACAAATACAATATCAGGAGAGTACAAAGAAATCATGGGGCCGTATACCAATACTTACCCCCCACTTCCCTATTTAACGCAACAATACGTATTGTTTTTTTTTTTAATTCATCAATGAGATTTACATGACTAAATATTCAGTCTGCAGCCACCACTAGAGGGAGCTCATTGCACATGAATGTATACAGCTCATACTAAAGGGGTTTTCCAACTCTCAAACATTTTTAAAATTGCTGCAAATGTTACAAAACGAAAAAAAAAAGGAACAGTGCTCAACTATTATTTACCCCAGCGATCCAGTGCTGGATGTCACCATTGCAACAAGTCCGTTAATGGCATTTCTTCCTCCTGAATCTTCCCCATCACCTGTGAGTGATATTATTGGGAAGTGGAAGGAACCGCAGCAATTCAGCTACGAAGAGGAGACCCCATAATGTTACAGAGCGGGGGGCCGAGTGCTGAGGAGCAGAGGGCAGAAAAGTCCTCACTGCTCCAGACCTCCTCTGGTATCAGCACAAACACTGCGCCCCCACCAGGAGCTTCATGGCCGAGCAGCTGCCTGCAGCCGTACATCACCAAGCACAATGCTGAGCGTCGGATGGAGTGGTGTAAAGCCGCCACCACTGGACTGTGGAGGAGACGTGTTCTGTGCAGTGATGGATCGCACTTCTCTATCTGTGTCTGATGGAGGAGTCTGGGTTTGGTGATTCCAGGAGGACGTTACCCCCTGATTGCATTGTGCCCCCTGTACAGATGGTGGAGGAGGATAATAGTATGGGCTGTTATCAGGGGGCACCCGCGGACCCTCAGCTCCAGTGATGGCAAATCTTAATCTTCAGCGCAAGACATTGTGGACAATTGTAGCTTCAGCTTTGTGGGAACAGTTTGGGGAAGACCCTTATCTTTCCCCCATGACGGTGCCCAGTGCACAAGCTCCATTCAGACATGGGGGGGGCGACAACATGACACAGAGTCCGGACCTCAGTCCCATTCAACACCTATGACGGAGATTGTGAGCCCGGATTTTCCCCAACATCAGGGACTCACCTCACAAAGGGACAAGAATTGCAAAATCTTGTAGAAATCCTTCCTAGAAGAGCGGGGGCCATTATATCTGCAGAGGGGCGACTCCATATTAATGTCTATGGATGTAGAATTGGAGGTCAAGAAAACTCCTGGAGGTGAATGTGGAGGGGAACACCCAAAATTACACATAAATAGTCCTCTACATCATAGCCCCTTAGACGTTTACCCGTATAATGCTGCAGCACTTTGAGTTTGCCACTATTCCTGGAATCTCTTTCAGATTTTTCACTAGACGTGGGAGAAGGAGAATATATTGGGTAAAAGTTTTTATTGTTCTCTAAAGAAGCTATATACGGAATTCATTACAGCGCGGCCATATAAACTTCTCAAAATAAATTGGTTTTCACCGCGGTGTGTGCGATCTTATCTAAATGAAGAGTCTTCTGTGCCCCTAATTAATGTACAGAATATACGGCCATCAATAGCACTTGATGGATATCCAACTGTGTAGGGACATCGTCTATAGCCGGGCAGTAAATGATCCAGGAGTGGATTCTCAGACCTGTAATGATATATCTTATCCCTCCAGTGTATAGGAAGCCGTTATCTGAAGATCCGCAGCCCTGCAGATTAATCCCATACATCTCCGCTTCCGCACCTGACAAGGCACTATAGAACGGGATGTCTTATATACTACCCCAGTGAGCTCTTTATTAAAGGCACAGTATTCCCTATACTTTCAAGAATATTTTTGTAGCTATGTTTTTTTTTAGTTAATGTGAATGTGTTTTCAGGAAATGATCTACTGTTTAAATCAGGTTTTTACGTGAAATGTACAGATTTGTTTACATTGATATTTATTTTTCATAACACTATATTAATACATATTTTGCAATTTTCACACTGAACACTAGGTCCAATATTACACTCCTACTTCCTTTTGGGCAGCAATAGACTGACTCATGCCCTACTGAAATGTATTCAAGTATTTAAGAGCATGTGGTCATCAAGGCAAAGGTTATTGTGTAGAGAAGGGAGGAGGTGAGCTGTGACATCACCTATTGTGAATTGTGGATCCTGTGTTATCAGTCATTATACCGGAGGAGGAGGAGGTGAGCTGTGACATCACCTATTGTGAATGGTGGATCCTGTGTTATCTACTGTATATAGAGGTGTTATCAGTCATTATACAGGAAGAGAAGGTGAGCTGTGACATCAACTATTGTGAATGGTGGATCCCGTTATCTATTGTATATAGAGGTGTTATCAGTGATTGTACAGGAGGAGGAGGTGAGCTGTGACATCACCTATTGTGAATGGTGGATCCTGTGTTATCTACTGTATATAGAGGTGTTATCAGTCATTGTACAGGAGGAGGAGGTGAGCTGTGACATCACCTATTGTGAATGGTGGATCCTGTGTTATCTACTGTATATAGAGGTGTTATCAGTCATTGTACAGGAGGAGGAGGTGAGCTGTGACATCACCTATTGTGAATGGTGGATCCTGTGTTATCTACTGTATATAGAGGTGTTATCAGTCATTGTACAGGAGGAGGAGGTGAGCTGTGACATCACCTATTGTGAATGGTGGAAATAAAAGATCCATGGTGGCTCAGTGGTTAGCATTGTTGCTTTGCAGCGCTGGAGTCCTGGGTTCAGATACCACCAAGGACAATATCTGCAAGAAGTTTGTATGTTCTCCCGGTGTTTGTGTGGGTTTCCTCCAGGTTCTCCGGTTTCCTTGCACACTCTAAAGACATACTGATAGGGAATGTAGATTGTGAGCCCCAATGGGGACAGCGATTATAAATGTCTGTAAAGCGCTCTGGAATTAATGGCGCTATATAAGTAAGTAAAATAAATAAAAAATAAATCCAGCATGATTTCTGGCGAACTTTAATAAATAAGTTTTAACATAATTTTCCCTCATCGCTGGATCTTCTATTTCCTCTGGATTTTCCTATGGAGCCTTGACTTGGCTGCTTCTATATTAGGTATGCACTTGACTAACCTAGGAGTAGTTGGATCCGAGCTTTAGAGCATTTTTGATCCCTGTTCTCTTGTAGCTGATATATTTGGTGTTTCTGTTAATGGTGATTGGAGTTCAGCTTCGAATCATAAGAGTGCTAGCGGGGCCCGGCGTTGTATCACGTGGATGCTATAGGTCGGCATACCAAGTTATATTTTTATTTTCTGGGTGCTGATATTTTTAATGCCATTTGAAAAAAAAAATTGTGGGAAACTTTGAAATTTTATAAAATAACTGAAAGCCGGCGATTTTTAGGCAGACTACTCTTATGAGATAAGTTTACGCTCATTCAGATGGAAATAGCGTAATTAAGTATGACGGCTGATCCCCTGATCGCCAGCGGAGTCACGTCCCATGCTGCGCACACACATATGTTTAGTGACAGCACAACATCCCGCGCCCCCCTCGGGTTTCTCTGAACTTATGGTCATCTGCTGCATCTAGCACTTAGATAACTATGACATGAGCGGCAGCGACAGTCAAAGCCTCCACATTTTACATTAGGGACTAAGAAAAAATAAATAAAATATGGTAGAAAATGCAAAAGGTTCGACAGTGTTTTCGTGCGCCCACAAGGATGCGGCTGAAAATACGACAGAAAATATCCCGCGGTATAATACTCAGCTCTATGCACTATTTTCACAAAAAAAAAAGAGATCAATTTTAAGATTTTAGTTATTGCTGTTTTAATGCTTTTGGATCCTCATTTTGTTTTTTTACGTACAGTACAGACCAAAAGTTTGGACACACCTTCTCATTTAAAGATTTTTCTGTATTTTCATGACTATGAAAATTGTACATTCACACTGAAGGCATCAAAACTATGAATTAACACATGTGGAATTATATACTTAACAAAAAAGTGTGAAACAACTGAAAATATGTCTTATATTCTAGGTTCTTCAAAGTAGCCACCTTTTGCTTTGATGACTGCTTTGCACACTCTTGGCATTCTCTTGATGAGCTTCAAGAGGTAGTCACCGGAAATGGTCTTCCAACAATCTTGAAGGAGTTCCCAGAGATGCTTAGCACTTGTTGGCCCTTTTGCCTTCACTCTGCGGTCCAGCTCACCCCAAACCATCTCGATTGGGTTCAGGTCTGGTGACTGTGGAGGCCAGATCATCTGGCGTAGCACCCCATCACTCTCCCTCTTGGCTAAATAGCCCTTACACAGCCTGGAGGTGTGTTTGGGGTCATTGTCCTGTTGAAAAATAAATGATGGTCCAACTAAACGCAAACCGGATGGAATAGCATGCCGCTGCAAGATGCTGTGGTAGCTATGCTGGTTCAGTATGCCTTCAATTTTGAATAAATCCCCAACAGTGTCACCAGCAAAGCACCCCCACACCATCACACCTCCTCCTCCATGCTTCACGGTGGGAACCAGGCATGTAGAGTCCATCCGTTCACCTTTTCTGCATTGCACAAAGACACGGTGGTTGGAACCAAAGATCTCAAATTTGGACTCATCAGACCAAAGCACAGATTTCCACTGGTCTAATGTCCATTCCTTGTGTTCTTTAGCCCAAACAAGTCTCTTCTGCTTGTTGCCTGTCCTTAGCAGTGGTTTCCTAGCTGCTATTTTACCATGAAGGCCGGCTGCACAAAGTCTCCTCTTAACAGTTGTTGTAGAGATGTGTCTGCTGCTAGAACTCTGTGTGGCATTGACCTGGTCTCTAATCTGAGCTGCTGTTAACCTGCGATTTCTGAGGCTGGTGACTCGGATAAACTTATCCTCAGAAGCAGAGGTGACTTTTGGTCTTCCTTTCCTGGGGCGGTCCTCATGTGAGCCAGTTTCTTTGTAGCACTTGATGGTTTTGCAACTACACTTTCAAAGTTTTCCCAATTTTTCACACTGACTGACCTTCATTTCTTAAAGTAATGATGGCCACTTGTTTTTATTTACTTAGCTGCTTTTTTCTTGCCATAATACAAATTCTAACAGTGTATTCAGTAGGACTATCAGCTGTGTATCCACCTGACTTCTGCACAACACAACTGATGGTCTCAACCCCATTTATAAGGCAAGAAATCCCACTTATTAAACCTGACAGGGCACACCTATGAAGTGAAAACCATTTCTGGTGACTACCTCTTGAAGCTCAACAAGAGAATGCCAAGAGTGTGCAAAGCAGTCATCAAAGCAAAAGGTGGCTACTTTGAAGAACCTAGAATATAAGACATATTTTCAGTTGTTTCACACTTTTTTGTTAAGTATATAATTCCACATGTGTTAATTCACAGTTTTGATGCCTTCAGTGAGAATGTACAATTTTCATAGTCATGAAAATACAGAAAAATCTTTAAATGAGAAGGTGTGTCCAAACTTTTGGTCTGTACTGTATATATTTTTATTATATATTTTGTATATTTTATACACTCAAGAGCAGAGAGGTCCCAGTAGTCACCACCTTCACCAGGTCCGGAACCAGCACCTGGCGATCCTGGGCTAAGTGTGCACAGCATATTGGGGGCCCTCTCTGCCCACGTTTTAATTTGCGACATCCGCCATACATGTATGATGTGGGCTCAGGAGCTGTTATACACAGCCCCGATACCTAAGTATAACTGCTGCCGCCATCGGAGCCAACACCGATCATAACAATTAATCCTCTTAGATGTGGCGGTCAATAATAGCGGCATTTAAGTAGTTGAAAATGGGGGAAGGTTTCCCTTTTGATGCCCTTCAGCTCCCCGCATCATAATTGCGGGGAGCTAATGGCAATATTATGGGAGCCGGATCTCCCTCCTGAAAGCCTGCGCATCTGCCATGTTTGCACATCCTGTGGTTGGACTTTACAGATTGGTAATTTCACAAATACACTGTAATATTACAGGATTGCAGTATATTGTATAAGCAATCAAGTGGTTCTATGTGATCTATAAAAATGTAAAGAAAGAAAATGGTAAAAAAAATATTTAAATATTATATATAACTTCATATCACCCCCTTTTTATACATAAATAAAATCTTAAAAATAAGAAAATAACATATTTGGTATCACCTTGTGTGTAACTGTCTGAACTTATATTTATCGGATACGGTGAATGTCGAAATTGATGAATCGCTGTTTTTTTTGGTAAAAAAATAAATAAAAAATGGAATAAAAATAAATCAGAAAACCACATGGATCCCAAAATGGTAATGATAAAATCCTACAGCTCCTACTACAAAAAAAACAAGCCCTAATACAACTATCGACTGAAAAATAAAAAGTTATAGCTCCAGGAAAGCGACGAGCAAAAATCGAAAGCGTAGAAGGGTCCACTGGGACCGGTATACACCTGGAGCCGGCCACGTCCTCCATATTACACTTACTCACAATTTATGAGAAAAGTGGCAGTAAATAACACCAGGCCATTGACCAGTGTATTCCCCGGTGTATCTTGTTGGGGGTTGTATGACCTGTCTCTTCACAATCAATACGCACTCCTAGACATGGCGGTGACAATTTAATTTGAATGTCTGTCAATCATCCCTCCCCCACCCACCGTTCAATCAGGAGTATTGATCTGTCATGGCTTCTTGGTTTGTCACTCCTTATAGCCTGCGTCCCATCCCCCTCCTCACCTCCACATTACACATGTAACCTCCCAGTGACACTGTATATAGGATTATAGGCCTAATTCACACATTGTTCCTATCAGTTCTACATTTGGGAATGAATATGTAGGCAAAGTTCACACGACGACACGATGTGTACTGGCACCGTGTTTGTTTTTTGTCATAGAAAACAATTTTTTTAATGCAAAAACATAAAGGCCTATGGGGCAGATTGATTAACAATATCAAGTGGAAATACTATGCTTCCCATGGCAACCAACCACAATGCAGCTTTAATTTTACCAGAGCTGGTTAATAAATGAAAGCTGGACTCTGATTGGTTGGTTTCGGCAACAAGGACAGATTTTCTTTATGCAGTTTTGATAAAGGTTTTATATAATATTATATATATATATATATATATATATATATATATATATATATATATATATATATATATATATATATATATATATATATATATACACAGTACAGACCAAAAGTTGGGACACACCTTCTCATTTAAAGATTTTTCTGTATTTTCATGACTGTGAAAATTGTACATTCACACTGAAGGCATCAAAACTATGAATTAACACATGTGGAATTATATAGTTAACAAAAAAGTGTGAAACAACTGAAAATATGTCTTATATTCTAGGTTCTTCAAAGTAGCCACCTTTTGCTTTGATGGCTGCTTTGCACCCTCTTGGCATTCTCTTGATGAGCTTCAAGAGGTAGTCACCGGAAATGGTTTTCACTTCACAGGTGTGCCCTGTCAGGTTTAATAAGTGGGATTTCTTGCCTTATAAATGGGGTTGGGACCATCAGTTGTGTTGTGCAGAAGTCTGGTGGATACACAGCTGATAGTCCTACTGAATAGACTGTCAGAATTTGTATTATGGCAAGAAAAAAGCAGCTAAGTAAAGAAAAACGAGTGGCCATCATTACTTTAAGAAATGAAGGTCAGTCAGTCGGAAAAATTGGGAAAACTTTGAAAGTGTCCCCAAGTGCAGTTACAAAAACCATCAAGCGCTACAAAGAAATTGGCTCACATGAGGACCGCCCCAGGAAAGGAAGACCAAGAGTCACCTGTGCTTCTGAGGATAAGTTTATCCGAGTTACTAGCCTCAGAAATCGCAGGTTAACAGCAGCTCAGATTAGAGACCGGGTCAATGCCACACAGAGTTCTAGCAGCAGACACATCTCTACAACAACTGTTAAGAGGAGACTGTGCAGCAGGCCTTCATGGTAAAATAGCTGCTAGGAAACCACTGCTAAGGACAGGCAACAAGCAGAAGAGACTTGTTTGTGCTAAAGAACACAAGGAATGGACATTAGACCAGTGGAAATCTGTGCTTTGGTCTGATGAGTCCAAATTTGAGATCTTTGGTTCCAACCACCGTGTCTTTGTGCGACGCAGAAATGGTGAACGGATGGACTCTACATGCCTGGTTCCCACCGTGAAGCATGGAGGAGGAGGTGTGATGGTGTGGGGGTGCTTTGCTGGTGACACGGTTGGGGATTTATTCAAAATTGAAGGCATACTGAACCAGCATGGCTACCACAGCATCTTGCAAGCGGCATGCTATTCCATCCGGTTTGCGTTTAGTTGGACCATCATTTACTTTTCAACAGGACAATGACCCCAAACACACCTCCAGGCTACTTGACCAAGGAGAGTGATGGGGTGCTACACCAGATGACCTGGCCTCCACAGTCACCAGACCTGAATCCAATCGAGATAGTTTGGGGTGAGCTGGACCGCAGAGTGAAGGCAAAAGGGCCAACAAGTGCTAAGCATCTCTGGGAACTCCTTCAAGATTGTTGGAAGACCATTTCTGGTGACAACCTCTTGAAGCTCATCAAGAGAATGCCAAGAGTGTGCAAAGCAGTCATCAAAGCAAAAGGTGGCTACTTTGAAGAACCTAGAATATAAGACATATTTTCAGTTG
Organism: Phyllobates terribilis; assembly: GCF_046119375.1. Lineage (NCBI taxonomy): Eukaryota > Metazoa > Chordata > Amphibia > Anura > Dendrobatidae > Phyllobates > Phyllobates terribilis. The sequence goes on along the minus strand of NW_027362773.1, from coordinate 76,889,011 downwards.
TTTCACACTTTTTTGTTAAATATAGTATAAATCCTCAAAAAAAACAGCGTGAACATAGCCGAAGTGTATGTACAGACGGCAGAGGGTTTTTTTTGCAGAGTTTTCGAAACAGAACCTCCAATTTTTTAAGAATGATTTAGAGAGTTTCCTCTCCAAAAACTCCTAAAAAATTTGGTGTGCACATACCCTAAAGCCTTTCTTACACATAAGACAAAAATGGGCCGACGATCAATTGTTCATCGGTTGGCTAAAAGGACATTCGTTGGTGGAAGGAAAAGAAATCTTAGACCAGTCATGATAAGTTCATTTTTTTATATTACTGCAGTCTTTGTGATTTTTCCCGCTCAGGTACAAGGGCCCCGGTGTCACAGTTACCTCTGCACCCGCTTTACAAAAATTGCATGCAGAATTTTTTTTTTTTTGTATCTCCAGTAATTAATACAAAAATATTCTCAATATCATTAACACCATACATCTTTAAAAAATAAAAAAAAAAATACAATATTTTGGAAAATGTTTTAGAACGATGGATAAGAAGTTCTTTATTAATCCTGCTGACTCGGCAGGGAGGAGGTGTTTTTTTTTTTTTCCGTTCCTCCATGTAGTTATAAAGGATTTGTCGAACTCCATGTTTGGATATGGGTTTCGTAGCTTGGCCGGGGCCCAGTTGTTGGGCTACAAATATAGACCGCACATTCTGGCCACTTAGAGGATTAAAAGTGTGGGGTGGAGATCAGCAAATGGGGTGTTTTGTGTGGAGGGAGGGCTCTCGTGATGACGGATAGCGCTGGTGATATAATCCCTGCTCTCTGCTCTGTCACCCGGCCGTGTGGAAAGCCACTTACATTCCTGCGTCTCCTACATACACAAGTTTTATCCGTGCCAGATTTATGTCTAAGAAGGAAACCTGTCAGCGAGAGTCACATTAACCAGCTGCCGCCACCTCCATTGCGGGATTACACTACATGTATTCTGGTTTTTGGAATTCCAGGATAAGTGGGGAAAAAGGAGAACATGAGAAATACATAAAGGGTTAAAATCGAAGGATCGCTTTTAGTATAAAGCTACATACCTATGGCATTAATGTAATGTTTCCCTATGGGGCATACAAAGAAAAAGCATCACGAGTGTAAGAACCAAACATCCATGTTATAACTTATACAGAGCTGAGCAAAAAAGATTCGTAGGACCCACGTTGGTAGTCCGTGGCTGCCAGACCATAGCCCTGTGGATCGTCTCCTAAATGTTGGCATCCTCTGATTAGCAGACCCAAAGACATCGTTACGTTGCAGCAATCTTAAAGATTTGCGAGGGATGCCAAAAGGTAAAAAGGAGGTTTGAGGGGTCGGGTCCGGCGGCCATGAACTGTCGACGTGGCCCTTGTTTCAGGGCCCTAAGGATCTTTTTTTTTAAGCTCATATTTTAAATAGGGAATATATTGTCTGTATACTCACTCATCATCCTCTTCCAGATCCTAGCAATTAAAAATAAAAAAAGAGAAATAGGTTAGGAAAGGAAAACATGAAATAGAACAAACAAAAAGAAAAAATGTTTTTTTTAAAAGTTTTGCACCAAGAGTCCTCTCTCCTTGAGTTTGTATGGAGGGGAGGGGGGGAATTGGCAAAACTACAGTCTAATTTACAGTAGTTTTAACAAAAAATTTGCCACAAAAGCAAGAAATACAAATGTACATGTGTATATAGTAAGAAAAGATATATATATATATATATATATATATATATATATATATATATATATATATATATCACACACATACAAAAAACATGTAAACAACTAGTAAACTTTTTGATGGCGATTTATTTTTCACGTTTGCCCTGTTCTTATCAGAACTCTACTTTGTGATCCCGTAGACCAATCTGAGAGTTTTGGGGTTTTGATCCAGTGTAAAAAAAATTTTCATCGCTGCACTTTCTTTACCCCCAGAAGGACGAGTCCCAGATACAGACCACCTGCAGAGATCTCAATTCAAACCTTCCATCATCTTGTCTACAAAAGCTTCCCGTCAGCCATAATTTCTGTACGTCTATTGCAACCTTTACAACCTCCCGGACTGAGCAGGATAATCCTCAGCAGGACGCCATTACAGCCGGTTATCTGACGCCTATGGCTGGTGCTTCATGGTCGAATTAAGTGCAATGTCATGCGTAATGTTTTCTATAAGTTTTAAGGTAAACCCATACAAGTACATGTTGACTTCTGCGCGTAAGGGCCTTTCCATGAAGCTCAGCCTGTCGCTGGGCTTCATAGGAGATCGCTATTGTCGCTGTATATTGCAATACTAAATTAGTACAGTATGTAGTACAAACAATCAAAGGTTAGATAAATCTGTAACAGGTAATTTTTACTGCAGGTCAAATGTCATAAAAACAAACCCAAAAATTATGGCAGAATTTTCAATCTTTTTTTTCACCATTTCATTGCACTTCAATTTTTTACCTAATTTTTCAGCACATTATAAAGGTAAAGTGACTAGTGTCATTCAAAACCACAAAAAAAAAAAATCTATTGTACAAATATGTAGAAAGAAAAGAAAAATGTTTTTTTTTGGAAGAAGAGAAAAAAACAAAAGTGCAAATGTCTCCAATCGGAAGGGTTCATGTTCTGCATGGGAGTGTCCATAACACACCCAGGAACTCCCCAGCTTATTTGGGACCGCTCTCTTTTGGTATGAGGATTTAAACATCTCCCCTTTTTTGCCCGAGCCATCCCCAAATTTGATGTATTTGAAAACTTGAGATAACACTTTTAAATTCAAGACTTTTGGCAAACTTGCAATTCCAAAGACAGACCACAAATATTTTGTCCTGGAAAACTCAATTAATACAAATTTCCTTTTCATAGTTGCCGTATTCCCTGCGCTGGCAACTAAGTGACTCATGTTCTTATTGTTAAAGGGGTTTCCCACTACTTGACAACCGCTTCTTAAATGCTATAGTCCCCAATGTAAAATGAAAAATACATATACGGACCTCCTGGACAGGCGCCGTTCCAGCATTGTTGGCGATGTGTCTCCCGGCATTCACATAACCTTGTTACATCACGTGACCGCTGCAGCTTATCAGCGGCCGCTGAAAGGCTGCAGTGTTCACATGACATAACAGTGTCACATGAGCGCTGGGGAACACAGCACCGACATCACTGGAATGGCGCTGGACCGCGAGGTCGGTATATGTGTTTTCTTTTATTATTTTTTTGGGGGGACTATAGCATATAACAAGTGATTGTGCAGAACCCCTTTAAGCTTGGTGGTTGCGGTGTCGGGAGCGGACACGAGGGTATGGTCACCTTAGGTTTTTGCCTTACCAGTTGGTTAAAGCTGTTGAGTTGTTGGGTGATCTCGGCCATTTCATCCATCAGCTTGCACATATGGACATTGAGTTCGGCCAGGACCTCAGTTACGTGAGCGGAGGCCACGGCTTCCTTAAGGTCCACGAAGTGCAAGGCCTTGGTCTCCTCCTCGTGCACCAGCTTCTTCATGTGTTCAAACTCTTTCTGTATAAAAATCTTCAGCTCAGTCCGTGTGATCTACGAGACAACAGGAAAAGAAGGGCTAAGTGTTCAGAAAGGGATCTACTGGTTACATCAGGGATCAGGTTGTTACGTAAAATGTATTTATTGAAACTGTAGTGATAATTTATGTACAAATCAAAAAAAATTATTGCATTTTTCACACTGTTCATTAGGCTCCTAATTCCTATTCTTTACAAGGACATTAGCAGCAACAGAATGACTCAGACCCTGTGTAAAGTATAAGCTGAGCATTCTCTAATCTGGGCAAAGATCAATGTGAAGGAAAGTGGAGGAGGTGAGCTGTGCTATCACCTATTGTGAATGATGGATCCAGTTTTATCTACTGTACATAGAGGTGTTATCAGTCACTGTACAGGAGGAGGAGGAGGTGAGCTGTGAAATCACCTATTGTGAATGATGGATCCAGTTTTATCTACTGTACATAGAGGTGTTATCAGTCATTGTACAGGAGGAGGAGGTGAGCTGTGACATCACCTATTGTGAATGATGAGTCCAGTTTTATCTACTGTATATAGAGGTGTTATCAGTCACTGTACAGGAGGAGGAGGAGGTGAGCTGTGAGATCACCTATTGTGAATGATGGATCCAGTTTTATCTACTGTACATAGAGGTGTTATCAGTCACTGTACAGGAGGAGGAGGAGGTGAGCTGTGACATCACCTATTGTGAATGATGAGTCCAGTTTTATCTACTGTACATAGAGGTGTTATCAGTCACTGTACAGGAGGAGGAGGAGGTGAGCTGTGACATCACCTATTGTGAATGATGGATCCAGTTTTATCTACTGTACATAGAGGTGTTATCAGTCATTGTACAGGAGGAGGAGGAGGTGAGCTGTGACATCACCTATTGTGAATGATGAATCCAGTTTTATCTACTGTATATAGAGGTGTTATCAGTCATTTTACAAGAAGAGGAGGAGGTGAGCTGTGACATCACCTATTGTGAATGGTGGATCCTGTGTTATCTACTGTATATAGAGGTATTAACAGTCATTGTACAGGAGGAGGTGGTGAGCTGTGACATCACCTATTATGAATGGTGGATTCTGTGTTATTTACTGAATATAGAGGGGTTATCAGTCATTGTACAGGAGGAGGAGGTGAGCTGTGACATCACCTATTGTGAATGGTGGATCCTGTGTTATCTACTGTATATAGCGGTGTTATCAGTCATTGTACAGGAGGAGGAGGTGAGCTGTGACATTGCCTATTGTGAATGGTGGATCTTCTGTTATCTGCTGTATATAGAGGTGTTATCAGTCATTGTACAGGAGGAGGTGAGCTGTGATATCACCTATTGTGAATGGTGGATCCTGTGTTATTTACTATATATAGAGGTGTTATCAGTCATTGTAAAGGAGGAGGAGGGGGTGAGCTGTGACATCACCTATTGTGAATGGTGGATTCTGTGTTATTTACTATATATAGAGATTCTGTCTGTGATAATAATGAGACTGCTAAAAGGTAAAAATTACTACATTTATGTTCTTTAATGATGTGGTAAGTTGAAAAACTTTATCAAACATTTTTTCCTGTACATTGACTTTTGAGGGAAGGTTTCCTAGGCTTGCTATATGAACAGTGTAAATATCTGGAGCACACGTATACTCCCTCCTGTAATATATTATTAGCATTACATTTCTTTTAATTACCGTGGAGTCACATAGTAACCAACAAAAACGCCACCACTTGTTTCTTGGCTTTTTCATGACTGGTATGCAGAATATTCCGCAAAGTGGGAGGCAGAACTTTCTACAATCTTTATGGAAAAATTCCAGGCTGCTCCTCCACACTTGTGGCCGGTGCCCCACCAGTACCAACATGTGCTCCTTGTCACGCTGTCTCTGTATACTGGAGGTAGGGGGCCTAAGCTGACCCTAAGCTGGGGCCCTGACTAATCCCTCAACCTGGAGGTACTGTTAAAGGTACAGAGGTCCAGGCCGCCAGCGTAACCCCTACCTCCTGAGGATCCCTGCACCTAAGTAATCTAGTCCTGAGAAGGACCCCAATCACAACAAAAGGGGACAAGTAATAATATGCCCACACACAGTACTTAGACGAACGAGACAGTACAAGGGAAAAACCAAAACCACCTTGCATACAAAAACTACACAACTACAACAGAGGGAACACCAACGGGAAAGGAGATAAATGATAAAGCGATGAAGGGAAAAAACACTCCAAATGCACTTAGCTCTGAAACTCCAAATACCACGATCCGCTCTGTTAGTCTGCATGAAATGCTTTCACCGACACTTCCCTAACAGACCAGCAGGCATTTGAAGGAGTCTCACTACAGCAGCATTGATTGCAGCTGGGCGAGGCTGGACCTTGTCTAGCACAGAGAGAGAGAGAATTAACTCCCTCACTGCCGAAAAACACAAAGCACCAAAAAGTCAGCTGCGAGAAGTCAGGCTGTGTAATCGTGACGATCTTCGTGGCGACACCCCCGTGACAGTACCCCCCCTTCTACGAGGGGCCTCCGGACCCTCAGGGCCAGGTTTATCCGGGTGAGTCGTGTGGAAGGCCCGAACTAATCGGTCTGCGTTAATATCCGACGCAGGAACCCACATCCTCTCCTCAGGACCATACCCTTTCCAATGAACCAGGTACTGAAGGGACCGGCGATTAAAGCGTGAATCGATGACCCTCGATACCTGGAACTCCAAGTTACCCTTGACCACCACTGGAGGGGGAGGTAAAGGTGACGGTACCACCGGCGCCACATACCTCTTAAGCAACGATCTGTGGAACACGTTGTGAATTTTAAACGTAGGGGGGAGGTCAAGACGGAATGCCACCGGATTAATAATAGAACTGATTCTGTACGGCCCGATGAACCTGGGACCCAGTTTCCAGGAGGGAACCTTAAGTTTTATATTCCTGGTAGACAACCATACCCGATCGTTCACACTTAGGTCCGGACCAGACACTCTCCTCCTATCAGCCATACGTTTGTATCGGTTCCCCATAGTATTCAGATTCTTCAGCACCCCTCTCCATACTGAAGCGAGTGATGAGGAAAATCGTTCCTCCTCAGGAACCCCCGAAGAGCCCCCCCTACTGAAAGTACAAAACTGGGGGTGAAAACCATATGCCCCAAAAAACGGGGACTTACCAGTGGACTCGCTCCGCCTATTATTAAGAGCAAACTCTGCCAGAGGTAAGAAAGAAGCCCAGTCCTCCTGGTTCTCTGACACAAAACACCGGAGATATGTCTCCAAGCTCTGGTTCATACGTTCCGTCTGACCATTGGTCTGAGGATGAAAAGCCGATGAGAACGACAAATGCATACCCCGCCGTGCACAAAACGCCTTCCAGAACTTGGACACAAACTGAGACCCCCGATCAGACACCACCTCGGAGGGTACCCCGTGAAGCCTCACAATCTCCCCAATGAACACCTGCGCAAGAGTTTTAGCATTAGGGAGAGCCGGAAGAGCGATAAAATGTGCCATCTTGCTGAACCTGTCCACTACAACAAGTATGACCGTTTTACCCGAAGACGGAGGGAGGTCCGTAATAAAGTCCATAGACAGATGAGTCCAAGGACGCTCCGGGATCTTCAAAGTTAAGAGGGCCCCAGACGGACGGGTATGTGAGGTCTTAGAGCGCGCACAAACCCCACAGGACGCGACAAAAGTTACCACCTCCTTATGTAAGTTAGGCCACCAAAACCGACGCGAGAGGAGATCCACAGTTGCTCTACTCCCCGGGTGTCCTGCAAAAACTGAGTTATGGTGTGCCTCGATCACCTTTTGTCGCAACTGATCTGGAACAAACAGTCTCCCCGGAGGTCCAACAGGGGCGTCCCCCTGAGCCTCCAATACCTCCTCCTCCAGCTCAGAGCATACTGCCGAAACCACCACCCCCTCCTGAAGGATAGGAATCGGGTCGTCCGTATTCCCGGCCCCAGGGAAACTACGAGATAAGGCATCCGCCTTTACATTTTTTGACCCAGGACGATATGTAACGACAAAATTAAACCTGGTAAAATACAATGACCACCTAGCTTGTCTGGGATTCAGACGTTTCGCGGACTCCAGATATAGCAGGTTCTTGTGATCGGTGATGACGGTGACCGGATGGACTGCCCCCTCCAAAAAATGGCGCCACTCCTCAAAAGCTAACTTAATGGCCAAGAGTTCCCTATTGCCGACATCGTAATTCCTCTCAGCGGACGACAATTTTTTAGAGAAAAAGGCGCACGGATGCCACTTACCAGGGGACGAACCTTGTGACAATACTGCTCCCACCCCTACCTCGGAAGCGTCTACCTCTACAATGAATGGCTGTGACGCATCCGGTTGAATGAGTATGGGTGCTGAGGCAAAACATTTTTTCAAGGAGGAGAATGCTTGACAAGCCTTGTCAGACCACCTAGAAAAATCCGTCCCCTTTTTAGTCATGTCTGTGAGAGGCTTAACCATGGACGAGAAATTACGAATGAACTTCCGGTAATAATTAGCAAACCCCAGGAAACGTTGTAGTGCCTTAAGATTCTCTGGCCGATCCCACTCAAGAACTGCCCGCACTTTCCCAGGGTCCATACGAAAACCGGACGCTGAAACCAGGAAGCCTAAAAACTGGAGTTCCTGTACGGCGAACACACACTTTTCCCATTTGGCATACAGTTTATTATCCCGCAAGATCTGTAACACCTGCCTAATGTGCTCCTGATGAGACACCAGATCCGGCGAGTAAATTAAGATATCATCCAGATATATGACAACAAACTGTCCCACCAGGCGGCGAAAAATGTCATTAACAAAGTGTTGGAACACCGCCGGGGCATTAGTCAGACCGAATGGCATGACAAGGTTCTCATAATGCCCCTCCGGAGTGTTAAACGCCGTCTTCCACTCATCCCCCTCCTTCATCCTAATCAGATTGTATGCCCCCCTGAGATCCAACTTAGAGAACCATTTGGCGCCCACGATCTGATTAAAGAGATCGGGAATAAGTGGGAGCGGATACGGATCTCGGACCGTAATCCGATTAAGTTCACGGAAATCCAGGCAAGGGCGTAGGCCTCCATCTTTCTTCTTAACAAAGAAGAACCCTGCAGCCACCGGTGAAGATGAAGGTCTAATATGCCCCTTAGCCAGACTTTCTGAAATATAATCCTTCATGGCCTGCCTCTCAGGACCAGAAAAGTTATACAACCTAGCTTTAGGTAACTTGGCCTCAGGGAGCAGTTTTACAGAACAGTCATACTCGCGATGAGGAGGTAGTTCCTGACACCCTTTCTCCGAGAATACATCCTCAAAGTCCGCCAGAAATGGAGGTAAGACCCAAGGAGTAACCGCACCGATGACCGTGTTCATGCAGTTTTTATTACAGAATTTACTCCATTGGCTTATCTCTCTGGTTTGCCAATTAATAACCGGGTTATGCTTAGTTAACCAAGGAAGGCCCAACACTATAGGAGTGGGAAGACCCTCCAACACGTAGCAAGACAACAGTTCTTTATGTATCGCCCCCACTTGAAGTTTTACGTCATGCACAGCTTGCAAAAAACTTCCCTGACCGAGAGGCCTGGCATCGATCGAGAATATGGGGATGGGTTTAGCCAACTCACTCAATCGCATACCTTGAACCCGGGCAAACCGAGCATCAACCAGATTAGCCCCGGCCCCACTATCCAGAAGAACAGATATCCTCTCAGTTCTCGTACCCACCACCACCTCCGCCGGTACGAGAAACTGAGACGAACCTAGGGACGAAATACCTACTCCCAGATTGCCGTCCACCACACAACCTGGGATCAACAGTTTTCCGACGACTCTTCACTCTGCAAGGGATGGGATGGACACCCCCCAATAAAATGTCCCTTTCTCCCGCAGAAGAAACACCTTCCTGTCTTATGGCGCACCAACGGTCCCCTCCCCCGAAATGATGTCCCTCCTAATTGCATAGGCTCCTCTGGACTGACCAGGGGAACCACCATATGAGGGGACCTTGTAGGAGGTGGAGTCATCACAGGGGGTAGAGTTATCCCGCACCTCTCCCGAAGCCGTCTGTCAACGCGAATAGCAAGGGCCATAGCGGCTTCCAGTGACGCGGGAGAGTCATACTGTGCCAACACATCCTGTAATTTGTCGGATAAACCTTGACAAAACTGGCTCCCAAGAGCCGGGTCATTCCACTGGGTGTCCGTGGCCCACCTACGGAACTCCGAACAGAATTCCTCCGCCGGACGATCTCCCTGCTGGATCCTACGTAACTTAGACTCAGCAAGGGAGATCCGATCTGGGTCATCATATACGAGTCCCAGAGCAGCGAAAAACCTATCCACTGACTGGAGAGCCGGGGAGCCCGGGGGAAGAGAGAACGCCCAAGATTGTGGGTCCCCTTGTAGGAGCAAGATGACAATTCCCACCCTTTGTTCTTCACTCCCCGATGACCGAGGCCGCAGCCGAAAGTACAACTTGCATGCCTCCCGGAAAACAAAAAACTTGTCCCGCCCCCCAGTGAACCTGTCAGGGAGAGCTACTTTAGGTTCTGGTCCGGCTTGCTCCTGAGGATACAAAACCTTGGACCTAACGTCCGCCAGCTCCATGGACAAACTCTGCAACTGCCGAGCTAGACCGGCTACTGGATCCATGGTAGCTGGAGAAAAACTAAGTGGTCGGTGAAAATGTCACGCTGTCTCTGTATACTGGAGGTAGGGGGCCTAAGCTGACCCTAAGCTGGGGCCCTGACTAATCCCTCAACCTGGAGGTACTGTTAAAGGTACAGAGGTCCAGGCCGCCAGCGTAACCCCTACCTCCTGAGGATCCCTGCACCTAAGTAATCTAGTCCTGAGAAGGACCCCAATCACAACAAAAGGGGACAAGTAATAATATGCCCACACACAGTACTTAGACGAACGAGACAGTACAAGGGAAAAACCAAAACCACCTTGCATACAAAAACTACACAACTACAACAGAGGGAACACCAACGGGAAAGGAGATAAATGATAAAGCGATGAAGGGAAAAAACACTCCAAATGCACTTAGCTCTGAAACTCCAAATACCACGATCCGCTCTGTTAGTCTGCATGAAATGCTTTCACCGACACTTCCCTAACAGACCAGCAGGCATTTGAAGGAGTCTCACTACAGCAGCATTGATTGCAGCTGGGCGAGGCTGGACCTCGTCTAGCACAGAGAGAGAGAGAATTAACTCCCTCACTGCCGAAAAACACAAAGCACCAAAAAGTCAGCTGCGAGAAGTCAGGCTGTGTAATCGTGACGATCTTCGTGGCGACACCCCCGTGACACTCCTCATCATCACCCTAGGTGAGGCGAACACGCCACCTCCATATCTAGGTTTTGGCAGAAGCTGCTTTACCTCCCGGCCGGTTCACATTTTCTAAAAGATAAGACGAGGATCCAAACCCTGGAAATTTAAAGGGATTTTTTTTTTTAACTTAGGTTAATGTATATTGGAATTTTTGCAGTTGGGTTTCAATAAAATGTTCCACCTTTTGGTTTTTATTGGCTGTTTTTTTCCCCTATATATTGCTGAGTTAACTGAGAATCCATCAGTAGGCTGATTCTCACAGAGTTTATAACTCTTTACCCTGTCTTTTATTTTAGCTCTCAGCTGATTTATGACAACACCTAAGTTCAGTTTAACTTTGATGCGGTCTACTTTTTCCAAGTAGGTTTAATTAAAAAAAAAAAAAAAATTGCACCCTCTTTGCTTTTACGGGCTCTTTATTTCTCTTCACGTTCGATTTTGATATAGTCTGTGGTCATAAATCATTTGAGAAGAGTTCAGAAAAACAGATAAAAGTGTTAGAAACTCTCCCGTTGGACTGTCACAATGAGCTCACTGATGGGTTCTCATTTAGCTCATTGTGCAGCCAACAATAAATAGTGCAACACAAAGGCTATAGAAGGCAAACGGTACAAAATTTTTAATGAAACAAAAATTATTTTTAGCAAAAAAATACGTGCATTTAACTTAATAAAAAAACAATTATGATCTAGGTATTTTCCCATAAAACCTGTTTACAGATATATAAAATGCAAATATATGGAGAAGATCAGCTATCTGCTTACAATGAACTTTGCTCATATTACAGGATGAACATCGAACCCAGGGGTCAGCAATCTGCAGTGTTCCAGCAGTCAGGGTATGCTGGGAGTTGTAGTTTCACAGCCGCGGGAGTGCCACGGGTGTCTGAGCCTGACTGTATCAAGCTGGGGTGCACTTTATCGGCTGCAATATCTTCAATACACCAAGTCTGCTCTTCCTGATTTGGTGCCCAGCACTTGCTGATTCCAGCAAAGAAATCATGAAATCAGCTGACTGTGAGGCACCTATCTGCAGCAGGAGCCGACTGTCCTGGCTGCAATAGGGTGGATAAACACCACCTATTTTATGCAAATTTTCAAAGGGTTGTATCTGGCTCTTCCGGGGTGTTCCCGGGTGTAATTATAATTATTTCTTTACATTGTAAATTGTTATTTGGAAATATTTTCTGCAACATTCACTGTTTTTGCAGAAAGAGATTCCTCCCGCTGACAGTGCTGCATTCATGGCGGGAATCTGTATTGCTCTCAAGCTGTGAAGAGTGGAGATCCCGCAGTTTTGTGAGAGCAGAGACATCATTTCCCCGCGAGCCTCTGTCCTACAATGACTTTCAATATGTAATTTTGTCAGAATTTCAACTTTTAGAAAAAAAAACTTTCGATTGACCTCATCTGGAGCGGAGAGGAAACATCTCGACATCTCTAACCCGAGCAATCAAACATTAGCGAGCGCGTCAATTAGAGACCGACATTAACATCGATTCTCTCAAACCTTTATTCAGCGGGGATGAATCGAATAATGGAAGTGCCTGCCGGCTCCAGAAAAGGAGGTAAAATCAGCATTAGCAAAATGTAAGAACCAGGCAGGTTTACCAACCATCAGCAGGGAAAAACAAGCAGGAAAAAGTCAGTAAATTCTGAACTTCTGCATACTATAGATTACAGGGATTGGGAATGGTTTCTTTAAGAGGTCAGGGCCCCTATTTAATGTACACACTATGGAGCTCACCTCGGAGTTATCGACCACTTTTGACTACAAGACTAGTGCAGCATGAACTATACATTTGCCGCCAAACGCGAGGGCCTTGACAAAATCGCACGGACACAGTTAGCTCATTGAGGTCGTTGGTCGCTGTTTGGATCATTTGCATCACGGATTCAAGGCCTCTATAAAGCATCATATTAGCTACACCTTTGGAGCATACCTATTAACAATCCTGATTTTTAAAGGACTGTCCCACAACCTATATATAGAGATAACCTCAGCACCGACAACGCAGGATAGTCCGGATAATGGATAAGCGGCCCCAATCAAGTTCCAAAGAAATTCAAGCTGTCCTGCAGGCTCAGGGTTCATCAGTGTCAGCGCAAACTATCTGTCCACATGTGAATGAAATGAAACGCTATGACAGGAGACCCAGGAGAATCCCACTGGTGACACAGACACATAAAAAAGCTAGATTGCAGTTTGACAAAATGTACGTCAGTAAGCCAAAATCCTTCTCAGAAAGCATCTTGTAGACAGATGAGCCCAAGATGCAGCTTTTTTGGTAAAGCACATTATTCTACTGTTTACTGAAAACGGAATGAGGCCTACAAAGAAAAGAACACAATACCTACAGTCAAATATGGTGGAGGATCAAAGAAGTTTTGCTGCTCTGGCACTGGGTGCCTTGACCGTGTTCAGTCAATCTGAAGATTACCAAAGGATTTTGGGTCGCAATGTAATGCAGGACAATGACCCCAAACATACTTCAATGAAATGAATGGAAACAAAGCGCTGGAGAGTTCTGAAGTGGCAGCAATGAGTCCGGATCTAAATCCCATTGATCACCTGTGGAGAAGACGCCTTCACATATTAGAGACCTGGAGCAGATTGTAAGAAGAGTCCAAGAATCCAGCGGAGAGAAGTAAGAAGCTGATGGTTATAGGAAGCGATTGAAGTTCAGGATGCCAACAATTTTGTCTGGTTTTGTGTGAAATTATGTCCACTCAGTCTTTTTTTCTCAGTTTTTTTTTTTGTGTTCCAATACACAGAAAGGAAATAAACATCAGTATAACAAAACGTGTGACTGAAATTATTTTCTGGGAGAAATACTTAACTTTCTGGAACAATTTCAAGGATGTCAACACTTTCGGCCCTGACTGTACATACAGGCACCCAGCCACTATTCACACAGATGTCCCTAATAAAGACCGCAAGCAGGTTGAAATGTTGGACAATATCTGTTTCACTGGTGCCGGAACAAAATAAAAATCACATTTGCAGCAAATCCCATCCTCGTTTCTAATTGTCGGTGCTGAGGTTATCGCTATACAGTAGGTACGGAAAGTATTCAGACCCCTATAAATTTTTCACTTTGTTTCATTGCAGCCATTTGGTAAATTCTAAAAATTTCATTTTTTTCTCATTAAAGTACACTCTGCAACCCATCTTGACTGAAAAAAACAGAAATGTAGAAATTTTTGCAAATTTATTAAAAAATAAAAACTGAAATATCACATGGTCATAAGTATTCAGACCCTTTGCTCAGACACTCATATTTAAGTCACATGCTGTCCATTTCCTTGTGATCCTCCTTGAGATGGTTCTACTCCTTCATTGGAGTCCAGCTGTGTTTAATTAAACTTATAGGACTTGATTTGGAAAGGCACACACCTGTCTATATAAGACCTCACAGCTCACAGTGCATGTCAGACCAAATGAGAATCATGAGCTCAAAGGAACTGCCCAAGAAGCTCAGAGACAGAATTGTGGCAAGGCACAGATCTGGCCATGGTTACAAAAGAATTTCTGCATTACTCAAGGTTCCTAAGAGCACAGTGGCCTCCATAATCCTTAAATGGAAGAAGTTTGGGACCACCAGAAGTCTTCCTAGACCTGGCCGTCCAGCCAAACTGAGCAATCGTAGGAGAAAGCCTTGGTGAGAGAGGTAAAGAAGAACCCCAAGATCACGGTGGCTGAGCTCCAGAGATGCAGTAGGGAGATGGGAGAAAGTTCCACAAAGTCAACTATCACTGCAGCCCTCCACCAGTCGGGCTTTTATGGCAGAGTGGCCCGATGGAAGCCTCTCCTCAGTGCAAGACATATGAAAGCCCGCATAGAGTTTGCTCAAAAGCACATGAAGGACTCCCAGACTGAGAAATAAGATTCTCTGGTCTGATGAGATGAAGATAGATCTTTTTGGTGATAATTCTAAGCGGTATGTGTGGAGAAAACCAGGCACTGCTCATCACCTGCCCAATACAATCCCAACAGTGAAACATGGTGGTGGCAGCATCATGCTATGGGGGTGTTTTTCAGCTGCAGGGACAGTTGCAATTGAAGGAAAAATGAATGTGGCCAAGTACAGAGATATCCTGGATGAAAACCTCTTCCAGAGCGCTCTGGACCTCAGACTTGGCCGAAGGTTCATCTTCCAACAAGACAATGACCCTAAGCACACAGCTAAACTAACAAAGGAGTGGCTTCAGAACAACTCTGTAACCATTCTTGACTGGCCCAGCCAGAGCCCTGACCTAAACCCAATTGAGCATCTCTGGAGAGACCTGAAAATGGCTGTCCACCAACGTTCACGATCCAACCTGATGGAACTGGAGAGGATCTGCAAGGAAGAATGGCAGAGGATCCCCAAATCCAGGTGTGAAAAAACTTGTTGCATCATTCCCAAGAAGACTCATGGCTGTACTAGCTCAAAAGGGGGCTTCTACTCAATACTGAGCAAAGGGTCTGAATACTTATGACCATGTGATATTTCAGTTTTTCTTTTTTAATAAATTTGCAAAAATTTCTACATTTCTGTTTTTTTCAGTCAAGATGGGGTGCAGAGTGTACTTCAATGAGAAAAAAATGAACTTTTTAGAATTTACCAAATGGCTGCAATGAAACAAAGAGTGAAAAATTGAAAGGGGTCTGAATACTTTCCGTAGCCACTGTATGTCTATAGGACCAGTGTCCTTTCCTCTAGCACGACCACTGCTATAGGCCGTGTTGCCGGCTTGATCTTACGTGTCCCACAATCTAGGCTGCAAAAGGGTCTGAATTAGTGATAATTAGTATTAAAGGGGCATTTATGTTATTTTATTTTTGTCATGCTTAAATGTAAGCATGACAGACCTGCCGTATACCGGGAACACCCCGCAAGACCTGCCGTATACCAGGAACACCCCACAACACCCGCCGTATACCGGGAACCCCCCACAGGACCCGTCGTATACCGGAAACACCCCACAACTCCCGCAGTATACCGGGAACCCCCCACAGGACCCGCTGTTTACCGGGAACCCCCCACAAGATCCGTCATATACCGGGAACACACCACAAGACCTGCCGTATACCGAGAACACCCCACAAGACCTGCCGTATACCGGGAACACCCCACAAGACCCGCCGTATACCGGGAACACCCCACAAGACCTGCCGAATACCGGGAACACCCCACAAGACCCGTCGTATACCGAGAACACCCCACAAGACCCGCCGTATACCGGGAACACCCCACAAGACCCGCCGTATACCGGGAACACCCCACAAGACCTGCCGTATACCGGGAACACCCCACAAGACCTGCCGTATACCGGGAACACCCCACAAGACCTGACGTATACAGGGAACACCCCACAAGACCTGACGTATACAGGGAACATCCCACAAGACCTGACGTATACAGGGAACATCCCACAAGACCTGACGTATACCGGGAACACCCCACAAGACCCGCCGTATACCGAGAACATCCCACAAGACCTGCTGTATACCGGGAACACCCCACAAGACCCGCCGTATACCGGGAACACCCCACAAGACCTGCCGTACACCGGGAACACCCCACAAGACCTGCCGTATACCGGGAACACCCCACAAGACCTGCCGTATACCGGGAACACCCCACAAGACCTGCTGTATACCGGGAACACCCCTCAAGACGTGCCGTATACCGGGAACACCCCACAAGACCCGCCGTATACCGGGAACATCCCACAAGACCCGCCGTATACAGAGAACACCCCACAAGACCCGCCGTATACCGAGAACACCCCACAAGACCTGCCGTATACCGGGAACACCCCACAAGACCTGCCATTTTGATGATGCTCTGATCTTGACATCCCAATTTTGCCCTTTTCGAAGCCGCTTGCCCATGTTTCCTGCTTCCAAAGCTTATAGAACTGAGAGTTGCTTTGCTGCTTAATATATTCATAATAATGAACGTTATTCCCGTCACCTGTTAGTGGATTTAAGGTCATATCTGATTGATGCATATATTATCCAGTGTAAGTTATTCATGTATTATATGACACTGCACCCTTGCAAGGGCCCTCTGAAAAAAAAACATTTTACCCAGAGTCCTGCGTTAACCTTGATGGGGCTTTGAATGCAAGGATATGTGATCACATAGGACAAATATGTTGAATAGAAAATTGATTGAGACGGTTTTATCTTCTTTTTTTGACTGCAACGTGCTGCTCTTCATGATCAGATGACGGCTCTGAGCTCTGAGACGAAAGTGCTGGAGCAATGCGGCATTAAAACCATAAAAAACTATCGAAAAGTAACTCATATCACTCATGGAAAAATGAAGAAAGGAAAGCAAGATCATGAATGTCTGCAGAACATTACAAAGTTACAAAGAACGCAGGATTTGGCTCGTCTATAAGGTACAATAACGGCCCATGAAATTCAATGGGCAATGTGTAATACCTCTTGTCCCCAGTGGTGGCGCTGTAGAGAAGGAAACACTTTTTGCAGGTTTCCCTTAGTTTACAGCTGTTCATTGTGTAACCCCTTTTTCTCGTAGTTATTTTTGCTGCAGATTTGTCAGGGATTTCACCCTATGCATTGCAAAAATTTGCAGAAAAAGTTGGTGCGCTGAAGATTTAAAAATCAGCAGCACTGGTCAATTTCCACGCGGAAATTTTCTGCAGTGTGCGGATGGGATTCACTATAATCCCATCCACTTTGAATACGCTGGTGAATTTCCACCAGCAAATCCGAAGGGAAATTTTGCTGAGTACTTGCCACATGTGAACATACCCCAAAAGGAACGATTCGGGCAAGAGGAGTAAATACAGGATCAGATGTGCATGGAATTCCCAATATAAACTAACAAAACTTTACCTTTAGCTTAAAGGGATTTTCCAGTGTCCAAATCGCTTATCCGATGGACCGATAATAATCATTAGGGCATTCTTAAGTTTTTTGGGTGCTGATTTTGATACATTTCCTGTAGTAAAATTTGAAGCATTTTAAGAAGAAAAACATCAAGAAAAAAGATGTCGCTTCTTTTTACACGTAGAAAAAAAAAACACGTAGAAAAAAAACAGCACCTTGTGCACCATAGGGGGGCTTTCTTTCGGACATCAAAAGGAAACTTATTCAAGAGTATTTTAAGTGGTTTTTGGAGCAGAATCCACTTCAAAATCCAAGTAAAAAAAACTCTGTGTGAAAATAACCTTTGATTAGTGCTTAATGGAGTGGCCGGATGGGCATGCACCCTGCAGGTGAGTTTACTGCTCGTTGCCTAGGTTACTGGCCACCTCACCAGTGCATCACAAGTGGTCAGTCTTCTAGGCTAGAAGCGAAGCGCTTACAATCACTTTGCTGTGCAGTTTGCAAGCGCTGCGCTGAAGCTGGTCGTGTCCAGCAATCCGGCTTCAGTGTCCGATGCTGCAAAGGCAAAGCTACCTCTTTTAGCAGCATCGGAGAAAGCAAATTTTGGGTTAGCGGCGCCATCATGCTGCTGGCAACACTCATCAGGAGGGCGTTAAACTAGAAGAAGAGGGGATGGGAAGAAAAACGCCGGACACGAACATGCAACCAGAGGACATACTAATGAAAGATATGAAGTGCGACAAAGAAGGTCCAAGACAAGATGCTTGGAAGGGAGGTAAGAAAATTTCAAATACAATCCACAGGGAGAAGATTGGAACAAAACAAAATCGTGTAAACTGCGTGCTAGCAAATGCCAGAAGCCTGACAAACAAGATGGATGAACTGGAAGCAGAAATATCTACAGGTAACTATGACATAGTGGGAATAACCGAGACATGGTTAGATGAAAGCTATGACTGGGCAGTTAACTTACAGGGTTACAGTCTGTTTAGAAGGGATCGAAGAAGTCGGAAAGGGGGTGGAGTCTGTCTATATGTAAAGACGTGTCTAAAGCCTACAATACGGGAGGATGTATGGGAGGGAAATGAGGAGGTCGAGTCCTTATGGGTGGAGATACATGGGGCAAAAAACAATAATAAAATTATCATAGGAGTCTGTTATAAACCACCAAATAAAGCAGAAGCCATGGAAAGTCTATTAATGAGACAAATAGACGAAGTAGCAAAAAATAACGAGGTGATTATTATGGGGGACTTCAACTACCCCGATATAGACTGGGAAACCGAAAGCTGTAGATCTCAGAAAGGAAACAGGTTTCTGTCAATTATCAAAGACAATTATTTGTCACAACTTGTGCAGGAACCAACTAGAGGGACGGCCCTTTTAGACTTAATATTAACTAACAGGCCAGACAGAATAACTGAGGTGCAGGTCGGGGGGCACCTGGGAAATAGTGACCACAACATTATACAATTCCACATGTGCTTCAGTAGGGTGCCCAGCAAGGGAGCCACAAAAACACTGAACTTCAGCTAAGAGATGCCCTTCACCTTATAGACTGGGATAGTATCTTCAGTAATAGGAGCACGGATAGAAAATGGGAAATTTTCAAAACAGTCCTACATAGTCACTGTAGAAGGTACATACCTTATGGGAATAAAAGGGCTAGGAATAGGAGGAAGCCAATGTGGCTAAATAAGGAAGTCAAGAGGGCAATGAAAAACAAAAAAAGGGCTTTCGGTAAACTTAAACAAGAAGGCAGCGAGGAAGCGCTAATATCTTATAGGGAAAAAACAAAATCTGTAAGAAACAAATAAGAATAGCAAAAGAGGAGACAGAGAGACTAATTGCCAAGGAAAGTAAAACGAATCCCAAACTGTTCTTTAACTATATAAACAGTAAAAGGATTAAAACTGATGGCGTTGGCCCATTGAAAAATAACCTGGGTAAAATCATAGAGGGCGATGAGGGTAAAGCAAACCTACTCAATAGCTTCTTCTCCACTGTTTTCACAAAAGAAAACAATTTATCGGAGGAAATGCAGAGTGATAAAGTAAACCCTCCGCTAAATATCACCCACCTAACCCAGGAGGAAGTTCAGAAACGCCTAAATAATATCAAAATAGACAAGTCACCAGGCCCAGATGGCATACACCCCCGGGTACTAAAAGAATTAAGTAATGTGATAGACAGGCCGCTGTATCTTATATTCAAGCATTCTTTATGGACAGGGACTGTCCCACTAGACTGGCGCCAAGCAAATGTGGTACCAATATTCAAAAAGGGGTCTAAAAGTGACCCTGGGAACTATAGACCAGTCAGCTTAACGTCTGTTGTGGGTAAATTGTTTGAAGGATTTCTTAGAGATGCTATTGTAGAATATCTTAATGATAATAACTGTCTAACTCCATATCAACATGGATTCATGAGGGATCGCTCCTGCCAAACAAACCTGATGGCCTTCTACGAGGAGGTGAGCTCACAGCTGGACCGGGGAGAGTCAGTGGATGTTGTATACCTGGACTTCTCCAAAGCGTTTGATACCGTGCCACACAAAAGGTTGGTATATAAAATGAGAATGCTTGGTCTGGGGGATAATGTGTGCAAGTGGGTAAATAGCTGGCTGAGTGATAGAAAGCAGAGGGTGGTTATCAATGGAGTAAGCTCAGGGGGTGTCAGGGTTACTAGCGGGGTGCCTCAAGGGTCTGTCTTGGGCCCTATATTATTTAATATATTTATTAATGATCTAGTGGAAGGGTTGCATAGTAAAATAGCAATATTTGCAGATGATACTAAACTTTGTAAAGTAGTTAATACAGATGAGGATAGGGCACAGCTACAGGAGGATTTAGATAAATTGGGGAGTTTGGCCAAAAAATGGCAAATGGGGTTCAATGCCGATAAATGTAAGGTCATGCACATGGGAAAGAAAAACAGCAGTCACCCACACATATTAAATGGGAAACCGTTGGGGAAATCTGACATGGAGAAGGACCTGGGCGTCTTGGTTAATAGCAAATTAAATTGGAGTGCCCAGTGTCAGGCAGCAGCTGCGAAGGCAAATAGAGTCATGGCATGCATCAGAAGAGGAATAGGGGCATATGATGAGAACATTGTTCTTCCTCTGTATAAAGCGCTGGTAAGGCCGCACTTAGAATATTGTGCACAGTTCTGGGCTCCTGTGCTCAGGAAAGACATATTGGAGCTAGAGAGGGTACAAAGGAGGGCGACTAAGGTAATAAAGGGAATGGAGGGACTAGAATACCCAGAGAGGTTGTCAAAATTAGGCCTATTTACATTGGAAAAGAGAATGCTTAGGGGAGACCTCATAAACATGTATAAATACATCAGGGGGCAGTACAGAGATCTCTCCCATGACCTGTTTATACCAAGGATGGTGACAAAGACGAGGGGGCACACTATGCGTCTGGAGGAAAGGAGGTTCATGCACCATCATAGAAGGGGATTCTTTACGGTCAGAGCCGTGAGACTCTGGAACTCTCTGGGAGAGGAAGTGGTGATGTCTAACTCACTTAAAGAGTTCAAGAGAGGCCTGGACGCCTTTCTTGAGAACAATAAAATTACATCTTATGCTTGGTTAATTAATCCAGGGATTTAATCTGACTGCCAGATTGGTGTCGGGAAGTGAATTTTTCCTCAATGATGTAAATTGGCCTGTGCCGCATGTTTTTTTGTTGCCTTTCCCTGGATCAATGCTGCGGAATAGCTGCAGTGCACAAGAAATAGGCTGAACTGGATGGACGCTTGTCTTTTTTCGGCCTTATAAACTATGTAACTATGTAACTATGGTCCAAACTGTCAATCATCAGGAACACAACGCCGCCTGTCAAGCAAGCAGGAAGCCCGGAGGCCAAGAAGCGGTGCGCTCCTGAAGATAGAAGCCTTTAAATCTGTTCTCCGAACTGCGTCGCAACGAGTCTGAGGTTGCGAATTAATTAGTGCATGTGATTTTATGGGTTCGGATGACATTTTTGTATAGCTGAGCCATGTCAATTGTCTAAGGCAGCGGGAGGAAATGGTTGTTGTGTTCCTTAGCGACTGATTACATATGCCACAACGAGCCCATTAATTATACAGAAGATGACACTACTTGAATGGTATCCAAACCCAAAGTTAAGTGTTTCATAACCGTTTCCAGGCGGCATGGAAAGCAAGAAAGCGAGCGAGAGAAAGCAGAGGACAGAGGAAGCAGCAGGGGAGACGGGAACAGAGGGCACGACACGTACACTCACGCGCACTTACTTTGGAGTTGGCGCATTTCTCCTTTAACTTCACCACCATTTCGCCCATGGCCAGCTTCAGGTCAGCGGGTTTTCTATTCTACAAGAAAGAGGATGAAGGAGGTTATAAATCACCTTACACTAGGACAAAGAAATAGCTAATCTGTGGACTGTATTGGTTTCTATACCCCACACCAGTTCAGATTGGACTCTGCCTAATAAAGGGCCTCCCCCAAACTGTTCCCACAAAGCTGAAAGTGCGTTCCGTCACTGCACACAACACGTCTCCCCCAGAGTCCAGTTGTGGCAGCTTTAGACCACTCCATCCAACGCTCGGCATTGTGCTTGGTGATGTACGGCTGCATGCAGCTGCTCGGCCATGTAGCTCCTGGTGGGGCGCAGTGTTTGAGCTGATACCAGAGGAGGTCTGGACTCTGCAGTTATGGGGTCACCAGAGCGGTGGGGACTTTTCTGCCCTCTGCTCCTCAGCACTCGGCCCCCTGCTCTGTAACATTACGGGGTCTCCACTTCGTGGCTAAGTTTCCGCAGTTCCTTCCACTTCTCAGTAATATCACTCACAGGTAATGGGGGAAGATTTTGGAGGAAGAAATATCATGGACGGACTTGTTGTAATGGTGACATCCAGCACTGAATCGCTGGGTTAAATAATAGTGGAGTACTGTTCCTTTTTTTTTGTTTTGTAATCTTTACAGCAATTTTAACATTTTTTGGAAGTTGGATAACCCCTTTAGTATGAGCTGTATACATACATATGCAATGAGCTCCCCCTAGTGGTGGCTGCAGACTGACACTATTTAGTCATGTAGATCTGCCACCAATACAGAAATGCCAATGCACTACAGAAATGTTGTAGACAACAAGACAAGCTACGGTAAGGGCAACTTGGATAATGCGCCAATTGCTATATATATATTTTAGTACACTCAGCGGGTACTATATGAGGGAGTAGGGGGCGCTCTGCTAACAGTAATGATAATTGGGAGCATTCTGCTTCTGCTGTCAATGATGGCGGCACTCTTCTCACACAGTTTATTGGACACTCTGCGCACTTTTTTTATGATGAGGGATTTGAAAAGTTTTATGTATAAATAAGTTTTTGAAAGACATTTTAAAATACAAAGTAACGTCACAGATTGCAGAACACTTCCCCCAAGAAACATTTACAAATTATCGAAATTGTTCACAATCCAGACATTCTTTCCTCCGACAAGTCTCTCTTATCTGCCTTCCCTGCACCCATGGCATATCATCTGCCCTATATCTGCCAAGAATGATCCTTACCGCAAGCATTTATCACGCCTGGAGAAATTAAACATACCGTAGTTCAAAGTCTATACATTTATCATTCAGTGGGCAGAGCGAGAAAGTAAAAGATGCTCCAAAATCTGACCCGGACCTGCAGTGATTTAAGGTTGTAATGTAAAAAGAAACTGTCTCTTGTCATAAATAACTTTTTCTACCTGGTGTGAATGCCGCTGTTCTCCTGAATCCGGCGTCTTTTTTTTTTTTTTCCTGCGCCTCTCCAGTCCTGAGATATGGCCTCCTCTTCCGTGTATATAAACCTACTTTTGATAGCCAACTGGGCGTGGTCTTCAAAAAGACACCCATGAGGAAACTGGGTGACTACACCCACTTTTTTTTTTTTAAGGACTAGTTGTACATTCAGTTAAGAGGATGCAACGTCTCAGGAACGGAGAGGCGCAGAAACATAAGGAAAACAATTGCCTAATTCAGGGGAACAACGGCGTTTACACCAAAATAATAAAAATTATATATTTATGGAAAGTAATAGGTCGTCATTAAGGAGGACGCATGAGATTATAAAAATAGGTACATTTTTTCTTTGCTCTTGTGCATGGGCCGTGTCTGGTATTACAGTTGAAACCCATTCATTCAGGGCGGCATTACCGAACATGGCCTAAAAAGAAGAGTGGCGCTCTTTAGAATGGAGAGTGAAATTATTTGTATTGTTTCCCAAAATTCCAGAAGGTCCAGCTCATGTATCCAAGCCATAATACATAATAGCAATCTGCTCTATTTATTGTGTTTATTATTATTATTATCTAAAAAAAATACTTTTCCCTTTTTTTATGTATTTAGTGGGTTTTTTTTTGTTCCCCCTCCCCCAAATTCCCAATAGAAAAGTCTGTAGGAAATAAAGAAAACACAAAAAAAAATTTCCACTTTGTCTTTACAACCATGTGCAGAGACCTGGCATTTTTTTTGCTCTGCGGGTCTCCCCCAAAAATACATAATAGAAAGCTCCTAAGTTTATTCCATTTTTGTTGTGTTTTTTTCCACACTTGAAGGGAATCTGACAGCTGATTCGTGCTGCCCGATGGCCGGACACGGGAGTACATATCAGACATTGGCTGCATTGTTTCAGCCATGTATGTTTGACTCTAAAACGCTGCGGCGCTTCTGAGAAAAATGGGAACGAGCAGCATGGGACACTAGTAGGACAGGCTTCTCCCCGCCTGTTGCCAATGATTGACAGGTCTCTCCCTATAAACGCACAAAGGGTGAGACCTGTCACTCCAGGGAAGCGGGCGGGGATCCGGTACTAAATCAAAAATGTCTAATTTTTTTTTTCTGAGACTATCGACCTGCAGCAAAACCTGATATCTTGGCAGGAAAGAAGCTGCGTCAAAAAAGCAGGTTTTGGTGCGTTTTTCAGGATCCCAAAGTTCAGCTTTGCTTCCACCACAGAAGCATGAACACAGGTCACCAATGCAAGACATATGTGAAACCATATTAACCATAATTACAAATGTAACAGTGGGGGGGAGATGAACTGTTCAGGAACAGTTTTTCTAAGACACTGGCAGTGCATTGAGCTTGTAGGACACCATTTATTTTCACACTATGGTCTGCCATTGAGTTGCTCAGAGATTGTTCAATTTCACACCTCCGTGGGCCACAGGTATTGTTCAATCTCACACCTAGGTGAGCCAATGTTTACATTGTACACATCACTAATTTAAACTCTCCTAATCCAAACTGCCATCTCAGGTGACAAAGACAAGATGGTAAAATCACAAAAATAAATGAGTTTCACATACTGCTGTACTTTTTTTTTCACTAAAAACGCAGCGAAACTTGATAGCTATGTTCACACACTAGAAGTTTTTTCCACCTCCCGTTACTTTCAATGGGTGAAAAACGCAGAAAAAACGCTGAAAGAAGTGACATGCTCTATTGTGCAAAAAAACATGCAAAAGCACAAAATACTGATGACACAAAAACCAATGTGTGTGCATGAGATTTCTGAAATCTTATAGACTTTGCTGGTTCTGTAAAACACAGTTGAAAATTTGCATATAAAAACGCATAAAAAAAAACGATTAAAAAGCGGCTGGTGTGAACATAGCCTAATGGGTACAAGTTAATTCACTGATAAATATAGATAAAACACGTATGTGAAAACAAAGGATGTCTGAATAAGACCTAACACATACAGATATTGCTGCAACAATGTTTCCAGATTTATAGCAAAAGCTCTGTTGGAAATATCCGCCATGTCGGGCTTCAGTCTTGCATCTTTGTCCGTCGAATAACCAGGACATATTTTTATAAACTGGAAGCAAACAATGAAAGTTCCTATTGGATGAAAGCAAGCAGAGATCTTGAACACTTCCCATTATATTGCAAATATCACATTCTTGTTCCGGTCCACATCCCATCTTTTTTTCCAGTTACATTACTGTCTATTGCTTCTCTCGTTAGATATCAGTAAATAATTTACACGACCCCCATTATGATTTTTCTAGAATACGCTCAAAGCGAGAACACGTCTATACGTCCCATTAAGTCTTTTTCAAAGCCCAGTTGTGCGGTTTTATAATGTGGCACATAGCTAGCGTCGGGGTATGACATTCATGCTGAGCCAGCGGGGAAGATGAAAGCTGCGCCAGTCACACTGTCATTACCTGAGCTCAATTAACGGCCTGAAACGCGTGTGGTTGGGCTTTATAAGCCAAAAAAAGGCAGACAAAAATCTGTATTCATTATATGCGGAACAGAAAAATCAATGAGAGTTTAAATTACATGTCAAAATTGTGTCATTCTGTAAAAGCACTAAACACTACTACTCCCAACATACCCTGATCACTGGGCATGACCATTAAACGATATGTTCTGTCCCAGGGCACTCTAGCTGTTGTGAAACTACAACTCCTAACATGCTCTTACAGCTTGTAATGCTGGGTATTGTTAACCCTTGCTTTGATACTTCATGTCTCAGACACCAGACATAATCTTAAAAGGTACATTACATTCCCACACGCTTTGGACCTTCTGCAACACATCGCCATTTCGGCCGAGATTTCCGGGTTTAGTAAAATCCCATCTACAATGCCGCTATTTTAACCCCTTAACGCCAAGGCAATTTTTCATTTTTAAGCTTTGGGGGTTTTTTTTCCTTCCCTTCTTGGTAACTTTTTTTTTATTTTTCTGTCAATCAACATAGCCGTGTGCGGCACAAGTTGTAGTTTAGAAGGATACCGTTCAGTTACCTAACAGACTGGACATTAGCGTCTCCCACTCACACTCCACTTCCTCATCTCGTACCCCATCTGTCGGTGTCCCCCAAGGTTCAGTCCTAAGACCCCTGCTCTTCTCCATCTACGCCTTCAGTCTGGGACAGCTCATAGAGTCTCATGACTTTCAGTATCACCTCTATGCTGATGACTCACAGATCTACCCCTCTCTGGATCTGATACCTCCTCCCTACTAACCAGAATCCAACAATGTCTGTCCGCTATCTCATCCTTCTTCTCTGCTAGGTTTCTAAAACTTAACATGGACGAAACCAAATTCATCATCTTTCCACCATCTCACTCAACCCCACCCCACCTGACCTACCCATCATAGTCAATGGCTGACCACTCTCCCCAGCCCCGCAAGCTCGCTGCCTCGGGATAACCCTGGACTCTGATCTCTCCTTCAAACCTCGGATCTAAGTGTGGCACCCTGCTGCGCATTGGTGCCACAGAACCCAGAAGGGTGCATGGATGGACTTCTCCACAAGAGGCCCTCACACATTCACACACCTCCACCGTACCACCTCAGACCAGCAGAGGGAGCCCGTTAGGGATATATATATAGGGAGGGTGGAGCCAGGTAGCTCAGTTAGTTAGTCTCTCAGACACAGAGAGGGACAGAGCTCAGAGTTGAGCAGAGAGCGTGCTGACGCTCAGAGAGCAGTGCGCTGGCTGCTGTGCTTAGGCGAGCCAAGGCCT
Organism: Phyllobates terribilis; assembly: GCF_046119375.1. Lineage (NCBI taxonomy): Eukaryota > Metazoa > Chordata > Amphibia > Anura > Dendrobatidae > Phyllobates > Phyllobates terribilis. The sequence goes on along the minus strand of NW_027362773.1, from coordinate 76,861,816 downwards.
ACAGCACGTGTGAAGGCCTAGTGAGGGCCTTGAGTGTGGCCAAAGGCGAGAGGAGAAGGAAGAAGTAGCGAGGGGGCAGAGTAGCATACCAGGCTCACCCCGAGATATATAGCGGACACCGGGTCCGCGCCTACAGGGTCATTTATACCCAGTAGGAACCACCAGAACCCCTGGAGGACTACAGGTCCCAGGTTTACCTAACGCTGACTACAGTACCAGGGCTAGGAGTCACGGAGGCCCCAGCGTACAGGGAGAGTGATCTCCAAAAGAAGGCCCTACCACCAGGTAAGCAGGTGCAAAGAGAGACTGTAACCAAGCTAGGCCTAGTTCCAGGCAGGTCAGAAGCTTAGTGAGTAAAGCCACGGATCAGGAGGCCCTATACCCGCTCACTGGGGAGAGTCCGGAAGTGCGCCCTTCGCCCGGAGTACCCTGGACCGTGCCTGCAACATCACCAGTAAAGGTACTGAAGTTTACCCCCGTGTGAGTGTCCGTCTTTCCTCCGGGACCGTCCTGCCGTCTCTCCCCTGCACCACCATCCATTACACCCCACGCTGCCCTGGAGCTAGCTCTACCTGTGGAGAGCCACACCATCCCTGCTGCCGTAACACCAGCTCCAGAGGACTGCTCCGCAGCGGCGGCACCCCTTAGCCGCATTCCACAGGTGGCGTCACGAACACTTACAACCCTTATAAATACCCCCCTTTTGACTGACCACCCTGGGTCACGGACCGGGCAAGCTACCGTAATATCCCCTAGCAACCAGAGGCCCGGCTGCCGAGTACCCCACGGCCCAGGGGGCGCGTCATAAGCCCTTTCTACCTCCTGCCGACTTCAACGCAAAAATATTTCCCGGTTCCGTATATTCCTTAACCAAGTATCTGCAAAAACACCAGTGCACGCCCTCATCATCTCCCGCCTCGACTACTGCAACTTTCTGCTCTGTGGCCTCCCTTCTAACACTCTCGCACCCCTCCAATCTATCCTAAACTCTGCTGCCCGACTAATCCACCTGTCCCCCACCTTCGATACTACTACTTCGACTACCCCCCTCTGTCAATCCCTGCACTGGCTCCCCATTGCCCAGAGACTCCAGTTCAAAACCCTAACCATGCCATGCAAAGCCATCCACAACCTGTCTCCTCCATATATCTGTGACCTAGTCTCCCAGTACATACCTATACACAACCCCCGATCCTCTCAAGATCTCCTGCTCTACTCCCCTCTTATCTCCTCTTCCCACAATCGCATACAAGACTTCTCCCGTGCATCCCCCCCTATTCTGGAACTCTGTACCCCAACATATCAGACTCTCGCCTACCGTGGAAACCTTCAAAAGGAACCTGAAGACCCACCTCTTCCGACAAGCCTACAACCTGCAGTAACCACCGCTCCACCATACCGCTGCACGACCAGCTCTACCCTCACCTACTGTATCCTCACCCATTCCTTGTACACTGTGAGCCCTCGCGGGCAGGGTCCTCTCTCCCCCTGTACCAGTCACTGACTTGTATTGTTCAAGATTGCTGTAATTGTTTTTGCCATGTATACCCCTTTTTCACATGTAAAGCGCCATGGAATAAATGTCGCTATAATAATAAATAATAATAATTCATATAATGTACTAAAAAATGGAACAACAATTACAATTTTGTTATCCTTTTCCAAGACCAGTTAAATTTTTATTTTTCCATGGATATTGTTGTGTGGGGGTTTGTTTTTTGCGTAGCGGGCTTATGGTTTTATTGATACCATTTTGGGGTAGATATCAAGTTTTGATCACTTCTTATTGTACTATTTTAAGAAAGTGTTTTTCCCTGAAAAATTGCAATTCTGGCTTTTCGAGCTTTTCTTTTTTCTTTACGGTGTTTACTGTACGGATTGATAAATGTTATGTTTTGATACCAGATATAGTTTTTTTTTATTATTTGTCAAATTTCTTTATTTTTAATGAGGGAATAGGGGGAGGATGATTTGTATTTTTCTATATTTTTTTTTTAAATTTTTGTTAGATTTACAAAACATTTTTTTTTACTTTTTATCTTTTAGTCCTCTCGTCTGATTGCTTATATCCTGCGATACCAGTATACATATATAATAAAAAAAAAAAAAACACACGCAGAGCCACATTTGCGTATTCATGCCGTGGAAATGCACCCTTAACTTATCCTATTATCTGTATTTGGAGCACTACAACTCCAAACATAACCCATATTTGCAAACAGTCCTGATTTTGCCAGGATAATCCCAGGAATCTAACAAAACAAAGCGTGAGATTTAGTAAAACCACACCTTAAATTGGGCGTACGGGCCATTTCAGGGGGTTACCATTAAAACTCATCTCATAGTAAAAACAGGCCCTATTGCTCATGGCAACCAATCACAGCGCAGCTTTCATTTTTCCACAGCAGTTTGAGAAATGTAAGCAGGTTTCTTATTGGTTGCTATGGGTAACGAGGCCTGAGTGACTGTGAATGAGGCCTATTGTTATTTGGGACGACAGTTCTTTCCCAGCGGTTATAATAGGGAACGATAAGACATAGAATTGTTAGTAATGGACACATTAAAGGGGTTTTCCAGGAATTGACTTTACCTTGGTGTCATGCCTGGTAATGCAACTCCCACCCCCTGTCCACCTGGAAATGCCTCCAGCCCACCTGGGAATAATCCCCCCCAAAATGAGTCCACGTGTTTTCAGCCTGGAATAGCCACAATTTTGCTGGGATTGTATAAAAAAAATTAGGGCAATCCAAGCAAATTTGGGACAGTTGACCGCTATGGGTGGGAGAGGACAATACAATGAGCTTTTTCAATCCAAGTAAAAAAAGATTTTGTGTTTTTTGACAAGTTTTCCATGTTTGCGGCATTTCTGTTTCAGTAGTCAAATTTCAAACGTTTTTCAAATAGAAACTCCTCAAGAATTGACATGTTTCTTTTTCCACATGGAAATAAAAAAAAGACATGAAAAAAAAAAAAAAAGCACCATGTGCACTATAGGTGAGTTTTATGAATCATGCAGTTTTTTTCAGCATGGAAAAGAAAAAAATAAAAAACATGTCAATTTATGAGGTATGTTTTGTATGTGGATTGTTTAACGGATCTGCTTCAAAATCCACATTAAAAACTTCCAGGCGAACATACTATAGCTCTGATGGAAGCCTTGTAATATGTCCACAAAGAGTTTTTGATGTAGATATTTTGGGATGAAAAATCTATGGCTAAAAAAGAACCTTTTGATGCTTTTTTATGCTGTTTTTTTTTTTGCATAGGGCGTTTTTTTTTTGTGTCGATTATTTCAGTAGTCAAATTTGAAATGTTATTTCAAGCAGAAAAAACGTTACTTCTTTTAGCAAGCGAGCAAAAAGCTGCACCGTGTGCACTATAGGTGGGTTTTCCCATGGAAGTCAATAGGCAACTTACTTAAAGGGAACCTGACAACCAAGACATGCTGCCCGATCCAATATGGTTTCAGCCATGCATGTTTGACTCTGAAATGCTGCGGCACTTTAAAAGCCGCCGGGGAACAAGTCACACAGGAGACTAGCCGTAGAGGCGGGTTCCCGGCGGCTGCTTCCCACCAGCTCCCCTGAAGTGACAGGTCTTTCCCTATTTACACAAGCAGGGGGAGAGAGACCAGTCACCCCAGGGGGAGCGGGCAAGGAGAAACATGTCATCCCAGTGGAGCGGGTGGGGAGAAGCCGCCATGGACCCACCTTTCCAACTAGTCTCCCGTGTGGCTCGCTCTCCAGTGGCTTTTAAAGTATGTTTTTCTCTGCGTTTCAGAGTCAAACATACATTGCTGAAATCATACAGCCACTGTCTAATACACGCTGCCGCAAGTTGTCAGGTTCCCTTTAAAGAGTATTTGAAGACGTTTTTCCATGTAGATATTGGAGCAGAATCAGGTCCAAAATGCACATTAAAAACTCAAGTTTGAACTTACCCTTCTTGAAAAAAAGATCCAAATTTGACATTTGAATCAACTGAAGCAGAAAAACGCCCTATAGACAAAAACGCATAAAAAAAGAGCAAAAAAAGGTTTTTTTTTAATCATTTTTATGTGGATTTTTCAGTAAGGAAAATCCACTATAAAAAAACTCCATGTGAACATGCCCCGACCCAGCACCCATGTAGCGGTTTTCCACTCAGTTCCTGCTCTGTGGCATGCCTGTGCCCTATGAGAGCCTGCAGACTTGGGTTGTCCCGTAGGGACGGCTGTATGAGATGAGCTACTGGACACTAGTGGGGATGTCACCTGCAATGGAGGGGGCAATGCACTGTAATGCTTGAATTCATTATTGCATTTGCGCATTTTTTGTTTTTGGCTCTTTTCCTTTGCGCCTTATTGTTGTTTTAATTTTTGCCTTTTTTAAAGTCTATTTTATATGTATTCGCCTGTTTTTTATGTCCGTTATTTTGGGAAATCACTGAGGTTTCCATATGTTTTAGGCTGATTCAGTAATTATGACTCCTTAAAGGGAACCTGTCATGTAAAATAACTCTATTAACCTGCAGCTATGGGGTTAATCTGTAGGTTACTAGCGCACAGACACCATGCGGTGCCGGCACTGAGAGCCCCACTGCCGAGAAGAAATTAATTTTATCCTCCCCGGCAGTGTTTGGCTTCCAGTCATGGGGTTGATGCCGATGTGGTTTCAGTCACGGCTCAGTATATAGAGATCAATGGCTGTAACCGCGCCCCGGGTACTGACTGACAGTCTGTCCTAATGCTGAGCTGCTGTCAGTCAGTGCCCGGGTCGCAGTTACAGCCATTGCTCTGTATACACAGAGCGGTGACAGAACCGGCGCCGACCCCGTGACTGGAAGCCGAATGCTGCCGGGGGGAATAAAGTTAATTTCCTCCTGGCATTGGGGCTCTCAGTGCCAGAGCCACACGGTGTCAGAACACTATTAATCTGCATATTAACCCATTATCTGCAGGTTAATAGTGTTATTTTACATCACAGGATCCCTTTAAATATTTGTTGGGGTTTTTTTGAGAAAACTTTCTGACATTTTAGAGAAACATCCAACTTTTTTACGCTGAAAAGGTTAAAGAGAAAAATAAATAGCATTTTGAGCAAAAGTCATGAACTACGTGTGCCATTTTGAAGAATTTTGCCCAAAATACATCAATGCATGCACAAAAAAAGAAAATCGATGTGAAAAATGCAGGTGATGAAAGGAGCTTGAAATCTTTTAAAGACTCCATGGTCCCATCGTATAAGACCCCAACCCCAGTGCGCCCCGGTACCTTCATTTGCAGGTAGGCCTCATTGAGGGTGATGAGCTCATGTTGGCGGTGGTCTCCAGCTACGGCACATAACACACAGATGATCTTGGAGTCCTCCTTGCAGTACAGGCTGAGCTCTTGCTTGTGTATGGGACAGGTCTTCTTCTCGGACGTACCGCTTTGCTTCGTTTTAGTCTCCGGCTCCTCTACTGGGGTCGTCTCTTCTGGAGACGGCTCTTCGAAATCCCTGACCTTGTGGGTTGCGTATTTTTCCTTGTGCTCGGAAGCATGCAAATCACAAAAGGAAAAATGACAGTCGTCGCAGATGACCAGAGCTTCCTTGGCCTCGTCGGGCTCACAGGCGTCGCAAGTGCCATCGTAAGGGAGGTGTGAGGTTTCGTCTGCTGCGCTGGCCATGGTGGGATTTATCTTCTAAACGGAGGTTAACGGTCAGTTTATGGAAATCTTGATCCGTCTCTCTGGATTCCTAGAGGTTGTATTGCTCTTGCACTTTGCACTTTTTTCCTTGCACGCCTGTGAGTTCTGCAAACCTTGGTAGATGCACACACTCTTTTTGCTCCTGCTTCACCTTTCCTGTTTGGATTCTTGTGTCCAGGCTGCTGCAGTCGATCCCCCTCCTGTGCAGAACAATGAGGATTTTCCTGGTTCAGGCCTCGCTCTGCTCAAAGCTTCCTGCTTTCACTATCCACGCTGCTGTGTTTTGCTTCCTGAGTCAGTGGGACAGGAAGTGCAAAGCTTCTTACACTTACAAAGAGCCGCGTCTTCCATTGATATTCACCGGGGGAAAAAGTCGATGATGGATGTGTTCTTTATACAGAGCTGCAAAATGTGACATTGTGCATATAAAAGAAAAAAGATTTCATACCGTGTGAGCCAGTTGAAAAAAGATTGATTGTTCTCAGTGGGAGAAACAAAATAATAATCTTGTAGTTATGATACATTTTAACGACTAACAATAATAAATGATGTTGCAAAGTGAGCTTTCGAGACCTCTTAGGTCTCTTCATCAGGCATGGTATAACAAAGTATCCGAAGAAACGCAAATATATACACAAAAAGAGCAGAGGCATGGCATAATAAATGTCCATTTATAGTAATATAATGTCCATTTATTATGCCATGCCGCCTCTGCACTTTTTGTGTTCCTTCAGATACTTTGTTATACCATGCCTGATGAAGAGACCTAAGAATTCTCAAAAGCTCACTTTGCAACATCATTTATTATTGGTAGCCGTTAAAATGTATCATAACTACAAGATTATTATTTTGTTTCTCCCACTGAGAACAATCAACCTGCATATAGTAATATGAGGGAAAGTGTGTAATCTTGTGGACGACGGGATGCCACCTTTTGCAACCAAAAATACCGGCCAAGTTTATGTGGGTAAAAAGCATCTGAGGTCTAAAAGAGAATCCATCACCGGGTGTTTGCTACTTGATCTGATAGAAGCATAATGTATGGGGTAGAGACCCTGATTCCAGCAATTTATCACTTACTGGGCTGCTTGCTGCAGTTTTGATAAAATCACAATTTTCTCTGTTGCAGATCTAGCAGTGCTCTAAATGCTGAGCTGTGTATAACCCCACCCACACCACTGATTGACAGCTTTGTGTGTACACTGTGAATAGGCAGAAAGCTGTCAAGCAGGGTTGGGTGCTTGATTGTACAGAGCTCATGAATATGATGGACTACCTGGAAGCAGGTTCACTAGTCCTCTAGTGATAATCTCCTGCTGATAAAACTATGATTTTATCAAAACTGCAGCAAACAGCCCAGTAAGTGATACATCACTGGAATCAGGGTATCTGCCTCTAATGTAAACTGGTCTCAAATTAGGAGGCAAAAATATGGTGACAGATTCCCTTTAAGGCATTGGCTTCATATTACACACCTAGACCTGATTATTATGTTACATGCAATAAGAGCTCTGCTATTTATTGTACTTATATAGCGGCATCATATTCCACAGCACTTTACAGAAATCATCTTCACTGTCACCATTGGAGCTCACGATCTACATTCCATATGTGTTTGGTGTGTAGGAGGAAACTGGAGTACTGCCTTTGACAGCTGGATATGCTCTCCGGCGCCATACAGTGAAATATGGTAGTGGCTCAGTGATACCTACAGTGAAGCATGGTGGTGGCTCAGTTGTGCCTACAGTGAAGCATGACAGTGCCTCAGTGATGTCTACAGTGAAGCAGGGCAGTGACTCGGTTATGTCTACAGTGAAGAATGACCATTGCTCAGTGATGTTACAGTGAATCATGGCAGTGACTCCATGATGCCTACAGGAAGGCATGGTAGTGGCTCAGTGATGCCTACAGTGAAGCATGGTGGTGCCTCAGTGATGTCTATAGAGAAGCATGGTGGGGGCTTGATGTTGGAGCCACTTAACTTCCTCTGGCATTGGAAACCTGCAGCATGTGGAGGACAAGATGGATTCAATTATGTATCAGGAAATGCTGGGCTTAAAACTCATGCAATGTGATAAAGCTGAAGATTGGGCGTCATTAGAACTTCCAACAGGACAATGATCTCCAGCATATCTCACAGTCCATCATGATGAAGATTCTGGAGTGGTCGCCTGACTTGAACCCCATAGATAATCTTTGATGGGATTTGCAGCATAGAGACCCAAGAATGTTAGTGATCTGGAGGCCATTACCCATGAGAAATGGGCTAGGATTCCTCAGGAAAGCTGTCACAAGCTGGTGTCCAATGATGCATCATGTCTGCAGCAGGTCATAACAGCCAGAGGAGCTTTACTAAGCACTAAAGACAGTTATCATGAAAGGCTGAATAAATCTGATTGTAACTGTATGCAGCTGCAGACTACCGCACCATTTATAAATAGTGATGGAAAATGACTTTCTCGCCATATATATTAATGTCAGGAGATCAGACAGAAAGTGGTTGAAAGTTTTCAGAAAAAAATCCTCAATTTATAATGTTCCGTTGGCTGTTGATTGTAAAACTGCGCCATAACTACAGACTGTGATGAACCTGTAGCCGCCATCTTGGTAATGATAAATCATATCCAGGGATGGCCACACTTCAGCAGCCCCCACCCTTGGGACCTTCTGTTAAAACGTCAACTAGATAGTTTCCCCCCATCCAGGCTCCTGTAAGATAAGAAGCCTACTTAACACTTGAATGCTAGGAGCTTCAAAGACTTCGAGAGGAAACACAGCCAGCAGGGGGGGGTGCTTCGTCTATCTGTACCTGACCATTTGTCCCATAGGACTAGTTTCTTTGTCTGTCACAAGCATGGAGGCATAAGATATAGAAACATGAATAGTACACGCATGTTGCGTGGGATGGGCCAATAAAAAAATATCACGGCGTCCCGGAGCCATTGCGCACACAAGCCTCCGCGGTAGACGTTTGTACGTGCTCTGGAAGCCAAGATATAGCGCGGAGCCATTCCTGAGGACCGTATGGTATCATAATTGATATCAAAAGGTCGGTTACGGCGGCCCGAATCCATGGGAACCCCTGGGGGTATCATGAGGCCATCCCAGAAGAAGTTATTGGGTTCCATAGAATTTGGGCTTCTGATCGAAGTTAGACCTGAGGGTGGAGACTGAGCCAGCTGACCTCACCAGCAGTGGGCGGGACGGGGCAGGTAAGATAGCAGGACAGACAAGAGACAAGTCAGTCTTGACCCAAGAGTGGTGTGCTGAACATCTGAGCACCAGCTGAGGCCACCAAGGGGAGGAGCAGTTTGACCATGCGGTGGTAGGCCTCAGCCTGTAACAAAGAACCGTGCCTGCGATCGCAGAATCCTCTCCCTGCGTCACAAGAAAATCAAGAAACCGGTAACTGATATGCTGTGGTGATTCTGTGTGTTGTATTCCATTGTTGTATAGTTTAGCCTGACCTTATACCTGTGTAAATTTAGTTGTATATCGTGTATCTAGTGTATTATTATAATCAATTACCTCAAGTAATTGTGGGCCTGCCTTTTATTCTGCATAACGAACGCACGTCCGTGTGAGCTCGGCTCAAGCCAAAAACGCTACCCAGGGTTGGTTCCTGGCCCGATATAGGCCCATTCACGGACTGGGCGTATATCTAAAATAGGGACTGGTGGCAGCATACCAACTGGGGATTGGGGAAGGCTGGTAGTGACGGTCGGAGGTTCAGATATATATATTCCTGGCGCGGCCAAGGAAGATATATATACCGCCCTCACTACAGAGGGCCCCGATACCCAGTAGGTTACAGGACAGTCTCTCTGGCGACCGCTTATCCTAGGTGCAGTTCCTTGACTGACCTGAGGCTAAGAGGGCGCTAGCGAGTTGTGCTGTGTAGTGACGTTACGGTTTAGTGACGTTGAAGGGATAACACACTACCGTGTTCCCTGTGCTGGTTGCAGCTACCTGGCACTACTTTCTCTAGGTGCAGTACCTTGACTGACCTGAGAGGTAAGGGGGCGCCAGAGAGCTGCACCCACCGGCCAGCTTTCATCACATTGGTGGCAGAGCGGTGGGATTGCAGAATAATAGTGTTGTGGGACCCCTACTCCCAGGCACTAAAGACTGCCAGTGGTAACTTCCACTGCTGGAGTCTTAAGGTCAGCCCAACATTAGACGGTCAGGCTAAAAGTATAACAAGGTGTGTGCAAACTCAGGGTTGCAGCGGTGTCGGTTACCAAGATGGCAGACGGCACCAGGAGCAAGACCCTGCAGGAGGCTAATGCTACGGTCCGTGTGGCAGGAGGGGAGGACATTGTTACTCATGGCGAGGAGGAGTCCAGCCCGGGCACCTCAGGGAGCCAGTCCCCAGTATACGGTCCCGCAGTGGGCTGCCCACCACCTACCCAGCCCAGCCTGTCCAGATCACAAGCCCTTTTACAAGCGGCTATGGCAAGTCTCCAGTCTCATGGCGATGCCGTCTACAAAACCCTCCTGGCAGCATCAGAGAAGGCAGCGGAGGAGGAGCGCGAAGCTGCAGAGCGCCGGGAGGCTGCGGAGCGTGAAGCTGCAGAGCGCCGGGAGGCTGCGGAGCGTGCAGAGCGAGCTGCGGAGCGCCAGCACCAACTGGACCTGGCCCAGCGGGGGCTTCCGCTAGAGCAACCAACCCATCAGGAGACCAAGTCGTCCAAAGTCCGAGCTGAGGACTTCCCTCTACTGGAGAAGGATGGGGACCTGGACTCCTTTCTGGTGGCATTTGAACGGACCTGTCTTCAGCACCATCTGGCCCGGGATCAGTGGGCCAGATACCTGACCCCCCGTTTGAGGGGTAAGTCCCTGGATGCCTTGGGGGACTTACCTGCCGGGGAGGTACAGAACTACGACTGCATCAAGCGGGCCCTGATCCGGCAGTACAACCTCACTCCTGAGTCGTACCGCCAGAAGTTCCGGAGCCTGCTGCGTGGCCCCAAGGACACCTGGACCGATCATATGCGGGCGCTGTTGAGAGCCGCAGAGCACTGGACCTCGGGTCTAGCGCTTACTACCCGCCAGGAGGTCCAGGAACTGTTCGTCACGGAGCAGTTCTTGTGGAACTGCCCAGAGGACCTCCGACAGTTCCTCCGTGACCGAAAACCAACAGGGGCTTCTGCTACAGCCGCCCTGGCAGACGAGTATGCCAATAACAGGGCGCCTGAGCTGAAGAAGTCTGCCAGCAGCACCTGGAGAGGGGGTAAGCCCAGTCATGCCCCTGTTTCCCCGGCCCCTAGAACACAAGGGGTGTATCCCCCTGTTGCCCTCTCCAGGCAAGGACCAGACGTAAGACGTTGTCATCTATGCAACAAACCAGGACACTTTAGGGCTGAGTGTCCCCAGCGCCAAAAGACCCCATCCCAGTCCCAGAGAGCGCCCAATGTTTTGTGTGTGGGAGGGGGTGGTGGTAGGTCCCTGGACAACATCCAACCCGTCACCATAGGCCGTTCTGCGGTCATGGGACTGCGGGACACGGGCGCTGAACGAACACTGGTACGGCCTGAGGTGGTGTCCCCCCAGGACTTGGTACCAGGAAAGACTCTTTCCGTCTCCGGGGTTGGAGGCGTGGAGCCGGCACTTCCCGTTGCCATGGTGTATTTGGACTGGGGTGCCGGAAGGGGGATGCGGGAGGTGGGAGTAACGCCAAATATTCCCGCAAATGTTTTATTAGGGACCGACTTGGGGCGTCTAGTATCGCAGTATGTACCCTCTGAACCCCCAAGTTCGGCCCCCCAAGAGTGTATTGATTTGTCTGCTGCTAATGCCAACCATGTTGTATGTAGTGTGTGTCCTGCTGAGGAGGAGGGAGTGAAACCTGAGGGTAACACCTGCACAGACACAACACAAACAGGGTTAGTGAAAGCAGGTGGGGAGTGTGGGGATGCCCGCAGAGGTGCTCAGCCGGCGTGCCGTGACCTCTTGTCCTCCGGTGAGGGAGGGGGCGGGCAGGATTCTGTAGAGGGAAGCTCAGGGATGGAGAGGGGGGCAGCTACCGGCAGTGTAGGGCTCCCAGGTGTATCCAGGCTGCTGAGTATAGGCCCACTGCAGGGGGAGGAACAGGCCATGGGAGGTGGGGGTGTCCCAAGAGAGGAGCCGCCAGGTAAGACCCCAGGGCAGGAGTTCCCCACATCCGAGATGTCCAAAGGCCTAGGAAGCCTGCCTGATCGGGCGGCTTGGTCAGAAACAGAGGGGAAGCAGGCACTACCCACGGTCACAGCGGTCATAGCCGCTGTCACCAGGAGTGGGAGCGCCGGAGCCCAAGGAGCCTTGCAGAGGTCCGACGGCTTCCCCACTTCTGACCAAGTGTCTGCCGGGTCAGACAGCGGCCAGGTGACATGCCCGGAGGGGCTGACAGAGGATGTGGCAGTTTCGTCGATTCTGGCCACATCAAGTCAGGAATTTCAGGCTGCGTTGGAAGCAGACGACAGCCTGAAAGCTCTCAAGGAACAGGCGGCACAGCCTCCCATGGAGTCAGACTGCGAGCGGGTGGTCTGGGACCAGGGACGGCTGTACCGGGTAACGGTCCAGCAGGGTTCACCGGAGGCGTGGCCCAGGGACCGACAGTTAGTGGTACCCTATCCGTTCAGGGCGGAATTGTTGCGGATCGCACACGAGATTCCGATGGCCGGACACCTAGGGATCGCTAAAACCAAGGCCAGGATAGCTCAGCATTTCTACTGGCCTGGGATGGGAGCCGCGGTGGGTGCCTACTGCCGTTCGTGTGACACCTGTCAGAGGGTGGGGAAGGCGGGGCCGCGCCCCAAAGCCCCACTGGTAACTCTGCCAATCATCGAAGAGCCTTTCTCGAGGGTCGCTGTGGATCTTATTGGACCTCTGTCCACTCCCAGCCACTCCGGGAAATGCTTCATACTCACGGTAGTGGACTATGCCACCCGGTACCCGGAAGCGGTAGCTTTGTCGTCCATTCGGGCCGACAAGGTGGCTACCGCCTTACTGGAGATCTTCTCCAGAGTGGGTTTCCCCCAAGAAATGCTCACCGACCGAGGGACCCAGTTCATGTCGCGGCTGATGGAGTCCCTCTGTAAGCAAATGCAGGTGCAACATCTGGTGGCCAGCCCGTATCACCCACAGACTAATGGCCTGTGTGAGCGGTTCAATGGCACCTTAAAGCAGATGCTTAAGATGTTGGTCGACTCCCACGGGAGAGACTGGGAGCGTTACCTCCCACACCTCCTATTTGCTTACCGGGAGGTTCCGCAGGCCTCAACGGGGTTCTCCCCCTTTGAGCTCCTGTACGGGCGACGGGTACGGGGCCCCCTGGCTCTGGTGAAGGAAGCATGGGAAGGGGATTTGGCCACCCCCGAGGTGTCGGTCATCGAGTATGTCGTGCGCCACCGGGACAGGATGATGGCCTTGGCAAAGCTGGTGCAGGACAATATGGCCCAGGCCCAGGCCGACCAGAAGCGGTGGTACGACCAGAATGCTTGTGAGAGGACCTACCAGGTGGGTCAAAAGGTGTGGGTACTGGTCCCCGTACCACAGAACAAGCTTCAGGCAGCCTGGGAAGGTCCCTACTTCGTGCACCAGAAACTCAATGCCGTCACCTATCTGGTCACCCTGGATCACGCCCGTGGAAGGAGGAAGGCCTTCCACGTGAACATGATGAAGGCTCATCATGAGCGGGAAGCGACTGCCCACCCAGTGTGCAACCTTCCCGAGGAAGGAGAGGTAGAAACCCTCCTGGATCTGCTCACCCAAGCCAAGGCGGGTGGGTCCATCGAGGATGTGGGGGTTGGCCACCAGCTCACGGAGGACCAACGGTCCCAGCTGGGGACCACCCTGCACCCCTTCCGGGGGCTGTTCAGCAGCCTGCCCGGAAGGACTGAGATGGCTGTCCACGACGTGGACACTGGCGATCACCCGCCGATCCGGCGTTCAGCATATCGGGTCTCTTTCGAGGTGCAGGGAAACATGCGCCAAGAGATAGACGAGATGCTGAAGCTGGGGGTGATCCAGGCATCCAGCAGCGCGTGGGCCTCGCCTGTAGTCCTCGTACCAAAGAAGGACCGTACTACACGGTTCTGCGTGGACTACCGGGGGCTCAACGCTGTAACGGCCACCGATGCGTTCCCCATACCACGCATCGATGACCTGCTCGATCGGATGGCCGGGGCTAAGTACCTGACCATCATGGATCTGAGCCGGGGGTACTGGCAGATTCCTCTGACCCCCGCGGCAAGGGAACGCTCTGCCTTTATCACCCCTTTTGGACTGTACGAGTCCACAGTGATGCCATTCGGCATGAAGAATGCCCCTGCCACTTTTCAGCGGATGGTCAATACGCTGCTTGAGGGACTTGAAGGGTACGCGGCTGCGTACTTGGACGATATTGCAGTCTTCAGTCCCACTTGGGAGGATCACCTAGAGCACCTGCGGCAGGTGCTCGGTCGGATCCACCGGGCAGGCTTGACCATCAAGCCGGAAAAGTGCCAGCTGGGCATGAGTGAGGTCCTCTACCTGGGTCACCGGGTAGGCGGGGGGGTTCTGAAGCCAGAACCGGGGAAAGTGGATGCCATCGCATCCTGGCCCACTCCTAGGACCAAAAAGCAGGTGATGTCCTTCTTGGGGACCGCCGGGTACTATAGGAGGTTCGTCCCACACTATAGCACCCTGGCCAAGCCCCTGACGGACCTCACCAAGAAGAAGCTGCCCGTCGCAGTCGACTGGACAGTCGCCTGCGAGACAGCTTTCGGGGCACTCAAGGCCGCCCTAAGTAGCTCCCCTGTACTGCAAGCTGCCGACTTCGACCGGCCGTTTGTGGTACAGACCGACGCCAGTGACTTTGGCCTCGGTGCTGTGCTAAGTCAGGTCAACACGACAGGCCAGGAACATCCTGTCTTGTACCTGAGCAGGAAGCTACTGCCCCGGGAGGTGGCTTACTCCACGGTGGAAAAAGAATGCCTGGCAATTGTATGGGCCCTGCAGCGTCTGCAGCCCTACTTGTACGGGAGCCATTTCACCGTGGAGACGGACCACAACCCCCTCAGCTGGTTACACACGGTCTCTGGGTCGAATGGCAGGTTGCTACGCTGGAGCCTCGCTCTCCAGCAGTACCACTTCTCCATTCGCCACAGAAGAGGCCGTGACCACGGTAACGCTGACGGGTTATCCCGGCAAGGGGAGGGTGCAGAAGGACGCACGGGGGAACACAGGAATGTGCTACCCCCTCGCGCCCTCGTATAGGGGGAGGTGTGATGAACCTGTAGCCGCCATCTTGGTAATGATAAATCATATCCAGGGATGGCCACACTTCAGCAGCCCCCACCCTTGGGACCTTCTGTTAAAACGTCAACTAGATAGTTTCCCCCCATCCAGGCTCCTGTAAGATAAGAAGCCTACTTAACACTTGAATGCTAGGAGCTTCAAAGACTTCGAGAGGAAACACAGCCAGCAGGGGGGGGTGCTTCGTCTATCTGTACCTGACCATTTGTCCCATAGGACTAGTTTCTTTGTCTGTCACAAGCATGGAGGCATAAGATATAGAAACATGAATAGTACACGCATGTTGCGTGGGATGGGCCAATAAAAAAATATCACGGCGTCCCGGAGCCATTGCGCACACAAGCCTCCGCGGTAGACGTTTGTACGTGCTCTGGAAGCCAAGATATAGCGCGGAGCCATTCCTGAGGACCGTATGGTATCATAATTGATATCAAAAGGTCGGTTACGGCGGCCCGAATCCATGGGAACCCCTGGGGGTATCATGAGACCATCCCAGAAGAAGTTATTGGGTTCCATAGAATTTGGGCTTCTGATCGAAGTTAGACCTGAGGGTGGAGACTGAGCCAGCTGACCTCACCAGCAGTGGGCGGGACGGGGCAGGTAAGATAGCAGGACAGACAAGAGACAAGTCAGTCTTGACCCAAGAGTGGTGTGCTGAACATCTGAGCACCAGCTGAGGCCACCAAGGGGAGGAGCAGTTTGACCATGCGGTGGTAGGCCTCAGCCTGTAACAAAGAACCGTGCCTGCGATCGCAGAATCCTCTCCCTGCGTCACAAGAAAATCAAGAAACCGGTAACTGATATGCTGTGGTGATTCTGTGTGTTGTATTCCATTGTTGTATAGTTTAGCCTGACCTTATACCTGTGTATATTTAGTTGTATATCGTGTATCTAGTGTATTATTATAATCAATTACCTCAAGTAATTGTGGGCCTGCCTTTTATTCTGCATAACGAACGCACGTCCGTGTGAGCTCGGCTCAAGCCAAAAACGCTACCCAGGGTTGGTTCCTGGCCCGATATAGGCCCATTCACGGACTGGGCGTATATCTAAAATAGGGACTGGTGGCAGCATACCAACTGGGGATTGGGGAAGGCTGGTAGTGACGGTCGGAGGTTCAGATATATATATTCCTGGCGCGGCCAAGGAAGATATATATACCGCCCTCACTACAGAGGGCCCCGATACCCAGTAGGTTACAGGACAGTCTCTCTGGCGACCGCTTATCCTAGGTGCAGTTCCTTGACTGACCTGAGGCTAAGAGGGCGCTAGCGAGTTGTGCTGTGTAGTGACGTTACGGTTTAGTGACGTTGAAGGGATAACACACTACCGTGTTCCCTGTGCTGGTTGCAGCTACCTGGCACTACTTTCTCTAGGTGCAGTACCTTGACTGACCTGAGAGGTAAGGGGGCGCCAGAGAGCTGCACCCACCGGCCAGCTTTCATCACACAGACTATGGCTGACTAATGTCTGATGAAATTTCTGGCATATTGTTGGACAGTTTCAATATCTGCATGGACTTTGTGGAAACCTACAAACCAACAGGTTCTGAAACACAAGTTCTGAAGATTGTTGATGGCCAACTCACCGACCAACGGAGGTCAATGGAAAGATGAAGGAACAAGAGTTATGAAAGCTCCCCTGACAATGTGGGCGACTGCTACCTTAGAACATTATATCCACCAGTAGGCACGGCCTCTTCCATCAGTCACCAGGATGTCTCCTTGGCTCAGCAGATATCAGCGTCTGCAATTTGTCCGACTTTTTTTGCTCTGACGTCAGACGAATATCAGTTTCTGAAGTTTTTGGGAAGTTTCTGAAGTTTCTGTCCTTTTCTTACTGGTTTCCCTGTCTTTTGAGAGTATCTTGTGTTCCTGCAATCTTCTTGTGGTGCACTTTGTGGTCTAGGAATCATGCACATCTGTTATATTATCTTGGAAATATCGTAAGGTTGGCCGCATAGGGTCAATAACAGAAATTCCCTAGGTTTTTGGCAGTGGTGCAGCGTATGTTGTCAGCTCCAGGGGCATGAAAAGTATTGCTCCCACTAAACCAGTAATAAAGCCACCTGAGTGTCAACATAAAAAAATAATACTGCTACCATTGTGCCAACCCCTGCAAGAAACAGAGTGGGTGACCACAGGCTGCACAATTCAGCGAAGTCATTGTGCCATCTGCATCGGGACACGGACATCTTGTAGGCTGTAGAGCTTGAAGCAGCCTGTGGTCTACAGGACGGAGAATGGTGGAGCAGAGAGACTATAGCTTCCGGCTCTACCAGTATTCAACTATATCAGTGTCATATTGATCTGCCAGAACATTATTGAAATTGGAATCAATCGGCAAAGCTGTGCTTTACCCCGGCCCTCCTTACGTGAACGGGGCCACAAGTCCCAACTGTATATTTTTAAGTTTCACAGTTAGAGAGTTAATGTTCATCTACAGTACAGACCAAAAGTTTGGACACACCTTCTCATTTAAAGATTTTTCTGTATTTTTATGACTATGAAAATTGTACATTCACACTGAAGGCATCAAAACTATGTATTAACACATGTGAAATTATATACTTAACAAAAAAGTGTGAAACAACTGAAAATATGCCTTATATTCTAGGTTCTTCAAAGTAGCCACCTTTAGCTTTGATGACTGCTTTGCACACTCTTGGCATTCTCTTGATGAGCTTCAAGAGGTAGTCACCGGAAATGGTTTTCACTTCACCGGTGTGCCCTGTCAGGTTTAATAAGTGGGATTTCTTGCCTGATAAATGGGG
Source organism: Phyllobates terribilis (assembly GCF_046119375.1). Classification (NCBI taxonomy): domain Eukaryota; kingdom Metazoa; phylum Chordata; class Amphibia; order Anura; family Dendrobatidae; genus Phyllobates; species Phyllobates terribilis. The sequence continues at coordinate 76,844,099 of NW_027362773.1, read as the reverse complement.
TTGGGACCATCAGTTGTGTTGTGTAGAAGTCAGGTGGATACACAGCTGATAGCCCTACTGAATAGACTGTCAGAATTTGTATTATGGCAAGAAAAAAGCAGCTAAGTAAAGAAAAACGAGTGGCCATCATTACTTTAAGAAATGAAGGTCAGTCAGTCCGAAAAATTAGGAAAACTTTGAAAGTGTCCCCAAGTGCAGTTGCAAAAACCATCAAGCACTACAAAGAAACTGGCTCACATGAGGACCGCCCCAGGAAAGGAAGACCAAGAGTCACCTCTGCTTCTGAGGATAAGTTTATCCGAGTCACCAGCCTCAGAAATCGCAGGTTAACAGCAGCTCATATTCGAGACCATGTCAATGCCACACAGAGTTCTAGCAGCAGACACATCTCTACAACAACTGTTAAGAGGAGACTTTGTGCAGCAGGCCTTCATGGTAAAATAGCTGTTAGGAAACCACTGCTAAGGACAGGCAACAAGCAGAAGAGACTTGTTTGGGCTAAAGAACACAAGGAATGGACATTAGACCAGTGGAAATCTGTGCTTTGGTCTGATGAGTCCAAATTTGAGATCTTTGGTTCCAACCACTGTGTTTTTTTGCGTCGCAGAAAAGGTGAACGGATGGACTCTACATGCCTGGTTCCCACCGTGAAGCATGGAGGAGGAGGTGTGATGGTGTGGGGGTGCTTTGCTGGTGACACTGTTGGGGATTTATTAAAAATTGAAGGCATACGGAACCAGCATGGCTACCACAGCATCTTGCAGCGGCATGCTATTCCATCTGGTTTGCATTTAGTTGGACCATCATTTATTTTTCAACAGGACAATGACCCCAAAACACCTCCAGGCTGTGTAAGGGCTATTTGACCAAGAAGGAGAGTGATGGGGTGCTACGCCAGATGACCTGGCCTCCACAGTCACCAGACCTGAACCCAATCGAAATGGTTTGGGGTGAGCTGGACCGCAGACTGAAGGCAACAAGTGCTAAGCATCTCTGGGAACTCCTTCAAGATTGTTGGAAGACCATTTCCGGTGACTATCTCTTGAAGCTCATCAAGAGAATGCCAAGAGTGTGCAAAGCAGTCATCAAAGCAAAAGGTGGCTACTTTGAAGAATCTAGAATATAAGACATATTTTCAGTTGTTTCACACTTTTTTGTTAAGTATATAATTCCACATGTGTTAATTCATAGTTTTTGATGCCTTCAGTGTGAATGTACAATTTTCATAGTCATGAAAATACAGAAAAATCTTTAAATGAGAAGGTGTGTCCAAACTTTTGGTCTGTACTGTATATGGGATGATTTTTGCCCATTGCCAAGCACCATTCAACTATATGCAAGTGAACTTTGGCTCATTTATGCCACATTCACACGGGCAGACAAAATTAATGTGGATCATTAAAACGAGCCGATGTGTTGGCGAGAACGACGATTTAATGAACGATCCAATTAGCCAATGAACAAGCATTTTGTGTATGGGCCGATAATCAGGAATGATGGCACATTTTCAGCCCGTGAAAACATTACTTTTGTTTTCTAAGTTTTCTTAGTCCTCCATACAGAATAATGGGCCCCACATAGTCGTCCATACAGAATAATGGGCCCCACATAGTCGTCCATACAGAATAATGGGCCCCACATAGTCGCCCATACAGAATAATGGGCCCCACATAGTCGTCCATACAGAATAATGGTCCCCACATAGATGTCCATACAGAATAATGGGCCCCACATAGTCGTCCATACAGAATAATGGGCCCCACATAGTCCTCCATACAGAGTAATTGGCCCCACATAGTCCTCCATACAGAATAACGGGCCCCACATAGTCCTCCATACAGAATAATGGGCCCCACATAGTCCTCCGTACAGTATAATGGTCCCACATAGTCCTCCATACAGAATAATGGGCCCCACATAGTTCTCCATACAATATAATGGCCCCACATAGTCTTCCATACAGAATAATGGGCCCAACATAGTCCTCCATACAGTATAATGGGCCCCATATAGTCCTCCATACAGTATAATGGGCCCCATATAGTCCTCCATACAGTATAATGAACCTCACATAATCCTCCATACAGAATAATGAACCTCACATAGTCCTCCATACAGAATAATGGCCCTACATAGTCCTCCATACAGAATAATGGGCCACACATTGTGCTCCATACTGTTTAATGGGCCCCACATAGTCCTCCATACAGTATAATGGGCCCCACATAGTCCTCCATACAGTATAATGGGCCCCTCATAGTCCTCCATACAGAATAATGAACCTCACATAGTCCTCCATACAGAATAATGGGCCACACATAGTCCTCCATACAGTATAATGGGCCACACATAGTCCTCCATACAGTATAATGGCTCCACATAGGGGTGGCGATTCTAGTGTCGCGGGCCAAATAATACCACCCTGAAGGCCAGATTTGGCTCACGGGCCGGAGTTTGACATGTTTGATTTAGATCAGTGTTTCCTAAACTCCAGTCCTCATGGTCCCAACAGGTCATGTTTTCAGGATCTCCTTAGTATTGCACAGATGAGAGAATTCCTGATGCCTTGATGATACTTCGATCACCTGTGCAATACTACGGAAATGCTGAAATCATGATCTGTGGGGGCCGTGAGGACTGCAGTTTGGGAAACACTGATTTAGATCGTGCAAAAAAAAGTGAATTGAACTCTGTTGCTTGAAGGGGCCCAAAGTCCACTTTTCCCCAAAATTTAAAGCCGGATTTTTTCCATCGGAGCCCAGGAATTATCTATGAAGTCAGCTTAAAAATGTTAGTACTTAATTGTAACTATAGACTGTACGTTTTTGTGTAATGTTCTTTTTTCCACGGGGTAGAAAATTCTGCAGATTTTCCATATTGCCGCATCAATACTAAACACTAGGGGTCATTATTCATTTACTAAGAATTTCCTAAAAAAAAAAAAACCACAAATTTCTCTTTGTGTCCTCTTTTCAGCACGCGGAAGTGTCGGGTTGTTATGACAACACTGTCACAATGCCAGGATGGAAAGTGACAGCTGGGACAGGAGAAGAGGGGGATATTAACCAGATAGTAAAATTCGACTGAGCAGGACGACAGTGATACTGAAATGTAGGTTAAATGCGACATGTCAGCAATGCATTAATCACTGGGATCGCTTGTAATCCAAAGAAACACGTCCAGAGAGTAAAATGAGGCATTTATTATCATTTCTGGCATCGTTACAAAGTGTGTGTGTTTCCTAATTCTCAATATTCTCTTTTTTTTGCAAGGGAAAGTTTCAGATGTTCAGATATGCTGTGCTCTGGAATCACCGCAAAACTAGTAATGGATTTAGACTAATATATCATTTATAATATGAATGTAAATTAGAAGTAAAAATAATAACTGCATAAACCTTAACTAATGTGTGGCGCCCCTGCGGGTTCAGTCGCCATAGAGGTACTGCACCTCACCCAGAGGTGTGGTAACCTACTCTCAGGTAAGGAAGGAGTACTGTCCGGGACCCTAACACCTGCATCCAACACATTCCACTTCAGTGGGGGCAGGGCGAGATTGCTCCTAAGGGAGAGCACAGTCCCTGGTCCCTAGCTGAAGGGTGGAACTATGTAGTGGGTGTGGGTGGAGGGCGTAGTTCAGGGGAGCATAGGAAAGGAAGTGATATAAAAGAGGGAACCATCTTAGAAAGACAAGGCAGTCTGAGAAGAGAGGTAGTGGGAGCAGGAGCTCTGCAGGAGCTCTGCTCAGGAGGAGGGCCTAGCAGAGAGGCCCAAGACTGAGGAGAGAGGAGCAGGAAAGAAGGCTCTGTAGCATCGGCGTCTCTGCCCCCTGCTAGGCAGAGACGCCGTCCCTCTCACCACCGCGCTCCCTGCCCGGCGTCCTCCAGCGCTCCTCTTCCTGCTTCTGCCGGTGCGCGCAGCTTCCCGGGCACTGTGCTTAGGGTGCGCACGCACGCTCCCGCTCCCTCCCTCTTAAAGGGGCCGCGCGCGCCACCCTAAGGAGTCCCCGGCCAATTGCCGGAGGTCCTCCCATATTTTAGCACCTCCTCCAATATGGAGGTGCCCGAGCAATAGTTGATGCACAATGTACTTACCTCTGCTTCAGCCCTCAGGTCCCGCTGCTAGCCTGACTACTAGTCCTGCCCGCCAGCCTGACTATCAGTCCAGCCCGCCAGCGTGACTACTCTCCAGCCCGACAGTCTGTCTTCCGTTCAGTCCGCCAGTCTGTCTATGGGCTTTACCTGCCATGCCTACCTGGAGGCCCCTGCTTGCTACCTGCCCGTCACTTGCCGTGACCACCTGTCTGCCTACCTGGAGGCTCCTGCTCGTCACTTGCCGTGACCACCTGACAACCTACCTAGAGGCTCCTTCCCGTTTCTTGCCGTGACCACCTGACAGCCTACCTAGAGGCTCCTGCCTGTCACTTGCCGTGACCACCTGTCTGCCTACCTGGAGGCTCCTGCCCGTCACTTGCCGTGACCACCTGTCAGCCTACCTGGAGGCTCCTTCCCGTCACTTGCCGTGACCACCTGGCAGCCTACCTAGAGGCTCCTGCCCGTCACTTGCCGTGACCACCTGTCTGCCTACCTGGAGGCTCCTTCCCGTTTCTTGCCATGACCACCTGACAGCCTACCTAGAGGCTCCTGCCCGTCACTTGCCGTGACCACCTGTCAGCCTACCTGGAGGCTCCTTCCCGTCACTTGTCGTGACCACCTGTCAGCCTACCTGGAGGCTCCTTCCCGTCACTTGCCGTGACCACCTGACAGCCTACCTAGAGGCTCCTGCCTGTTGCCTGCTGTGCCCATCTGCTGTATCGGTCAGTCCCAACCATCTGACCCGTGGGAGTCACCTGCTCTCTTACAAGGTCGTCCCCAGAGTAGCACCTGGTCCCTCTGCTCGGTCCCTTCCTGGTCACGGAGTCGTTAGCCGCCGTACGACCTAGGTCGGTCCGAGTTGATACTTAGTTACGCCCCTCTGGGTCCCTCCTTGCACCGCAGCACAGAGGTTCCACCATCCGGATCCGTAACAGGCTCCAGGAGGAACGAGGGGATCATAGGGGTACGGGCAGTGCTGGAGGCCACCCGTACGCCCGAATCAACCAGGACGTAGAAGGATCAAGCCGCAGAGGGGACCGGCCCCTAACTAGTGAGAATTGCAACGTTCAGCTAGAAACCGGAGGCTTCTGTACTTTTAGGGTGCAGTTGTCACAGCCACAATTACATCGCCGAAAAGGTGGTCACAGAGGGTCCAGGGGACTGCAGGTTGCCCAACAAGACCCGAGGCTACCGACTTGGGACACTGATTGTGAGGCGCAGGGCAGGAGGGTGAGAGCCAGCGCAGGAAGATGACTGAGAAAGGCACACAGAGGGGGGTCCCGTTATGTGCTCTTGAATTACCTGAGGGATTGCTGAACCTCTGCCTGGTGAAAGCAGCGCGACGTGGGAAGTTACACCGGTACCTGTAACTTGGATTGCAACAACTGTGAGTAAAGCTTGAAGACTGCACCCCACTGTCTCCGTGAATTACTGCTGCGCCATCACCCCCTGCACTACACCGCAACATCCATAACATCTCAGCACAGCCCTGGAGCTAAGCTCTACCTGTGGAGAGCTAAACCAACTCTGCTGCATTAACAACAGCTCCAGAGGACCTGCTCCGCAGCGGCGGCTCTCTTTAGCCGCATACCACAGGTGGCGTCATGAACTTTATATAAAAGAACTATAAATCCCCTGTAAATATTTCCCTTTTATTGACCGCCCTGGGTCACTGTGACATCTCCCCTAGCAACGACCGGCCTGGCACCGAGTACCCCACGGCCCAGGGGGCGCGTAAAATGCATAGAATGAGAATCTACAATCTTGTAATGAAGATAGGTTGAAAGGATTCTTTCTAGTTCAGAATTTTCTTAGTAGGCAGAAACTAGAAATCTGTTGCAAAACAGGTTCTCAATATCCTGTGCAATAAACATAAAAGAACAGCGTCATAATCCCCGGCTGAGACAGATTGGATTACAAAACAAGAATGGGCAGGAATTTCATCGCTTCAAGGAATTTGTCTAACACAGGTTGTGTCTGCAATGAAAGACGGTAATCTCTGCGGATCTGTGCCAGGTGTGCTCATATGATATCATCCTGAGGATAGATGCTATTTATACATGGGTCAGCCATCCATCCATCTATCCAGCTATCCATCCATTCATCCATCCATACAGCTATCCATCCATACAGCTATCTATCTATCCATTCAGCTATCCATCCAGCCAGCTATCTATCTATCCATCCATTCAGCTATCCATCCATCCATCCATCAATCCATCTAGCTATCCATCCATCCAACTATCCATCCAGCTATACAGCTATCCATCCATTCAGCTACCATCCATCCACCCAGCTATCCATCCATACAGCTATCCATCCATTCAGCTATCCATCCAGCCAGCTATCCATCCAACTATCCATCCAACTATCCATCCATCCAGCTATCCATCCAGCTATCCATATATCCATCCATCCATACAGCTATCCGTCCGTCCATCCATCCATCCATCCATCCATCCATCAATCACATTCCACCTGGAGATGTTTTTATGATGTACCATAACTCTTCACTAGATTCATGCTGCCCAAACTACAGGCAGCATGTATCAGAGGCTGGTTGCACGGTTGCAGCCAGCTGTATCTTTCTTTGAAATGCATTTCAGAAAAAAACATATGTTACACGTACGCCGCCTAAGTTCAGATAGGGGCGAGACAGGTTACATGAATTCGTTGGAATCCTCGGGGAACCGTTACTCAGGGCAACCATAGGCTGCAGCTTCTCTCAGGCACAGGATAGATTCAATTGCTGACCAGACACATTTGACAAGAGTCCTCAGAAACGGTAGAACAGTAACATTTAATGAGGCATGGCCAGTGCAATTTAAGTGTCTCTTTGAGCAACAGGCTCCAGTAACAACAGTACAATCTCCTTTGCAATACAGCAGTACACAGTCTATTATCCGGTAGCACAGTACAGCACAGTTTTAATGCATACACAACCACAGGCTGTCAATCACCTGGAGAGGGGTGGGGAGAAGCAGTCTAAGGACCTACCACAAACTAATCTCCTCTCTCCCTCTAGTTCCCGACTGGATCTTTAAACTATGTTCTTTTCTCTGAGTCTCCTGCGGTCAGGCTCCGATTCATGCTGCCTGTTGTTTGGGCAGCATGAATCTAATGACAGGTTTATCTGGATTTCTAAGAATGTAAAATATGCTAATTAAACTCTTGTCAGGTATTATATAATCACCCGCTCCTGCATTATCTTGGTCAGATGCTGGTGCTTTATTCCTTGCAGGAGCACTGATAGAGGCACGACCAAACAGAAGACAGTTTTGGCGGCCAGTCCCTGCCCCCAGTGTATTACAGACAGCAGCCCAAAGAGAAGACAGATTTGGTGGCCAGTCCCTGCCCCCAGTGCTTTACAGTTAGTGGACCAAATAGAAGACAGGTTTGGTGGCCAGTCCCTTCCCCCAGTGCTTTACAGACGGTCAGTGGACCAAGGAGAAGACAGGTTTGGTGGTCAGTCCCTGCCCCTGCTTTATTCACATCTCATGTGTTCTGTCATTTTTGCCAGTTATTGGATACTTCCCTGGTGAATCATTTGGATTGAAGTTCTGTGTTCTCATCCAGCTGTATTTATGCCCATTCTCCTGTTTTATTTAGGGTCTACTGTAAAGACCTACCCTTGTAGCCTCGAAACTAATACTTGGGTGCAGCTACAGGGGGTACAGAGGTAAACCTCAAGCTCAAACCACGTTACAGATTTTGCCCTGTGTGATGAGCTACGAGTTGAGCCGCTGATAACTTTAGTATTACTTTTGGACTACAAACTTTCACTACCAATGACTACCCAGCATCCTCTGACACGCCGTAAACACAAAGTACTCTGGGAGAAAAATGATCTGGTCTGCTCTTTTTGAATTGCTCGTAAGTAGTGTTTAATTCCTTTCAGTAATACGAGGGTGGTTAATCGCCGCGCTCCTCCCTGAAATGGTCTTCACTGCTCACATTTATCAGTCTTTCAGCTCGAAAAAAAAAAATTTTGACAAGCAGAAATGTGTCGGCGCCAAAAATCTCATATATTGCAAAAGCTAATGTTTAATTTAATAGTTTGGATTCTGCGCTTGTTTTATGGCTAGGGGAAGCAAATGAAGCACAACAGGAGCCAAGCTTCTGACTCTGATTGCAACTGTAAATTCTTTAGGTCTGTGAAAAAAAAAAAAAGAGAAATAAAAACAAAGATGAGAATTTGAGAATTTGCATCATTTGCATAATAGGTATCAGAAGCGGACACTGACAACCAAAGGCCTATGTGTGCGACTTGTGTCTGAGCCCCCCTCTGCTATACCCTACTGATGTATACATATGCACACACACAAACACATGCATATTCAAGGTAATCACACACATACACAAGTGTATTTAAAATATGCACCTGCGATTTACATTACACACATGTAACCATTACCCACGCTTATGCATTACACACACATACACATCACACACACATATACACATTATAAATGTATATGTGTTACATGTGGCGCCCCTGAGGGTTCAGTCGCCACAGGGGTACTGCACCTTAGATAGAGGTGTGGTATCTCCTCTTCCAGGTAAGGATGGAGCATCACCCAGGACCCCACTTCACACTCAACACTACACCACTCCTGTTCTGCAGGGGACCTAAATGCACCAGGGTGCTGCCCGTTCCGGGATAGAGGAGATGGGGGGAACCAAAGATAGGGGGAACCAAGTAGTGGGTGAGGGTGGAGGAAACACTTACAGGAAGCACTTATAGAATCATATATAATATTTGGCCATCTTTAGTTCAAGGTCTTTGATTGTGGGTCTTCTGTCAGGGTCCAGCAAGAGGCTGTAGCTGGCTGAAGATTCACGGTCCTCGCTCTCTGGCCTTGAGACGAGGAGCGGGTAAGAGTTAACAAGTGTCTCTGCCCGGTCAGGGTCCCGTTCTAAGAAGGCCTTGGAGGGGAGAAGAGGAGATAGGCTCCACAGGCGAAAGGATCCCAGGGGGATACGGACGGAGCGGAGTCGCCACCTGTATTTGTAGCGCCCCGAGGGTTCGGCCGCTACAGGGGTATTGCACCTCAGACCAGAGGTGTGGTATTCCACTCCCAGGTAAGGATGGAGTATGGACCAGGGCTCAGTTAGCTGCATACAGCACACACACCCCATTTCCGAGGGACAGCTCAACGGTGCTCCCACTAGACAGAAGTGCAGGCACGACCGACTATGTCCCTGTCTGGAGTGGGGAGGGGGGTGGAACACCCAGTGCTGTAGGGGCAGATAGGGGTTGGTTCCTGAGCATAGGAAGGAGCCCATTGGTTGCTGGTCACCTGGGCTCATGGTCAGAGGGAGGTATAAAAGGTGGGCACCATCTTAGATCTAGGTTCGTTCGTTCAGTCAGAGGAGAAGACAGGGAGTAGAGGCTCTGTAGGAGCTCTACTCCAGGAGGGCCTAGTGAGAGGCCGAGGAGGAGGTGAAGGGGAGCTGAGATTTTGGCTCATCTCAGCTCCAAGAGAACGGAACAGAAAGGAACAGGAAGGAACGGAAAGGGAGAAGAAGAGACAGAGAAACAGAAGGGCTCAGGAACAAGAAGGTGGAAGGGACCCTAAGAACCCACGAGAATCCAGGGTGAAGGGTCAGGCAGATTAAGGGTACCGGACCCCAAGTTGGTGGAGGAGAAACTACCCTCAGCCAAAGACCGGTCGTCGTGATCATCTATTGGTGCGACACCTCATCAAACCTGCTAGGAAGGCACCATATAGGACAGCGGAGGACGGGGCCCACGTTTAACCGCACAAGTCCGCGGCAGCTGGACAAAAGTGGGTCACTGGTGAGGCAGGCCAGAGAAAGGATTAAAGGGGGTCCTGTGCCATGCTCCTGAACTGCCTGGGAGTTGACCGATCCCCACACCTGGTGGACGCAGCCCGGCTCGGGCGGTCACTGCTGACAGAAGTGACCCGGAACAAATGAACTGTGAGTAAAGACCCTGGACTGTAACTTGTTGTCTGTGTGCTCATTCGCGCCTCCAGCACTACCGGTACTGGGACTCTCACCACCATCACTCCCACCATCCACTACACTGCCCTGGGGCCGCACTCTTCCCGTGGGGAGTCACACCATCCCAACTGCACACGTCATCGGCCCCAGCGGACTGCCTTGCAGCGGCGGTTCCTAATAGCCGCAATCCACGGGTGGCGTAGTCGGACATTAACTGAAGCACGTAGCAGACTACCATTGGTCTGACCACCCTGAGCCGCGGGACCGGGCCGCCACTACTACCCCCATCGTTCCCCTATCGCCCGGATCCGCGTGCCCCACTTCCCAGGGGGCGAGTCAGCTTTGGCGTAGTCGGCAGGATTTCGTGCCCGCTAACCACGGGTACTGCGCGCCTGAAAAGAGACTGTTTCGGTGTACTAAAGATGGCGCCCGCCCTAGAAAAACGAGCGCCATAATGTGCGCACCAAAAGACCACAGGAGGCCGCCTCCCATCGTGGGCCTGGTCCCAGAATCGCGCCAAAGAGGAAGCCCGCCCCCAACAACCATGAGTACGGCTGTGGAAATGTCCGTCAACATGGGGGGGCTGCCCCTGAGAGTGATTGTCAGCAGAATGCCCCAGGACCACCCCCCATGGGGGCGGAAAGAGAAGAAAACTGCGGGGAAGGGGGTGGTCTGGATCAGTCCAGACAGACCGCACCCGGGAATGGACGCCCTCAGCAGCACCAGCCTCCTGGCCCGAAGCCTGCTGCAGGCCGAACCGCTCTGCAGCCTAGCAGAAGTCCTAGCGCAGCTCCCCAGAGACCTGGAGCGTGCGCAAGCTGCACTGGAGGACCTGGAGCGGAGGATGGTCCGGGCGCAGCGAGGTGCACTCACCGAGTGGAGAGAAGAACTGGCCCGGCAGGCCGAGACCCACCAGCGACAGGCCTCAACCGCACCCCGGAGTTTGCCTGCCTCTGAGGACGGCGCAGGAGGAGAGAGGACCGGAGGCGACGCCGCGGAGGGAGCCACGAGGACTGAGGCAAGTGAAGGGGACGTCATCACCCCAAGCCCAGCAACCGCAAGCCTGCCCCAGTCTCCCATCGCAGCACCCGAAGCCCCACTCACCGCACCTGTTGCCGCGCCGCCACTGCTCCCAGCTAGGCCTCAAGCGGCGAGCGCCGCGGCCACGCCCCTGTCACGGGTGTGTCGCCACGAAGATCGTCACGATTACACAGCCTGACTTCTCGCAGCTGACTTTTTGGTGCTTTGTGTTTTTCGGCAGTGAGGGAGTTAATTCTCTCTCTCTCTGTGCTAGACGAGGTCCAGCCTCGCCCAGCTGCAATCAATGCTGCTGTAGTGAGACTCCTTCAAATGCCTGCCGGTCTGTTAGGGAAGTGTCGGTGAAAGCATTTCATGCAGACTAACAGAGCGGATCGTGGTATTTGGAGTTTCAGAGATAAGTGTATTCGGAGAGTTTTTTCCCTTCCTCGCTTTATCATTTATCTCCTTTCCCGTTGGTGTTCCCTCTGTTGTAGTTGTGTAGTTTTTGTATGCAAGGTGGTTTTGGTTTTTCCCTTGTACTGTCTCGTTCGTCTAAGTACTGTGTGTGGGCATATTATTACTTGTCCCCTTTTGTTGTGATCGGGGTCCTTCTCAGGACTAGATTACTTAGGTGCAGGGATCCTCAGGAGGTAGGGGTTACGCTGGCGGCCTGGACCTCTGTACCTTTAACAGTACCTCCAGATTGAGGGATTAGTCAGGGCCCCAGCTTAGGGTCAGCTTAGGCCCCCTACCTCCAGTATACAGAGACAGCGTGACAGCCCCGCCCGGCGCCACGCCCCTTGACCCCGGGCGCCGTAAAGCAGGAAGCATCATCGGCCCGGTCGCAAGGCCTGGATGACCCGGGCGCTATCGCTAAGCCTGCGCCCCTGTCCCGGATGGGACTGCCACCTAGCGCAGCCAAAAGACCCCCGGCCTGGTCGCAAGGCCGAGTGCCCCCGGGCGCTGCTCCCAGATCAGGTCCCCCCACTATACCATCGCTGGGCGTGGACCTATTGGCACATCATACCGGTCCGGATGGACTGCCGCTGGAGTAGCCGGCGGAAGTGACCGGCAATCAGCCATGGAAGGCCCAGCCCCCGCGCGAGCCTCTGATACCGGCTCCAGAACCCGTAGAGGTCACCCTTTCCCCACTGGAGGACGTCCAATTTGCGTGGGACCCCACCAGCGAGAACTTGATGGGGTTCTCTCAAGAGACCCGGGCAGACGCGGTCCGTCGTCTGGAGGCCTGTCATCAGCAACTGGCGACCTTTGAGCGGGAGCGACGAGAGAGACGCGTCAGAGAGGAACGGCTCCAGGCCCAGAGTGCTGAACAAAAATGCAAGGCCCGCCAAGACCCCCGAGCAGCCCGTGGTCCCCGAATCACCGGGACCATAGTCAAATTCCACATGGAGAACGGCTGGGGCTTTATCAGGGGCCCAGAAACCGCAGGCGACGTCTTTGTGACCCGCAAGGACGTTGAGAGTCATCTACCTGAGGGACACCGTGGCCGTGACTTGTACCCTGGTGATGTGGTCGCCTTTACCCGCCACGTAGGCGCAAAAGGACCGTACGCCCTACATGTTCATCGGCTCACTGAGGAGGAGCTACAACACCGCGGCTATGAGGAGAGCCAAGAGGACCCGGACGGGTCTGAAGAACCATATGAGGAGGAATAAGGAGCATATGGAGGACACCGCTACTAGTAAGTAGCAAAGTACCCGTGTACATAGTTACCCGTCAGGGTACAGAGAACTGATTATTGTTAAGAGACTGTTACCTGTGTGCCCCTCATCCCCTATCAGGCTGAGGACTGTGAGCAGCCATTCCCTTCCCAAAACTGGCCGAGGACTGAGAGCGGTCAATCCCTTGTATATAGTTGCGCTTCTTAAAGCGCCCCCTACTGGTTTTATAAAAAGACTACCACGTCTACCTCGGGACAGCAAGTCCCTCGTGTTTACAAGTTTGCCAGAGTTCCTGCACTTACAAGAAGGGTGCACACCTGGTCGCAAGTTGCACAGCCGCCAGGATCCAAGAATGTGTTGTAAAAATGTTTTCCTGCAAATGTTTTATATGAAAAGTTTTTATATGCTGCTAGATAGAAATGTGAATGTTTTCTAATAGTGTTTATATGTCAAAAGAGTTCCAGAAGTATTAGTAAGCGTTTTATAATAGTGTGACAAGAAAAGAAAAGCGTTTCCCATAAAGGGAATTGAACCATGTTGTCTGTTTTCTCATGTGAAAAGTTTTAAAAAGTTTTGCATGTCCTGTAATTAACTGTTTTTGCTCTTTTCCAGCCCGAGGACGTGCTGTGCTTTACCAGGGGGGAATGTAGCGCCCCGAGGGTTCGGCCGCTACAGGGGTATTGCACCTCAGACCAGAGGTGTGATATTCCACTCCCAGGTAAGGATGGAGTATGGACCAGGGCTCAGTTAGCTGCATACAGCACACACACCCCATTTCCGAGGGACAGCTCAACGGTGCTCCCACTAGACAGAAGTGCAGGCACGACCGACTATGTCCCTGCCTGGAGTGGGGAGGGGGGTGGAACATCCAGTGCTGTAGGGGCAGATAGGGGTTGGTTCCTGAGCATAGGAAGGAGCCCATTGGTTGCTGGTCACCTGGGCTCATGGTCAGAGGGAGGTATAAAAGGTGGGCACCATCTTAGATCTAGGTTCGTTCGTTCAGTCAGAGGAGAAGACAGGGAGTAGAGGCCCTGTAGGAGCTCTACTCCAGGAGGGCCTAGTGAGAGGCCGAGGAGGAGGTGAAGGGGAGCTGAGATTTTGGCTCATCTCAGCTCCAAGAGAACGGAACAGAAAGGAACAGGAAGGAACGGAAAGGGAGAAGAAGAGACAGAGAAACAGAAGGGCTCAGGAACAAGAAGGTGGAAGGGACCCTAAGAACCCACGAGAATTCAGAGTGAAGGGTCAGGCAGATTAAGGGTACCGGACCCCAAGTTGGTGGAGGAGAAACTACCCTCAGCCAAAGACCGGTCGTCGTGATCATCTATTGGTGCGACACCTCATCAAACCTGCTAGGAAGGCACCATATAGGACAGCGGAGGACGGGGCCCACGTTTAACCGCACAAGTCCGCGGCAGCTGGACAAAAGTGGGTCACTGGTGAGGCAGGCCAGAGAAAGGATTAAAGGGGGTCCTGTGCCATGCTCCTGAACTGCTTGGGAGTTGACCGAGCCCCACACCTGGTGGACGCAGCACGGCTCGGGCGGTCACTGCTGACAGAAGTGACCCGGAACAAATGAACTGTGAGTAAAGACCCTGGACTGTAACTTGTTGTCTGTGTGCTCATTCGCGCCTCCAGCACTACCGGTACTGGGACTCTCACCACCATCACTCCCACCATCCACTACACTGCCCTGGGGCCGCACTCTTCCCGTGGGGAGTCACACCATCCCAGCTGCACACGTCATCGGCCCGAGCGGACTGCCTTGCAGCGGCGGTTCCTAATAGCCGCAATCCACGGGTGGCGTAGTCGGACATTAACTGAAGCACGTAGCAGACTACCATTGGTCTGACCACCCTGAGCCGCGGGACCGGGCCGCCACTACTACCCCCATCGTTCCCCTATCGCCCGGATCCGCGTGCCCCACGGCCCAGGGGGCGAGTCATATTCTTCACTCTGGCCTAGCCAGAGGGACTCCTGCCGCAAGAGGGGTGACCGGTCCCCGATATCTGACTGTGTACTTCATGTCACTGTTGGAAAAGCCCGGCGGCTTAGTTGATCCCAGGGAGGAACACAAGCAAAAGGAAGTGGGAGAACTTAATAAGAATGAGAGGAACACGCCATCGGGGTCTTGCCAGGTGCTCCTGATCTACCTGGGAAGTGCTGAACCCCCTTCCTGGTGGCCGCAGTACGCCGTGTGTAGCAGAGAGAAGCTTTGCAGCTGAAAGTGCATCTAAAGTGAGTAAAAACCTGGATGACTTCATTTACCGCCTCTGCTTGTTTATTCTTGCGCGGCACTGCACCCACCATACCTCCACAACTCTCCAGATGTTACTCACTGCCCTGAGGCCTACTCTGCCTGTGGGGAGTAGTACCAACCAAACTGCCAGAACATCAGCCTCAGAGGACTGTTGCAGCGCTGGTGGCCTTCACCAGAAACCACAGGTAGCGCAGTCGAACAACCACTCATCCAAAAGCCCATTTTTTCATGTGACAGCCCTGGGCACGGACCGGGTCACGGCCACGACTGCATCCCCACAACATCAGCAAGGCCCGGTTCCGAGTATCCCCCATTCTGCTCAGGGAGGGCGTCACAAAACTGGCGTAGTCGGCAGGATTGCCTGCCCGCAGCAACGGAAGAAAATAATCCCCATTGCCGCCGGGTACTGTGCGCCTTTCGCAAAAGACTGTCTTTACACACTCAATGTGGCGCCCGCCCAAGAAGAACGGACGCCATTATGTGCAAAAACGACAGCAACCTAAGACCTCCCATCATGGGCCTGGCTCCCCAATGGCGCCAAAAGTGCCGACCGCCCCCTCCAGCAGAGACTGTCCGCATAGTAGTGTCCGTCAAGATGGATGGGATGTCCCAAGGAGTGCCCGTCAGCCAGCCGCCCCAAAAAGAGGAGGAGAAGAAGACCGCACCCAGCTGCAGAGATGGACGCAGCCAAGGAGATGCCCTCCGTCGCTGGTCCACCAGCTGCCAACTCCCTCACTATGGAGGGAATCCACCTGACCGCGGAGGAGGCCGAGTTCCTCCGCGGTGAAACAAAGGATCTGACCCGGAGGGTCGAAGAGGCCCAACGACTGGCCGCTGCCGAATGGAGGGAAGAGGTGCTGCAGAAGATCAAGGCCCGCCGCCGGAGCTCGTCGTGCCTGACTACTGAGGCCTCAGCCAAGGCGGAGGAAGCCCAGGAGGCCCTGTGCAGCCCAAGAGCAGGTAAGGCTGAAACCCCTATTCCGGGCGCGGGACGCACCGAAGCCCTCCTAGATCTTTTGCCATCACGCTCAGTAAAGTCCGATTTATTGGACAATATTCACACCGGTGAACATCACCAAAATAGATCATAAATCATAAGGAAAGGGAAAAGGAGGAAACAGAGTGTGAATAAATATAAAATATAACTTTTAATATGAATTACATTAAAATACTGGTGTTTAGTTATAAAAGCAGATTAATTACATACATCCAAATGGATGCATATGGGGTCGATATTAATTTATCAATTCTGACCCCATAAGTCCTGTATATCACAGCCAAATAAATTATAGAAATCCACCACCTGTGTCCCTCAAAATTGGAAGTGGGGAATTATATTGTGCTATCCCTTTATAAAGATATGTTTCCCTATTAACTCTGCATCAGTAACTAAGAGAGATAATGGTGGGTCACCGCTACACTCTATTGTAAAGTAATCATGCAGTGTTCTATGTAAATGACAGTAGATGTAACAGATAGAGTTATAATATGGTACTCTACTGTCACGTATTTAATATGGGTCACTCTTATATCACAAGTGATCCCACAAATGAGCAAAGCGGAATCCCCACAGGATTCAACCTAAAATATATAGTGGGGGTGTTAAGTCTCCGTTACCAACAGTGTGCTACACCCCTGATGTGAAGCCCCGCAGCGGTATGAGGAACCCCACGGTGCTAGGGGTGGACAATATTATATAGGCGGCAGCTACAATTGTTGCTGCACGCTCACTCCTAACACCGGCTAGCAGTCTCACACGCTGGCCGCGTACACGCGGTATGCGCGCGGTCAGTGTAAAGATCCAGTTCTGTGAGACGCTATACTGAGTTGCTGAGCGGGGACATAGCGGGTGAGTAGAAGGGGGGAATACAGGATTGCAGGCTGGCATATGATTATACAGGACATGAACGTCCCGACGCGCGTTTCGCCGGAGGTACCGGCTTTTTCTAAGGGCAGGATCGGCCGCCTTCTCAAATTATTTATACATCCTGCCATGACTGACAGGTATGGCAGCCAATTAAATCAAAGATACGAATTGGTTGAAATCAATTGATACAGGGTAAAATAAACAGAATTGTAAACCAAATAAGCATTTCACATTAAATTATAAGCATCAAGGCCTAAAATAATTATCAATCAGTTTATATTAAAGTAATTCATTTGATTGTCTGTGTAGGAAAAGGGCAAAAAATCTAAGGTAGATATGTATGGGGAAGAGAAATAGATTAGTAGTTATTAATCAATTTATACAAAAGAAATTTATTTGATTATCTGTGTAGGAAAAAGGCAAGAAATCTAAAGTAGATATGTATGGGGAAAAGAGATCAAGAGAAGAGAAGTATGTGATGATATTGAATATGAATCAGAGGAGGACAAATTAAAACAGAAAAAGGCAAGTTAAAACAGAATGAAATATGTTATAAGTTCTACAGGGGTTCAAATAGAATAATCGACAAAGAAAAATGTCTATAGGATATGCAGTAAATCTCATGCATATGTGGTTTAATTATATTCTCAAAATTAGACCATCAAGATAATCACATATCAAAAAGAAGTACTCTAAGGATATATCATTAAAGAGTGTATCCTAAAAAGGTATGTGATATATGTAAATATATATTTTAGTGGACAAATACAATTAAAGCCAAACCCACAAAGTACTCTGATCTCACAAACGAGATCAGAGAAAACAGCCAAAATTGAAGTTCTCATTAAGTCCGTGCGGTCGGACCGTATTCAATCTAAAAATCCATTCACTTTCCTTCTTAAGAAGGATCGAATCCAAATTGCCCCCTCTGATATCCATTTTCTGTTGAAGGATAGCCCACCCTTTCAATTCTTTCCACCTCAGGCCATGTACATCCTTAAAATGTCTGGCAATAGGGGTGGGTACAAAAACTTTCCGTTGTTCTTGGGTTTTTTGTTCATCCTTATCATAGTTGATAATGCTTCCAATATTTTCTCTCACCCGAGTTTTCAAATCTCTCGTGGTTTTCCCCACATATTGTAATCCACATGTACATTCCAAACAATAAACCACTCCAACGGAGGAACAGTTAAGGTGTTGTCGCAAAGTAAAAATTTTTCCAAAAGCATCTTTAAAAGACCTCTTGGGAACTAGAATTTGGCAGGCCTTACATGTTTTACAAGGAAAAAAGCCCGGATCTCGAACTGTCATGGGTTTATTGTTCCGTTTGAAATGACTGCTCACCAATAAGTTCGAGATAGACGTGGTTTTACGATATCCTGCAGATGCCCGCGATGTAAGGTAATCATGAAGATCTCTATCCGATTTCAAGATGCCCCAATGTTTGTTGAGGATATTCATCATCTCAGACCAGTCCTCATGATATTCAGTAATGAATCTAACATTATCATTACCCAGTTCTTTCCGTTTCTTCGGGGTCAAAAGGTCTTTCCTTTCAGTTCTCAGAGCAATATTATATGCTCTTTTAATATTGCTTTTAGAGTACTTCCTTTCCAGAAGTCTTTCTTTGAGATCCTCCGCTCTTGCTTTAAATCTCTCAAATGTGGAACAATTGCGACGTAAACGCAAAAATTCCCCCTTGGGAATGGCTCTGATGGTTGTTATGGAATGGGCACTTCTGGCGTCCAAAATGCTGTTAGTAGCGGTATCTTTTCTATAAAGGTCAGTTTGAATCATGTTATCTGCGTCTCTCTTGATCATAATATCCAAAAACGGGATGTTATCTTGATGGTATAGGAGTGTAAGCTTCAGATTATACTGATTATCATTGAGGACATTAATAAAGTTTTGTAAGGTTTCCCCTGTGCCTTTCCAGATGATCAGTACGTCATCTATATAACGTTTCCATGTGACAATCCGATCTACATGGATAGACATGTCCTCCGCAAAAACAACTTCCTCCTCCCACCATCCTAGGTAGAGGTTAGCAAAAGTTGGTGCCACTGCCGCCCCCATCGCGGCACCCCGCGTTTGAAGATAAAATCGACCATCAAACACAAAATAATTCCTTTTCAAAATGAACTTCAGAAGGCCAAGAAGAAATTGTTTCCTAGTTGGATTATAATTTTGGTCCTTGGAAAGAAAAAAGTCTACAGCCTTACATCCCATGTCTTGGTCTATACTGGTATATAGACTTTCGACATCACATGTTGCTAAGAGTTCAGACTCATCCAATTTGTTACCTTGTAATTCTTGAAGAACCTGCATAGTGTCCCTGGTATAGGAGGGAAGATCATATACATATCCCCTTAATTCCTGATCAATCCACTGATTGGCCTTTTCAGTTAAATTTCCTATACCAGAGACAATGGGTCTCCCTGGTGGGTTATTAATATCTTTATGAACTTTGGGTAACATATAAAATGTAGCTACCCTGGGGTTCTTCACCTCAAGAAAGTCTCTTTCATTTTTGGTGATTGCCCCATTTTCCCAACCCTGAAACACGATATCTTTATACTCAATCAGGAATTGATCCGTAGGATCACTCCAAAGGGACTTGTAACAGTCCTTATTATTGAGCTGCCTCTTAGCTTCTTGGATGTATTTATCTTGTGGCCACACAACAATATTGCCACCTTTGTCGCTGGGCTTGAAAACGACATCATCCAGTCGTTTCAGTTCATTTATTGCCCGTCTATCTTCAGAATCCAACTGCGGTCCTGAGGTTTCATCAGGTAAAGCTAGTATATCCGTTGTAACCATATCTATAAAAACTTTAACAGCTGGACAAGTTTGTAATGGCGGCATGTTGGTGGACTTAGGCTTCAAAGGTTTTTTATGCCAAATTGGCCCTATTCCTTTCTCAGATCCTATCTTCTCCATTCCATTGTCCGTATCAAGTTCCTCGAGTATTTCCAAAATCTGCAGGTCCTGGCTAGAGAGATTGGGAATTGTATCTACTCCTAAAGACAAAATTTCGTTCGAAGATTTCTTTGAAAACATCTTTTTAAAAATCAATTTTCTCCCAAAGAGGTGTAAGTCTTTAACAATGTTGAATTTATTGAGATGGGTTGGGAGACAGAAATTCAAACCCTACTTTAAGACATTAACTTGAGACCCAGTAATCGTGTGTTTAGATAAATTTATGATTCTGAAGGAATTGGATTTGACATCAAGTGACTCTGTCAATTTCTTTTGTTCTTGCTCTTGACAGAGCCCCTGAACCCCCATCTGCCTCTGTCCCTCAAAAAAGGCCCGGTGGGGTTATAGTTATTGTCCATATCCTTCCTTCTGGTACTATGGGACGGTTGCTCAGAGTCAGACTCTGACAGATTACTGCTTTCTGCATCAGTCCCAGAAAATTCACGTTTTTGATGACCTTGTCTACTCGGGGTTTGTTTCCTAACTCGTTGGGATAATTTTTTTCCCCAATTATAAATCTCACCTTTGGAGTAATCCATTTTATCCCTTAAATATTTCTTTCTCTTACGCATCTTAATTTTAGCTTCAACCTTGTCAATATATTGCAACGTCCGCTTAAAACCTTCTTCAAAGTCAGGTTTGCTCTCTAGTTTATCCATATTGGGGGAAATTTCTTCCAAATCTTTTTCCAACCTCTCTAAAATGTATATCTCATCCTCAACAAGAAGTTTCATTAATTCACGAGAGCATTCAGTGAGAGTTGCTTCCCATCTATCCTTCAAATTTGGTTTGGTAAGGTCATAAGAGGGAAATATAGATACTCGCAGCCCTCTAGAAATTAATCCTTGTTCCAAGTACTGTTCTAGACTCATCTTAGTCCATGTTGCCTGCATGTGCTTAATTTGGATATCCCTAAATCTTTTTAAGAGATCATCTACTTCTAAACTCTCTGTGAATACTTCTCTCTCGTTTGGAGATTTTTCATTGAAGATAGTTTTCATGTCATCTTTTTGACGTGCTAGTCTAGACTGCAATTGGCTAGATATTTTTGATGTAGCCATATCGGAAGATTAATGCGCAAATACCTGCACAGACTATTATAAAGGTTAATTACTCCCAAAATAGGGTCCAAAAAACGGACATAGAAATGTCCTAGCAGGACACAAAGTCAATTAAGCTCAGTAAAGTCCGATTTATTGCCATCACCCCTATCCCCGGGCGCCATCGTATGGGCGCAACTCCTGGCTCCGGAGGCCGAGGCCCAAGCCACCACCACTCCCGGAGGCCTGCTATACCTCCCGACTCCCGATCCAGAGAACCCTGCACTCACTTGGGTGTACACCTGCCCCAACTCGGACTGGTCCGCACCAATAGAGGGCCTGCAACAACCCCTGCTATTGCCGCTGCCCGCACCTCCGGTCGCCTGCCTGGCTTCAGAAGAGTTTGCCTGGGACAACCAGGGGGGCGACCTGATGGGCTTCCTCCGGGAGACCCAGTCCGAAGCGCGGAGGCGGGAGGAGTTCTGCCGTAAGGAGCTCCTCCAGCTCTAGAAGGAGCGGCGAGGGAGGAGGATCCGCTGTGAGCACCTGAAGGTGCGCACCAAGGCTGCTAAAACACAGGCCCGTCAGGCAGAGGCCACCCATCCAAGCCCCCGGGAAGAAGGTCTTATCGTGTGCTTCCACCAGGAGGCAGGATGGGGCTTCATCCGTAGCCCACAGTTCAACCGGGACGTATTCGTCAACCGGCGGGACGTCGAGCAGCGGCTGGAGCAGGGCCACCCTGGCCGGAACCTCTACCCGGGTGATCTAGTGTACTACACCCGCCACCACGGGGAGCATGGGTGGTATGCCCTGGATGTCCACAGGTTATTCAAAGAAGATTCCCCCACGCACCTAGCCACAGAGGACTGGTCCTGTTCCGTCGGAAAGCACGAGCCTTTTCCCCGGTAGGGATACCACTGTTGAGTAGCCCCGGAGGATGCACCTCCCTGTTGTTTGAACTTTTATATGTTTTCATGATCCTTTTTGCACCCGGTTTATCTGAAACAAACATGTGTCCCTGCGGACACTGAGCATGAGACAGACTAACATTGTATATAGTTTGCACCTATTTGGGTGCTCCCTATTGGTTTTATGCAAAACCACCTCTACCTCTGACCTCAGAAGCAAAACCTGTCTGGTCGTGGCTCTACTGGACGTCCAACTCGGGATCTCCATGCCCTGCAGCCACCGCAGAGCCTGCGTTGAGGGTTTTGGGCAGGTCCCTCATGCTGCTGAACTAGCACTTTCTACAGTATTTTCTACAGTATTTTCTACATGTATAATGTCTTGCAAATGTTTTATATATTTATACTATATATCTTGCAACGTTAAAGTATCTGAGCCTCCCATAAAGGGAAGATTGTTTCTTGTTTACAAAAGCATTTAAAAATTTTGAATGTCTGTACCAATACTTTGCTCTATTGCAGCCCGCGGACGTGCTGTGTTTCACCAGGAGGGAATGTGGCGCCCCTGAGGGTTCAGTCGCCACATAGGTACTGCACCTCAGATAGAGGTGTGGTATCTACTCTTCCAGGTAAGGATGGAGCATCACCAAGGACCCCACTTCACACTCAACACTACACCACTCCTGTCCTGCAGAGGGCCTAAATGCACCAGGGTGCTGCCCCGTTCCGGGATAGAGGAGATGGGGGGAACCAAAGATAGGGGGAACCAAGTAGTGGGTGAGGGTGGAGGAAACACTTACAGGAAGCACTTATAGAATCATATATAATATTTGGCCATCTTTAGTTCAAGGTCTTTGATTGTGGGTCTTCTGTCAGGGTCCAGCAAGAGTCTGCCGCTGGCTGAAGATTCACGGTCCTCGCTCTCTGGCCTAGAGACGAGGAGCCGGTCAGAGTTAACAAGTGTCTCTGCCTGGTCAGAGTCCCGTTCTAAGAAGGCCTTGGAGGGGAGCAGAGGAGATAGGCTCCACAGGCGAAAGGATCCCAGGGGGATACGGACGGAGTGGAGTCGCCACCTGTATTCTTCACTCTGGCCTAGCCAGAGGGACTCCTGCCGCAAGAGGGGTGACCGGCCCCCGATATCTGACTGTGTACTTCATGTCACTGTTGGAAAAGCCCGGCGGCTTAGTTGATCCCAGGGAGGAACACAAGCAAAAGGAAGTGGGAGAACTTAATAAGAAGGAGAGGAACACGCCATCGGGGTCTGACAGGTGCTACTGATCTACCTGGGAAGTGCTGAACCCCCTTCCTGGTGGCCGCAGTACGCCGTGTGTAGCAGAGAGAAGCTTTGCAGCTGAAAGTGCATCTAAAGTGAGTAAAAACCTGGAAGACTTAATTTACCGCCTCCGCTTGTTTATTCCTGCGCGGCACTGCACCCACCATACCTCCACAACTCTCCAGATCTTACTCCCTGCCCTGAGGCCTACTCCGCCTGTGGGGAGTAGTATCAACCAAGCTGCCAGAACATCAGCCTCAGAGGACTGTGATTGTTGCAGCGCTGGTGGCCTTCACCAGAAACCACAGGTGGCGTAGTCGAACAACCACTCATCCAAAAGCCCATTTTTCATGTGACAGCCCTGGGCACGGACCGGGTCACGGCCACAACTGCATCCCAGCAACATCCTCAAGGACCTGGCTTCGAGTATCCCCCATCTGCTCAGGGAGGGCGTCGCATTACACACATACACATTACACACACACACGCATATACACATAAATGCATTACACACATACACATGATTGCTATCAGTGGGAAAAACAAGATAACTTTGTAGTTATGATATATTTTAATGGCTAACAAAAATAAAATAAATGATGTTACAAGGCAAGCTTTCAAGACAACTTAGGTCCCTTCCTCAGGCATGGTATAACAAGATATATAAAGAAACAAATACATGCACACACAAAAGAAAAAGCTGATGCATGGCATAATAAATTTACATTTAAATAAACAAAACAAACTGTGCTTAGAGAGTGAGTCCTTAATTGGATTAGATTAGTACTTAATTAGTGCACTATATGTCCTATTGGAGGTCTCTATGTGGGAGAGACAGGATAGAAACTGAGAGCGAAGATTAGGTCTCATCGCCACACGATTACAGATAAAAAAAAACCCAGGTAACGGTGGCCAAACATTTCTGTGGTCCAGGACACAACATCAACAATATGAAAGTTGTCATATTAAAAGGCAACTTTAAATCGCAAAAACATTGAAGGGTTTGGGAATACAAACTGATTAGGGTCTTTGACACCCTCCACACAGGACTAAATCTGTCAGGAGGATTTATGCCTCACTACAAAATCTGAGGAATCTGGTCCAGAGACAGTGAGGGCACCAGGCCTATGATCTTACATGGATATTGGGACCATAAAACTTTCACAACACTAATCTAATCCAATTATGGTCTCACTCACTCATTTTCTTGTTTTTCCTTCTGAGAGCAATCTTTTTTCAACTGACTAACACGGTACTCTTTTTCTTTTAACACATACACATGTACACATTATACATGTATATGCATTGCACACGAATACACATTACACACACATATACATGTTACACACGCATATACACATATATGGATTACAGACATACACGTTACCCTGGTATATGCATTACACACACATACACATTACATACTCATATACGGATTATACACATATGCATCAAACACATACACATTACACATATGTACACATGCATATACATATTAAAAACATATATACACACATTATACACAAATCTTCATATTACACATATATATACACATTACACACGTACACTGTAATGCAATGTTTAGAACTTTTGACTTTCGGGTTCCGGATCTCACCATCCACCACTGCTTTGGACGTGAGACAACCATCATTTTATAGACAATCATCTTGGCTATCTCATACATAAATTTGACTTGCAACTATTTATCATATGATTAGTTATGCAGATTCTTGTCATGTCACTGCATTGTTACTGTTTTTCTCCTAAAATTTAAATTTTTATTATTTTGTAAATCCACCTTTGACTTTGAACGCTACCTGAATCGTTCTGGACATCCTCTCCATCAGATTCTAGCATGTCTCGACCAAAGTCTGATCCCAGGTCTCATCTACATGTTCCCAAAGTTGGTGCATACTGGTAGCCTCACTTGGGTGTGTATACAGTTTTTTCTTCACATTCTACACGTATATACACATTATATACACTCAAATATATATATTACACACTGAAGCCAGGTAGCTGGGAGCACTATTACAGATTTTGTAGAAGGGTCATGTTACTGAGCTTAGCAGAAATCATAGCAGCTGCTACGGTACAGACTGTAGGGGCGCGATGTAGGCATAATAAGGTAATTTTTTTCGACATGCAAACATTTTTTGAAAAGTTATAATGATACATCTGAAGTTTCGATTGGTGACGATCCGAGTGACAATCTAGGTTCGTGACTCTTACTAATCACTAAAATGAAGATGCAGAAGTGCTCAGCTGAGTTTTGTGTCCTTTCAGCCTTGCAGAGCAAAGGGTGACATACATGGACACTTGACTATCTGGGAAGAATCGATATAAGCCGAAGGGACATAATGCTCAGCCATTCGCCCCTTTGTTATAGCATTGATATACAGTGGTGTGAAAAAGTGTTTGCTCCTTTCCTGATTTCTTATTCTTTCGCATGTTTGTCACACTGAAATGTTTCAAATTACAAAGCATATTTAAATATTAGACAAAGATAACACAAGTAAACACAAAATGCAGGTTTTAAATAAAGGTCTTTATTGTTAAGCGAAAAAGAAATCCAAACCTACAGGGCCCTGTGTGAAAAAGTGATTGCCCCCCTTCCTTAAAACATAAATTAACTGTGGTTTATCACATCTTTGGGAAGCAGAGCTCAATTTCCCTAGCCACATACAGGCCTGATTAATGCCACACCTGTTCTCAATCAAGAAATCACTTAAATAGGACCTGCCTGAAAAAGTGCAGTAGACCAAAAGATCCTGAAGAACTAGACATCATGCTGCGATCCAAAGAAATTCAGGAACAAATGAGAGGCAAAGTAACTGAGATCTATCAGTTTGGTAAAGCTTATGAAGCCATTTCTAAAGCTTTGGAACTCCAACAAACCACAGTGGGATAATCATCCACAGTCATTAACCACAAGAGGTGAAAACATGGAACAGTGGTGAACCTTCCCAGGAGTGGCCGGCCGACCAAAATTACCCCAAGAGTGCAGCGACGACTCATCCAAGAGGCCACAAAAGACCCCACAACAACATCCAAAGAACTGCAGGCTTCATTTGCCTCAGTTAATATCAGTGTTCATGACTCTACCATAAAAAGAGACTGGGCAAAAATGGCATGCATGGCAGAGTTCCAAGACGAAAATCACTGCTGAGCAAAAAGAACACAAAACCTCATCTCAGTTTTGCCAGAAAACCTCTTGATGATCACTTAGACTTTTGGGAGAATACTCTGTGGACTGATGAGACAAAAGTTTAACTTTTTGGAAGGTGTGTCCCATTACCTCTAGCGTAGAAGTAACACAGCATTTCAGAAAAGGAACATCATACCAAAAGTAAAATATGGTGGTGGTAGTGTGATAGTCTGGGGCTGTTTTGCAGCTTCAGGACCTAGAAGACTTGCTGTGGTAAATGGAACCATGGATTCTGCTGTCTACCAAAAAGTCCTGAAAGAGAATGTCCGGCCATCTGTTTGTGACTTGTGCACTTGGGTTACGCATCAGGACAATGATCGAAAACACATCAGCAAGTCCACCTCTGAATGGTTTAAGAATAACAAAATTAAGACTTTGGAGTAGTCAAAGTCTTGACCTTAATCCGATTGAGATGCTGTGGCCGGACCTTAAAAAGGCGGTTCATGCTCGGAAACCCTCCACTGTGGCTGAATTACAACAATTTTGGGAAGATGAATGGCCAAAATTCCTCCAGAGCGTTGTAAAAGACTCATTGCCAGTTGTCGCAAACGCTTGATTGCAATTGTTGCTACTAATCACTTTCTCACACAGGGCCCTGTAGGTTTGGATTTCTTTTCCCCTTAATGCAGTTTTTAAATGAAGGTCCTTATTATAATTATGTGTTTACTTGTGTTATCTTTGTCTAATATTTAAATTTGTTTTGTGATCTGAAATATTTAAGTGTGAAAACATGCAAAAGAATAAGAAATCGGGAAAGGGGCAAACACTTTTTCACACCAATGTATTTGGAGGAGAAACAATACGTTGTTGCCATTCGTTCTTTTATCTTCTGTGAATCTAAGGATGATTCCAGGTCGGGTTTTCTGAATGCGACAATGTTTTCTACAAGGTTGGCAGCAGCAAGAAGTGCGGCTTATATTTAGAAACTCCGATTCCATCGCATTTGTTTGTCACTGTGGGAGAACCAGGAGTCAGTAAATTGTAACAGGACTCACACTGTGAGATCTCAGAGTCCGATGTTGGAGGTTTTGTGCTGCGGCGAGGAAACACAGGCTGATCTTATGTCACAAACCGGCAGCAATCCACCCACAGCTCCGATGTCCTGGGTTCCCCAAACAACAGGTCCTTCTCAATCTGAACATTTTACATCTCTAACCTGTATGATATAGGCCGCTGCTAGATTAGGGAACCTTAAAATGTTTCCAGCAAGCATGAGAAGTGGGGAAACCATATTACGCAGATGGTGACCACCTTGGTGCCAGAGCCTGGTCACCTGCAGTTACCCTGCACACATCCAGTGTCAGCACCCATGGCCCAAGGAGGTCCACTCTGTGCAGGTTTCAATTTTCAACATTTGCCCTACATATATGGGGGATGTGAACTTTGCTAAGGAGGTGCCGGCTGTACTATTACAGCCGGCATCCAAGTCTAACAAGCTATCTGGCTGACATTGCAGCAATATTACCACTTATATATAGCTGTCAATTATGAAAAGCAGTATATAAGAGGCTGGAAATGGAGGGAGCTGTTTCTTCCCATGCCCATTGCTCTGCCTATGTCACGCCAGGTGTGGGAAAGAGGGGAGACCTCCTAGTTTGGTCTAGTGTCACACTGTCTCAACTACCATCCCTATATTGGCTCTTCACCAATCGCTGCACGCGTGCCTCGCCCTGACTTTCCCTGGCGTATGGCTAAGGTTAGGGGCGGGAGGAGATGACCACTAGTCGATCTCCACTAAACTCTATAGACAAGGGTAGACAAATGGGAGGGATTGCTTCGTTTTAGACGACTCCAGACAAATGCGCACTTGGCCTCAAGCTCCAGAGAGGACGAAGTACAGCTCTTGCTAAAACCTCACAAGTAGTAATGAATATCGCCGGCACCTCCCTCTCAGACACACTAGGTATTTTTACACACAGGCCAGGGTGCTAATTGGCCAGAGGGAGGTAGCCACTGGGTCCTAGAGACAGCCAGCCTCTAAGAAGATGTCTCTAATGACAAACGTAGAGATCTCCTGCAACCAACTGCAAGGCAACTGTCTGTCACCTCTGACACACCCGTGACAGCCTACAACATAATTGCGGGGTGCCGATGGTATTATCATGGCAGCCGGGAGGCATACTGAAGACCCCCATGTCTGCCATATTTGTACATGCCCATATCTAGGCTTCATAGGGATTGTTCATTTTACAGTACACTGCACTATTACAGTATTTCAGTGTATCATACAAGAGATCAAGTGATCACAGGTTCAAGTCCCCTAGAAGGACCAATAAAAAAAAAATCTAAAAAATAATATATTTGGTATTGCTGACTGTCCGAACGAATTAATTATCAGAATATTTATCCCATACAACGCAAGTCAAAATAAATAAATAAATCTGGAAATGGCAGAATAATTTTTTATGGTCACTTCGCCAGTCCATTATGAATTATATGGATACCTGAAGCATTTACATAAAATGTAAAAACTTCAACATGGAACGAGTCTGTGGTAAAATGGACTCACCGGCTTGTGATAATGTGTGACATCTCGATCATCGGATCCCAAGCAGTACATAGGAATAAATGAGGAAATTCTGCTCATGGGAATTCAACAGGTTCCTATACTTAAGAGTTTATTGTCCGACTGGCCTAACATTAAAAAAGCTGCATTTTATTCAAAAGAAAATGAAAATATTGATTTGTACCAATAGTTAAATGGGATAAGCCAGAAAAGGCAATTTGTGAAAAATTACAAATATTGATTGGATATGACCTATATTTTACCGAGCGGAGAAATCACATGGCAGACAGTACGGTATAGCGTGCTCCGCATTTGTCTTCAGGGTTATCAGCTGCTAGAAGATCACAACACCTAAAAGCATCATTCTGCTATTGATTAAATTCCTACGAGATGCCCCGATGACCTGCAGATTGGGTTTACAAAGGTAGAAAAAAAACAATTAAAAAAATCATGGTTGTACAAATTCAAGGTCAGGGCAGGCAGCGATTGAAAAACACCAGGTCTTGGCGAAATCCAAAATAGTTAACAAAAAACCCTTAACCTTAAGAGTTAACAAAGGTGTGCATTTGTGGCACCCAATGATTGTAATGTGGAGGATGGGGGGTGAAGGGTGTCTAAATTGACCCACCAAGCCATCACGCTGCGTCCAGGATTGATAGCGGCATTCGAAGGGATAAAATACTAGCTCCAATCGTTGCTGTTAGATGTGGGAGCTGGCTGTATAACACAGCCGGCATCTACCATATGTGGAGTGGGCTTAGCTACTGAGCCAGTTCCATACCCCCAAACATGACAGGTGTTATGCATGTACGGTGGCTATCGGGAAGGGTTTAAATGCATGTGACATATCAAATAAAATGGAGATTGGTTGGCTTATGGCCACTAAGAAATTCTTAGAAGGACTTGACCTTGATCCCTAAGGGTGGTGGCTATTATCAGGTACAGTAGCTCAGCTTCTATTGAAGTGAATGGAGGCTTAGCTGCGTTATAGAAAAAGGCCACTGAACAGATCTATTCCACTGTTGTCGGACTCCACTGATCAGATATTTATGACCTACCATAGGATAGGTCCTCAAAATCCAAGTCCTGGATAACCTATTTACGGAAATCTGAGACTGAAGAACTGTATGGTGTAATGCACACGCCCGGGCTGAGCGGCGTGTGCGTGTGATTCCACTGGACCGTGCCGGAGAGTGAATGCCTGGAGGGGCGTAACTAAGTATTCACCCGATCCGACCAGGATCGCACGACGGCATACGACACCAGTGCACCAAGGAGGAACAGAGCAGAGGGACCAGGTGCTACTCCAGGACAGACCCCGGACACGGCTGTTGACCCACACAGGGGAATACAGGAACAGACAGGTTAGGCTGGCACACAGACTGGTGGGTATAGGCAGGCACGACTGGTATGCAGGCAGGCGGGTATGCAGGCAGGGGGGTACAGGCAAGCACGGCTAGAGTGCAGACAGGGAGGCACTAGCAGGTAGGAACACAGGCGGAATAGGACCCAGTACACACTGGGACTCAGGAACAGAACCACAGATGTGGCGGACAAACACAGCAGAGCAAGGCCGCCCAGAGTGGTGAGCGAGAGCAGGGCAAGACGAGACCGCCTAGAGCGGTCAGCGTGAGTAGAGCAGGACGAGGCCGCCTGGAGCGGCGAGCGAGAGCAGAGCAGGACGAGGCCGCCTGGAGCGGTGAGCGAGAGTAGAGCAGTACGAGGCCGCCTGGAGCGGTGAGCAAAGGGTCAGAGCGGAGCGAGACTGCCGGAGCAGTGAGCAAAGGGTCAGAGCAGGCTAGAACCGCCGGAGCGGTGAGCAAGGCAGAGCAGGCTAGAACCGCCGGAGCAGTGAGCAAGGCAGAGCAGGCTAGAACTGCCGGAGCGGTGAGCAAGGTAGAGCAGGCTAGAACCGCCGGAGCGGTGAGCAAGGCAGAGCAGGCTAGAACCGCCGGAGCGGTGAGCAAGGCAGAGCAGGGGGGACAGGGATCTGTACACACAGAACAGGCAGGAAGGGAAAGGCAGAACCAGATACCCACAGGGTACTTACAGTGAAGTAGCGAGTGGACCACTCACTCACAAACGGAAGTACAGTGACAACGAGCAGGAGTTAGGTACGAGTTCAGACTCTGCAGAAAAAGGAAAGGTACGGACATAGAGAAACACAGAAAACAGGCTAGAAGAGAATACAGACAAGAACAGACACAGTAGCAAGATACAGGAGCGGGTCTAGGTATGCAGCCCCTAGAAGGCGGGAGGAACAGGCTAGGAGCGTGTTCAGACAGGACAGACAAGATACAGGAGCGGGTCTAGGTATGCGGCCCCTAGAAGGCGGAAAGAACAGGCAAGGAGCGTGTTCAGACAGGCCTGGAAATACAGCCTCCAGGAAGGGCAGGCAAGCAAACACAGAAGGGGACCTGGCACATTCAGAGTGAAAGAGCACACTGAATGAAACACAATGCTCAGGCAGGGTTTCTTGGGAGGAGCTGGGTTAAATACCAGGTGACAGACAGCAATAGGCTGAGGACGCACAAGGGGTGTGCCCGCAGCAGGTACAAGAAACAGGAAGTGATCGGGCGCCGCCCTTAAGCAGCAGAAACAGAGGTAAACAGACAGCATGGAGGGAAGCCAGGCTAGCAGACTGGACTGGAGATCAAGTGCACGCTCTTGCACAGTGGGAGATGGACCACTATGCAAGGATGACGCCAGGTATGTTACATATGGGAACATCTGTGGTTGAAACATTCATAGTGGAACTTATGGAACATCTGTGGCTGAGAAATTCATGGTGGCCCTTGTGGAGCATTTATGGCTGAGAGATTCATGGTGGCCTTTATATAGCATCTGTGGCTGAGACATTCATGGTGGCTCTTATAGAGCATATGTGGCTGAGACATTCCTAGAGGTCCTTATAGAGCATCTGTGGCTGAGACATTCATGGAGGCCCTTATGGAGCATCTGCAGCTGAGAAAGTAAGGCTATGTGCCCACGATGCAGAAATGAAGCAGAAAATTTCTGCAGCGTTTCTGCATGTTCTTGGCAGTCAAAAACGCTTGCGGATTTTAGATGCGTTTTTGACTCGTTTTTGCAGCATTTTTACATTCGGATTTGACTTGCTTTTTTCAAGAGCATTGGGACCTCAAATCCGCATGCAGAAACGCACAAATAATGGACATGCTCCGGATTTTTCCGCAAGGAAAATCAGCTGCGGAAAATTCCGCAGCATGGGCACAGGACATGCAGATTTTCATTGGGAATCATGGGGCACGGATTACCAAGCGTTTTTAAAGCGTTTCTGCTGCGGAAATTCCGCATCAAAAACGCTTGAAAAATGCACAGTGGGCACACAGCCTTATGGTGGTCCTTATGGAGCATCTGTGGCTGAGACATTCATGGTGGCCTTATGGAGCATCTGTGGCTTAGACATTCATGGTGGCTCTTATAGAGCATATGTGGATGAGACATTCATGGTGGCCCTTTTGGAGCATCTGTGGCTGAGACATTCATGGTGGCCCTTATGGAGCATCTGTGGCTGAGACATTCATGGTGGCACTTATGAAACATCTGTGAATGAGACATTCATGGTGGCCCTTATGGAGCATCTGTGGCTGAGACATTCATGGTGGCACTTATGAAACATCTGTGAATGAGACATTCATGGTGGCCCTTATGGAGCATCTGTGGCTGAGACATTCATGGTGGCACTTATGAAACATCTGTGAATGAGACATTCATGGTGGCCCTTATGGAGCTTCTGTGGCTGAGACATTCATGGTGGCACTTATGAAACATCTGTGAATGAGACATTCATGGTGGCCCTTATGGAGCAGCTGTGGCTGAGACATTCATGGTGGCACTTATGAAACATCTGTGGCTGAGACATTCATGGTGGCCCTTATGGAGCATCTGTGGCTGAAACATTTATGGTGGCCCTTATGGAGCATCTGTGGCTGAGACATTCATGGTAACCCTTATGGAGCATCTGTGGCTGAGACATTTATGGTGGCTCTTATGAAGCAGCTGTGGCTGAGACATTTATGGTGGCTCTTATGAAGCAACTGTGGCTAGTGCACACTGCTCTGGGCAAATTGTGGCAAATCTACATGCTCCACATTGCACTCAAAGGGAGGTGGTGAGAAGGATCTGAAAATGTTAGAGAGGGGCACCCATAAGAAATGTTTGCACTAGGCACTTACGTATTAAAACAGCATTGAAATGTTTATTGTAAGTAAACACACAGACACAAATGCAATATAAATGGAATCATAGAGCGTGCGCCGTATCATCAAAATTGTATGAGGAAATGAAGAACACACATTACGTAACGCCTGAACGTTATTGCAATGTCTCAGATTGTATTATGGGTTTATGGTCTTCTAGTTTCAATGGACCCTGATGGCGGAGCTATCAGCGATGTCATGACAGCCCACATGAATGGCACAGGGAACCCTCTACCTTTGTCTAAACCCTTAGTTGTCACCTTCCTAGTTAATTCTGCAAAATATAAGTTGTTGCTAATCATTGTGTGGAATAAACCGTTAATTACTACCAGAATGGATGAAACTCCTGAAAACATACCCAACTGACACATCACCATTGTCTGCCAGCAGACCGTGGTAGTCCCCTGCGTTAGGTGTGCCACTGCCACAATAGGAGCATTCATTTTTAAGAATGGCATCTATAATTTTATAATTCATGTTGGTAATGGCGGTTTAGTGGACAGCGCTTGGTTAGGATTTTTATTAGACGCTCTGGCTTCTTCCTATAATGTAAAAAAACTCAAAAACATATATTACATTATTTCTCAGACTTTAAGAGGCAGCCAAGTTTAAAAAATCATAATAACTAAAACTACCTTGGTGGTCTACGGTAGTGGAGGAGTCACTAGTTCTGATGATCTAGATTAATGGAGGAGTCGCTAGTTCTGTTGGTCTAGGGTAGTGAATAAGTCACTGGTTCTATGGTTTAAGGTAGTGGAGGAGTCATTAGTTCTGGTGGTCTAGGGTAGTGGAGGAGTCACTAGTTCCGGTGGTCTAAGATAGTGGAGGAGTCACTAGGTCTGGTGGTTTAGGGTAGTGGATGAGCCACTAGTTCTGGTGGTCAAGGGTATTAGAGAAGTCACTAGTTCTGATGGTCTAGAGTAGTGAAGGGGTCACTGGTTCTATGGTTTAAGGTAGTGGAGGAGTCATTAGTTCTGGTGGTCCAGGGTAGGGGAGGAGTCACTAGCTCTGGTGGTCTAGGGTAGTGGAGGAGTTACTAGTTCAGGTGGTCTAGGGTAGTGAAAGCGCCACTAGTTCTGGTGGTCTAGGGCAGTGGTCCCCAACCTTTTTTGCACCAGGGACCGGCTTGAAGCAAGATCATTTTTCCATGGCCCAGCAAGGAGGGGGTGGGGTGGGCGGGGCTTTGGTCATATGGGGGCGGGGTAATGGAGGGATTTGGAGTTTAGTGCATACTTATCATATAGTGTAGACCAGGTCCCCGCCAGGAGCTATGCCAGGAGCCCCACATAATGTGCTGTGCCAGGAGCCGCATCACCGAGGCCCCATCACGCCCTGCAGCAGGACAGGGCAGCTGTCCTGACAGCTGCTGTTCAGCTGCATT
The DNA here is from genome assembly GCF_046119375.1 of Phyllobates terribilis. Taxonomy (NCBI): domain Eukaryota; kingdom Metazoa; phylum Chordata; class Amphibia; order Anura; family Dendrobatidae; genus Phyllobates; species Phyllobates terribilis. The sequence continues at coordinate 76,809,698 of NW_027362773.1, read as the reverse complement.
TACTTCATCCCAGGGGCGGACACAGACTGTAGTGGGCCCCTGTGCAAGAAATTTTTGGGGGCCCCCCCCGCCCTTCATAAGGCAACAAAGTTATGTAAACATAACCCTCCCCCATGTGCATCTCTCACCCCCCCATGTGCAGCTCACCCCCCGTGCATCTCTCATCCCCCTCTGTGCATCTCTCATCCCCCTCCGTGGATCTCTCACCCCCCCGTGCATCTCTCATCCACCCCCCGTGCATCTCTCATCAACCCCCCGTTCATCTCTCATTCCTTCCGTGCATCTCTCATCCCCCCGTGCATCTCTCATCCCCCCCGTGCATCTCTCATCCCCCCGTGCATCTCTCATCCCCCCCGTGCATCTCTCACCCCCCCGTGCATCTCTCATCTCTCCCCTCCCCCCATGTGCATCTCTCATTTCTCCCCTCCCCCCATGTGCATCTCTCATCTCTCCCCTCCCCCCATGTGCATCTCTCATATCTCCCCTCCCCCCCATGTGCATCTCTCCCCTGCCCCCCATGTGCATCTCTCATCTCTCCCCTCCCCCCATGTGCATCTCTCATCTCTCCCCTCCCCCCCATGTGCATCTCTCATCTCTCCCCTCCCCCATGTGCATCTCTCATCTCTCCCCTCCCCCATGTGCATCTCTCATCTCTCCCCCCCATGTGCATCTCTTATCTCTCCTCTCCCCCCATGTGCATCTCCCATCTCTCCCCTCCCCCCATGTGCATCTCTCATATCTCCCCTCCCCCCCATGTGCATCTCTCCCCTGCCCCCCATGTGCATCTCTCATCTCTCCCCTCCCCCCATGTGCATCTCTCATCTCTCCCCTCCCCCCCATGTGCATCTCTCATCTCTCCCCTCCCCCATGTGCATCTCTCATCTCTCCCCCCCCATGTGCATCTCTCATCTCTCCCCTCCCCCCCATGTGCATCTCTCATCTCTCCCCTCCCCCATGTGCATCTCTCATCTCTCCTCTCCCCCCCATGTGCATCTCTCATCTCTCCCCTCCCCCCCATGTGCATTTCTCATCTCTCCCCTCCCCCCCATGTGCATCTCTCATCTCTCCCCTCCCCCCCATGTGGATCTCTCATCTCTCCCCTCCCCCATGTGCATCTCTCATCTCTCCCCTCCCCCCATGTGCATCTCCCATTCCCCCCACTCCTAGTTAATTGTATTTAAAAAAAATAAAACTTGTTATACTTACCCCCATGCGATCCCTGCAGAATCCTGGCGCTCGTCCAAATCGCTGACACCAGGTTCTCCTGCCTTCCGGTCATGTGACGGCGCCGTCACATGACCGGAAGTCAGAGGAATTATGAGATGTCCTGGACCCGGCGCTTTGCATGGGGCCGGGGGCCCCATGAGGAGAGAGACGCACAAGAGGGGGGCTCCGAGGGGGCTCCTACCGGCCGGGCCCCATACTGGAGTCAGGGCAGTCATGCCCTGATGGCGGCCCTGCTGGAGGCTGGAGGGGCCCCCTCTCCCTCGGGGCCCCCGTTCAATGAACCGGCTGCACGGGCGGTAGTTCCGCCCCTGCTTCATCCTGCTTCAGGACCTGTGGTGACATCACAGTTATGTACCTTGATGTCATCACAGGTCCTCTACAGGTCTACCCTGCGGGAGTCTAGAACAGCGGGCAGCATCCACCCCACACAGTGTGCTCTGAGCCACCGCAGACCAGTGCACACTGTCAATGTTTAGTGATTGTCTGTGGCGGAGCCGCGGACCGGCTGAAAACCCCAACGGCCCGGTCCTGGTCCGCGGACAGGCAGTTGGGGACCTCTGGTCTAGGGTAGTGAAAGAGTCACTAATTTTGGTGGTCTTAGGTAGTAGAGGAGTTACTAGTTCTGGTGGTCTATGGTATTGGAGGAATCAGCAGTTATAGGGAGGTAAGGTAGTAAAGAAGTCACTAGTTCTGGTGGTTTGGGGTAGTAAAAGAGTCACTAGTTCTGGTGGTCTAGGGTAGTAATTAATTGTAGCTTAATTTTAAAGTGAGGCGGAATATGTTGGTGCTATATTATTATTATTATTATAATTAGTGGTGATGTCACTAGTTCTGGTGGTCTAGGGTAGTAGAGGAGTCATTAGTACTGGTGGTCTAGGGTAGTGGAGTAGTCACTAGTTCTGGTGGTCTAGGGTAGTGGAGGAGTCACTAGTTCTGGTGGTCTAGGGAAGTGCAGGAGTGATTAGTTGTACTGGTGTTGGGTTGTAGATGAGTGATTAATTCTGGTGGTTTAAGGTAGTGGAGGAGTCACTAGTTGTGTTGATGTAGGGTAGTAATACAGTCACTAGTTATGGTGATGTATGGTAGTAAAACAGTCACTAGTTATGGTGGTTTGTCGTAGTAAAGGAGTCACTGGTTTTGGTGGTCTAGGGTAGTGGGAGTGTTACTAGTTCTGGTGGTTTGGGGTACTAGAGGAGCTACTAGTCACGAGTTCTGGTGGTCTAGGATAATAGAGGAGTCATTACTCATTAGTACTGGTGGTCTAGGGTAAAAGAGTGGCTTCATATTTCGTGGTTCCCTTGGTTATAGTAAAATATGGGCTTAGTAACTGATAGTCTACTGTATATGAGGGGGTTAATATTTGGCTATTTTGTGAGCTCTTAGGGACGGTAACTGTAAAATATTCTGCAGTTGTGGAAAATATTGTCGCTGTATAAACAGTGAGAAATTAATAAATAATGATCCAATAAATTTGGTATAATGGAGGCAGCAGAACAGATCAGTGCCACACAGAATCCGCTCAGGCTCCCAACCTCCCACCAGTGGAATTAGACCATGTGTTGGCAGCAATGGATGTTTTCTATTCCGCTGGAAAATACCAAAGAAGCAGTTCATAAACTATATATTTTTCATGATGTCGTTTTCCGGGTATTTTAAAAGTTAAGAAAAAATCGAAATATTGAAAGTTAGTAACAACTTCCATTGAACTACAGAGCTACATTTACAATTCTTCTAGTCTTCAATGGAGTCCGTCAACATGGTTATAGCCGGAGGTCAGTTCCTATAAAGTAATGGGCAGTTATTTTTGTTTAAATTAAGATTAAGTGCCTGGTACATACACGAACCAGAATGCAGACCACCCACACCTGCTCTGCGCAGCCATCCAGCAAGTAGGGAGTTCTTGGACATTTCAGCTCCAAAGCCTGCAGACGTATGAATGCAGCTCTGTAGTGGAATACAAGCTGTATCCCAGGTGTAGTATGAGATAAGTAATGTAATGTATGTACACAGTGATTGCAGCTCTGGAGTATAATACAGGATGTAACTCAGGATCAGTAATGTAATGTATGTACACAGTGACTGCACCAGCAGAATAGTGAGTGCAGCTCTGGAGTATAATACAGGATGTAACTCAGGATCAGTAATGTAATGTATGCACACAGTGACTGCATCAGTAGAATAGTGAGTGCAGCTCTGGAGTATAATACAGGATGTAACTCAGGATCAGTACAGGATCAGTAATGTAATGTATGTACACAGTGACTGCACCAGCAGAATAGTGAGTGCAGCTCTGGAGTATAATACTGGATGTAACTCCGGATCAGTAATGTAATGTATGCACACAGTGACTGCACCAGTAGAATAGTGAGTGCAGCTCTGGAGTATAATACAGGATGTAACTCAGGATCAGTACAGGATCAGTAATGTAATGTATGTACACAGTGACTGCACCAGTAGAATAGTGAGTGCAGCTCTGGAGTATAATACAGGATGTAACTCAGGATCAGTAATGTAATGTATGTACACAGTGACTGCACCTGCGGAATAGTGAGTGCAGCTCTGGAGTATAATACAGGATGTAACTCAGGATCAGTACAGGATCAGTAATGTAATGTATGTGCACAGTGACTGCACCAGCAGAATAGTGAGTGCAGCTCTGGAGTATAATACAGGATGTAACTCAGGATCAGTACAGGATCAGTAATGTAATGTATGTACACAGTGACTGCACCAGCAGAATAGTGAGCGCAGCTCTGGAGTATAATACAGGATGTAACTCAGGATCCGTAATGTAATGTATGTACACAGTGACTCCACCAGCAGAATAGTGAGCGCAGCTCTGGAGTATAATACAGGATGTAACTCAGGATCAGTAATGTAATGTATGTACACAGTGACTGCACCAGTAGAATAGTGAGTGCAGCTCTGGAGTATAATACAGGATGTAACTCAGGATCAGTACAGGATCAGTAATGTAATGTATATACACAGTGACTGCACCAGCAGAATAGTGAGTGCAGCTCTGGAGTATAATACAGGATGTAACTCAGGATCAGTAATGTAATATATGTACACATTGACTGCACCAGCAGAATAGTGAGTGCAGCTCTGGGGTATAATACAGGATGTAACTCCAGATCAGTAATGTAATGTATGTACACAGTGACTGCACCAGCAGAATAGTGAGTGCAGCTCTGGAGTATAATACAGGATGTAACTCAGGATCAGTACAGGATCAGTAATGTAATATATGTACACAGTGACTCCACCAGCAGAATAGTGAGTGCAGCTCTGGAGTATAATACAGGATATAACTCAGGATCAGTAGAGGATCAGTAATGTAATGTATGTACACAGTGACTGCACCAGCAGAATAGTGAGTGCAGCTCTGGAGTATAATACAGGATGTAACTCAGGATCAGTACAGGATCAGTAATGTAATGTATGTGCACAGTGACTGCACCAGCAGAATAGTGAGTGCAGCTCTGGAGTATAATACAGGATGTAACTCAGGATCAGTACAGGATCAGTAATGTAATGTATGTACACAGTGACTGCACCAGCAGAATAGTGAGTGCAGCTCTGGAGTATAATACTGGATGTAACTCCGGATCAGTAATGTAATGTATGCACACAGTGACTGCACCAGTAGAATAGTGAGTGCAGCTCTGGAGTATAATACAGGATGTAACTCAGGATCAGTACAGGATCAGTAATGTAATGTATGTACACAGTGACTGCACCAGTAGAATAGTGAGTGCAGCTCTGGAGTATAATACAGGATGTAACTCAGGATCAGTAATGTAATGTATGTACACAGTGACTGCACCTGCGGAATAGTGAGTGCAGCTCTGGAGTATAATACAGGATGTAACTCAGGATCAGTACAGGATCAGTAATGTAATGTATGTGCACAGTGACTGCACCAGCAGAATAGTGAGTGCAGCTCTGGAGTATAATACAGGATGTAACTCAGGATCAGTACAGGATCAGTAATGTAATGTATGTACACAGTGACTGCACCAGCAGAATAGTGAGCGCAGCTCTGGAGTATAATACAGGATGTAACTCAGGATCCGTAATGTAATGTATGTACACAGTGACTCCACCAGCAGAATAGTGAGCGCAGCTCTGGAGTATAATACAGGATGTAACTCAGGATCAGTACAGGATCAGTAATGTAATGTATATACACAGTGACTGCACCAGCAGAATAGTGAGTGCAGCTCTGGGGTATAATACAGGATGTAACTCAGGATCAGTACAGGATCAGTAATGTAATGTATATACACAGTGACTGCACCAGCAGAATAGTGAGTGCAGCTCTGGGGTATAATACAGGATGTAACTCCAGATCAGTAATGTAATGTATGTACACAGTGACTGCACCAGCAGAATAGTGAGTGCAGCTCTGGAGTATAATACAGGATGTAACTCAGGATCAGTACAGGATCAGTAATGTAATATATGTACACAGTGACTCCACCAGCAGAATAGTGAGTGCAGCTCTGGAGTATAATACAGGATATAACTCAGGATCAGTAGAGGATCAGTAATGTAATGTATGTACACAGTGACTGCACCAGCAGAATAGTGAGTGCAGCTCTGGAGTATAATACAGGATGTAACTCAGGATCAGTAATGTAATGTATGTACACAGTGACTGCACCAGCAGAATAGTGAGTGCAGCTCTGGAGGATAATACAGGATGTAACTCAGGATCAGTAATGTAATGTATGTACACAGTGACTGCACCAGCAGAATAGTGAGTGCAGCTCTGGAGTATAATACAGGATGTAACTCAGGATCAGTAATGTAATATATGTGCACAGTGACTGCACCTGCAGAATAGTGAGTGCAGCTCTGGAGTATAATACAGGAGGTAACTCAGGATCAGTAATGTAATGTATGTATACAGTGACTGCACCAGCAGAATAGTGAGTGCAGCTCTGAGGTATAATACAGGATGTAACTCAGGATCAGTAATGTAATGTATGTATACAGTGACTGCACCAGCAGAATAGTGAGTGCAGCTCTGGAGTATAATACAGGATGTAACTCCGGATCAGTAATGTAATGTATGTACACAGTGACTGCACCAGCAGAATAGTGAGTGCAGCTCTGGAGTATAATACAGGATGTAACTCCGGATCAGTAATGTAATGTATGTGCACAGTGACTGCACCTGCAGAATAGTGAGTGCAGCTCTGGAGTATAATACAGGAGGTAACTCAGGATCAGTAATGTAATGTATGTATACAGTGACTGCACCAGCAGAATAGTGAGTGCAGCTCTGAGGTATAATACAGGATGTAACTCAGGATCAGTAATGTAATGTATGTACACAGTGACTGCACCAGCAGAATAGTGAGTGCAGCTCTGGAGTATAATACAGGATGTAACTCCGGATCAGTAATGTAATGTATGTACACAGTGACTGCACAAGCAGAATAGTGAGTGCAGCTCTGGAGTATAATACAGGATGTAACACAGGATCAGTAATGTATGTACACAGTGACTGCACCAGCAGAATAGTGAGTGCAGCTCTGGAGTATAATACAGGATGTAACTCAGGATCAGTAATGTAATGTATGTGCACAGTGACTGCACCAGCAGAATAGTGAGTGCAGCTCTGGAGTATAATACAGGAGGTAACTCAGGATCAGTAATGTAATGTATGTACACAGTGACTGCACCAGCAGAATAGTGAGTGCAGCTCTGAGGTATAATACAGGATGTAACTCAGGATCAGTAATGTAATGTATGTACACAGTGACTGCACCAGCAGAATAGTGAGTGCAGCTCTGGAGTATAATACAGGATGTAACTCAGGATCAGTAATGTAATGTATGTACACAGTGACACAGCTTTTTATTCATTTTAAAGTGGCTGTTGGGATGTGTTTTTTTTTAAGATCAGAATGGTTTATAAAGTACAGGCGCTTCTCACAAAATTAGAATATCATCAAAAAGTAAATTTATTTCAGCTCTTCAATACAAACAGTGAAACTCATATATTATATAGAGTCATTACACACAGAGTGATCTATTTCAAGTGTTCATTTCTGTTAATGTTGATGATTATGGCTTACAGCCAATGAAAACACAAAAGTCATTATCTCAGTAAATTAGAATAATTATCAAAAAACACCTGCAAAGGCTTCCTACGTGTTTAAAAATGTCCCTTAGTCTGTTTCAGTAGGCTCCACAATCATGGGGAAGACTGCTGACTTGACAGATGTCCAGAAGGCAGTCATTGACACACTCCACAAGGAGGGTAAGCCACAAAAGGTCATTGCTAATGAAGCTGGCTGTTCACAGAGTGCTGTATCCAAGCATATTAATGGAAAGTTGAGTGGAAGGAAATAGTGTTGTAGAAAAAGGTGCACAAGCAACCGGGATAACCACAGCCTGGAAAGGATGGTTAAGAAAAGGCCATTCAAAATTTTGGGGAGATTCACAAGGAGTGGACGGCTGCTGGAGTCATTGCTTCAAGAGCCACCACACACAGACGTATCCAGGACATGGGCTACAAGTGTCACATTCCTTGTGTCAGGCCACTCATGACCAATAGACAACGCCAGAAGCGTCTTACCTGGGCCAAGGAGAAAAAGACCTGGACTGTTCTCAGTGGTCCAAGGTGTTGTTTTTAGAAGAAAGTAAATTTTGCATTTCATTTCGAAATCAAGGTCCCAGAGTCTGGAGGAAGAGTGGAGAGGCCACAATCCAAGCTGCTTGAGGTCTAGTGTGAAGTCTCCACAATCAGTGATGGTTTGGGGAGCCATGTCATCTGCTGGTGGAGGTCCACTGTGTTTTATCAAGACCAAAGTCAGGGCAGCCGTCTACCAGGACATTTTAGAGCACTTCATGCTTCCCTCTGCCCACAAGCTTTATGGAGATGGAAATGTCATTCTCCAGCAGGACTTGGCCCCTGTCCACACGGCCAAAAGTACCAATACCTGGTTTACACACAACAGTATCACTGTGCTTGATTGACAGCAAACTCGCCTGACCTTAACCCCATAGAGAATCTATTATAGAGAATCTATGGGGTATTGTCAAGAGGAAGATGAGAGACCCCAGACCCAACAATGCAGACGAGCTGAAGGCTGCTATCAAAGCAACCTGAGCTTCCATAACACCTCAGCAGAGCCACAGGCTGATCGCCTCCATGCCACATTGCCGCATTGATGCAGTAATTGATGCAAAAGGAGCCAAGACCAAGTATTGAGGGCATTTACTGAACAGACATTTCAGTAGGATAACATTTTGGATTTTAAAATCATTTTTCAAGCTGTTGTTATAAAGTATTCTAATTTACTGAGATAATGACTTTTATGTTTTCATTGGCTGTAAGCCATAATCATCAACATTAACAGAAATAAACACTTGGAATAGATCCCTCTGTGTGTAATGACTCTATATAATAGATCCCTCTGTGTGTAATGACTCTATATAATAGATCCCTCTGTGTGTAATGACTCTATATAATAGATCCCTCTGTGTGTAATGGCTCTATATAATAGATCCCTCTGTGTGTAATGACTCTATAATAGATCCCTCTGTGTGTAATGACTCTATATAATAGATCCCTCTGTGTGTAATGACTCTATATAATAGATTCCTCTGTGTGTAATGACTCCATATAATAGATCCCTCTGTGTGTAATGACTCTATATAATAGATCCCTCTGTGTGTAATGACTCTATATAATAGATCCCTCTGTGTGTAATGATTCTATATAATAAATCCCTCTGTGTGTAATGACTCTATATAATAGATCCCTCTGTGTGTAATGACTCTATATAATAGATCACTCTGTGTGTAATGACTCTATATAATAGATCCCTCTGTGTGTAATGATTCTATATAATAGATCCCTCTGTGTGTAATGACTCTATATAATAGATCCCTCTGTGTGTAATGATTCTATATAATAGATCCCTCTGTGTGTAATGACTCTATATAATAGATCCCTCTGTGTGTAATGACTCTATATAATAGATCCCTCTGTGTGTAATGGCTCTATATAATAGATCCCTCTGTGTGTAATGGCTCTATATAATAGATCCCTCTGTGTGTAATGACTCTATATAATAGATCACTCTGTGTGTAATGGCTCTATATAATAGATCCCTCTGTGTGTAATGACTCTATATAATAGATCCCTCTGTGTGTAATGACTCTATAATAGATCCCTCTGTGTGTAATGACTCTATATAATAGATCCCTCTGTGTGTAATGACTCTATATAATAGATCCCTCTGTGTGTAATGACTCTATATAATAGATCCCTCTGTGTGTAATGACTCTATATAATAGATCCCTCTGTGTGTAATGACTCCATATATTAGATCCCTCTTTGTGTAATGACTCTATATAATAGATCCCTCTGTGTGTAATGACTCTATATAATAGATCACTCTGTGTGTAATGACTCTATATAATAGATCCCTCTGTGTGTAATGATTCTATATAATAGATCCCTCTGTGTGTAATGACTCTATATAATAGATCCCTCTGTGTGTAATGACTCTATATAATAGATAACTCTGTGTGTAATGACTCTATATAATAGATCCCTCTGTGTGTAATGGCTCTATATAATAGATCCCTCTGTGTGTAATGGCTCTATATAATAGATCACTCTGTGTGTAATGACTCTATATAATAGATCCCTCTGTGTGTAATGACTCTATATAATAGATCCCTCTGTGTGTAATGGCTCTATATAATAGACCCCTCTGTGTGTAATGACTCTATATAATAGATCCCTCTGTGTGTAATGACTCTATATAATAGATCACTCTGTGTGTAATGACTCTATATAATAGATCCCTCTGTGTGTAATGACTCTATATAATAGATCACTCTGTGTGTAATGACTCTATATAATAGATCCCTCTGTGTGCAATGACTCTATATAATAGATCCTTCTGTGTGCAATGACTCTATATAATAGATCCCTCTGTGTGTAATGACTCTATATAATAGATCACTCTGTGTGTAATGACTCTATATAATAGATCCCTCTGTGTGTAATGACTCTATATAATAGATCCCTCTGTGTGTAATGACTCTATATAATAGATCCCTCTGTGTGTAATGACTCTATATAATAGATCCCTCTGTGTGTAATGACTATATAATAGATCCCTCTGTGTAATGACTCTATATAATAGATCCCTCTGTGTGTAATGACTCTATATAATAGATCCCTCTGTGTGTAATGACTCTATATAATAGATCCCTCTGTGTAATGACTCTATATAATAGATCGCTCTGTGTAATAACTATATAATAGATCCCTCTGTGTGTAATGACTCTATATAATAGATCCCTCTGTGTGTAATGACTCTATATAATAGATCCCTCTGTGTGTAATGACTCTATATAATAGATCCCTCTGTGTGTAATGACTCTATATAATAGATCCCTCTGTGTGTAATGACTCTATATAATAGATCCCTCTGTGTGTAATGACTCTATAATAGATCCCTCTGTGTAATGACTCTATATAATAGATCCCTCTGTGTGTAATGACTCTATATAATAGATCCCTCTGTGTGTAATGACTCTATATAATAGATCCCTCTGTGTGTAATGACTCTATATAATAGATCCCTCTGTGTGTAATGACTCTATATAATAGATCACTCTGTGTGTAATGACTCTATATAATAGATCCCTCTGTGTGTAATGACTCTATATAATAGATCACTCTGTGTGTAATGACTCTATATAATAGATCACCCTGTGTGTAAAGACTCTATATAATAGATCACTCTGTGTGTAATGACTCTATATAATACATCACTCGGTGTGTAAAGACTCTATATAATAGACCCCTCTGTGTGTAATGACTCTATATAATAGATCCCTCTGTGTGTAATGACTCTATATAATAGATCCCTCTGTGTGTAATGACTCTATATAATAGATCCCTCTGTGTGTAATGACTCTATATAATAGATCACTCTGTGTGCAATGACTCTATATAATAGATCCCTCTGTGTGCAATGACTCTATATAATAGATCCCTCTGTGTGTAATGACTCTATATAATAGATCCCTCTGTGTGTAATGACTCTATATAATAGATCCCTCTGTGTGTAATGACTCTATATAATAGATCCCTCTGTGTGTAATGACTATATAATAGATCCCTATGTGTAATGACTCTATATAATAGATCCCTCTGTGTGTAATGACTCTATATAATAGATCCCTCTGTGTGTAATGACTATATAATAGATCCCTCTGTGTAATGACTCTATATAATAGATCCCTCTGTGTGTAATGACTCTATATAATAGATCCCTCTGTGTGTAATGACTCTATATAATAGATCCCTCTGTGTGTAATGACTCTATATAATAGATCCCTCTGTGTGTAATGACTCTATATAATAGATCCCTCTGTGTGTAATGACTCTATATAATAGATCACTCTGTGTGTAAAGACTCTATATAATAGATCACTCTGTGTGTAATGACTCTATATAATAGATCACTCTGTGTGCAAAGACTCTATATAATAGACCCCTCTGTGTGTAATGACTCTATATAATAGATCCCTCTGTGTGTAATGACTCTATATAATAGATCCCTCTGTGTGTAATGACTCTATATAATAGATCCCTCTGTGTGTAATGACTCTATATAATAGATCACTCTGTGTGTAATGACTCTATATAATAGATCCCTCTGTGTGTAATGACTCTATATAATAGATCCCTCTGTGTGTAATGACTCTATATAATAGATCCCTCTGTGTGTAATGACTCTATATAATAGATCCCTCTGTGTGCAATGACTATATAATAGATCCTTCTGTGTGTAATGACTCTATATAATAGATCCCTCTGTGTGTAATGACTCTATATAATAGATCACTCTGTGTGTAATGACTCTATATAATAGATCCCTCTGTGTGTAATGACTCTATATAATAGATCACTCTGTGTGTAATGACTCTATATAATAGATCCCTCTGTGTGTAATGACTCTATATAATAGATTACTCTGTGTGTAATGACTCTATATAATAGATCCCTCTGTGTGTAATGACTCTATATAATAGATCCCTCTGTGTGTAATGACTCTATATAATAGATCCCTCTGTGTGTAATGACTCTATATAATAGATCACTCTGTGTGTAATGACTCTATATAATAGATCCCTCTGTGTGTAATGACTCTATATAATAGATCCCTCTGTGTGTAATGACTCTATATAATAGATCCCTCTGTGTGTAATGACTCTATATAATAGATCCCTCTGTGTGCAATGACTATATAATAGATCCTTCTGTGTGTAATGACTCTATATAATAGATCCCTCTGTGTGTAATGACTCTATATAATAGATCACTCTGTGTGTAATGACTCTATATAATAGATCCCTCTGTGTGTAATGACTCTATATAATAGATCCCTCTGTGTGTAATGACTCTATATAATAGATCACTCTGTGTGTAATGACTCTATATAATAGATCCCTCTGTATGTAATGACTCTATATAATAGATCCCTCTGTGTGTAATGACTCTATATAATAGATCCCTCTGTGTGTAATGACTCTATATAATAGATCCCTCTGTGTGTAATGACTCTATATAATAGATCACTCTGTGTGTAATGACTCTATATAATAGATCACTCTGTGTGTAATGACTCTATATAATAGATTACTCTGTGTGTAATGACTCTATATAATAGATCCCTCTGTGTGTAATGACTCTATATAATAGATCACTCTGTGTGTAATGACTCTATATAATAGATCACTCTGTGTGTAATGACTCTATATAATAGATCCCTCTGTGTGTAAAGACTCTATATAATAGATCCCTCTGTGTGTAATGACTCTATATAATAGATCCCTCTGCGTGTAATGACTCTATATAATAGATTACTCTGTGTGTAATGACTCTATATAATAGATCCCTCTGTGTGTAATGACTCTATATAATATAGGAGTTTCACTTTTTGAATTTAAGAACTGAAATAAATTCACTTTTGCTGATATTCTAATTTTGTGAGAAGCACCTGTAAATGAAGTCATACTGACCTTACAAATCAGAAATGGGGTGGTAAAGGATTTTATGGCGATTATGACTTTTTTCATTTTTAAAACCATACCTATATCTCATTTTCTTTCTACCGTATGTACAATCACTTCAATTTGATATCTTTTATAAGTTTCAAAGGTGGCGCACCCTCTGGGGCTTCATGCCTCAGTGCCATGTGGAGGTTACCTATGGCTGTATGTACCACTGTGTCTATATCACATATCACAATGTATTATGAAGTTATTCTTCTCTAGAAACAGAATAATGGGCCACAAACCCTTCAGATTACAGCTCTGTACATAATATTAATAATATAATAATAATCTTTATTTTTATATAGCGCTAACATATTCCGCAGCGCTTTACACACATTATCGTCACTGTCCCCATCGGGGCTCACAATCTAGATATATGCAGACATGTCCAAGAGGCAGGGGCTGACACAGACAGAAGAAGGTTCTGTGTCAGCACAATATATGGGCCCTTTGCAGTCCAATAGCTCCTCATAATGCACAATTCCCCCTGCTTTGGAGGTGCTCGTGGCCCCCTCACCTCTATGACCCCTGTGGTATACAGTATCAGCACCTGACTTGAGGATTTTTTGGGCTTCAGGGCATCTGGCAGATGTTTGCTGCATGTGAATAGGAAAAAAACATTACTATCTCTGCTTTGAGGGATCTTTTTATTTTAGTTTTAGTTGCATTTATGTATCATTAGTTCTGTAATCGTTGCAACATTTTAGTAAAAAGTGACAATGATTCAACATGAATGCAAAAAAAAAAAAAAAAGAATCTCATAGAAATATCCTCTAAAAACATTTTTTAGCTACACTTGCTATAGAGCCATATGTCGCCCCAGGGCTATGGTAATGGACATCTGGAGGAGCTTGTGGGTCACATAAAGGAAAACTGGGGGAATCTGGATGGTAAATTGAGAGGATAGAGAATGTCTGGAATTTCCCAGGATTTCACCTTCCTTATGTCACTAATTACTGGGTTATAAGTGATCAGCCAGAGATAATGGATAAAGCCTGAATTCTGGAGACAAGTCCCGTCACGCTGGAGTCATCCTGCATCTTCTCATAGGTGGTGGGTTTCCTTGTATCTTCAGTAGGATTGTAAGGGGCCCCTCTTATGATGGTTAGACGGATCTCTCTTGTTGTGTGAACTCCTCCATACACAGCTGCGCTTGCTCTGCAGACCTCTTGTGTCCTTCTATTTTGCTGAGAAAGGATCGACGGTCCAAAACCCGGACACGCCGGTTACTTATCCCTCCTAACATCATCTGTATTTTGGGCTAAAAAATACTTTTGCAATTGGGTTCTATTAAAAATATTGGATTGTTTGCCTTCTATATGCTCTGTGTTGCACGGTCTATTGCTGGCTGCAGAACGAGTTAACTGAGAATCCATCAGTGAGCTCACTATGATATAGAGATCTGGAGATTCTAACTATGATCTGTGCTTTCCTGAGCTCCTCTCAGCTGATTTATGACCACAGACCACAATGTGCAGAGAAATAAAAAAGTCTGTAAAAGATAAACAGAGCAAAGTTTTTATTGCAAAAATTATTTTATCTCCAAATACATGCCTTTAAGTAAAAAAGAAAAAAAAAATAGCCCCAAATGTGGACAACAGCTATATACCGTAACATTTTACAAACTTATTGTTGTAAATCATTTTTTTTTTTTTTTGCATTTTGTAAAACATGTATTTTTGTTATCATTGTTGCCTTGCAGTGATTGGGCCCTGAGCAGGAATCTCAGCATGGACGGACAATATCTGTAAGGAGTAAATAGGTTCGATGGTTTTCTTCTCACACTCCAAAAATAGACTCAAAGGTCAAATGACTTCCAAAGAAAATAAGGAAAGAAGATCATGATCCTCAGCGGGAACAGGGATTAATGCGAATAATGACAATCTCTGTACAGCACTATGGAATATGTTAGCGCTATATAATAAATTGGACCGTATGATGTAGTGGGAAACGAGAAAAGAAATCCATATGTGGTGAAATGGTTAACAATAAAAACAAAACCCCCAAAAATTCCACCATTGATTTTCAGGGGTTTTGTTTTTACAGCGTTTGATCGCTTTTTGTTGAATTTTTTTGTGTGTGAGGTGCAGCAGCCCCAAAAATAAAATTATATATTATATTTTCATTTTTGAGGATGTGGCAATACTGAATATGCTTATTTTTTTCTTTCATTTATTTTTAAATAAAGAAGGGGCTATTCTTCAAATTTGTCTATTTTTATATTAAAAAATAAAAATTGTAAATGTGTATATACAGTTATATGAAAAAGTTTGGGCCCCCCTATTAATCTTAAGCTTAATGTTTTATAAAAATTGGTGTTTTTGCAACAGCTATTTCAGTTTGATATATGTAATAACTGTTGGACACAGTAATGTTTCTGCCTTGAAATGAGGTTTATTGTACTAACAGAAAATGTGCAATCTGCATTCAAACTAAATTTGACAGGTGCATAAGTATGGGCACCTCACCAGAAAAGTGACATTAATATTTAGCAGATCCTTCTTTTGCAAAAATAACAGCCTCTAGTCGCTTCCTGTAGCTTTTAATGAGTTCCTGGATCCTGGATGAAGGTATTTTTGACCATTCCTCTTTACAAAACTATTCCAGTTCAGTTAAGTTTGATGGTCGCCGAGCATGGACAGTCCTCTTCAAATGATCCCACAGATGTTCAATGATATTCAGGTCTGGGGACTGGGATGGCCATTCCAGAACATTGTAATTGTTCCTCTGCATGAATGCCTGAGTAGATTTGGAGCGGTGTTTTGGATCATTGTCTTGCTGAAAGATCCATCCCCTGCGTAACTTCAACTTTGTCACTGATTTTTGAACATTATTGTCAAGAATCTGCTGATACTGAGTGGAATCCATGCGTCCCTCAACTTTAACAAGATTCCCGGTGCCGACATTGGCCACACAGCCCCAAAGCATGATGGAACCTCCACCAAATTTTACTGTGGGTAGCAAGTGTTTTTCTTGGAATGCTGTGTTTTTTTGCCGCCATGCATAACGCCTTTTTGTATGACCAAACAACTCAATCTTGGTTTCATCAGTCCACAGGACCTTCTTCCAAAAAGAAATTGGCTTCTCCAAATGTGCTTTTGCATACCTCAGCCGACTCTGTTTGTGGCGTGCTTTCAGAAACAGCTTCTTTCACATCACTCTCCCATACAGCTTCTCCTTGTGCAAAGTGCGTTGTATAGTTGACCGATGCACAGTGACACCATCTGCAGCAAGTTGATGCTGCAGCTCTCTGGAGGTGGTCTGAGGATTGTCCTTGACTGATCTCACCATTCTTCTTCTCTGCCTTTCTGATGTTTTTCTTGGCCTGCCACTTCTGGCCTTAACAAGAACTGTCCCTGTGTTCTTCCATTTGCTTACTATGTTCCTCACAGTGGAAACTGACAGGTTAAATCTCTGAGACAGCTTTTTGTATCCTTCCCCTGAACAACTATGTTGAATAATCTTTGTTTTCAGATCATTTGACAGCTGTTTTGAGGAGCCCAAGATGCCACTCTTCAGAGGAGATTCAAACAGGAGAACAACTTGCAAGTGGCCACTTTAAGTAGCTTTTCTCATGATTGCATACACCTGGCTATGAAGTTCAAAGCTCAATGAGGTTACAAAACCAAAAAAAATGCTTTAGTAAGTCAGTAAAAAGTAGGTAGGAGTGTTTAAAACAAGAAAATGATAAGGGTGCCCATACTTATGCACCTGTCAAATTTTGTTTGAATGCAGATAGCACATTTTCGGTTAGTACAATAAACCTCATTTCAAGGCAGAAACATTACTGTGTCCAACAGTTATTACATATATCAAACTGAAATAGTTGTTGCAAAAACACCAATTTTTATAAAACATTAAGCTTAAGATTAATAGGGGTGCCCAAACTTTTTCATATAACTGTATATATATATACAGCATATATATACAGTACAGACCAAAAGTTTGGACACACCTTCTCATTTAAAGATTGTTCTGTATTTTCATGACTATGAAAATTGTACATTCACACTGAAGGCATCAAAACTATGAATTAACACATGTGGGATTATATACTTAACAAAAAAGTATGAAACAACTGAAAATATGTCTTATATTCTAGGTTCTTCAAAGTAGCCACCTTTTGCTTTGATGACTGCTTTGCACAGCCAACACCTGTTGTGTAAGGAGCGGGCTCAACTTCTGAGTCCGTTCCTTGCACCTGCACATATCATAAAGTTAAGGGGAGGTGTTAATAAAAACCATCTCCAGGGAGGAGCAGATGTGACAGTTTGAATTCAAATTCAAATTTCCAAACGCTTTGTTCAGTTGGACATAAGTCTCAGGCAGAGCGGCAGCTCCTCTCTCCTCTGTGTCTGCAGCTCCTCTCTCCTCTGTGTCTGCAGCTCCAGTGCAGATCTATGGGTTTCCAAAGTAACAGACTACGATCAAACCCTGTGTAGTCTGATTCCGCAGTCATACCCCGGCTAGCCGTAACCAACTTTCTCACTTTTTATTAACTTACATTCAGCAGATTAGTGAGCAGGGGGCAGAAGGAAAGGAATATAAAAGCAGGATGACAGTTACATAACAAGGCTCATAGATCTACATGGAAGCTGTTGACATGAAATGACACATTTTTTTCTTTAGGATTTTTTTCAATACTTTTAATACTTAGCTTTGGCAATGCTGGGGGACAACCGTTAATTCCATTTTTCAGTATCAGTTACTCGTGTCAGAGAAAACAATAACTCAACAACAGCTGAACATGACAGTAGCAGACCTCACACGGGTTCACATTTTTAGCCCCATCGCTCCACGATGATGGTCAACGACGTGTCATATACGGATAAGTCCCTAATATCACACCTAAAGAGAGCAAACATTTCGGTTCAGTTGCTTCTTAAAGGGGCTGCTCGAACATGAGAATGTGTCTCTGACGTGCTTCCTTAGAATGGACGGGTGACCAATCATGTGCATCACTGCTCCAATCAGTGTGGAAATAGCTGTGGTATCCACACTTAACCACTGATCCATTCTAATAATTTCAACCTCCATTTTCGAAAATAGTAGGGGTCCCAGCGTTTAGGATGATCCAGGATAGGTAATAACTTGCTGGGATGGGACAACTCCTTTAACCTATTTTTTACTGCAAAAGTTGTACAGAGTGATCATTAGTGATTGTGCACGCGGAGTCTTTCTGCTGAGTTTTTGGAGTGGAAACGCCAAGTTTTTGAGAAGGATCTATGCTATGTGCACATGGAGTCTTTTAGGTGCCGCCATAGCTGACGAGTTTTCCCAAAGCTGCATCAGGAAGACACTGGTGTTTGTACTATTAAGGAGCGGAAGCCACCCGGACAATAAACATGTCACTTCTTATAACCACTTCTTTTAAAATACGTTAACTAAATACTGACCATGAGCACAGCAAGTCGTTTTGACATTGCTGTGCATTATGTCCATTTTTTTTTTTTTACGGCGCTTTTTCAGTGCTCGGAAAAATACATTGCGTGCACAAATTCTTGAAGAGTTTCCTAGCAGATTCTGTTCCAAAAACCTCCTAATAAAAACCTCACTGTGCACATAGCCTTAGGCTACGTTCCCACAATGAGCTTTCGGTGAGTTTTTTGATCTTGCAGATTTTCAAAGCAATGGAAGTAACTTATCATACTTAATGGGTGCACAAATGCTGGAGAAAATCTGCAAAATCAAAAACTCACCAAAAAGCTCATGGTGGGAATGTAGCCTTAGGAGCTTCCACTGGAGTTGCCGCCCAAATTTCCTAGCGTTGAATGGCAAATCTGCCTGTTATACCGTCATACAGCTGCTTATACCAGACACAGCCCATGACAAGAGTGGGGCTTTTTCTGTAACAATAAAAGTAGCCCCTTTTTAACACGTCACACAAACCCCTTCAATAATGACCAACCCAAATTCATGCTTGACTGCAGAAATTTTTTTTTGTGCTTTTTGTTGCGATTTTCATATTGACAAAAAAATATATATATTTTTTAAGAAATTGTGGCAAGAAAATTGGGGGGGGGAGTTGTGATGCTTTTTTTTTGCCTTGAGTTTTGGGAATTATTTTTTGCGCCATTTTTACGTTTTGCAAACTGTGAGACGTAGAGAGCGTTATATACAATAAGCCAATGTAACCATCGAATTGAGGCCCTAAATGACTGATGCCTTTTTATACATTTCCTAGCTGCGGCCTTGACATTGGAAATACCTGGAGTAATTGCCAAGATGGATCGGAATAATCCCATGGAGCAGCACCGAGGCGCACAAACTGCTGATTGTTTTTAGTAACACGAGAGATCTGCTGTGCACCTGCTTCCTCTCACAGCCTAAACATAGGCCGGATTATTGCAAGGTCTGGGGAGCAATGCTCTGCAGACCACTACCCCAGGAGTTCTCGACAGCTGCACCTTGTCTGACAGCTTAATCCACGCCATGAGTCCGGCCAAGAAACGGAGAAACGTACAATTAGGGTATATTTAGACATGTTTTTGTCACAAAATGTTGGCATCATTTTTTGGAATCAAAGCAAAACTATAAAACTTTTTTATTTTTTTTTAAATCAACAATATTGAAAATAATAGGTTATAAAAAAACATTCTGACTTGCCCCTCAGTAATGCAATCGGCAATTTCTCCGCAATCCCAAGGACTATGAATGGATGGAGAATGAATTGTCAGCTGTTTCGATGGAGCATTGTCGCCGTCAGTGGAGGTCTCAGCAGTTGGACCCTCACCAATCACAAAGTTATAAAATACAGTCAAGTTTTGACACCATTGAAATTGTTCCAGAAAATTAAATATTTCTTCCTGAAAATCATCGCAGTTACACATGATTTCTTATGCACATGTTTATTTAATTTGTGTGTATTGGAACAACCCCCCCAAAAAAGGCAAAATTGGACATAATTTCACACAAAATTCCAAAAATGGGCTGGACAAAATTGTTGGCAGCTTTCCAAAATTGTGAGAAAATAACTCTATTTCAAGCATGTGATACTCGTTCAAAATCACCTGTGGCAAGTAACAGTTGTGGGCAATATGAAAATCACACCCGAATCAACCAGATAAAAAGGGGAGAAGTTGACTCAATCTTTGCATTGTGTGTGCCACACTAAGCATGGAGAACAGAAAGAGGAGAAGAGAACTGTTTGAGGACTTGAGGACCAAAATTGTTGAACAATATAGAGGTGGCTCAAAGATTGGAAACCTTCCTCTCATGCTCTACTAGGACATGTGAGCAAGTGTTGTCTAAAGTGGACATTCCCTTTTAGTGCTAGCAGAGGTGAGGGCTAATCAGATATGTCTAGAACCTGAATATTTAGAAAAACAATGGCTGATAAATCCAGTCCACTTTCCATCAGAGGATAGCTGGGTGTGGGGTATCTAGTGTCATCCAATATTCCATTGGTGTTACATTTGGTTTTCCAGTCTATAGATGACATAGTCATGAACACAGATCAATAGGGAATAAGGAAACACTTCCCAGAATCCCCCCGATCCAGTTGCAGCATATAAATACATAGGACAGTATATACTGTATCCATAAGCCTTGTGTACGCTGACACTCTCTTAGGGATAGTCTGCACATCCGAGGAGGGGGTAATGTGCTTAGCGTCGCCAAATAAAAAACCTGGCACTTCAGCATCAACAGGATATTTACTAGAATCCTCCAGCACAATTAATAGCGAGATGCTTAATGGCTTCTTCCGTCTGCACAGAGGATGAGAATCACTTTTCGGACAGTCTCCAGACTCAGCAATAATCCTCAGGACCTGCTGGAACTGTACAGATAACAGGGACAACCGGGTACAGCGCCTCCTGACAGTCGGTATTACAGACAGGCGCACGTTATCGCCACGTCCTGCATATTCTGCCGAGTGTCCTTTACTCCTCAGACCCAAGTAACGTGCACAAATCTTTTATGCTGTATATTTTTAATTTATTTCTGACTTTTCATACCTAGAAAAAAAGATATCTTGAAACCTTGCAGTTTTCACTGTGGACAATCGAGCAGTCATACATGGCTGACGCTTCTTGTTCTAAGCCACTCAATTACCAGCTCATGGATACTTCAAAATGTACCGTAATTTGGATGGAAAAAAATAACTTATATTAAGTAATTCTGATGCTACATTTTGTTGCGTAATTTTCATGCATTGACATTAAATGACACATTTTTTTCTAGGTTTTATATAATTGAATATTTAGCTGGGTGACAACCTGTAATGGATTCCTAGGATAGAGCTTGTAAAAAAACGAGCACTTTTGCAATTTGCTTCTCATTAAAATTTGCAGCCGTTCTTGAGATATTAACACTTTTCTTTTGTTTATAGCTCGATGCCTAAGAGACCGACCACCGCTGCTGTCTAGCTAAAGAACTTGCAAGCACTGCGCGTGCTCTGCTGTCTAGCAGCGGTAGTCGGTCTCATAGGCAACGAGCTGTAAAGAAAAGAAAAGTGTGAATATCTCATGAACAGTTGCAAATTTTAATTAGCAGTAAATTGCAAAAGTGCTTGTTTTTATAAGCTCTATCCAACAATACCTAGGAATGCCTTAAAGGTTGTCACCCCGCTTTGCTAAAGCTAAATATTATGTAAAAAATTAAAATTGTGCAAGTAATCAAAAGAAAAGCGTTAATATTGCAAGAACATTTTTCAAAGCCATAAATTGCAAAAATTACAAGCAGAAAATTGCATTTACAAGCACTATCTGACAATACCTCTTTATGAAAGTGGAAATAACCCTTGACGTGCACTTTGATCTGCACTGCCATCTTTTAGTATCAGTTACTGATGTCAGAGACATCGATAACTCAGCAACAGCTGACCTGGACAGTAGAAGACCTCACACGGGTTTACATTTTAACCCTAACGCTCAATGATGATGGTCAATGACGTGTCACATGCCAGTCAGCACCTAAATTCACACCTAAACAGAAAAAATTCTGATCAGCATCTTCCTAAAGAAGATGTCCCAAACTGAGAATGGGTCTCTGATGTGCTCCTTTGGAATGGAGCGGTGGCCTCTCATATGCACCTCCATGCAATTCACTGGCATGGAAATGTTGGAAATAGTTGGATGGCAAGAAAATGCAGCAAAAATGCAAAATAAACGACTTGGTAGAAACGCCTTGCAATTCCGAAGCAAAATTTGGTTGTGGATTTTCCATGGATATTTCTGATGAAGATTTTAAATAAATGCCGCATGTAAATGGCAGCGGATGGAAGAGATCACATCTGGGTGTAAAATCCACAGCGTGGCCACTGTGTATGAACATAGCCTAAAGACCCCCAAAGACATCAGATTAAAGTTGTCCGTGGCCACCATGTGTATGCGTGCTTCCAGGTTTGCTTCTGATGAAGAGAGCGATTCGCTCATGAAATACAATGTCGAAGTCATGATATCTGTGTAACGGGTCTGGGAGGCGGAACCTCTGAGCTACTATACAAGGGGGCGGTCCATGTAAGGGAGCGGGTGGCCACCAGGGTAGACGGGCAGGCAGTCACAGCAGGTGACCGGGACAGTCTCTGAATGAACGGACAGGAGGTCACAGCAAGTGACCGGGGCAGTCTCTGGATGAACGGGCAGGAGGTCACGGCAAGTGACCGGGGCAGTCTCTGGATGAACGGGCAGGAGGTCACGGCAAGTGACCGGGGCAGTCTCTGGATGAACGGGCAGGAGGTCACGGCAAGTGACCGGGGCAGTCTCTGGATGAACGGGCAGGAGGTCACGGCAAGTGACCGGGGCAGTCTCTGGATGAACGGGCAGGAGGTCACGGCAAGTGACCGGGGCAGTCTCTGGATGAACGGGCAGGAGGTCACGGCAAGTGACCGGGGCAGTCTCTGGATGAACGGGCAGGAGGTCACGGCAAGTGACCGGGGCAGTCTCTGAGTTAAGGATTGGTACGACCTGTGGCGGCAGATGATAGACGTGAGCTCCCAGGTGAGCAGGCGAGGGTCTCTGGATAATCGGGTGGTCACAGCATGTGACGGCGGAGCCTCCAGGAAGTCCAACAGACAGGTAGCAGATGAGCGCTCCCAGGTGAGCGGGCAAGAGTCTCTGGAATAGCAGGTGGTCACAGCACGTGACGGCGGAGCCTCCAGGTAGGCAAGCAGGCAGGTAGCGGAGGAGCGCTCCCAGGTGAGCGGGCAGGAGTCTCTGGAATAGCAGGTGGTCACAGCACGTGACGGCGGAGCCTCCAGGAAGGCTAGCAGGCAGGTAGCAGATGTGCGCTCCCAGGTGAGCGGCCAAGCTGGTCCATAGACAGACTGACAGGAGTAGGAAGGCAGACCGTCGGACCTCAGGCTAGCAAGCAGGTAGCAGGAATATCAGGCAGGAAACAGACAGCAAACTGGCAGGACTCTGGCAGGAATCAGGCAGGTAACTGGCAACGGGACCTGAGGGCTGAAGCAGAGTAGTGAACAGTGCAACAACATTGCTCGGGCACCTCCATTTTGGAGGAGGTGCCTTATATATGGTGAAGTCCTCCGGCCATTGGCCGGGGACTCCTTAGGACGGCGCGCGCGGCCCCTTTAAGAGGGAGGGAGCGCGCGCTCGCCCTAAGCACAGTGGCCGGGAAGGAGCGTGCGCTGCCAGCAGAGCGGGAGGAGGACGCCGGGCTCGGAGCAGTGTCCCTGCCTAGCAGAGGGCAGGGACGCCGACGCTACAATCTGATCCATTGCTCTTTCTTTTCTTCCTGACCACTCCGGCCGCCCACATTCATCCCCTGATATTTTCCTCTTCCAAGTTAATCCATGTTCTTTGCCGCAAGATTTGGAGCAGCACAAAGAGTCATAACATGATGTCCAAACCAGAGTTGTGGCCACCTCGACCACCCCAGATGAGCACCGCTCTTACACCTACCCATCTCCATCGCTCTTACACCTACCCTACTCCACCGCTCTTACATTTACCCTACTCCACCGCTCTTACACCTACCCTACTCCACCGCTCTTACATCTACCCTACTCCACCGCTCTTACACCTACCCTACTCCACCGCTCTTACTCCTACCCCTACCCTACTCCACTACTCCACCGCTCTTACACCTACCCTACTCCACCGCTCTTACACCGACCCTACTCCACAGCTCTTACACCTACCCCTACCCTACTCCACCGCTCTTACACCTACCCTACTCCACCGCTCTTACACCTACCCTACTCCACCGCTCTTACACCGACCCTACTCCACAGCTCTTACACCTACCCCTACCCTACTCCACCGCTCTTACACCTACCCTACTCCACCGCTCTTACATCCACCGCTCTTACACCTACCCTACTCCTCCGCTCTTACATCTACCCTACTCCATCGCTCTTACTCCTACCCTACTCCACCGCTCTTACACCTACCCTACTCCACTGCTCTTACACCTACCCTACTCCACCGCTCTTACTCCTACCCTACTCCACCGCTCTTACATCTACCCTACTCCACCGCTCTTACACCTACCCTACTCCACCGCTCTTACTCCTACCCCTACCCTACTCCACTACTCCACCGCTCTTACACCTACCCTACTCCACCGCTCTTACACCGACCCTACTCCACAGCTCTTACACCTACCCCTACCCTACTCCACCGCTCTTACACCTACCCTACTCCACCGCTCTTACACCTACCCTACTCCACCGCTCTTACACCGACCCTACTCCACAGCTCTTACACCTACCCCTACCCTACTCCACCGCTCTTACACCTACCCTACTCCACTGCTCTTACATCCACCGCTCTTACACCTACCCTACTCCTCCGCTCTTACATCTACCCTACTCCATCGCTCTTACTCCTACCCTACTCCACCGCTCTTACACCTACCCTACTCCACCGCTCTTACACCTACCCTACTCCACCGCTCTTACACCTACCCTACTCCACCGCTCTTACTCCTACCCTACTCCACCGCTCTTACACCTACCCTACTCCACCGCTCTTACACCTACCCCTACCCTACCGCTCTTACACCTACCCTACTCCACCGCTCTTACATCCAAAGCTCTTACATCTACCCTACTCCACCGCTCTTACGCTTACCCTACTCCACCGCTCTTACTCCTACCCTACTCCACCGCTCTTACACCTACGCCTACCCTACTCCACCGCTCTTACTCCTACCCTACTCCACCGCTCTTACTCATACCCTACTCCACCGCTCTTACACCTACCCTACTCCACTGCTCTTACACCTACCCTACTCCACCGCTCTTACTCCTACCCTACTCCACCGCTTTTACACCTACGCCTACCCTACTCCTCCGCTCTTACACCAACCCTACTCCACCGCTCTTACACCTACCCTACTCCACTGCTCTTACACCTATCCTACTCCACCGCTCTTACACCTACCCTACTCCACCGCTCTTACATCTACCCTACTCCACCGCTCTTACTCCTACCCTACTCCACAGCTCTTACACCTACCCTACTCCACCGCTCTTACACCTACCCTACTCCACCGCTCTTACACCTACCCTACTCCACCGCTCTTACATCTACCCTATTCCACCGCTCTTACGCTTACCCTACTCCACCACTCTTACTCCTACCCTACTCCACCGCTCTTACACCTATGCCTACCCTACTCCACCGCTCTTACACCTACCCTACTCCACCGCTCTTACACCTACCCTACTCCACCGCTCTTACATCCACCGCTCTTACATCTACCCTACTCCACCGCTCTTACGCTTACCCTACTCCACCGCTCTTACACCTACGCCTACCCTACTCCACCGCTCTTACACCTACCCTACTCCACCACTTTTACACCTACCCTACTCCACTGCTCTTACACCTACGCCTACCCTACTCCACCGCTCTTACACCTACCCTACTCCACCGCTCTTACACCTACCCTACTCCACCGCTCTTACATCTACCCTATTCCACCGCTCTTACGCTTACCCTACTCCACCACTCTTACTCCTACCCTACTCCACCGCTCTTACACCTATGCCTACCCTACTCCACCGCTCTTACACCTACCCTACTCCACCGCTCTTACACCTACCCTACTCCACCGCTCTTACATCCACCGCTCTTACATCTACCCTACTCCACCGCTCTTACGCTTACCCTACTCCACCACTCTTACTCCTACCCTACTCCACCGCTCTTACACCTATGCCTACCCTACTCCACCGCTCTTACATCTACCCTACTCCACCGCTCTTACGCTTACCCTACTCCACCGCTCTTACACCTACGCCTACCCTACTCCACCGCTCTTACACCTACCCTACTCCACCACTTTTACACCTACCCTACTCCACTGCTCTTACACCTACGCCTACCCTACTCCACCGCTCTTACACCTACCCTACTCCACCGCTCTTACACCTACCCTACTCCACCGCTCTTACATCTACCCTATTCCACCGCTCTTACGCTTACCCTACTCCACCACTCTTACTCCTACCCTACTCCACCGCTCTTACACCTATGCCTACCCTACTCCACCGCTCTTACACCTACCCTACTCCACCGCTCTTACACCTACCCTACTCCACCGCTCTTACATCCACCGCTCTTACATCTACCCTACTCCACCGCTCTTACGCTTACCCTACTCCACCACTCTTACTCCTACCCTACTCCACCGCTCTTACACCTATGCCTACCCTACTCCACCGCTCTTACACCTACCCTACTCCACCGCTCTTACACCTACCCTACTCCACCGCTCTTACATCCACCGCTCTTACATCTACCCTACTCCACCGCTCTTACACCTACCCTACTCCACCGCTCTTACATCCACCGCTCTTACATCTACCCTACTCCACCGCTCTTACGCTTACCCTACTCCACCGCTCTTACACCTACGCCTACCCTACTCCACCGCTCTTACACCTACCCTACTCCACCGCTCTTACACCTACCCTACTCCACCGCTCTTACACCTACCCTACTCCACCGCTCTTACATCTACCCTACTCCACCGCTCTTACGCTTACCCTACTCCACCACTCTTACTCCTACCCTACTCCACCGCTCTTACACCTATGCCTACCCTACTCCACCGCTCTTACACCTACCCTACTCCACCGCTCTTACATCCAAAGCTCTTACATCTACCCTACTCCACCGCTCTTACACCTACCCTACTCCACCGCTCTTACATCCACCGCTCTTACATCTACCCTACTCCACCGCTCTTACACCTACGCCTACCCTACTCCACCGCTCTTACACCTACCCTACTCCACCGCTTTTACACCTACCCTACTCCACTGCTCTTATACCTACGCCTACCCTACTCCACCGCTCTTACACCTACCCTACTCCACCGCTTTTACACCTACCCTACTCCACCGCTCTTACATCCAAAGCTCTTACATCTACCCTACTCCACCGCTCTTACACCTACCCTACTCCACCGCTCTTACATCCACCGCTCTTACATCTACCCTACTCCACCGCTCTTACACCTACGCCTACCCTACTCCACCGCTCTTACACCTACCCTACTCCACCGCTTTTACACCTACCCTACTCCACTGCTCTTATACCTACGCCTACCCTACTCCACCGCTCTTACACCTACCCTACTCCACCGCTCTTACACCTACCCTACTCCACCGCTCTTACACCTACCCTACTCCATCACTCTTACACTGATCCTACTCCAACTCCATTTTCCCAAACACACCACCTTAGTGGAGCATTGCTTTTTTTTTTTCTTCTCAGAGGTGACACTGTATATTGTCAGGTTTCACTTTACATTTTGATATACTTTTTGTATAAAGTGAAACATTTTGTCCCCAACTTAAATGTTCCGCGGAGCTACATAACATACCAGATGGAAATGTAATACTTGACAAGTATATAAGCTAAATATATCATTCCTGCAATGTATTTTTCCTTCTCACATCTTATTGCAAATTTTTTATACTGGAAAAGCAGATGGCAATATCTATCCTGTAAGTTGTGCCTAATGAGAACTGCCGTACACTAGTGTGCGCCGAATGCAAAATACAAGGACATACAGCAACATTGCCATCATCTGAGGATTTTTCTAAAAATGTTATGCTTTTCATGTTCTCAGGACGTCACCATTGGTCATCATTGACCCTTCTAAACCACTATTTCCCGAGACATCAGTCCTCTGATCTATAATTCCTCTACATTCATACCTGGAGTTGATAATTTAAGATGGCCAGACACATTAGATAGGTGTTGGCTCCCATATAAACGACCGTTTAGCTCGGCCGAGCGCCCCTGTGTTCTCCACAAGAATAAGAGAGAGCCGATGCCAGATTCCTCTGGTGGTGGCTTATCTCTCGGAGAACAAAAAGATCAACCTTGGAAATTCCAATGGCTGGATCTTTCCTCTCCTCAACATCTGTTATTGGAGGGTTTGGAAGCCCCCACACACTTTAGCTCATCGACCGAGCCTGACAGTATCTGCAATTGTATGGCGGCCTAAAAAAAGTTGTCCACTGCTTGGACAACTCCTTGTCATACCCCACGCTTGTCCTCGATAAAATAAAAAAGCATATACTCAACGTCCCATGCCGGCGCCTTTCCAGCAGTGTCGGCACTCGCGGTCCCGGGGCTCTCGTGTGGTTGTTGTGACACGTGAGGCAGGTGCCCAATCAGAGCCGGCGTCACTGTCTCCGCTCTCGTATAAATTGAACATGATGAGGAAATCAGAGATCAGATGCAGCCTGGACTTCCTCTTCATGTTCAATTCGACAGAAGGCGGAGCCAGTGATGCCAACACTGATTGGGCAGCTGGCTCACGTGTCACAAAAACCGCACGAGAGTCCCGGGACCATGAGTGCCGACACCGCTGGAACGGCCACGGCATGGGAGGTGAGTATAAGCTTTTTTATTTGTTTTTGGGGCCAAACATTTAGATCAAGAAGGGGTTGTCCTAATAGTGGACAACCCCTTTAAGAACTAATCTTTAAAGATGTCCTGCCATCCGGTCAGAAGTGGCCAGTATTTGCTCTTATTTTATTCCCACTGCTCCACTTAGTACTCTGCTTTTTCTGTTTTGAAATCCGCCACATGGTTCCAGAGATATAGATCATTTTATTTAGTGCTACCATTTATGGAGCAGCCTAGAAACATGCCCCAGAGGATCCAGTGAGTCACGCCCCAGGGTATCCAGTGAGCCACGCCCCAGATGGTCCAGTGAGCAAAGCCCCAGAGGGTCCAGTGAGTCACGCCCCAGGGGATCCAGTGAGCCACGCCCCAGAGGGTCCAGTGAGTCACACCCCAGAGGGTCCTGTGAGTTACGCCCCAGAGGGTCCTGTGAGTCACGCCCCAGAGGGTCCTGTGAGTCACACCCCAGAGGATCCTGTGAGTCACATCTCAGAGGGTCCAGTGAGTCACACCCCAGAGGATCCTGTGAGTCATGTCCCAGAGGATTCTGTGAGCCACGACCACTAGGAAATGTAGCACTAAATTCAATGTCCCATATCTTTGGAAACTTATGGTGGATTTTAAAAAAGAAAAAAAGTAGAATTCTCAAGGGAGCAGTGGGAATAAAATAAGAGCAAAAACTGGTCATTTACGACCTGTCAACGAGTCCTCTTTAAATTATTGGGGAAATTCATTTGGTTTGGTAAAACCTGGACTTGTTTAATTTTCCTGCAGCGCCTCCAAAAGGGAAATCAAATATTACATGGTGCCCCAAAAATAATATATGGGCCCGCTATCTACACTCTTTGTAGCAGCTCCCTGGCTAAGTAATCGTGATTCCAAGATCTCAAGCTAGTCCTCCTCTATGTTTTCTATGAGTGCCAGGATTAGCCGGAATGGCTGCCCTGCGGAGAGGTCCTCTATGATACAATAGGGCTAGCAGCAGCTGAGAGACACCGTGATGGTGCATGGGCTACCATATTGGAAGCGTGGTTTTCCTATGTTGGGCATGGTGTGTCAGAATTGGGGTCGGGCATCCTATTTACCTCTCTCCAGTCTGCAGATATTCTACCAACCTGGATGATTGGTGACAGCCCTATACAGCGGGGGGCCACATACATTTCTTGCCTAGAGGGTCTCCGCTGTCAGTATCCGCTCCTGCTAATGCAGTTTTTGAAAATGCACAAACTCAGACAATCCCTTAAAGGAAGTTTACTGAATTTCCTAGGTGTTTATTTATTGCGAATGTAGAGTTTTCATCATGACAGTATCAGGAATCTACATACAGCAGTAGTGTGCACTGTGCTGCGCTCTTCTTTAGTTCTGTAGCTTGCCATGCTATTGGAAGGGTTAAAGTCGACCCAGAACCGTGCTACTTTCAATCTGCTCCTAATCCTATAAAGAAGATAGATGGTTTGTTGTTACCTGAAGCATTAGTTACGCTATTACTTACAGAAGGAATAAAACCAAAGGCCATTTATTCACCTGTCAATATTTTCTTAAGGCTGCAATTCAGATCCGGCTCGTAATGTGCGGTCATCGACGCTTACCCGAAATTATTATTAATGCCTGTAGAATGGGATATGAGATGTAGCTGTGAAAGTGTACATTAGATTTATCGTCTCCCACACACAGATCAATTGTGCTGCGTGTGCAGGATGGCGGTGTCATTTACATAACCACATTACTTCCTACATTTATATGTGACAGTGTATATATTGTAGGGTAGACACCAGTATTATACATGGCACATGGAAGGTGGGGGCCTGGGTACAGGATCTATAATTGGGGTCCAGGAACTTCAAGTTAGGCTCCGTTCGCATGTCTGCTCTCTTGGGCTCCGTTCGCATGTCCGCTCTCTTGGGCTCAGTTCACATGTCCGCTCTCTTGGGCTCAGTTCACATGTCCGCTCTCTTGGGCTCAGTTCACATGTCCGCTCTTTTGGGCTCAGTTCACATGTCCGCTCTCTTGGGCTCCGTTTGCATGTCCGCTCTTTTGGGCTCCGTTTGCATGTCCGTTCTCTTGGGCTTCATTCGCATGTCTGCTCTCTTGGGCTCCGTTCACATGTCCGCTCTCTTGGGCTTCGTTCGCATGTCCGCTCTCTTGGGCTTCGTTCACATGTCCGCTCTCTTCGGGTTCGTTCACATGTCCGCTCTCTTGGGATTCGTTCACATGTCCGCTCTCTTCGGAGCCTAAGAGAACGGACATGTTAAAAGAGCCCGATAGAGCCAGCATGTGAACTGAGCCCGAGAGAGCCGACATGTGAACTGAGCCCGAGAGAGTGGACATGCGAACAGAGTCCAAGAGAGCGGACATGCGAACGAAGCCCAAGAGAGCGGACATGTGAACGGAGCCCAAGAGAGCGGACATGTGAACGGAGCCCAAGAGAGCGGACATGGGAACGGAGCCCAAGAGAGCGGACATGCGAACGGAGCCCAAGAGAGCGGACATGCGAACGGAGCCCAAGAGAGCGGACATGCGAACGGAGCCCAAGAGAGCGGACATGCGAACGGAGCCCAAGAGCCCAAGAGAGCCAACATGCGAACGGAGCCCAAGAGAGCGGACATGCGAACGGAGCCCAAGAGAGCGGACATGCGAACGGAGCCCAAGAGCCCAAGAGAGCCAACATGCGAACGGAGCCCAAGAGAGCGGACATGCGGACGGAGCCCGAGAGAGTGGACATGCGGACGGAGCCCGAGAGAGCGGACATGTGAACGGAGCCCGAGAGATCGGACATGCGAACGGAGCTCAAGAGAGTGGACATATGAATGAAGCCCAAGAAAATGGACATGTGAACTGAGCCCAAGAGAGCGGATATGTGAACAGAGCTCAAGAGAGCTAATGTATGACAGCGGGGGGGGGGGGGGGTATGACTGTCAATCCCAAGAACAAGGCCCCCAAAGTCCACAGTGTAAATTGAGCTGTAGTGAGCATGTGCGACCACCGCTTTTATTAATGCTGAATAGAGCAGTGGTCGCACATGCTCACTACGGGAAGCTTTGTGATATTATTGATTGTTCCAGCGGTTGTACATTTAGCGTATCATGATTATCCTGACATTGGCCACCGCAGCTGGGTCAGAGGCACCGCCTGATCTCACCATAGATCTGTAACCGGGCCATGCCATTGATAATAGCTGTGTATTCTGTGGCGCCCCTGAGGGTTCAGTCGCCACAGGGGTACTGCACCTCAGATAGAGGTGTGGTATCTCCTCTTCCAGGTAAGCATGGAGCATCACCCAGGACCCCATTTCACCACTCAACACTACACCACTCCCGTCCTGTAGGGGGTCTAAATGCACCAGGGTGCTGCCCCGGCCCGGGATAGAGGAGATGGGGGGAACCAGAGATAGGGGGAACCAAGTAGTGGGTGAGGGTGGAGGAAACACTTACAGGAAGCACATACAGCATCATATATAATTCACGGCCATCTTAAGTTCAAGGTCTTTGATTGTGGTCTTCTGTCAGGGTCCAGCAAGAGTCTGCAGCTGGCTGAAGATACACGGTCCTTGTTCTCTGGCCTTGAGGCGAGGAGTGGGTCAGAGTTAACCACTGTCTCTACCCAGTCAGGGTCCTGTCTTAAGAAGGCCTTGGAGGGGAGCAGAGGAGATAGGCTCCACAGGCAAAAGGAACCCAGGGGGATACGGACGGAGCGGAGTCGCCACCTGTATTCTTCACTCTGGCTTAGCCAGAGGGATTCCTGCTGCAAGTGAGGTGACCGGCCCCTGATATCTGACTGTGTACTTCATGTCACTGTTGGAAAAGCCCAGCGGCTTAGTGGATCCTAGGAAGGAACACAAGCAGGAGGAGAAAAGAAGGAGAGGAACACACCAACGGGGCCTTGACAGGTGCTCCTGATCTACCTGGGAAGTGCTGAACCCCGTACCCGGTGGCCGCAGTACGCTGTGTGTAGCAGAGAGAAGCTTTGCGGCTGAAAGTTCATCTAAAGTGAGTAAAGAACTGGATGACTTCATTCACCGCCTCCGCTTGTTTATTCCTGCGCGGCACTGCACCCACCATACCTCCACACAGTTCATCACTCACTGCCCTGAGGCCTACTCCGCCTGTGGGGAGTAGTACCAACCGAGCTGCCAGAAACACCAGCCTCAGAGGACTGTAGCAGCGCTGGTGGCCTTCACCAGAAACCACAGGTGGCGCAGTCAAACAACCACTCATCCAAAAAGCCCATTTTTTATGTTACAGCCCTGGGCACGGAATGGGTCTAGGCCACGACTGCTTCCCCCCACGACATCTGTAAGGCCCGGCTCCGAGTATCCCCCATCGCTCAGGGAGGGCGTCACAATTCCTATACGGCACAGGGATTTTCGTGCTCGCTGTTGGCCCAGGTAATCCCCCTGCAGCTGCACCTCCGGGTCTTGCTCAGGTACTTTACCGATTTTCTAACAGTAATTTTACAGTGAGAAAATGAAAACCTTTTCACGTCTCCCCAAATGACCTCATTGTAAAACAGAGAAAACAATTTGGCTGTTCTCCAGCGGAGGATTAATAAGAATGTGCAGAATTTTTACACAGCCCCTGAGCCGTCGCTTTAAATGCAAGTAACCAAATCCCACATTTATATTAGACTCTCTGGAAAAGACAAAAAGACGATTACCTTGTGCGGATGCGCAGCACGTGGAAATCGCCGGCCAAATGAGTCACACGCCTGGCGCCCGTTATATTTATTTTACAAAGACGACGTCAAGAGAACGATTTATATTCAAATTTCCGCAGTTTTATTCGCTACCTTACAGCACAATGTCATAAACCGGTAAAAATCCTCCCAAGAAAATGGCCTCAAGTGGAGACTAATCTCCTGGAAAAAAAAGCGAAATAAGACATAAAAGAGTTTCACCCAGCTTAGGTGGATCTATGGAGAGGGCAAGGCAGCCATATTGGAAATTGGGCAGTTTCCAGTTGCATACTTTCCAACTTTCCCCAATTTCAGATAGAGTGTTGGCAAATTCAGACTGAAAAGGGACGGGATTTACATAAACTGCCCAGGTCCAGAAATGGTCGGAGACTTTCCCAGGACAGACCTTGCCCTAAATATATCCATAGGGCCAGTGGCGTAACCTGAAGCTCATGGGTCCCAATGCAAAAGCTCCAATGAAGCCCCCAATTATTGCAAATCTTTAATAGTATTGGTCTTTTCATATAAGCCAAAGGGACTTTTTGGGCTCCTTAGGCTCCAGGGCCCAGGTGCGTTTGCAACCCCTGCAGCTGTTGTAGTTATGCCCCTGCATAGGGCTCCAGTCACACAGTACTGAGTGTAATTTTAGCTTCGATCTGGCTGATATCCAATAAGATACACTTTTTTATGAAGATGCATCCCGCAAAAAAAACCTTAATTTATTTTCAAATAGAGTTAATGGGTCACGTTTACCACTTCATGTCTATAGAGGGACGTACATCAAAGCCTTGTGTCTGAGATATATTTAGGGCAACATGTCTGATGGATATGTCTAACGGGAGGCTCAGATGTGATCTGGATGGAGCCTATTCCACCCACACTTGAATAATAATGAGATGTCTCATCTCATTCTGACCCAGGCTGTACAGCAAAGCTAACAATTCAGTTTCAGAACAGGAAAAATCCAATTATGATGACTTTCTCTAGTAGCCAGTGTGAAAACTCGAATATTAAAAGTTTTTAAAGTGAATAGTCACAAAAAAACAAACCTTAAAGAAAGAAAAACATTCGGTCCCAAGCTATACAGCAAAGCTGACAATTGAGCTTGATGACTTTCTCTAGTAGCCAGTGTGAAAATATCAATATTAAAAGTTTTTAAAGTAAATAATACCAACAACACCAAAAATTAAAAAATAAAAAAAACATTCTGTCCCAAGCTATGCAGCAAAGTTGACAATTCAGCTTCAAATAACAGGAAAAAAATCCATTTATGATAACTGTCCTAGTAGTAGTGTGAAAACTCGAATATTAAAAGTTTTTAAAGTGAATAGTCACAAAAAAATACAAAAAAAACAAATAAAAAAAAAACATTCTGTCCCAAGCTACACAGCAAAGCTGATAATTGAGCTTGATACCACAGGCAAAAGTCAGCTTGTTATGACTAGTATAGTGGCCAGTATAAAAACTCAAATGTTATAAGTTTTTAAAAGGGATAGTTACAAAAAAAATAAAAAAAAACAAAGAAAGAAACATTCTGTCCCAAGCTTCACAGCAAAGCTGATCATTGAGCCTCACAAAGCAGGAAAAATTAAGGTTGTCATAACTGCTCTAATGGCATGGCCAGGGCGAAAACATATTAATATTATATATTTTTAAAGTCGATAGTTGCAATAATTACTGTAAATACAAAAATACCAAAAACTAAAAAAAAAACATTCTGTCCCAAGCTATACAGCAAAGCTCAATATAACTGGAAAAAAAATAGTTTGTTAGGACTGCACTAGCGGTCAGCGTGACAACTCAAATATTTCAAGTAGTCACAAAAATAAATATAAAAAACGCAAAATAAATAAACACGTTTTCAATAAAACCTGATAGAAAGAATATGTCGTCCTCTAATGATACTGTCTCGTTTAAGTTGCAAAATAAGTCAAGTTAACGAATGTACGAAAAAAAAAGGACACCATAATTGTGGAGTTAAAAAGTTCTTTATTTTTGCAAATTCTTTACTTCACTTGATCTTAACCCTAAGGCCGGGACGATATGTGCATCTACTTGAGCAAAAAAGTGCAACTTTTTTTTTTAAACTAGAAGGGACTTAGTAGGAGGGAGAACAGATTTGCTATTATTTACTCCAGAAATTGGCATCAATTTATGCGGAAATGTAGCCCATGTGACTTAGAAAAGGCCGTACTTGCTGTACTTTTTGCATCGCTTTACTACTGTAAGGGTTAAGAAGTGTTGAGTAGTAAGAAAGCCCCGGGCAGTCCGCGAGAAGAGGCTGCGCTCTCACCGCTCCTCAGCGCCCAGATCTGCTCTCTATGCACTTCCCAAGCAGATTAACCACTGACGAGCAGATGACATGACTCCAACCTCGTCTGTGACCACAGCCCGCTCCATAAATCATCCCCTATATCCCACTGCCGAGATGCCCATGAGATGGGAAGCTGTGTCCAGGCCCAGAGGTCAACAGCACTTTAATTCTAGAATTCTGTCTGCCCCATTTATCACAGCCGTTCAACCATGTAACCATCAGTACCATTGGGAACACAACAGCCCACTCCGGCCCCGGCCCGGGCACCACCTCAACGCTGATTTTATGTCGCCACCACTAGATCTGGATATCAATCAGACCAAAGGAGATAAAATATTCATTTGCGTTCCACAAGGTTTCACAGCCCCAAACTTGTATTCCACATGGAGCAGCTATAGATAGGAGGGGAAACTTCTAAGAATCATCACCAAGAAAATTCTGGATATCTGCAAGAAATTCAAGATGGGGGTCCGTGGGGCAGCGCCACTCGTTTGCCAGACCTGATGAATATCATCTTTTACTTCATATTATAATACACAATGGCTGACTGTAAACTCTTAAAGGTCAATGACACTTCAGTATCATAAAAACAATTCTCTACCCATTCAGGGCCATTTTTTTTGTCCATAGGGGGCGGTATAAGGAACAGTGAAATATTTTCTGATCTGTCATCATGACAATGCTTGGATGAGTGGGAAAAAGTGACAACCAGTTTTCTGTAAATTTTGCTCAGAAAAGTTATCAATTCCTTTCCCCCAATCGATTCAAACAAGTGCATTACTCACTAGGGGTAGAGAGTAATTTGGTATCATGGGTAGTAATTTGTTTTGGTAGATGACTTTTTACTAAAGCCACTCCGTTCCAAACCCAGTTTTCGCCTCTACATGCCCCTATTCCTCAACTCCTCCTCCGTCTATATGTTGTCATGGTAACAAACTACAAACAAACTCTGCGCAGTCTGACCCTGCAGTAACTCCTTCTACTTCTTGCTTACCAGGTAAATGGATATCAGCAGGGATTAAGCAACACACGGATAAATGTATGACTGAAGGATCAGACTACACTGCGTTTTGTTTGTAGTCTGTAACTATGGAGACATTAGAATTTTTCACAGGAGCTGTAAACACCAAATTGTAGGGGATTTGTTTTTGAGACATTTGCAGAGTTGACTATTTTTTTTTAAATTTTATTTTAGATGCACTGGAACATTAAGAAAATAGTTGCAAAATTGCCTTTACACTTTTAGTAGCCTAATGAACCATGACTTAGCCGTTCTAGACCATTAGAGGGAGTCTGTCACCCCCAAAATGCCTTTCAGACTAACTAAACAGTGATATAGGGAGATCACCTCCTAAAAAAAAATCATACTAGCAGTGTACCTGTGCCTGAGAAAATAACTTTTAATACATATGCAAACTAGGGGTTATCGTTGCACCCATGGCGGGACCATGAGCTGTGTGCACCATTATGCCTCCTCAATTTGTTTACTGGGAACGGCCCTAGCTTGTGATGGACAGTACTCACTCCTAAAGTGAATGCTGCCCTGTGGGTGTACCTATGTTAGCTGTGAAGTCAGACAGACAGTGGCTGGGTGCACTCCTCCACCTGGCTTTATGCGGACGCCGCTCACTACACTTCAGCAGGGAGGAACCAGGGAGGAGAACGCACTCAGCCACTAGTATCATTGCACATGCACACACATGCAGGGCAGCATTTGATCTAGAAACGAGCACTGTCCATCACAAGATAGGGTAATCCCCAAGACACAAATTGAAGGGGTGTAATGGTGTACCCAGCTATGGCTATGTTGTGAGTGCACCAAAAGCCCCCTCTTATGCATATGGATTAAAAGTGATTTTCACAAGCACTGCACCAGTAACATATATGATTTTTATAGGGTTGAAGGCAGATGGGGCATTTGGAGGTGACAAACTCCCTCTAAATTGTAGAGGTGCCGTTTGGAAACAGTATAAATATGGCCCCTTATACAGCCTAGAAAAATTGCAAATGTGATGAAATGAAATAACCAAAGTATAAAGCCCTGGTTTATTATCCCTCTCCTTATTGTCATACACCACGTAGTCAATTATCTCTGGTTTACTCAGGAAACAACGTGGCATCAGCGCAAAACCTACCGCAAAGCGGGCTAAATATTTGTCGCCATCTGCCATTCCCATTTATAGACCATGCGAATGGCATAACATTACACATCCGGAGCTGTTATCTTGGACCAGCACTCGCCCCATCTGTTGGAAATTCTGTTGACTTATCATTTGATGAGCAAACGCAGCACCGGCCGCGCCGGAGGAATTTATTAGAATATTCAGTCCATCTTCATTATCAGCAGGTTATACGTTCAGAGAGCACATCTTACAATATGGCACTGGCATTATTAATGGGGGAATCGTTAGGCTCCTTTGTACTGATCTGAGGCGCGAGGCTTTCTGTGCCTCACAAAGGTCCGTAGTCGCTGATATACTGAACATTAGCTTGGGTTCCTTGGAGGTACGGGTGTCCATCCTGTGGCCAGGGGCATAAATGCGGGTACAGAAGTCACACCCAGGTCCTGGATCCCAAGAGGCCAAAAAGCCCCTCGCACCTAGTAGGCAGAGGCAGTCGGGATATAGCTGCACAGCAGACTATAGACCTCAAGTTACCCCCTATATATTGGATAGGGGATAATTTGCAAATTGCTGGTGGTCAGACCGCTGGGACACCCAACGATCCTAAGATTGGGGTTCTGCAACATCGAAGATGTGCATGCTCAACTTCCACTCCATTCATCGTCTATGGGACTGTCAGAAATATATTGGCGCTGTACTCGTCTTTATCTGTCAGTCCCATAGACAATGAATGGGGCATGCGCGTGTCCGATCCATTCAAGATAGGGCTTTGCAAAGACCCGTTCTCCGGATTCTACAGATCATTGTAGTCCCAGCAGTCGACTTATGGGTGGGGTCCTATAGACAATGAATGGAGCAGAGGTCGAGAATGCGTATCTCTGATCCATTCAAAATGGGGCTCTGCAGAGACTTGTTTTTCAGATTCTATAGATCATTGGGGGGTCTCAGCAGTCGATCCCCCAGCAGTCAGTGAGTTATCCCTTATCTTATGGGTGGGGTCCCATAGACAATGAATGGAGTAGAGGTCGAGCATGGGCATCTCCGATCCATTCAAGATGGGGCTCAGCAGAGACCCGTTCTCTGGATTCAAGATGGGGCTTAGCAGAGACCCGTTCTCTGGATTCTACAGATCATTGTAGTCCCAGCAGTCGATCCCCCAGCGCTCAGCGAGTTACCCCTTATCTTATGGGTGGGGAATAACTTGTTATTTTGGGAATAATCGTTTAATAGAAGATAGCGCCCCATTCAGTATCCTCATCTATTACCATTGATCAGAGCGTCTCCAGAGGACCCCACACATCAGAACATCACAAGCCCAGCCCTAACACCGGCAGTGCAATGCCTCATATCACCTGCGGAGGCACTGCAGGGATATTAAACTCTTAGTGCTAACGTTTACAGCCGATCGCTGGTGATCGCAGCAGCATGGCATTCTGCGAGAAACCTATTGTCACAGGACCGTTCTTAAGAGAATTCCTACTATATATTTGCACCAGTTACTGCACAATCACACAATATCCCTCGGCAATAAAGAGGTTCACTTTCTTACCCAGAGCTGTAATCCGACTGCTGCAGGTCACAGCGCGGACTCTGCAGAAAGTAAAGGTCATGCTCAAAAACCAATCAGTCCTTTCATTTTTTTTTGTGTCTGATAAGCTTAAACTTTATAAATGTGTCAGGATTTAAGGTGGATTAGGAGCAAACTCTCTGGCGGTCAGGACTGAATAGAAGGAGAAGTTCTGAGAAGGAAGCGGTGGGTGCTGGCGGAGGGGGGAGGGGAGTCTGGTTTCACAAATGTGGGTCTTTGATGTAGAAAATCCCTGGCCGACTTCTTTCTGATCAGATGGCATAAAATGAATTATTGTAATGCGCAAACATTGCAAAAAATATATGCAGACGGGCCGACGTAGCCCCCCCGGGACCACCCTCCAGTGCATCCCAATTCTCAGCGCATTTTACGCTCTACTGCTGCACATTGTCTGTGTTCACACGCTGCTTTTTTTTTTCTAAAATTGCAGCAAAATAATGAACACGGGAAAAAAAAAAAACGCAATGTGTGAACACACCTTAACGATCTGCTCCAGTCGGCTTTACATGGGTTTGGACGGTGCCGGGACCCATGGTCTAACCAAAAACTGGGCCTATATTTCACCTATACAGGAATTGTTTATGGAGGAAATGAAGATTATGAATATATTGATGCTGCAGATTTATGCTCATTTCTTTACTGCAAATAGCACTAAATTACAGATGTAGCAGAGCCGAGCTTTCACTGTACAGGGGAACGTCGCCGCATCTCTAGGATAAAATAATGCAATCCTAAATCCAAGAGCTAAAAAACAAACCCCAGCGCCAAAATCTACCCTATGACAAACTCGGCTCTGCTACATCCGCAGGGAACCGACGGTAATTTCTTATTGAAAAGCAAAAAAATAAAATAAAACCAGCACCAGCTTCATAACAGAATTTATTTGGTCCCTGGTTTCTTCCACAGCTGTTGGGGG
The DNA here is from genome assembly GCF_046119375.1 of Phyllobates terribilis. Lineage (NCBI taxonomy): Eukaryota > Metazoa > Chordata > Amphibia > Anura > Dendrobatidae > Phyllobates > Phyllobates terribilis. The sequence goes on along the minus strand of NW_027362773.1, from coordinate 76,768,919 downwards.
ATAAGACCCGTTCCTGATATCAATATGTCCGCCCCCGTCTATGTACAGCGCTGACCCCACCTGACCCCGCCTTACGGGGGGCCACACACCCAATACAAAAGTTTCATTACTAATAACATTCAGAAGTACATTTCTAATTACCTGGAGAGCGGCTGACATCATTGCTTAGAGGGAGGAAGTATGTATGTGTGTGTGTGTGGTGGGGGAGGTGACGTTAGCTATTGCTCTCTGTAATCAGCCTGGGTTTAATTTGGTGACGATTGTGAATGTCATTAGTAGCTTATCTATAGGTTTTAGTCCCTGAAAAGTTAGAAATATCATTTTCATCCCTGTGGTTAGAACAGTGGCCTCCAACCGGTGGCTCTCCAGCTGGTGCAAGACTACTACTCCCGCCATGCGGTTTAGTGAGAGCCGCCGGTTGGAGAGCACTGACCTCGAATCAGTAGTATTTGCAGACCACAGCCTACGCCCATCGGCTTCCTCCGTTTCTACCCGGCATTGGTGCTGGGTCCACGGCAAATGCAATCTGGCTCGTTCGGATGCCAGTTAACCCTTTATCAGCTGTACTTGCCTTGGCAGGTCTGTACATGTCTATAAATCACCCCCACCCTGTCCTGTAAGATCTGTGCCTCTTGCTCGGTGAGCATGCCGAGATCCGCAGCCAAGGGCTCCCTGGCCGCGTAACGCGCGTGGAGCTCCTCCGCTCCCTTCCGCGATAAGTACAGTTCCCGCAATCGCCGGACCACGCCCCTGCGGAACAGGCAAACGGTGCCGAGGAGCTGCCCGTTGTATTTGTCCCAAGTGTCCCGCAGTCGATATCCATGGACCAATCCGGCCTCGTTATCCAGTAGCACCAGGGTCCCATCCGGGGTGCGGTGTAGATTGTTCGTCCCTCGCAACATGACGCGTGGGTCCCACTGGAGACTGAAGAGATTGCTCACCAGTCTGTCAAAGTTGGCGGTCAGATAGTCGAAGAGGATGAGATCCCCCCATTGTGCCAGCTCCACCACGCCTGGGTGACCCGAGCGCAGTTCCTCGCGCAAAGGGAGCAGCTTGCCGTCCTCGGCACGAAGGGCTAGAGGTGGCAAAACCGAACTCAGATTGTAAAGCCAAGGGGTGAGAGTGACCAACGACCCTGGCGTCCATCCCGTGCCCCCCAGTTCAGCATGGACTTGTGCCCACTGAGCGCCACCTACTTTGGAAAGGACGCAGGGTGGCACAGTGTGCAGTCCCAGGAGGCGAGAAAGGTAGAAAGAGAGGACTTCTCCCTGGATCTGCTCCGGATTAATCCCATAACGTACACATGCCCGACTGCCGTCGGAGAGGGTCACCAGTCTGTTAGTGCTGCGCCCACAGCCCTTCTCCATGGACACAACGCTCGCCGTCCGGGCAAACTCCTGCCAGTGTAAAGTGTACTCATCTGAGAAGCCCTGGGGCAGTGCCCTTTCCAGTGCTCGAGTCCAGAAGATCCCCTGCTCCAGGGAATTAAAGGTCTGTGAGTGGTTCCCCACAGGAGCGGTGCCCACCGGGTGCCCATAGGCAGTAGTACTATTTTCTGATCCAGATGGGAGACCCTCAGTTGCCGGAGGTGTCTGCGGAGAAAGTGCAGGGAGGCGTAAAGCTCGGGGTGCTCTTTGGGGGAGATATCCAGGGTGATCAGTCGGGTGAGAATCTTTCCATAACCAGAAAATACCCCCCACCAGGAGGAGGACTCCGGATATGATCAGTGCTCCGGCCGCTTTCATCCTGGAAGAAGACCCTATTCACACAGCTCGGAGGGTGTAGTGCAATTACTCCTATTAATCTCTGTCCGGTTTTCTCCGGGCACATCCCAAGGGTCTGGTCCTTTTCCCCTTTAGTAGGCACATTGTGTGTCTGCCCAGCTGGTTGTGTCCTGGAGTAAAGTGCCGGAGACCCCACAGGGGGCACATTGCTGGATGAAGACCTGGCACACAACTACTGGCATCTCATTGTGTCCTGTGCATGGCACATGCTGGGGGCTTTGTCTTCGGCGGATGAGACCCTCATGCCAACCAGGGTCTCCCAGTTCCTAGAAAGTTGCAATTAGCTCCTTGTATTAAGCAGGAGACCAAGCAAAGCCTTTGTGAAGGAGTGCGGAGAGCATGCAGGGCGCTGGGGGGCTCAGCCTGCAGCCCCTCTGCCTCTCTCCCTCTTATCTGTTGTGTGAAGCATTAGGCTTAGCATCTTCCAGATGAAGAAGAGAATATTCCCACACCCTCCCCAGCCCACTCCTGACCCCGCAGCTCCTCCTCTTAAAGGGGCAGGCTAAATCTGTCACAGCTTTTAAAGGATTCCAGATGCAAGAAGGGATTCTTTCTATTCACAGCTTAAGCTGTTGCAACATTTAGGAATTAACTCCACCATATGGCACTTTCATATGGCATTTAACCTATTGCACTAAACTTCCCTGCAGTCCTATACAATATATATATATATATATATATATATATATATATATATATATATATATATATCTATATATATATTGCAAATATGAAACTGTAATTCCGCTCTGTTACATTATAACAGGAGAGCATGTTCCTACATAGAGTAAAAGGGTTAAAAATATTTAGCTTCAAAGCCAAATATTTATCTTTATTTATTGTATATTTTCCTCAATTGGGAAGCAAAGAGTTAATGCAACATAAGCATCCCCCTATTATTAATTCACAGCCTCAGCACATTGTCCTGCAGCCCACCTGCTCACTAGGAGTAAGGTCACCCATGCAGGGTCTTCATTCTCCCCTCCTTAGATCTCCTAATTAGGATCTACTGCTACTGTATCTACCTGACCACAGAGAGCAGGACAGGAGCTCCCCCTAGAGGAACAATAGTGGTATTGCAGTTTGCTATTGTCCAACTCAGCTTGGAAGTCAGTTGTTTTTTTTTTAACCAAAGTATTTCTGGTCTTTACAGCTCATATTAAATGGTATTTCACATGGGAGTGACAGCTGCCGTATCCGCTCCCTGGAAAGGTCACATTCTGCACCATTTTTTTTCACTTTTAATATATAGAGATTTGAGCAGATGTTATTAGATTACTAACAAAAGACTGACTGTCACTTCCAAACAGAAAACTGGTGTGTACAGGTACGTACTAAGAGTAGTCGTCTCCATACATAACAAACAGATAAAGTGGCACTCTGTGGCGCTATAGCATGTAAGCATGAAATATATGACATTTTAATGACATTACTGCTCTAGGAATAGGTAAAAATGGAGTTGATTAGCACATAATTTGGTAAATTCATTCATGCCAAGCAGCCAACAACAAGGCGGTCTCCAGTTGCTGGGAGCCTAACCTAATGTGAATCCTCGCCTAGGCTAAAGCCTGCATTTATGGGTAGGTAGGATCCTGCTGTAATATCAATGGTGCATCCCAGGGGCCCAAGAGGTAAGGGGGCCCATTTCTACCTCCAAAATATGTGGAATTGTGCACTATGAGGAGCTATTGGAGAGCAAAGGAGCCATATACTGTTCTTGCACAGGGGCCCTTTCCTGTCTGTGACCGACAATGGTTGCGGCCAAAAACTCATTAACCTATTACGCTCCCTTATTTAGCATTTTGGGAGTTCCGCCACTTCTGAGTGACAGGTCTCGCTTGCCCAAGTGAGCGCTGTCTGTACTCAGCCCACGTGTCTGTGCATGCAACATTGATACTGCCTGAGCCCGGCTGCACGTACAGAGGCGCATTCTCCTCCCTTTAAAGGGTGCCTTCAAAGTGCCCATACAATGTTCATTTACCGGCAACATTGGCGCAATGTGCCGGCCCGGGGAGGCTTTATAAGGGCTGATTATGCTTCTCTGCAAAGTGGTATTGACAGACACAGTGCGCCAATGCTGCCAGGGAGCGTACACCTGGCTGCATTACGGATGACCCACAAGGCACAGCATCATGCTCATGCACGAGAGGTGCAAAGGCCCTGACTGTGACGTTGCCTATGTGATGGATGTCAATCACTTAATCACAACCCGCTCACGCCCCACGGGTGTGATTACAAGATCCGAGGCAGGATTATTCTGGGGGTGTTGAATGCCCCCATAGGCTAATCTTTATATGGTGGCGGTCCAGGAGGAGCTGGGGGGTTTACAGGCTCCTCCTAGGATCCTTCACAAGTTATTTATTATGTTTTGCTTATATAGCACCATTAATTCCACAGCGCTTTACAGACATCATCACTGTCCCCATTGGGGCTCACAATCTACATTCCCTATTAGCATGTCTTTAGGAGGAAACCGGAGAACCCGCAGGAAACCTACGCAAACATGGGGAGAACATATAAACTCTTTGTAGATGTTATCCTTGGGGGATTTGTTTCCAGGACTCCAACGCAGCAAAGCAACTGTGCTAACAACTGAGCCACCATGTAGTGCTAACCACTGAGCCACGGTACAGTGCTAACCACTGAGCCACGGTACAGTGCTAACCACTGAGCCACGGTACAGTGCTAACTACAGAGCCATAATGTAGTGCTAACCACTGAGCCACCATACAGTGCTAACCACAGAGCCACCTTACAGTGCTAACCACAGAGCCACCATACAGTGCTAACCACTGAGCAATCATGTAGTGCTAACCGCCGAGCCATCATGTAGTGCTAACCACCGAGCCATCATGTAGTGCTAACCACTGAGGCACCATGTAGTGCTAACAACAGAGCCGCCATACAGTGCTAACCACTCAGCCACCATACAGTACTAACCACCGAGCCTCCATGTATTGCTAACCACAGAGCCGCCATACAGTGCTAACCACTGAGGCACCATGTAGTGTTAACAACAGAGCCGCCATACAGTGCTAACCACTGAGCCACCATACAGTACTAACCACCGAGCCTCCATGTATTGCTAACCACAGAGCCGCCATACAGTGCTAACCACTGAGCCACCATACAGTACTAACCACCGAGCCACCATACAGTGCTAACCACTGAGCCACTGTGCTAATCAAATTCTGGGCAAGGGGAAGAGAAGAACCATGAATGGCCGCACAGCAGCCACATTATTTGCCTTTGTGATCTGTAACCATTGGGTGGAAACCTTCCGCTGATAATTACTAGGGGTCCGCAGTCCGCTAACGTCGGCGGCTCGCGCTTCTTTTCTGCACCCTCCATTGCCCTTCAAGTTCTGAAAGGTTTATGAGAAAAACAAGCGGCATCACAGAAGGAGCCGGATCTGATTGACACATGAGCTGATAAGCGAATGATTCCCTCCAGGGATTCCTCCCGGCTGCCAGCTCTGCTGCTGACATCCACACAGATGCTAATCACTCCACAATCACCCCAAATATTCCGGTACTCTAAATGCCAACCACACCTGCCGCCATCGTATTTATACCCTCCAGACTGGCAGGAGGACGGATCATAAATATTTATCTGAAGTCGGGTTAGATTCTAGTTTAACACTTCATGTGAATCCCCCCCCCCCCAAAAAAAAACTGCTCTGGGTTTGTTAAACTGTATCACCGCCTTTGGGTGCCCAACCATGGGAAGAAGTTAGCTACTTTATCCCCCACCGCTGTCACTATTTATCTACATTGATCGGAATTCATTGTCCTTCATGTAGTCGTCCATCTTTCTCCATAGTAAGAAGGGCAAGAAGTGTATTTCATTGTGATTGGCTGCCAGGAAGAACAAGGAGAGGAATTTAAAAGGACCAACTGATTGACCGGGTGACAGAGAAATTAGCCTTGTGAGATCTAATATGACTGTACATACTTTTCATCCTTAAGGATACTGTTTCAAGATAAGGAAGGATAAGGAAGGACGGCAGACAATTAATAATTGTTTCCTGGCATTAATTAATAGTACAAGTGATTATAAGTAATTTTGTAATAATATATCTTATCAGAGAACACTTACAGTATGAGCCACTTCTTCTCATCGCTGCCTCCTGAACTAATCCTTCACTCTGAAAAAAATTGCTACAATTCATATTGGTCAAAACAAGAGGGACCGTCAGCTCACTGAGGGATCAGATTACAGCTGCCTATTAGAATCTATGGAGGGAAGAACAAAGTAAGAGAGACATGCACACAAAGGGGCTCGTGTGGACTCGGTCAAGAGGAACTCATCTTAGTCAAAACAAGAGGGACCGCCAGCTCACCGAGAGATCAGATTACAGCTACTAAAATCTATGAAGGGAAGAACAAAGTAAGAAAGACATACAGACCACGGTGGTCAAAACAAGAGAGACTGCTTAGGTCAAAACAAACTCATCTGGACTTGGTCAAAACAAGAGGGACCGCCAGCTCACTGAGGGATCAGATTACAGGTACTACAATCTATGGAGGGAAGAACAAAGTAAAAGAGACATGCTGACCACAGTGGTCAAAACAAGAGAGACTGACTAGGTCAAAAGGGACTCATCTGGATTTAGTCAAGAGGAATTTGTCTTGGTCAAGACAAGAGGGATCATCAGCTCACTGAGGGATCAGATTACAGCTGCCTATTAGAATCTATGGAGGGAGGAACAAAGTAAGAGACATGCAGACCATGTTGGTCAAAACAAGAGGGACTGTCTAGGTAAAAAAGGACTCGTCTGGATTTGGTCAAGAGGAACTCGTCTTGGCCAAGACAAGAGGGACTGCCAGCTCACTGAGGGATCAGATTACAGCTGCCTATTAAAATCTATAGAGGGAGGAGCAAAGTAAGTGAGACATGCAGACCATGTTGGTCAAAACAAGAGGGTCTGCCTAGGTCAAAAGGGGCTCATCTGGACTTGGTCAAGAGGAACTTGTCTTGGTCAAAACAAGAGGAACCGCAAGCTCACTGAGGGATCAGCTTACAGCTGCCTATTAGAATCTATGGTGGGAGAAACAAAGTAAGAGAGACATGCAGACCACGTTGGTCAAAACAAGAGGGACTGCTGAGGTAAAAAGGGACTTGTCTGGACTTGGTCAAGAGAAACTCGTCTTGGTCAAACAGGAGGGACCGCCAGCTCACTGAGGGATCAGATTGCAGCTAACTATTAGAATCTATAAAGGGAGGAACAAAGTAAGAGAGACCATGCTGCTTCTTTCTCATAAGTGTTTTATTGTAGTACAGGATTCACAGCTACCATTCTCAGCAGGGGTGGACATGTCATTGGTGCAACCTGTGCAGCCGCACAGGGGCCCAAGCGGTAAGGGGGCCCATTTCCACCTGCAAAACATGTGGAATTGTGCATTGGAAAGGGCCCATATTTACTACTTGGGGTCATTTTTCTTAAAGAGGGAGATGCAGAAACCTGCAATAAAGCTTTATTGGAAAGGCCAAAATGAAACTTCTTGTATAATGTACAAATGATCCTCCATGTTACATTTGTCATATGTTTAACTCATACGCTCAGAACATGTGTTTCTACATTCAGCAGCCGCAACGTCCTTCCTGTAAACAATAATAAAAGGAAAGGGAAATTACACCAGGGAGGATAATGTTTCTTTAAGTCAACCTGAATGTCATTTTTTTTTGCCATGTCTCCCTAAGCCCTGTAGGCCCTGGCATCTACCCATGTTTGCTTGGTACTAATATATTAGCCCTAGAATTTTAATTCTGCCCCTCATAAGAGCAGCAGGGTTGTATCATGTATGTACAAACTGTGCAAAAGAAGCAATGATACCAGTTGGTAAGATTTATTTTCCATTCAAGGTGGAGAAAACTGAAATGTCAGCATGAGACCACGTTATCTAAGGAGAAAACATCAATTATAACATTGTATTTCTGGATACAACTCAGGAATGTAATCGGTGTTATACTTCCACCTAGTGGAAAAAAACAGGTAATGAAAATAGAGTTTTTATAATTGTGATTATAATGCCCAGAGATGAAGCCGCCAAGCTTAATATTATTATTATTAATAATATTAATAATAATAATAATAATAACTTATATAGAAAAAACCTGAGAACTGGCGCATCTACCACTTGGAAATAATAGTAGTTTATGGCCACTAAAAAAACTTATATCTTCTAATGATTTAACCATGAGGGATACAGTTACATTGAAATATACAATCCTACAGGGGAAATGAAGAGTTTTACAGATATTACATATAATCCTGCCTTCCACCCACTGACCAAAAATTACCTTTGCAGCTACTTTTATATAACTACTAACATACAGATCCCTATATGCAAGAATATACAATAATACTGTTCATATAAACAAGAATATAACTACTATAATACTGCCTCCTATGTACAAGAATATAACTACTATAATACTGCCCCCTATGTACAAGAATATAACTACTATAATACTGCCTCCTATGTACAAGAATATAACTACTATAATACTGCCCCCTATGTTCAAGAATATAACTACTATAATACTGCTCCTATGTACAAGAATATAACTACTATAATACTGCCCCTATGTACAAGAATATAACTACTATAATACTGCCCCTATGTACAAGAATATAACTACTATAATACTACCCCCTATGTACAAGAATATAACTACTATAATACTGCCCATATGTACAAGAATATAACTACTATAATACTGCCCCTATATACAAGAATATAACTACTATAATACTGCTCTTATGTACAAGAATATAACTACTATAATACTGCCCCTATGTACAAGAATATAACTACTATAATACTGCCCCTATATACAAGAATATAACTACTATAATACTGCTCTTATGTACAAGAATATAACTACTATAATACTGCCCTCTATGTACAAGAATATAACTACTATAATACTGCCCCCATATACAAGAATATAACTACTATAATACTGCCCTCTATGTACAAGAATATAACTACTATAATACTGCCCTCTATGTACAAGAATATAACTACTATAATACTGCCCCTATATACAAGAATATAACTACCATAATACTTCCCCTATGTACAAGAATATAACTACTGTAATACTGTCCCTATATACAAGAATATAACTACTATAAAACTGCCCCCTATGTACAAGAATATAACTACTATAATACTGCTCCTATGTACAAGAATAAAACTACTATAATACTGTCTCCTATGTACAGGAATATAACTACTATAATACTGCCCCCTATGTACAAGAATATAACTACTATAATACTGCCCCTATGTACAAGAATATAACTACTATAATACTGCTCCTATGTACAAGAATATAACTACTATAATACTGCCCCTATGTACAAGAATATAACTACTATAATACTGCCCCTATGTACAAGAATATAACTACTATAATACTGCTCCTATGTACAAGAATATAACTACTATAATACTGCTCCTATGTACAAGAATATAACTACTATAATACTGCCCCTATGTACAAGAATATAACTACTATAATACTGCCCCTATGTACAAGAATATAACTACTATAATACTGCCCCTATGTACAAGAATATAACTACTATAATACTGCTCCTATGTACAAGAATATAACTACTAAAATACTGCCCCTATGTACAAGAATGTAACTACTATAATACTGCCCCTATGTACAAGAATATAACTACTATAATACTGCCCCTATGTACAAGAATATAACTATTATAATACTGCCCCTATGTACAAGAATATAACTACTATAATACTGCTCCTATGTACAAGAATATAACTACTATAATACTGCCCCTATGTACAAGAATATAACTACTATAATACTGCCCCTATGTACAAGAATATAACTACTATAATACTGCTCCTATGTACAAGAATATAACTACTATAATACTGTCCCCTATGTACAAGAATATAACTACTATAATACTGCTCCTATGTACAAGAATATAACTACTATAATACTGCCCTCTATGTACAAGAATATAACTACTATAATACTGCCCCCATATACAAGAATATAACTACTATAATACTGCCCTCTATGTACAAGAATATAACTACTATAATACTGCCCTCTATGTACAAGAATATAACTACTATAATACTGCCCCTATATACAAGAATATAACTACTATAATACTTCCCCTATGTACAAGAATATAACTACTGTAATACTGTCCCTATATACAAGAATATAACTACTATAAAACTGCCCCCTATGTACAAGAATATAACTACTATAATACTGCTCCTATGTACAAGAATAAAACTACTATAATACTGTCTCCTATGTACAGGAATATAACTACTATAATACTGCCCCCTATGTACAAGAATATAACTACTATAATACTGCCCCTATGTACAAGAATATAACTACTATAATACTGCTCCTATGTACAAGAATATAACTACTATAATACTGCCCCTATGTACAAGAATGTAACTACTATAATACTGCCCCTATGTACAAGAATATAACTACTATAATACTGCTCCTATGTACAAGAATATAACTACTATAATACTGCCCCTATGTACAAGAATATAACTACTATAATACTGCCCCTATGTACAAGAATATAACTACTATAATACTGCTCCTATGTACAAGAATATAACTACTATAATACTGTCCCCTATGTACAAGAATATAACTACTATAATACTGCTCCTATGTACAAGAATATAACTACTATAATACTGCTCCTATGTACAAGAATATAACTACTATAATACTGCCCCCTATGTACAAGAATATAACTACTATAATACTGCTCCTATGTACAAGAATATAACTACTATAATACTGCTCCTATGTACAAGAATATAACTACTATAATACTGCCCCTATGTGCAAGAATAAAACTACTATAATACTGCCCCCTATGTACAAGAATATAACTACTATAATACTGCCCCCTATGTACAAGAATATAACTACTATAATACTGCTCCTATGTACAAGAATAAAGCTACTATAATACTGCCCCTATGTACAAGAATATAATTACTATAATACTGCTCCTATGTACAAGAATATAACTACTATAATACTGCCTCTATGTACAAGAATATAACTAATATAATACTGCCCCTATGTACAAGAATATAACTACTATAATACTGCTCCTATGTACAAGAAAATAACTACTATAATACTGCCCCTATGTACAAGAATATAACTACTATAATACTGCCCCCTATGTACAAGAATATAACTACTATAATACTGCCCCCTATGTACAAGAATATAACTACTATAATACTGCCCCCTATGTACAAGAATAAAACTACTATAATACTGCCCCCTATGTACAAGAATATAACTACTATAATACTGCTCCTATGTACAAGAATATAACTACTATAATACTGCTCCTATGTACAAGAATAAAACTACTATAATACTGCCCCCTATGTACAAGAATATAACTACTATAATACTGCTCCTATGTACAAGAATAAAGCTACTATAATACTGCCCCTATGTACAAGAATATAATTACTATAATACTGCTCCTATGTACAAGAATATAACTACTATAATACTGCCCCTATGTACAAGAATATAACTTCTATAATACTGCCCCCTATGTACAAGAATATAACTACAATAATACTGCCCCTATGTACAAGAATATAACTACTATAATATTGCCCCTATGTACAAGAATATAACTACTATAATACTGCTCCTATGTACAAGAATATAACTACTATAATACTGCCCGTATGTACAAGAATATAAATACTATAATACTGCCCCCTATGTACAAGAATATAACTACTATAATACTGCCCCCTATGTACAAGAATAAAACTACTATAATACTGTCCCCTATTTACAAGAATATAACTACTATAATACTACTCCTATGTACAAAAATATAACTACTATAATACTGCTCCTATGTACAAGAATATAATTACTATAATACTGCCCCCTATGTACAAGAATATAACTACTATAATACTGCTCCTATGTACAAGAATATAACTACTATAATACTGCTCCTATGTACAAGAATAAAACTACTATAATACTGCCCCCTATGTACAAGAATATAACTACTATAATACTGCTCCTATGTACAAGAATAAAGCTACTATAATACTGCCCCTATGTACAAGAATATAATTACTATAATACTGCTCCTATGTACAAGAATATAACTACTATAATACTGCCCCTATGTACAAGAATATAACTTCTATAATACTGCCCCCTATGTACAAGAATATAACTACAATAATACTGCCCCTATGTACAAGAATATAACTACTATAATATTGCCCCTATGTACAAGAATATAACTACTATAATACTGCTCCTATGTACAAGAATATAACTACTATAATACTGCCCGTATGTACAAGAATATAAATACTATAATACTGCCCCCTATGTACAAGAATATAACTACTATAATACTGCCCCCTATGTACAAGAATAAAACTACTATAATACTGTCCCCTATTTACAAGAATATAACTACTATAATACTACTCCTATGTACAAAAATATAACTACTATAATACTGCTCCTATGTACAAGAATATAATTACTATAATACTGCCCCCTATGTACAAGAATATAACTACTATAATACTGCTCCTATGTACAAGAATATAACTACTATAATACTGCTCCTATGTACAAGAATATAACTACTATAATACTGCCCCTATGTGCAAGAATAAAACTGCTATAATACTGCTCCCTATGTACAAGAATATAACTACTATAATACTGCCCCCTATGTACAAGAATATAACTACTATAATACTGTCCCCTATGTACAAGAATATAACTACTATAATACTGCCCCCTATGTACAAGAATATAACTACTATAATACTGCCCCCTATGTACAAGAATATAACTACTATAATACTGCCCCCTATGTACAAGAATATAACTACTATAATACTGCTCCTATGTACAAGAATAAAGCTACTGTAATACTGCCCCTATGTACAAGAATATAATTACTATAATACTGCTCCCATGTACAAGAATATAACTACTATAATACTGCCTCTATGTACAAGAATATAACTACTATAATACTGCCGCTATGTACAAGAATATAACTACTATAATACTGCTCCTATGTACAAGAATATAACTACTATAATACTGCCCCTATGTACAAGAATATAACTACTATAATGCTGCCCCTATGTACAAGAATATAACTACTATAATACTGCCCCCTATGTACAAGAAAAAAACTACTATAATACTGCCCCCTATGTACAAGAATATAACTACTATAATACTGCTCCTATGTACAAGAATATAACTACTATAATACTGCTCCTATGTACAAGAATAAAACTACTATAATACTGCCCCCTATGTACAAGAATATAACTACTATAATACTGCCCCTATGTACAAGAATATAACTACTATAATACTGCTCCTATGTACAAGAATAAAGCTACTATAATACTGCCCCTATGTACAAGAATATAATTACTATAATACTGCTCCTATGTACAAGAATATAACTACTATAATACTGCCCCCTATGTACAAGAATATAACTACTATAATACTGCCCCCTATGTACAAGAATAAAACTACTATAATACTGCCCCCTATGTACAAGAATATAACGACTATAATACTGCTCCTATGTACAAGAATATAACTACTATAATACTGCTCCTATGTACAAGAATATCACTACTATAATACTGCCCCCTATGTACAAGAATATAACTACTATAATACTGCCCCCTCTGTACAAGAATATAACTACTATAATACTGCTCCTATGTACAAGAATAAAACAATTATAATACTGCCCCCTATGTACAAGAATATAATTACTATAATACTGCTCCTATGTACAAGAAAAAAAACTACTATAATACTGCCCCTATGTACATGAATATAACTACTATAATACTGCCCCCTATGTACAAGAATATAACTACTATAATACTGCTCCTATGTACAAGAATAAAACTACTATAATACTGCCCCCTATGTACAAGAATATAACTACTATAATACTGCCCCCTATGTACAAGAATATAACTACTATAATACTGCTCCTATGTACAAGAATATAACTATTATAATACTGTCCCCTATGTGCAAGAATATAACTACTATAATACTGCCTGCTATGTACAAGAATATACCTACTATAATACTGTCCCTATGTACAAGAATATAAATACTATAATACTGCCCTCTATGTGCAAGAATATAACTACTATAATACTGCCCCCTATGTACAAGAATATAACTACTATAATACTGCCCCTATGTACAAAATATAACTACTATAATACTGCCCCTTATGTACAAGAATATAACTACTATAATACTGCTTCTATGTACAAGAATATAACTACTATAATACTGCTCCTATGTACAAGAATATAACTACTATAATACTGCCCCTATGTACAAGAATATAACTACTATAATACTGCCCCCTATGTACAAGAATATAACTACTATAATACTGCTCCTATGTACAAGAATAAAACTACTATAATACTGCCCCCTATGTACAAGAATATAACTACTATAATACTGCCCCCTATGTACAAGAATATAATTACTATAATACTGCTCCTATGTACAAGAATATAACTACTATAATACTGCCCCCTATGTACAAGAATATAACTACTATAATACTGCCCCCTATGTACAAGAATAAAACTACTATAATACTGCCCCCTATGTACAAGAATATAACTACTATAATACTGCTCCTATGTACAAGAATATAACTACTATAATACTGCTCCTATGTACAAGAATAAAACTACTATAATACTGCCCCCTATGTACAAGAATATAACTACTATAATACTGCCCCCTATGTACAAGAATATAACTACTATAATACTGCTCCTATGTACAAGAATATAACTACTATAATACTGCCCCCTATGTGCAAGAATATAACTACTATAATACTGCCTGCTATGTACAAGAATATAACTACTATAATACTGTCCCTATGTACAAGAATATAAATACTTGAATACTGCCCCCTATGTGCAAGAATATAACTACTATAATACTGCCCCCTATGTACAAGAATATAACTACTATAATACTGCCCCTATGTACAAAATATAACTACTATAATACTGCCCCTTATGTACAAGAATATAACTACTATAATACTGCTTCTATGTACAAGAATATAACTACTATAATACTGCCCCCTATGTACAAAAATAAAACCACTATAATACTGCCCCTATGTACAAGAATATAACTACTATAATACTGTCTCCTATGTGCAAGAATATAACTACTATAATACTGCTTCTATGTACAAGAATATAACTACTATAATACAGCCCATATGTACTAGAATATAACTACTATAATACTGTTCCTATGTACAAGAATATAACTACTATAATACTGCCCCTATTCACAAGAATATAACTACTATAACACTGCTCCTATGTACAAGAATATAACTACTATAATACTGCTCCTATGTATAGGAATATTACTACTATGATACTGCCCCCTATGTACAAGAATATAACTACTATATTACTGCCCCTATGTACAAGAATATAACTACTATAATACTGCTCCTATGTACAAGAATATAGCTACTATAATACTGCCCCCTATGTACAAGAATATAACTACTATAATACTGCTTCCTATGTACAAGAATATAACAACTATAATACTGCTCCTATGTACAAGAATATAACTACTATAATACTGCTCCTATGTACAAGAATATAACTACTATAATACTGCTCCTATGTACAAGAATATAACTACTATAATACTACTCCTATGTACAAGAATATAACTACTATAATACTGCTCCTATGTACAAGAATATAACTATTATAATACTGCTCCTATGTACAAGAATATAACTACTATAATACTGCTCCTATGTACAAGAATATAACTACTATAATACTGCTCCTATGTACAAGAATATAACTACTATAATATTGCCCCCTATGTACAAGAATATAACTACTATAATACTGCTCCTATGTACAAGAATATAACTACTATAATACTGCCCCCTATGTACAAGAATATAACTACTATAATACTGCTTCTATGTACAAGAATATAACTACTATAATACTGCCCCTATGTACAACAATATAACTACTATAATACTGCTCCTATGTACAAGAATATAACTACTATAATACTGCCCCCTATCTGCCCCCTATGTACAAGACTATAACTACTATAATACTGCTCCTATGTGCAAGAATATAACTACTATAATGCTGCTCCTATGTACAAGAATATAGCTACTATAATACTGCCCCCTATGTACAAGAATATAACTACTATAATACTGCTCCCTATGTACAAGAATATAACTACTATAATACTGCTCCTATGTAGAAGAATATAACTACTATAATACTGCTCCTATGTACAAGAATATAACTACTATAATACTGCCCCTATGTACAAGAATATAACTACTATAATACTGCTCCTATGTACAAGAATATAACTACTATAATACTGCTCCTATGTACAAGAATATAACTATTATAATACTGCTCCTATGTACAAGAATATAACTACTATAATGCTGCTACTATGTACAAGAATATAACTACTATAATACTGCTCCTATGTACAAGAATATAACTATTATAATATTGCCCCCTATGTACAACACTATAACTACTATAATACTGCTCCTATGTACAAGAATATAACTACTATAATACTGCTCCTATGTACAAGAATATAGCTACTATAATACTGCCCCCTATGTACAAGAATATAACTACTATAATACTGCTCCTATGTACAAGAATAAAGCTACTGTAATACTGCCCCTATGTACAAGAATATAATTACTATAATACTGCTCCTATGTACAAGAATATAACTACTATAATACTGCCAATATGTACAAAATATAACTACTATAATACTGCCCCTATGTACAAGAATATAATTACTATAATACTGCTCCTATGTACAAGAATATAACTACTATAATACTGCCCCTATGTACAAGAATATAACTACTATAATACTGCCCCCTATGTACAAGAATATAACTACTATAATACTGCCCCCTATGTACAAGAATATAACTACTATAATACTGCCCCCTATGTACAAGAATAAAACTACTATAATACTGCCCCCTATATACAAGAATATAACTACTATAATACTGCTCCTATGTACAAGAATATAACTACTATAATACTGCTCCTATGTACAAGAATAAAACTACTATAATACTGCCCCCTATGTACAAGAATATAACTACTATAATACTGCCCCCTATGTACAAGAATATAACTACTATAATACTGCTCCTATGTACAAGAATAAAGCTACTATAATACTGCCCCTATGTACAAGAATATAATTACTATAATACTGCTCCTATGTACAAGAATATAACTACTATAATACTGCCCCCTATGTACAAGAATATAACTACTATAATACTGCCCCCTATGTACAAGAATAAAACTACTATAATACTGCCCCCTATGTACAAGAATATAACTACTATAATACTGCTCCTATGTACAAGAATATAACTACTATAATACTGCTCCTATGTACAAGAATATAACTACTATAATACTGCCCCCTATGTACAAGAATATAACTACTATAATACTGCCCCCTCTGTAGAAGAATATAACTACTATAATACTGCTCCTATGTACAAGAATATAACTACTATAATACTGCTCCTATGTACAAGAATATAACTACTATAATACTGTCCCTATGTAGAAGAATATAAATACTATAATACTGCCCCCTATGTGCAAGAATATAACTACTATAATACTGCCCCTATGTACAAGAATATAACTACTATAATACTGCCCCTATGTACAAAATATAACTACTATAATACTGCCCCTTATGTACAAGAATATAACTACTATAATACTGCTTCTATGTACAAGGATATAACTACTATAATACTGCTCCTATGTACAAGAATATAACTACTATAATACTGCCCCTATGTACAAGAATATAACTACTATAATACTGCCCCCTATGTACAAGAATATAACTACTATAATACTGCTCCTATGTACAAGAATAAAACTACTATAATACTGCCCCCTATGTACAAGAATATAACTACTATAATACTGCCCCCTATGTACAAGAATATAACTACTATAATACTGCCCCCTATGTACAAGAATATAACTACTATAATACTGCTCCCTATGTACAAGAATATAACTACTATAATACTGATCCTATGTACAAGAATATAACTACTATAATACTGCTCCTATGTACAAGAATATAACTACTATAATACTGCCCCTATGTCCAAGAATATAACTACTAGAATACTGCTCCTATGTACAAGAATATAACTATTATAATACTGCTCCTATGTACAAGAATATAACTACTATAATACTGCTCCTATGTACAAGAATATAACTACTATAATATTGCCCCCTATGTACAAGACTATAACTACTATAATACTGCTCCTATGTACAAGAATTTAACTACTATAATACTGCTCCTATGTACAAGAATATAGCTACTATAATACTGCCCCCTATGTACAAGAATATAACTACTATAATACTGCTCCTATGTACAAGAATAAAGCTACTGTAATACTGCCCCTATGTACAAGAATATAATTACTATAATATTGCTCCTATGTACAAGAATATAACTACTATAATACTGCCTCTATGTACAAGAATATAACTACTATAATACTGCCCCTATGTACAAGAATATAACTACTATAATACTGCTCCTATGTACAAGAATATAACTACTATAATACTGCCCCTATGTACAAGAATATAACTACTATAATACTGCCCCCTATGTACAAGAATATAACTACTATAATACTGCCCCCTATGTACAAGAATATAACTACTATAATACTGCCCCCTATGTACAAGAATAAAACTACTATAATACTGCCCCCTATATACAAGAATATAACTACTATAATACTGCTCCTATGTACAAGAATATAACTACTATAATACTGCTCCTATGTACAAGAATAAAACTACTATAATACTGCCCCCTATGTACAAGAATATAACTACTATAATACTGCCCCCTATGTACAAGAATATAACTACTATAATACTGCCCCTATGTACAAAATATAACTACTATAATACTGCCCCTTATGTACAAGAATATAACTACTATAATACTGCTTCTATGTACAAGAATATAACTACTATAATACTGCTCCTATGTACAAGAATATAACTACTATAATACTGCCCCTATGTACAAGAATATAACTACTATAATACTGCCCCCTATGTACAAGAATATAACTACTATAATACTGCTCCTATGTACAAGAATAAAACTACTATAATACTGCCCCCTATGTACAAGAATATAACTACTATAATACTGCCCCCTATGTACAAGAATATAATTACTATAATACTGCTCCTATGTACAAGAATATAACTACTATAATACTGCCCCCTATGTACAAGAATATAACTACTATAATACTGCCCCCTATGTACAAGAATAAAACTACTATAATACTGCCCCCTATGTACAAGAATATAACTACTATAATACTGCTCCTATGTACAAGAATATAACTACTATAATACTGCTCCTATGTACAAGAATAAAACTACTATAATACTGCCCCCTATGTACAAGAATATAACTACTATAATACTGCCCCCTATGTACAAGAATATAACTACTATAATACTGCTCCTATGTACAAGAATATAACTACTATAATACTGCCCCCTATGTGCAAGAATATAACTACTATAATACTGCCTGCTATGTACAAGAATATAACTACTATAATACTGTCCC
The DNA here is from genome assembly GCF_046119375.1 of Phyllobates terribilis. Taxonomy (NCBI): domain Eukaryota; kingdom Metazoa; phylum Chordata; class Amphibia; order Anura; family Dendrobatidae; genus Phyllobates; species Phyllobates terribilis. The sequence goes on along the minus strand of NW_027362773.1, from coordinate 76,749,255 downwards.
TATGTACAAGAATATAAATACTTGAATACTGCCCCCTATGTGCAAGAATATAACTACTATAATACTGCCCCCTATGTACAAGAATATAACTACTATAATACTGCCCCTATGTACAAAATATAACTACTATAATACTGTCCCTTATGTACAAGAATATAACTACTATAATACTGCTTCTATGTACAAGAATATAACTACTATAATACTGCTTCTATGTACAAGAATATAACTACTATAATACAGCCCATATGTACTAGAATATAACTACTATAATACTGTTCCTATGTACAAGAATATAACTACTATAATACTGCCCCTATTCACAAGAATATAACTACTATAACACTGCTCCTATGTACAAGAATATAACTACTATAATACTGCTCCTATGTATAGGAATATTACTACTATGATACTGCCCCCTATGTACAAGAATATAACTACTATAATACTGCCCCTATGTACAAGAATATAACTACTATAATACTGCTCCTATGTACAAGAATATAGCTACTATAATACTGCCCCCTATGTACAAGAATATAACTACTATAATACTGCTTCCTATGTACAAGAATATAACTACTATAATACTGCTCCTATGTACAAGAATATAACTACTATAATACTGCTCCTATGTGCAAGAATATAACTACTATAATACTGCTCCTATGTACAAGAATATAACTACTATAATACTGCTCCTATGTACAAGAATATAACTACTATAATACTGCTCCTATGTACAAGAATATAACTACTATAATACTGCTCCTATGTACAAGAATATAACTACTATAATGCTGCTCCTATGTACAAGAATATAACTACTATAATACTGCTCCTATGTACAAGAATATAACTACTATAATATTGCCCCCTATGTACAAGAATATAACTACTATAATACTGCTCCTATGTACAAGAATATAACTATTATAATACTGCCCCCTATGTACAAGAATATAACTACTATAATACTGCTTCTATGTACAAGAATATAACTACTATAATACTGCCCCTATGTACAACAATATAACTACTATAATACTGCTCCTATGTACAAGAATATAACTACTATAATACTGCCCCCTATCTGCCCCCTATGTACAAGACTATAACTACTATAATACTGCTCCTATGTACAAGAATATAACTACTATAATACTGCTCCTATGTACAAGAATATAGCTACTATAATACTGCCCCCTATGTGCAAGAATATAACTACTATAATACTGCCCCCTATGTACAAGAATATAACTACTATAATACTGCCCGTATGTACAAAATATAACTACTATAATACTGCCCCTTATGTACAAGAATATAACTACTATAATACTGCTTCTATGTACAAGAATATAACTACTATAATACTGCTCCTATGTACAAGACTATAACTACTATAATACTGCCCCTATGTACAAGAATATAACTACTATAATACTGCCCCCTATGTACAAGAATATAACTACTATAATACTGCTCCTATGTACAAGAATAAAACTACTATAATACTGCCCCTATGTACAAGAATATAACTACTATAATACTGCCCCCTATGTACAAGAATATAACTACTATAATACTGCCCCCTATGTACAAGAATATAACTACTATAATACTGCTCCCTATGTACAAGAATATAACTACTATAATACTGCTCCTATGTACAAGAATATAACTACTATAATACTGCTCCTATGTACAAGAATATAACTACTATAATACTGCCCCTATGTACAAGAATATAACTACTATAATACTGCTCCTATGTACAAGAATATAACTACTATAATACTGCTCCTATGTACAAGAATATAACTATTATAATACTGCTCCTATGTACAAGAATATAACTACTATAATGCTGCTACTATGTACAAGAATATAACTACTATAATACTGCTCCTATGTACAAGAATATAACTACTATAATACTGCTCCTATGTACAAGATTATAACTACTATAATACTGCCCCTATGTACAAGATTATAACTACTATAATACTGCCCCTTTGTACAAGAATATAACTACTATAATGCTGCTACTATGTACAAGAATATAACTACTATAATACTGCTCCTATGTACAAGATTATAACTACTATAATACTGCTCCTATGTACAAGATTATAACTACTATAATACTGCCCCTATGTACAAGAATATAACTACTATAATACTGCTCCCATGTACAAGAATATAACTACTATAATACTGCCCCTTATCTTTTAATATCAAGTATTCTTGATCATCCACCTGGGCCACTGGTTGGATGTGACTCTCGCTATGTTCGGGGGGTTGGAGACTGAGTTGCTGAATCTCTGGATATAACTGATTGTACAATTCCCTCCTTAATCTGAGGTATAAATAGCGGCGGTGCCATCACCCTGTGTGAGATCTCTTCTCACCTCTCCGCTTGTCATCCTGTTCTCTGTTCGGCTCTTCTCCAGATAAATTGGTCTTTTTTAACTCTCTCTGTTCTTCTGCAGGAGCTCGATGACCTGACTGTGAGGGGATCATAACTTATAGAAATGTCTGCCAGTATCAAGTATAAAAGTATGCTCTAGTCTATATGGATCTACCTTTTAGAATATGAAAACTTTGTTCCACCTCTATGTTGTGTGGGGACAGCGAAGTGACAACATTTCATACTCACCATATTAGTTGACCCTAATTTATAATGTGTATATATAATCATTGTGCATAAGAAACTGTCCTGTCCTGATCCTGAGTTACATCCTGTATTATACTCCAGAGCTGCACTCACTATTCTGCTGGTGCAGTCACTGTGTACATACATTACATTACTGATCCTGAGTTACATCCTGTATTATATTCCAGAGCTGCACTCACTATTCTGCTTGTGCAGTCACTGTGTACATACATTACATTTCTGATCCTGTACTGATCCTGAGTTACATCCTGTATTATACTCCAGAGCTGCACTCACTATTCTGCTGGTGCAGTCTCTGTGTACATACATTACTGATCCTGTACTAATCCTGAGTTACATCCTGTATTATACTCCAGAGCTGCACTCACTATTCTGCTGGTGCAGTCACTGTGTACATACATTACATTACTGATCCTGTACTGATCCTGAGTTACATCCTGTATTATACTCCAGAGCTGCACTCACTATTCTGCTGGTGCAGTCTCTGTGTACATACATTACTGATCCTGTACTAATCCTGAGTTACATCCTGTATTATACTCCAGAGCTGCACTCACTATTCTGCTGGTGCAGTCACTGTGTACATACATTACTGATCCTGTACTGATCCTGAGTTACATCCTGTATTATACTCCAGAGCAGCACTGACTATTCTACTGGTCCAGTCACTGTGTACATACATTACTGATCTTTAGTTACATCCTGTATTATACTCCAGAGCTGCAGTCACTATTCTGCTGGTCCAGTCACTGTGTACATACATTACTGATCCTGAGTTACATCCTGTATTATACTCCAGAGCTGCACTCACTATTCTGCTGGTGCAGTCACTGTGTACATACATTACATTACTGATCCTCTACTGATCCTGAGTTACATCCTGTATTATACTCCAGAGCTGCACTCACTATTCTGCTGGTGCAGTCACTGTGTACATACATTACATTACTGATCCTGTACTGATCCTGAGTTACATCCTGTATTATACTCCAGAGCTGCACTCACTATTCTGCTGGTGCAGTCACTGTGTACATACATTACATTACTGATCCTGAGTTACATCCTGCATTATACTCCAGAGCTGCACTCACTATTCTACTGGTGCAGTCACTGTGTACATACATTACATTACTGATCCTGAGTTACATCCTGTATTATACCCCAGAGCTGCACTCACTATTCTGCTGGTGCAGTCACTGTGTACATACATTACTGATCTTTAGTTACATCCTGTATTATACTCCAGAGCTGCAGTCACTATTCTGCTGGTCCAGTCACTGTGTACATACATTACTGATCCTGAGTTACATCCTGTATTATACTCCAGAGCTGCACTCACTATTCTGCTGGTGCAGTCACTGTGTACATACATTACATTACTGATCCTCTACTGATCCTGAGTTACATCCTGTATTATACTCCAGAGCTGCACTCACTATTCTGCTGGTGCAGTCACTGTGTACATACATTACATTACTGATCCTGTACTGATCCTGAGTTACATCCTGTATTATACTCCAGAGCTGCACTCACTATTCTGCTGGTGCAGTCACTGTGTACATACATTACATTACTGATCCTGAGTTACATCCTGTATTATACTCCAGAGCTGCACTCACTATTCTACTGGTGCAGTCACTGTGTACATACATTACATTACTGATCCTGAGTTACATCCTGTATTATACTCCAGGGCTGCACTCCCTATTCTGCTGGTGCAGTCACTGTTTACATACATTACATTACTGATCCTGAGTTACATCCTGTATTATACCCCAGAGCTGCACTCACTATTCTGCTGGTGCAGTCACTGTGTACATACATTACATTACTGATCCTGTACTGATCCTGAGTTACATCCTGTATTATACTCCAGAGCTGCACTCACTATTCTGCTGGTGCAGTCACTGTGTACATACATTACTGATCCTGTACTGATCCTGAGTTACATCCTGTATTATACTCCAGAGCTGCACTCACTATTCTGCTGGTGCAGTCACTGTGTACATACATTACTGATCCTGTACTGATCCTGAGTTACATCCTGTATTATATTCCAGAGCTGCACTCACTATTCTGCTGGTGCAGTCACTGTGTACAGTGATCATTACTGATCCAGAGTTACATCCTGTATTATACTCCAGAGCTGCACTCCCTATTCTGATCCTGTACTGATCCTGAGTTACATCCTGTATTATATTCCAGAGCTGCACTCACTATTCTGCTGGTGCAGTCACTGTGTACAGTGATCATTACTGATCCAGAGTTACATCCTGTATTATACTCCAGAGCTGCACTCCCTATTCTGCTGGTGCAGTCACTGTGTACATACATCCTGTATTATACCCCAGAGCTGCACTCACTATTCTGCTGGTGCAGTCACTGTGTACATACATTACATTACTGATCCTGTACTGATCCTGAGTTACATCCTGTATTATACTCCAGAGCTGCACTCACTATTCTGCTGGTGCAGTCACTGTGTACATACATTACATTACTGATCCTGAGTTACATCCTGAATTATACTCCAGAGCTGCTCTCACTATTCTGCTGGTGCAGTCACTGTGTACATACATTACATTACTGATCCTGGGTTACATCCTGAATTATACTCTATGTACACAGTCCTACATGAACACCGCTAGGTGCAGATAGGGGTGGTTTTACCAGGTAGTCTACTCATTCTTCCAATACCTCCTGGTGGTCTGCTGTCCAGAGAATGGGTTGTTGGGACAAAACGGCGTAGTTTCTTTTAAGCCTGGTCCTACCCGCGTTCTTCTTTTTCTCCGTGGGTGTTGTTGTGTTCTTTACAGCACAGTGAGATGGAGGTGGGGGGGGATAGTTTGCTGATGGAGATGATCCCTGTGACACCATTTCTTCCAGTCCTTATCTTTCTGCCTGACAATACTCTGCACTGCTAGTTCAGGAACTCTACCTGACCTGTGCTTAGCTTCACTCCTGACTTGAATCCTTTTCACTTGCAGGGGCGCTTCTGTGAGATGCAGAACACACACACCACCTTTCTCTTCGACTCCAGCCAGACAGTAAACAACTTCCCCACAATCCTCCTGGGGCTCTGCTAAAACACTCCCCTTCTCATGTGACTGTGTTAACCCCTCTAGTTGCTGGATGCTTCTGGAGCACAACACTTCCTGTCTCCTGTGCTTGTGTTACTTCAAATAGTTACATCTTGTATTATACTCCAGAGCTGCACTCACAGTGCACTGTGTACATTACATTACTGATCCTGTACTGATTCTGTGTTTATTTATTCATGCATTTTGAATTAACAATGATGTAAACGCCATTTTTCCCAGGTTTTGTCACACAGTCACCCACGCTTCATCTCGGAGAATTGTCTCTTCTCACCTCTTCCTCTCTGTTCTCTTGGGAATAAAATGCATAATGAATTATCAGAGCCTTACTGACATTAAGTGTGAAGAGCTGTAAATAGGCTCATTGGAAGTGCATGGAATCTTTATTGTACTTATGTACGCCTATAATTCCATTTGCCACCTTTCGGTTGATTCTATACAAATCTGACATGTGGTTTGTGACGCCTACAGCTCATCTAACCATTAATTAGCTGAAATCGTCAACAATGATGTCTTGGCATGGCCCTTTAAATGAGAATTTTCTATCAGCGATATGGCTCTTTTCTTGCTCTTTTTGCCATCTGGTGGTAAGAAGGAGAACTACAACCATACGTTTAAATTTCTTAAAAGACAACTTTTTGCCCTTTTCTGACAAGTCATTACGATCTGTATTTCCATAAATAGCTATTTTTTTGACATGTAGTTTTTTTCCATTACCAATCATCTGAAAGAGAATCTACATGCTTCCAAAATTTCCAGCGTCACCTCTGAGCTACAGTTTCGGGCGTCCATTATTTTTGATAGGTCTTATAAACAACCTTGCCCCTTTGTAGGCTGTTAATGATGGAGCAGGCTGTGGTCTGTGGGACACATCTCTGATAGATCCCAGATCAATCATGATTGCTTCTCAGTAGTTGAACCTCTAAATTATAACTTTATGGAAAAGTTTTGTCGTGTCTTAATCAATGGGAGACCGAGTGCTAAACCTCCCATTAAAAAGAAGGGGCAGACGTACTTGGCCAAACTTTGCTTTTCTCCGAGATTGAAGACAGACTTTCTTCTGAGGGCGTCTACAGTCTTGGAGGAGATCAGTGCTTGGCTGAGAGTTTCTGCCCCTCCACTTGAGCAATTGATGAGAGCCTCAGCTCCCGGACCCCCATAGATAAAAAATTCTGATATGTTTCGAAAGTTATCCAAAAGCGCCGATACCCTTTATCAGAGAAATTAGCCCTATGGGAGTGAGCATGGCTGACATTAATAGCTGTCCAGAAAGAGTACATGGCTGTCACTGGTGGCTGTCCAGATAGAGGACATGGCTGTCACTGGTGGCTGTCCAGATAGAGGACATGGCTGTCACTGGAAGATGTCCAGAGAGAGAACATGGCTGTCACTGGTAGCTGTCCAGAAAGAGGACATGGCTGTCACTGGTAGATGTCCAGAGAGAGAACATGGCTGTCACTGGTAGCTGTCCAGAAAGAGGACATGGCTGTCACTGGTAGATGTCCAGAGAGAGAACATGGCTGTCACTGGTAGCTGTCCAGAAAGAGGACATGGCTGTCACTGGTAGATGTCCAGAAAGAGGACATGGCTGTCACTGGTAGATGTCCAGAAAGAGGACATGGCTGTCACTGGTAGATGTCCAGAAAGAGGACATGGCTGTCACTGGTAGCTGTCCAGAAAGAGGACATGGCTGTCACTGGTAGATGTCCAGAAAGAGGACATGGCTGTCACTGGTAGCTGTCCAGATAGAGGACATGGCTGTCACTGGTAGATGTCCAGATAGAGGACATGGCTGTCACTGGTAGATGTCCAGATAGAGGACATGGCTGTCACTGGTGGCTGTCCAGATAGAGGACATGGCTGTCACTGGAAGATGTCCAGAGAGAGAACATGGCTGTCACTGGTAGCTGTCCAGAAAGAGGACATGGCTGTCACTGGTAGATGTCCAGAGAGAGAACATGGCTGTCACTGGTAGCTGTCCAGAAAGAGGACATGGCTGTCACTGGTAGATGTCCAGAAAGAGGACATGGCTGTCACTGGTAGATGTCCAGAAAGAGGACATGGCTGTCACTGGTAGATGTCCAGAAAGAGGACATGGCTGTCACTGGTAGCTGTCCAGAAAGAGGACATGGCTGTCACTGGTAGCTGTCCAGATAGAGGACATGGCTGTCACTGGTAGATGTCCAGATAGAGGACATGGCTGTCACTGGTAGATGTCCAGATAGAGGACATGGCTGTCACTGGTAGCTGTCTAGAAAGAGGACATGGCTGTCACTGGTAGATGTCCAGAGAGAGAACATGACTGTCACTGGTAGCTGTCCAGAAAGAGGACATGGCTGTCACTGGTAGATGTCTAGAAAGAGGACATGGCTGTCACTGGTAGCTGTCCAGAAAGAGGACATGGCTGTCACTGGTAGATGTCTAGAAAGAGGACATGGCTGTCACTGGTAGCTGTCCAGAAAGAGGACATGGCTGTCACTGGTAGATGTCCAGAAAGAGGACATGGCTGTCACTGAGAGATGTCTAGAAACAGGACATGGCTGTCACTGGTAGATGCCTAGAAACAGGACATGGCTGTCACTAGTAGTGTCCAGAAAGAGGACATGGCTGTCACTGGTAGATGTCTAGAAACAGGACATGGCTGTCACTGGTACCTGTCCAGAAACAGGACATGGCTGTCACTGGTACCTGTCCAGAAACAGGACATGGCTGTCACTGGTAGCTGTCCAGAAACAGGACATGGCTGTCACTGGTAGATGTCAAGAAACAGGACATGGCTGTCACTGGTAGCTGTCCAGATAGAGGACATGGCTGTCACTGGTAGATGTCTAGAAACAGGACATGGCTGTCACTGAGAGATGTCGAGAAACAGGACATGGCTGTCACTGGTAGCTGTCCAGATAGAGGACATGGCTGTCACTGGTAGATGTCTAGAAACAGGACATGGCTGTCACTGAGAGTTGTCGAGAAACAGGACATGGCTGTCACTGGTAGATGCCTAGAAACAGGACATGGCTGTCACTAGTAGTGTCCAGAAAGAGGACATGGCTGTCACTGGTAGATGTCTAGAAACAGGACATGGCTGTCACTGGTACCTGTCCAGAAACAGGACATGGCTGTCACTGGTAGATGTCCAGAAACAGGACATGGCTGTCACTGGTAGATGTCCAGAAACAGGACATGGCTGTCACGGGTAGATGTCCAGAAAGAGGACATGGCTGTCACTGGTAGGTGTCCAGAAAGAGGGCATGGATGTCACTGGTAGATGTCCAGAAACAGGACATGGCTGTCACTGGTAGATGTTCAGAAAGAGGACATGGCTGTCACTGGTAGCTGTCCAGATAGAGGACATGCTTGTCACTGGTAGATGTCTAGAAACAGGACATGGCTGTCACTGGTAGATGCCTAGAAACAGGACATGGCTGTCACTAGTAGTGTCCAGAAAGAGGACATGGCTGTCACTGGTAGATGTCAAGAAACAGGACATGGCTGTCACTGGTAGATGTCCAGAAACAGGACATGGCTGTCACTGGTAGCTGTCCAGAAACAGGACATGGCTGTCACTGGTAGATGTTCAGAAACAGGACATGGCTGTCACTGGTAGATGTTCAGAAACAGGACATGGCTGTCACTGGTAGATGTCCAGAAACAGGACATGGCTGTCACTGGTAGCTGTCCAGAAACAGGACATGGCTGTCACTGGTAGATGTCCAGAAACAGGACATGGCTGTCACTGGTAGCTGTCCAGAAACAGGACATGGCTGTCACTGGTAGGTGTCCAGAAAGAGGACATGGCTGTCACTGGTAACTATCCAGATAGAGGACATGGCTGTCACTGGTAGGTGTCCAGAAACAGGACATGGCTGTCACTGGTAGATGTCCAGATAGAGGACATAGCTGTCACTGGTAGATGTCCAGATAAAGGACATGGCTGTCACTAGTAGCTGTCCAGATAGAGGACATGGCTGTCACTGGTGGCTGTTCAGAAAGAGGACATAGCTGTCACTGGTGGCTGTCCAGATAGAGAACATGGCTGTCACTGGTAGATGTGTAGAAACAGGACATAGCTGTCACTGGTAGATGTCTAGAAACAGGACATGGCTGTCACTGGTGGCTGTCCAGAAACAGGACATGGCTGTCACTGGTAGATGTCTAGAAACCGGACATGGCTGTCACTGGTAGCTGTCCAGATAGAGGACATGGCTGTCACTCGTAGATGTCTAGAAACAGAACATGGCTGTCACTGGTAGCTGTCCAGAAAGAGGACATGGCTGTCACTGGTAGATGTCCAGAGAGAGGACATGGCTGTCACTGGTAGCTGTCCAGAAACAGGACATGGCTGTCACTGGTAGCTGTCCAGATAGAGGACATGGCTGTCACTGGTAGATGTCCAGATAAAGGACATGGCTGTCACTAGTAGCTGTCCAGATAGAGGACATGGCTGTCACTGGTGGCTGTCCAGAAAGAGGACATAGCTGTCACTGGTGGCTGTCCAGAAAGAGGACATGGCTGTCACTGGTAGATGTCTAGAAACCGGACATGGCTCTCACTGGTAGATGTCTAGAAACAGAACATGGCTGTCACTGGTAGCTGTCCAGATAGAGGACATGGCTGTCACTGGTAGATGTCTAGAAACCGGACATGGCTGTCATTGGTAGCTGTCCAGAAAGAGGACATGGCTGTCATTGGTAGCTGTCCAGAAATAGGACATGGCTGTCACTGGTAGAAGTCTAGAAACAGAACATGGCTGTCACTGGTAGCTGTCCAGATAGAGGACATAGCTGTCACTGGTAGATGTCTAGAAACCGGACATGGCTGTCACTGGTAGCTGTCCAGAAAAAGGACATGGCTGTCACTGGTAGCTGTCCAGAAAGAGGACATGGCTGTCACTGGTAGATGTCTAGAAACCGGACATGGCTGTCACTGGTAGCTGTCCAGATAGAGGACATGGCTGTCACTGGTAGATGTCTAGAAACAGAACATGGCTGTCACTGGTAGCAGTCCAGAAAGAGGACATGGCTGTCACTGGTAGCTGTCCAGAAAGAGGACATGGCTGTCACTGGTGGCTGTCAAGAAAGAGGACATGGCTGTCACTAGTGGCTGTCCATAAAGAGGACATGGCTGTCACTGGTAGAAGTCTAGAAACAGAACATGGCTGTCACTGGTAGATGTCCAGATAGAGGACATGGCTGTCACTGGTAGATGTCTAGAAACCGGACATGGCTGTCACTGGTAGCTGTCCAGAAAGAGGACATGGCTGTCACTGGTAGCTGTCCAGAAAGAGGACATGGCTGTCACTGGTAGCTGTCCAGAAAGAGGACATGGCTGTCACTGGTAGCTGTCCAGAAAGAGGACATTGCTGTCACTGGTAGATGTCTAGAAACAGGACATGGCTGTCACTGGTACCTGTCCAGAAACAGGACATGGCTGTCACTGGTACCTGTCCAGAAACAGGACATGGCTGTCACTGGTAGCTGTCCAGAAACAGGACATGGCTGTCACTGGTAGATGTCAAGAAACAGGACATGGCTGTCACTGGTAGCTGTCGAGATAGAGGACATGGCTGTCACTGGTAGATGTCTAGAAACAGGACATGGCTGTCACTGAGAGATGTCGAGAAACAGGACATGGCTGTCACTGGTAGCTGTCCAGATAGAGGACATGGCTGTCACTGGTAGATGTCTAGAAACAGGACATGGCTGTCACTGAGAGATGTCGAGAAACAGGACATGGCTGTCACTGGTAGATGCCTAGAAACAGGACATGGCTGTCACTAGTAGTGTCCAGAAAGAGGACATGGCTGTCACTGGTAGATGTCTAGAAACAGGACATGGCTGTCACTGGTACCTGTCCAGAAACAGGACATGGCTGTCACTGGTAGATGTCCAGAAACAGGACATGGCTGTCACTGGTAGATGTCCAGAAACAGGACATGGCTGTCACGGGTAGATGTCCAGAAAGAGGACATGGCTGTCACTGGTAGGTGTCCAGAAAGAGGGCATGGATGTCACTGGTAGATGTCCAGAAACAGGACATGGCTGTCACTGGTAGATGTTCAGAAAGAGGACATGGCTGTCACTGGTAGCTGTCCAGATAGAGGACATGCTTGTCACTGGTAGATGTCTAGAAACAGGACATGGCTGTCACTGGTAGATGCCTAGAAACAGGACATGGCTGTCACTAGTAGTGTCCAGAAAGAGGACATGGCTGTCACTGGTAGATGTCAAGAAACAGGACATGGCTGTCACTGGTAGATGTCCAGAAACAGGACATGGCTGTCACTGGTAGCTGTCCAGAAACAGGACATGGCTGTCACTGGTAGATGTTCAGAAACAGGACATGGCTGTCACTGGTAGATGTTCAGAAACAGGACATGGCTGTCACTGGTAGATGTCCAGAAACAGGACATGGCTGTCACTGGTAGCTGTCCAGAAACAGGACATGGCTGTCACTGGTAGATGTCCAGAAACAGGACATGGCTGTCACTGGTAGCTGTCCAGAAACAGGACATGGCTGTCACTGGTAGGTGTCCAGAAAGAGGACATGGCTGTCACTGGTAACTATCCAGATAGAGGACATGGCTGTCACTGGTAGGTGTCCAGAAACAGGACATGGCTGTCACTGGTAGATGTCCAGAAAGAGGACATAGCTGTCACTGGTAGATGTCCAGATAAAGGACATGGCTGTCACTAGTAGCTGTCCAGATAGAGGACATGGCTGTCACTGGTGGCTGTTCAGAAAGAGGACATAGCTGTCACTGGTGGCTGTCCAGATAGAGAACATGGCTGTCACTGGTAGATGTGTAGAAACAGGACATAGCTGTCACTGGTAGATGTCTAGAAACAGGACATGGCTGTCACTGGTGGCTGTCCAGAAACAGGACATGGCTGTCACTGGTAGATGTCTAGAAACCGGACATGGCTGTCACTGGTAGCTGTCCAGATAGAGGACATGGCTGTCACTCGTAGATGTCTAGAAACAGAACATGGCTGTCACTGGTAGCTGTCCAGAAAGAGGACATGGCTGTCACTGGTAGATGTCCAGAGAGAGGACATGGCTGTCACTGGTAGCTGTCCAGAAACAGGACATGGCTGTCACTGGTAGCTGTCCAGATAGAGGACATGGCTGTAACTGGTAGATGTCCAGATAAAGGACATGGCTGTCACTAGTAGCTGTCCAGATAGAGGACATGGCTGTCACTGGTGGCTGTCCAGAAAGAGGACATAGCTGTCACTGGTGGCTGTCCAGAAAGAGGACATGGCTGTCACTGGTAGATGTCTAGAAACCGGACATGGCTCTCACTGGTAGATGTCTAGAAACAGAACATGGCTGTCACTGGTAGCTGTCCAGATAGAGGACATGGCTGTCACTGGTAGATGTCTAGAAACCGGACATGGCTGTCATTGGTAGCTGTCCAGAAAGAGGACATGGCTGTCATTGGTAGCTGTCCAGAAATAGGACATGGCTGTCACTGGTAGAAGTCTAGAAACAGAACATGGCTGTCACTGGTAGCTGTCCAGATAGAGGACATAGCTGTCACTGGTAGATGTCTAGAAACCGGACATGGCTGTCACTGGTAGCTGTCCAGAAAAAGGACATGGCTGTCACTGGTAGCTGTCCAGAAAGAGGACATGGCTGTCACTGGTAGATGTCTAGAAACCGGACATGGCTGTCACTGGTAGCTGTCCAGATAGAGGACATGGCTGTCACTGGTAGATGTCTAGAAACAGAACATGGCTGTCACTGGTAGCAGTCCAGAAAGAGGACATGGCTGTCACTGGTAGCTGTCCAGAAAGAGGACATGGCTGTCACTGGTGGCTGTCAAGAAAGAGGACATGGCTGTCACTAGTGGCTGTCCATAAAGAGGACATGGCTGTCACTGGTAGAAGTCTAGAAACAGAACATGGCTGTCACTGGTAGATGTCCAGATAGAGGACATGGCTGTCACTGGTAGATGTCTAGAAACCGGACATGGCTGTCACTGGTAGCTGTCCAGAAAGAGGACATGGCTGTCACTGGTAGCTGTCCAGAAAGAGGACATGGCTGTCACTGGTAGCTGTCCAGAAAGAGGACATGGCTGTCACTGGTAGCTGTCCAGAAAGAGGACATTGCTGTCACTGGTAGCTGTCCAGAAAGAGGACATGGCTGTCACTGGTAGCTGTCCAGAAAGAGGACATGGCTGTCACTGGTAGCTGTCCAGAAAGAGGACATGGCTGTCACTGGTAGCTGTCCAGAAAGAGGACATGGCTGTCACTGGTAGCTGTCCAGAAAGAGGACATGGCTGTCACTGGTAGAAGTCTAGAAACAGAACATGGCTGTCACTGGTAGCTGTCCAGATAGAGGACATAGCTGTCACTGGTAGATGTCTAGAAACTGGACATGGCTGTCACTGGTAGCTGACCACAAAAAGGACATGGCTGTCACTGGTAGCTGTCCAGAAAGAGGACATGGCTGTCACTGGTAGATGTCTAGAAACAGGACATGGCTGTCACTGGTAGATGTCCAGATAGAGGACATGGCTGTCACTGGTACATGTCTAGAAACATGACATGGCTGTCACTGGTAGATGTCTAGAAACAAGACATGGCTGTCCCTGGTAGATGTCTAGAAACAGGACATGGCTGTCACTGGTAGATGTCTAGAAACAGGACATGGCTGTCACTGGTAGATGTCTAGAAACAGGACATGGCTGTCACTGGTAGATGTCTAGAAACAGGACATGGCTGTCACTGGTAGATGTCTAGAAACAGGACATGGCTGTCACTGGTAGATGTCTAGAAACAGGACATGGCTGTCACTGGTAGCTGTCCAGAAAGAGGACATGGCTGTCACTGGTAGATGTCTAGAAACAGGACATGGCTGTCACTGGTAGATGCCTAGAAACAGGACATGACTGTCACTAGTAGTGCCCAGAAAGAGGACATGGCTGTCACTGGTAGATGTCTACAAACAGGCATAGCTGTCACTGGTAGCTGTCGAGAAAGAGGACATGGCTGTCACTGGTAGCTGTCCAGAAACAGGATATGGCTGTCACTGATAGATGTCCAGAAACAGGACATGGCTGTCACTGGTAGATGTCCAGAAAGAGGACATGGCTGTCACTGGTAGCTGTCCAGATAGAGGACATGGCTGTCACTGGTAGGTGTCCAGAAAAAGGACATGGCTGTCACTGGTAGCTGTCCAGATAGAGGACATGGCTGTCACTGGTAGATGTCTAGAAACAGGACATGGCTGTCACTGAGAGATGTCGAGAAACAGGACATGGCTGTCACTGGTAGCTGTCCAGATAGAGGACATGGCTGTCACTGGTAGATGTCTAGAAACAGGACATGGCTGTCACTGAGAGATGTCTAGAAACAGGACATGGCTGTCACTGAGAGATGTCGAGAAACAGGACATGGCTGTCACTGGTAGATGCCTAGAAACAGGACATGGCTGTCACTAGTAGTGTCCAGAAAGAGGACATGGCTGTCACTGGTAGATGTCTAGAAATAGGACATGGCTGTCACTGGTACCTGTCCAGAAACAGGACATGGCTGTCACTGGTAGCTGTCCAGAAACAGGACATGGCTGTCACTGGTAGATGTCCAGAAACAGGACATGGCTGTCACGGGTAGATGTCCAGAAAGAGGACATGGCTGTCACTGGTAGCTGTCCAGATAGAGGACGTGGCTGTCACTGGTAGATGTCCAGAAACAGGACGTGGCTCTCACTGGTAGATGTCCAGAAACAGGACATGGCTGTCACTGGTAGATGTCCAGATAGAGGACATGGCTGTCACTGGTAGATGTCTAGAAACAGGACATGGTTGTCACTGGTAGATGCCTAGAAACAGGACATGGCTGTCACTAGTAGTGTCCAGAAAGAGGACATGGCTGTCACTGGTAGATGTCTAGAAACAGGACATGGCTGTCACTGGTAGCTGTCCAGAAACAGGACATGGCTGTCACTGGTAGCTGTCCAGAAACAGGAAATGGCTGTCACTGGTAGATGTTCAGAAAGAGGACATGGCTGTCACTGGTAGCTATCCAGATAGAGGACATGGCTGTCACTGGTAGGTGTCCAGAAAGAGGACATGGCTGTCACTGGTAGCTATCCAGATAGAGGACATGGCTGTCACTGGTAGGTGTCCAGAAACAGGACATGGATGTCACTGGCAGATGTCCAGAGAGAGGACATGGCTGTCACTGGTAGCTGTCCAGAAACAGGACATGGCTGTCACTGGTAGCTGTCCAGATAGAGGACATAGCTGTCACTGGTATATGTCCAGATAAAGGACATGGCTGTCACTAGTAGCTGTCCAGATAGAGGACATGGCTGTCACTGGTGGCTGTCCAGATAGAGGACATAGCTGTCACTGGTGGCTGTCCAGATAGAGGACATGGCTGTCACTGGTGGCTGTCCAGAAACAGGACATGGCTGTCACTGGTAGATGTCTAGAAACCGGACATGGCTGTCACTGGTAGCTGTCCAGATAGAGGACATGGCTGTCACTGGTAGATGTCTAGAAACAGAACATGGCTGTCACTGGTAGCTGTCCAGAAAGAGGACATGGCTGTCACTGGTAGCTGTCCAGAAAGAGGACATGGCTGTCACTGGTAGCTGTCCAGAAAGAGGACATGGCTGTCACTGGTAGATGTCTAGAAACAGGACATGGCTGTCACTGGTAGATGTCCAGATAGAGGACATGGCTGTAACTGGTAGATGTCTAGAAACAGGACATGGCTGTCACTGGTAGATGCCTAGAAACAGGACATGACTGTCACTAGTAGTGCCCAGAAAGAGGACATGGCTGTCACTGGTAGATGTCTACAAACAGGCATGGCTGTCACTGGTAGCTGTCGAGAAACAGGACATGGCTGTCACTGGTAGCTGTCCAGAAACAGGACATGGCTGTCACTGATAGATGTCCAGAAACAGGACATGGCTGTCACTGGTAGATGTCCAGAAAGAGGACATGGCTGTCACTGGTAGCTGTCCAGATAGAGGACATGGCTGTCACTGGTAGGTGTCCAGAAAAAGGACATGGCTGTCACTGGTAGCTGTCCAGATAGAGGACATGGCTGTCACTGGTAGATGTCTAGAAACAGGACATGGCTGTCACTGAGAGATGTCGAGAAACAGGACATGGCTGTCACTGGTAGCTGTCCAGATAGAGGACATGGCTGTCACTGGTAGATGTCTAGAAACAGGACATGGCTGTCACTGAGAGATGTCTAGAAACAGGACATGGCTGTCACTGAGAGATGTCGAGAAACAGGACATGGCTGTCACTGGCAGATGCCTAGAAACAGGACATGGCTGTCACTAGTAGTGTCCAGAAAGAGGACATGGCTGTCACTGGTAGATGTCTAGAAATAGGACATGGCTGTCACTGGTACCTGTCCAGAAACAGGACATGGCTGTCACTGGTAGCTGTCCAGAAACAGGACATGGCTGTCACTGGTAGATGTCCAGAAACAGGACATGGCTGTCACGGGTAGATGTCCAGAAAGAGGACATGGCTGTCACTGGTAGCTGTCCAGATAGAGGACGTGGCTGTCACTGGTAGATGTCCAGAAACAGGACGTGGCTGTCACTGGTAGATGTCCAGAAACAGGACATGGCTGTCACTGGTAGATGTCCAGATAGAGGACATGGCTGTCACTGGTAGATGTCTAGAAACAGGACATGGTTGTCACTGGTAGATGCCTAGAAACAGGACATGGCTGTCACTAGTAGTGTCAAGAAAGAGGACATGGCTGTCACTGGTAGATGTCTAGAAACAGGACATGGCTGTCACTGGTAGCTGTCCAGAAACAGGACATGGCTGTCACTGGTAGCTGTCCAGAAACAGGAAATGGCTGTCACTGGTAGATGTTCAGAAAGAGGACATGGCTGTCACTGGTAGCTATCCAGATAGAGGACATGGCTGTCACTGGTAGGTGTCCAGAAAGAGGACATGGCTGTCACTGGTAGCTATCCAGATAGAGGACATGGCTGTCACTGGTAGGTGTCCAGAAACAGGACATGGATGTCACTGGTAGATGTCCAGAGAGAGGACATGGCTGTCACTGGTAGCTGTCCAGAAACAGGACATGGCTGTCACTGGTAGCTGTCCAGATAGAGGACATAGCTGTCACTGGTATATGTCCAGATAAAGGACATGGCTGTCACTAGTAGCTGTCCAGATAGAGGACATGGCTGTCACTGGTGGCTGCCCAGATAGAGGACATAGCTGTCACTGGTGGCTGTCCAGATAGAGGACATAGATGTCACTGGTGGCTGTCCAGAAACAGGACATGGCTGTCACTGGTAGATGTCTAGAAACCGGACATGGCTGTCACTGGTAGCTGTCCAGATAGAGGACATGGCTGTCACTGGTAGATGTCTAGAAACAGAACATGGCTGTCACTGGTAGCTGT
The DNA here is from genome assembly GCF_046119375.1 of Phyllobates terribilis. NCBI lineage: Eukaryota > Metazoa > Chordata > Amphibia > Anura > Dendrobatidae > Phyllobates > Phyllobates terribilis. The sequence continues at coordinate 76,731,070 of NW_027362773.1, read as the reverse complement.
CCAGAAAGAGGACATGGCTGTCACTGGTAGCTGTCCAGAAAGAGGACATGGCTGTCACTGGTAGCTGTCCAGAAAGAGGACATGGCTGTCACAGGTAGCTGTCCAGAAACAGGACATGGCTGTCACTGGTAGATGTCCAGAAAGAGGACATAGCTGTCACTGGTAGCTGTCCAGATAGAGGACATGGCTGTCACTGGTAGGTGTCCAGAAAGAGGACATGGCTGTCACTGGTAGGTGTCCAGAAAGAGGACATGGCTGTCACTGGTAGCTATCCAGAAACAGGACATGGCTGTCACTGGTGTCCAGAGAGAGGACATGGCTGTCACTGGTGTCCAGAGAGAGGACATGGCTGTCACTGGTAGATGTCCAGATAAAGGACATGGCTGTCACTAGTAGCTGTCCAGATAGAGGACATGGCTGTCACTGGTGGCTGTCCAGAAAGAGGACATAGCTGTCACTGGTGGCTGTCCAGATAGAGGACATGGCTGTCACTGGTAGATGTCTAGAAACCGGGCATGGCTGTCACTGGTAGATGTCTAGAAACAGAACATGGCTGTCACTGGTAGCTGTCCAGAAAAAGGACATGACTGTCACTGGTAGCTGTCCAGAAAGAGGACATGGCTGTCACTGGTAGATGTCTAGAAACCGGACATGGCTGTCACTGGTAGCTGTCCAGATAGAGGACATGGCTGTCACTGGTAGATGTCTAGAAACAGAACATGGCTGTCACTGGTAGCTGTCCAGATAGAGGACATGGCTGTCACTGGTAGCTGTCCAGAAAGAGGACATGGCTGTCACTGGTGGCTGTCCAGAAAGAGGACATGGCTGTCACTGGTGGCTGTCCAGAAAGAGGACATGGCTGTCACTGGTGGCTGTCCAGAAAGAGGACATGGCTGTCACTGGTAGAAGTCTAGAAACAGAACATGGCTGTCACTGGTAGATGTCCAGATAGAGGACATGGCTGTCACTGGTAGATGTCTAGAAACCGGACATGGCTGTCACAGGCAGCTGTCCAGAAAGAGGACATGGCTGTCACTGGCAGCTGTCCAGAAAGAGGACATGGCTGTCACTGGTAGCTGTCTAGAAAGAGGACATGGCTGTCACTGGTTGAAGTCTAGAAACAGAACATGGCTGTCACTGGTAGCTGTCCAGATAGAGGACATAGCTGTCACTGGTAGATGTCTAGAAACTGGACATGGCTGTCACTGGTAGCTGTCCACAAAAAGGACATGGCTGTCACTGGTAGCTGTCCAGAAAGAGGACATGGCTGTCACTGGTAGATGTCTAGAAACAGGACATGGCTGTCACTGGTAGATGTCCAGATAGAGGACATGGCTGTCACTGGTAGATGTCTAGAAACATGACATGGCTGTCACTGGTAGATGTCTAGAAACAAGACATGGCTGTCCCTGGTAGATGTCTAGAAACAGGACATGGCTGTCACTGGTAGATGTCTAGAAACAGGACATGGCTGTCACTGGTAGATGTCTAGAAACAGGACTTGGCTGTCACTGGTAGATGTCTAGAAACAGGACATGGCTGTCACTGGTAGATGTCTAGAAACAGGACATGGCTGTCACTGGTAGCTGTCCAGAAAGAGGACGTGGCTGTCACTGGCAGTTGTCTAGAAACTGGACATGGCTGTCACTGATAGATGTCCAGAAACAGGACATGGCTGTCACTGGTAGACGTCCAGAAAGAGGACATGGCTGTCACTGGTAGCTGTCCAGATAGAGGACATGGCTGTCACTGGTAGGTGTCCAGAAACAGGACATGGCTGTCACTGATAGATGTCCAGAAACAGGACATGGCTGTCACTGGTAGATGTCCAGAAACAGGACATGGCTGTCACTGGTAGCTGTCCAGATAGAGGACATGGCTGTCACTGGTAGGTGTCCAGAAAAAGGACATGGCTGTCACTGGTAGCTGTCCAGATAGAGGACATGGCTGTCACTGGTAGATGTCCAGAAACAGGACATGGCTGTCACTGGTAGATGTTCAGAAAGAGGACATGGCTGTCACTGCTAGCTGTCCAGATAGAGGACATGGCTGTCACTGGTAGGTGTCCAGAAACAGGACATGGCTGTCACTGGTAGCTGTCCAGAAACAGGACATGGCTGTCACTGGTAGATGTCCAGAGAGAGGACATGGCTGTCACTGGTAGCTGTCCAGAAACAGGACATGGCTGTCACTGGTAGCTGTCCAGATAGAGGACATGGCTGTCACTGGTAGATGTCCAGATAAAGGACATGGCTGTCACTAGTAGCTGTCCAGATAGAGGACATGGCTGTCACTGGTGGCTGTCCAGAAAGAGGACATGGCTGTCACTGGTGGCTGTCCAGATAGAGGACATGGCTGTCACTGGTAGATGTCTAGAAACAGGACATAGCTGTCACTGGTAGATGTCTAGAAACAGGACATGGCTGTCACTGGTGGCTGTCCAGATAGAGGACATGGCTGTCACTGGTAGATGTTTAGAAACCGGACATGGCTGTCTCTGGCAGCTGTCCAGATAGAGGCCATGGCTGTCACTGGTAGATGTCCAGAAAGAGGACATGGCTGTCACTGGTAGCTGTCCAGAAAGAGGACATGGCTGTCATTGGTGGCTGTCTAGAAAGAGGACATGGGTGTCACTGATGGCTGTCCAGAAACAGAACATGGCTGTCACTGGTAGCTGTCCAGAAAGAGGACATGGCTGTCACAGGTAGCTGTCCAGAAAGAGGACATGACTGTCACTGGTAGCTGTCCAGAAAGAGGACATGGCTATCACTGGTGGCTGTCCAGAAAGAGGACATGGCTGTCACTGGTGGCTGTCCAGAAAGAGGACATGGCTGTCACTGGTGGCTGTCCAGAAAGAGGACATGGCTGTCACTGGTGGCTGTCCAGAAAGAGGATATGGCTGTCACTGGTAGCTGTCCAGAAAGAGGACATGGCTGTCACTGGTAGCTGTCCAGAAAGAGGACATGGCTGTCACTGGTAGCTGTCCAGAAAAAGGACATGGCTGTCACTGGTGGCTGTCCAGAAAGAGGACATGGCTGTCACTGGTAGCTGTCCAGAAAGGGGACATGGCTGTCACTGGTAGATGTACAGAAAGAGGACATGGCTGTCACTGGAAGCTTTCCAGAAAGAGGACATGGCTGTCACTGGTAGCTGTCCAGATAGAGGACATGGCTGTCACTGGTAGATGTCTAGAAATAGAACATGGCTGTCACTGGTAGCTGTCCAGATAGAGGACATGGCTGTCACTGGTAGATGTCTAGAAACCGGACATGGCTGTCACTGGTAGCTGTCCAAAAAGAGGACATGGCTGTCACTGGAAGCTGTCCAGAAAGAGGACATGGCTGTCACTGGTAGCTGTCCAGATAGAGGACATGGCTGTCACTGGTAGATGTTTAGAAACAGAACATGGCTGTCACTGGTAGCTGTCCAGAAAGAGGACATGGCTGTCACTGGTAGCTGTCCAGAAAGAGGACATGGCTGTCACTGGTAGACGTCTAGAAACAGGACATGGCTGTCACTGGTAGCTGTCCAGATAGAGGACATGGCTGTCACTGGTAGATGTCTAGAAACCGGACATGGCTGTCACTGGTAGCTGTCCAGATAGAGGACATGGCTGTCACTGGTAGATGTCTAGAAACAGGACATGGCTGTCACTGGTAGATGTCTAGAAACAGGACATGGCTGTCACTGGTAGAGGTCTAGAATCAGGACATGGCTGTCACTGGTAGAGGTCTAGAGTCAGGACATGGCTGTCACTGGTAGCTGTCCAGAAAGAGGACATGGCTGTCACTGGTAGTTGTCTAGAAACTGGACATGGCTGTCACTGGTAGCTGTCCAGATTGAGGACATGGCTGTCACTGGTAGATATCTAGAAACAGGACATGGCTGTCACTGGTAGATGTCCAGATAGAGGACATGGCTGTCACTGGTAGATGTTTAGAAACAGGACATGGCTGTCACTGGTAGATGCCTAGGAACAGGACATGGATGTCACTAGTAGTGCCCAGAAAGAGGACATGGCTGTCACTTGTAGCTGTCTAGAAACAGGACATGGCTGTCACTGGTAGCTGTCCAGAAACAGGACATGGCTGTCACTGGTAGCTGTCCAGAAACAGGACATGGCTGTCACTGGTAGATGTCCAGAAACAGGACATGGCTGTCACTGGTAGATGTCCAGAAAGAGGACATGGCTGCCACTGGTAGCTGTCCAGATAGAGGACATGGTTGTCACTGGTAGGTGTCCAGAAATAGGACATGGCTGTCACTGGTAGCTGTCCAGATAGAGGACATGGCTGTCACTGGTAGCTGTCCAGAAAAAGGACATGGCTGTCACTGGTGGCTGTCCAGAAAGAGGACATGGCTGTCACTGGTAGATGTACAGAAAGAGGACATGGCTGTCACTGGAAGCTTTCCAGAAAGAGGACATGGCTGTCACTGGTAGCTGTCCAGATAGAGGACATGGCTGTCACTGCTAGATGTCTAGAAATAGAACATGGCTGTCACTGGTAGCTGTCCAGATAGAGGACATGGCTGTCACTGGTAGATGTCTAGAGACCGGACATGGCTGTCACTGGTAGCTGCCCAAAAAGAGGACATGGCTGTCACTGGAAGCTGTCCAGAAAGAGGACATGGCTGTCACTGGTAGCTGTCCAGATAGAGGACATGGCTGTCACTGGTAGATGTCTAGAAACAGAACATGTCTGTCACTGGTAGCTGTCCAGAAAGAAGACATGGCTGTCACTGGTAGCTGTCCAGATAGAGGACATGGCTGTCACTGGTAGATGTCTAGAAACAGGACATGACTGTCACAGGTAGCTGTCCAGATAGAGGACATGGCTGTCACTGGTAGATGTTTAGAAACCGGACATGGCTGTCACTGGTAGCTGTCCAGAAAGAGGATATGGCTGTAACTGGTAGCTGTCCAGAAAGAGAACATGGCTGTCACTGGTAGCTGTCCAGAAAGAGGACATGGCTGTCACTGGTAGCTGTCCAGAAAGAGGACGTGGCTGTCACTGGTAGCTGTCCAGAAACAGGACATGGCTGTCACTGGTAGCTGTCCAGAAACAGGACATGGCTGTCACTGGTAGATGTGCAGATAGAGGACATGGCTGTCACTGGTAGGTGTCCAGATAGAGGACATGGCTGTCACTGGTAGGTGTCCAGAAAGAGGACATGGCTGTCACTTTTAGCTGTCCAGATAGAGGACATGGCTGTCACTGGTAGATGTCCAGAAACAGGACATGGCTGTTACTGGTAGATGTCTAGAAACATGACATGGCTGTCACTGGTAGATGTCTAGAAACAGGACATGGCTGTCACTGGTAGATGTCTAGAAACAGGACATGGCTGTCACTGGTAGCTGTCCAGAAAGAGGACATGGCTGTCACTAGTAGTTGTCTAGAAACTGGACATGGCTGTCACTGGTAGCTGTCCAGATTGAGGACATGGCTGTCACTGGTAGATATCTAGAAACATGACATGGCTGTCACTGGTAGATGTCCAAATAGAGGACATGGCTGTCACTGGTAGATGTTTAGAAACAGGACATGGCTGTCACTGGTAGATGCCTAGGAACAGGACATGGATGTCACTAGTAGTGCCCAGAAAGAGGACATGGCTGTCACTTGTAGCTGTCTAGAAACAGGACATGGCTGTCACTGGTAGCTGTCCAGAAACAGGACATGGCTGTCACTGGTAGCTGTCGAGAAACAGGATATGGCTGTCACTGGTAGCTGTCCAGAAACAGGACATGGCTGTCACTGGTAGATGTCCAGAAACAGGACATGGCTGTCACTGGTAGATGTCCAGAAAGAGGACATGGCTGCCACTGGTAGCTGTCCAGATAGAGGACATGGCTGTCACTGGTAGCTGTCCAGATAGAGGACGTGGCTGTCACTGGTAGGTGTCCAGAAAGAGGACATGGCTGTCACTGGTAGCTGTCCAGATAGAGGACATGGCTGTCACTGGTAGATGTCCAGAAACAGGACATGGCTGTCACTGGTAGATGTTCAGAAAGAGGACATGGCTGTCACTGGTAGCTGTCCAGACAGAGGACATGGCTGTCACTGGTAGGTGTCCAGAAAGAGGACATGGCTGTCACTGGTAGCTATCCAGAAACAGAACATGGCTGTCACTGGTAGATGTCCAGAGAGAGGACATGGCTGTCACTGGTAGCTGGCCAGAAACATGACATGGCTGTCACTGGTAGCTGTCCAGACAGAGGACATGGCTGTCACTGGTAGATGTCCAGATAAAGGACATGGCTGTCACTAGTAGCTGTCCAGATAGAGGACATGGCTGTCACTGATGGCTGTCCAGAAAGAGGACATGGCTGTCACTGGTAGCTGTGCAGATAGAGGACTTGGCTGTCACTGGTAGATGTCCAGAAACAGGACATGGCTGTCACTGGTAGATGTTCAGAAAGAGGACATGGCTGTCACTGGTAGCTGTCCAGACAGAGAACATGGCTGTCACTGGTAGGTGTCCAGAAAGAGGACATGGCTGTCACTGGTAGCTATCCAGAAACAGAACATGGCTGTCACTGGTAGATGTCCAGAGAGAGGACATGGCTGTCACTGGTAGCTGGCCAGAAACATGACATGGCTGTCACTGGTAGCTGTCCAGACAGAGGACATGGCTCTCACTGGTAGATGTCCAGATAAAGGACATGGCTGTCACTAGTAGCTGTCCAGATAGAGGACATGGCTGTCACTGATGGCTGTCCAGGAAGAGGACATGGCTGTCACTGGCAGCTGTCCAGATAGAGGACATGGCTGTCACTGGTAGATGTCTAGAAACAGGACTTAGCTGTCACTGGTAGATGTCTAGAAACAGGACATGGCTGTCACTGGTGGCTGTCCAGATAGAGGACATGGCTGTCACTGGTAGATGTCTAGAAACCGGACATGGCTGTCACTGGTAGCTCTCCAGATAGAGAACATGGCTGTCACTGGTAGATGTCTAGAAACAGAACATGGCTGTCACTGGTAGCTGTCCAGATAGAGGACATGGCTGTCACTGATAGATGTCCAGAAACAGGACATGGCTGTCACTGGTAGATGTCCAGAAAGAGGACATGGCTGTTACTGGTAGCTGTCCAGATAGAGGACATGGCTGTCACTGGTAGGTGTCCAGAAAAAGGACATGGCTGTCACTGGTAGCTGTCCAGATAGAGGACATGGCTGTCACTGGTAGATGTCTAGAAACAGGACATGGCTGTCACTGAGAGATGTCGAGAAACAGGACATGGCTGTCACTGGTAGCTGTCCAGATAGAGGACATGGCTGTCACTGGTAGATGTCTAGAAACAGTACATGGCTGTCACTGAGAGATGTCTAGAAACAGGACATGGCTGTCACTGAGAGATGTCGAGAAACAGGACATGGCTGTCACTGGTAGATGCCTAGAAACAGGACATGGCTGTCACTAGTAGTGTCCAGAAAGAGGACATGGCTGTCACTGGTAGATGTCTAGAAATAGGACATGGCTGTCACTGGTAGAGGTCTAGAATCAGGACATGGCTGTCACTGGTAGAGGTCTAGAGTCAGGACATGGCTGTCACTGGTAGCTGTCCAGAAAGAGGACATGGCTGTCACTGGTAGTTGTCTAGAAACTGGACATGGCTGTCACTGGTAGCTGTCCAGATTGAGGACATGGCTGTCACTGGTAGATATCTAGAAACAGGACATGGCTGTCACTGGTAGATGTCCAGATAGAGGACATGGCTGTCACTGGTAGATGTTTAGAAACAGGACATGGCTGTCACTGGTAGATGCCTAGGAACAGGACATGGATGTCACTAGTAGTGCCCAGAAAGAGGACATGGCTGTCACTTGTAGCTGTCTAGAAACAGGACATGGCTGTCACTGGTAGCTGTCCAGAAACAGGACATGGCTGTCACTGGTAGCTGTCCAGAAACAGGACATGGCTGTCACTGGTAGATGTCCAGAAACAGGACATGGCTGTCACTGGTAGATGTCCAGAAAGAGGACATGGCTGCCACTGGTAGCTGTCCAGATAGAGGACATGGCTGTCACTGGTAGGTGTCCAGAAATAGGACATGGCTGTCACTGGTAGCTGTCCAGATAGAGGACATGGCTGTCACTGGTAGCTGTCCAGAAAGAGGACATGGCTGTCACTGGTGGCTGTCCAGAAAGAGGACATGGCTGTCACTGGTGGCTGTCCAGAAAGAGGACATGGCTGTCACTGGTAGCTGTCCAAAAAGAGGACATGGCTGTCACTGGTAGCTGTCCAGAAAGAGGACATGGCTGTCACTGGTAGCTGTCCAGAAAAAGGACATGGCTGTCACTGGTGGCTGTCCAGAAAGAGGACATGGCTATCACTGGTAGATGTCTAGAAACCGGACATGGCTGTCACTGGTAGCTGTCCAGAAAAAGGACATGGCTGTCACTGGTGGCTGTCCAGATAGAGGACATGGCTATCACTGGTAGATGTCTAGAAACCGGACATGGCTGTCACTGGTAGCTGTCCAGTTTGAGGACATGGCTGTCACTGGTAGATGTCTAGAAACAGAACATGGCTGTCACTGGTAGCTGTCCAGATAAAGGACATGGCTGTCACTGGTAGCTGTCCAGAAAGAGGACATGGCTGTCACTGGTAGCTGTCCATAAAGAGGACATGGCTGTCACTGGTGGCTGTCCAGAAACAGAACATGGCTGTCACTGGTAGCTGTCCAGAAAGAGGACATGGCTGTCACTGGTAGCTGTCCAGAAAGAGGACATGGCTGTCACTGGTAGCTGTCCAGAAAGAGGACATGGCTGTCACTGGTGGCTGTCTAGAAAGAGGACATGGCTGTCACTGGTGGCTGTCCAGAAAGAGGACATGGCTGTCACTGGTGGCTGTCCAGAAAGAGGACATGGCTGTCACTGGAAGCTGTCCAGAAAGAGGACATGGCTGTCACTGGTAGCTGTCCAGAGAGAGGACATGGCTGTCACTGGTAGCTGTCCAGAAAGAGGACATGGCTGTCTCTGGTGGCTGTCCAGAAAGAGGACATGGCTGTCACTGGTAGCTGTCCAGAAACAGGACATGGCTGTCACTGGTAGATGTCCAGGAAGAGGAAATGGCTGTCAGTGGAAGCTGTCCAGAAAGAGGACATTGCTGTCACTGGTAGCTGTCCAGAGAGAGGACATGGCTGTCACTGGTAGATGTCTAGAAACAGAACATGGCTGTCACTGGTACATTTCCAGATAGAGGACATGGCTGTCACTGGTAGATGTCTAGAAACAGGACATGGCTGTCACTGGTGGCTGTCCAGAAACAGAACATGGCTGTCACTGGTTGACGTCTAGAAACAGAACATGGCTGTCACTGGTAGATATCTAGAAACAGGACATGTCTGTCACTGGTAGACGTCTAGAAACAGGACATGGCTGTCATTGGTAGACGTCTAGAAACAGGACATGGCTGTCACTGGTAGCTGTCCAGAAATAGGACATGGCTGTCACTGGTAGATGTCTAGAAACAGGACATGACTGTCACTGGTAGACGTCTAGAAACAGGACATGTCTGTCACTGGTAGATGTCTAGAAAGAGAACATGGCTGTCACTGGTTTATGTACAGATAGAGGACATGGCTGTCACTGGTAGACGTCTAGAAACAGGACATGGCTGTCACTGGTAGATGTCTAGAAACAGGACATGGCTGTCACTGGTAGATGTCCAGAAACAGGACATGGCTGTCACTGGTAGACATCTAGAAACAGGACATGGCTGTCACTGGTAGCTGTCCAGATAGAGGACATGGCTGTCACTGGTAGGTGTCCAGAAAAAGGACATGGCTGTCACTGGTAGCTGTCCAGATAGAGGACATGGCTGTCACTGGTAGATGTCTAGAAACAGGACATGGCTGTCACTGAGAGATGTCGAGAAACAGGACATGGCTGTCACTGGTAGCTGTCCAGATAGAGGACATGGCTGTCACTGGTAGATGTCTAGAAACAGGACATGGCTGTCACTGAGAGATGTCTAGAAACAGGATATGGCTGTCACTGAGAGATGTCGAGAAACAGGACATGGCTGTCACTGGTAGATGCCTAGAAACAGGACATGGCTGTCACTAGTAGTGTCCAGAAAGAGGACATGGCTGTCACTGGTAGATGTCTAGAAATAGGACATGGCTGTCACTGGTACCTGTCCAGAAACAGGACATGGCTGTCACTGGTAGCTGTCCAGAAAGAGGAAATGGCTGTCACTGGTAGATGTCTAGAAAGAGGACATGGCTGTCACTGGTAGATGCCTAGAAACAGGACATGGCTGTCACTAGTAGTGTCCAGAAAGAGGACATGGCTGTCACTTGTAGATGTCTCGAAACAGGACATGGCTGTCACTGGTAGCTGTCCAGAAACAGGACATGGCTGTCACTGGTAGCTGTCCAGAAACAGGACATGACTGTCACTGGTAGATGTCCAGAAACAGGACATGGCTGTCACTGGTAGATGTCCAGAAAGAGGACATGGATGTCACTGGTAGCTGTCCAGATAGAGGACATGGTTGTCACTGGTAGGTGTCCAGAAAGAGGACATGGCTGTCACTGGTAGCTGCCCAGATAGAGGACATGGCTGTCACTGGTAGATGTCCAGAAACAGGACATGGCTGTCACTGGTAGATGTTCAGAAAGAGGACATGGCTGTCACTGGTAGCTGTCCAGATAGAGGACATGGCTGTCACTGGTAGGTGTCCAGAAAGAGGACATGGCTGTCACTGGTAGCTATCCAGAAACAGGACATGGCTGTCACTGGTAGATGTCCAGAGAGAGGACATGGCTGTCACTGGTAGCTGTCCAGAAAGAGGACATGGCTGTCACTGGTAGATGTCCAGAGAGAGGACATGGCTGTCACTGGTAGCTGTCCAGAAAGAGGACATGGCTGTCACTGGTAGCTGTCCAGAAAGAGGACATGGCTCTCACTGGTACATGTCCAGATGGAGGACATGGCTGTCACTAGTAGCTGTCCAGATAGAGGACATGGCTGTCACTGGTGGCTGTCCAGAAAGAGGACATGGCTGTCACTGGTGGCTGTCCAGATAGAGGACATGGCTGTCACTGGTAGAAGTCTAGAAACGGGACATGGCTGTCACTGGTGGCTGTCCAGATAGAGGACATGGCTATCACTGGTAGATGTCTAGAAACCGGACATGGCTGTCGCTGGTAGCTGTCCAGTTTGAGGACATGGCTGTCACTGGTAGATGTCTAGAAACAGAACATGGCTGTCACTGGTAGCTGTACAGATAAAGGACATGGCTGTCACTGGTAGCTGTCCAGAAAGAGGACATGGCTGTCACTGGTGGCTGTCCAGAAACAGAACATGGCTGTCACTGGTAGCTGTCCAGAAAGAGGACATGGCTGTCACTGGTAGCTGTCCAGAAAGAGGACATGGCTGTCACTGGTAGCTGTCCAGAAAGAGGACATGGCTGTCACTGGTTGCTGTCCAGAAAGAGGACATGGCTGTCACTGGTGGCTGTCCAGAAAGAGGACATGGCTGTCACTGGTGGCTGTCCAGAAAGAGGACATGGCTGTCACTGGAAGCTGTCCAGAAAGAGGACATGGTTGTCACTGGTAGCTGTCCAGAGAGAGGACATGGCTGTCACTGGTAGCTGTCCAGAAAGAGGACATGGCTGTCACTGGTGGCTGTCCAGAAAGAGGACATGGCTGTCACTGGTAGCTGTCCAGTAACAGGACATGGCTGTCACTGGTAGATGTCCAGGAAGAGGAAATGGCTGTCACTGGAAGCTGTCCAGAAAGAGGACATTGCTGTCACTGGTAGCTGTCCAGAGAGAGGACATGGCTGTCCCTGGTAGATGTCTAGAAACAGAACATGGCTGTCACTGGTACATTTCCAGATAGAGGACATGGCTGTCACTGGTAGATGTCTAGAAACAGGACATGGCTGTCACTGGTGGCTGTCCAGAAACAGAACATGGCTGTCACTGGTTGATGTCTAGAAACAGAACATGGCTGTCACTGGTAGATATCTAGAAACAGGACATGTCTGTCACTGGTAGACGTCTAGAAACAGGACATGGCTGTCATTGGTAGACGTCTAGAAACAGGACATGGCTGTCACTGGTAGCTGTCCAGAAATAGGACATGGCTGTCACTGGTAGATGTCTAGAAACAGGACATGACTGTCACTGGTAGACGTCTAGAAACAGGACATGTCTGTCACTGGTAGATGTCTAGAAAGAGAACATGGCTGTCACTGGTTTATGTACAGATAGAGGACATGGCTGTCACTGGTAGACGTCTAGAAACAGGACATGGCTGTCACTGGTAGATGTCTAGAAACAGGACATGGCTGTCACTGGTAGATGTCCAGAAACAGGACAGGGCTGTCACTGGTAGACATCTAGAAACAGGACATGGCTGTCACTGGTAGCTGTCCAGATAGAGGACATGGCTGTCACTGGTAGGTGTCCATAAAAAGGACATGGCTGTCACTGGTAGCTGTCCAGATAGAGGACATGGCTGTCACTGGTAGATGTCTAGAAACAGGACATGGCTGTCACTGAGAGATGTCGAGAAACAGGACATGGCTGTCACTGGTAGCTGTCCAGATAGAGGACATGGCTGTCACTGGTAGATGTCTAGAAACAGGACATGGCTGTCACTGAGAGATGTCTAGAAACAGGACATGGCTGTCACTGAGAGATGTCGAGAAACAGGACATGGCTGTCACTGGTAGATGCCTAGAAACAGGACATGGCTGTCACTAGTAGTGTCCAGAAAGAGGACATGGCTGTCACTGGTAGATGTCTAGAAATAGGACATGGCTGTCACTGGTACCTGTCCAGAAACAGGACATGGCTGTCACTGGTAGCTGTCCAGAAACAGGACATGGCTGTCACTGGTAGCTGTCCAGAAACAGGACATGGCTGTCACTGGGAGATGTCCAGAAACAGGACATGGCTGTCACTGGTAGATGTCCAGAAAGAGGACATGGCTGCCACTGGTAGCTGTCCAGATAGAGGACATGGCTGTCACTGGTAGCTGTCCAGATAGAGGACGTGGCTGTCACTGGTAGGTGTCCAGAAAGAGGACATGGCTGTCACTGGTAGATGTCTAGAAACAGGACATGGCTGTCACTGGTAGATGTCTAGAAACAGGACATGGCTGTCATTGGTAGCTGTCCAGAAAGAGGAAATGGCTGTCACTGGTAGATGTCTAGAAAGAGGACATGGCTGTCACTGGTAGATGCCTAGAAACAGGACATGGCTGTCACTAGTAGTGTTCAGAAAGAGGACATGGCTGTCACTTGTAGATGTCTCGAAACAGGACATGGCTGTCACTGGTAGCTGTCCAGAAACAGGACATGGCTGTCACTGGTAGCTGTCCAGAAACAGGACATGACTGTCACTGGTAGATGTCCAGAAACAGGACATGGCTGTCACTGGTAGATGTCCAGAAATAGGACATGGATGTCACTGGTAGCTGTCCAGATAGAGGACATGGTTGTCACTGGTAGGTGTCCAGAAAGAGGACATGGCTGTCACTGGTAGCTGCCCAGATAGAGGATATGGCTGTCACTGGTAGATGTCCGAAACAGGACATGACTGTCACTGGTAGATGTCCAGGAAGAGGAAATGGCTGTCACTGGAAGCTGTCCAGAAAGAGGACATGGCTGTCACTGGTAGCTGTCCAGAGAGAGGACATGGCTGTCACTGGTAGATGTCTAGAAACAGAACATGGCTGTCACTGGTACATTTCCAGATAGAGGACATGGCTGTCACTGGTAGATGTCTAGAAACAGGACATGGCTGTCACTGGTGGCTGTCCAGAAACAGAACATGGCTGTCACTGGTTGACGTCTAGAAACAGAACATTGCTGTCACTGGTAGATATCTAGAAACAGGACATGTCTGTCACTGGTAGACGTCTAGAAACAGGACATGGCTGTCATTGGTAGACGTCTAGAAACAGGACATGGCTGTCACTGGTAGCTGTCCAGAAATAGGACATGGCTGTCACTGGTAGATGTCTAGAAACAGGACATGACTGTCACTGGTAGACGTCTAGAAACAGGACATGTCTGTCACTGGTAGATGTCTAGAAAGAGAACATGGCTGTCACTGGTTTATGTACAGATAGAGGACATGGCTGTCACTGGTAGACGTCTAGAAACAGGACATGGCTGTCACTGGTAGATGTCTAGAAACAGGACATGGCTGTCACTGGTAGATGTCCAGAAACAGGACATGGCTGTCACTGGTAGACATCTAGAAACAGGACATGGCTGTCACTGGTAGCTGTCCAGATAGAGGACATGGCTGTCACTGGTAGGTGTCCAGAAAAAGGACATGGCTGTCACTGGTAGCTGTCCAGATAGAGGACATGGCTGTCACTCTTAGATGTCTAGAAACAGGACATGGCTGTCACTGAGAGATGTCGAGAAACAGGACATGGCTGTCACTGGTAGCTGTCCAGATAGAGGACATGGCTGTCACTGGTAGATGTCTAGAAACAGGACATGGCTGTCACTGAGAGATGTCTAGAAACAGGACATGGCTGTCACTGAGAGATGTCGAGAAACAGGACATGGCTGTCACTGGTAGATGCCTAGAAACAGGACATGGCTGTCACTAGTAGTGTCCAGAAAGAGGACATGGCTGTCACTGGTAGATGTCTAGAAATAGGACATGGCTGTCACTGGTACCTGTCCAGAAACAGGACATGGCTGTCACTGGTAGCTGTCCAGAAACAGGACATGGCTGTCACTGGTAGCTGTCCAGAAACAGGACATGGCTGTCACTGGGAGATGTCCAGAAACAGGACATGGCTGTCACTGGTAGATGTCCAGAAAGAGGACATGGCTGCCACTGGTAGCTGTCCAGATAGAGGACATGGCTGTCACTGGTAGCTGTCCAGATAGAGGACGTGGCTGTCACTGGTAGGTGTCCAGAAAGAGGACATGGCTGTCACTGGTAGCTGTCCAGATAGAGGACATGGCTGTCACTGGTAGATGTCCAGAAACAGGACATGGCTGTCACTGGTAGATGTTCAGAAAGAGGACATGGCTGTCACTGGTAGCTGTCCAGACAGAGGACATGGCTGTCACTGGTAGGTGTCCAGAAAGAGGACATGGCTGTCACTGGTAGCTATCCAGAAACAGAACATGACTGTCACTGGTAGATGTCCAGAGAGAGGACATGGCTGTCACTGGTAGCTGGCCAGAAACATGACATGGCTGTCACTGGTAGCTGTCCAGACAGAGGACATGGCTGTCACTGGTAGATGTCCAGATAAAGGACATGGCTGTCACTAGTAGCTGTCCAGATAGAGGACATGGCTGTCACTGATGGCTGTCCAGAAAGAGGACATGGCTGTCACTGGTAGCTGTGCAGATAGAGGACTTGGCTGTCACTGGTAGATGTCCAGAAACAGGACATGGCTGTCACTGGTAGATGTTCAGAAAGAGGACATGGCTGTCACTGGTAGCTGTCCAGACAGAGAACATGGCTGTCACTGGTAGGTGTCCAGAAAGAGGACATGGCTGTCACTGGTAGCTATCCAGAAACAGAACATGGCTGTCACTGGTAGATGTCCAGAGAGAGGACATGGCTGTCACTGGTAGCTGGCCAGAAACATGACATGGCTGTCACTGGTAGCTGTCCAGACAGAGGACATGGCTCTCACTGGTAGATGTCCAGATAAAGGACATGGCTGTCACTAGTAGCTGTCCAGATAGAGGACATGGCTGTCACTGATGGCTGTCCAGGAAGAGGACATGGCTGTCACTGGCAGCTGTCCAGATAGAGGACATGGCTGTCACTGGTAGATGTCTAGAAACAGGACTTAGCTGTCACTGGTAGATGTCTAGAAACAGGACATGGCTGTCACTGGTGGCTGTCCAGATAGAGGACATGGCTGTCACTGGTAGATGTCTAGAAACCGGACATGGCTGTCACTGGTAGCTCTCCAGATAGAGAACATGGCTGTCACTGGTAGATGTCTAGAAACAGAACATGGCTGTCACTGGTAGCTGTCCAGATAGAGGACATGGCTGTCACTGATAGATGTCCAGAAACAGGACATGGCTGTCACTGGTAGGTGTCCAGAAAAAGGACATGGCTGTCACTGGTAGCTGTCCAGATAGAGGACATGGCTGTCACTGGTAGATGTCTAGAAACAGGACATGGCTGTCACTGAGAGATGTCGAGAAACAGGACATGGCTGTCACTGGTAGCTGTCCAGATAGAGGACATGGCTGTCACTGGTAGATGTCTAGAAACAGGACATGGCTGTCACTGAGAGATGTCTAGAAACAGGACATGGCTGTCACTGAGAGATGTCGAGAAACAGGACATGGCTGTCACTGGTAGATGCCTAGAAACAGGACATGGCTGTCACTAGTAGTGTCCAGAAAGAGGACATGGCTGTCACTGGTAGATGTCTAGAAATAGGACATGGCTGTCACTGGTAGAGGTCTAGAATCAGGACATGGCTGTCACTGGTAGAGGTCTAGAGTCAGGACATGGCTGTCACTGGTAGCTGTCCAGAAAGAGGACATGGCTGTCACTGGTAGTTGTCTAGAAACTGGACATGGCTGTCACTGGTAGCTGTCCAGATTGAGGACATGGCTGTCACTGGTAGGTGTCCAGAAACAGGACATGGCTGTCACTGGTAGCTGTCCAGAAACAGGACATGGCTGTCACTGGTAGATGTCCAGAGAGAGGACATGGCTGTCACTGGTAGCTGTCCAGAAACAGGACATGGCTGTCACTGGTAGCTGTCCAGATAGAGGACATGGCT
The DNA here is from genome assembly GCF_046119375.1 of Phyllobates terribilis. Taxonomy (NCBI): domain Eukaryota; kingdom Metazoa; phylum Chordata; class Amphibia; order Anura; family Dendrobatidae; genus Phyllobates; species Phyllobates terribilis. The sequence continues at coordinate 76,714,308 of NW_027362773.1, read as the reverse complement.
GTCACTGGTAGATGTCCAGATAAAGGACATGGCTGTCACTAGTAGCTGTCCAGATAGAGGACATGGCTGTCACTGGTGGCTGTCCAGAAAGAGGACATGGCTGTCACTGGTGGCTGTCCAGATAGAGGACATGGCTGTCACTGGTAGATGTCTAGAAACAGGACATAGCTGTCACTGGTAGATGTCTAGAAACAGGACATGGCTGTCACTGGTGGCTGTCCAGATAGAGGACATGGCTGTCACTGGTAGATGTTTAGAAACCGGACATGGCTGTCTCTGGCAGCTGTCCAGATAGAGGCCATGGCTGTCACTGGTAGATGTCCAGAAAGAGGACATGGCTGTCACTGGTAGCTGTCCAGAAAGAGGACATGGCTGTCACTGGTGGCTGTCTAGAAAGAGGACATGGGTGTCACTGATGGCTGTCCAGAAACAGAACATGGCTGTCACTGGTAGCTGTCCAGAAAGAGGACATGGCTGTCACAGGTAGCTGTCCAGAAAGAGGACATGACTGTCACTGGTAGCTGTCCAGAAAGAGGACATGGCTATCACTGGTGGCTGTCCAGAAAGAGGACATGGCTGTCACTGGTGGCTGTCCAGAAAGAGGACATGGCTGTCACTGGTGGCTGTCCAGAAAGAGGACATGGCTGTCACTGGTGGCTGTCCAGAAAGAGGATATGGCTGTCACTGGTAGCTGTCCAGAAAGAGGACATGGCTGTCACTGGTAGCTGTCCAGAAAGAGGACATGGCTGTCACTGGTAGCTGTCCAGAAAAAGGACATGGCTGTCACTGGTGGCTGTCCAGAAAGAGGACATGGCTGTCACTGGTAGCTGTCCAGAAAGGGGACATGGCTGTCACTGGTAGATGTACAGAAAGAGGACATGGCTGTCACTGGAAGCTTTCCAGAAAGAGGACATGGCTGTCACTGGTAGCTGTCCAGATAGAGGACATGGCTGTCACTGGTAGATGTCTAGAAATAGAACATGGCTGTCACTGGTAGCTGTCCAGATAGAGGACATGGCTGTCACTGGTAGATGTCTAGAAACCGGACATGGCTGTCACTGGTAGCTGTCCAAAAAGAGGACATGGCTGTCACTGGAAGCTGTCCAGAAAGAGGACATGGCTGTCACTGGTAGCTGTCCAGATAGAGGACATGGCTGTCACTGGTAGATGTTTAGAAACAGAACATGGCTGTCACTGGTAGCTGTCCAGAAAGAGGACATGGCTGTCACTGGTAGCTGTCCAGAAAGAGGACATGGCTGTCACTGGTAGACGTCTAGAAACAGGACATGGCTGTCACTGGTAGCTGTCCAGATAGAGGACATGGCTGTCACTGGTAGATGTCTAGAAACCGGACATGGCTGTCACTGGTAGCTGTCCAGATAGAGGACATGGCTGTCACTGGTAGATGTCTAGAAACAGGACATGGCTGTCACTGGTAGATGTCTAGAAACAGGACATGGCTGTCACTGGTAGAGGTCTAGAATCAGGACATGGCTGTCACTGGTAGAGGTCTAGAGTCAGGACATGGCTGTCACTGGTAGCTGTCCAGAAAGAGGACATGGCTGTCACTGGTAGTTGTCTAGAAACTGGACATGGCTGTCACTGGTAGCTGTCCAGATTGAGGACATGGCTGTCACTGGTAGATATCTAGAAACAGGACATGGCTGTCACTGGTAGATGTCCAGATAGAGGACATGGCTGTCACTGGTAGATGTTTAGAAACAGGACATGGCTGTCACTGGTAGATGCCTAGGAACAGGACATGGATGTCACTAGTAGTGCCCAGAAAGAGGACATGGCTGTCACTTGTAGCTGTCTAGAAACAGGACATGGCTGTCACTGGTAGCTGTCCAGAAACAGGACATGGCTGTCACTGGTAGCTGTCCAGAAACAGGACATGGCTGTCACTGGTAGATGTCCAGAAACAGGACATGGCTGTCACTGGTAGATGTCCAGAAAGAGGACATGGCTGCCACTGGTAGCTGTCCAGATAGAGGACATGGTTGTCACTGGTAGGTGTCCAGAAATAGGACATGGCTGTCACTGGTAGCTGTCCAGATAGAGGACATGGCTGTCACTGGTAGCTGTCCAGAAAAAGGACATGGCTGTCACTGGTGGCTGTCCAGAAAGAGGACATGGCTGTCACTGGTAGATGTACAGAAAGAGGACATGGCTGTCACTGGAAGCTTTCCAGAAAGAGGACATGGCTGTCACTGGTAGCTGTCCAGATAGAGGACATGGCTGTCACTGCTAGATGTCTAGAAATAGAACATGGCTGTCACTGGTAGCTGTCCAGATAGAGGACATGGCTGTCACTGGTAGATGTCTAGAGACCGGACATGGCTGTCACTGGTAGCTGCCCAAAAAGAGGACATGGCTGTCACTGGAAGCTGTCCAGAAAGAGGACATGGCTGTCACTGGTAGCTGTCCAGATAGAGGACATGGCTGTCACTGGTAGATGTCTAGAAACAGAACATGTCTGTCACTGGTAGCTGTCCAGAAAGAAGACATGGCTGTCACTGGTAGCTGTCCAGATAGAGGACATGGCTGTCACTGGTAGATGTCTAGAAACAGGACATGACTGTCACAGGTAGCTGTCCAGATAGAGGACATGGCTGTCACTGGTAGATGTTTAGAAACCGGACATGGCTGTCACTGGTAGCTGTCCAGAAAGAGGATATGGCTGTAACTGGTAGCTGTCCAGAAAGAGAACATGGCTGTCACTGGTAGCTGTCCAGAAAGAGGACATGGCTGTCACTGGTAGCTGTCCAGAAAGAGGACGTGGCTGTCACTGGTAGCTGTCCAGAAACAGGACATGGCTGTCACTGGTAGCTGTCCAGAAACAGGACATGGCTGTCACTGGTAGATGTGCAGAAAGAGGACATGGCTGTCACTGGTAGGTGTCCAGATAGAGGACATGGCTGTCACTGGTAGGTGTCCAGAAAGAGGACATGGCTGTCACTTTTAGCTGTCCAGATAGAGGACATGGCTGTCACTGGTAGATGTCCAGAAACAGGACATGGCTGTTACTGGTAGATGTCTAGAAACATGACATGGCTGTCACTGGTAGATGTCTAGAAACAGGACATGGCTGTCACTGGTAGATGTCTAGAAACAGGACATGGCTGTCACTGGTAGAGGTCTAGAATCAGGACATGGCTGTCACTGGTAGATGTCTAGAAACAGGACATGGCTGTCACTGGTAGCTGTCCAGAAAGAGGACATGGCTGTCACTAGTAGTTGTCTAGAAACTGGACATGGCTGTCACTGGTAGCTGTCCAGATTGAGGACATGGCTGTCACTGGTAGATATCTAGAAACATGACATGGCTGTCACTGGTAGATGTCCAAATAGAGGACATGGCTGTCACTGGTAGATGTTTAGAAACAGGACATGGCTGTCACTGGTAGATGCCTAGGAACAGGACATGGATGTCACTAGTAGTGCCCAGAAAGAGGACATGGCTGTCACTTGTAGCTGTCTAGAAACAGGACATGGCTGTCACTGGTAGCTGTCCAGAAACAGGACATGGCTGTCACTGGTAGCTGTCGAGAAACAGGATATGGCTGTCACTGGTAGCTGTCCAGAAACAGGACATGGCTGTCACTGGTAGATGTCCAGAAACAGGACATGGCTGTCACTGGTAGATGTCCAGAAAGAGGACATGGCTGCCACTGGTAGCTGTCCAGATAGAGGACATGGCTGTCACTGGTAGCTGTCCAGATAGAGGACGTGGCTGTCACTGGTAGGTGTCCAGAAAGAGGACATGGCTGTCACTGGTAGCTGTCCAGATAGAGGACATGGCTGTCACTGGTAGATGTCCAGAAACAGGACATGGCTGTCACTGGTAGATGTTCAGAAAGAGGACATGGCTGTCACTGGTAGCTGTCCAGACAGAGGACATGGCTGTCACTGGTAGGTGTCCAGAAAGAGGACATGGCTGTCACTGGTAGCTATCCAGAAACAGAACATGGCTGTCACTGGTAGATGTCCAGAGAGAGGACATGGCTGTCACTGGTAGCTGGCCAGAAACATGACATGGCTGTCACTGGTAGCTGTCCAGACAGAGGACATGGCTGTCACTGGTAGATGTCCAGATAAAGGACATGGCTGTCACTAGTAGCTGTCCAGATAGAGGACATGGCTGTCACTGATGGCTGTCCAGAAAGAGGACATGGCTGTCACTGGTAGCTGTGCAGATAGAGGACTTGGCTGTCACTGGTAGATGTCCAGAAACAGGACATGGCTGTCACTGGTAGATGTTCAGAAAGAGGACATGGCTGTCACTGGTAGCTGTCCAGACAGAGAACATGGCTGTCACTGGTAGGTGTCCAGAAAGAGGACATGGCTGTCACTGGTAGCTATCCAGAAACAGAACATGGCTGTCACTGGTAGATGTCCAGAGAGAGGACATGGCTGTCACTGGTAGCTGGCCAGAAACATGACATGGCTGTCACTGGTAGCTGTCCAGACAGAGGACATGGCTCTCACTGGTAGATGTCCAGATAAAGGACATGGCTGTCACTAGTAGCTGTCCAGATAGAGGACATGGCTGTCACTGATGGCTGTCCAGGAAGAGGACATGGCTGTCACTGGCAGCTGTCCAGATAGAGGACATGGCTGTCACTGGTAGATGTCTAGAAACAGGACTTAGCTGTCACTGGTAGATGTCTAGAAACAGGACATGGCTGTCACTGGTGGCTGTCCAGATAGAGGACATGGCTGTCACTGGTAGATGTCTAGAAACCGGACATGGCTGTCACTGGTAGCTCTCCAGATAGAGAACATGGCTGTCACTGGTAGATGTCTAGAAACAGAACATGGCTGTCACTGGTAGCTGTCCAGATAGAGGACATGGCTGTCACTGATAGATGTCCAGAAACAGGACATGGCTGTCACTGGTAGATGTCCAGAAAGAGGACATGGCTGTTACTGGTAGCTGTCCAGATAGAGGACATGGCTGTCACTGGTAGGTGTCCAGAAAAAGGACATGGCTGTCACTGGTAGCTGTCCAGATAGAGGACATGGCTGTCACTGGTAGATGTCTAGAAACAGGACATGGCTGTCACTGAGAGATGTCGAGAAACAGGACATGGCTGTCACTGGTAGCTGTCCAGATAGAGGACATGGCTGTCACTGGTAGATGTCTAGAAACAGTACATGGCTGTCACTGAGAGATGTCTAGAAACAGGACATGGCTGTCACTGAGAGATGTCGAGAAACAGGACATGGCTGTCACTGGTAGATGCCTAGAAACAGGACATGGCTGTCACTAGTAGTGTCCAGAAAGAGGACATGGCTGTCACTGGTAGATGTCTAGAATTAGGACATGGCTGTCACTGGTAGAGGTCTAGAATCAGGACATGGCTGTCACTGGTAGAGGTCTAGAGTCAGGACATGGCTGTCACTGGTAGCTGTCCAGAAAGAGGACATGGCTGTCACTGGTAGTTGTCTAGAAACTGGACATGGCTGTCACTGGTAGCTGTCCAGATTGAGGACATGGCTGTCACTGGTAGATATCTAGAAACAGGACATGGCTGTCACTGGTAGATGTCCAGATAGAGGACATAGCTGTCACTGGTAGATGTTTAGAAACAGGACATGGCTGTCACTGGTAGATGCCTAGGAACAGGACATGGATGTCACTAGTAGTGCCCAGAAAGAGGACATGGCTGTCACTTGTAGCTGTCTAGAAACAGGACATGGCTGTCACTGGTAGCTGTCCAGAAACAGGACATGGCTGTCACTGGTAGCTGTCCAGAAACAGGACATGGCTGTCACTGGTAGATGTCCAGAAACAGGACATGGCTGTCACTGGTAGATGTCCAGAAAGAGGACATGGCTGCCACTGGTAGCTGTCCAGATAGAGGACATGGCTGTCACTGGTAGGTGTCCAGAAATAGGACATGGCTGTCACTGGTAGCTGTCCAGATAGAGGACATGGCTGTCACTGGTAGCTGTCCAGAAAGAGGACATGGCTGTCACTGGTGGCTGTCCAGAAAGAGGACATGGCTGTCACTGGTGGCTGTCCAGAAAGAGGACATGGCTGTCACTGGTAGCTGTCCAAAAAGAGGACATGGCTGTCACTGGTAGCTGTCCAGAAAGAGGACATGGCTGTCACTGGTAGCTGTCCAGAAAAAGGACATGGCTGTCACTGGTGGCTGTCCAGAAAGAGGACATGGCTATCACTGGTAGATGTCTAGAAACCGGACATGGCTGTCACTGGTAGCTGTCCAGAAAAAGGACATGGCTGTCACTGGTGGCTGTCCAGATAGAGGACATGGCTATCACTGGTAGATGTCTAGAAACCGGACATGGCTGTCACTGGTAGCTGTCCAGTTTGAGGACATGGCTGTCACTGGTAGATGTCTAGAAACAGAACATGGCTGTCACTGGTAGCTGTCCAGATAAAGGACATGGCTGTCACTGGTAGCTGTCCAGAAAGAGGACATGGCTGTCACTGGTAGCTGTCCATAAAGAGGACATGGCTGTCACTGGTGGCTGTCCAGAAACAGAACATGGCTGTCACTGGTAGCTGTCCAGAAAGAGGACATGGCTGTCACTGGTAGCTGTCCAGAAAGAGGACATGGCTGTCACTGGTAGCTGTCCAGAAAGAGGACATGGCTGTCACTGGTGGCTGTCTAGAAAGAGGACATGGCTGTCACTGGTGGCTGTCCAGAAAGAGGACATGGCTGTCACTGGTGGCTGTCCAGAAAGAGGACATGGCTGTCACTGGAAGCTGTCCAGAAAGAGGACATGGCTGTCACTGGTAGCTGTCCAGAGAGAGGACATGGCTGTCACTGGTAGCTGTCCAGAAAGAGGACATGGCTGTCACTGGTGGCTGTCCAGAAAGAGGACATGGCTGTCACTGGTAGCTGTCCAGAAACAGGACATGGCTGTCACTGGTAGATGTCCAGGAAGAGGAAATGGCTGTCAGTGGAAGCTGTCCAGAAAGAGGACATTGCTGTCACTGGTAGCTGTCCAGAGAGAGGACATGGCTGTCACTGGTAGATGTCTAGAAACAGAACATGGCTGTCACTGGTACATTTCCAGATAGAGGACATGGCTGTCACTGGTAGATGTCTAGAAACAGGACATGGCTGTCACTGGTGGCTGTCCAGAAACAGAACATGGCTGTCACTGGTTGACGTCTAGAAACAGAACATGGCTGTCACTGGTAGATATCTAGAAACAGGACATGTCTGTCACTGGTAGACGTCTAGAAACAGGACATGGCTGTCATTGGTAGACGTCTAGAAACAGGACATGGCTGTCACTGGTAGCTGTCCAGAAATAGGACATGGCTGTCACTGGTAGATGTCTAGAAACAGGACATGACTGTCACTGGTAGACGTCTAGAAACAGGACATGTCTGTCACTGGTAGATGTCTAGAAAGAGAACATGGCTGTCACTGGTTTATGTACAGATAGAGGACATGGCTGTCACTGGTAGACGTCTAGAAACAGGACATGGCTGTCACTGGTAGATGTCTAGAAACAGGACATGGCTGTCACTGGTAGATGTCCAGAAACAGGACATGGCTGTCACTGGTAGACATCTAGAAACAGGACATGGCTGTCACTGGTAGCTGTCCAGATAGAGGACATGGCTGTCACTGGTAGGTGTCCAGAAAAAGGACATGGCTGTCACTGGTAGCTGTCCAGATAGAGGACATGGCTGTCACTGGTAGATGTCTAGAAACAGGACATGGCTGTCACTGAGAGATGTCGAGAAACAGGACATGGCTGTCACTGGTAGCTGTCCAGATAGAGGACATGGCTGTCACTGGTAGATGTCTAGAAACAGGACATGGCTGTCACTGAGAGATGTCTAGAAACAGGATATGGCTGTCACTGAGAGATGTCGAGAAACAGGACATGGCTGTCACTGGTAGATGCCTAGAAACAGGACATGGCTGTCACTAGTAGTGTCCAGAAAGAGGACATGGCTGTCACTGGTAGATGTCTAGAAATAGGACATGGCTGTCACTGGTACCTGTCCAGAAACAGGACATGGCTGTCACTGGTAGCTGTCCAGAAAGAGGAAATGGCTGTCACTGGTAGATGTCTAGAAAGAGGACATGGCTGTCACTGGTAGATGCCTAGAAACAGGACATGGCTGTCACTAGTAGTGTCCAGAAAGAGGACATGGCTGTCACTTGTAGATGTCTCGAAACAGGACATAGCTGTCACTGGTAGCTGTCCAGAAACAGGACATGGCTGTCACTGGTAGCTGTCCAGAAACAGGACATGACTGTCACTGGTAGATGTCCAGAAACAGGACATGGCTGTCACTGGTAGATGTCCAGAAAGAGGACATGGATGTCACTGGTAGCTGTCCAGATAGAGGACATGGTTGTCACTGGTAGGTGTCCAGAAAGAGGACATGGCTGTCACTGGTAGCTGCCCAGATAGAGGACATGGCTGTCACTGGTAGATGTCCAGAAACAGGACATGGCTGTCACTGGTAGATGTTCAGAAAGAGGACATGGCTGTCACTGGTAGCTGTCCAGATAGAGGACATGGCTGTCACTGGTAGGTGTCCAGAAAGAGGACATGGCTGTCACTGGTAGCTATCCAGAAACAGGACATGGCTGTCACTGGTAGATGTCCAGAGAGAGGACATGGCTGTCACTGGTAGCTGTCCAGAAAGAGGACATGGCTGTCACTGGTAGATGTCCAGAGAGAGGACATGGCTGTCACTGGTAGCTGTCCAGAAAGAGGACATGGCTGTCACTGGTAGCTGTCCAGAAAGAGGACATGGCTGTCACTGGTACATGTCCAGATGGAGGACATGGCTGTCACTAGTAGCTGTCCAGATAGAGGACATGGCTGTCACTGGTGGCTGTCCAGAAAGAGGACATGGCTGTCACTGGTGGCTGTCCAGATAGAGGACATGGCTGTCACTGGTAGAAGTCTAGAAACGGGACATGGCTGTCACTGGTGGCTGTCCAGATAGAGGACATGGCTATCACTGGTAGATGTCTAGAAACCGGACATGGCTGTCGCTGGTAGCTGTCCAGTTTGAGGACATGGCTGTCACTGGTAGATGTCTAGAAACAGAACATGGCTGTCACTGGTAGCTGTACAGATAAAGGACATGGCTGTCACTGGTAGCTGTCCAGAAAGAGGACATGGCTGTCACTGGTGGCTGTCCAGAAACAGAACATGGCTGTCACTGGTAGCTGTCCAGAAAGAGGACATGGCTGTCACTGGTAGCTGTCCAGAAAGAGGACATGGCTGTCACTGGTAGCTGTCCAGAAAGAGGACATGGCTGTCACTGGTTGCTGTCCAGAAAGAGGACATGGCTGTCACTGGTGGCTGTCCAGAAAGAGGACATGGCTGTCACTGGTGGCTGTCCAGAAAGAGGACATGGCTGTCACTGGAAGCTGTCCAGAAAGAGGACATGGTTGTCACTGGTAGCTGTCCAGAGAGAGGACATGGCTGTCACTGGTAGCTGTCCAGAAAGAGGACATGGCTGTCACTGGTGGCTGTCCAGAAAGAGGACATGGCTGTCATTGGTAGCTGTCCAGTAACAGGACATGGCTGTCACTGGTAGATGTCCAGGAAGAGGAAATGGCTGTCACTGGAAGCTGTCCAGAAAGAGGACATTGCTGTCACTGGTAGCTGTCCAGAGAGAGGACATGGCTGTCCCTGGTAGATGTCTAGAAACAGAACATGGCTGTCACTGGTACATTTCCAGATAGAGGACATGGCTGTCACTGGTAGATGTCTAGAAACAGGACATGGCTGTCACTGGTGGCTGTCCAGAAACAGAACATGGCTGTCACTGGTTGATGTCTAGAAACAGAACATGGCTGTCACTGGTAGATATCTAGAAACAGGACATGTCTGTCACTGGTAGACGTCTAGAAACAGGACATGGCTGTCATTGGTAGACGTCTAGAAACAGGACATGGCTGTCACTGGTAGCTGTCCAGAAATAGGACATGGCTGTCACTGGTAGATGTCTAGAAACAGGACATGACTGTCACTGGTAGACGTCTAGAAACAGGACATGTCTGTCACTGGTAGATGTCTAGAAAGAGAACATGGCTGTCACTGGTTTATGTACAGATAGAGGACATGGCTGTCACTGGTAGACGTCTAGAAACAGGACATGGCTGTCACTGGTAGATGTCTAGAAACAGGACATGGCTGTCACTGGTAGATGTCCAGAAACAGGACAGGGCTGTCACTGGTAGACATCTAGAAACAGGACATGGCTGTCACTGGTAGCTGTCCAGATAGAGGACATGGCTGTCACTGGTAGGTGTCCATAAAAAGGACATGGCTGTCACTGGTAGCTGTCCAGATAGAGGACATGGCTGTCACTGGTAGATGTCTAGAAACAGGACATGGCTGTCACTGAGAGATGTCGAGAAACAGGACATGGCTGTCACTGGTAGCTGTCCAGATAGAGGACATGGCTGTCACTGGTAGATGTCTAGAAACAGGACATGGCTGTCACTGAGAGATGTCTAGAAACAGGACATGGCTGTCACTGAGAGATGTCGAGAAACAGGACATGGCTGTCACTGGTAGATGCCTAGAAACAGGACATGGCTGTCACTAGTAGTGTCCAGAAAGAGGACATGGCTGTCACTGGTAGATGTCTAGAAATAGGACATGGCTGTCACTGGTACCTGTCCAGAAACAGGACATGGCTGTCACTGGTAGCTGTCCAGAAACAGGACATGGCTGTCACTGGTAGCTGTCCAGAAACAGGACATGGCTGTCACTGGGAGATGTCCAGAAACAGGACATGGCTGTCACTGGTAGATGTCCAGAAAGAGGACATGGCTGCCACTGGTAGCTGTCCAGATAGAGGACATGGCTGTCACTGGTAGCTGTCCAGATAGAGGACGTGGCTGTCACTGGTAGGTGTCCAGAAAGAGGACATGGCTGTCACTGGTAGATGTCTAGAAACAGGACATGGCTGTCACTGGTAGATGTCTAGAAACAGGACATGGCTGTCATTGGTAGCTGTCCAGAAAGAGGAAATGGCTGTCACTGGTAGATGTCTAGAAAGAGGACATGGCTGTCACTGGTAGATGCCTAGAAACAGGACATGGCTGTCACTAGTAGTGTCCAGAAAGAGGACATGGCTGTCACTTGTAGATGTCTCGAAACAGGACATGGCTGTCACTGGTAGCTGTCCAGAAACAGGACATGGCTGTCACTGGTAGCTGTCCAGAAACAGGACATGACTGTCACTGGTAGATGTCCAGAAACAGGACATGGCTGTCACTGGTAGATGTCCAGAAAGAGGACATGGATGTCACTGGTAGCTGTCCAGATAGAGGACATGGTTGTCACTGGTAGGTGTCCAGAAAGAGGACATGGCTGTCACTGGTAGCTGCCCAGATAGAGGATATGGCTGTCACTGGTAGATGTCCGAAACAGGACATGACTGTCACTGGTAGATGTCCAGGAAGAGGAAATGGCTGTCACTGGATGCTGTCCAGAAAGAGGACATGGCTGTCACTGGTAGCTGTCCAGAGAGAGGACATGGCTGTCACTGGTAGATGTCTAGAAACAGAACATGGCTGTCACTGGTACATTTCCAGATAGAGGACATGGCTGTCACTGGTAGATGTCTAGAAACAGGACATGGCTGTCACTGGTGGCTGTCCAGAAACAGAACATGGCTGTCACTGGTTGACGTCTAGAAACAGAACATGGCTGTCACTGGTAGATATCTAGAAACAGGACATGTCTGTCACTGGTAGACGTCTAGAAACAGGACATGGCTGTCATTGGTAGACGTCTAGAAACAGGACATGGCTGTCACTGGTAGCTGTCCAGAAATAAGACATGGCTGTCACTGGTAGATGTCTAGAAACAGGACATGACTGTCACTGGTAGACGTCTAGAAACAGGACATGTCTGTCACTGGTAGATGTCTAGAAAGAGAACATGGCTGTCACTGGTTTATGTACAGATAGAGGACATGGCTGTCACTGGTAGACGTCTAGAAACAGGACATGGCTGTCACTGGTAGATGTCTAGAAACAGGACATGGCTGTCACTGGTAGATGTCCAGAAACAGGACATGGCTGTCACTGGTAGACATCTAGAAACAGGACATGGCTGTCACTGGTAGCTGTCCAGATAGAGGACATGGCTGTCACTGGTAGGTGTCCAGAAAAAGGACATGGCTGTCACTGGTAGCTGTCCAGATAGAGGACATGGCTGTCACTGGTAGATGTCTAGAAACAGGACATGGCTGTCACTGAGAGATGTCGAGAAACAGGACATGGCTGTCACTGGTAGCTGTCCAGATAGAGGACATGGCTGTCACTGGTAGATGTCTAGAAACAGGACATGGCTGTCACTGAGAGATGTCTAGAAACAGGACATGGCTGTCACTGAGAGATGTCGAGAAACAGGACATGGCTGTCACTGGTAGATGCCTAGAAACAGGACATGGCTGTCACTAGTAGTGTCCAGAAAGAGGACATGGCTGTCACTGGTAGATGTCTAGAAATAGGACATGGCTGTCACTGGTACCTGTCCAGAAACAGGACATGGCTGTCACTGGTAGCTGTCCAGAAACAGGACATGGCTGTCACTGGTAGCTGTCCAGAAACAGGACATGGCTGTCACTGGGAGATGTCCAGAAACAGGACATGGCTGTCACTGGTAGATGTCCAGAAAGAGGACATGGCTGCCACTGGTAGCTGTCCAGATAGAGGACATGGCTGTCACTGGTAGCTGTCCAGATAGAGGACGTGGCTGTCACTGGTAGGTGTCCAGAAAGAGGACATGGCTGTCACTGGTAGCTGTCCAGATAGAGGACATGGCTGTCACTGGTAGATGTCCAGAAACAGGACATGGCTGTCACTGGTAGATGTTCAGAAAGAGGACATGGCTGTCACTGGTAGCTGTCCAGACAGAGGACATGGCTGTCACTGGTAGGTGTCCAGAAAGAGGACATGGCTGTCACTGGTAGCTATCCAGAAACAGAACATGGCTGTCACTGGTAGATGTCCAGAGAGAGGACATGGCTGTCACTGGTAGCTGGCCAGAAACATGACATGGCTGTCACTGGTAGCTGTCCAGACAGAGGACATGGCTGTCACTGGTAGATGTCCAGATAAAGGACATGGCTGTCACTAGTAGCTGTCCAGATAGAGGACATGGCTGTCACTGATGGCTGTCCAGAAAGAGGACATGGCTGTCACTGGTAGCTGTGCAGATAGAGGACTTGGCTGTCACTGGTGGATGTCCAGAAACAGGACATGGCTGTCACTGGTAGATGTTCAGAAAGAGGACATGGCTGTCACTGGTAGCTGTCCAGACAGAGAACATGGCTGTCACTGGTAGGTGTCCAGAAAGAGGACATGGCTGTCACTGGTAGCTATCCAGAAACAGAACATGGCTGTCACTGGTAGATGTCCAGAGAGAGGACATGGCTGTCACTGGTAGCTGGCCAGAAACATGACATGGCTGTCACTGGTAGCTGTCCAGACAGAGGACATGGCTCTCACTGGTAGATGTCCAGATAAAGGACATGGCTGTCACTAGTAGCTGTCCAGATAGAGGACATGGCTGTCACTGATGGCTGTCCAGGAAGAGGACATGGCTGTCACTGGCAGCTGTCCAGATAGAGGACATGGCTGTCACTGGTAGATGTCTAGAAACAGGACTTAGCTGTCACTGGTAGATGTCTAGAAACAGGACATGGCTGTCACTGGTGGCTGTCCAGATAGAGGACATGGCTGTCACTGGTAGATGTCTAGAAACCGGACATGGCTGTCACTGGTAGCTCTCCAGATAGAGAACATGGCTGTCACTGGTAGATGTCTAGAAACAGAACATGGCTGCCACTGGTAGCTGTCCAGATAGAGGACATGGCTGTCACTGATAGATGTCCAGAAACAGGACATGGCTGTCACTGGTAGATGTCCAGAAAGAGGACATGGCTGTCACTGGTAGCTGTCCAGATAGAGGACATGGCTGTCACTGGTAGGTGTCCAGAAAAAGGACATGGCTGTCACTGGTAGCTGTCCAGATAGAGGACATGGCTGTCACTGGTAGATGTCTAGAAACAGGACATGGCTGTCACTGAGAGATGTCGAGAAACAGGACATGGCTGTCACTGGTAGCTGTCCAGATAGAGGACATGGCTGTCACTGGTAGATGTCTAGAAACAGGACATGGCTGTCACTGAGAGATGTCTAGAAACAGGACATGGCTGTCACTGAGAGATGTCGAGAAACAGGACATGGCTGTCACTGGTAGATGCCTAGAAACAGGACATGGCTGTCACTAGTAGTGTCCAGAAAGAGGACATGGCTGTCACTGGTAGATGTCTAGAAATAGGACATGGCTGTCACTGGTAGAGGTCTAGAATCAGGACATGGCTGTCACTGGTAGAGGTCTAGAGTCAGGACATGGCTGTCACTGGTAGCTGTCCAGAAAGAGGACATGGCTGTCACTGGTAGTTGTCTAGAAACTGGACATGGCTGTCACTGGTAGCTGTCCAGATTGAGGACATGGCTGTCACTGGTAGATATCTAGAAACAGGACATGGCTGTCACTGGTAGATGTCCAGATAGAGGACATGGCTGTCACTGGTAGATGTTTAGAAACAGGGCATGGCTGTCACTGGTAGATGCCTAGGAACAGGACATGGATGTCACTAGTAGTGCCCAGAAAGAGGACATGGCTGTCACTTGTAGCTGTCTAGAAACAGGACATGGCTGTCACTGGTAGCTGTCAAGAAACAGGACATGGCTGTCACTGGTAGCTGTCCAGAAACAGGACATGGCTGTCACTGGTAGATGTCCAGAAACAGGACATGGCTGTCACTGGTAGATGTCCAGAAAGAGGACATGGCTGCCACTGGTAGCTGTCCAGATAGAGGACATGGCTGTCACTGGTAGGTGTCCAGAAATAGGACATGGCTGTCACTGGTAGCTGTCCAGATAGAGGACATGGCTGTCACTGGTAGCTGTCCAGAAAGAGGACATGGCTGTCACTGGTGGCTGTCCAGAAAGAGGACATGGCTGTCACTGGTGGCTGTCCAGAAAGAGGACATGGCTGTCACTGGTAGCTGTCCAAAAAGAGGACATGGCTGTCACTGGTAGCTGTCCAGAAAGAAGACATGGCTGTCACTGGTAGCTGTCCAGAAAAAGGACATGGCTGTCACTGGTGGCTGTCCAGAAAGAGGACATGGCTATCACTGGTAGATGTCTAGAAACCGGACATGGCTGTCACTGGTAGCTGTCCAGAAAAAGGACATGGCTGTCACTGGTGGCTGTCCAGATAGAGGACATGGCTATCACTGGTAGATGTCTAGAAACCGGACATGGCTGTCACTGGTAGCTGTCCAGTTTGAGGACATGGCTGTCACTGGTAGATGTCTAGAAACAGAACATGGCTGTCACTGGTAGCTGTCCAGATAAAGGACATGGCTGTCACTGGTAGCTGTCCAGAAAGAGGACATGGCTGTCACTGGTAGCTGTCCATAAAGAGGACATGGCTGTCACTGGTAGCTGTCCAGAAAGAGGACATGGCTGTCACTGGTGGCTGTCTAGAAAGAGGACATGGCTGTCACTGGTGGCTGTCCAGAAACAGAACATGGCTGTCACTGGTAGCTGTCCAGAAAGAGGACATGGCTGTCACTGGTAGCTGTCCAGAAAGAGGACATGGCTGTCACTGGTAGCTGTCCAGAAAGAGGACATGGCTGTCACTGGTGGCTGTCTAGAAAGAGGACATGGCTGTCACTGGTGGCTGTCCAGAAAGAGGACATGGCTGTCACTGGTGGCTGTCCAGAAAGAGGACATGGCTGTCACTGGAAGCTGTCCAGAAAGAGGACATGGCTGTCACTGGTAGCTGTCCAGAGAGAGGACATGGCTGTCACTGGTAGCTGTCCAGAAAGAGGACATGGCTGTCACTGGTGGCTGTCCAGAAAGAGGACATGGCTGTCACTGGTAGCTGTCCAGAAACAGGACATGGCTGTCACTGGTAGATGTCCAGGAAGAGGAAATGGCTGTCACTGGAAGCTGTCCAGAAAGAGGACATTGCTGTCACTGGTAGCTGTCCAGAGAGAGGACATGGCTGTCACTGGTAGATGTCTAGAAACAGAACATGGCTGTCACTGGTACATTTCCAGATAGAGGACATGGCTGTCACTGGTAGATGTCTAGAAACAGGACATGGCTGTCACTGGTGGCTGTCCAGAAACAGAACATGGCTGTCACTGGTTGACGTCTAGAAACAGAACATGGCTGTCACTGGTAGATATCTAGAAACAGGACATGTCTGTCACTGGTAGACGTCTAGAAACAGGACATGGCTGTCATTGGTAGACGTCTAGAAACAGGACATGGCTGTCACTGGTAGCTGTCCAGAAATAGGACATGGCTGTCACTGGTAGATGTCTAGAAACAGGACATGACTGTCACTGGTAGACGTCTAGAAACAGGACATGTCTGTCACTGGTAGATGTCTAGAAAGAGAACATGGCTGTCACTGGTTTATGTACAGATAGAGGACATGGCTGTCACTGGTAGACGTCTAGAAACAGGACATGGCTGTCACTGGTAGATGTCTAGAAACAGGACATGGCTGTCACTGGTAGATGTCCAGAAACAGGACATGGCTGTCACTGGTAGACATCTAGAAACAGGACATGGCTGTCACTGGTAGCTGTCCAGATAGAGGACATGGCTGTCACTGGTAGGTGTCCAGAAAAAGGACATGGCTGTCACTGGTAGCTGTCCAGATAGAGGACATGGCTGTCACTGGTAGATGTCTAGAAACAGGACATGGCTGTCACTGAGAGATGTCGAGAAACAGGACATGGCTGTCACTGGTAGCTGTCCAGATAGAGGACATGGCTGTCACTGGTAGATGTCTAGAAACAGGACATGGCTGTCACTGAGAGATGTCTAGAAACAGGATATGGCTGTCACTGAGAGATGTCGAGAAACAGGACATGGCTGTCACTGGTAGATGCCTAGAAACAGGACATGGCTGTCACTAGTAGTGTCCAGAAAGAGGACATGGCTGTCACTGGTAGATGTCTAGAAATAGGACATGGCTGTCACTGGTACCTGTCCAGAAACAGGACATGGCTGTCACTGGTAGCTGTCCAGAAAGAGGAAATGGCTGTCACTGGTAGATGTCTAGAAAGAGGACATGGCTGTCACTGGTAGATGCCTAGAAACAGGACATGGCTGTCACTAGTAGTGTCCAGAAAGAGGACATGGCTGTCACTTGTAGATGTCTCGAAACAGGACATGGCTGTCACTGGTAGCTGTCCAGAAACAGGACATGGCTGTCACTGGTAGCTGTCCAGAAACAGGACATGACTGTCACTGGTAGATGTCCAGAAACAGGACATGGCTGTCACTGGTAGATGTCCAGAAAGAGGACATGGATGTCACTGGTAGCTGTCCAGATAGAGGACATGGTTGTCACTGGTAGGTGTCCAGAAAGAGGACATGGCTGTCACTGGTAGCTGCCCAGATAGAGGACATGGCTGTCACTGGTAGATGTCCAGAAACAGGACATGGCTGTCACTGGTAGATGTTCAGAAAGAGGACATGGCTGTCACTGGTAGCTGTCCAGATAGAGGACATGGCTGTCACTGGTAGGTGTCCAGAAAGAGGACATGGCTGTCACTGGTAGCTATCCAGAAACAGGACATGGCTGTCACTGGTAGATGTCCAGAGAGAGGACATGGCTGTCACTGGTAGCTGTCCAGAAAGAGGACATGGCTGTCACTGGTAGATGTCCAGAGAGAGGACATGGCTGTCACTGGTAGCTGTCCAGAAAGAGGACATGGCTGTCACTGGTAGCTGTCCAGAAAGAGGACATGGCTGTCACTGGTAGCTGTCCAGAAAGAGGACATGGCTCTCACTGGTACATGTCCAGATGGAGGACATGGCTGTCACTAGTAGCTGTCCAGATAGAGGACATGGCTGTCACTGGTGGCTGTCCAGAAAGAGGACATGGCTGTCACTGGTGGCTGTCCAGAGAGAGGACATGGCTGTCACTGGTAGATGTCTAGAAACGGGACATGGCTGTCACTGGTGGCTGTCCAGATAGAGGACATGGCTATCACTGGTAGATGTCTAGAAACCGGACATGGCTGTCGCTGGTAGCTGTCCAGTTTGAGGACATGGCTGTCACTGGTAGATGTCTAGAAACAGAACATGGCTGTCACTGGTAGCTGTCCAGATAAAGGACATGGCTGTCACTGGTAGCTGTCCAGAAAGAGGACATGGCTGTCACTGGTGGCTGTCCAGAAACAGAACATGGCTGTCACTGGTAGCTGTCCAGAAAGAGGACATGGCTGTCACTGGTAGCTGTCCAGAAAGAGGACATGGCTGTCACTGGTAGCTGTCCAGAAAGAGGACATGGCTGTCACTGGTTGCTGTCCAGAAAGAGGACATGGCTGTCACTGGTGGCTGTCCAGAAAGAGGACATGGCTGTCACTGGTGGCTGTCCAGAAAGAGGACATGGCTGTCACTGGAAGCTGTCCAGAAAGAGGACATGGTTGTCACTGGTAGCTGTCCAGAGAGAGGACATGGCTGTCACTGGTAGCTGTCCAGAAAGAGGACATGGCTGTCACTGGTGGCTGTCCAGAAAGAGGACATGGCTGTCACTGGTAGCTGTCCAGTAACAGGACATGGCTGTCACTGGTAGATGTCCAGGAAGAGGAAATGGCTGTCACTGGAAGCTGTCCAGAAAGAGGACATTGCTGTCACTGGTAGCTGTCCAGAGAGAGGACATGGCTGTCCCTGGTAGATGTCTAGAAACAGAACATGGCTGTCACTGGTACATTTCCAGATAGAGGACATGGCTGTCACTGGTAGATGTCTAGAAACAGGACATGGCTGTCACTGGTGGCTGTCCAGAAACAGAACATGGCTGTCACTGGTTGACGTCTAGAAACAGAACATGGCTGTCACTGGTAGATATCTAGAAACAGGACATGTCTGTCACTGGTAGACGTCTAGAAACAGGACATGGCTGTCATTGGTAGACGTCTAGAAACAGGACATGGCTGTCACTGGTAGCTGTCCAGAAATAGGACATGGCTGTCACTGGTAGATGTCTAGAAACAGGACATGACTGTCACTGGTAGACGTCTAGAAACAGGACATGTCTGTCACTGGTAGATGTCTAGAAAGAGAACATGGCTGTCACTGGTTTATGTACAGATAGAGGACATGGCTGTCACTGGTAGACGTCTAGAAACAGGACATGGCTGTCACTGGTAGATGTCTAGAAACAGGACATGGCTGTCACTGGTAGATGTCCAGAAACAGGACAGGGCTGTCACTGGTAGACATCTAGAAACAGGACATGGCTGTCACTGGTAGCTGTCCAGATAGAGGACATGGCTGTCACTGGTAGGTGTCCAGAAAAAGGACATGGCTGTCACTGGTAGCTGTCCAGATAGAGGACATGGCTGTCACTGGTAGATGTCTAGAAACAGGACATGGCTGTCACTGAGAGATGTCGAGAAACAGGACATGGCTGTCACTGGTAGCTGTCCAGATAGAGGACATGGCTGTCACTGGTAGATGTCTAGAAACAGGACATGGCTGTCACTGAGAGATGTCTAGAAACAGGACATGGCTGTCACTGAGAGATGTCGAGAAACAGGACATGGCTGTCACTGGTAGATGCCTAGAAACAGGACATGGCTGTCACTAGTAGTGTCCAGAAAGAGGACATGACTGTCACTGGTAGATGTCTAGAAATAGGACATGGCTGTCACTGGTACCTGTCCAGAAACAGGACATGGCTGTCACTGGTAGCTGTCCAGAAACAGGACATGGCTGTCACTGGTAGCTGTCCAGAAACAGGACATGGCTGTCACTGGGAGATGTCCAGAAACAGGACATGGCTGTCACTGGTAGATGTCCAGAAAGAGGACATGGCTGCCACTGGTAGCTGTCCAGATAGAGGACATGGCTGTCACTGGTAGCTGTCCAGATAGAGGACGTGGCTGTCACTGGTAGGTGTCCAGAAAGAGGACATGGCTGTCACTGGTAGATGTCTAGAAACAGGACATGGCTGTCACTGGTAGATGTCTAGAAACAGGACATGGCTGTCATTGGTAGCTGTCCAGAAAGAGGAAATGGCTGTCACTGGTAGATGTCTAGAAAGAGGACATGGCTGTCACTGGTAGATGCCTAGAAACAGGACATGGCTGTCACTAGTAGTGTCCAGAAAGAGGACATGGCTGTCACTTGTAGATGTCTCGAAACAGGACATGGCTGTCACTGGTAGCTGTCCAGAAACAGGACATGGCTGTCACTGGTAGCTGTCCAGAAACAGGACATGACTGTCACTGGTAGATGTCCAGAAACAGGACATGGCTGTCACTGGTAGATGTCCAGAAAGAGGACATGGATGTCACTGGTAGCTGTCCAGATAGAGGACATGGTTGTCACTGGTAGGTGTCCAGAAAGAGGACATGGCTGTCACTGGTAGCTGCCCAGATAGAGGATATGGCTGTCACTGGTAGATGTCCGAAACAGGACATGACTGTCACTGGTAGATGTCCAGGAAGAGGAAATGGCTGTCACTGGAAGCTGTCCAGAAAGAGGACATTGCTGTCACTGGTAGCTGTCCAGAGAGAGGACATGGCTGTCACTGGTAGATGTCTAGAAACAGAACATGGCTGTCACTGGTACATTTCCAGATAGAGGTCATGGCTGTCACTGGTAGATGTCTAGAAACAGGACATGGCTGTCACTGGTGGCTGTCCAGAAACAGAACATGGGTGTCACTGGTTGACGTCTAGAAACAGAACACGGCTGTCACTGGTAGACGTCTAGAAACAGGACATGGCTGTCATTGGTAGACGTCTAGAAACAGGACATGGCTGTCACTGGTAGCTGTCCAGAAATAGGACATGGCTGTCACTGGTAGATGTCTAGAAACAGGACATGACTGTCACTGGTAGACGTCTAGAAACAGGACATGTCTGTCACTGGTAGATGTCTAGAAAGAGAACATGGCTGTCACTGGTTTATGTACAGATAGAGGACATGGCTGTCACTGGTAGACGTCTAGAAACAGGACATGGCTGTCACTGGTAGATGTCTAGAAACAGGACATGGCTGTCACTGAGAGATGTCTAGAAACAGGACATGGCTGTCACTGAGAGATGTCGAGAAACAGGACATGGCTGTCACTGGTAGATGCCTAGAAACAGGACATGGCTGTCACTAGTAGTGTCCAGAAAGAGGACATGGCTGTCACTGGTAGATGTCTAGAAATAGGACATGGCTGTCACTGGTACCTGTCCAGAAACAGGACATGGCTGTCACTGGTAGCTGTCCAGAAACAGGACATGGCTGTCACTGGTAGCTGTCCAGAAACAGGACATGGCTGTCACTGGGAGATGTCCAGAAACAGGACATGGCTGTCACTGGTAGATGTCCAGAAAGAGGACATGGCTGCCACTGGTAGCTGTCCAGATAGAGGACATGGCTGTCACTGGTAGCTGTCCAGATAGAGGACGTGGCTGTCACTGGTAGGTGTCCAGAAAGAGGACATGGCTGTCACTGGTAGATGTCTAGAAACAGGACATGGCTGTCACTGGTAGATGTCTAGAAACAGGACATGGCTGTCATTGGTAGCTGTCCAGAAAGAGGAAATGGCTGTCACTGGTAGATGTCTAGAAAGAGGACATGGCTGTCACTGGTAGATGCCTAGAAACAGGCCATGGCTGTCACTAGTAGTGTCCAGAAAGAGGACATGGCTGTCACTTGTAGATGTCTCGAAACAGGACATGGCTGTCACTGGTAGCTGTCCAGAAACAGGACATGGCTGTCACTGGTAGCTGTCCAGAAACAGGACATGACTGTCACTGGTAGATGTCCAGAAACAGGACATGGCTGTCACTGGTAGATGTCCAGAAAGAGGACATGGATGTCACTGGTAGCTGTCCAGATAGAGGACATGGTTGTCACTGGTACGTGTCCAGAAAGAGGACATGGCTGTCACTGGTAGCTGCCCAGATAGAGGATATGGCTGTAACTGGTAGATGTCCAGAAACAGGACATGGCTGTCACTGGTAGATGTTCAGAAAGAGGACATGGCTGTCACTGGTAGCTGTCCAGATAGAGGACATGGCTGTCACTGGTAGGTGTCCAGAAAGAGGACATGGCTGTCACTGGTAGCTATCCAGAAACAGGACATGGCTGTCACTGGTAGATGTCCAGAGAGAGGACATGGCTGTCACTGGTAGCTGTCCAGAAAGAGGACATGGCTGTCACTGGTAGATGTCCAGAGAGAGGACATGGCTGTCACTGGTAGCTGTCCAGAAAGAGGACATGGCTGTCACTGGTAGATGTCCAGAGAGAGGACATGGCTGTCACTGGTAGCTGTCCAGAAAGAGGACATGGCTGTTACTGGTAG
Organism: Phyllobates terribilis; assembly: GCF_046119375.1. Taxonomy (NCBI): domain Eukaryota; kingdom Metazoa; phylum Chordata; class Amphibia; order Anura; family Dendrobatidae; genus Phyllobates; species Phyllobates terribilis. Next base: position 76,691,910 of record NW_027362773.1, on the reverse strand, counting down.
CTGTCCAGAAAGAGGACATGGCTCTCACTGGTAAATGTCCAGATGGAGGACATGGCTGTCACTAGTAGCTGTCCAGATAGAGGACATGGCTGTCACTGGTGGCTGTCCAGAAAGAGGACATGGCTGTCACTGGTGGCTGTCCAGATAGAGGACATGGCTGTCACTGGTAGATGTCTAGAAACGGGACATGGCTGTCACTGGTGGCTGTCCAGATAGAGGACATGGCTATCACTGGTAGATGTCTAGAAACCGGACATGGCTGTCACTGGTAGCTGTCCAGTTTGAGGACATGGCTGTCACTGGTAGATGTCTAGAAACAGAACATGGCTGTCACTGGTAGCTGTCCAGATAAAGGACATGGCTGTCACTGGTAGCTGTCCAGAAAGAGGACATGGCTGTCACTGGTAGCTGTCCAGAAAGAGGACATGGCTGTCACTGGTGGCTGTCCAGAAACAGAACATGGCTGTCACTGGTAGCTGTCCAGAAAGAGGACATGGCTGTCACTGGTAGCTGTCCAGAAAGAGGACATGGCTGTCACTGGTAGCTGTCCAGAAAGAGGACATGGCTGTCACTGGTGGCTGTCCAGAAAGAGGACATGGCTGTCACTGGTGGCTGTCCAGAAAGAGTACATGGCTGTCACTGGTGGCTGTCCAGAAAGAGGACATGGCTGTCACTGGAAGCTGTCCAGAAAGAGGACATGGCTGTCACTGGTAGCTGTCCAGAGAGAGGACATGGCTGTCACTGGTAGCTGTCCAGAAAGAGGACATGGCTGTCACTGGTGGCTGTCCAGAAAGAGGACATGGCTGTCACTGGTAGCTGTCCAGAAACAGGACATGGCTGTCACTGGTAGATGTCCAGGAAGAGGAAATGGCTGTCACTGGAAGCTGTCCAGAAAGAGGACATGGCTGTCACTGGTAGCTGTCCAGAGAGAGGACATGGCTGTCACTGGTAGATGTCTAGAAACAGAACATGGCTGTCACTGGTACATTTCCAGATAGAGGACATGGCTGTCACTGGTAGATGTCTAGAAACAGGACGTGGCTGTCACTGGTGGCTGTCCAGAAACAGAATATGGCTGTCACTGGTTGACGTCTAGAAACAGAACATGGCTGTCACTGGTAGATATCTAGAAACAGGACATGTCTGTCACTGGTAGACGTCTAGAAACAGGACATGGCTGTCATTGGTAGACGTCTAGAAACAGGACATGGCTGTCACTGGTAGCTGTCCAGAAATAGGACATGGCTGTCACTGGTAGATGTCTAGAAACAGGACATGACTGTCACTGGTAGACGTCTAGAAACAGGACATGTCTGTCACTGGTAGATGTCTAGAAAGAGAACATGGCTGTCACTGGTTTATGTACAGATAGAGGACATGGCTGTCACTGGTAGACGTCTAGAAACAGGACATGGCTGTCACTGGTAGATGTCTAGAAACAGGACATGGCTGTCACTGGTAGATGTCCAGAAACAGGACATGGCTGTCACTGGTAGACATCTAGAAACAGGACATGGCTGTCACTGGTAGCTGTCCAGATAGAGGACATGGCTGTCACTGGTAGGTGTCCAGAAAAAGGACATGGCTGTCACTGGTAGCTGTCCAGATAGAGGACATGGCTGTCACTGGTAGATGTCTAGAAACAGGACATGGCTGTCACTGAGAGATGTCGAGAAACAGGACATGGCTGTCACTGGTAGCTGTCCAGATAGAGGACATGGCTGTCACTGGTAGATGTCTAGAAACAGGACATGGCTGTCACTGAGAGATGTCTAGAAACAGGACATGGCTGTCACTGAGAGATGTCGAGAAACAGGACATGGCTGTCACTGGTAGATGCCTAGAAACAGGACATGGCTGTCACTAGTAGTGTCCAGAAAGAGGACATGGCTGTCACTGGTAGATGTCTAGAAATAGGACATGGCTGTCACTGGTACCTGTCCAGAAACAGGACATGGCTGTCACTGGTAGCTGTCCAGAAACAGGACATGGCTGTCACTGGTAGCTGTCCAGAAACAGGACATGGCTGTCACTGGGAGATGTCCAGAAACAGGACATGGCTGTCACTGGTAGATGTCCAGAAAGAGGACATGGCTGCCACTGGTAGCTGTCCAGATAGAGGACATGGCTGTCACTGGTAGCTGTCCAGATAGAGGACGTGGCTGTCACTGGTAGGTGTCCAGAAAGAGGACATGGCTGTCACTGGTAGCTGTCCAGATAGAGGACATGGCTGTCACTGGTAGATGTCCAGAAACAGGACATGGCTGTCACTGGTAGATGTTCAGAAAGAGGACATGGCTGTCACTGGTAGCTGTCCAGACAGAGGACATGGCTGTCACTGGTAGGTGTCCAGAAAGAGGACATGGCTGTCACTGGTAGCTATCCAGAAACAGAACATGGCTGTCACTGGTAGATGTCCAGAGAGAGGACATGGCTGTCACTGGTAGCTGGCCAGAAACATGACATGGCTGTCACTGGTAGTTGTCCAGACAGAGGACATGGCTGTCACTGGTAGATGTCCAGATAAAGGACATGGCTGTCACTAGTAGCTGTCCAGATAGAGGACATGGCTGTCACTGATGGCTGTCCAGAAAGAGGACATGGCTGTCACTGGTAGCTGTGCAGATAGAGGACATGGCTGTCACTGGTAGATGTCCAGAAACAGGACATGGCTGTCACTGGTAGATGTTCAGAAAGAGGACATGGCTGTCACTGGTAGCTGTCCAGACAGAGGACATGGCTGTCACTGGTAGGTGTCCAGAAAGAGGACATGGCTGTCACTGGTAGCTATCCAGAAACAGAACATGGCTGTCACTGGTAGATGTCCAGAGAGAGGACATGGCTGTCACTGGTAGCTGGCCAGAAACATGACATGGCTGTCACTGGTAGCTGTCCAGACAGAAGACATGGCTGTCACTGGTAGATGTCCAGATAAAGGACATGGCTGTCACTAGTAGCTGTCCAGATAGAGGACATGGCTGTCACTGATGGCTGTCCAGGAAGAGGACATGGCTGTCACTGGCAGCTGTCCAGATAGAGGACATGGCTGTCACTGGTAGATGTCTAGAAACAGGACATAGCTGTCACTGGTAGATGTCTAGAAACAGGACATGGCTGTCACTGGTGGCTGTCCAGATAGAGGACATGGCTGTCACTGGTAGATGTCTAGAAACCGGACATGGCTGTCACTGGTAGCTCTCCAGATAGAGAACATGGCTGTCACTGGTAGATGTCTAGAAACAGAACATGGCTGTCACTGGTAGCTGTCCAGATAGAGGACATGGCTGTCACTGGTAGCTGTCCAGAAAGAGGACATGGCTGTCACTGGTGGCTGTCCAGAAAGAGGACATGGCTGTCACTGGTAGCTGTCCATAAAGAGGACATGGCTGTCACTGGTAGATGTCCAGAAAGAGGACATGGCTGTCACTGGAAGCTGTCCAGATAGAGGACATGGCTGTCACTGGTAGATGTCCAGATAGAGGACATGGCTGTCACTAGTAGCTGTCCAGATAGAGGACATGGCTGTCACTGGTGGCTGTCCAGAAAGAGGACATGGCTGTCACTGGTGGCTGTCCAGATAGAGGACATGGCTGTCACTGGTAGATGTCTAGAAACAGGACATGGCTGTCACTGGTGGCTGTCCAGATAGAGGACATGGCTGTCACTGGTAGATGTCTAGAAACAGGACATAGCTGTCACTGGTAGATGTCTAGAAACAGGACATGGCTGTCACTGGTGGCGGTCCAGATAGAGGACATGGCTGTCACTGGTAGATGTCTAGAAACCGGACATGGCTGTTACTGGTAGCTGTCCAGAAAAAGGACATGGCTGTCACTGGTATCTGTCCAGAAAGAGGACATGGCTGTCACTGGTAGATGTCTAGAAACATGACATGGCTGTCACTGGTAGATGTCTAGAAACAGGACATGGCTGTCACTGGTAGATGTCTAGAAACAGGACATGGCTGTCACTGGTAGATGTCTAGAAACAGGACATGGCTGTCACTGGTAGATGTCTAGAAACAGGACATGGCTGTCATTGGTAGCTGTCCAGAAAGAGGAAATGGCTGTCACTGGTAGATGTCTAGAAAGAGGATATGGCTGTCACTGGTAGATGCCTAGAAACAGGACATGGCTGTCACTAGTAGTGTCCAGAAAGAGGACATGGCTGTCACTTGTAGATGTCTCGAAACAGGACATGGCTGTCACTGGTAGCTGTCCAGAAACAGGACATGGCTGTCACTGGTAGCTGTCCAGAAACAGGACATGACTGTCACTGGTAGATGTCCAGAAACAGGACATGGCTGTCACTGGTAGATGTTCAGAAAGAGGACATGGCTGTCACTGGTAGCTGTCCAGATAGAGGACATGGCTGTCACTGGTAGGTGTCCAGAAAGAGGACATGGCTGTCACTGGTAGCTATCCAGAAACAGGACATGGCTGTCACTGGTAGATGTCCAGAGAGAGGACATGGCTGTCACTGGTAGCTGTCCAGAAAGAGGACATGGCTGTCACTGGTAGATGTCCAGAGAGAGGACATGGCTGTCACTGGTAGCTGTCCAGAAAGAGGACATGGCTCTCACTGGTACATGTCCAGATGGAGGACATGGCTGTCACTAGTAGCTGTCCAGATAGAGGACATGGCTGTCACTGGTAGCTGTCCAGAAAGAGGACATGGCTCTCACTGGTACATGTCCAGATGGAGGACATGGCTGTCACTAGTAGCTGTCCAGATAGAGGACATGGCTGTCACTGGTGGCTGTCCAGAAAGAGGACATGGCTGTCACTGGTGGCTGTCCAGATAGAGGACATGGCTGTCACTGGTAGATGTCTAGAAACGGGACATGGCTGTCACTGGTGGCTGTCCAGATAGAGGACATGGCTATCACTGGTAGATGTCTAGAAACCGGACATGGCTGTCACTGGTAGCTGTCCAGTTTGAGGACATGGCTGTCACTGGTAGATGTCTAGAAACAGAACATGGCTGTCACTGGTAGCTGTCCAGATAAAGGACATGGCTGTCACTGGTAGCTGTCCAGAAAGAGGACATGGCTGTCACTGGTAGCTGTCCAGAAAGAGGACATGGCTGTCACTGGTGGCTGTCCAGAAACAGAACATGGCTGTCACTGGTAGCTGTCCAGAAAGAGGACATGGCTGTCACTGGTAGCTGTCCAGAAAGAGGACATGGCTGTCACTGGTAGCTGTCCAGAAAGAGGACATGGCTGTCACTGGTGGCTGTCCAGAAAGAGGACATGGCTGTCACTGGTGGCTGTCCAGAAAGAGGACATGGCTGTCACTGGTGGCTGTCCAGAAAGAGGACATGGCTGTCACTGGAAGCTGTCCAGAAAGAGGACATGGCTGTCACTGGTAGCTGTCCAGAGAGAGGACATGGCTGTCACTGGTAGCTGTCCAGAAAGAGGACATGGCTGTCACTGGTGGCTGTCCAGAAAGAGGACATGGCTGTCACTGGTAGCTGTCCAGAAACAGGACATGGCTGTCACTGGTAGATGTCCAGGAAGAGGAAATGGCTGTCTCTGGAAGCTGTCCAGAAAGAGGACATGGCTGTCACTGGTAGCTGTCCAGAGAGAGGACATGGCTGTCACTGGTAGATGTCTAGAAACAGAACATGGCTGTCACTGGTACATTTCCAGATAGAGGACATGGCTGTCACTGGTAGATGTCTAGAAACAGGACATGGCTGTCACTGGTGGCTGTCCAGAAACAGAACATGGCTGTCACTGGTTGACGTCTAGAAACAGAACATGGCTGTCACTGGTAGATATCTAGAAACAGGACATGTCTGTCACTGGTAGACGTCTAGAAACAGGACATGGCTGTCATTGGTAGACGTCTAGAAACAGGACATGGCTGTCACTGGTAGCTGTCCAGAAATAGGACATGGCTGTCACTGGTAGATGTCTAGAAACAGGACATGACTGTCACTGGTAGACGTCTAGAAACAGGACATGTCTGTCACTGGTAGATGTCTAGAAAGAGAACATGGCTGTCACTGGTTTATGTACAGATAGAGGACATGGCTGTCACTGGTAGACGTCTAGAAACAGGACATGGCTGTCACTGGTAGATGTCTAGAAACAGGACATGGCTGTCACTGGTAGATGTCCAGAAACAGGACATGGCTGTCACTGGTAGACATCTAGAAACAGGACATGGCTGTCACTGGTAGACATCTAGAAACAGGACATGGCTGTCACTGGTAGACGTCTAGAAACAGGACATGGCTGTCACTGGTAGATGTCTAGAAACAGGACATGGCTGTCACTGGTAGATGTCTAGAAACAGGACATGGCTGTCACTGGTGGCTGTCAGATAGATACTTCTTTTTTCTTTCTTCCATGATGTGAACAAGGTCCATATGTTCGTTTTGTCAGTTTATGTTTTGCTTTCAGCAATTAATTATGGATGAATTTTCTCCGCTGTCATCTTCTTCTACAATATCCTCACACTGATCGGATCATCCATAATGTATCGGCCGTTAACACTCCGTAGTCCTCTTTCCTTCACACCAGGAACCTACATTTTTACATTTTAGTTAATTTCTTGTCAATAAATATTAATTCATAATCGTAACATAGGAAACGATTGGAGATATTTTAGCAATAATTCCAGATAGACAGAATTCGCTTGTAGGATTTGCTCCGGCTCCTGACAATGGGACCCATCAATATATATAACGTATAATCACCAGGGAGCAGGGGGGCGTTGGACACTGAGACGTCGTCAGATCCCTCTGGAATGATTAACAAAGAAAGGAGAAAAAAATCTATGAAAAGTTGAAGACCAAAACATTGTTGGTGTCCAGCACATTGATCGCCAAAGTTAGTGACTCACCCCCTGGGCCGTGGGGTACTCGGAACCGGGCTTCGGTGCAATGTTGGGGGCAGTAGTGGCAACCCGATCCCGTGGCTCAGGGTGGTCAGACCAAATGCTGTGGCAATCTATTTGTAGGGTTTTGAATGTCCGACTACGCCACCCGTGGATTGCGGTCAGGGATGACCGCCGCTGCAAGGCAGACCGCTGAGGCTGGTGTTGGTGTGCAGCACAGGGATAGGATAACTCCCCACGGGAAGAGTGTAGCCTCAGGGCAGTGTAATAGGATGCTGGGGGTGATAGTGCAGGCCGCAATAATAAGGGTTCAGAGTCTGCTTCAAACAGTCCAGGGTCTTTATTGTGGTTAGTACTAATGACCCAACAGGAGTACAGGGTAGGAATGGGCCTGGGTGTCTGAGGGCATTCGGGCGAGCCCCACTGGTTAGGGTGAGTGGGTAGGCCTACCGTTCTCTCAATGCCCTTGCTGACTATCCCCCTTTTCGTGGTGTGATAGCCCACGTCCCTGAGCTGGCCGTGTACTACGCCTGTATGGCTTGCGACTCGGGTCTTAGGTACCTGTTGCTTCTCCGTGCTGTACTGGTCCCTCTGTGTGGCGGAGCCTCCAGGCTTCTTAGGCCAAGGGACCTGAAATCCCTCGCAGGTCGGTTATCTGCTGCCGGGCTTGCAACCCTGACAGCCTCTGACCCCAGTGTCCGGTTGTGTAGTTCTCTCTCAGCCAGGACCGGCTCTCGTCGCCTCTGTTCCTGGCTTGCTGTTCCTCCTCAGCCTCCTGGACTCCTCAGCTGCTGCTGACCTGTCCCTTCCTCTAAGGAACCCTTCTGGATGCTTCAGAAGTGGGTCCTGGTCTCCCTAACCCTGCCCTCAGTTCCATTTTTTATAGGGGCAGCCTGCTCCCCCTACTGGCCCGGGACAGGAGGTGCTGCATGCTAATGGTCCCTGACCAAGGAACCTCCCTCCTGCTCTCAGACACAGCCTTTGATATTTGTGGCATCCAGGCCTGGGGTGACACATTCCCCCCTAGTAAATTTTAGTACTCCGGGACTAAGCAAGAAACACAAATACAGGGTATAAATGCATGACCATAAACACAACAGGGAAGGAAATAACAAACAACACCACATATTGAGTTCTTTAGGTCACAGTGTGGTCTGTGACCGGGTGTCCATATCACCAACAAAAGAAGAGGGTCACAGTATGATCCGTGACCGGGTGTCCATTTCACCCAATAAGGCGAAGTTTTTGAGCGATGTGGGGACCTGTCCCTATAAACCCCAAGTTCCTGGCCTTGGGCGTGGCGGCAAGGCTGAGCTACCTACTTTGGACCACAAGGAGGCCACGCCGGACAGGTTTTTCTTCTGTGGTCAACTTCACAAGAGGGCACCAGGTGCAACTATCTACATGGTAGTTCCGGTTATTCACTGTCCATAACCTGTCAGTCCATTGCATCTAGGAAAACTGGAGAAACATTATTAATAACCAGGGTACAAACATAACACATTAAATATATACATTATACATTTAGTTCTTCCAGATAGCTGGTATTTGACCCCTAGTGCTCCGGGTTGACCTCCATAACCCACTGTCTGGTAGTGGTCTAACCTGGCTTTCCCCACTAGTATTAAGGGTACAGCTACTAGCTGTGTTTACAGGCTGGGCAGGCAGCTGTCTGCGGGTTCTTTGACTTACCGCAGGCATGGCAGGTTCACTTTCAGCAGAGGGTTGACTCTACTGGGCTGCTGGCATGGGTTCTTCTGCCTCCGGGGCTGCTTGTTCTTCTTGTTCTTCTGTAGGCTCCTGCTGGGTAGGCTGAAGGAAGTGTAGGACGGGTACCACTATGGCATCGTTTATTCGAGTCCAGGTCCGGGGGAACTCTCCGAGAACTGTGCTGATCATGGGCCTCAAGGGTGTCTTCTGGCTGGTACGGTCCTTCCTTCTGAGGTGGCATGGGCCGCAGTCCCTGCTCCACTTCTCTATGGCCCCTCTCATACCGATCCAGTAGAACCGCTCTCTCAGTAGGAACTCTAGTTTCTTCCACCTGAAGTGTCCCGCTCTGTCATGGTAGACCTCCAGGACCATTGCTGCATCTCGCCTTGGGACCACTATCTGCCAGGTCAGCTCGTGCGTCCGGTGGTTGACAAGCCTTCTGCACAGCTTACCCTCGTAGAGGAATAGCCTGCTTTTCTCCTTCCATATCTGCTTGGCTTCCTCTGGAGTGTCCGGGCCAGGGCTAGCGTCTGCCTGGGTTAACAGGTCTTTCACCAGGTGTATTGCAGGGTCACTATCTTGCGTTTTGGCCCAGCCGTGGTGGGGTAAGGGGTTGAACATGACGGTGGTTAGGTCTTTGTCTCTTACCCGGTGAGAATACTGAGTGGCCCCATACCGGTGGAACGCAGGGAGCTCTACTTCCTCCAGCTCTTCCGAGTCTTCTTCTCCTTCAGGTAGGTGGGGCATTCTTGATAGGGCGTCTGCGTTGGCGTTGGTCCTGCCTGCCCGGTACTTGATTGTGAAGTCATAATTGGATAGCCGGGCCATCCACCGCTGTTCTAGGGCACCTAGTCTTGCATTGTCCAGGTGTGTCAGCGGGTTGTTGTCCGTGTACACAGTGAACTTTGCGGAGGCCAGGTAATGCTTAAACCGTTCTGTGACGGCCCACACCACTGCCAAGAATTCTAGCTTGAAGGAGCTGTAATTCTCCGGGTTTCTCTCGGTGGGCCTCAGCTTCCGGCTGGCGTACGCGATCACCCTTTCTCTGCCCTGTTGGTTTTGTGACAGTACGGCTCCCAGCCCCACATTACTGGCGTCTGTGAGGAGGATAAAAGGCTGGCCATAATCGGGGTAGGCCAGGATCTCATCCCCGTGAGGGCCATCTTCAACTGGCGGAAGGACTCCTCTTCCAGCTTGTCCCACTTGAAGGGTGGCTTGTGACTTCTGGATTTAGACTGGCCTATCAGGAGGGCCTGCATTGGAGCTGCCATCTTTGTGAACCCGGGGATGAACCTTCGGTAGTAGCCTACCAACCCGATGAATTGCCTCACTTCTTTGATGTTAGAGGGGCTTGGCCAGCTCTTGATGGCTGTAACTTTGTCGGGGTTGGGGGCTACTCCCTCAGCACTCACCACGTGTCCTAGGTACTGGACCTTCGGTTTCAACAGGTGACACTTTGAGGGTTTCACCTTCAGGCCATAGCCTGCCAGGGCTTCGAACACCTCTGCCAGGTGTTTTAGATGGTCCTCGTAGGTCTTCGAATAGACGATCACGTCGTCCAGGTAAAGTAGGACCGTCTCGAAGCTTCGGTGCCCTAGACAACATTCCATCAGCCTCTGGAAGGTCCCGGGCGCGTTGCAGAGCCCGAATGGCATACAGTTGAATTCGCTCAATACCATCGGGGTGGTGAAGGCCGTCTTCTCCTTGCCAGCCTCTGCCACAGGAACCTGCCAGTACCCGCTAGTAAGGTCCAAAGTAGAGAAGTTAGCTGATTTTAGGGCTGCTAAAGACTCCTCTATCCTAGGTAACGGGTACGCGTCTTTATGGGTGATACGATTGTTTTGTCTATAGTCCACGCACAGTCTCATGGTACCGTCTTTCTTTTTTACCAGGACCAAGGGGGCTGCCCAGGGGCTACAGCTGTCTCTTATGACCCCGGCTTCTTTCATTTCTCTCAGCATGCCCTTTGCGTTCTGATAGTGTGCAGGGGGTACAGGTCTGTGCCTCTCTTTTATTGGTGGGTGGCTCCCCGTGGGGATGTGGTGTTCTACTCCCTTTACTCGGCCGAAGTCCAGCGGGTGCTTACTAAAAATTCTCTCGTACTCCTGAACCACCTGGTAGACTCCTTGTTTTTGGTGCAGGGGAGTGGAGTCAGCACGCACATGGAGTTTCTGGCACCAGTCCTCCTTGTGTTTCTGGGAGCCATTACCCTCCACCGGGGAAGATGGAGGCAAGGGTTCCACGACCCTGATAGCATTGTGTTCGACGGCAAACAATTTGGCTAGTGTAGCGTACCGGGGCAAGTGTACTTCCCTTTCCCCGATGTTTAAGATCCGGACGGGCACCCTTCCATGACGGACATCAACCACCCCCCTGGCTGTCAAAATGGTGGGCCTGCTGTCTGAGTACACGGGTTCTACCATGGCTTGGTAGTCTCTCCCTCTTAACCCGATTGCAGTCCGACACCAGATCATCATTTCACTTTTGGGAGGCATGGCAATGGGGAACGGGTCGCTCATCCTCACGCTACCGATCTCACCACCAGACAGTTCTACCTGCTGCCATCTCATCAGAGCCTTTATCTCTTTGTTGAGGACTCTCTGTTGGCTGGAACTAGCATTCATCGCCACCTGCTGCAAAATCACAATTACTTCTGAAAGACAGTTTTCAATCACATTAGTACCCAAGGTTATTTTAGGGTGACTTTCACGACGGTCAATGTCCACAATGATCAGTCCCTGTGCCGGCAGTTCCACCTTACCAATCTTGATGGTCATCTCTCTGAACCCCACCTGCCGCACGGGTTGATCATTGCTGGCGATGATGCTTAAGTCATCGTCTGGATAACGGGTTATATCCGCGTCACTCCAGTACCGCTTGAAAAGTACGTAGGGGATGGTAGTTACTTGGGACCCCGTGTCCAGCAGTGCACTCATGGGGATACCGTCCAGCACTACGGGTAAGACAGAGCGTCCCCCCACATACTTATCACGCCAATTAGACGGGCCTGATGACCTTATGCCTGGGGGTTGGCCCTCTGCCCCAGGTCGGACCCATTTAAAGTACAGTACCTTGCTATGTGTCCTGGCTGACTGCAACGGCGGCAAATTGGCTGTCCATCCTCAGTGTAACGGTCGGCGGGCCTCCCTCTGAACGACGGGATCCTCCTCTGTCGACGCCACGGGACATCCTCCGGACTGGAAGCCAGCTTGATTGGTCTTGACGGTTCCACCTGCAACGACTGTACGGTCCTGGTCAGTGCAGCCACACTCTTTGTTAGCTCTTGGACCTGATGGTGCAGGTTTGCAGGCTGGGATGGATTTAGGGCCTATGCATCAGCCCCTACAAGGTCTGCGGGGTAGGGCGCCGCCCCCTGGTGGTAAGTGATGGCAGGGCGCCGGGAAGCTACAGCTCCACTTGGTGCAGGTTCTCGGAGCACCCGGATGGCCCTATCCTTGAACTGCGCAAAAGTCAACTCGGGGTTCTGTAGGGCCATGAGGCGCAGCTGGGTTCTGTGGGCGCTGGACAGCAGACCTTCTATGAACTGGTCAGTCAACAGTTTATCGGTGTCCTGCACGCTACCAGGGTCAGCTTGCTTGATTGCTCCCAGAGCTTCTTGCAGGTTCAAGGCATAGTCTCTGATACTATCTTGGGCTCGCTGCTTACAGCCATAGAACCGCATTTTGATTTCTGCTGAGGTATGGGTATCAAAGGTACTCCGCAGCCGGGTCAGAATGTCCTTTACAGTCCTTTTCTCCTCATCTGACCATGATTTCACTTCCCGCTGGGCTGCACCGGTTAGCTGCCCCGTCAGAATGCTCACTTTCTGTTCTTCTGTCAGGGAATAAACTTTAAATAAACTGTGCAGTCTTTCCTTAAAGTCAGTTAACGTATGGGATTCCCCTGAGTATTGGGGCAGCCAGGCTGCTCCGGGGATATAGGGCATGGAGAACGGCATCACCGCTGCTGCAGCCACGCTGGTGGTAGAAGGTCCCTCCGCGTCCGTCATCTTCCTCCCCCCTAGTTAAGCGTGGCCTACCTTCCGACGATCCTCTTCTGTAGGCCGCGGCTCCGCTGGTGCTGCTCCGGGCGAGGACCTTGCGTCGCGTCCTGGTGACGTCAGCGTCGCTCTCGCTCCTTCCAGGACCTTGCGCAGAGTCGGTGCGTAGGGCGGGGCTTCAGGTCTCGCGCGGTTTGGACGTCCACACCCCTCTTCTTCCCGTGCGGCGTCCCGAAGATGGCGTCCGATGGTGGGAAAACGGCTGAAGATGGCGGGAAATCTCTTTTTAAGGTATGTGTACAGTCTTTTTCAGGCACGCAATACCCATTTGTGGCGGGTTGGTCACAATCCTGCCGACTACGCCAAAGCTGACTCACCCCCTGGGCCGTGGGGCACCCGGAACCGGGCTTCGGTGCAATGTTGGGGGTAGTAGTGGCAACCCGATCCCGTGGCTCAGGGTGGTCAGACCAAATGCTGTGGTAGTCTATTTGTAGGGTTTTGAATGTCCGACTACGCCACCCGTGGATTGCGGTCAGGGATGACCGCCGCTGCAAGGCAGACCGCTGAGGCTGATGTTGGTATGCAGCACAGGGATAGGATAACTCCCCACGGGAAGAGTGTAGCCTCAGGGCAGTGTAATAGGATGCTGGGGGTGATAGTGCAGGCCGCAATAATAAGGGTTCAGAGTCTGCCTAAAACAGTCCAGGGTCTTTATTGTGGTTAGTACTAATGACCCACCAGGAGTACAGGGTAGGGATGGGCCTGGGTGTCTGAGAGCATTCGGGCGAGCCCCACTGGTCAGGGTGAGTGGGTAGGCCTACCGTTCTCTCTCTGCCCTTGCTGACTATCCCCCTTTTCGTGGTGTGATAGCCCACGTCCCTGAGCTGGCCGTGTACTACGCCTGTATGGCTTGCGATTCGGGCCTTAGGTACCTGTTGCTTCTCCGTGCTGTACCGGTCCCTCTGTGTGGCGGAGCCTCCAGGCTTCTCAGGCCAAGGGACCTGAAATCCCTCGCAGGTCGGTTATCTGCTGCCGGGCTTGCAACCCTGACAGCCTCGGACCCCAATGTCCGGTTGTGTACTTCTCTCTCAGCCAGGACCGGCTCTCGTCGCCTCTGTCCCTGGCTTGCTGTTCCTCCTCTGCCTCCCGGACTCCTCAGCTGCTGCTGACCTGTCCCTTTCCTCTGGGAACCCTTCTGGATGCTTCAGAAGTGGGTCCTGGTCTCCCTAACCCTGCCCTCAGTTCCAGTTTTTATAGGGGCAGCCTGCTCCCCCTACTGGCCTGGGACAGGAGGTGCTGCATGCTAATGGTCCCTGACCAAGGAACCTCCCTCCTGCTCTCGGACACAGCCTTTGATATTTGTGGGATCCAGGCCTGGGGTGACACATTAGCATTTACGCAAAATTGTACGGTGTGGAGTAAGGGCTCAGACACGGCAAAGTTACAGGCACAGACCCTTTCCTCCATTGTTGGTCTCTCGCACTGAACCTTCCACCATCCATAACTTTTCTTCTCCTTCTCCTGACTTCTGAGGAGGCTTCTTTAATAATTGGGTTGACCCCCTCAATAGCTGACTATGATTTTTTCTGTGGTCCTACCCTACAAAGCTTCTTCTATGTTGCGTGAAGTTCTGAACATTACTGGGGCTCCTGTGCCATCCGTCATGTGTCATAACTTACACTGGTGCCCTCTTATGTGGCAGAGGGGCTGTTGGGTCACCTCACCCACTGAGCACCTGGTGGGCATGATTCCCTCAACCTCAATCGCCATAACAATCCCCATTCAATATCTAGCAAAGATGGTGATGAAGGAGTCCTGCTCAGAAGGAGCAACCCCAAGGATGTAAGTTTGTGTGAAGTTGGAGGTTGCCTCTAACGAAGGAACCATTTTTTTTCCATCTTGTGTAGAAGATTACTTGAGGCAACATCTCAGCGTAGACGCGTCCACAGCGGACTCCTCGGATCACACGTGGTTTCAGATGTTAGTTGGTGTGGTGCAATATCTGGAGAAGAATTCAAGAAACTTACAGCGTTATGGTAACAGGAAACACAAAGGGTGAAATCACAGCGAGCGGAAAAAACATCTCAAGCGAAACAAAGGGGCTGGAAAAAGTCAACTTATTACACTGTGTTACATTCAAGTCCTGCTTCATCTTCATTTAGGGATCAGTGAATTTCCAAAGGTTCTGGAATAAGATGTATCTATCTATCTATTATCTATCTATCTATTATCTATCTATCTATCTGACGCGCCCCTGGGCCTGTGTCGCGCTGCGTTGCGCACGCGGGAGCTTACCCGGAGCCGGATCTGTTGAGGGTTGTAGTCTCGTGGCGGTGACCCGGTCCGTGCCCAGGGAGTCAAACTGAGCGGCGATGTATCAGCGGTAGATGTTGGACGACTACGCCACCGGTTGAGTACAGCTAAGGAGCTGCTGCTGCAGGGCAGACCGCTGAGGCCGGTGGTAGGATTGTGCAGCGTGATAGTATAACCCCCAACGGGAGGGGTATGGCCTCAGGGCAGCCGACGTGGATGATGGGGGTAGCAGGAACCACTCGGAGACGGTACGGTGTAGTTCAGGGTCTTTACTGGTGACAAAGATAGACCCTCCCGGAGTACTGGCTAGCGATTGGGGCCTGGTCAGTCCTTGAGCAGATGGGATCTCCCCTGGCCAGGCGGAGTTGTAGGCTTCCCAAACTAACTGTACTCTTCTGGCTACCTTGCTAGAGGCGGGTATAAGTAGCCCACGTCCCTCAGTGTACCGTGTGGTGCTCACCCGTATGGCCGGTGACTCGGGGCCTTCGGGTTTCTTGGCCAGAGGACCTGGAATCCCCTGCCTGACGGATTCTGCTGCTGGGTAGGAGTTAGTCCCCACAGCCTTGGACTCCGGGTCCGGTAAGAAATCTTCTCAGTCAGGGCGAGCTCTGCAGCTGCCAGCCCCTGACTCCTTGTAACACTGCTCCCACAGAGCTCCTGATGTTCTGTTCCTATATTTGCTTCTTTTCTCTGTCTCTACTTCTTCTCTACTCACTAACCCTGCCTCAGCCCTAGGTTTATATAGGGGAAGTTCTTCCCCTCCCAGGACTGGGCAGGAGGTGTGGCATGCATAGGATTCCTGACCAAGAGACCTCCCACCTGCTCTCAGACGTAATATCTCTATCACTGTGGCAACCAGACCCCTGGGGTGTCACATATCTATCTATCTATCATCTATCTATTATCTATCTATCATCTATCTATCTATTATCTATCTATTATCTATCTATCTATTATCTATCTATCTATTATCTATTATCTATCTATCTATTATCTATCTATCTATCTATCTATTATCTATCTATCGCCCTCTGTTATCTATCTATCTATTATCTATCTATCTATCTATTATCTATCTATCATCTATCTATCATCTATCTATTATCTATCATCTATCTGTCTATCTATCTATTATCTTTCTATTCTCTATCTATCTATCGTCTATCTATCTATCTATTATCTATCTATCTATTATCTATCTATCTATTATCTATCTATCTATTATCTATCTATCTATTATCTATCTATCTATCTATTATCTATCTATCGCCCTCTGTTATCTATCTATCTATCTATCTATCATCTATCTATAATCTATCTATCATCTATCTATCATCTATCTATTATCTATCTATCATCTATCTGTCTATCTATCTATTATCTTTCTATTCTCTATCTATCTATCTATTATCTATCTATCATCTATCTATCTATCATCTATCTATCTATTATCTATCTATCTATTATCTATCTATCTATTATCTATCATCTATCTATCATCTATGTGTATCTATCTATCTATCTATTATCTTTCTACTCTCTATCTATCTATCGTCTATCTATCTATCTATTATCTATCTATCATCTATCTATCATCTATCTATTATCTATCTATCATCTATCTGTCTATCTATCATCTATCTGTCTATCTATCTATCGTCTATCTATCTATTTATCTATCATTTATCTGTCTATCTATCGTCTATCTATCGTCTATCTATCTATTCTCTATCTATTATTTATCTATCTATCATCTATCTATCTATCATCTATCTATCATCTATCTATCATCTATCTGTCTATCTATCTTCTATCTATCTATCTAGCTTCTATCTATCTATCTATCATCTATCTATCTATCTTCTATCTATCATCTATCTGTCTATCTATCTATTATCTATCTATCATCTATCTATTATCTATCTATCTATTCTCTATCTATTATTTATCTAGATATTATCTATCTATCATCTATATCTCACCTATCTATCTTCTCATGAGCCTTGAACACGTCGTGGACTTTCTCCTTTTCTACCTTCCCTTTTGGTTTGTGACATCCCAAGAAGAGAGGCGGTAGATGCCCGTGATTGTTCCCAATGTCGGTGATGTCACGCTGGTCATCTGGATGTCTTGAGGATGGTAGACAAGGGGGACACATTGGGAGTTCAGCTCTTACATTGCACAGATTCTTCCATCTGTGACGTTTGGTGTCATTGTCTTTGCCCCAATTTTCCCTCTTTTTTAGACTTACAGGGGTCTGGGAAGCTGAGGTATCAGTTGCTGTTTGATGAGGTTCTCACACAGCTTAGTTGTTCCTTTGCCTGTATATGACACACAGTATCTCTAAGCATGAGCACATGAATAAGTACACCCGGCTTCACTCCACAGGAAGCCACAAGCACATAAGTAAGTACACCCGGCTTCACTGCACAGGAAGACATGAGCACATAAGTAAGTACACCCGGCATCACTGCACAGGAAGCCATGAGCACATAAGTAAGTACACCCAGCTTCATTGCACAGGAAGCCACAAAGCTCATAAGTAAGTACACCCAGCATTACTGCACAGGAAGCCACAAGCACATAAGTAAGTACACCCGGCATCACTGCACAGGAAGCCACGAGCACATAAGTAAGTACACCCGGCTTCATTGCACAGGAAGCAACGAGCACATAAGTAAGTACACCCAGCTTCATTGCACAGGAAGCCATGAGCACATAAGTACACCCGGCTTCATTGCACAGGAAGCCACAAAGCACATAAGTAAGTACACCCATCATTACTGCACAGGAAGCAAAGAGCACATAAGTAAGTACACCCAGCTTCATTGCACAGGAAGCCACAAGCACATAAGTAAGTACACCCGGCTTCACTGCACATGCATCAAAAGAGCAATAGAACTACAATACAACTGCCAAGGACAGGAATAACGCTGAGTTTGATGGGTTAACTACACAACGAGATGGACATTAAAGCGCATTTTTCACAAATTCTGCTTTCCACTTTGTGACATAAGATCTCCTTTATCCTATAACTGATCAGCTGCTCCCGGCTGTAGTTTCCCTTTAATGGTCTCTATGAACGGCAGCAGTATGAAGGCCGTGTAGTACGGGGGGAGCACATTTTAGGATCTTATCAAATCAAGTAAAAGAGAAAAGAAATGTTTACAGTAATTGTTTCCAAAATGGTGTTTGGCGCCAGAAGATAATGTCCTGTGTCCCAGAGATCCTTGCCAGGACATGTCGAAATCCATCCCGTACAGATGAAACAACAAGGAGAACGAGTCTGGAAACGTCGGACAAGATGATAAATACAATTCATCTCCCGTCTGAGCAAAAGCAAAACATCATAAGAACAGATAACTGAGGAATGTAAATACTTGTGAAGCTGCACTATGTCCCTCCAGAGCAGTAAACCGGTCCTGAAGAAGCCATACTCTGCTGAGGGCAGTAGTGTTGTGTGTGAGCATGTCCAACATGGTGAATTGTGCTATAATACTGCCCCCTATGTACAAGAATATAACAACTATAATACTGCTCCTATGTACAAGAATATAACTACTATAATACTGCCACCTATGTACAAGAATATAACTACTATAATACTGCCCCCATGTACAAGAATATAACTACTATAATACTGCTCCTATGTACAAGAATATAACTACTATAATACTGCCCCCATGTACAAGAATATAACTACTATAATAATGCCCCCAATGTACAAGAATAAAACTACTATAATACTGCTACTATGTACAAGAATATAACTACCATAATACTGGCCCCTATGTACAAGAATATAACTACTATAATACTGCCCCCTATGTAAAAGAATATAACTACTATAATACTGCTCCTATGTACAAGAATATAACTACTATAATACTGCCACTATGTACAAGAATATAACTACTATAATACTGCCCCTATGTACAAGAATATAACTACTATAATACTGCCCCCTATGTAAAAGAATATAACTACTATAATACTGCTCCTATGTACAAGAATATAACTACTATAATACTGCCACTATGTACAAGAATATAACTACTAAACTACTGCCCCCTATGTACAAGAATATAACTACTATAATACTGCTACTATGTACAAGAATATAACTACTATAATACAGCCCCTATGTACAAGAATATAACTACTATAATAATGCCCCCAATGTACAAGAATAAAACTACTATAATACTGCTACTATGTACAAGAATATAACTACCATAATACTGGCCCCTATGTACAAGAATATAACTACTATAATACTGCCCCCTATGTAAAAGAATATAACTACTATAATACTGCTCCTATGTACAAGAATATAACTACTATAATACTGCCACTATGTACAAGAATATAACTACTATAATACTGCCCCTATGTACAAGAATATAACTACTATAATACTGCCCCCTATGTAAAAGAATATAACTACTATAATACTGCTCCTATGTACAAGAATATAACTACTATAATACTGCCACTATGTACAAGAATATAACTACTAAACTACTGCCCCCTATGTACAAGAATATAACTACTATAATACTGCCCCCTATGAACAAGAATATAACTGCTATAATACTGCTACTATGTACAAGAATATAACTACTATAATACTGCCCCCTATGTACAAGAATATAACTACTATAATACTGCCCCTAAGTACAAGAATATAACTACTATAATACTGCTCCTATGTACAACAATATAACTACTATAATACTGCTCCTATGTACAAGAATATAACTACTATAATACTGCTACTATGTACAAGAATGTAACTACTATAATACTGGCCCTATGTACAAGAATATAACTACTATAATACTGCGCCATATGTACAAGAATATAACTACTATAATACTGCTACTATGTGCAAGAATATAACTACAATAATACTGCTCCTATGTACAAGAATATAACTACAATAATGCTGCTCCTATGTACAATATAACTACTATAATACTGCTACTATGAACAAGAATATAACTACTATAATACAGCCCCTGTAACGGGTCTGGGAGGCGGAACCTCTGAGCTACTATACAAGGGGGCGGTCCTTGTAAGGGAGCGGGTGGCGACCAGGGAAGACGGGCAGGCAGTCACAGCAGGTGACCGGGACAGTCTCTGAGTGAACGGGCTGGAGGTCACGGCAAGTGACCGGGGCAGTCTCTGGATGAACGGGCAGGAGGTCACGGCAAGTGACCGGGGCAGTCTCTGGATGAACGGGCAGGAGGTCACGGCAAGTGACCGGGGCAGTCTCTGGATGAACGGGCAGGAGGTCACGGCAAGTGACCGGGGCAGTCTCTGGGTAAAGGGTAGGTACGACCTGTGGCGGCTGATGGTAGACGTGAGCTCCCAGGTGAGCAGGCGAGAGTCTCTGGATAAACGGGTGGTCACAGCATGTGACGGCGGAGCCTCCAGGAAGACCAACAGACAGGCGGCAGATGAGCGCTCCCAGGTGAGCGGGCAGAAGTCACTGGACAGGCGGGTGGTCACAGCACGTGACGGCAGAGCCTCCAGGTAGGCTAGCAGACAGGCAGCAGATGAGCGCTCCCAGGTGAGCGGGCAAGCTGGTCCATAGACAGACTGACAGGAGTTGGAAGGCAGACCGTCGGACCTCAGGCAAGCAGGCAGGTAGCTGATGTGCGCTCCCAGGTGAGCGGGCAAGCTGGTCCTTAGACAGACTGACAGGAGTTGTAAGGCAGACCGTCGGACCTCAGGCTAGCAGGCAGGTAGCAGAATATCAGGCAGGAATAAGACAGCAAGCTGGCAGGAATCTGGCAGGTATCTGGCAGGTAACTGGCAACGGGACCTGAGGGCTGAAGCAGAGTAGTGAACAGTGCAACAACATTGCTCGGGCACCTCCATTTTGGAGGAGGTGCCTTATATATGGTGAAGTCCTCCGGCCATTGGCCGGGGACTCCTTAGGACGGCGCGCGCGGCCCCTTTAAGAGGGAGGGAGAGCGCGCGCGCGCCCTAAGCACAGTGGCCGGGAAGGAGCGCGCGCTGCCAGCAGAGCAGGAGGAGGACGCCAGGCACGGAGCAGAGAGGTGAGGGGAACAGCGTCCCTGCCTAGCAGAGGGAAGGGACGCCGGCGCTACAGTACCCCCCCCCTTTAGGCCCCCCCTTTTTTAGGCCAGACAGAAATTTAGCAAGGATAAGAGGGGCATGGATGTTCTCCCGGGGCTCCCACGTTCTCTCCTCAGGACCAAACCCCTTCCAATCTACTAGAAAAAAGGTCTTTCCTCTTACCCTTTTGGTGGCAAGAATGTTCTCTACCTCAAACTCGTCCTCAGCAGAAACCGGAGCAGGAGGCGTACCTGTAGACTTGGAAAAAGAGTTAAGTACCACAGGTTTGAGGAGAGATACATGGAAGGAGTTAGGGATCCGTAAGTTGGCCGGGAGTTTCAATTTATAGGCCACCGGGTTGATCTGACTGATGACCTCCAGAGGACCGATGAACCGAGGCCCTAACTTGTAAGAAGGTATCTTGAGTCGGACATATTTAGATGAGAGCCAGACTTTATCTCCAGGATGAAATTGTGGAGGATCCAGGCGTTTTTTGTCAGCGTGTCTTTTCATCCGTTCGGACGACTGAAGGAGTGCGGATCGGGTACTCTCCCAAATGGAGGAAAATTTGCTAACGAGAGATTCCGCAGCCGGGCTGTCCACAGAGGTGGAGACAGGAAAAGGAATCCGAGGATGCTGACCGAAGACTACAAAAAACGGGGATTTGGAGGAGGATTCGCTCTCGTGATTGTTATAAGAGAACTCGGCCCATGGTAGGAGATCCACCCAGTCTGAATGATGGGCATTAACGAAGTGCCGGAGGTAACTGGTCAGGTTCTGATTGATCCGCTCCACTTGACCATTGGACTGTGGGTGGTAAGCGGAAGAGAAGTCCAGGGTGACGTCTAGCAGTTTACAAGTGGCTCTCCAGAAGCGTGAGGTGAACTGTACCCCACGATCCGACACGATGTGGAGGGGCAGGCCATGAAGACGGAAGATGTGGCGGATAAAGTCTTTAGCCAGCTCGGGTGCAGACGGGAGGCCTGGCAGGGGAACGAAATGAGCCATCTTGGAGAAGCGGTCAGCGACCACCCAAATGACCGTACAACCGGCAGAGACTGGGAGGTCAGTTATAAAGTCCATTGCTATATGCTGCCAGGGGGCAGCAGGTACAGAAAGCGGAAGGAGGCGACCGGCTGGTAGATGTCTCGGAACCTTGTTGCGGGC
Source organism: Phyllobates terribilis (assembly GCF_046119375.1). NCBI lineage: Eukaryota > Metazoa > Chordata > Amphibia > Anura > Dendrobatidae > Phyllobates > Phyllobates terribilis. Next base: position 76,669,788 of record NW_027362773.1, on the reverse strand, counting down.
GCAGGACACACAGGCAGAAACAAAGTCTATTACGTCCTTGTGCAGGGTAGGCCACCAGTAGTGCCGGGTAATAAGCTGGAGGGTCTTTTTCTGACCGGCATGGCCAGCCAGTTTAGACGAGTGACCCCAGTGAAGGATCTTCTCCCGATCAGGTACTGATACGAACGTCTTTCCGGGAGGGAGACGATTTAGACTCACGGGAGCCACCTGCATTACTCTGGCGGGATCGATGATGTGTTTCGGATCTTCCTCGAGATCAGACACCAGAAAGGATCGAGACAAGGCGTCCGCCTTGACGTTTTTGTCAGCCGGGCGAAAATGAAGAACAAAATCAAAGCGAGCAAAAAACAAGGACCACCGGGGTTGGCGCGGGTTAAGTCTCTGGGCATGCTGGAGGTAAGCCAAGTTCTTGTGGTCAGTGTAAATTATTACCGGGTGAAGAGCCCCCTCGAGCAGGTAACGCCACTCCTCCAATGCCAGTTTGATGGCCAATAACTCTCGGTCTCCTATGGAATAATTGCGCTCTGAGGAGGAGAAGAGTTTAGAGAAGAAGCCGCAAGTTACCATCCTCCCGGAAGATGATTTTTGAGTAAGTACCGCTCCGGCTCCAGAGGAGGAGGCGTCAACTTCCAGGAAGAACTGCTTGTTGCCGTCCGGGCGATGCAGCACCGGGACGGAAGAGAAGGCCTGTTTTAAGGAAAGAAAGGCCTCCTCTGCTTCGGGCGGCCACTCTTTGGGATTAGTACCCTTACGGGTGAGCGCGGAAATTGGGGCAGTCCGGGAAGAGAAGTGTGGTATGAAGAGGCGGTAGTAGTTGGCGAAGCCCAGGAACCGCTGAATGACCTTCAACCCCTTCGGTCGAGGCCATTTCTCGATGGCAGACAGTTTCTCTGGATCCATTCGTAGGCCGGTCTGAGAAATAATGTAGCCCAAAAACGGAAGCGAGGTCTGCTCAAAGAGGCACTTCTCGTATTTAGCGAAGAGGTGATTCTGCCTGAGCCTGAGCAGGACCTGACGAACGTCCCTCCGGTGAGTCTGGACATCCGGAGAGAAGACCAAGATGTCGTCCAGGTACACCACTACGCAGGAGTAGAGAAGGTCCCGGAAGATGTCATTGACCAACTCTTGAAAGACGGCAGGAGCGTTACAGAGACCAAAGTGTTATGTTCTGCTACCAGAGCTAAGGAAAGAGAGGAGATCTGTCCCTACGATAGAACTCAGCTGAATCCCTACGATGTAACAGGGAACCTGATCCTGCGATCAGACCTGCTAAAGTCCTAAGCTAGTCTGTACGAAGACCTATAGATGTGGGGGAGGAATCCCTACAAGTACTAAGGACTGGGAGGAATATGGGACACCTCCTAACAGAAATAGTAGCAGACAGACGAACAAACAAAATATATAGAACATAGAGGTCAGTAGACCAAGCAAACTAACAGAGCAAGACACAGAGCACAGGCTAGCTAGAAAGTAGATATACAATGAAGTCCAGCAAAGCCAGAAGGGCGGAGCAGGATTAAATAGGCCAACAAGGTCATGTGACCAGCAAAGGAAAAAACCTAACAGCAAGGTTCTAACACAAAGGGCATTACCAGATATTCATAGTGGCCGTCCCGGGTGTTGAATGCCGTCTTCCATTCATCCCCCTGACGGATACGAACCAGGTTGTACGCCCCACGGAGGTCCAGTTTGGTGAAGATTCTAGCCCCCCTCAGACGATCAAATAACTCCGGAATGAGCGGAAGGGGGTACTTATTCTTCACCGTGATCTGGTTAAGGCCTCTATAGTCTATACAGGGACGGAGAGAACCGTCCTTCTTTTTGACGAAAAAGAAGCCTGCTCCCGCCGGGGAGGTAGATTTCCGGATGAATCCCCTGGCCAGATTCTCCTCAATATATTCGGACATCGACCGGGTCTCAGCAGCGGATAATGGATAAATACGCCCACGGGGAGTAGTAGTACCGGGTAACAGGTCGATAGGGCAGTCGTATGGTCTATGAGGGGGTAGTGTCTCTGCCTCCTTTTTATTAAAGACATCAGCATAAGACCAATAAGGAATCAGAAGTCCAGGTAGATTAGCTGGGGTAGGAGAAGGACGGACGGGATGGACGGGAACCAGACAGGTCTTATGGCAGTCCTGTCCCCAGCGAAGGACCTCTCCGGTCTGCCAGTCAAGCACGGGTGCATGTCTCTGGAGCCAAGGTAGACCTAGCAAGAGGGCGTGAGAGAGTCCAGGCAGAACATGAAAGGAGATACTCTCAGAATGCAGCATTCCTACCTGCAGAGTAATGGATTCGGTGATGAGTTGGATGGGGCGTGGTAAGAGACCCCCATCCACGGCAGCAACAGACAAGGGTACAGCCAGAGGTTTGGTGGGGATGCGGTATTTCTCTACCAGGGACTGTGAAATAAGATTCCCGGCTGCTCCAGAGTCAAGTTGGGCTAGTTCGAAATAACGGTTCTCCCCGCAGACGATTGAGACTGACAGCAGCAGAGATGGAGAGGATTTATTCTTGTCTAGGTCGACCTCTCTGAGCGAACCTAGACACAGGCGTTTCCCGACCTCTCCGGGCAGGCACGGATCAGGTGCTCCTTACTGCCACAGTAGAAGCAGCTCCCCTCGGCACGGCGTAAGTCCTGACGGGTTTTGACCATCTTGGTCTGGTCGACCTGCATAGGCTCAGGAGAGTGTACCTGGGGAGAGACGGAGGGAGTGACGGGTTTCTGAAAAGTAGGAGCTAGACGTGGAAACCTCCTCTCACGGGTGACCTCTTTGGCACGCTCCTGGAACCGTAGGTCAATCCGGGTGGCAAGAGTTATTAGGTCATCGAGAGTGGTAGGAATGTCCCGACCGGCAAGTTCATCTTTAATACGGCCTGACAGACCCTCCCAGAAGACGGATACCAGAGCGTCGTTATCCCAGGCCAGCTCCGAGGCAAGGGTACGGAACCGTATGGCATATTGGCCCACGGTGAGACCTCCCTGACGGAGGCGTAGCAGTGATGATGCGGATGAGGTCTTTCGTCCGGGTTCGTCGAAGACTTTCCGGAAAGCCGTGAGAAAGGCAGGCAAGTCGGACACCAGGGGGTCTCCTCTCTCCCATAGAGGATTTAGCCAGGCCAGGGCCTCCCCGGTGAGATGGGACATGATGAAGGCAATTTTGGCCCGGTCGGAGTTAAACTGGTGAGACAGGAGTTCAAAGTGCAGGGTGCACTGATTTATGAAGCCCCGAGCCTGGGCGGAGTCGCCTCCGAAGCGAGGAGGTGCAGAAAGCCGGGGTCCGGGGTAGGATACCATGGTATTAGTGGGCAGCGGAGCTGCCGGATTGCGAGTCATGGCACTGGCGGAGGTTGCTGGCGGAGCAGTCAGAGTGTCCAGGCGAGAATTGACATTCCGCAGGTGACCCAGGATGGACTCCTGTTGGGACCTCTGACGGGACAGTTCATGACACAGGTCCGAGAGCGAGGGAGCTTGGGTGCCACCGGGTTCCATGGCCCGAGCAAACTGTAACGGGTCTGGGAGGCGGAACCTCTGAGCTACTATACAAGGGGGCGGTCCTTGTAAGGGAGCGGGTGGCGACCAGGGAAGACGGGCAGGCAGTCACAGCAGGTGACCGGGACAGTCTCTGAGTGAACAGGCTGGAGGTCACGGCAAGTGACCGGGACAGTCTCTGAGTGAACGGGCTGGAGGTCACGGCAAGTGACCGGGGCAGTCTCTGGATGAACGGGCAGGAGGTCACGGCAAGTGACCGGGGCAGACTCTGGATGAACGGGCAGGAGGTCACGGCAAGTGACCGGGGCAGTCTCTGGATGAACGGGCAGGAGGTCACGGCAAGTGACCGGGGCAGTCTCTGGGTAAAGGGTAGGTACGACCTGTGGCGGCTGATGGTAGACGTGAGCTCCCAGGTGAGCAGGCGAGAGTCTCTGGATAAACGGGTGGTCACAGCATGTGACAGCGGAGCCTCCAGGAAGACCAACAGACAGGCGGCAGATGAGCGCTCCCAGGTGAGCGGGCAGAAGTCACTGGACAGGCGGGTGGTCACAGCACGTGACGGCAGAGCCTTCAGGTAGGCTAGCAGACAGGCAGCAGATGAGCGCTCCCAGGTGAGCGGGCAGGAGTCACTGGACAGGCAGGTGGTCACTGTACGTGACGGCGGAGCCTCCAGGTAGGCTAGCAGGCAGGTAGCAGATGTGCGCTCCCAGGTGAGCGGGCAAGCTGGTCCATAGACAGACTGACAGGAGTTGGAAGGCAGACCGTCGGACCTCAGGCAAGCAGGCAGGTAGCTGATGTGCGCTCCCAGGTGAGCGGGCAAGCTGGTCCTTAGACAGACTGACAGGAGTTGTAAGGCAGACCGTCGGACCTCAGGCTAGCAGGCAGGTAGCAGAATATCAGGCAGGAATAAGACAGCAAGCTGGCAGGAATCTGGCAGGCATCTGGCAGGTAACTGGCAACGGGACCTGAGGGCTGAAGCAGAGTAGTGAACAGTGCAACAACATTGCTCGGGCACCTCCATTTTGGAGGAGGTGCCTTATATATGGTGAAGTCCTCCGGCCATTGGCCGGGGACTCCTTAGGACGGCGCGCGCGGCCCCTTTAAGAGGGAGGGAGAGCGCGCGCGCCCTAAGCACAGTGGCCGGGAAGTAGCGCGCGCTGCCAGCAGAGCGGGAGGAGGACGCCGGGCACGGAGCAGAGAGGTGAGGGGAACAGCGTCCCTGCCTAGCAGAGGGCAGGGACGCCGGCGCTACAGCCCCTATGTACAAGAATATAACTACTATAATACTGCCCCCTATGTACAAGAATAAAACTACCATAATACTGCTACTATGTACAAGAATATAACTACCATAATACTGCCCCCTATGTACAAGAATATAACTACTATAATACTGCCCCCTATGTACAAGAATATAACTACTATAATACTACTCCTATGTACAAGAATATAACTACTATAATACTGCCACTATGTACAAGAATATAACTACTAAAATATTGCCCCCTATGTACAAGAATATAACTACTATAATACTGCCCCCTATGTACAAGAATATAACTGCTATAATACTGCTACTATGTACAAGAATATAACTACTATAATACTGCCCCCTATGTACAAGAATATAACTACTATAATACTGCCCCTATGTACAAGAATATAACTACTATAATACTGCTCCTATGTACAAGAATATAACTACTATAATACTGCTCCTATGTACAAGAATATAACTACTATAATACTGCTACTATGTACAAGAATATAACTACTATAATACTGGCCCTATGTACAAGAATATAACTACTATAATACTGCCCCATATGTACAAGAATATAACTACTATAATACTGCTACTATGTACAAGAATATAACTACTATAATACTGCCCCCCACGTACAAGAATATAACTACTATAATACTGCCCCCTATGTACAAGAATATAACTACTATAATACTACCCATATGTACAAGAATATAACTACTATAATACTGCCCCTATGTACAAGAATATAACTACTATAATACTGTCCCCTATGTACAAGAATATAACTACTATAATACTGTTACTATGTACAAGAAAATAACTACTATAATACTGCCCCCTATGTACAAGAATAAAACTAATATAATACTGCCCCCTATGTACAAGAATATAACTACTATAATACTGCCCCCTATGTACAAGAATATAACTACTATAATACTGCCCCCTATGTACAAGAATATAACTACTATAATACTGCCCCTATGTACAAGAACATAACTACTATAATGCTGCTGCTATGTACAAGAATATAACTACTATAATACTGCTCCTATGTACAAGAATATAACTACTATAATACTGCCCCTATGTACAAGAATATAACTGCTATAATACTACTCCTATGTACAAGAATATAACTACTATAATACTGCCCCCTATGTACAAGAATATAACTACTATAATACTGCCCCCTATGTACAAGAATATAACTACTATAATACTGCTCCTATGTACAAGAATATAACTACTATAATACTGCCCGCTATGTACAAGAATATAACTATTATAATATTGCTCCTATGTACAAGAATGTAACTACTATAATACTGCCCCTATGTACAAGAATATAACTACTATAATACTGCTCCTATGTAGAAGAATATAACTACTATAATACTGCCCCTATGTACAAGAATATAACTTCTATAATACTGCCCTATGTACAAGAATATAACTACTATAATACTGCTCCTATGTACAAGAATATAACTACTATAATACTGCTCCCTATGTACATGAATATAACTACTATAATACTGCTCCTATGTACAAGAATATAACTACTATAATACTGTTCCTATATACAAGAATATAACTACTGTAATACTGCCCCTATGTACAAGAATATAACTACTATAATACTGCCCCTATATACAAGAATACAACTACTATTATACTGCCTCCTATGTACAAGAATATAACTACTATAATACGGCTCCTATGTACAAGAATATAACAACTATAATACTGCTCCTATGTACAAGAATATAACTACTATAATACTGCTCCTATGTACGGGAATATAACTACTATAATACTGCCCCCATGTACAAGAATATAACTACTATAATACTGCTCCTATGTACAAGAATATAACTACTATAATACTGCTCCTATGTACAAGAATATAACTACTATAATACTGCCTCTATGTACAAGAATATAACTACTATAATACTGCCCCTATGTACAAGAATATAACTACTATAATACTGCCCCCAATGTATAAGAATATAACTACTATAATACTGCTCCTATGTACAAGAATATAACTACTATAATACTGCCCCATATGTACAAGAATATAACTACTATAATAGTGCCCCCTATGTACAAGAATATAACTACTATAATACTGCCCCTATGCAAAAGAATATAACTACTATAATACTGCCCCCTATGTACAAAATATAACTACTACAATACTGCCCCCTATGCACAAGAATATAACTACTATAATACTGCTCCCTATGTACAAGAATATAACTACTATAATACTGCCCCTATGTACAAGAATATAACTACCATATTACAGCCCCTTATGTACAAGAATATAACTGCTATAATACTACTCCTATGTACAAGAATATAACTACTATAATACTGCCCCCTATGTACAAGAATATAACTACTATAATACTGCCCCTATGTACAAGAATATAACTACTATAATACTGCTCCTATGTCCAAGAATATAACTACTATAATACTGCCCCCTATGTACAAGAATATAACTACTATAATACTGCTCCTATGTACAAGAATGTAACTACTATAATACTGCCCCTATGTACAAGAAAATAACTTCTATAATACTGCTCCTATGTACAAGAATATAACTACTATAATACTGCTCTTATGTACAAGAATATAACTACTATAATACTGCCCCCCTATGTACAAGAAAATAACTACTATAATACTGCTCCTATGTACAAGAATATAATTACTATAACACTGCCCCCTATGTACAAGAATATAACTACTATAATACTGCCCCTATGTACAAGAATATAACTACTATAATACTGCTCCTATGTACAAGTATATAACTACTATATTGCTGCTCCCTATGTACACGAATATAAATGCTATAATACTGCTCCTATGTACAAGAATATAACTACTATAATACTGCCCCTATGTACAAGAATATAACTACTATAATACTGCCCCTATGTAGAAGAATATCACTACTATAATACTGCCCCCTATGTACAAGAATATAACTACTATAATACTGTCCCCTATGTAGAAGAATATAACTACTATAAATACTGCTCCTATGTACAAGAATATAACTACTATAATTCTGCCCCCTATGTAGAAGAATATAACTACTATAATACTGCTCCTATGTACAAGAATATAACTACTATAATACTGCCTCCTATGTACAAGAATATAACTACTATAATACTGCTCTTATGTACAAGAATATAATTACTATAATACTGCCCCTATGTACAAGAATATAACTACTATAATACTGCCCCTATGTACAAGAATATAACTACTATAATACTGCTCCTATGTACAAGAATATAACTACTATATTGCTGCTCCCTATGTACACGAATATAAATACTATAATACTGCTCCTATGTACAAGAATATAACTACTATAATACTGCCCCTATGTAGAAGAATATAACTACTATAATACTGCTCTTATGTACAAGAATATAACTACTATAATACTGCTCCTATGAACAAGAATATAGCTACTATAATACTGCCCCTATGTACAAGAATATAACTACTATAATACTGCCCCTATGTACAAGAATATAACTACCATATTACAGCCCCTTATGTACAAGAATATAACTGCTAAAATACTACTCCTATGTACAAGAATATAACTACTATAATACTGCCCCCTATGTACAAGAATATAACTACTATAATACGGCCCCTATGTACAAAAATACAACTACTTTAATACTGCTCCTATGTCCAAGAATATAACTACTATAATACTGCCCCCTATATACAAGAATATAACTACTATAATACTGCTCCTATGTACAAGAAAGTAACTACTATAATACTGCCCCTATGTACAAGAAAATAACTACTATAATACTGCTCCTATGTACAAGAATATAACTACTATAATACTGTCCCCTATGTAGAAGAATATAACTACTATAATACTGCTCCTATGTACAAGAATATAACTACTATAATACTGCTCCTATGTAGAAGAATATAACTACTATAATACTGCCCCTATGTACAAGAATATAACTTCTATAATACTGCCCTATGTACAAGAATATAACTACTATAATACTGCTCCTATGTACAAGAATATAACTACTATAATACTGCTCCCTATGTACACGAATATAACTACTATAATACTGCTCCTATGTACAAGAATATAACTACTATAATACTGTTCCTATATACAAGAATATAACTACTATAATACTGCCCCTATGTACAAGAATATAACTACTATAATACTGCCCCTATATACAAGAATACAACTACTATTATACTGCCTCCTATGTACAAGAATATAACTACTATAATACGGCTCCTATGTACAAGAATATAACAACTATAATACTGCTCCTATGTACAAGAATATAACTACTATAATACTGCTCCTATGTACGGGAATATAACTACTATAATACTGCCCCCATGTACAAGAATATAACTACTATAATACTGCTCCTATGTACAAGAATATAACTACTATAATACTGCTCCTATGTACAAGAATATAACTACTATAATACTGCCTCTATGTACAAGAATATAACTACTATAATACTGCCCCTATGTACAAGAATATAACTACTATAATACTGCCCCCAATGTATAAGAATATAACTACTATAATACTGCTCCTATGTACAAGAATATAACTACTATAATACTGCCCCATATGTACAAGAATATAACTACTATAATAGTGCCCCCTATGTACAAGAATATAACTACTATAATACTGCCCCTATGCAAAAGAATATAACTACTATAATACTGCCCCCTATGTACAAAATATAACTACTACAATACTGCCCCCTATGCACAAGAATATAACTACTATAATACTGCTCCCTATGTACAAGAATATAACTACTATAATACTGCCCCTATGTACAAGAATATAACTACCATATTACAGCCCCTTATGTACAAGAATATAACTGCTATAACACTACTCCTATGTACAAGAATATAACTACTATAATACTGCCCCCTATGTACAAGAATATAACTACTATAATACTGCCCCTATGTACAAGAATATAACTACTATAATACTGCTCCTATGTCCAAGAATATAACTACTATAATACTGCCCCCTATGTACAAGAATATAACTACTATAATACTGCTCCTATGTACAAGAATGTAACTACTATAATACTGCCCCTATGTACAAGAAAATAACTTCTATAATACTGCTCCTATGTACAAGAATATAACTACTATAATACTGCTCTTATGTACAAGAATATAACTACTATAATACTGCCCCCCTATGTACAAGAAAATAACTACTATAATACTGCTCCTATGTACAAGAACATAATTACTATAATACTGCCCCCTATGTACAAGAATATAACTACTATAATACTGCCCCTATGTACAAGAATATAACTACTATAATACTGCTCCTATGTACAAGTATATAACTACTATATTGCTGCTCCCTATGTACACGAATATAAATGCTATAATACTGCTCCTATGTACAAGAATATAACTACTATAATACTGCCCCTATGTACAAGAATATAACTACTATAATACTGCCCCTATGTAGAAGAATATCACTACTATAATACTGCCCCCTATGTACAAGAATATAACTACTATAATACTGTCCCCTATGTAGAAGAATATAACTACTATAAATACTGCTCCTATGTACAAGAATATAACTACTATAATTCTGCCCCCTATGTAGAAGAATATAACTACTATAATACTGCTCCTATGTACAAGAATATAACTACTATAATACTGCCTCCTATGTACAAGAATATAACTACTATAATACTGCTCTTATGTACAAGAATATAATTACTATAATACTGCCCCTATGTACAAGAATATAACTACTATAATACTGCCCCTATGTACAAGAATATAACTACTATAATACTGCTCCTATGTACAAGAATATAACTACTATATTGCTGCTCCCTATGTACACGAATATAAATACTATAATACTGCTCCTATGTACAAGAATATAACTACTATAATACTGCCCCTATGTAGAAGAATATAACTACTATAATACTGCTCTTATGTACAAGAATATAAGTACTATAATACTGCTCCTATGAACAAGAATATAGCTACTATAATACTGCCCCTGTGTACAAGAATATAACTACTATAATACTGCCCCTATGTACAAGAATATAACTACCATATTACAGCCCCTTATGTACAAGAATATAACTGCTAAAATACTACTCCTATGTACAAGAATATAACTACTATAATACTGCCCCCTATGTACAAGAATATAACTACTATAATACGGCCCCTATGTACAAAAATACAACTACTTTAATACTGCTCCTATGTCCAAGAATATAACTACTATAATACTGCCCCCTATATACAAGAATATAACTACTATAATACTGCTCCTATGTACAAGAAAGTAACTACTATAATACTGCCCCTATGTACAAGAAAATAACTACTATAATACTGCTCCTATGTACAAGAATATAACTACTATAATACTGTCCCCTATGTAGAAGAATATAACTACTATAATACTGCTCCTATGTACAAGAATATAACTACTATAATTCTGCCCCCTATGTAGAAGAATATAACTACTATAATACTGCTCCTATGTACAAGAATATAACTACTATAATACTGCCTCCTATGTACAAGAATATAACTACTATAATACTGCTCTTATGTACAAGAATATAATTACTATAATACTGCCCCTATGTACAAGAATATAACTACTATAATACTGCCCCTATGTACAAGAATATAACTACTATAATACTGGTCCTATGTACAGGAATATAACTACTATATTGCTGCTCCCTATGTACACGAATATAAATACTATAATACTGCTCCTATGTACAAGAATATAACTACTATAATACTGCCACTATGCAGAAGAATATAACTACTATAATACTGCTCCTATGTATAAGAATATAACTACTATAATTCTGCCCCCTATGTACTAGAATATAACTACTATAATACTGCTCCTATGTACAAGAATATAACTACTATAATACTGCCTCCTAAGTACAAGAATATAACTACTATAATACTGCTCTTATGTACAAGAATATAACTACTATAATACTGCTCCTATGAACAAGAATATAGCTAGTATAATACTGCCCCGATGTACAAGAATATAACTACTATAATACTGCCCCTATGTACAAGAATATAACTACCATATTACAGCCCCTTATGTACAAGAATATAACTGCTATAATACTACTCCTATGTACAAGAATATAACTACTATAATACTGCCCCCTATGTAGAAGAATATAACTACTATAATACGGCCCCTATGTACAAAAATACAACTACTTTAATACTGCTCCTATGTCCAAGAATATAACTACTATAATACTGCCCCCTATGTACAAGAATATAACTACTATAATACTGCTCCTATGTACAAGAAAGTAACTACTATAATACTGCCCCTATGTACAAGAAAATAACTACTATAATACTGCTCCTATGTACAAGAATATAACTACTATAATACTGCTCTTATGTACAAGAATATAACTACTATAATACTGCCCCCTATGTACAAGAATATAACTACTATAATACTGCTCCTATGTACAAGAATGTAACTACTATAATACTGCCCCTATGTACAAGAAAATAACTACTATAATACTGCTCCTATGTACAAGAATATAACTACAATAATACTGCTACTATGTACAAGAATATAACTACTATAATACTGGCCCTATGTACAAGAATATAACTACTATAATACTGCCCCATATGTACAAGAATATAACTACTATAATACTGCTACTATGTACAAGAATATAACTACTATAATACTGCTCCTATGTACAAGAATATAACTACTATATTGCTGCTCCCTATGTACACGAATATAAATACTATAATACTGCTCCTATGTACAAGAATATAACTACTATAATACTGCCCCTATGTAGAAGAATATAACTACTATAATACTGCTCTTATGTACAAGAATATAAGTACTATAATACTGCTCCTATGAACAAGAATATAGCTACTATAATACTGCCCCTGTGTACAAGAATATAACTACTATAATACTGCCCCTATGTACAAGAATATAACTACCATATTACAGCCCCTTATGTACAAGAATATAACTGCTAAAATACTACTCCTATGTACAAGAATATAACTACTATAATACTGCCCCCTATGTACAAGAATATAACTACTATAATACGGCCCCTATGTACAAAAATACAACTACTTTAATACTGCTCCTATGTCCAAGAATATAACTACTATAATACTGCCCCCTATATACAAGAATATAACTACTATAATACTGCTCCTATGTACAAGAAAGTAACTACTATAATACTGCCCCTATGTACAAGAAAATAACTACTATAATACTGCTCCTATGTACAAGAATATAACTACTATAATACTGTCCCCTATGTAGAAGAATATAACTACTATAATACTGCTCCTATGTACAAGAATATAACTACTATAATTCTGCCCCCTATGTAGAAGAATATAACTACTATAATACTGCTCCTATGTACAAGAATATAACTACTATAATACTGCCTCCTATGTACAAGAATATAACTACTATAATACTGCTCTTATGTACAAGAATATAATTACTATAATACTGCCCCTATGTACAAGAATATAACTACTATAATACTGCCCCTATGTACAAGAATATAACTACTATAATACTGGTCCTATGTACAGGAATATAACTACTATATTGCTGCTCCCTATGTACACGAATATAAATACTATAATACTGCTCCTATGTACAAGAATATAACTACTATAATACTGCCACTATGTAGAAGAATATAACTACTATAATACTGCTCCTATGTATAAGAATATAACTACTATAATTCTGCCCCCTATGTACTAGAATATAACTACTATAATACTGCTCCTATGTACAAGAATATAACTACTATAATACTGCCTCCTAAGTACAAGAATATAACTACTATAATACTGCTCTTATGTACAAGAATATAACTACTATAATACTGCTCCTATGAACAAGAATATAGCTAGTATAATACTGCCCCGATGTACAAGAATATAACTACTATAATACTGCCCCTATGTACAAGAATATAACTACCATATTACAGCCCCTTATGTACAAGAATATAACTGCTATAATACTACTCCTATGTACAAGAATATAACTACTATAATACTGCCCCCTATGTAGAAGAATATAACTACTATAATACGGCCCCTATGTACAAAAATACAACTACTTTAATACTGCTCCTATGTCCAAGAATATAACTACTATAATACTGCCCCCTATGTACAAGAATATAACTACTATAATACTGCTCCTATGTACAAGAAAGTAACTACTATAATACTGCCCCTATGTACAAGAAAATAACTACTATAATACTGCTCCTATGTACAAGAATATAACTACTATAATACTGCTCTTATGTACAAGAATATAACTACTATAATACTGCCCCCTATGTACAAGAATATAACTACTATAATACTGCTCCTATGTACAAGAATGTAACTACTATAATACTGCCCCTATGTACAAGAAAATAACTACTATAATACTGCTCCTATGTACAAGAATATAACTACAATAATACTGCTACTATGTACAAGAATATAACTACTATAATACTGGCCCTATGTACAAGAATATAACTACTATAATACTGCCCCATATGTACAAGAATATAACTACTATAATACTGCTACTATGTACAAGAAGATAACTACTATAATACTGCCCCCTATGTACAAGAATATAACTACTATAATACTGTTACTATGTACAAGAAAATAACTACTATAATACTGCCCTCTATGTACAAGAATATAACTACTATAATACTGCCCCCTATGTAGAAGAATATAACTACTATAATACTGCCCCCTATGTACAAGAATATAACTACTATAATATTGCCCCCTATGTACAAGAATATAACTACTATAATACTGCCCCTATGTACAAGAACATAACTACTATAATGCTGCTGCTATGTACAAGAATATAACTACTATAATACTGCTCCTATGTACAAGAATATAACTACTATAATACTGCCCCTATGTACAAGAATATAACTGCTATAATACTACTCCTATGTACAAGAATATAACTACTATAATACTGCCCCCTATGTACAAGAATATAACTACTATAATACTGCCCCCTATGTACAAGAATATAACTACTATAATACTGCTCCTATGTACAAGAATATAACTACTATAATACTGCCCGCTATGTACAAGAATATAACTACTATAATATTGCTCCTCTGTACAAGAATGTAACTACTATAATACTGCCCCTATGTACAAGAATATAACTACTATAATACTGCTCCTATGTAGAAGAATATAACTACTATAATACTGCCCCTATGTACAAGAATATAACTTCTATAATACTGCCCCTATATACAAGAATATAACTACTATAATACTGCTCCTATGTACAAGAATATAACTAGTATAATATTGCTCCCTATGTACACGAATATAACTACTATAATACTGCTCCTATATACAAGAATATAACTACTATAATACTGGCTCCTATGTACAAGAATATAACTACTATAATACTGCTCCTATGTACAAGAATATAACAACTATAATACTGCTCCTATGTACAAGAATACAACTACTATAATACTGCTCCTATGTACAAGAATATAACTACTATAATACTGCCCGCACGTACAAGAATATAACTACTATAATACTGCTCCTATGTACAGTAATATAACTACTATAATACTGCTCCTATGTACAAGAATATAACTACTATAATACTGCCTCTATGTACAAGAATATAACTACTATAATACTGCCCCTATGTACAAGAATATAACTACTATAATACTGCCCCTATGTATAAGAATATAACTACTATAATACTGCTCCTATGTACAAGAATATAACTACTATAATACTGCCCCATATGTACAAGAATATAACTACTATAATAGTGCCCCCTATGTACAAGAATATAACTACTATAATACTGCCCCTATGCAAAAGAATATAACTACAATAATACTGCCCCCTATGTACAAAATATAACTACTACAATACTGCCCCCTATGTACAAGAATATAACTACTATAATACTGCTCCCAATGTACAAGAATATAACTACTATAATACTGCCCCTATGTACAAGAATATAACTACCATATTACAGCCCCTTATGTACAAGAATATAACTGCTATAATACTACTCCTATGTACAAGAATATAACTACTATAATTCTGCCCCCTATGTACAAGAATATAACTACTATAATACTGCCCCTATGTACAAGAATATAACTACTATAATACTGCTCCTATGTCCAAGAATATAACTACTATAATACTGCCCCCTATGTACAAGAATATAACTACTATAATACTGCTCCTATGTACAACAATGTAACTACTATAATACTGCCCCTATGTACAAGAAAATAACTACTATAATACTGGTCCTATGTACAAGAATATAACTACTATAATACTGCTCTCATGTACAAGAATATAACTACTATAATACTGCCCCCCTATGTACAAGAAAATAACTACTATAATACTGCTCCTATGTACAAGAATATAATTACTATAATACTGCCCCCTATGTACAAGAATATAACTACTATAATACTGCCTCTATGTACAAGAATATAACTACTATAATACTTCTCCTATGTACAAGTATATAACTACTATATTGCTGCTCCCTATGTACACGAATATAAATGCTATAATACTGCTCCTATGTACAAGAATATAACTACTATAATACTGCCCCTATGTACAAGAATATAACTACTATAATACTGCCCCTATGTACAAGAATATCACTACTATAATACTGCCCCCTATGTACAAGAATATAACTACTATAATACTGTCCCCTATGTAGAAGAATATAACTACTATAATACTGCTCCTATGTACAAGAATATAACTACTATAATTCTGCCCCCTATGTACAAGAATATAACTACTATAATACTGCTCCTATGTACAAGAATATAACTACTATAATACTGCCTCCTATGTACAAGAATATAACTACTATAATACTGCTCTTATGTACAAGAATATAATTACTATAATACTGCCCCTATGTACAAGAATATAACTACTCTAATACTGCCCCTATGTACAAGAATATAACTACTATAATACTGCTCCTATGCACAAGAATATAACTACTATATTGCTGCTCCCTATGTACACGAATATAAATAATATAATACTGCTCCTATGTACAAGAATATAACTTCTATAATACTGCTCTTATGTACAAGAATATAACTACTATAATACTGCTCTTATGTACAAGAATATAACTACTATAATACTGCCCCCTATGTACAAGAATATAACTACTATAATACTGCTCCTATGTACAAGAATGTAACTACTATAATACTGCCCCTATGTACAAGAAAATAACTACTATAATACTGCTCCTATGTACAAGAATATAACTACTATAATACTGCCCCCTATGCACAAGAATATAACTACTATAATACTGCCCCTATGTACAAGAATATAACTACTATAATACTGCTCCTATGTACAAGAATATAACTACTATATTACTGCTCCCTATGTACACGAATATAACTACTATAATACTGCTCCTATGTACAAGAATATAACTACTATAATACTGCCCCTATGTACAAGAATATAACTACTATAATACTGCTCTTATGTTCAAGAATATAACTACTATAATACTGCTCCTATGAACAAGAATATAACTACTATAATACTGCCCCTATGCACAAGAAAATAACCACTATAAGACTGCTCCTATGTACAAGAATATAACTACTATAATACTGCCCCTATGTACAAGATTATAACTTCTATAATACTGCTCCTATGTACAAGAATATAACTACTATAATACTTCCCCCTATGTACAAGAATATAACTACTATAATACAGCCCCCTATGTACAAGAATATAACAATTATAACACTGCTCCTATGTACAAGAATATAACTAGTATAATACTGCTCCTATGTACAAGAATATAACTACTATAACACTGCTCCTATGTACAAGAATATAATACCTATAATACAGCCCCCTATGTAGAAGAATATAACAACTATAATACTGCCCCTATGTACAAGAATATAACTACTATAATATTGCTCCTATGTACAAGAATATAACTACTATAATACTGCTCCTATGTACAAGAATATAACTACTATAATACTGCTCCTATCTTCAAGAATATAACTACTATAATACTGCCCCTATGTACAAGAATATAACTACTATAATACTGCCCCCTATGTACAAGACTATAACTACTATAATACTGCTCCTATGTACAACAATATAACTACTATAATACTGCTCCTATCTACAAGAATATAACTACGATAATACTGCCCCATATGTATAAGAATACAACTACTATAATACTGCTCCTATGTACAAGAATATAGCTATTCTCATACTGCTCCTATGTACAGGAATATAACTACTATAATACTGCCCCCTATGTACAAGAATATAACTGCTATAATACTACTCCTATGTACAAGAATATAACTACTATAATACTGCCCCCTATGTACAAGAATATAACTACTATAATACAGCCCCTATGTACAAAAATACAAGTACTTTAATACTGCTCCTATGTCCAAGAATATAACTACTATAATACTGCCCCCTATGTACAAGAATATAACTACTATAATACTGTCACGGGTGTGTCGCCACGAAGATCGTCACGATTACACAGCCTGACTTCTCGCAGCTGACTTTTTGGTGCTTTGTGTTTTTCGGCAGTGAGGGAGTTAATTCTCTCTCTCTGTGCTAGACGAGGTCCAGCCTCGCCCAGCTGCAATCAATGCTGCTGTAGTGAGACTCCTTCAAATGCCTGCTGGTCTGTTAGGGAAGTGTCGGTGAAAGCATTTCATGCTGACTAACAGAGCGGATCGTGGTATTTGGAGTTTCAGAGATAAGTGTATTCGGAGAGTTTTTTTCCCTTCCTCGCTTTATCATTTATCTCCTTTCCCGTTGGTGTTCCCTCTGTTGTAGTTGTGTAGTTTTTGGTGGTTTTGGTTTTTCCCTTGTACTGTCTCATTCGTCTAAGTACTGTGTGTGGGCATATTATTACTTGTCCCCTATTGTTGTGATCGGGGTCCTTCTCAGGACTAGATTACTTAGGTGCAGGGATCCTCAGGAGGTAGGGGTTACGCTGGCGGCCTGGACCTCTGTACCTTTAACAGTACCTCCAGGTTGAGGGATTAGTCAGGGCCCCAGCTTAGGGTCAGCTTAGGCCCCCTACCTCCAGTATACAGAGACAGCGTGACATTTTCACCGACCACTTAGTTTTTCTCCAGCTACCATGGATCCAGTAGCCGGTCTAGCTCGGCAGTTGCAGAGTTTGTCCATGGAGCTGGCGGACGTTAGGTCCAAGGTTTTGTATCCTCAGGAGCAAGCCGGACCAGAACCTAAAGTAGCTCTCCCTGACAGGTTCACTGGGGGGCGGGACAAGTTTTTTGTTTTCCGGGAGGCATGCAAGTTGTACTTTCGGCTGCGGCCTCGGTCATCGGGGAGTGAAGAACAAAGGGTGGGAATTGTCATCTCGCTCCTACAAGGGGACCCACAATCTTGGGCGTTCTCTCTTCCCCCGGGCTCCCCGGCTCTCCAGTCAGTGGATAGGTTTTTCGCTGCTCTGGGACTCGTATATGATGACCCAGATCGGATCTCCCTTGCTGAGTCTAAGTTACGTAGGATCCAGCAGGGAGATCGTCCGGCGGAGGAATTCTGTTCGGAGTTCCGTAGGTGGGCCACGGACACCCAGTGGAATGACCCGGCTCTTAGGAGCCAGTTTTGTCAAGGTTTATCCGACAAATTACAGGATGTGTTGGCACAGTATGACTCTCCTGCGTCACTGGAAGCCGCTATGGCCCTTGCTATTCGCGTTGACAGACGGCTTCGGGAGAGGTGCGGGATAACTCTACCCCCTGTGATGACTCCACCTCCTACAAGGTCCCCTCATATGGTGGTTCCCCTGGTCAGTCCAGAGGAGCCTATGCAATTAGGAGGGACATCATTTCGGGGGAGGGGACCGGTGGTGCGCCATAAGACAGGAAGGTGTTTCTTCTGCGGGAGAAAGGGACATTTTATTGGGGGGTGTCCATCCCGTCCCTTGCAGGGTGAAGAGTCGTCGGAAAACTGTTGATCCCAGGTTGTGTGGTGGACGGCAATCTGGGAGTAGGTATTTCGTCCCTAGGTTCGTCTCAGTTTCTCGTACCGGCGGAGGTGGTGGTGGGTACGAGAACTGAGAGGATATCTGTTCTTCTGGATAGTGGGGCCGGGGCTAATCTGGTTGATGCTCGGTTTGCCCGGGTTCAGGGTATGCGATTGAGTGAGTTGGCTAAACCCATCCCCATATTCTCGATCGATGCCAGGCCTCTCGGTCAGGGAAGTTTTTTGCAAGCTGTGCATGACGTAAAACTTCAAGTGGGGGCGATACATAAAGAACTGTTGTCTTGCTACGTGTTGGAGGGTCTTCCCACTCCTATAGTGTTGGGCCTTCCTTGGTTAACTAAGCATAACCCGGTTATTAATTGGCAAACCAGAGAGATAAGCCAATGGAGTAAATTCTGTAATAAAAACTGCATGAACACGGTCATCGGTGCGGTTACTCCTTGGGTCTTACCTCCATTTCTGGCGGACTTTGAGGATGTATTCTCGGAGAAAGGGTGTCAGGAACTACCTCCTCATCGCGAGTATGACTGTTCTGTAAAACTGCTCCCTGAGGCCAAGTTACCTAAAGCTAGGTTGTATAACCTTTCTGGTCCTGAGAGGCAGGCCATGAAGGATTATATTTCAGAAAGTCTGGCTAAGGGGCATATTAGACCTTCATCTTCACCGGTGGCTGCAGGGTTCTTCTTTGTTAAGAAGAAAGATGGAGGCCTACGCCCTTGCCTGGATTTCCGTGAACTTAATCGGATTACGGTCCGAGATCCGTATCCGCTCCCACTTATTCCCGATCTCTTTAATCAGATCGTGGGCGCCAAATGGTTCTCTAAGTTGGATCTCAGGGGGGCGTACAATCTGATTAGGATGAAGGAGGGGGATGAGTGGAAGACGGCGTTTAACACTCCGGAGGGGCATTATGAGAACCTTGTCATGCCATTCGGTCTGACTAATGCTCCGGCGGTGTTCCAACACTTTGTTAATGACATTTTTCGCTGCCTGGTGGGACAGTTTGTTGTCATATATCTGGATGATATCTTAATTTACTCGCCGGATCTGGTGTCTCATCAGGAGCACGTTAGGCAGGTGTTACAGATCTTGCGGGATAATAAACTGTATGCCAAATGGGAGAAGTGTGTGTTCGCCGTACAGGAACTCCAGTTTTTAGGCTTCCTGGTTTCAGCGTCCGGTTTTCGTATGGACCCTGGGAAAGTGCGGGCAGTTCTTGAGTGGGATCGGCCAGAGAATCTTAAGGCACTACAACGTTTCCTGGGGTTTGCTAATTATTACCGGAAGTTCATTCGTAATTTCTCGTCCATGGTTAAGCCTCTCACAGACATGACTAAAAAGGGGACGGATTTTTCTAAGTGGTCTGACAAGGCTTGTCAAGCATTCTCCTCCTTGAAAAAATGTTTTGCCTCGGCACCCATACTCATTCAACCGGATGTGTCACAGCCATTCATTGTAGAGGTAGACGCTTCCGAGGTAGGGGTGGGAGCAGTATTGTCACAAGGTTCGTCCCCTGGTAAGTGGCATCCGTGCGCCTTTTTCTCTAAAAAATTGTCGTCCGCTGAGAGGAATTACGATGTCGGCAATAGGGAACTCTTGGCCATTAAGTTAGCTTTTGAGGAGTGGCGCCATTTTTTGGAGGGGGCAGTCCATCCGGTCACCGTCATCACCGATCACAAGAACCTGCTATATCTGGAGTCCGCGAAACGTCTGAATCCCAGACAAGCTAGGTGGTCATTGTTTTTTACCAGGTTTAATTTTGTCGTTACATATCGTCCTGGGTCAAAAAATGTAAAGGCGGATGCCTTATCTCGTAGTTTCCCTGGGGCCGGGAATACGGACGACCCGATTCCTATCCTTCAGGAGGGGGTGGTGGTTTCGACAGTATGCTCTGAGCTGGAGGAGGAGGTATTGGAGGCTCAGGGGGACGCCCCTGTTGGACCTCCGGGGAGACTGTTTGTTCCAGATCAGTTGCGACAAAAGGTGATCGAGGCACACCATAACTCAGTTTTTGCAGGACACCCGGGGAGTAGAGCAACTGTGGATCTCCTCTCGCGTCGGTTTTGGTGGCCTAACTTACATAAGGAGGTGGTAACTTTTGTCGCGTCCTGTGGGGTTTGTGCGCGCTCTAAGACCTCACATACCCGTCCGTCTGGGGCCCTCTTACCTTTGAAGATCCCGGAGCGTCCTTGGACTCATCTGTCTATGGACTTTATTACGGACCTCCCTCCGTCTTCGGGTAAAACGGTCATACTCGTTGTAGTGGACAGGTTCAGCAAGATGGCACATTTTATCGCTCTTCCGGCTCTCCCTAATGCTAAAACTCTTGCGCAGGTGTTCATTGGGGAGATTGTGAGGCTTCACGGGGTACCCTCCGAGGTGGTGTCTGATCGGGGGTCTCAGTTTGTGTCCAAGTTCTGGAAGGCGTTTTGTGCACGGCGGGGTATGCATTTGTCGTTCTCATCGGCTTTTCATCCTCAGACCAATGGTCAGACGGAACGTATGAACCAGAGCTTGGAGACATATCTCCAGTGTTTTGTGTCAGAGAACCAGGAGGACTGGGCTTCTTTCTTACCTCTGGCAGAGTTTGCTCTTAATAATAGGCGGAGCGAGTCCACTGGTAAGTCCCCGTTTTTTGGGGCATATGGTTTTCACTCCCAGTTTTGTACTTTCAGTAGGGGGGGCTCTTCGGGGGTTCCTGAGGAGGAACGATTTTCCTCATCACTCGCTTCAGTATGGAGAGGGGTGCTGAAGAATCTGAATACTATGGGAAACCGATACAAACGTATGGCTGATAGGAGGAGAGTGTCTGGTCCGGACCTAAGTGTGAACGATCGGGTATGGTTGTCTACCAGGAATATAAAACTTAAGGTTCCCTCCTGGAAACTGGGTCCCAGGTTCATCGGGCCGTACAGAATCAGTTCTATTATTAATCCGGTGGCATTCCGTCTTGACCTCCCCCCTACGTTTAAAATTCACAACGTGTTCCACAGATCGTTGCTTAAGAGGTATGTGGCGCCGGTGGTACCGTCACCTTTACCTCCCCCTCCAGTGGTGTTCAAGGGTAACTTGGAGTTCCAGGTATCGAGGGTCATCGATTCACGCTTTAATCGCCGGTCCCTTCAGTACCTGGTTCATTGGAAAGGGTATGGTCCTGAGGAGAGGATGTGGGTTCCTGCGTCGGATATTAACGCAGACCGATTAGTTCGGGCCTTCCACACGACTCACCCGGATAAACCTGGCCCTGAGGGTCCGGAGGCCCCTCGTAGAAGGGGGGGTACTGTCACGGGTGTGTCGCCACGAAGATCGTCACGATTACGCAGCCTGACTTCTCGCAGCTGACTTTTTGGTGCTTTGTGTTTTTCGGCAGTGAGGGAGTTAATTCTCTCTCTCTGTGCTAGACGAGGTCCAGCCTCGCCCAGCTGCAATCAATGCTGCTGTAGTGAGACTCCTTCAAATGCCTGCTGGTCTGTTAGGGAAGTGTCGGTGAAAGCATTTCATGCTGACTAACAGAGCGGATCGTGGTATTTGGAGTTTCAGAGATAAGTGTATTCGGAGAGTTTTTTTCCCTTCCTCACTTTATCATTTATCTCCTTTCCCGTTGGTGTTCCCTCTGTTGTAGTTGTGTAGTTTTTGTATGCAAGGTGGTTTTGGTTTTTCCCTTGTACTGTCTCGTTCGTCTAAGTACTGTGTGTGGGCATATTATTACTTGTCCCCTTTTGTTGTGATCGGGGTCCTTCTCAGGACTAGATTACTTAGGTGCAGGGATCCTCAGGAGGTAGGGGTTACGCTGGCGGCCTGGACCTCTGTACCTTTAACAGTACCTCCAGGTTGAGGGATTAGTCAGGGCCCCAGCTTAGGGTCAGCTTAGGCCCCCTACCTCCAGTATACAGAGACAGCGTGACAAATACTGCTCCTATGTACAAGAAAGTAACTACTATAATACTGCCCCTATGTACAAGAAAATAACTACTATAATACTGCTCCTATGTACAAGAATATAACTACTATAATACTTCTCTTATGTACAAGAATATAACTACTATAATACTGCCCCCTATGTACAATAATGTAACTACTATAATACTGCCCATATGTACAAGAAAATAACTACTATAATACTGCTCCTATATACAAGAATATAACTACTATAATGCTGCCCCCTATGCACAAGATATAACTACTATAATACTGCCCCTATGTACACGAATATAACTACTATAATACTGCTCCTATGTACAAGAATATAACTACTATAATACTGCCCCTATGTACAAGAATATAACTGCTATAATACTGCCCCTATGTACAAGAATATAACTACTATAATACTGCCCCCTATTTACAAGGATATAACTACTATAATACTGTCCCCTATGTAGAAGAATATAACTACTATAGTACTGCTCCTATGTATAAGAATATAACTACTATAATTCTGCCCCCTATGTACAAGAATATAACTACTATAATACTGCTCCTATGTACAAGAATATAACTACTATAATACTGCCTCCTATGTACAAGAATATAACTACTATAATACTGCTCTTATGTACAAGAATATAACTACTATAATACTGCTCCTATGAACAAGAATATAACTACTATAATACTGCCCCTATGTACAAGAAAATAACTACTATAATACTGCTCCTATGTACAAGAATATAACTACTATAATACTGCCCCTATGTACAAGAATTTAACTACTATAATACTGCTCCTATGTACAAGAATATAACTACTATAATACTTCCCCCTATGTACAAGAATATAACTACTATAATACAGCCCCCTTTGTACAAGAATATAACAATTATAATACTGCTGCTATGTGCAAGAATATAACTACTATAACACTGCTCCTATGTACAAGAATATAATACCTATAATACAGCCCCCTATGTAGAAGAATATAACAACTATAATACTGCCTCTGTGTACAAGAATATAACTACTATAATATTGCTCCTATGTACAAGAATATAAATACTATAATACTGCTCCTATGTACAAGAATATAACTACTATAATACTGCTCCTATCTTCAAGAATATAACTACTATAATACTGCCCCTATGTACAAGAATATAACTACTATAATACTGCCCCCTATGTACAAGACTATCACTACTATAATACTGCTCCTATGTACAAGAATATAACTACTATAATATTGCTCCTATGTACAAGAATATAACTACTATAATACTGCTCCTATGTACAAGAATATAACTACTATAATATTGCTCCTATCTTCAAGAATATAACTACTATAATACTGCCCCTATGTACAAGAATATAACTACTATAATACTGCCCCCTATGTACAAGACTATAACTACTATAATACTGCTCCTATGTACAAGAATATAACTACTATAATACTGCTCCTATCTACAAGAATATAACTACGATAATACTGCCCCATATGGACAAGAATACAACTACTATAATACTGCTCCTATGTACAAGAATATAGCTATTCTAATACTGCTCCTATGTACAGGAAGACAACTACTATAATACTGCCCCATATGTACAAGAATACAACTACTATAATACTGCTCCTATGTACAAGAATATAGCTACTCTAATACTGCTCCTATGTACAGGAATATAACTACTATAATACTGCCCCCTATGTACAAGAATATAACTACTATAATACTGCCCCCTATGTACAAGAATATAACTATTATAATACTGCTCCTATGTACAAGAATATAACTACTATAATATTGCTCCTATGTACAAGAATATAACTACTATAATACTGCTCCTATGTACAAGAATATAACTACTATAATATTGCTCCTATCTTCAAGAATATAACTACTATAATACTGCCCCTATGTACAAGAATATAACTACTATAATACTGCCCCCTATGTACAAGACTATAACTACTATAATACTGCTCCTATGTACAAGAATATAACTACTATAATACTGCTCCTATCTACAAGAATATAGCTATTCTAATACTGCTCCTATGTACAGGAATATAAGTACTATAATACTGCCCCCTATGTACAAGAATATAACTACTATAATACTGCTCCTATGTACAAAAAAGTAACTACTATAATACTGCCCCTATGTACAAGAAAATAACTACTATAATACTGCTCCTATGTACAAGAATATAACTACTATAATACTTCTCTTATGTACAAGAATATAACTACTATAATACTGCCCCCTATGTACAAGAATATAACTACTATAATACTGCCCCTATGTACACGAATATAACTACTATAATACTGCTCCTATGTACAAGAATATAACTACTATAATACTGCCCCTATGTACAAGAATATAACTACTATAATATTGCCCCCTATTTACAAGGATATAACTACTATAATACTGTCCCCTATGTAGAAGAATATAACTACTATAGTACTGCTCCTATGTATAAGAATATAACTACTATAATTCTGCCCCCTATGTACAAGAATATAACTACTATAATACTGCTCCTATGTACAAGAATATAACTACTATAATACTGCCTCATATGTACAAGAATATAACTACTATAATACTGCTCTTATGAACAAGAATATAACTACTATAATACTGCCCCTATGTACAAGAAAATAACTACTATAATACTGCTCCTATGTACAAGAATATAACTACTATAATACTGCCCCTATGCACAAGAATTTAACTACTATAATACTGCTCCTATGTACAAGAATATAACTACTATAATACTTCCCCCTATGTACAAGAATATAACTACTATAATACAGCCCCCTATGTACAAGAATATAACAATTATAATACTGCTGCTATGTACAAGAATATAACTACTATAACACTGCTCCTATGTACAAGAATATAATACCTATAATACAGCCCCCTATGTAGAAGAATATAACAACTATAATACTGCCCCTGTGTACAAGAATATAACTACTATAATATTGCTCCTATGTACAAGAATATAAATACTATAATACTGCTCCTATGTACAAGAAAATAACTACTATAATACTGCTCCTATCTTCAAGAATATAACTACTATAATACTGCCCCTATGTACAAGAATATAACTACTATAATACTGCCCCCTATGTACAAGACTATCACTACTATAATACTGCTCCTATGTACAAGAATATAACTACTATAATACTGCTCCTATCTACAAGAATATAACTACTATAATACTGCCCCATATGTACAAGAATACAACTACTATAATACTGCTCCTATGTACAAGAATATAGATACTCTAATACTGCTCCTATGTACAGGAATATAACTACTATAATACTGCCCCCTATGTACAAGAATATAACTACTATAATACTGCCCCCTATGTACAAGAATATGACTACTATAATACTGCTCCTATGTACAAGAATATAACTACTATAGTACTGCTCCTATGTATAAGAATATAACTACTATAATACTGCTCCTATGTACAAGAATATAGCTACTATAATACTGCCAATATGTACAAGAATATAAGTACTATAATACTGCCCCCTATGTACAAGAATATAACTACTATAATACTGCTCCTATGTACAAGAATATAACTATTATAATATTGCTCCTATGTACAAGAATATAACTACTATAATACTGCTCCTATGTACAAGAATATAACTACTATAATATGGCTCCTATCTTCAAGAATATAACTACTATAATACTGCCCCTATGTACAAGAATATAACTACTATAATACTGCCCCCTATGTACAAGACTATAACTACTATAATACTGCTCCTATGTACAAGAATATAACTACTATAATACTGCTCCTATCTACAAGAATATAACTACGATAATACTGCCCCATATGGACAAGAATACAACTACTATAATACTGCTACTATGTACAAGAATATAGCTATTCTAATACTGCTCCTATGTACAGGAATATAACTACTATAATACTGCCCCCTATGTACAAGAATATAACTACTATAATACTGCCCCTATGTACAAGAATATAACTACCATATTACAGCCCCTTATGTACAAGAATATAACTGCTATAATACTACTCCTATGTACAAGAATATAACTACTATAATACCGCCCCCTATGTACAAGAATATAACTACTATAATACGGCCCCTATGTACAAAAATACAAGTACTTTAATACTGCTCCTATGTCCAAGAATATAACTACTATGATACTGCCCTCTATGTACAAGAATATAACTACTATAATACTGCCCCTATGTACAAGAAAATAACTACTATAATACTGCTCCTATGTACAAGAATATAACTACTATAATACTGCCCCCTATGCACAAGAATATAACTACTATAATACTGCCCCTATGTATAAGAATATAACTACTATAATACTGCTCCTATGTACAAGAATATAACTACTATATTACTGCTCCCTATGTACACGAATATAACTACTATAATACTGCTCCTGTGTACAAGAATATAACTACTATAATATTGCTCCTATGTACAAGAATATAAATACTATAATACTGCTCCTATGTACAAGAAAATAACTACTATAATACTGCTCCTATCTTCAAGAATATATCTACTATAATACTGCCCCTATGTACAAGAATATAACTACTATAATACTGCCCCCTATGTACAAGACTATCACTACTATAATACTGCTCCTATGTACAAGAATATAACTACTATAATACTGCTCCTATCTACAAGAATATAACTACTATAATACTGCCCCATATGTACAAGAATACAACTACTATAATACTGCTCCTATGTACAAGAATATAGATACTCTAATACTGCTCCTATGTACAGGAATATAACTACTATAATACTGCCCCCTATGTACAAGAATATAACTACTATAATACAGCCCCTATGTACAAAAATACAAGTACTTTAATACTGCTCCTATGTCCAAGAATATAACTACTATGATACTGCCCTCTATGTACAAGAATATAACTACTATAATACTGCCCCTATGTACAAGAAAATAACTACTATAATACTGCTCCTATGTACAAGAATATAACTACTATAATACTGCCCCCTATGCACAAGAATATAACTACTATAATACTGCCCCTATGTATAAGAATATAACTACTATAATACTGCTCCTATGTACAAGAATATAACTACTATATTACTGCTCCCTATGTACACGAATATAACTACTATAATACTGCTCCTGTGTACAAGAATATAACTACTATGATATTGCTCCTATGTACAAGAATATAAATACTATAATACTGCTCCTATGTACAAGAAAATAACTACTATAATACTGCTCCTATCTTCAAGAATATATCTACTATAATACTGCCCCTATGTACAAGAATATAACTACTATAATACTGCCCCCTATGTACAAGACTATCACTACTATAATACTGCTCCTATGTACAAGAATATAACTACTATAATACTGCTCCTATCTACAAGAATATCACTACTATAATACTGCCCCATATGTACAAGAATACAACTACTATAATACTGCTCCTATGTACAAGAATATAGATACTCTAATACTGCTCCTATGTACAGGAATATAACTACTATAATACTGCCCCCTATGTACAAGAATATAACTACTATAATACAGCCCCCTATGTACAAGAATATAACTACTATAATACTGCTCCTATGTACAAGAATATAACTACTATAGTACTGCTCCTATGTATAAGAATATAACTACTATAATACTGCTCCTATGTACAAGAATATAGCTACTATAATACTGCCCCTATGTACAAGAATATAAGTACTATAATACTGCCCCCTATGTACAAGAATATAACTACTATAATACTGCTCCTATGTACAAGAATATAACTATTATAATATTGCTCCTATGTACAAGAATATAACTACTATAATACTGCTCCTATGTACAAGAATATAACTACTATAATATTGCTCCTATCTTCAAGAATATAACTACTATAATACTGCCCCTATGTACAAGAATATAACTACTATAATACTGCCCCCTATGTACAAGACTGTAACTACTATAATACTGCTCCTATGTACAAGAATATAACTACTATAATACTGCTCCTATCTACAAGAATATAACTACGATAATACTGCCCCATATGGACAAGAATACAACTACTATAATACTGCTACTATGTACAAGAATATAGCTATTCTAATACTGCTCCTATGTACAGGAATATAACTATTATAATACTGCCCCCTATGTACAAGAATATAACTACTATAATACTGCCCCTATGTACAAGAATATAACTACCATATTACAGCCCCTTATGTACAAGAATATAACTGCTATAATACTACTCCTATGTACAAGAATATAACTACTATAATACCGCCCCCTATGTACAAGAATAAAACTACTATAATACGGCCCCTATGTACAAAAATACAAGTACTTTAATACTGCTCCTATGTCCAAGAATATAACTACTATAATACTGCCCCCTATGTACAAGAATATAACTACTATAATACTGCCCCTATGTACAAGAAAATAACTACTATAATACTGCTCCTATGTACAAGAATATAACTACTATAATTCTTCTTTTATGTACAAGAATATAACTACTATAATACTGCCCCCTATGTACAAGAATATAACTACTATAATACTGCTCCTATGTACAAGAATGTAACTACTATAATACTTCCCCTATGTACAAGAAAATAACTACTATAATACTGCTCCTATGTACAAGAATATAACTACTATAATACTGCCCCCTATGCACAAGAATATAACTACTATAATACTGCCCCTATGTATAAGAATATAACTACTATAATACTGCTCCTATGTACAAGAATATAACTACTATATTACTGCTCCCTATGTACACGAATATAGCTACTATAATACTGCTCCTATGTACAAGAATATAACTACTATAATACTGCCCCTATGTACAAGAATATAACTACTATAATACTGCCCCCTATGTATAAGAATATAACTACTATAATACTGCCCCCTATGTACAAGAATATAACTACTATAATACTGCTCCTATGTACAAGAATATAACTACTATAGTACTGCTCCTATGTATAAGAATATAACTACTATAATACTGCCCCCTATGTACAAGAATATAACTACTATAATACTGCCTCCTATGTACAAGAATATAACTACTATAATACTGCACCCTATGTACAAGAATATAACTACTATAATACTGCTCCTATGTACAAGAATATAGCTACTATAATACTGCTCCTATATGCAAGAATATAACTACTATAATACTGCTCCTATCTGCAAGAATATAACTACTATAATACTGCCCCCTATGTACAAGAATATAACTACTATATTACTGCCCCCTATGTACAAGAATATAACTACTATAATACTGCCCCCTATGTACAAGAATATAGCTACTATAATATTGCTCCTATGTACAAGAATATAACTACTATAATACTGCTCCTATGTACAAGAATATAACTACTATAATACTGCCCCCTATTTACAAGAATATAACTACTATAATACTGCTCCCTATGTACAAGAATATAACTACTATAATACTGTTCCTTTGTACAAGAATATAACTACTATAATACTGCTCCCTATATACAAGAATATAAATACTATAATATTGCTCCTATGTACAAGAATATAACTACTTTAATACTGCTCCTATCTACAAGAATATGACTACTGTAATACTGCCCCCTATGTACAAGAAAATAACTACTATAATACTGCCCCCTGTGTACAAGAATATAACTACTATAATACTGCCCCCTGTGTACAAGAATATAACTACTATAATACTGCCCCCTGTGTACAGGAATATAACTACTATAATACTGCCCCCTATGTATAAGATTATAACTACTATAATACTGCCCCCTATGTACAAGAATATAACTACTATAATACTGCTCCTATGTACAAGAATATAACTACTATAGTACTGCTCCTATGTATAAGAATATAACTACTATAATACTGCTCCTATGTACAAGAATATAACTACTATAATACTGCCCCCTATGTACAAGAATATAACTACTATAATACTACCCCCTATGTACAAGAATATAGCTACTATAATACTGCTCCTATGTACAAGAATATAACTACTATAATACTGCTCCTATCTGCAAGAATATAACTACTATAATACTGCTCCTATCTACAAGAATATAACTACTATAATACTGCCCCCTATGTACAAGAATATAACTACTATAATACTGCCCCCTATGTACAAGAATATAACTACTATAATACTGCTCCTATGTGCAAGAATATAACTACTATAATACTGCCCCCTATGTACAAGAATATAGCTACTATAATATTGCTCCTATGTACAAGAATATAACTACTATAACACTGCTCCTATGTACAAGATTATAACTACTGTAAAACTGCCCCCTATTTACAAGAATATAACTACTATAATACTGCTCCCTATGTACAAGAATATAGCTACTATAATACTGTTCCTTTTTACAAGAATATAACTACTATAATACTGCTCCCTATATACAAGAATATAACTACTATAATATTGCTCCTATGTACAGGAATATAACTACTTTAATGCTGCTCCTATCTACAAGAATATAACTACTATAATACTGCCCCCTATGTACAAGAAAATAACTACTATAATACTGCCCCCTGTGTACAAGAATATAACTACTATAATACTGCCCCCTGTGTACAAGAATATAACTACTATAATACTGCTCCTATGTACAAGAATATAACTACTATAATACTGCTCCTATGTACAAGAATATAACTACTATAATACTTTCCCCTATGTACAAGAATATAACTACTATAATACAGCCCCCTATGTACAAGAATATAACAACTATAATACTGCTGCTATGTACAAGAATATAACTACTATAATACTGCTCCTATGTACAAGAATATAACTACTATAATACAGCCCCCTATGTACAAGAATATAACAACTATAATACTGCCCTCTATGTACAAGAATATAACTACTAGAATACTGCTCCTATCTACAAGAATATAACTACTATAATACTGCCCCATATGTACAAGAATATAACTACTATAATACTGCTCCTATGTACAAGAATATAGCTACTATAATACTGCTCCTATGTACAAGAATATAACTACTATAATAGTACCCCCTATGTACAAGAATATAACTACTATATTACTGCCCCCTATGTACAAGAATATAACTACTATTATACTGCTCCTATGTGCAAGAATATAACTACTATAGTACTGCTAATATGTATAAGAATATAACTACTATAATACTGCTCCTATGTACAAGAATATAACTACTATAATACTGCCCCCTATGTACAAGAATATAACCACTATAATACTGCCCCCTATGTACAAGAATATAACTACTATAATACTGCTCCTATGTACAAGAATATAACTACTATAATACTGATCCTATCTACAAGAATATAACTACTATAATACTGCCACCTATGTACAAGAATATAACTACTATAATACTGCCCCCTATGTACAAGAATATAGCTACTATAATACTGCTCCTATGTGCAAGAATATAACTACTATAATACTGCCCCCTATGTACAAGAATATAACTACTATAATATTGCTCCTTTGTACAAGAATATAACTACTATAATACTGCTCCTATGTACAAGAATATAACTACTATAATACTGCCCCCTATGTACAAGAATATAACTACTATAATACTGCTCCTATGTACAAGAATGTAACTACTATAATACTGCCCCTATGTACAAGAAAATATCTACTATAATACTGATCCTATGTACAAGAATATAACTAATATAATACTGCTCCTATGTGCAAGAATATAACTACTATAATACTGCCCCCTATGTGCAAGAATATAATTACTATAATACTACCCCCTATGTACAAGAATATAACTACTATAATACTGCCCCTATGTACAAGAATATAACTACTATAATACTGCTCCTATGTTCAAGTATATAACTACGATATTGCTGCTCCCTATGTAAATGAATATAAATACTATAATACTGCTCTTATGTACAAGAATATAATTACTATAATACTGCCCCCTATGTACAAAAATATAACTACTATAATACTGCCCCTATGTACAAGAATATAGCTACTATAATACTGCTCCTATGTACAGGAATATAACTACTATAATACTGCCCCCTATGTGCAAGAATATAACTACTATAATACTACCCCCTATGTACAAGAATATAACTACTATAATACTGCCCCTATGTACAAGAATATAACTACTATAATACTGCTCCTATGTTCAAGTATATAACTACGATATTGCTGCTCCCTATGTAAATGAATATAAATACTATAATACTGCTCTTATGTACAAGAATATAATTACTATAATACTGCCCCCTATGTACAAAAATATAACTACTATAATACTGCCCCTATGTACAAGAATATAGCTACTATAATACTGCTCCTATGTACAGGAATATAACTACTATAATACTGCCCCCTATGTATAAGAATATAACTACTATAATACTGCCCCCTATGTACAAGAATATAACTACTATAATACTGCTCCTATGTACAAGAATATAACTACTATAGTACTGCTCCTATGTATAAGAATATAACTACTATAATACTGCTCCTATGTACAAGAATATAACTACTATAATACTGCCCCCTATGTACAAGAATATAACTACTATAATACTGCACCCTATGTACAAGAATATAACTACTATAATACTGCTCCTATGTACAAGAATATAGCTACTATAATACTGCTCCTATCTGCAAGAATATAACTACTATAATACTGCTCCTATCTACAAGAATATAACTACTATAATGCTGCCCCCTATGTACAAGAATATAACTACTATAATACTGCCCCCTATGTACAAGAATATAACTACTATAATACTGCTCCTATGTGCAAGAATATAACTACTATAATACTGCCCCCTATGTACAAGAATATAGCTACTATAATATTGCTCCTATGTACAAGAATATAACTACTATAATACTGCTCCTATGTACAAGAATATAACTACTATAATACTGCCCCCTATTTACAAGAATATAACTACTATAATACTGCTCCCTATGTACAAGAATATAACTACTATAATACTGTTCCTTTGTACAAGAATATAACTAGTATAATACTGCTCCCTATATACAAGAATATAAATACTATAATATTGCTCCTATGTACAAGAATATGACTACTATAATACTGCCCCCTATGTACAAGAAAATAACTACTATAATACTGCCCCCTGTGTACAAGAATATAATTACTATAATACTGCCCCCTGTGTACAAGAATATAACTACTATAATACTGCTCCTATGTACAAGAATATAACTACTATAATACTGCTCCTATGTGCAAGAATATAACTACTATAATACTGCCCCCTATGTACAAGAATATAGCTACTATAATATTGCTCCTATGTGCAAGAATATAACTACTATAATACTGCTCCTATGTACAAGAATATAACTACTGTAATACTGCCCCCTATTTACAAGAATATAACTACTATAATACTGCTCCCTATGTACAAGAATATAACTACTATAATACTGTTCCTTTGTACAAGAATATAACGACTATAATACTGCTCCCTATATACAAGAATATAACTACTATAATATTGTTGCTATGTACAAGAATATAACTACTATAATACTGCTCCTATGTACAAGAATATAACTACTATAATACAGCCCCCTATGTACAAGAATATAACAACTATAATACTGCCCTCTATGTACAAGAATATAACTACTATAATACAGCCCCCTATGTAAAAGAATATAACTACTATAATACTGCCCTCTATGTACAAGAATATAACTACTATAATACAGCCCCCTATGTACAAGAATATAACTGCTATAATACTGCTCCTATGTACAATAATCTAACTACTATAATACTCTCCCTATGTACTAGAATATAACTACTATAATATTGCTCTTATTTAAAAGAATATAACTACTATAATACTGCTCCTATGTACAAGAATATAACTACTATAATACTGCTCCTATCTACAAGAATATAACTACTATAATACTGCCTCTATGTACAAGAATATAACTACTATAATACTGCCCCCTATGTACAAGAATATAACTACTATAATACTGCCCCTATGTACAAGAATATAACTACTATAATACTGCCCCCTATGTACAAGAATAAAACTACTATAATACTACCCCCTATGTACAAGAATATAGCTACTATAATACTGCTCCTATGTACAAGAATATAACTACTATAATACTGCTGCTATGTACAAGAATATAACTACTATAATACTGCTGCTATCTACAAGAATATAACTACTATAATACTGCCCCATATGTACAAGAATATAACTACTATAATACTGCTCCTATGTACAAGAATATAGCTACTATAATACTGCTCCTATGTAAAAGAATATAACTACTATAATAGTGCCCCCTATGTACAAGAATATAACTACTATAATACTGCCCCCTATGTTCAAGAATATAACTACTATAATACTACTCCTATGTGCAAGAATATAACTACTATAGTACTGCTCCTATGTATAAGAATATAACTACTATAATACTGCTCCTATGTACAAGAATATAACTACTATAATACTGCCCCCTATGTACAAGAATATAACCACTATAATACTGCCCCCTATGTACAAGAATATAACTACTATGATACTGCTCCTATGTACAAGAATATAACTACTATAATACTGCTCCTATCTACAAGAATATAACTACTATAATACTGCTCCTATCTACAAGAATATAACTACTATAATACTGCCACCTATGTACAAGAATATAACTACTATAATACTGCCCCCTATGTACAAGAATATAGCTACTATAATACTGCTCCTATGTGCAAGAATATAACTACTATAATACTGCCCCCTATGTACAAGAATATAACTACTATAATATTGCTCCTTTGTACAAGAATATAACTACTATAATACTGCTCCTATGTACAAGAATATAACTACTATAATACTGCCCCTATGTACAAGAAAATACCTACTATAATACTGCTCCTATGTACAAGAATATAACTACTATAATACTGCTCCTATGTGCAAGAATATAACTACTATAATACTGCCCCCTGTGTACAAGAATATAACTACTATAATACTGCTCCTATGTACAAGAATATAATTACTATAATACTGCCCCCCATGTACAAGAATATAACTACTATAATACTGCCCCTATGTACAAGAATATAACTACTATAATACTGCTCCTATGTACAAGTATATAACTACTATATTGCTGCTCCCTGTGTACATGAATATAAATACTATAATACTGCTGTTATGTACAAGAATATAATTACTATAATACTGCCCCCTATGTACAAAAATATAACTACTATAATACTGCCCCTATGTACAAGAATATAACTACTATAATACTGCTCCTATGTAAAAGAAAATAACTATTATAATACTGCTCCTATCTACAAGAATATAACTACTATAATACTGCCCCTATGTACTAGAATATAACTACTATAACACTGCCCCTATGTACAAGAATATAACTACTATAATACTGCTCCTATGTACCAGAATGTAACTACTATAATACTGCCCCTATGTACAAGAAAATAACTACTATAATACTGCTCCTATGTACAAGAATATAACTACTATAATACTTCTCCTATGTACAAGAATATAACTACTATAATACTGCCCCCTATGTACAAGAATATAACTACTATAATACTGCTCCTATGTACAAGAATATAACTACTATAATACTGCCCCCTATGTACAAGAAAATAACTACTATAATACTGCTCCTATGTACAAGAATATAATTACTATAATACTGCCCCCTATGTACAAGAATATAACTACTATAATACTGCCCCCTATGTACAAGAAAATAACTACTATAATACTGCTCCTATGTACAAGAATATAACTACATAATACTTCTCCTATGTACAAGAATATAAGTACTATAATACTGCCCCCTATGTACAAGAATATAACTACTATAATACTGCTCCTATGTACAAGAATATAACTACTATAATACTGCTCCTATGTACAAGAATATAATTACTATAATACTGCCCCCTATGTACAAGAATATAACTACTATAATACTGCTCCTATGTACAAGTATATAACTACTATATTGCTGCTCCCTATGTACATGAATATAAATACTATAATACTGCTCTTATGTACAAGAATATAATTACTATAATACTGCCCCCTATGTACAAGAATATAACTACTATAATTCTGCCCCTATGTACAAGAATATAACTACTATAATACTGCTCCTATGTACAAGAATATAACTACTCTAATACTGCTCCTATGTATAAGAATATAACTACTATAATACTGCCCCCTATGTACAAGAATATAACTACTATAATACTGCTCCCTATGAACAAGAATATAACTACTATAATACTGCTCCTTTGTAGAA
Organism: Phyllobates terribilis; assembly: GCF_046119375.1. NCBI lineage: Eukaryota > Metazoa > Chordata > Amphibia > Anura > Dendrobatidae > Phyllobates > Phyllobates terribilis. The sequence goes on along the minus strand of NW_027362773.1, from coordinate 76,631,215 downwards.
GAATATAACTACTATAATACTGCTCCTATCTACAAGAATATAACTACTATAATACTGCCCCTATGTACAAGAATATAACTACTATAATACTGCTCCTATGTACAAGAATATAACTACTATAATACTGCTCCTATGTACAAGAATCTAACTACTATAATACTGCGTCTATGTACAAGAATATAACTACTATAATACTGCCCCCTATGTACAAGAATATAACTACGATAATACTGCTCTTATGTACAAGAATATAACTACTATAATACTGCTGCTATGAACAAGAATATAACTACTATAATACTGCCCCCTAGGTACAAGAACATAACTACTATAATACTGCTCCTATGTACAAGAATATAACTACTATAATACTGCTCTTATGTATAAGAATATAACTACTATAATACTGCTCCTATGAACAAGAATATAACTACTATAATACTGCTCCTATGTACAAGAATATACTGTAACTACTATAATACTAACCCCTATGTACAAGTATATAACTACTATAATACTGCCCACTATGTACAAGAATATAACTACTATAATACTGCCACCTATGTAAAAGAATATAACTACTATAATACTGCTCCTATGGACAAGAATATAACTACTATAATACTGCCCCCTAAGCACAAGAATATAACTACTATAATACTGCCCCTATGTACAAGAATATAACTACTATAATACTGCTCCTATGTACAAGAATATATCTACTATAATACTGCTCCTATCTACAAGAATATAACTACTATAATACTGCTCCTATCTACAAGAATATAACTATTATAATACTGCCCCTATGTACAAGAATATAACTACTATAATACTGCCCCTATGTACAAGAATATAACTATTATAATACTGCCCCTATGTACAAGAATATAACTACTATAATACTACTCCTATGTACAAGAATATAACTGCTATAATACTGCTCCTATGTATAAGAATATAACTGCTATAATACTGCTCCTATGTACAAGAATATAACTACTATAATACTGCCCCCTATGTACAAGAATATAACTGCTATAATACTGCCCCCTATGTACAAGAATATAACTACTATAATACTGCTCCTATGTACAAGAATATAACTACTATAATACTGCTCCTATCTGCAAGAATATAACTACTATAATAATGCTCCTATATACAAGAATATAACTACTATAATACTGCCCCCTATGTACAAGAATATAACTACTATAATACAGCTCCTATGTGCAAGAATATATCTACTATAATACTGCTCCTATGTACAAGAATATAACTACTATAATATTGCTCCTATGTACAAGAATATAACTACTATAATACTGCTCCTATGTATAAGAATATAACTACTATAATACTGCCCCCTATGTACAAGAATATAACTACTATAATACTGCTCCCTATGTACAAGAATATAACTACTATAATACTGCTCCTTTGTACAAGAATATAACTACTATAATACTGCTCCTATCTACAAGAATATAACTACTATAATACTGCCCCTATGTACAAGAATATAACTACTATAATACTGCTCCTATGTACAAGAATATAACTACTATAATACTGCTCCTATGTACAAGAATATAACTACTATAATACTGCGTCTATGTACAAGAATATAACTATTATAATACTGCCCCCTATGAACAAGAATATAACTGCGATAATACTGCTCTTATGTACAAGAATATAACTACTATAATACTGCTCCTATGAACAAGAATATAACTACTATAATACTGCCCCTAGGTACAAGAATATAACTACTATAATACTGCTCCTATGTACAAGAATATAACTACTATAATACTGCTCTTATGTATAAGAATATAACTACTATAATACTGCTCCTATGAATAATAATATAACTACTATAATACTGCTCCTATGTACAAGAATATACTGTAACTACTATAATACTGCCCCTATGTACAAGAATATAACTACTAAAATACTGCCCCCTATGTACAAGAATATAACTACTATAATACTGCCCGCTATGTACAAGAATATAACTACTATAATACTGCTCCTATGTACAAGAATATAACTACTATAATACTGCTCCCATGTACAAGAATATAACTACTATAATACTGCCCCCTATGTACAAGAATATAACTACTATAATACGGCCCCTATGTACAAAAATACAACTACTTTAATACTGCTCCTATGTCCAAGAATATAACTACTATAATACTGCCCCCTATGTACAAGAATATAACTACTATAATACTGCTCCTATGTACAAGAAAGTAACTACTATAATACTGCCCCTATGTACAAGAATATAACTACTATAATACTGCCCCCTATGTACAAGAATATAACTACGATAATACTGCTCTTATGTACAAGAATATAACTACTATAACACTGCCCCCTATGTACAAGAATATAACTACTATAATACTGCTCCTATGTTCAAGAATGTAACTACTATAATAGTGCCCCTATGTACAAGAAAATAACTACTATAATACTGCTCCTATGTACAAGAATATAACTACTATAATACTGCCCCCTAAGCACAAGAATATAACTACTATAATACTGCCCCTATGTACAAGAATATAACTACTATAATACTGCTCCTATGTACAAGAATATAACTACTATATTACTGCTCCCTATGTACACGAATATAACTACTATAATACTGCCCCTATGTACAAGAATATAACTACTATAATACTGCCCCTATGTACAAGAATATAACTACTATAATACTGCCCCTATGTAGAAGAATATAACTACTATAGTACTGCTCCTATGTATAAGAATATAACTACTATAATACTGCTCCTATGTACAAGAATATAACTACTATAATACTGCCTCCTATGTACAAGAATATAACTACTATAATACTGCTCCTATGTACAAGAATATAACTACTATAATACTGCTCCTATCTACAAGAATATAACTACTATAATACTGCTCCTATGTACAAGAATATAACTACTATAATACTGCTCATATCTTCAAGAATAAAACTACTATAATACTGCCCCTATGTACAAGAATATAACTACTATAATACTGCCCCCTATGTATAAGAATATAACTACTATAATACTGCCCCTAGTTACAAGAATATAACTACTATAATACTGCCCCCTATGTACAAGAATATAACTACTATAATACTGCTCCTATGTACAACAATATAACTACTATAATACTGCTCCTATCTACAAGAATATAACTAGTATAATACTGCCCCATATGTACAAGAATACAACTACTATAATACTGCTCCTATGTACAAGAATATAGCTACTCTAATACTGCTCCTATGTACAGTAATATAACTACTATAATACTGCCCCCTATGTACAAGAATATAACTACTATAATACTGCTCCTATGTACAAGAATATAGCTACTATAATACTGCTCCTATGTACAGTAATATAACTACTATAATACTGCCCCCTATGTACAAGAATATAACTACTATAATACTGCTCCTATGTACAAGAATATAACTACTATAGTACTGCTCCTATGTATAAGAATATAACTACTATAATACTGCTCCTATGTACAAGAATATAGCTACTATAATACTGCCCCTATGTACAAGAATATAACTACTATAATACTGCTCCTATGTACAAGAATATAACTACTATAATACTGCCCCCTATGTATAAGAATAGAACTACTATAATGCTCCCTATGCATAAGAATATAACTCCTATAATACTGCCCCTGTGTACAAGGATATAACTACTATAATACTGCTTCTATGTACAAGAATATAACTACTATAATACTGCTCCTATGTATAAAAATATAACGACTATAATACTGTTTCTATCTACAAGTATATAACTACTATAATACTGCCCCATATGTACAAGAATATAACTACTATAATACTGCTCCTATGTACAAGAATATAGCTACTATAATACTGCTTCTATGTACAGGAATAAAACTACTATAATACTGCCCCCTATGTACAAGAATATAACTACTATAATACTGCCCCCTATGTACAAGAATATAACTACTATAATACTGCTCCTATGTACAAGAATATAACTACTATAGTACTGCTCCTATGTATAAGAATATAACTACTATAATACTGCTCCTATGTACAAGAATATAACTACCATAATACTGCCCCCTATGTACAAGAATATAGCTACTATAATACTGCCCCCTATGTACAAGAATATAACTACTATAATACTGCTCCTATGTACAAGAATATAACTACTATAATACTGCCTCCTATGTACAAGAATATAACTACTATAATACTGCTCCTATGTACAAGAATATAACTACTATAATACTGCTCCTATCTACAAGAATATAACTACTATAATACTGCTCCTATGTACAAGAATATAACTACTATAATACTGCTCATATCTTCAAGAATAAAACTACTATAATACTGCCCCTATGTACAAGAATATAACTACTATAATACTGCCCCCTATGTATAAGAATATAACTACTATAATACTGCCCCTATTTACAAGAATATAACTACTATAATACTGCCCCCTATGTACAAGAATATAACTACTATAATACTGCTCCTATGTACAACAATATAACTACTATAATACTGCTCCTATCTACAAGAATATAACTAGTATAATACTGCCCCATATGTACAAGAATACAACTACTATAATACTGCTCCTATGTACAAGAATATAGCTACTCTAATACTGCTCCTATGTACAGTAATATAACTACTATAATACTGCCCCCTATGTACAAGAATATAACTACTATAATACTGCTCCTATGTACAAGAATATAGCTACTATAATACTGCTCCTATGTACAGTAATATAACTACTATAATACTGCCCCCTATGTACAAGAATATAACTACTATAATACTGCCCCTATGTACAAGAATATAACTACTATAATACTGCTCCTATGTACAAGAATATAACTACTATAATACTGCCCCCTATGTATAAGAATAGAACTACTATAATGCTCCCTATGCATAAGAATATAACTCCTATAATACTGCCCCTGTGTACAAGGATATAACTACTATAATACTGCTTCTATGTACAAGAATATAACTACTATAATACTGCTCCTATGTACAAAAATATAACGACTATAATACTGTTTCTATCTACAAGTATATAACTACTATAATACTGCCCCATATGTACAAGAATATAACTACTATAATACTGCTCCTATGTACAAGAATATAGCTACTATAATACTGCTTCTATGTACAGGAATAAAACTACTATAATACTGCCCCCTATGTACAAGAATATAACTACTATAATACTGCCCCCTATGTACAAGAATATAACTACTATAATACTGCTCCTATGTACAAGAATATAACTACTATAGTACTGCTCCTATGTATAAGAATATAACTACTATAATACTGCTCCTATGTACAAGAATATAACTACCATAATACTGCCCCCTATGTACAAGAATATAGCTACTATAATACTGCCCCCTATGTACAAGAATATAACTACTATAATACTGCTCCTATGTACAAGAATATAACTACTATAATACTGATCCTATCTGCAAGAATATAACTACTATAATACTGCTCCTATCTACAAGAATATAAGAACTATAATACTGCCCCCTATGTACAAGAATATAACTACTATAATACTGCCCCCTATGTACAAGAATATAACTACTATAATACTGCTCCTATGTGCAAGAATATAACTACTATAATACTGCCCCCTATGTACAAGAATATAACTACTATAATATTGCTCCTATGTACAAGAATATAGCTACTATAATACTGCTCCTATGTACAAGAATATAACTACTATAATACTGCCCCCTATTTACAAGAATATAACTACTATAATACTTCTCCCTATGTACAAGAATATAACTACTATATTACTGTTCCTTTGTACAAGAATATAACTACTATAATACTGCTCCCTATATACAAGAATAAAACTACTATAATACTGCTCCCTATATACAAGAATATAACTACTATAATATTGCTCCTATGTACAAGAATATAACTACTTTAATACTGCTCATATCTACAAGAATATACCTACTATAATACTGCCCCCTATGTACAAGAAAATAACTACTATAATACTGCCCCATGTACAAGAATATAACTACTATAATACTGCCCCCTGTGTACAAGAATATAACTACTATAATACTGCTCCTATGTACAAGAATATAACTAATATAATACTGCTCCTATGTACAAGAATATAACTACTATAATACTTACCCCTATGTACAAGAAAATAACTACTATAATACAGCCCCCTATGTACAAGAAAATAACAATTATAATACTGCTGCTATGTACAAGAATATAACTACTATAATACTGCTCCTATGTACAAGAATATATGTACTATAATACAGCCCCCTATGTACAAGAATATAACAACTATAATAATGCCCTCTATGTACAAGAATATAACTACTATAATACAGCCCCCTATGTACAAGAATATAACTACTATAATACTGCTACTATGTAAAAGAATATAACTACTATATTGCTGCTCCCTATGTACACGAATATAACTACTATAATACTGCTCCTATGTACAAGAATATAACTACTATAATACTGCCCCTATGAACAAGAATATAGCTACTATAATACTGGTCCTATGTACAAGAATATAACTACTATAATACTGCCCCCTATGTACAAGAATACAACTACTATAATACTGTCCCCTATGTAGAAGAATATAACTACTATAGTACTGCTCCTATGTATAAGAATATAACTACTATAATTCTGCCCCCTATGTACAAGAATATAACGACTATAATACTGCTCCTATGTACAAGAATATAACTGCTATAATACTGCCTCCTATGTATAAGAATATAACTACTATAATACTGCTCTTATGTACAAGAATATAACTACTATAATACTGCTCCTATGAACAAGAATATAACTACTATAATACTGCCCCTATGTACAAGAAAATAACTACTATAATACTGCTCCTATGTACAAGAATATAACTACTATAATACTGCCCCCTATATACAAGAATATAACTACTATAGTACTGCCCCTATGTACAAGAATATAACTACTATAATACTGCTCCTATGTACAAGAATATAACTACTATAATACTTCCCCCTATGTACAAGAATATAACTACTATAATACAGCCCCCTGTGTACAAGAATATAACAACTATAATACTGCTGCTATGTACAAGAATATAACTACTATAACACTGCTCCTATGCACAAGAATATAATTCCTATAATACAGCCCCCTATGTAGAAGAATATAACAACTATAATACTGCCCTCTGTGTACAAGAATATAACTACAATAAAACAGCCCCGTATGTACATGAATATAACTACTATAATACTGCCCTCTATGTACAAGAATATAACTACTATAATACAGCCCCCTATATACAAGAATATAACTACTATAATACTGCTACTATGTACAAGAATATAACTAATATATTGCTGCTCCCTATGTACACGAATATAACTACTATAATACTGCTCCTATGTACAAGAATATAACTACTATAATACTGCCCCTATGAACAAGAATATAACTACTATAATACTGCCCCCTATGTACAAGAATATAACTACTATAATACTGTCCCCTATGTAGAAGAATATAACTACTATAGTACTGCTCCTATGTATAAGAATATAACTAATATAATCATGCCCCCTATGTACAAGAATATAACTACTATAATACTGCTCCTATGTACAAGAATATAACTGCTATAATACTGCCTCCTATGTACAAGAATATAACTACTATAATACTGCTCTTATGTACAAGAATATAACTACTATAATACTGCTCCTATGAACAAGAATATAACTACTATAATACTGCCCCTAGGTACAAGAATATAACTACTATAATACTGCTCCTATGTACAAGAATATAACTACTATAATACTGCTCTTATGTATAAGAATATAACTACTATAATACTGCTGCTATGAACAAGAATATAACTGCTATAATACTGCTCCTATGTACAAGAATATACTGTAACTACTATAATACTGCCCCTATGTACAAGAATATAACTACTATAATACTACCCCCTATGTAGAAGAATATAACTACTATTCTACAGCCCCCTGTGTACAAGAATATAACTACTATAATACTGCTCCTATGTACAAGAATATAACTACTATAATACTGCCCCCTATGTACAAGAATATAACTACTATAATACTGCTCCTATGTACAAGAATATAACTACTATAATACTGCCCCCTATGTACAAGAATATAACTACTATAATACTGCCCCCTATGTACAAGAATATATCTACTATAATACTGCCCCCTATGTACAAGAATATAACTACTATAATACTGCCCCCTATGTACAAGAATATATCTACTATAATACTGCCCCCTATGTACAAGAATATAACTACTATAATACTGCCCCCTATGTACAAGAATATAACTACTATAATACTGCCCCCTATGTACAAGAATATAACTACTATAATACTGCTCCTATGTACAAGAATATAACTACTATAATACTGCCCCCTATCTACAAGAATATAACTACTATAATACTGCCCCCTATGTACAAGAATATAACTACTATAATACTGCTCCTATGTACAAGAAAGTAACTACTATAATACTGCCCCTATGTACAAGAAAATAACTACTATAATACTGCTCCTATGTACAAGAATATAACTACTATAATACTGCTCTTATGTACAAGAATATAACTACTATAATACTGCCCCCTATGTACAAGAATATAACTCCTATAATACTGCTCCTATGTACAAGAATGTAACTACTATAATACTGCCCCCTATGTACAAGAATATAACTACTATAATACTGCCCCCTATGTACAAGAATATATCTACTATAATACTGCCCCCTATGTACAAGAATATAACTACTATAATACTGCCCCCTATGTACAAGAATATAACTACTATAATACTGCCCCCTATGTACAAGAATATATCTACTATAATACTGCCCCCTATGTACAAGAATATAACTACTATAATACTGCTCCTATGTACAAGAATATAACTACTATAATACTGCTCTTATGTACAAGAATATAACTACTATAATACTGCCCCCTATGTACAAGAATATAACTCCTATAATACTGCTCCTATGTACAAGAATATAACTACTATAATACTGCTCCTATGTACAAGAATATAACTACTATAATACTGCCCCCTATGTACAAGAATATAACTACTATAATACTGCCCCCTATGTACAAGAATATATCTACTATAATACTGCCCCCTATGTACAAGAATATAACTACTATAATACTGCCCCCTATGTACAAGAATATATCTACTATAATACTGCCCCCTATGTACAAGAATATAACTACTATAATACTGCCCCCTATGTACAAGAATATAACTACTATAATACTGCCCCCTATGTACAAGAATATAACTACTATAATACTGCTCCTATGTACAAGAATATAACTACTATAATACTGCCCCCTATCTACAAGAATATAACTACTATAATACTGCCCCCTATGTACAAGAATATAACTACTATAATACTGCTCCTATGTACAAGAAAGTAACTACTATAATACTGCCCCTATGTACAAGAAAATAACTACTATAATACTGCTCCTATGTACAAGAATATAACTACTATAATACTGCTCTTATGTACAAGAATATAACTACTATAATACTGCCCCCTATGTACAAGAATATAACTCCTATAATACTGCTCCTATGTACAAGAATGTAACTACTATAATACTGCCCCTATGTACAAGAAAATAACTACTATAATACTGCTCCTATGTACAAGAATATAACTACTATAATACTGCCCCCTAAGCACAAGAATATAACTACTATAATACTGCCCCTATGTACAAGAATATAACTACTATAATACTGCTCCTATGTACAAGAATATAACTACTATATTACTGCTCCCTATGTACACGAATATAACTACTATAATACTGCTCCTATGTACAAGAATATAACTACTATAATACTGCCCCTATGTACAAGAATATAACTACTATAATACTGCCCCTATGTACAAAAATATAACTACTATAATACTGCCCCCTATGTACAAGAATATAACTTCTATAATACTGTCCCCTATGTAGAAGAATATAACTACTATAGTACTGCTCCTATGTATAAGAATATAACTACTATAATACTGCTCCTATGTACAAGAATATAACTACTATAATACTGCCTCCTATGTACAAGAATATAACTACTATAATACTGCTCTTATGTACAAGAATATAACTACTATAATACTGCTCCTATGAACAAGAATATAACTACTATAACACTGCTCCTATGTACAAGAATATAATACCTATAATACAGCCCCCTATGTAGAAGAATATAACAACTATAATACTGCCCCTATGTACAAGAATATAACTACTATAATATTGCTCGTATGTACAAGAATATAACTACTATAATACTGCTCCTATGTACAAGAATATAACTACTATAATACTGCTCATATCTTCAAGAATAAAACTACTATAATACTGCCCCTATGTACAAGAATATAACTACTATAATACTGCCCCCTATGTACAAGAATATAACTACTATAATACTGCCCCTATTTACAAGAATATAACTACTATAATACTGCCCCCTATGTACAAGAATATAACTACTATAATACTGCTCCTATGTACAAGAATATAACTACTATAATACTGCTCCTATCTACAAGAATATAACTAGTATAATACTGCCCCATATGTACAAGAATACAACTACTATAATACTGCTTCTATGTACAAGAATATAGCTACTCTAATACTGCTCCTATGTACAGTAATATAACTACTATAATACTGCCCCCTATGTACAAGAATGTAACTACTATAATACTGCCCCCTATGTACAAGAATATAACTACTATAATACTGCTCCTATGTACAAGAATATAACTACTATAGTACTGCTCCTATGTATAAGAATATAACTACTATAATACTGCTCCTATGTACAAGAATATAGCTACTATAATACTGCCCCTATGTACAAGAATATAACTACTATAATACTGCTCCTATGTACAAGAATATAACTACTATAATACTGCCCCCTATGTATAAGAATATAACTACTATAATACTGCTCCCTATGCATAAGAATATAACTGCTATAATACTGCCCCTGTGTACAAGGATATAACTACTATAATACTGCTTCTATGTACAAGAATATAACTACTATAATACTGCTCCCTATGTACAAGACTATAACTACTATAATACTGCTCCTATGTACAAGAATATAACTACTATAATACTGTTCCTATCTACAAGAATATAACTACTATAATACTGCCCCATATGTACAAGAATATAACTACTATAATACTGCTCCTATGTACAAGAATATAGCTACTATAATACTGCTCCTATGTACAGGAATATAACTACTATAATACTGCCCCCTATGTACAAGAATATAACTACTATAATACTGCCCCCTATGTACAAGAATATAACTACTATAATACTGCTCCTATGTACAAGAATATAACTACTATAATACTGATCCTATCTGCAAGAATATAACTACTATAATACTGCTCCTATCTACAAGAATATAAGTACTATAATACTGCCCCCTATGTACAAGAATATAACTACTATAATACTGCCCCCTATGTACAAGAATATAACTACTATAATACTGCTCCTATGTGCAAGAATATAACTACTATAATACTGCTCCTATGTGCAAGAGTATAACTACTATAATACTGCCCCCTATGTACAAGAATATAACTACTATAATACTGTCCCCTATGTAGAAAAATATAACTACTATAGTACTGCTCCTATGTATAATAATATAACTACTATAATACTGCTCCTATGTACAAGAATATAACTACTATAATACTGCTCCCTATGTACAAGAATATAACTACTATAATACTGTTCCTTTGTACAAGAATATAACTACTATAATACTGCTCCCTATATACAAGAATATAACTACTATAATACTGCTCCCTATATACAAGAATATAACTACTATAATATTGCTCCTATGTACAAGAATATAACTACTTTAATACTGCTCATATCTACAAGAATATACCTACTATAATACTGCCCCCTATGTACAAGAAAATAACTACTATAATACTGCCCCATGTACAAGAATATAACTACTATAATACTGCCCCCTGTGTACAAGAATATAACTACTATAATACTGCTCCTATGTACAAGAATATAACTACTATAATACTGCTCCTATGTACAAGAATATAACTACTATAATACTTCCCCCTATGTACAAGAAAATAACTACTATAATACAGCCCCCTATGTACAAGAATATAACAACTATAATACTGCTCCTATGTACAAGAATATAACTACTATAATACTGCCCCATATGTACAAGAATATAACTACTATAATACTTCCCCCTATGTACAAGAAAATAACTACTATAATACAGCCCCCTATGTACAAGAATATAACAACTATAATACTGCTGCTATGTACAAGAATATAACTACTATAATACTGCTCCTATGTACAAGAATATAAGTACTATAATACAGCCCCCTATGTACAAGAATATAACAACTATAATAATGCCCTCTATGTACAAGAATATAACTACTATAATACAGCCCCCTATGTACAAGAATATAACTACTATAATACTGCTACTATGTACAAGAATATAACTACTATATTGCTGCTCCCTATGTACACGAATATAACTACTATAATACTGCTCCTATGTACAAGAATAAAACTACTATAATACTGCCCCTATGTACAAGAATATAACTACTATAATACTGCCCCCTATGTACAAGAATATAACTACTATAATACTGTCCCCTATGTAGAAAAATATAACTACTATAGTACTGCTCCTATGTATAAGAATATAACTACTATAATTCTGCCCCCTATGTACAAGAATATAACTACTATAATACTGCTCCTATGTACAAGAATATAACTGCTATAATACTGCCTCCTATGTACAAGAATATAACTACTATAATACTGCTCTTATGTACAAGAATATAACTACTATAATACTGCTCCTATGAACAAGAATATAACTACTATAATACTGCTCCTATGAACAAGAATATAACTACTATAATACTGCTCCTATATACAAGAATATAACTACTATAATACTGCGCCTATGTACAAGAATATAACTACTATAATACTTCCCCCTATGTACAAGAATATAACTACTATAATACAGCCCCCTTTGTACAAGAATATAACAACTATAATACTGCTGCTATGTACAAGAATATAACTACTATAACACTGCTCCTATGTACAAGAATATAATACCTATAATACAGCCCCCTATGTAGAAGAATATAACAACTATAATACTGCCCTCTGTGTACAAGAATATAACTACAATAAAACAGCCCCCTATGTACATGAATATAACTACTATAATACTGCCCTCTATGTACAAGAATATAACTACTATAATACAGCCCCCTATATACAAGAATATAACTACTATAATACTGCTCCTATGTACAAGAATATAACTACTATAATACTGCCCCTATGATCAAGAATATAACTACTATAATACTGCCACTATGAACAAGAATATAACTACTATAATACTGCCCCTATGTACAAGAATATAACTACTATAATACTGTCCCCTATGTAGAAGAATATAACTACTATAGTACTGCTCCTATGTATAAGAATATAACTACTATAATTCTGACCCCTATGTACAAGAATATAACTACTATAATTCTGCCCCCTATGTACAAGAATATAACTACTATAATACTGCTCCTGTGTACAAGAATATAACTACTATAATACTGCTCTTATGTACAAGAATATAACTACTATAATACTGCTCTTATGTACAAGAATATAACTACTATAATACTGCTCCTATGAACAAGAATATATCTACTATAATACTGCCCCTATGTACAAGAAAATAACTACTATAATACTGCTCCTATGTGCAAGAATATAACTACTATAATACTGCCCCCTATATACAAGAATATATCTACTATAATACTGCCCCTATGTACAAGAATATAACTACTATAATACTGCTCCTATGTACAAGAATATAACTACTATAATACTTCCCCCTATGTACAAGAATATAACTACTATAATACAGCCCCCTATGTACAAGAATATAACAACTATAATACTGCTGCTATGTACAAGAATATAACTACTATAACACTGCTACTATGTACAAGAATATAATACCTATAATACAGCCCCCTATGTAGAAGAATATAACAACTATAATACTGCCCTCTGTGTACAAGAATATAACTACAATAAAACAGCCCCCTATGTACATGAATATAACTACTATAATACTGCCCTCTATGTACAAGAATATAACTACTATAATACAGCCCCCTATATACAAGAATATAACTACTATAATACTGCTCCTATGTACAAGAATATAACTACTATAATACTGCCCCTATGTACAAGAATATAACTACTATAATACTGCCCCGTGTGTACAAGAATGTAACTACTATAATACTGCTCCTATGTACAAGAATATAACTACTATAATACTGCTCCTATGTACAAGAATATAAGTACTATAATACAGCCCCCTATGTACAAGAATATAGCAACTATAATACTGCCCCTATGTACAAGAATATAACTACTATAATACTGCCCCCTATGTACAAGACTATAACTACTATAATACTGCTCCTATGTACAAGAATATAACTACTATAATACTGCTCCTATCTACAAGAATATAACTACTATAATACTGCCCCATATATACAAGAATATAACTACTATAATACTGCTCCTATGTACAAGAATATAGCTACTATAATACTGCTCCTATGTACAGGAATATAACTACTATAATACTGCCCCCTATGTACAAGAATATGACTACTATAATACTGCCCCTATGTACAAGAATATAACTACTATAATACTGCTCCTATGTACAAGAATATAACTACTATAGTACTGCTCCTATGTATAAGAATATAACTACTATAATACTGCTCCTATGTACAAGAATATAACTACTATAATACTGCCCCCTATGTACAAGAATATAACTACTATAATACTGCCCCCTATGAACAAGAATAAAACTACTATAATACTGCTCCTATGTACAAGAATATAACAACTATAATACTGCTCCTATCAGCAAGAATATAACTACTATAATACTGCTCCTATCTACAAGAATATAACTATTATAATACTGTCCCCTATGTACAAGAATATAACTACTATAATACTGCCCCCTATGTACAAGAATATAACTACTATAATACTGCTCCTATGTGCAAGAATATAACTACTATAATACTGCCCCCTATGTACAAGAATATAGCTACTATAATATTGCTCCTATGTACAAGAATATAACTACTATAATACTGCTCCTATGTACAAGAATATAACTACTATAATACTGCCCCCTATGTACAAGAATATAACTACTATAATACTGCTCCTATGTACAAGAATGTAACTACTATAATACTGCCCCTATGTACAAGAAAATAACTACTATAATACTGCTCCTATGTACAAGAATATAACTACTATAATACTGCCCTCTATGTACAAGAATATAACTATTGTAGTACTGCTCCTATGTATAAGAATATAACTACTATAATACTGCTCCTATGTACAAGAATATAGCAACTATAATACTGCCCCTATGTACAAGAATATAACTACTATAATACTGCCCCCTATGTACAAGACTATAACTACTATAACACTGCTCCTATGTACAAGAATATAACTACTATAATACTGCTCCTATCTACAAGAATATAACTACTATAATACTGCCCCATATGTACAAGAATACAACTACTATAATACTGCTCCTATGTACAAGAATATAGCTACTATAATACTGCTCCTATGTACAGGAATATAACTACTATAATACTGCCTCCTATGTACAAGAATATAACTACTATAATACTGCCCCATATGTACAAGAATACAACTACTATAATACTGCTCCTATGTACAAGAATATAGCTACTATAATACTGCTCCTATGTACAGGAATATAACTACTATAATACTGCCCACTATGTACAAGAATATAACTACTATAATACTGCCCCCTATGTACAAGAATATAACTACTATAATACTGCTCCTATGTACAAGAATATAACTACTATAGTACTGCTCCTATGTATAGGAATATAACTACTATAATACTGCTCCTATGTACAAGAATATAACTACTATAATACTGCCCCCTATGTACAAGAATATAACTACTATAATACTGCCCCCTATGAACAAGAATATAACTACTATAATACTGCTCCTATGTACAAGAATATAACTACTATAATACTGCTCCTATCTGCAAGAATATAACTACTATAATACTGCTCCTATCTACAAGAATATAACTACTATAATACTGCCCCCTATGTACAAGGATATAACTACTATAATACTGCCCCTATGTACAAGAATATAACTACTATAATACTGCCCTCTATGTACAAGAATATAACTACTATAATACTGTCCCCTATGTAGAAGAATATAACTACTATAGTACTGCTCCTATGTATAAGAATATAACTACTATAATTCTGCCCCCTATGTACAAGAATATAACTACTATAATACTGCTCCTATGTACAAGAATATAACTGCTATAATACTTCCTCCTATGTACAAGAATATAACTACTATAATACTGCTCTTTTGTACAAACAAGAATATAACTACTATAATACTGCTCCTATGAACAAGAATAAAACTACTATAATACTGCTCCTATGTACAAGAATATAACTACTATAATACTGCCCCCTATATACAAGAATATAACTACTATAATGCAGCCCCTATGTACAAGAATATAACTACTATAATACTGCTCCTATGTATAAGAATATAACTACTCTAATACTTCCCCCTATGTACAAGAATATAACTACTATAATACAGCCCCCTATGTACAAGAATAAAACAACTATAATACTGCTGCTATGTACAAGAATATAACTACTATAACACTGCTCCTATGTACAAGAATATAATACCTATAATACAGCCCCCTATGTACAAGAATATAACTACTATAATACTGCCCTCTATGTACAAGAATATAACTACTATAATACAGCCCCCTATATACAAGAATATAACTACTATAATATTGCTCCTATGTACAAGAATATAACTACTATAATACTGCCCCTATGTACAAGAATATAACTACTATAATATTGCTCCTATGTACAAGAATATAACTACTATAATACTGCTCCTATGTACAAGAATATAACTACTATAATACTGCTCCTATCTACAAGAATATAACTACTATAATACTGCCCCTCTGTACAAGAATGTAACTACTATAATACTGCCCCCTATGTACAAGAATATAACTACTATAATACTGCCCCTATGGACAAGAATATAACTACTATAAAACTGCCTCCTATGTTCAAGACTATAACTACTATAATACTGCTCCTATGTACGATAATATAACTACTATAATACTGCTCCTATCTACAAGAATATAACTACTATAATACTGCCCCATTTGTACAAGAATATAACTACTATAATACTGCTCCTATGTACAAGAATATAACTACTATAGTACTGCTCCTATGTATAAGAATATAACTACTATAATACTGCTCCTATGTACAAGAATATAGCTACTATAATACTGCTCTAATGTACACGAATATAACTACTATAATACTGCCCCCTATGTACAAGAATATAAGTACTATAATATTGCCCCCTATGTACAAGAATATAACTACTATAATAGTGCTCCTATGTACAAGAATATAACTACTATAGTACTGCTCCTATGTATAAGAATATAACTACTATAATACTGCTCCTATGTACAAGAATATAACTACTATAATACTGCCCCCTATGTACAAGAATATAACTACTATAATACTGCCCCCTATGTATAAGAATATAACTACTATAATACTGCTATTATGTACAAGAATATAACTACTATAATACTGCTCCTATCTGCAAGAATATAACTACTATAATACTGCTCCTATCTACAAGAATATAACTACTATAATACTGCCCCCTATGTAAAAGAATATAACTACTATAATACTGCCCCCTATGTACAAGAATATAACTACTATAATACTGCTCCTATGTGCAAGAATATAACTACTATAATACTGCCCCTATGTACAAGAATATAACTACTATAATATTGCTCCTATGTACAAGAATATAACTACTATAATACTGCTCCTATGTACAAGAATATAACTACAATAATACTGTTCCTTTGTACAAGAATATAACTACTATAATACTGCCCCCTATTTACAAGAATATAACTATTATAATACTGCCCCTATGTACAAGAATATAACTACTATAATATTGCTCCTATGTACAAGAATATAACTACTTTAATACTGCTCCTATCTACAAGAATAAAATAGCTACTATAATACTGCCCCCTGTGTACAAGAATATAACTACTATAATACTGCTCCTATGTACGATAATATAACTACTATAATACTGTTCCTATCTACAAGAATATAACTACTATAATACTGCCCCATATGTACAAGAATATAACTACTATAATACTGCTCCTATGTACGATAATATAACTACTATAATACTGCTCCTATCTACAAGAATATAACTACTATAATACTGCCCCATATGTACAAGAATATAACTACTATAATACTGCTCCTATGTACAAGAATATAACTACTATAGTACTGCTCCTATGTATAAGAATATAACTACTATAATACTGCTCCTATGTACAAGAATATAGCTACTATAATACTGCTCCTATGTACACGAATATAACTACTATAATACTGCCACCTATGTACAAGAATATAACTACTATAATACTGCCCCCTATGTACAAGAATATAACTACTATAATACTGCTCCTATGTACAAGAATATAACTACTATAGTACTGCTCCTATGTATAAGAATATAACTACTATAATACTGCTCCTATGTACAAGAATATAACTACTATAATACTGCCCCCTATGTACAAGAATATAACTACTATAATACTGCCCCTATGTACAAGAATATAACTACTATAATACTGCTCCTATGTACAAGAATATAACTACTATAATACTGCTCCTATCTGCAAGAATATAACTACTATAATACTGCTCCTATCTACAAGAATATAACTACTATAATACTGCCCTCTATGTACAAGAATATAACTACTATAATACTGCCCCCTATGTACAAGAATATAACTACTATAATACTGCTCCTATGTGCAAGAATATAACTACTATAATACTGCCTTTATGTACAAGAATATAACTACTATAATATTGCTCCTATGTACAAGAATATAACTACTATAATACTGCTCCTATGTACAAGAATATAACTACTATAATACTGCTCCTATTTACAAGAATATAACTGCTATAATACTGCTCCTATGTACAAGAATATAACTACTATAATACTTCCCCCTATGTACAAGAATATAACTACTATAATACTGCCCCCTATGTACAAGAATATAACAACTATAATACTGCCCTCTATGTACAAGAATATAAGTACTATAATACAGCCCCCTATGTACAAGAATATAACTACTATAATACTGCCCTCTATGTACAAGAATATAACTACTATAATACAGCCCCCTATGTACAAGAATATAACTGCTATAATACTGCTCCTATGTACAAGAATATAACTACTATAATATTGCTCCTATTTACAAGAATATAACTACTATAATAATGCTCCTATGTACAAGAATATAACTACTATAATACTGCTCCTATCTACAAGAATATAACTACTATAATACTGCCCCTATGTACAAGAATATAACTACTATAATACTGCCCCCTATGTACAAGAATATAACTACTATAATACTGCCCCTATGTACAAGAATATAACTACTATAACATTGCTCCTATTTACCAGAATATAACTACTATAATACTGCTCCTATGTACAAGAATATAACTACTATAATACTGCTCCTATCTACAAGAATATAACTACTATAATACTGCCCCTATGTACAAGAATATAACTACTATAATACTGCCCCCTATGTACAAGAATATAACTACTATAATACTTCCCCCTATGTACAAGAATATAACTACTATAATACTGCCCCCTATGTACAAGAATATAACAACTATAATACTGCCCTCTATGTACAAGAATATAAGTACTATAATACAGCCCCCTGTGTACAAGAATATAACTACTATAATACTGCCCTCTATGTACAAGAATATAACTACTATAATACAGCCCCCTATGTACAAGAATATAACTGCTATAATACTGCTCCTATGTACAAGAATATAACTACTATAATACTGCCCCCTATGTACAAGAATATAACTACTATAATACTGCTCCTATGTACAAGAACATAACTACTATAATACTGCTCCTATGTACAAGAACGTAACTACTATAATACTGCGTCTATGTACAAGAATATAACTACTATAATACTGCCTCCTATGTACAAGAATATAACTACTATAATACTGCCCCTATGTACAAGAATATAATTACTATAATACTGCGTCTATGTACAAGAATATAACTACTATAATACTGCTCTTATGTACAAGAATATAACTACTATAATACTGCTCCTATGAACAAGAATATAACTACTATAATACTGCCCCTAGGTACAAGAATATAACTACTATAATACTGCTCCTATGTACAAGAATATAACTACTATAATACTGCCTCCTATGTACAAGAATATAACTACTATAATACAGCCCCCTATGTACAAGAATATAACAACTATAATGCTGCTGCTATGTACAAGAATATAACTACTATAATACTGCTCCTATGTACAAGAATATAACTACTATAATACAGCTCCCTATGTACAAGAAAATAACATCTATAATACTGCCCTCTATGTACAAGAATATAACTACTATAATACAGCCCCCTATGTACAAGAATATTACTACTATAATACTTCCCTCTATGTACAAGAATATAACTACTATAATACAGCCCCCTATGTAGAAGAATATAACTACTATAATACTGCTCCTATGTACAAGAATATAACTACTATAATACTGCCCATATGTACAAGAATATAACTACTATAATATTGCTCCTTTGTACAATAATATAACTACTATAATACTGCTCCTATGTACAAGAATATAACTACTATAATACTGCTCCTATCTACAAGAATATAACTACTATAATACTGCCCCTATGTACAAGAATATAACTACTATAATACTGCCCCTATGTACAAGAATATAACTACTATAATACTGCCCCTATGTACAAGAATATAACTACTATAATATTGCCCCGTATGTACAAGACTATAACTACTATAATACTGCTCCTATCTACAAGAATATAACTACTATAATACTGCTCCTATCTACAAGAATATAACTACTATAATACTGCCCCGTATGTACAAGAATATAACTACTATAATACTGCTCCTATGTACAAGAATATAACTACTATAATACTGCTCCTATGTACAGGAATATAACTACTATAATACTGCCCCCTATGTACAAGAATATAACTACTATAATACTGCCCCCTATGTACAAGAATATAACTACTATAATACTGCTCCTATGTACAAGAATATAACTGCTATAATACTGCTCCTATGTACAGTACAGACCAAAAGTTTGGACACACCTTCTCATTTAAAGATTTTTCTGTATTTTCATGACTATGAAAATTGTACATTCACACTGAAGGCATCAAAACTATGAATTACCACATGTGGAATTATATACTTAACAAAAAAGTGTGAAACAACTGAAAATATGTCTTATATTCTAGGTTCTTCAAAGTAGCCTCCTTTTGCTTTGATGACTGTTTTGCACAATCTTCGCATTCTCTTGATGCGTTTGAAGAGGTAGTTACCGGAAATGGGCTTCCAACAATCTTGAAGGAGTTCCCAGAGATGCTTAGCACTTGTTGGCCCTTTTGCCTTCACTCTGCGGTCCAGCTCACCCCAAACCATCTCGATTGGGTTCAGGTCTGGTGACTGTGGAGGCCAGGTCATCTGGCGTAGCACCCCATCACTCTCCCTCTTGGTCAGATAGCCCTTACACAGCCTGGAGGTGTGTTTGGGGTCATTGTCCTGTTGGAAAATAAATGATGGTCCAACTAAACGCAAACCGGATGGAATAGCATGCCGCTGCAAGATGCTGTGGTAGCCATGCTGGTTCAGTATGCCTTCAATTTTGAATAAATCCCCAACATTGTCACCAGCAAAGCCCCCCCACACCATCACACCTCCTCCTCCATGCTTCACGGTGGGAACCAGGCATGTAGAGTCCATCCGTTCACCTTTTCTGCATTGCACAAAGACACGGTGGTTGGAACCAAAGATCTCAAATTTGTACTCATCAGACCAAAGCACAGATTGCCACTGGTCTAATGTCCATTCCTTGTGTTCTGTTGCCCAAACAAGTCTCTTCTGCTTGTTGCCTGTCCTTAGCAGTGGTTTCCTAGCAGCTATTTTACCATGAAGGCCTGCTGCACAAAGTCTCCTCTTAACAGTTGTTGTAGAGATGTGTCTGCTGCTAGAACACTGTGTGGCATTGACCTGGTCTCTAATCTGAGCTGCTGTTAACCTGCGATTTCTGAGGCTAGTGACTCGGATAAACTTATCCTCAGAAGCAGAGGTGATTCTTGGTCTTCCTTTCCTGGGGTGGTCCTCATGTGAGCCAGTTTCTTTGTAGCGCTTGATAGTTTTTGCAACTGTACTTGGGGACACTTTCAAAGTTTGCCCAATTTTTCGGACTGACTGACCTTCATTTCTTAAAGTAATGATGGCCACTCGTTTTTCTTTACTTAGCTGCTTTTTTCTTGCCATAATACAAATTCTAACAGTCTATTCAGTAGGACTATCAGCTGTGTATCCACCTGACTTCTGCACAACACAACTGATGGTCCCAACCCCATTTGTAAGCAAAGAAATCCCACTTATTAAACCTGACAGGGCACACCTGTGAAGTGAAAACCATTTCCGGTGACTACCTCTTGAAGCTCATCAAGAGAATGCCAAGAGTGTGCAAAGCAGTCATCAAAGCAAAAGGTGGCTACTTTGAAGAACCTAGAATATAAGACATATTTTCAGTTGTTTCACACTTTTTTGTTAAGTATATAATTCCACATGTATTAATTCATAGTTTTGATGCCTTCAGTGTGAATGTACAATTTTCGAAGTCATGAAAATACAGAAAAATCTTTAAATGAGAAGGTGTGTCCAAACTTTTGGTCTGTACTGTATAAGAATATAACTGCTATAATACTGCTCCTATGTACAAGAATATAACTACTATAATACTGCCCCCTATGTACAAGAATATAACTACTATAATACTGCCCCCTATGTACAAGAATATAACTACTATAATACTGCTCCTATGTACAAGAATATAACTACTATAATACTGCTCCTATCTGCAAGAATATAACTACTATAATACTGCTCCTATCTACAAGAATATAACTACTATAATACTGCCCCCTATGTACAAGAATATAACTACTATAATACTGCCCCCTATGTACAAGAATATAACTACTATAATACAGCTCCTATGTGCAAGAATATAACTACTATAATACTGCTCCTATGTACAAGAATATAACTACTATAATATTGCTCCTATGTACAAGAATATAACTACTATAATACTGCTCCTATGTATAAGAATATAACTACTATAATACTGCCCCCTATGTACAAGAATATAACTACTATAATACTGCTCCCTATGTACAAGAATATAACTACTATAATACTGCTCTTATGTATAAGAATATAACTACTATAATACTGCTCCTATGAACAAGAATATAACTACTATATTACTGCTCCCTATGTACAAGAATATATCTACTATAATACTGCTCCTTTGTACAAGAATATAACTACTATAATACTGCTCCTATGAACAAGAATATAACTACTATAATACTGCCCCTAGGTACAAGAAAGTAACTACTATAATACTGCTCCTATGTACAAGAATATAACTACTATAATACTGCTCTTATGTATAAGAATATAACTACTATAATACTGCTCCTATGAACAAGAATATAACTACTATATTACTGCTCCCTATGTACACGAATATAACTACTATAATACTGCTCCTATGTACAAGAATATAACTACTATAATACTGCCCCTATGTACAAGAATATAACTACTATAATACTGTCCCCTATGTAGAAGAATATAACTACTATAGTACTGCTCCTATGCATAAGAATATAACTACTATAATTCTGCCCCCTATGTACAAGAATATAACTACTATAATACTGCTCCTATGTACAAGAATATAACTACTATAATACTGCATCCTATGTACAAGAATATAACTACTATAATACTGCTCCTATGTGCAAGAATATAACTACTATAATACTGCCCTCTATGTACAAGAATATAGCTACTATAATATTGCTCCTATGTACAAGAATATAACTACTATAATACTGCTCCTATGTACAAGAATATGACTACTATAATACTGCCCCCTATTTACAAGAATATAACTACTATAATACTGCTCCCTATGTACAAGAATATAACTACTATAATACTGTTCCCTTGTACAAGAATATAACTACTATAATACTGCTCCCTATATACAAGAATATAACTACTATAATATTGCTCCTATGTACAAGAATATAACTACTTTAAAACTGCTCCTATCTACAAGAATATAACTACTATAATACTGCCCCCTATGTACTAGAAAATAACTTTTATAATACTGCCCCCTGTGTACAAGAATATAACTACTATAATACTGCTCCTATGTATAACAATATAACTACTATAATACTGCTCCTATGTACAAGAATATAACTACTATAATGCTGCCCCCTGTGTACAAGAATATAACTACTATAATACTGCTCCTATGTACAAGAATATAACTACTATAATACTCCCCCTATGTACAAGAATATAACTACTATAATACTGCTCCTATGTACAAGAATATAACTACTATAATACAGTCCCCTATGTACAAGAATATAACAACTATAATACTGCTCCTATGTACAAGTATATAACTACTATAATACTGCCCCCTATGTACAAGAATATAACTACTGTAATACTGCCCTCTATGTACAAGAATATAACTACAGTATACCGACCATTCCAGGAGTGGGGCTCATACATAGTGTCAGGACTGTAGGGTAAACAATAGCGCAGAATAACACTATATTCCTGGTAAATATTTTCTGCCGCTGGATCTTTATCTCCCTCGGAGGATTTGCTGTAGTTAATAATCAGCTTCGTTCATCCTTCAAAGCTGCGATCTAATTCTTAAATGGCCACAGAATGAAAATGCAAAACACCATCTCCAGGACTATCTCACGTTGTCTTGGAGGAGCCCGGAAGACTCATCATCTCCGCTGCTTATTATCCTCTATGTGACTCACAGGTTGTATAGGAAAACGACCTGAAGGAAAAAGCAATTCTGACTATGAGAGCTGACAGCAGAAGTTCTATATTAGAGAGCTGAGAGCAGAAGTTCTATATTAGAGAGCTGAGAGCAGAAGTTCTATATTAGAGAGCTGAGAGCAGAAGTTCTATATTAGAGAGCTGAGAGCAGAAGTTCTATATTAGAGAGCTGAGAGCAGAACTTCTATATTAGACAGCTGAGAGCAGAACTTCTATATTAGAGAGCTGATAGCAGAAGTTCCATATTAGAGAGCTGATAGCAGAACTTCTATATTAGAGAGCTGAGAGCAGAACTTCTATATTAGAGAGCTGAGAGCAGAACTTCTATATTAGAGAGCTGAGAGCAGAACTTCTATATTAGAGAGCTGAGAGCAGAACTTCTATATTAGACAGCTGAGAGCAGAACTTCTATATTAGACAGCTGACAGCAGAACTTCTATATTAGAGAGCTGATAGCAGAAGTTCTATATTAGAGAGCTGATAGCAGAACTTCTATATTAGAGAGCTGAGAGCAGAACTTCTATATTAGACAGCTGAGAGCAGAACTTCTATATTAGAGAGCTGATAGCAGAACTTCTATATTAGAGAGCTGAGAGCAGAACTTCTATATTAGACAGCTGACAGCAGAACTTCTATATTAGAGAGCTGAGAGCAGAACTTCTATATTAGACAGCTGAGAGCAGAACTTCTATATTAGAGAGCTGAGAGCAGAACTTCTATATTAAACAGCTGACAGCAGAACTTCTATATTAGAGAGCTGAGAGCAGAACTTCTATATTAGACAGCTGAGAGCAGAACTTCTATATTAGAGAGCTGAGAGCAGAACTTCTATATTAGACAGCTGACAGCAGAAGTTCTATATTAGAGAGCTGAGAGCAGAACTTCTATATTAGAGAGCTGAGAGCAGAACTTCTATATTAGACAGCTGACAGCAGAGCTTCTATATTAGAGAGCTGAGAGCAGAACTTCTATATTAGAGAGCTGAGAGCAGAACATCCATTTTAGAGAGTTGAGAGCAGAACTTCTATATTAGAGAGCTGAGAGCAGAACTTCTATATTAGACAGCTGACAGCAGAGCTTCTATATTAGAGAGCTGAGAGCAGAACTTCTATATTAGAGAGCTGAGAGCAGAACTTCCATTTTAGAGAGTTGAGAGCAGAACTTCTATATTAGAGAGCTGAGAGCAGAACTTCTATATTAGAGAGCTGAGAGCAGAACTTCTATATTAGAGAGCTGACAGCAGAACTTCTATATTAGAGAGCTGAGAGTAGAACTTCTAAATTAGATAGCTGAGAGCAGAACTTCTATATTAGACAGCTGAGAGTAGAACTTCTCTATTAGAGAGCTGACAGCAGAACTTCTATATTAGAGAGCTGAGAGCAGAACTTCTATATTAGAGAGCAGAACTTCTCTATTAGAGAGCTGACAGCAGAACTTCTATATTAGAGAGCTGAGAGCAGAACTTCTATATTAGAGAGCTGAGAGCAGAACTTCTCTATTAGAGAGCAGACAGCAGAACTTCTATATTAGACAGCTGATAGCAGAACTTCTATATTAGAGAGCAGACAGCAGAACTTCTATATTAGAGAGCAGACAGCAGAACTTCTATATTAGAGAGCTGACAGCAGAACTTCTATATTAGAGAGCTGACAGCAGAACGTCTATATTAGAGAGCTGACAGCAGAACTTCTATATTAGAGAGCTGATAGCAGAACTTCTATATTAGACAACTGACTGCAGAACTTCTATATTAGAGAGCTGATAACAGAACTTCTATATTAGACAGCTGACAGCAGAACTTCTCTATTAGAGAGCTGAGAGCAGAACTTCTCTATTAGAGAGCTGAGAGAAGAACTTCTATATTAGAGAGCTGACAGCAGAACTTCTCTATTAGAGAGCTGAAAGCAGAACTTCTATATTAGAGAGCTGAGAGCAGATCTTCTCTATTAGAGAGCTGACAACAGAACTTCTATATTAGAGAACTGATAATAGAACTTCTATATTAGAAAGCTGAGAGCAGAACTTCTCTATTAGACAGCTGACAGCAGAAGTTCTATATTAGAGAGCTGAGCGCAGAACTTCTCTATTAGAGAGCTGACAGCAGAACTTCTATATTAGAGAGCTGATAGCAGAACTTCTATATTAGAGAGCTGATAGCAGAACTTCTATATTAGAAAGCTGAGAGCAGAACTTGTCTATTAGAGAGCAGACAGCAGAACTTCTATATTAGAGAGCTGAGAGCAGAACTTCTATATTAGAGAGCAGAACTTCTATATTAGAGAGCAGACAGCAGAATTTCTATATTAGAGAGCTGAGAGCAGAACTTCTCTATTAGAGAGCTGACAGCAGAACTTCTATATTAGAGAGCTGAGAGCAGAACTTCTCTATTAGAGAGCAGACAGCAGAACTTCTATATTAGACAGCTGATAGCAGAACTTCTATATTAGAGAGCAGACAGCAGAACTTCTATATTAGAGAGCAGACAGCAGAACTTCTATATTAGAGAGCTGACAGCAGAACTTCTATATTAGAGAGCTGATAGCAGAACTTCTATATTAGAGAGCTGACAGCAGAACTTCTATATTAGACAGCTGATAACAGAACTTCTATATTGGACAGCTGACTGCAGAACTTCTATATTAGAGAGCTGATAACAGAACTTCTATATTAGGCAGCTGACAGCAGAACTTCTATATTAGAGAGCTGAGAGCAGAACTTCTCTATTAGAGAGCTGAGAGCAGAACTTCTATATAAGAGAGCTGACAGCAGAACTTCTCTATTAGAGAGCTGAAAGCAGAACTTCTATATTAGACAGCTGATAGCAGAACTTCTATATTAAAGAGCAGACTGCAGAACTTCTATATTAGAGAGCTGACAGCAGAACTTCTATATTAGAGAGCTGACAGCAGAACTTCTATATTAGAGAGCTGACAGCAGAACTTCTATATTAGAGAGCTGACAGTAGAACTTCTATATTAGACAGCTGATAGCAGAACTTCTATATTAGACAGCTGACAGCAGAACTTCTATATTAGACAGCTGACAGCAGAATTTCTGCGGTGCCCAGAATCTGTGCCCACTTTATATATATATATAGCATGCACTGCATGTGTATATACTGCACCCTCTATGATATGGTATATAATATGTATAATTAGAAGTATAGGGTTCTATGGGATTAGTAAACATTGCTGCTTTCTTCTAGAAACAGCACCACCCTCGTCTATGGCTATGACTGGTATTGCAGCCTCACACATAATACAAGACATCCTATTCCATGCACAGCAGCAAAGGCTCCTAAAGAAAGGCCGCCAAGCCCTTAAGTTACAAGAACCCATGCAGGACTCTTCTCTCCACGGGGACCAAGAAGAGGAGGCAAACTCAAGGCTCCCTCCGTCCTGAGTTGCATAACTTGGCACCACAATGGAGGGGCCCATTCTGATCTTTCCTATGGGGCCCCTCTCAATCCCGTTGGCTTTGGATCTCGTCGTTGACTTATTTCCTGCATCATCCCTGAGGCTGCGGTCAGAGCCACCTTCAGTCCCTCAAGAACGGGTAAAATGTCTGCATTCCAGGCTCCTCGTGACATCACAGCCCTATTATCTCATCAGACATCCCCAGACCTGCAGACATTTCGCTTGGATATGGGGCCCCTGAGTCTTTTTTGTGCCGTGGGATGACTAAAACAATTTGCGGTTTAATGCAGTCTCTGGAAGACATCACACCGAGCACCCCACCCTTGTGTCTGAGTGCCTGGGACGTGGAAGGTACTCGTCCCAGCTCCTCACCGTCTAGCACAATATCTCGGTATTAAAAATGTGAATTGCATTGCCAAAAAAAAGTTTGAAAAACTTTCCATCTGACCCTCTGGACTATTTTCCTGATTACGCCTTTGGTATCCGATTTTACAATTGTTCCCGACTCTCTGGTTCTTCTGACCTTTTCCCTCAACTCGCTCCACCGGCCGACAAAGGCCAAATCACTGTAGGGGATGAAAGGATGAAAACCGGAATGTCCTTGGGCTACTAGAGGTGGGATTCCAGTTTATGACATCTGTACTGGGGGGTTTGTGGAATCCAGTGGAAAAAAACATACTACATGTGAACGAGGCAGTCTACAGAAAAGGGTATAGTCCTGTAGACCGGTCTACCCGTCCAGCAGGGTGATCATAATTTGCATATCTGACCTTTTCCCTCAATTCGCTCCACCGGCCCACAAAGGCCAGATCACTGTAAGGGGTGAAGCATGAAAACCAGAATGTTCCTGGGCTACTAAAGGGGGGGTCCCAGCTTATGAGGTCTGTACTGGGGGAGTTTGTGGAGTCCAGGGGGAAGAAACAGTCTACATGTGAAGGAGACAGTCTACAGAAGAGGGTATAGTCCCGTAGACCGGACTACCTGTCCAGATCATAACTTACATATGGAGAAGCGTAGAAGGAAAAAGTACAGGGACACAATTGAAAAGAAACGGTAGCATCTATGAGCCATTGGGAGAAGTATCTATAGTAGGGCATATTCCAGGGGAGAAATCCTTTTCCTGGCCACAAGGGGCAGCAGAGCTCTGGATCCTATTTCATAAAAGTGTTCCTCGGGGGTGGAGCATCAGTATCAGCTCCCCTAACTAATTGGCTACAAATCTCTCTTTACTATTACCAGAGACAACTTGGGTGGTCTCTACCAGCTGTAAAATCAGGAATGCAGCAGAGAGGGACATCAGTACTCAGACAGTCAGAGGGGCTGTAGAAAGGCCCCAGCAAGTGTGGAGCAATGCACCTAAGCTGCAATACCAGACATAAACTGTGGGCAGGTGTGGCACTGTTTTTTGGGAAAAACAACCGTCGTAGTTTTGTAATCTTTTAAAATCTGGGGCAACTATGAAGATGAGAGTCCATACACAAGATTTTCCTAAATATGGGGCTCAAAGTTTGTAGAGCACCTTAAGTCCCCCCAACCCCCATAACATCCTCTCTTCTTGGTAAATCTCTCCATTGGCGAGCGGGGTGTTTCCTAGTATTACATATGCACAGCTCCACGCTTTCTGTGTTTTTCATTATAGATGTATGCATGGAGAAAATGGGAATCTCTGATGCTGCGGCGGTCACCTTGTAAAACTTCCAGTGGTCTTAAATGCTCCTTACAGCTGTCAAAGTGATTCTCAAAACCGCAGTGTTCTCCTGTGTTTAGGATGAAAAAAAGACTAGTTTCCAATTCTTAAAACTTCTTGGCTTTTTCTAAGGAAAATGGTTCAGGAATTTATTTTATATGAAAACCTCAAAATTCTTAAAAATATATAATATCTATCTATCATTTATCTATCTATTATCTGTCTATTATTTATCCATCATCTATCTATCTATTATCTATCTATCTATTATCTATAATCTATCTATCTATTATCTATTTATTTTCTATCTATTATCTATCTATCATCTATATATTATCTATCTATTATCTATCGATCATCTATATATTATCTATCTATTATCTATCTATTATTTATCTATCATCTATCTATCTATTATGTATCTGACGCGCCCCCTGGGCCTGTGCTGTGCAGGGGATACCCGGAGCCGGATCGCTGGGGGCTGTAGTCCTCCGTGGCTGTGACCCGGTCCGTGCCCAGGGCGGTCAAACCAGTGGCAGTCTTAGTAATGTGACAAATGTCCGACTACGCCACCCGTGGATTGCGGTCAATGGGGACCGCCGCTGCAGGGCAGACCGCTGAGGCTGGTATTATGTGTGCAGCTTAGAATGGGATGACTCCCCATGGGAGGAGTATAGCCTCAGGGCAGTTAGTGTGGAGATGATGGGAGTGATGGTGTGAGCGTCCCAGTACTGATGGTGCTGGTGCGGCAATGAAACACAGAGACGTGGAACTGCAGTTTCCAATGCTTTACTCACAGTTGTTATTTGTGTCAATCCTGCAGGCGATGACGGCCCAAGCCGTGCTGCGTCCACCAGGCAGGGGACTCGACCAACTCCCAGGCAATTCCAGAGCGTGGCACAGGGCTCCCTTCTCTTCCCTTCTCTGGCCGTCCCCACTAGTGACCCACCTTTGTCCAGCTTCCTCGGGCCTTCTCTTGGCGAAACCTCTCTCCGGTTTCCCTGACCCTATGCGGTGTGCCTTCCTGGTGGATGTAGTGAGGGGTCGCACCAAGATGTGGTCACAACCTCCGGTCCTTGGCTGAGGAATCTGTTGCCTCCACCAATTTGGGTTCCGGTACCCTGCTCTGCCAACCCTTCACCCGCAATCTCCTGGGCCTTTGGGGTTCCCTCTGTCCTCGTGTCTATGGGCCTTTCTCTGTGTTCCTGTTCCTTGTTTCCTTTCTTTCTGTTCCTTCTCCTCTCTGCTGTTTCTGGCCTCTACTCCAGGCCTGTCTCGTGGAGCTGGGCCCAGAATGAGCCACAGCTCCCTGTCAGCCCTCTCTGGCTGAACTCCTGACTGAACTGAACTGAACTCACTCTAAGATGGTGCCCACCTCTTATACCTCCCTCTATGTGTGAGCCCAGGTGACTAGCAACCAATGAGCTCCAACCTATGCCCAGAGACCCACCCCTATCTGCTCCTACACCACTGGGTTTTCCTCCCCCTCCCCACTCCAGTCAGGGACATAGTCGGTCGTGCCTGCACTTCTGTCTAGTGGGAGCACCGTTGAGCTGTCCCTCGGAAATGGGGTGTGTGTGGTGCATGCAGCTAAACGAGTCCTGGTCCACACTCCATCCTTACCCGGGAGTGGAATATCACACCTCTGGATCGAGGTGCAATAGCCCTGTAGCAGCCGAGCCCTCGGGGGGCTACATATCTATCTATCATTTATCTATCTATTATCTATCTATCATTTATCTATCTATTATCTATTATTTATCTATCTATTATCTCTCTATCTATCATTTATCTATCTATTATCTATCTATTATCTATCTATCATCTATCTATCTATCTATCTATTATCTATATATCTAAAGTTGTAGAATTTCATAGATTGCAAAAGTGTTTGACCCCTTTACCTTACATCTCTTACATTGCATAAAGGGGACCTGTCATTTGCATTAAATATGTAATTTTATTACCCGGTGTAAATGACGCTGTTCTCCTGAATCCGGTGTTGCTTTTCTTTTGTTCCTGCGTCTCTCCGTTCCTGAGATATGGCCTCCTCTTCCCTGTATATATATTTAATCTTGTTAGCCAAGTGGGCGAGGTCCTTGAGTAGAGATAATGAGGATCACGCCCATTTGGTAAATCTAGTAGATTTATATACAGGAAACAGAAGGCCATATGTCGGGAATGGAGAGGCGCAGGAAGAAAAGAAAAACATCTCCGGATTCAGGAGAACAGCGGCGTTTACACCAGGTAATAAAAATTATATATTTAAGGTAAGTGGTAGATTTTCTTTAAAGAGTAGGATAGGGGCAGATATATATTAAAATGCCATAAAAGTGGAGTTCTGGAGGGAAGGAGCCCTAATGTACAACTAGACAAACCTGCACAGACTCCCCCTCACCTGGTTTGTTTATAAGTTTCCATCCTAGGACCCCGGGAACGTCCCCTTGTAACAAATGTCACTATTACGCACTCTATAAATTAGTTAATATTTAATTAGTTCTTGGGATGGCGTCAATGTTGAGGAATGTATGTTATTACAAACACATGTATTGGACACGGAGCCGAGAATTTTTTCCAGACTCCATGCCAGGTCAGGACGGGGTCTGAAGCAAATTATTACGTAGACGTCTCTTTAGGCTCAGACGGATCTGCGCGTGGTACCTGCACAGTCCCCCTGCTACTGTCTGTGGTGTGTACAGGGTCGTAGAGCAGCCACATTGCTTGGGATTCCCCACCGCTGTCTGCTCTGGACCACCAAGAGTTAACTGAGTGTTTTTGGGGTGACGTAGTCTGGAAGACCCCAGTGAGGGTGTCACTGCCTGTATGATAGAAAGTGTGAAACCTGAGACCCCAGCACTGCAAGCATGAAGAGAAGGAGACCCTGAATGTGAGCGGGACCGCCTGTACTGGGATCATAGACGACACCATGACCCTGATCGGGAGGACCAGTCTGGCCCTGCTCTACCTCTGCGCCTTCCACGTCTCTGCGCACCCCAGGGGTTCAAGTGAGTACCAGCTGTGAAGTCAGAGGGATGCCAGACTTCTGTAAGGTCTGAGTTATATTAGAGGGGGCTTTTTTTTGTCTAAAAGTGATGGGTGCATTGTGCAAAATTCACAAAATTTGGATTTAAAAGGGTACGTTTTTTTTTTTCCACCAGAAATAGCGCCACTCTTGTCCATAGTCTGCGCCTGGTATTGCTTTCACTTCAAAACTGTAATACCAACTCATGGCCAGAAGAGGCGCTGTTTTGGGGGGAAATCTCCACTATTACTGCTTACAATGAATATGGCAAAGTGGAAATTATCACAATGTGCGGATGAGATCCGGAGAGTAGAAGTAAGGTTTTTTATACACACCAACGCGTTTCGGCTCCAGACCGACGCCTTTCTGAAGGCAAAAAAGCAACAAGTGGTAGAAGCTTTGTTTTCTCACGTAGCCACATTGCTGACAATGCCTTGTCCACGACCATTGACGTTACGTCTGGGGCTCCACGATAAGTCATCAGTGCAAAGATTGCTGCAAGCCGCTGCTACATTAATGCAATACAGGTGAATAGGGTCACATTGCACCCGCAGGAGACCGCAACTGCGACAAAGTTGGAACCAGTTGGATTTTTGTTGCAGTCACTATATCTTGACTCCATTATGACGAGATGTAGCAGAGGCAAACAGTGATTTATGGCTGTGTTAAAGGTTGGTGTCATTAAAGTTCTGATCTATATATCCACATACATAGCGCCCCCTGAAGGATGAACATGAACATGTAACATCTACATTACTGAATGTTAAAAAAGTAACTCAACTTTTCTCTTTGTCCAGCATGGAAAGTTCTAAAACTTTATTTTGGGAGTTTTTCTTCATTGCTGTAAAAAAAAAAAAAAAAATTTGCATGTAAGTGGTTTCCAAACTTTACCCCAGTCTATTTGCTGCCTTTAGATGCATTGGTATCAGAATGTACTCCATTGGAGTACAGATGATGGCAGTGATGGGATCGCAGATTGATGCAAAAAAAACATGATGTGTGAACATAGCCTCACAGGTGCTGAGCCTGTCACTGCCATCATCTGTACTCCGAATGAGTACATCCTGATAGCAAAGCAGAAAAATAGACTGGGGAAAAGCGGGTTTTGGAAGACACTCCAATAATAATAAGCATAATAATAATAATAAAGTGATTTACAAAATTTTTAAACTTTCCATTCTGGACAGAATTATTATTATTAAAAAAAAAAAAGTTTATTTAGTCTATTAGTCGCCATCCATCTTTCTTAAACTCCCCAGTGCCCGAATCAAATTTTTTAATTTTTTGCAGTCAAATTTTTATAAACATTCACACCTAAATGCACTTAGATATAAAATGAGATGTTGTTAATCCGGCATCTGATAATCCAGAAAATGTGATATTCCAGCACAACTGAAGAACCAGAAGTAAAAGATTGAATAAATGTAGCAGAGCCGAGATTATCACTCTTTTGTTCTGTGATATTGACATTATGATTATACACACAGACATAGTTCTGCTCCATCTTTATACCCGTTACATCTGTATATTAGTAATGCCAGAAGTTGTAAAAGTCAAGGGGTGTAATGGAGGAAAGATGTAAGTCATGGAAAACTCATCAGCAGCAGATGTGTCCATCCACATAATAGCAAATACTACATTAAATAACAACCAACCAACTTTTTTAGTACAGAGTTCAGTGTACACAGCACAAGCTGAAATGCAATGCTGCAAACTGCTGTCCTCCCGGGTCGATATTGTAAGGTTTTAGTCATTTGATTCATTGTACACTTCCTTCACATTACGAAATCCAATGAATATTACATTATTTTTTTTACCCCAGAATATACAGTAATTAATGAAAACTGCCCAGGAGCTGAGTGGAATATCATGTGCCGAGACTGCTGTGAATATGATCAGGTGGAGTGCGTGTGTCCGGGGGGCAATAAGAAGGTGGGGTATACCATCCCGTGCTGTCGGAATGAAGAGAATGAGTGTGACTCCTGCCTGATACACCCAGGTATCAAACTACAATATTTATGTCTTACGTCTCTTAAAATTAGTGCTGTAATTCTGCCACCTATGTACAAGAATACAACTTCTATAATACAGCCCCCTATGTACAAGAATATAACTACTATAATACTGCCCTTATGTACACGAATATAGCTACTATAATACTGCTCCTATGTACAAGAATATAACTACTATAATACTGATTCTATGTACAAGAATATAACTACTATAATACTGCTCCTATGTACAAGAATATAACTACTATAATACTGCCCCCTATGTACAAGAATATAACTACTATAATACTGCCCCATATGTACAAGAATGTAACTACTATAATACTGCCCCCTATGTACAAGAATATAACTACTATAATACTGCCCCCTATGTACAAGAATATAACTACTATAATACTGCTCCTATGTACAAGAATATAACTACTATAATACTGCTCCTATGTACAAGAATATAACTACTATAATACTGACCCTATGTACAAGAATATAACTACTATAATACTGACCCTATGTACAAGAATATAACTACTATAATACTGCTCCTATGTACAAGAATATAACTACTATAATACTGCCCCTATGTACAAGAATATAACTACTATAATACTGCCCCTATGTACAAGAATATAACTACTATAATACTGCTCATATGTACAAGAATATAACTACTATAATACTGCCCCCTATGTACAAGAATATAACTACTATAATACTGCCCCATATGTACAAGAATGTAACTACTATAATACTGCCCCCTATGTACAAGAATATAACTACTATAATACTGCCCCCTATGTACAAGAATATAACTACTATAATACTGCTCCTATGTACAAGAATATAACTACTATAATATTGCCCTTATGTACACGAATATAACTACTATAATACTGCTCCTACGTACAAGAATATAACTACTATAATACTGCCCCTATGTACAAGAATATAACTACTATAATACTGCCCCTATGTACAAGAATATAACTACTATAATACTGCTCCTATGTACAAGAATATAACTACTATAATACTGCCCCCTATGTACAAGAATATAACTACTATAATACTGCCCCAAATGTACAAGAATGTAACTACTATAATACTGCCCCCTATGTACAAGAATATAACTACTATAATACTGCCCCCTATGTACAAGAATATAACTACTATAATACTGCCCCTATGTACAAGAATATAACTACTATAATACTGCTCCTATGTACAAGAAAATAAGTACTTTAATACTGCCCCCTATGTACAAGAATATAACTACTATAATACTGCCCCTATGTACAAGAATATAACTACTATAATACTGCCCCTATGTACAAGAATATAACTACTATAATACTGCTCCTATGTACAAGAATATAACTACTATAATACTGCCCCCTATGTACAAAAATATAACTACTATAATACTGCCCCATATGTACAAGAATGTAACTACTATAATACTGCCCCCTATGTACAAGAATATAACTACTATAATACTGCCCCCTATGTACAAGAATATAACTACTATAATACTGCCCCTATGTACAAGAATATAACTACTATAATACTGCTCCTATGTACAAGAATATAACTACTATAATACTGCCCCCTATGTACAAGAATATAACTACTATAATACTGCCCCATATGTACAAGAATGTAACTACTATAATACTGCTCCCTATGTACAAGAATATAACTGCTATAATACTGCCCCTATGTACAAGAATATAACTACTATAATACTGCCCTCTATGTACAAGAATATAACTACTATAATACTGCCCCCTATGTACAAGAATATAACTACTATAATACTGCCCCTATGTACAAGAATTTAACTACTATAATACTGCTCCTATGTACAAGAATATAACTACCATAATACTGCTCCTATGTACAAGAATATAACTACTATAATACTGTCCCCTACGTACAAGAATATAACTACTATAATACTGCCCCCTATGTACAAGAATATAACTACTATAATACTGCCCCATATGCACAAGAATGTAACTACTATAATACTGCTCCCTATGTACAAGAATATAACTACTATAATACTGCCCCTATGTACAAGAATATAACTACTATAATACTGCTCCTATGTACAAGAATATAACTACTATAATACTGCTCCTATGTACAAGAATATAACTACTATAATACTGCCCCTATGTACAAGAATATAACTATTATAATACTGTCCCCTATGTACAAGAACATAACTACTATAATACTGATTCTATGTACAAGAATATAACTACTATAATACTGCTCATATGTACAAGAATATAACTACTATAATACTGCCCCCTATGTACAAGAATATAACTACTATAATACTGCTCCTATGTACAAGAATATAACTACTATAATACTGCTCCTATGTACAAGAATATAACTACTGTAATACTGCTCCTATGTACAAGAATATAACTAATATAATACTGCAACTATGTACAAGAATATAACTACTATAATACTGCTCTCTATATACAGAATATAACTACTATAATACTGCTTCTATGTACAAGAATATAACTACTATAATACTGCTCCCTATGTACAAGAATATAACTACTTTAATACTGCTCCCTATGTACAAGAATATAACTACTATAATACTGCCCCTATGTACAAGAATATAACTACTATAATACTGCCCCCTATGTACAAGAACATTACTACTATAATACTGTCCCCTATGTACAAGAATATAACTACTATAATAGTGTCCCCTATGTACAAGAACATAACTACTATAATACTGCCCCTATGTACAAGAATATAACTACTATAATACTGTCCCCTATGTACAAGAATATAACTACTATAATACTGTCCCCTATGTACAAGAATATAATTACTATAATACTGCCCCTATGTACAAGAATATAACTACTATAATACTGCCCCTATGTACAAGAATATAACTACTATAATACTGTCCCCTATGTACAAGAATATAACTACTTTAATACTGCTCCCTATGTACAAGAATATAACTACTATAATACTGCTCCTATGTTCAAGAATATAACTACTATAATACTGTCTCCTATGTACAAGAACATAACTACTATAATACTGCTCGCTATGTACAAGAATATAACTACTTTAATACTGCTCCCTATGTACAAGAATATAACTACTATAATACTGCTCCTATGTACAAGAATATAACTACTATAATACTGCTTCTATGTACAAGAATATAACTACTATAATACTGCTCCCTATGTACAAGAATATAACTACTATAATACTGCCCCTATGTACAAGAATATAACTACTATAATACTGTCCCCTATGTACAAGAATATAACTACTTTAATACTGCTCCCTATGTATAAGAATATAACTACTATAATACTGCTCCTATGTACAAGAATATAACTACTATAATACTGCTTCTATGTACAAGAATATAACTACTATAATACTGCCCCCTATGTACAAGAATATAACTACTATAATACTGCCCCTATGTACAAGAATATAACTACTATAATACTGCCCCCTATGTACAAGAACATTACTACTATAATACTGTCCCCTATGTACAAGAATATAACTACTATAATAGTGTCCCCTATGTACAAGAACATAACTACTATAATACTGCCCCTATGTACAAGAATATAACTACTATAATACTGTCCCCTATGTACAAGAATATAACTACTATAATACTGTCCCCTATGTACAAGAATATAATTACTATAATACTGCCCCTATGTACAAGAATATAATTACTATAATACTGCCCCTATGTACAAGAATATAATTACTATAATACTGCCCCTATGTACAAGAATATAACTACTATAATACTGCCCCTATGTACAAGAATATAACTACTATAATACTGTCCCCTATGTACAAGAATATAACTACTTTAATACTGCTCCCTATGTACAAGAATATAACTACTATAATACTGCCCCCTATGTACAAGAATATAACTACTATAATACTACCCCTATGTATAAGAATATAACTACTATAATACTGCTCCTATGTACAAGAATATAACTGCTATAATACTGCCTCTATGTACAAGAATATAACTACTATAATACTGCCCCCTATTTACAAGAATATAACTACTATAATACTGCCCCCTATTTACAAGAATATAACTACTATAATACTGCTCCTATGTACAAGAATATAACTACTATAATACTGTCTCCTATGTACAAGAACATAACTACTATAATACTGCTCCCTATGTACAAGAATATAACTACTTTAATACTGCTCCCTATGTACAAGAATATAACTACTATAATACTGTCTCCTATGTACAAGAGCATAACTACTATAATACTGCTCCTATGTACAAGAACATAACTACTATAATACTGCCCCTATGTACAAGAATATAACTACTATAATACTGTCCCCTATGTACAAGAATATAACTACTATAATACTGCCCCCTATGTACAAGAATATAACTACTATAATACTGCCCCTATGTACAAGAATATAACTACTATAATACTGCTCCTATGTACAAGAATATAACTACTATAATGCTGCCCCTATGTACAAGAATATAACTACTATAATACTGTCCCCTATGTACAAGAACATAACTACTATAATACTGCTCCTATGTACAAGAATATAACTACTATAATACTGCCCGCTATGTACAAGAATATAACTACTATAATACTGCTCATATGTACAAGAATATAACTACTATAATACTGCCCCCTATGTACAAGAATATAACTACTATAATACTGCTCCTATGCACAAGAATATAACTACTATAATACTGCTCCTATGTACAAGAATATAACTACTGTAATACTGCTCCTATGTACAAGAATATAACTAATATAATACTGCAACTATGTACAAGAATATAACTACTATAATACTGCTCTCTATATACAGAATATAACTACTATAATACTGCTTCTATGTACAAGAATATAACTACTATAATACTGCTCCCTATGTACAAGAATATAACTACTTTAATACTGCTCCCTATGTACAAGAATATAACTACTATAATACTGCCCCTATGTACAAGAATATAACTACTATAATACTGCCCCCTATGTACAAGAACATTACTACTATAATACTGTCCCCTATGTACAAGAATATAACTACTATAATAGTGTCCCCTATGTACAAGAACATAACTACTATAATACTGCCCCTATGTACAAGAATATAACTACTATAATACTGTCCCCTATGTACAAGAATATAACTACTATAATACTGTCCCCTATGTACAAGAATATAATTACTATAATACTGCCCCTATGTACAAGAATATAACTACTATAATACTGCCCCTATGTACAAGAATATAACTACTATAATACTGTCCCCTATGTACAAGAATATAACTACTTTAATACTGCTCCCTATGTACAAGAATATAACTACTATAATACTGCTCCTATGTTCAAGAATATAACTACTATAATACTGTCTCCTATGTACAAGAACATAACTACTATAATACTGCTCCCTATGTACAAGAATATAACTACTTTAATACTGCTCCCTATGTACAAGAATATAACTACTATAATACTGCTCCTATGTACAAGAATATAACTACTATAATACTGCTTCTATGTACAAGAATATAACTACTATAATACTGCTCCCTATGTACAAGAATATAACTACTATAATACTGCCCCTGTGTACAAGAATATAACTACTATAATACTGTCCCCTATGTACAAGAATATAACTACTTTAATACTGCTCCCTATGTATAAGAATATAACTACTATAATACTGCTCCTATGTACAAGAATATAACTACTATAATACTGCTTCTATGTACAAGAATATAACTACTATAATACTGCCCCCTATGTACAAGAATATAACTACTATAATACTGCCCCTATGTACAAGAATATAACTACTATAATACTGCCCCTATGTACAAGAATATAACTACTATAATACTGCCCCCTATGTACAAGAACATTACTACTATAATACTGTCCCCTATGTACAAGAATATAACTACTATAATAGTGTCCCCTATGTACAAGAACATAACTACTATAATACTGCCCCTATGTACAAGAATATAACTACTATAATACTGTCCCCTATGTACAAGAATATAACTACTATAATACTGTCCCCTATGTACAAGAATATAATTACTATAATACTGCCCCTATGTACAAGAATATAATTACTATAATACTGCCCCTATGTACAAGAATATAATTACTATAATACTGCCCCTATGTACAAGAATATAACTACTATAATACTGCCCCTATGTACAAGAATATAACTACTATAATACTGTCCCCTATGTACAAGAATATAACTACTTTAATACTGCTCCCTATGTACAAGAATATAACTACTATAATACTGTCCCCTATGTACAAGAATATAATTACTATAATACTGCCCCTATGTACAAGAATATAACTGCTATAATACTGCCTCTATGTACAAGAATATAACTACTATAATACTGCCCCTATGTACAAGAATATAATTACTATAATACTGCCCCTATGTACAAGAATATAATTACTATACTACTGCCCCTATGTACAA
Organism: Phyllobates terribilis; assembly: GCF_046119375.1. Taxonomy (NCBI): domain Eukaryota; kingdom Metazoa; phylum Chordata; class Amphibia; order Anura; family Dendrobatidae; genus Phyllobates; species Phyllobates terribilis. Next base: position 76,588,802 of record NW_027362773.1, on the reverse strand, counting down.
GAATATAACTACTATAATACTGCCCCTATGTACAAGAATATAACTACTATAATACTGTCCCCTATGTACAAGAATATAACTACTTTAATACTGCTCCCTATGTACAAGAATATAACTACTATAATACTGTCCCCTATGTACAAGAATATAACTACTATAATACTGTCCCCTATGTACAAGAATATAATTACTATAATACTGCCCCTATGTACAAGAATATAATTACTATAATACTGCCCCTATGTACAAGAATATAATTACTATAATACTGCCCCTATGTACAAGAATATAACTACTATAATACTGCCCCTATGTACAAGAATATAACTACTATAATACTGTCCCCTATGTACAAGAATATAACTACTTTAATACTGCTCCCTATGTACAAGAATATAACTACTATAATACTGCCCCCTATGTACAAGAATATAACTACTATAATACTACCCCTATGTATAAGAATATAACTACTATAATACTGCTCCTATGTACAAGAATATAACTGCTATAATACTGCCTCTATGTACAAGAATATAACTACTATAATACTGCCCCTATGTACAAGAATATAATTACTATAATACTGCCCCTATGTACAAGAATATAATTACTATAATACTGCCCCTATGTACAAGAATATAACTACTATAATACTGCCCCTATGTACAAGAATATAACTACTATAATACTGTCCCCTATGTACAAGAATATAACTACTTTAATACTGCTCCCTATGTACAAGAATATAACTACTATAATACTGCCCCCTATGTACAAGAATATAACTACTATAATACTACCCCTATGTATAAGAATATAACTACTATAATACTGCTCCTATGTACAAGAATATAACTGCTATAATACTGCCTCTATGTACAAGAATATAACTACTATAATACTGCCCCCTATTTACAAGAATATAACTACTATAATACTGCTCCTATGTACAAGAATATAACTACTATAATACTGTCTCCTATGTACAAGAACATAACTACTATAATACTGCTCCCTATGTACAAGAATATAACTACTTTAATACTGCTCCCTATGTACAAGAATATAACTACTATAATACTGCTCCTATGTACAAGAATATAACTACTATAATACTGTCTCCTATGTACAAGAGCATAACTACTATAATACTGCTCCTATGTACAAGAACATAACTACTATAATACTGCCCCTATGTACAAGAATATAACTACTATAATACTGTCCCCTATGTACAAGAATATAACTACTATAATACTGCCCCCTATGTACAAGAATATAACTACTATAATACTGCCCCTATGTACAAGAATATAACTACTATAATACTGCTCCTATGTACAAGAATATAACTACTATAATGCTGCCCCTATGTACAAGAATATAACTACTATAATACTGTCCCCTATGTACAAGAACATAACTACTATAATACTGCTCCTATGTACAAGAATATTACTACTATAATACTGCCCGCTATGTACAAGAATATAACTACTATAATACTGCTCCTATGTACAAGAATATAACTACTATAATGCTGCCCCTATGTACAAGAATATAACTACTATAATACTGTCCCCTATGTACAAGAACATAACTACTATAATACTGCTCCTATGTACAAGAATATTACTACTATAATACTGCCCGCTATGTACAAGAATATAACTACTATAATACTCCCCCTATGTACAAGAATATAACTGCTATAGTTTTGCCTCCACTTTTTCCAGGATGCTCTATATTTGATAACTGTAAGTCCTGTAACAATGGATCGTGGGGCGGTTCGCTGGACGACTTTTACGTGAAGGGCCGATACTGCTCTGACTGTCGGGTTGGCTGGTATGGTGGAGACTGCATGAGTAAGTAACCTCTACTTGACCAGTTGTATGGAATACATATTAGGGGGAAGGGTGAGGGGGTTACAAGATACCAAAAGAAAACATGACCACATATTCATTGCTACAATCCCCAGTGATGTTTATATGATGTTTTTTTTCTGTTTGCTCTTATTATTAGATTTTCGTGCACTGCACATGTGCAGCACTGTGCTCTCCTGCAGCTCTATGTCTCTCCTGTCACTTGTAATTCTGTGAGATTATAGACTTGCTGGTAAAGCTGTCTCAAATTTATAAAAGTGTAATAACATTTTTAATAAATTCTACATTTTTTTCACTCTTTTTCTAACACTAACTATGGTTAGGGCTGGGACTAGGGTTAGAGTTAGGGCTATGGTTAGGGCTAGACTTATGGCTGGGACTAGGGTTAGAGTTAGGGCTATGGTTAGGGCAGGGGATAAGGTTAGAGTTAGGGCTATGGTTAGGACTAGGGTTATGACTGGGACTAGTGTTAGGGTTATGGTTGGACTAGGGTTAGAGTTAGAGCTATTGTTAGGGCTAGGTATAACGATAGAGTTAGGGCTATGGTTTGGGCTAGGGCTAAGATTAGAGATGGGGCTTGGGTTAGGGCTAGGGCTAAGGTTAGAGATGGGGCTATGGTTAGGACTAGGGTTATGGCTGGGACTAGGGTTAGATTCAGGGCTATGGTTAGGGCTAGGAATAAGGATAGAGTTAGGGCTTGGCTTAGGGCTGGGGCTAAGGTTAGAGTTAGGTCTATGGCTAGGACTAGGGTTATGGCTGGGACTAGGGTTAGAGTTAGGGCTAGGGATAAAGATAGAGTTAGGGCTTTGGTTAGGGCTAGGGCTAAGGTTAGAGCTGGGGCTTGGGTTAGGGTTTGGGCTACAGTTAGAGCTTGGGCTTTGGTTAGAACTAGGGTTATGGCTGGGACTAGGGTTAGAGTTAGGGTTATGTCTGGGGCTAGGGTGACATTTAGGGCTAGGGATAAGGATAGAGTTGGGGCTTGGGTTAGGGCTGGGGTTAAGGTTAGAGTTAGGGCTCTGGTTAGGACTAGGTTTATGGCTGGCACTAGGGTTAGAGTTAGGGTTATGGCTGGGATTAGGGTTAGAGTAAGGGCTATGGTTAGGACTAGACTTGTGGCTGGGACTAGAGTTAGAGTTAGGGTTATGGCTGGGACTAGGGTTAGAGTTAGGGCTATGGTTAGGGCAGGGGATAAGGTTAGAGTTAGGGCTATGGTTAGGACTAGGGTTATGGCTGGGACTAGGGTTAGGTTTATGGTTGGACTAGGGTTAGAGTTAGAGCTATTGTTAAGGCTAGGTATAACAATAGAGTTAGGGCTATGGTTTGGGCTAGGGCTAAGATTAGAGCCGGGGCTTGGGTTAGGGCTAGGGCTAAGGTTAGAGTTGGGGCTATGGTTAGGACTAGGGTTATGGCTGGGACTAGGGTTAGATTCAGGGCTATGGTTAGGGCTAGAAATAAGGATAGAGTTAGGGCTGGGGCTAAGGTTAGAGTTAGGTCTATGGCTAGGACTAGGGTTATGGCTGGGGCTAGGGTTAGAGTTAGGACTAGGGATAAAGATAGAGTTAGGGCTTGGGTTAGGGCTAGGGCTAAGGTTAGAGCTGGGGCTTGGGTTAGGGCTAGGGCTACAGTTAGAGCAGGGGCTTTGGTTAGAACTAGGGTTATGGCTGGGACTAGGGTTAGAGTTAGGGTTATGGCTGGGGCTAGGGTTAGATTTAGGGCTAGGGATAAGGATAGAGTTGGGGCTTGGGTTAGGGCTGAGGCTAAGGTTAGAGTTAGGGCTCTGGTTAGGACTAGGTTTATAGCTGGGACTAGGGTTAGAGTTAGGGTTATGGCTGGCACTAGGGTTAGAGTAAGGGCTAGTGATAAGGATAGAGTTAGGGCTTGGGCTAGGGCTAAGGTTAGGGCTGGGGCTATGGTTAGGGCTAGGGCTGCGGTTAGATTTAGGGCTAGAGTTAGAGTTAGGACTAAAGTTAAAGTTAGGGCTAGGGTTAGTGCTGGTGTTAAGGTTAAATTTAAGGCTAGAATTAGGGTTTGGGTTAGGGTTAGGATAATAACATCATTATAAAATAGTTAAAAAAGCTCAGGAACCGAGAGTCAACCCAATACCCACAACCCCCCTGTTGATTCAACCCTCCTGTGCCCACTCCTCTTTAAAACATGAAGCACTTTATCTGCAGGCTTGTATTATTGCAGCTAATTAATTAAACTTTTTCTCCATCTTGGTCGACCAGAAGGATTTTTTTAATTGCCGTACATTCTAACTGCTAATTATCCTTGATCAGGCCACTGGTTAGTCTGTACTCCATGTGCTGGCGTGGGATGAGAGGAGGACTGGGATGTTCTGTTCCTGGGACTGTTCCTGCATCTGCCCGTCTGTTCACACTGGCACTTCTCTGGGCATTTAAGTAAATAGCTGTCACTTTGCCATGAGATACAGAAAAGAGCAAGTTTATTGAAGGAAACAAAGAGTCGGAACATTCTATTAACCCCCTGATGGAAGTTTGGCCTTAAAGGGGAATTCTACTTCCTAAGATTTCTTAGGAGCGCTTATACCTCTTATACACACTGTTTGGTGATTGCGGTTACAGGTAATCTATACCACAGCCCCTTCATTCAACTGACAGGCAGGGGCGCTAGGAGTCGAGCCTTATTGATCGATCCGATCTGACAAAGGCCACCAGATTTGAGTTCTGGAGACCCCTTTAAGTCACACTTGCCTTCTCTCCTAAAATGTTCAAGAGACTCTCAGAAAAAAAGGAGAGAGTTGGTAAATCTTCCTGGGTTCCTCCAAAATCTACTTGAAACCTCCAGTAAACGAGAGCTTCCAGGAGATTTCTTGTGTGTGACACCAGGATACTCCTCAGGGGCTGGGCAAAGTGTATGAAGGCGCATGGCTTTTGCCAACGATGCTCCAAGTCTATATCTCTTGGAGCAAGAATTAGCCAAGTATGCAGTTTAAGTATGCTGGGATTTAAAGGGGTTGTCCATAGCAAAACTCCTGGACTACCAGAGTCCTCTAACTATTTGTAACATAGATGTCCTCTCTGTGGAAAAAAAGGCCCGTTGATAAATGACGGCTGCACGAACGACAATTGAATGTTGCAATTTGCGCACATTTTTTTTTTCCGCACAAATGGAATGCTAAATTTCCCCCAATATATCCACGCTGTAAAAAGTGTGAGACCCCTCTTACAACGCTAATCAACTTTGGCTACAGAGGCACAAGCTGTAAGAGAGGGATCCCAAATTGTAGGCACTGAGGAAGCATGTACTCCCATTGACCGAGAGGCTCTAACCCAATCCACCATCTGACCCAACGCGTTTCTGTGCATGCACTTTTAGGCGCCACTTTTGAGAGCACGTTGAAAATGAGAAATCAAAACAGTCTCTGGCAGAAATGTGGTGGCGGAAGAGCTTCCCCTAAAAGGATCCCCCTTGTACAGTGGAACAACCTGCAAGAGAGGGATACCAAACTGAGGGCACCGGAGAAGTTTTTGCTCCTTTAAATCGAGCGGCACTAAGCCAGCCCGCCAACTAATTCTCTTCCTCGGATTTGGCCCCTCTAACCTTGCACTCTCAAGCCTGTCGGGTTTGCTCGTTCCAAGGAAGAGAGTCAGCTGGTGGATTTGCTTTTCCACCACTTCATCCCTGCCAGAGCTTGCCATGCTATCTAGTTTTCATCATGCTCTCAGCATTAAGGCTTTAAAAATTGCATATACTAAAACGCGTTGGTTCAGTTGGGGCATTGGCTTAGTGCCACTCGATCAATGGGCGCACACTTCTCCAGTGTCTCCAGTTGGCATTCCTCTCTTGCAGGATGTCCCACTGTCCCCGGGGTATCCTCTAGGAGGGACTCTTTCACCACTACATCTCTGCCACACACTGTCATGCTATCTAGTTTTCATCATGCTCTCAGCACTATAGCTTTAAAAGTTGTATATACTTAAATGCGTTGGGTCAGCTGGTGGATTGGCTAGTGCCACTCGATCAATGGGCACACACTTCTTGAGTGCCCTCAGTTGACATTCCTCTTTTGCATGATGTCCCACTGTTCCCAGAGTACCATCTATGAGGAGCTTTTCCACCACTACATCTCTGCCAGACACTGTTGTGCTATCTAGCTTTCATCATGCTCTCAGTACTATGGCTTTAAAAATTGTATATACTGAAACGCGTTGGGTCAGCTGGTGGATCAAGCGGCACTAAGCCAATCCATATTAGCGTACACTTCTCCAAATTGTATGTACCGAAACTAGTTGGGTCAGCTGGTGGATTGAGCGGCACTAAGCCAATCCATATTAGCGTGCACTTCTCCAAATTGTATGTACCGAAACGTGTTGGGTCAGCTGGTGGATTGAGCGGCACTAAGCCAATCCATATTAGCGTACACTTCTACAAATTGTACGTACTGAAACGCGTTAGGTCAGCTGGTGGATTGAGCGGCACTAAGCCAATCCATGTAAGCTTACACTTCTCCAAATTGTATGTACCGAAACGCGTTGGGTCAGCTGGTGGATCGAGCGGCACTACGCCAATCCATGTAAGCGTACACTTCTCCAAATTGTATGTACCGAAACGTGTTGGGTCAGCTGGTGGATTGAACGGCACTAAGCCAATCCATATTAGCGTACACTTCTACAAATTGTACGTACTGAAACGCGTTGGGTCAGCTGGTGGATTGAGCGGCACTAAGCCAATCCATGTAAGCGTACACTTCTCCAAATTGTATGTACTGAAACGCGTTGCGTCAGCTGGTGGATCGAGCGACACTAAGCCAATCCATATTAGCGTACACTTCTCCAAATTGTATGTATTGAAACGCTTTGGGTCAGCTGGTGGATTGAGCGACACTAAGCCAATCCATGTAAGCGTACACTTCTCCAAATTGTATGTACTGAAATGCTTTGGGTCAGCTGGTGGATTGAGCGACACTAAGCCAATCCATATTAGCGTACACTTCTCCAAATTGTATGTACTGAAACGTGTTGGGTCAGCTGGTGGATTGAGCGGCACTAAGCCAATCCATATTAGCGTACACTTCTACAAATTGTATGTACCGAAACTAAACGCGTTGGGTCAGCTGGAGGATTGAGCGGCACTAAGCCAATCCATATTAGCGTACACTTCTACAAATTGTATGTACCGAAACGCGTTGGGTCAGCTGGTGGATCGAGCGGCACTAAGCCAATCCATGTAAGAGTACACTTCTCCAAATTGTATGTACCGAAACGCGTTGGATCAGCTGATGGATCGAGTGGCACTAAGCCAATCCATGTAAGCGTACACTTCTCCAAATTGTATGTACCGAAACGCGTTGGGTCAGTTGGTGGATCGAGCGGCACTAAGCCAATCCATGTAAGCGTACACTTCTCCAAATTGTATGTACCGAAACGCGTTGGGTCAGTTGGTGGATTGAGCGGCACTAAGCCAATCCATGTAAGCGTACACTTCTCCAAATTGTATGTACCGAAACACGTTGCGTCAGCTGGTGGATCGAGCGGCACTAAGCCAATCCATGTAAGCGTACACTTCTCCAAATTGTATGTACTGAAATGCGTTGGATCAGCTGGTGGATTCAGCGGCACTAAGCCTATCCATGTAAGCGTACACTTCTACAAATTGTATGTACCGAAACGCGTTGGGTCAGCAGGTGGATCGAGTGGCACTAAGCCAATCCATGTAAGCGTACACTTCTCCAAATTGTATGTACCGAAACACGTTGCGTCAGCTGGTGGATCGAGCGGCACTAAGCCAATCCATGTAAGCGTACACTTCTACAAACTGTATGTACCGAAATGCATTGGGTCAGCTGGTGGATTGAGCGACACTAAGCCAGTCCATGTAAGCGTCACTTCTCCAAATTGTATGTACTGAAACGCGTTGTCAGCTGGTGGATTGAGCGGCACTAAGCCAATCCATATTAGCGTACACTTCTCCAAATTGTATGTACTGAAACGCGTTGGCTCCGTTGGTGGGTTGGGTTAAAACCTGCTAGATCAGTGGGAGCGCATGCTTCCCCAGCGCCATCATCTTGGAGTCTTCTCTTCCAGCTTGTCCCGCTGTACCCAAGGCACCATCTATGGAGGTGGATGTTGCAAGGACATTTATCATTGCGTTGGTGCCAAAATTTTGTGCACATTTTGCAACATTTTTCATTGTTGTAAACGCTCAAGCAAAATTCTACTCCAAGTAGTGAAACGCGTTGGGTTCACGGCACATCAGCCATAACGTCCGTCTACGAACCCAATTTAAAAATAGCCGCAGAGCTCCGCTCACGGGCATCTGTGCCGCCGTATGCCCGTTTTTTGCAGCCGTGTAAATGAACTTTGGTGGCGGTGAAGACGGCGGATCCGTCCGCTGCAGCGCAGATGTCACATTTCTGCTGTCAGTTCCCTGGGAAACCGAGTGTAATGAGCAAACACCGAGGGGCGCTATCACCAGGGGAGAGTCCGGAATTCGCCTTCGTTGCATATTTTTGGGTTTCGGGGTTATTTATAGAAAAAAAAAAAACCCTTTGTGAACTGCGACGTTAACCTCACACTCAGGGGTTTAGTAAAATGCAGCGAGGTAAAAGGCAGCAGCTCCTATAAAGTGGCAGCGGTTACCATGACAACAGCCCAAAAAAATAAATAAATTCCACAACAGCAACTATTTAATTTTAGCAGCAGGAGATGAGAATGGGAAAAAAATGGGAAGGCCCTTAACTCCTTCATTGCTGGAAATGACACAGCTGATTAAATAGGAGCGATGTATACTTACGTTATTGGAAGGCGCAGTTTATGATTTTCACGTTAGCGACCTCTCAATCGCAAAGAATTAGAGCGATCGTTCATCACTTAACAAATTCACAATTTTGGTCTTTATTTTTCTTTTATGCTTTTATTAACTGCACAGACTTGTAAATGCAGACAGCAATACCTCAGTGTGGCCAGAAGAGGGAGCACTGACACAACCTGATTGTGGAAATAGCACTAAACAATAAACAGAAAGGGAGATTGGGGTTTAATTGGTTAATTGTGATGGACACTGTTTTGTTTTGTTTTTGTTTTTTTTACACTATAATAGGTTCAGTTACTATTTTCTTCTTCCACAGGATGTGGGGAGGTGATAAAAGCCTGCCACGGAGAGATCATGATGGAGAGCTACCCGTTCAATGCGCACTGTGAATGGAGCATCCAGGTGTCGCCTGGTTACACTGTAGAACTCAGGTAGGGAAGGCACAACACAATGTGACAGTGACTGCAGCAGCAGAATAGTGAGTGCAGCTCCGGAGTATAATACAGGATGTAACTCAGGATCAGTAATGTAATGTATGTACACAGTGACTGCAGCAGCAGAATAGTGAGTGCAGCTCTGGAGTATAATACAGGAGGTAACTCCGGATCAGTAATGTAATATATGTACACAGTGACTGCACCAGCAGAATAGTGAGTGCAGCTCTGGAGTATAATACAGGATGTAACTCAGGATCAGTAATGTAATGTATGTACACAGTGACTGCACCAGCAGAATAGTGAGTGCAGCTCTGGAGTATAATACAGGATGGAACTCAGGATCAGTAATGTAATGTATGTACACAGTGACTGCACCAGCAGAATAGTGAGTGCAGCTCTGGAGTATAATACAGGATGTAACTCAGGATCAGTACAGGATCAGTAATGTAATGTATGTACACAGTGACTGCACAAGCAGAATAGTGAGTGCAGCTCTGGAGTATAATACAGGATATAACTCTGGATCAGTAATGTAATGTATGTACACAGTGACTGCACCAGCAGAATAGTGAGTGCAGCTCTGGAGAATAATACAGGATGTAACTCAGGATCAGTACAGGATCAGTAATGTAATGTATGTGCACAGTGACTGCACCAGCAGAATAGTGAGTGCAGCTCTGGAGTATAATACAGGATGTAACTCAGGATCAGTAATGTAATGTATGTACACAGTGACTGCACCAGCAGAATAGTGAGTGCAGCTCTGGAGAATAATACAGGATGTAACTCAGGATCAGTACGGGATCAGTAATGTAATGTATGTACACAGTGACTGCACCAGCAGAATAGTGAGTGCAGCTCTGGAGTATAATACAGGATGTAACTCAGGATCAGTAATATAATGCATATACACAGTGACTGCACCAGCAGAAAAGTGAGTGCAGCTCTGGAGTATAATACAGGATATAACTCAGGATCAGTAATGTAATGTATGTACACAGTGACTGCACCAGCAGAATAGTGAGTGCAGCTCTGGAGTATAATACAGGAGGTAAATCAGGATCAGTAATGTAATGTATGTACACAGTGACTGCACAAGCAGAATAGTGAGTGCAGCTCTGGAGTATAATACAGGATGTAACTCAGGATCAGTACAGGATCAGTAATGTAATGTATGTACACAGTGACTGCATCAGCAGAATAGTGAGTGCAGCTCTGGAGTATAATACAGGATGTAACTCAGGATCAGTAATGTAATGTATGTGCACAGTGACTGCACCAGCAGAATAGTGAGTGCAGCTCTGGAGTATAATACAGGATGTAACTCAGGATCAGTAATGTAATGTATGTACACAGTGACTGCACCAGCAGAATAGTGAGTGCAGCTCTGGAGTATAATACAGGATATAACTCAGGATCATAAATGTAATGTATGTACACAGTGACTGCTCCAGCAGAATAGTGAGTGCAGCTCTGGAGTATAATACAGGAGGTAAATCAGGATCAGTAATGTAATGTATGTACACAGTGACTGCACCAGCAGAATAGTGAGTGCAGCTCTGGAGTATAATACAGGATGTAACTCAGGATCAGTACAGGATCAGTAATGTAATGTATGTACACAGTGACTGCACCAGCAGAATAGTGAGTGCAGCTCTGGAGTATAATACACAATGTAACTCAGGATCAGTACAGGATCAGTAATGTAATGTATGTACACAGTGACTGCACCAGCAGAATAGTGAGTGCAGCTCTGGAGTATAATACAGGATGTAACTCAGGATCAGTAGAGGATCAGTAATGTAATGTATGTACACAGTGACTGCATCAGCAGAATAGTGAGTGCAGCTCTGGAGTATAATACAGGATGTAACTCAGGATCAGTAATGTATGTACACAGTGACTGCACCAGCAGAATAGTGAGTGCAGCTCTGGAGTATAATACAGGATGTAACTCAAGATCAGTACAGGATCAGTAATGTAATGTATGTGCACAGTGACTGCACCAGCAGAATAGTGAGTGCAGCGCTGGAGTATAATACAGGATGTAACTCAGGATCAGTAATGTAATGTATGTACACAGTGACTGCACCAGCAGAAAAGTGAGTGCAGCTCTGGAGTATAATACAGGATGTAGCTCAGGATCAGTAATGTATGTACACAGTGACTGCACCAGCAGAATAGTGAGTGCAGCTCTGGAGTATAATACAGGATGTAACTCAGGATCAGTAATGTAATGTACGTACACAGTGACTGCACCAGCGGAAAAGTGAGTGCAGCTCTGGAGTATAATACAGGATATAACTCAGGATCAGTAATGTAATGTATGTACACAGTGACTGCACCAGCAGAATAGTGAGTGCAGCTCTGGAGAATAATACAGGATGTAACTCAGGATCAGTAATGTAATGTATGTGCACAGTGACTGCACCAGCAGAATAGTGAGTGCAGCTCTGGAGTATAATACAGGATGGAACTCAGGATCAGTAATGTAATGTATGTACACAGTGACTGCACAAGCACAATAGTGAGTGCAGCTCTGGAGTATAATACAGGATATAACTCCGGATCAGTAATGTAATGTATGTACACAGTGACTGCACCAGCAGAATAGTGAGTGCAGCTCTGCAGAATAATACAGGATGTAACTCAGGATCAGTAATGTAATGTATGTGCACAGTGACTGCACCAGCAGAATAGTGAGTGCAGCTCTGGAGTATAATACAGGATGTAACTCAGGATCCGTAATGTAATGTATGTACACAGTGACTGCACCAGCAGAATAGTGAGTGCAGCTCTGGAGTATAATACAGGATGTAACTCAGGATCAGTAATGTAATGTATGTACACAGTGACTGCACCAGCAGAATAGTGAGTGCAGCTCTGGAGTATAATACAGGATGTAACTCAGGATCAGTAATGTAATGTATGTGCACAGTGACTGCACCAGCAGAATAGTGAGTGCAGCTCTGGAGTATAATACAGGAGGTAACTCAGGATCAGTAATGTAATGTATGTACACAGTGACTGCACAAGCAGAATAGTGAGTGCAGCTCTGGAGTATAATACAGGATATATCTCCGGATCAGTAATGTAATGTATGTACACAGTGACTGCACCAGCAGAATAGTGAGTGCAGCTCTGGAGAATAATACAGGATGTAACTCAGGATCAGTACAGGATCAGTAATGTAATGTATGTGCACAGTGACTGCACCAGCAGAATAGTGAGTGCAGCTCTGGAGTATAATACAGGATGTAACTCAGGATCAGTAATGTAATGCATGTACACAGTGACTGCACCAGCAGAATAGTGAGTGCAGCTCTGGAGAATAATACAGGATGTAACTCAGGACCAGTACAGGATCAGTAATGTAATGTATGTACACAGTGACTGCACCAGCAGAATAGTGAGCGCAGCTCTGGAGTATAATACGGAATGTAACTCAGGATCAGTAATGTAATGTATGTACACAGTGACTGCACCAGCAGAATAGTGAGTGCAGCTCTGGAGTATAATACAGGATGTAACTCAGGATCAGTAATATAATGTATATACACAGTGACTGCACCAGCAGAAAAGTGAGTGCAGCTCTGGAGTATAATACAGGATATAACTCAGGATCAATAATGTAATGTATGTACACAGTGACTGCACCAGCAGAATAGTGAGTGCAGCTCTGGAGTATAATACAGGAGGTAAATCAGGATCAGTAATGTAATGTATGTACACAGTGACTGCACAAGCAGAATAGTGAGTGCAGCTCTGGAGTATAATACAGGATGTAACTCAGGATCAGTACAGGATCAGTAATGTAATGTATGTACACAGTGACTGCATCAGCAGAATAGTGAGTGCAGCTCTGGAGTATAATACAGGATGTAACTCAGGATCAGTAATGTAATGTATGTGCACAGTGACTGCACCAGCAGAATAGTGAGTGCAGCTCTGGAGTATAATACAGGATGTAACTCAGGATCAGTAATGTAATGTATGTACACAGTGACTGCACCAGCAGAAAAGTGAGTGCAGCTCTGGAGTATAATACAGGATATAACTCAGGATCATAAATGTAATGTATGTACACAGTGACTGCTCCATCAGAATAGTGAGTGCAGCTCTGGAGTATAATACAGGAGGTAAATCAGGATCAGTAATGTAATGTATGTACACAGTGACTGCACCAGCAGAATAGTGAGTGCAGCTCTGGAGTATAATACAGGATGTAACTCAGGATCAGTACAGGATCAGTAATGTAATGTATGTACACAGTGACTGCACCAGCAGAATAGTGAGTGCAGCTCTGGAGTATAATACACAATGTAACTCAGGATCAGTACAGGATCAGTAATGTAATGTATGTACACAGTGACTGCACCAGCAGAATAGTGAGTGCAGCTCTGGAGTATAATACAGGATGTAACTCAGGATCAGTAGAGGATCAGTAATGTAATGTATGTACACAGTGACTGCATCAGCAGAATAGTGAGTGCAGCTCTGGAGTATAATACAGGATGTAACTCAGGATCAGTAATGTATGTACACAGTGACTGCACCAGCAGAAAAGTGAGTGCAGCTCTGGAGTATAATACAGGATGTAACTCAGGATCAGTAATGTATATACACAGTGACTGCACCAGCAGAAAAGTGAGTGCAGCTCTGGAGTATAATACAGGATATAACTCAGGATCAATAATGTAATGTATGTACACAGTGACTGCACCAGCAGAATAGTGAGTGCAGCTCTGGAGTATAATACAGGAGGTAAATCAGGATCAGTAATGTAATGTATGTACACAGTGACTGCACAAGCAGAATAGTGAGTGCAGCTCTGGAGTATAATACAGGATGTAACTCAGGATCAGTACAGGATCAGTAATGTAATGTATGTACACAGTGACTGCATCAGCAGAATAGTGAGTGCAGCTCTGGAGTATAATACAGGATGTAACTCAGGATCAGTAATGTAATGTATGTGCACAGTGACTGCACCAGCAGAATAGTGAGTGCAGCTCTGGAGTATAATACAGGATGTAACTCAGGATCAGTAATGTAATGTATGTACACAGTGACTGCACCAGCAGAAAAGTGAGTGCAGCTCTGGAGTATAATACAGGATATAACTCAGGATCATAAATGTAATGTATGTACACAGTGACTGCTCCATCAGAATAGTGAGTGCAGCTCTGGAGTATAATACAGGAGGTAAATCAGGATCAGTAATGTAATGTATGTACACAGTGACTGCACCAGCAGAATAGTGAGTGCAGCTCTGGAGTATAATACAGGATGTAACTCAGGATCAGTACAGGATCAGTAATGTAATGTATGTACACAGTGACTGCACCAGCAGAATAGTGAGTGCAGCTCTGGAGTATAATACACAATGTAACTCAGGATCAGTACAGGATCAGTAATGTAATGTATGTACACAGTGACTGCACCAGCAGAATAGTGAGTGCAGCTCTGGAGTATAATACAGGATGTAACTCAGGATCAGTAGAGGATCAGTAATGTAATGTATGTACACAGTGACTGCATCAGCAGAATAGTGAGTGCAGCTCTGGAGTATAATACAGGATGTAACTCAGGATCAGTAATGTATGTACACAGTGACTGCACCAGCAGAATAGTGAGTGCAGCTCTGGAGTATAATACAGGATGTAACTCAAGATCAGTACAGGATCAGTAATGTAATGTATGTGCACAGTGACTGCACCAGCAGAATAGTGAGTGCAGCGCTGGAGTATAATACAGGATGTAACTCAGGATCAGTAATGTAATGTATGTACACAGTGACTGCACCAGCAGAAAAGTGAGTGCAGCTCTGGAGTATAATACAGGATGTAGCTCAGGATCAGTAATGTATGTACACAGTGACTGCACCAGCAGAATAGTGAGTGCAGCTCTGGAGTATAATACAGGATGTAACTCAGGATCAGTAATGTAATGTACGTACACAGTGACTGCACCAGCGGAAAAGTGAGTGCAGCTCTGGAGTATAATACAGGATATAACTCAGGATCAGTAATGTAATGTATGTACACAGTGACTGCACCAGCAGAATAGTGAGTGCAGCTCTGGAGTATAATACAGGATGTAACTCAGGATCAGTAATGTAATGTATGTACACAGTGACTGCACCAGCAGAATAGTGAGTGCAGCTCTGGAGTATAATACAGGATGTAACTCAGGATCAGTAATGTAATGTATGTACACAGTGACTGCACCAGCAGAATAGTGAGTGCAGCTCTGGAGTATAATACAGGATGTAACACAGGATCGGTAATGTAATGTATGTACACAGTGACCACACCAGTAGAATAGTGAGTGCAGCTCTGGAGTATAATACAGGATATAACTCAGGATCAGTAATGTAATGTATGTACACAGTGACTGCACCAGCAGAATAGTGAGTGCAGCTCTGCAGTATAATACAGGATGTAACTCAGGATCAGTAATGTAATGTATGTACACAGTGATTGCACCAGCAGAATAGTGAGTGCAGCTCTGGAATATAATACAGGATATAACTCAGGATCAGTAATGTAATGTACAGTACAGACCAAAAGTTTGGACACACCTTCTCATTTAAAGATTTTTCTGTATTTTCATAACCATGAAAATTGTACATTCATACTGAAGGCATCAAAACTATGAATTAACACATGTGGAATTATATACTTAACAAAAAAGTGTGAAACAACTGAAAATATGTCTTATATTCTAGGTTCTTCAAAGTAGCCACCTTTTGCTTTGATGACTGCTTTGCACACTCTTGGCATTCTCTTGATGAACTTCAAGAGGTAGTCAACGGAAATGGTTTTCACTTCACAGGTGTGCCCTGTCAGGTTTAATAAGTGGGTTTTCTTGCCTTGTAAATGGGGTTGGGACCATCAGTTGTGTTGTGCAGAAGTCAGGTGGATACACAGCTGATAGTCCTACTGAATAGACTGTTAGAATTTGTATTATGGTAAGAAAAAAGCAGCTAAGTAAAGAAACACGAGTGGCCATCATTACTTTAAGAAATGAAGGTCAGTCAGTCCGAAAAATTGGGCAAACTTTGAAAGTGTCCCCAAGTGCAGTTGCAAAAACCATCAAGCGCTACAAAGAAACTGGCTCACATGAGGACCGCCCCAGGAAAGGAAGACCAAGAGTCACCTCTGCTTCTGAGGATAAGTTTATCCGAGTCACCAGCCTCCAGAAATCGCAGGTTAACAGCAGCTCAGATTAGAGACCAGGTCAATGCCACACAGAGTTCTAGCAGCAGACACATCTCTACAACAACTGTTAAGAGGAGACTTTGTGCAGCAGGCCTTCATGGTAAAATAGCTGCTAGGAAACCACTGCTAAGGACAGGCAACAAGCAGAAGAGACTTGTTTGGGCTAAAGAACACAAGGAATAGACATTAGACCAGTGGAAATCTGTGCTTTGGTCTGATGAGTCCAAATATGAGATCTTTGGTTCCAACCACCGTGTCTTTGTGCGACGCAGAAAAGGTGAACGGATGGACTCTACATGCCTGGTTCCCACCGTGAAGCATGGAGGAGGAGGTGTGATGGTGTGGGGGGGCTTTGCTGGTGACACTGTTGGGGATTTATTCAAAATTGAAGGCATACTGAACCAGCATGGCTACCACAGCATCTTGCAGCGGCATGCTATTCCATCCGGTTTGCGTTTAGTTGGACCATCATTTATTTTTCAACAGGACAATGACCCCAAACACACCTCCAGGCTGTGTAAGGGCTATTTGACCAAGAAGGCGAGTGATGGGGTGCTACGCCAGATGACCTGGCCTCCACAGTCACCAGACCTGAATCCAATCGAGATGGTTTGGGGTGAGCTGGACCGCAGAGTGAAGGCAAAAGGGCCAACAAGTGCTAAGCATCTCTGGGAACTCCTTCAAGATTGTTGGAAGACCATTTCCGGTGACTACCTCTTGAAGCTCATCAAGAGAATGCCAAGAGTGTGCAAAGCAGTCATCAAAGCAAAAGGTGGCTACTTTGAAGAACCTAGAATATAAGACATATTTTCAGCAGTTTCACATTTTTTTGTTAAGTATATAATTCCACATGTGTTAATTCATAGTTTTGATGCCTTCAGTGTGAATGTACAATTTTCATAGTAATGAAAATACAGAAAAATTTTTAAATGACAAGGTGTGTCCAAACTTTTGGCCTGTACTGTATGTACACAGTGACCACACCAGCAGAATAGTGAGTGCAGCTCTGGAGTATAATACAGGATGTAACACAGGATCGGTAATGTAATGTATGTACACAGTGACCACACCAGCAGAATAGTGAGTGCAGCTCTGGAGGATAATACTGGATGTGACTCAAGATCAGTACAAGATCAGTATTGTAATGTATGTACACAGTGACTGCACCAGCAGAGTAGTGAGTGCAGCTCTGGGGTATAATACAGGTTGTAACTCAGGATCCGTACTGGATCAGTAATGTAATGTATGTACACAGTGACTGCACCAGCAGAATAGTGAGTGCAGCTCTGGAGTATAATACAGGATGTAACTCAGGATCAGTACAGGATCAGTAATGTAATGTATGTACACAGTGACTGCACCAGCAGAATAGTGAGTGCAGCTCTGGAGTATAATACAGGATGTAACTCAGGATCGGTACAGGATCAGTAATGTAATGTATGTACACAGTGACTGCACCAGCAGAATAGTGAGTTCAGCTCTAGAGTATAATACAGGATATAACTCTGGATCAGTATAGGATCAGTATTGTAATGCATGTACACAGTGACTGCACCAGCAGAATAGTGAGTGCAGCTCTGGTGTATAATACAGGATGTAACTCAGGATCCGTACAGGATCAGTAATGTATGTACACAGTGACTGCACCAGCAGAATAGTGAGTGCAGCTCTGGAGTATAATACAGGATGTAACTCATGATCAGTACAGGATCAGTAATGTAATGTATGTACACAGTGACTGCACCAGCAGAATAGTGAGTGCAGCTCTGGAGTATAATACACAATATAACTCAGGATCAGTACAGGATCAGTAATGTAATGTATGTACACAGTGACTGCACCAGCAGAATAGTGAGTGCAGCTCTGGAGTAAAATACAGCATGTAACTCAGGATCAGTAATGTAATGTATGAACACAGTCACTGCACCAGTAGAATAGTGAGTGCAGCTCTGGAGTATAATACAGGATGTAACTCAGGATCCGTACAGGATCAGTAATGTAATGTATGTACACAGTGACTGCACCAGCAGAATAGTGAGTGCAGCTCTGGAGTATAATACAGGATGTAACTGAGGATCAGTACAGGATCAGTAATGTAATGTATGTACACAGTGACTGCACCAGCAGAATAGTGAGTGCAGCTCTGGAGTATAATACAGGATGTAACTCAGGATCAGTAATGTAATGTATGAACACAGTGACTGCACCAGCAGAATAGTGAGTGCAGCTCTGGAGTATAATACAGGAGGTAACTCAGGATCAGTACAGGGTCAGTAATGTAATGTATGTGACTCGCCCCCTGGACCGTGGGGCACTCAGATCCGGGCAGTAGGGGAACGATGGGAGTAGTAGTGGCAACCCGGTTCCGTGGCTCAGGGTGGTCAGGCCAGTGGTAGTCCGTTATGTGCTGATGATTATGTCCGACTACGCCACCCGTGGATTGCGGTTATTAGAAACCGACGCTGCATGCAGACCGCTGGGGCTGACGAGGTGTGCAGCTAGGGTAGTGTGACTCCCCACGGGAAGAGTGCGGCCCCAGGGCAGTATAATGGATGGTGGGAGTGATGGTGGTGAGAGTCCCAGTACCGGTAGTGCTGGAGGCGCGAAGGAGCACACAGACAACAGGTTGCAGTCCAGGGCCTTTACTAAAACAGGTAAACTGACCCATAAACAGTCCCGGCTAGGAGGGGACCTGGATGTCTGAGAGCAATGGGGAAATTGGCCCTGGTCAGGGTGAGGGTGTAGGCCTACCGTGCTTTCTGTGCTCCTTCTGGCTATCTCCTCCTTATAGGGTAACAGCCCACGTTTCCGAGCTTTCCGTGTACTCTCGCCTGTATGGCCTGCGACGTGGGTTCCTTTCTGCTCCCGGCCTGGTACGGCTTTACTGGTCCCTTCTGTTGTGGCAGAGCCTCCAGGTTTCTTAGGCCAAGGAACATTCAGTCCCCTGCGGACTGGTTATCTGCTGTGGGATGTGGAATCCTCCCAGCCTCAGACACCAAAGTCTGGTAAATTAAGTCCTTTATCTGCTAAGACAGGCTCACTTCGCCTCTTGTCTCTGGCTTGTGGCTCTCCTCCTGCCACACTTCCTCTTAGGGTGCAATACAACTGTCCCTCTCTGCTCTGGACACTTCTCAGTACTGAGACAGCTCGTCCAGTTCTCTCTAACCCTGCCCCCAGCACCAGCTTTTATAGGGTCAGCCTGCTCCCCCTACTGGCCTGAGACAGGAGGTACTGCATGCTAATGTTCCCCTGACTAGAGAACCTCCCCCTTGCTCTCAGACACAGCTTTATTACATTTTGTGGCATCCAGGCCAGGGTGACACATTCCCCCCTAGTGAAATTTAGTACTCCAGGACTAAACAGTAAATAAAGAATAACATGCATAACCATAAAACATTATCAGGAAAGTGACGCACAAATTGAGTTCTTAAGGTCACAGTGTGGTCTGTGACCGGGTGTCCATATCACCAATACAACGGGGAGCCTTAACCAGGTGGGGGTCTGTCCTACCCCAAGTCCTTCACAGTCTTAGTTCATTCCTTGGTTAGGCTCCGAACGCAGTCCATACAAGATTCCGGTTATAAAAAGTCCATAACCTTCGAGTCTGTACGGCAACTGTAAGGAACTGAAACACAGAATTACCAATCATGCATGTAACTTGGCAAACAATTCAACATTTGGCAACAGGGTTATTTACAATTTTAGCGCGCTCTATATTTTCCAGCGAGCGGGTATCTGCCCCTTTGTGCTCCTGGTTGACCTCCTTAACCCACTGTCTGGTGGTGGACCGACCTGCCTTTCCCCACTAGCGTTAGGGGTACAGCTACCAGCTGGATGTACAGGTAGGGCAGGCAGCTGTCTGCGGGTCCTTTGGCTTACCGCAAGCATGGCAGGTTCACTGTCAGCAGAGGGTTGATTCTCCTGGGCTGCTGGTACAGGCTCTTCCGCCTCTGGAACTGCTTGCTCTTCTTCACCTTCCGGCTCTGGTGTAGGTTGTTGCTGAGCCGGTTGCAGGAAATGCAGGACGGGTACCACTATGGCATCATTTATTCGAGTCCAGGACTGAGGGAACTCTCCGAGAACGGTGCTGATCATTTCTTCCTTGTCCTCTGCGGGTTCAAGGTCACTCTGATCCTCTTCTGCACTACGGAGTTGCTCGGGGCACCTTTTGAGGTGGTCTCTGGAGACGGTACTAGTGGTTTCTCCTCCGTCCTTGGTGATCACGCACACCTTTGGGTTGTCGTGGTCAGACTGCAGTACGGTGTAGAGTTCCCTTTCCCACTGGTCGTCCAACTTATGTAGCCTTCTCTTCCGCTTCAGGACCTGCTCACCAGGTTCCAGGGGACCAGCAGGGGCATGTTGGTTGAAGAGTTTTTCTTGCCTCTCTCTCACCTGGGCCAGGCTCTTCTCCACACTCTCCTGTACCTTCTTGTACTGCAGTTGCCTTTCCGTATCCCAGTCCGCATCCGGGGAGGTGTCCTCAGGCGTTAGGACTCCCATCTCCAGGTCTACGGGCAGCTTACCTGGTCTGGCTCGCATCAGGTAAGCCGGGGTGCAGTTTGTAGCATTCACCGGGATATGGTTGTATAGGTCTATCAGGTCCGGCAGTTTTTCTGGCCACAGGCTGCGTTCCTCCAGGGGCAACGTCTTCAGGAGGTCAATGACTATATTGTTCATTTTCTCACACATCTCGTTGGTTTGTGGGTGGTAAGGCGTTGTCCGAATCTTCTTACAGCCATAGAGGTTGCAGAACTCTTGGAAGATTTCAGCCTCGAACGCTGGACCCTGGTCTGTCAGGACCTGTTCCGGATACCCGTGTGGACGGCAGAAGTATTGTTGGAAGGCTCTGGCCGCTGTTTGGGCTGTCAAGTCCTTTACCGGGACCACCACGAGAAAACGGGAATAGTGGTCAACGATTGTCAGGGCGTAGATGTACCCTGACCGGCTTGGAGCCAACTTGACGTGGTCTAGAGCTACCAGCTCAAGAGGCTGCGTGGTGACGATGGGCCTCAAGGGTGTCTTCTGGCTGGCACGGTCCTTCCTCCTTATGTGACAAGGGCCACAGTCTCTGCACCACTTCTCTACAGCCCCTCTCATGCCGACCCAAAAGAACCGTCCTCTTAGCAGGAACTCCAGTTTCTTCCAACCGAAGTGCCCCACTCTGTCATGGTAAGCCCCCAGGACCATAGCTGCATCCCGCCTTGGGACCACGACTTGCCAGGTCAGCTCGTGCGTCCGGTGGTTGACAATCCTTCTGCACAGCTTGCCTTCGTAGAGGAACAGCTTGCTCTTCTCCTTCCACAGCTGCTTGGCTTCCTCTGGAGCATCCGGATCCATGCGGGCGTCCTCCTGGGTCAGCAGATCTTTCACCAGGCGGATGGCAGGGTCACTATCTTGGGTCTCGGCCCAGCTGTGGTGAGGTAGGGGATTGATCATCACGGTTGTTAGATCCTCCTCCTTCACGCGGTGGGAGTATTGAGCGGCCCCATACCGGTGAAACGCGGGGAGTTCTACCTCCTCCAGCTCTTCTGGGTCTTCGTCACCTTCAGGTAAGTGAGGCATCCTCGATAGGGCGTCAGCATTGGCATTGGTTTTGCCGGCCCGGTACTTGATCACGAAGTCATAGTTGGAGAGACGGGCCATCCACCGCTGTTCTAGGGCACCCAGTCTTGCATTGTCCAGGTGTGTCAACGGGTTGTTGTCCGTGTACACGGTGAACTTTGCGGAGGCCAGGTAATGCTTGAAGCGTTCTGTCACGGCCCACACCACCGCCAAGAATTCTAGCTTGAAGGAGCTGTAATTCTCCGGGTTCCTCTCGGTGGGCCTCAGCTTCCGGCTGGCGTACGCGATCACCCTTTCTCTGCCCTGTTGGTTTTGGGACAGTACTGCTCCCAGTCCCACATTACTGGCGTCCATGTGGAGAATAAAAGGCTGACCATAATCAGGGTAGGCCAGGATCTCATCCCCCATGAGGGCCATCTTCAACTGGCGGAAGGACTCCTCTTCCGGTTTATCCCACTTGAAGGGCGGCTTTTGGCTCCTAGACTTAGACTGTCCGATTAGGAGGTCCTGCATAGGAGCTGCCATCCTAGTGAACCCGGGGATGAACCTTCGGTAGTAGCCTACCAATCCGAGAAACTGTCTCACCTCTTTGATGTTCGAGGGGCTTGGCCAACTTTTGATTGCTGTGACCTTGTCAGGGTCGGGGGCCACTCCTTCCGCGCTTACCACGTGCCCTAGGTACTGGACCTTTGGTTTCAGCAGGTGACACTTCGATGGTTTCACCTTCAGGCCATAGCCTGCCAGGGCTTCGAACACCTCGGCCAGGTGCTTTAGATGGTCCTCGTAGGTTTTCGAATAGACGATCACGTCGTCCAGGTAAAGGAGGACCGTCTCGAAGTTTCGGTGCCCTAGACAGCATTCCATCAGCCGCTGGAAGGTCCCTGGTGCGTTGCAGAGCCCGAAAGGCATACAGTTGAACTCGCTCAGTCCCATCGGGGTGGTGAAGGCGGTCTTCTCCTTGTCAGCCTCTGCCACAGGAACCTGCCAGTACCCGCTAGTAAGGTCCAAAGTAGAAAAGAAGTTAGCTGATTTTAGTGCGGCTAAAGACTCCTCTATTCTAGGCAGCGGGTACGCGTCTTTATGGGTGATACGGTTGATTTGTCTATAGTCTACGCACATTCTCATAGTGCCGTCTTTCTTTTTTCCCAGAACCAGGGGGGCTGCCCAGGGGCTACAGCTATCTCTAATGACCCCAGCTTCTTTCATTTCCCGCAGCATACCCTTGGCGTTCTGATAATGTGCAGGGGGTACAGGCCTGTGTCTCTCTTTTATTGGTGGGTGGCTCCCTGTGGGGATATGGTGTTCTATCCCTTTTACTCTGCCGAAGTCTAGCGGGTGCTTACTAAAGACTCTCTCGTACTCCTGTACCACCCGGTAGACTCCTTGTTTTTGGTGCAGGGGAGTGGAGTCTGCACCCACGTGGAGTTTCTGGCACCAGTCCTCCTTTTGTTTCTGGGAGCCATTACCCTCCGCCTGAGGAGATGGCGGCAAGGGTTCCACGGCCCTGATAGCTTTGTGTTCGACAACAAACAGTTTGGCAAGTGTAGCGTACCTGGGTAAGTGTACTTCCCTCTCCCCAATGTTGAGGATGCGGACGGGCACCCTCCCATGACGGACATCAACCACCCCACGGGCTGTCAAAATGGTGGGCCTGCTGTCTGAGTACACGGGTTCTACCATGGCTTGGTAGTCTCTACCTCTCAACCCGATTGCAGTCCGACACCAGATCATCATTTCACTTTTGGGAGGCATGGAAATGGGGAATGGGTCACTCAGTCTTACGCTACCGATCTCACCACCAGACAGTTCTACCTGCTGCCGCCTCATCAGGGCTTTTATATCTTTGTTGAGGACTCTCTGTTGGCTGGAACTAGCATTCACCGCCACCTGTTGTAGAATTACAATTACCTCTGAAAGACAATTTTCAATCACGTTAGTACCCACAGTTATTTTAGGGTGACTTTCACGACGGTCAATGTCGACAACAATTACTCCCTGTGCCGGCAGTTCAACTTTACCAATCTTAATGGTCATCTCCTTGAACCCCATCTGCGGCACGGGTAAGCCATTACTGGCGATGATGCTCAAGTTACTGTCTGGATACCGTGTGATATCAGCATCAGTACAATACTGCTTAAAAAGTACATAAGGGATAGTGGTTACTTGCGACCCAGTATCCAGCAAGGCGCTCATGGGGATACCGTCCAGCACCATGGATAAAACCGGGCGCCCCCCAACGTACTTATCACGCCAATTATAAGGGCCTGGTGATCTTATGCCTGGGGGTTGGCCCTCTGCCCCAGGTTGGACCCCTTTAAATTACAGTACCTGGAAATGTGTCCGGGCTGGTTGCATCGACGGCAAATGGGCTGTCCATCCTCTGCGTAGCGGTCTGTGGGCCTCCCTCGGAACGACGGGATCCTCCTCTGTCGACGCCACGGGACATCCTCCGGACTTGAAGCCAGCTCGATGGGTCTTGATGGGTCCACTTGTATCGACTGGACGGTCCTGGTCAACGCCGCGACGATCCAGGTCAGCTCCTGGACTTGGTGGTGCAGGTCTTTCGACGGGGCTTGGTTCAGGGCCTGTGCATCAGCCCCCACAGAGTCCATAGGGGAGGGCGCTGCCTCCTGGTGGTAGGTGAGAGCAGGGCGCCGGGGGTTTATAGCGCCACTTGTTGTGGATTCACGGAGCACCTTTATGGCCCTGTCCTTGAATTGGGCAAAGGTCAGATCAGGGTTCTGAAAGAACAAGAGGCGCAGTTGGGCCCTGTGGGCGCTAGACAGCAGACCTTCTATGAATTGTTCTGTTAGCAGCTTATCCGTTTCCTGCACACTGCCAGGGTCAGCTTGTTGATTGGCCCTCAAGGCTTCCTTCAGATTTAGGGCATAGTCTCTGATGCTGTCCTGTGCCCGCTGCTTACATCCATAGAACCTCATTTTAATTTCAGCGGAGGTACGTGTGTCAAAGGTACCCCGCAGCCGGGCCAGAATACCCTTTACAGTCCTTTTCTCCTCAGCGGGCCATGACTTCACCTCCCTTTGGGCCACGCCAGTTAACTGCCCTGTTAATATGCTGACCTTCTGTTCCTCCGTCAGGGGGTAAACCTGGAACAAACTCTACAGTCTTTCCTTAAAGTCAGTTAGGGCATGGGGCTCCCCTGAGTACTTGGGCAGCCAGGCCGCTCCAGGGATGTAGGGCAGGGAAAATGGCATCACCGCTGCTGCAGCTGCGTTGGTGGTAGTGGGTGCCTCTGTATCCGACATCTTCCTCCCCCCTAGTTAAGCGTGGCCTACCTTCCGACGATCCTCTTCTGTAGGCCGCGGCTCCGCTGCTGCTGCTCTGGACGAGGACCTTGCGTCGCTCTCTCTCCCTTCCAGGATCTTGCGCAGCGTCGGTGCGTGGGGCGGAGCTTCGGGTCTCGCGCAGTTTGGACGTCCACACCCCTCTTCTTCCCGCGCGGCGTCCTGAAGATGGCGTTCGATGGCGGGAAAACGGCTGAAGATGGCGGGAGCCGGCTGGAAATTGCGGGAAACGGCTCCGGACAGCGGGAAACCTCTTTTCAGGTAAGTGCAAAGTCTTTTTCAGGCACACAATACCCGTTTGTGGCAGGTTGGTTGCAATCCTGCTGACTACGCCAAAGCTGACTCGCCCCCTGGGCCGTGGGGCACTCGGATCCGGGCAGTAGGGGAACGATGGGAGTAGTAGTGGCAACCCGGTTCCGTGGCTCAGGGTGGTCAGGCCAGTGGTAGTCCGTTATGCGCTGATGATTATGTCCGACTACGCCACCCGTGGATTGCGGTTATTAGGAACCGCCGCTGCATGCAGACCGCTGGGGCTGATGAGGTGTGCAGCTAGGGTAGTGTGACTCCCCACGGGAAGAGTGCGGCCCCAGGGCAGTATAATGAATGGTGGGAGTGATGGTGGTGAGAGTCCCAGTACCGGTAGTGCTGGAGGCGCGAAGGAGCACACAGACAACAGGTTGCAGTCCAGGGCCTTTACTAAAACAGGTAAACTGACCCATAAACAGTCCCGGCTAGGAGGGGACCTGGATGTCTGAGAGCAATGGGGAAATTGGCCCTGGTCAGGGTGAGGGTGTAGGCCTACCGTCCTTTCTGTGCTCCTTCTGGCTATCTCCTCCTTATAGGGTAACAGCCCACTTTTCCAAGCTTTCCGTGTACTCTCACCTCTATGGCCTGCGACGTGGGTTCCTTTCTGCTCCCGGCCTGGTACGGCTTTACTGATCCCTTCTGTTGTGGCAGGGCCTCCAGGCTTCTTAGGCCAAGGAACATACAGTCCCCTGCGGACTGGTTATCTTCTGTGGGATGTGGAATCCTCCCAGCCTCAGACACCAAAGTCTGGTAAATTAAGTCCTCTTTCTGCCAAGACAGGCTCACTTCGCCTCTTGTCTCTGGCTTGTGGCTCTCCTCCTGCCACACTTCCTCTTAGGGTGCAATACAACTGTCCCTCTCTGCTCTGGACACTTCTCAGTGCTGAGACAGCTCGTCCAGTTCTCTCTAAGGCTATGTGCCCACGATGCAGAAATGAAGCAGAAAATTTCTGCAGCATTTCTGCATCTCCCTGGCAGAAAAAAACGCATGCAGA
The DNA here is from genome assembly GCF_046119375.1 of Phyllobates terribilis. NCBI lineage: Eukaryota > Metazoa > Chordata > Amphibia > Anura > Dendrobatidae > Phyllobates > Phyllobates terribilis. The sequence goes on along the minus strand of NW_027362773.1, from coordinate 76,562,315 downwards.
TTGTGCATGCGTTTTTCCTGCAGAATACATGCGGATCCACATGCAGATTCACATGCGTTTCTGCATGCAGATTGACAAGCGCTTTCCAGGCGATAGCATCACTTGGAAAGTGCTTGACAACTAGGTCACACTGTATAAATCCATGCAAACGGCATGGATTTATACAGTGTGAACCGTAAAAATTAAAACAAATAAAGCTATACTCACCCCCGAGGCCCCGGCGTGGCTGCAGCGCTCGTTCCTGTCTGGTTCCTGGCTGCCGGCATCTCGCGAGACAGAGCGGTGAAGGGCCTGCGGTCACATGACTGTGACGTCACCGCAGGTCCTCAAGCGATGCCGGCATTCAGAGAGAAGCCGCCGGACAGGTGAATATAACTTTATTTGTTATTTTATTCTTTTTTCACAGGTACAATGGTACCCAGGTCTGGATGAGAGTCTCCTCTCCTCCAGAACTGGGTAGCATCCGCACATAGAGACGCATAGAAGCCGCTTGTACAAATGTACAGTCGCGGTTTCTATGCGTTTCAATGCAAGTCAATGGCGGGAGTTCCGCTGTGCTTCCGCACAATTAAATGACATGCTGCGGATTTTTGTACGCAGCATAAACGCTGCGGAAAAATCCGCAGCATGTGCATAGAACATGCGGAATCCCCTTGGGGACCATGGGGTGCGGATTACCTAGCGTTTCACAAGCGTTTCCGCTGCGGAAATTCCGCAGCATAAACGCTTGAAAAACGCTACGTGGGCACACAGCCTAACCCTGCCCCCAGCATAAGCTTTTATAGGGGCAGCCTGCTCCCCCTACTGGCCTGAGACAGGAGGTACTGCATGCTAATGTTCCCCTGACTAGAGAACCTCCCCCTTGCTCTCAGACACAGCTTTATTACATTTTGTGGCATCCAGGCCAGGGTGACACATATGTACACAGTGACTGCACCAGCAGAATAGTGAGTGCAGCTCTGGAGTATAATACAGGATGTAACTCAGGATCAGTAATGTAATGTATGTACACAGTGACTGCACCAGCAGAATAGTGAGTGCAGCTCTGGAGTATAATACAGGATAGAACACAAGATCAGTAATGTAATGTATGTACACAGTGACTGCACCAGCAGAATAGTGAGTGCAGCTCTGGAGTATAATACAGGATGTAACTCAGGATCAGTAATGTAATGTATGTACACAGTGACTGCACCAGCAGAATAGTGAGTGCAGCTCTAGAGTATAATACAGGATGTAACTCAGGATCAGTAATTTATGTACACAGAGACTGCACCAGCAGAATAGTGAGTGCAGCTCTGGAGTATAATACAGGATGTAACTCAGGATCAGTACAGGATCAGTAATGCAATGTATGTACACAGTGACTGCACCAGCAGAATAGTGAGTGCAGCTCTGGAGTATAATACCGGAGGTAACTCCGGATCATTACAGGATCAGTAATGTAATGTATGTACACAGTGACTGCACCAGCAGAATAGTGAGTGCAGCTCTGGAGTATAATACACGATGTAACTCAGGATCAGTAATGTAATGTATGTACACAGTGACTGCACCAGCAGAATAGTGAGTGCAGCTCTAGAGTATAATACAGGATGTAACTCAGGATCAGTAATGTATGTACACAGAGACTGCACCAGCAGAATAGTGAGTGCAGCTCTGGAGTATAATACAGGATGTAACTCAGGATCAGTACAGGATCAGTAATGTAATGTATGTACACAGTAACTGCACCAGCAGAATAGTGAGTGCAGCTCTGGAGTATAATACAGGATCAGTCATGTAATGTGTAACATACCTGGCGGCGTCCTTGCATAGTGGTCCATCTCCCACTGTGCAAGAGCGCGCACTTGATCTCCAGTCCAGGGTGTCTCTCTGGCTTCCCTCCATGCTGTCTGTTTGCTTCTGTGTCTGCTGCTTAAGGGCGGCGCCCGATCACTTCCTGCTTTTTGTACCTGCTGCAGGCACACCCCTTGTGCGTCCTCAGCCTATTGCTGTCTGTCACCTGGTATTTAAAACAGCTGCTCCAATTAACCCATGCCTGAGCATCTTGCCTTGTCAGTTGGCTTTTGTCTTTGACATGCCAGGTCCTGTCTATGTTACCTGTCTTGCAGTATCTGTTCCCATGTCTGTACTGTGTCCTATCTGTGTACCTTAACCTGCAGTCTGTACTTGTTCCTTGCCTGTTTGTTCCGCCTTCCTGGAGGCTGTATTTCCAGGCCTGTCTGAACATGCTCCTAGCCTGTTCCTCCCGCCTTCTAGGGGCCGATTACCTAGACCCGCTCCTGTATCTTGTCTGTCCTGTCTGAACACGCTCCTTGCCTGTTCGTCCCGCCTCTCTGGGGGCTGTATTCCCAGACCCGCTCCTGTATCCTGCTGCAGTGTCGGTCTCCTCCGTACACTCAGTTCCAGTCTGAACTCTCTATCTTTTACCTGTTTTTTTCTCTATGTCCATTCCTTTCCTTTTTCTGCAGAGTCTGAACTCGTACCTAACTCCTGCTCGTTCTCACTGTACTTCCGTTTGTGAGTTTGTGGTCCACTCGCTACTTCTCTGCAAGTACCCTGTGGGTATCTGGTTCTGCCTTTCCCTTCTAGTCTGTTCCGTGTGAACAGAGTCCTGTTCCCTCTGCGTCTGCGGTTTTCGCTTTGCTCAGCTCTGTCCGCCGCGTCTGCGGTTTTCGCTTTGCTCAGCTCTGTCCGCCGCGTCTGCGGTTTTCGCTTTGCTCAGCTCTGTCCGCCGCGTCTGCGGTTTTCGCTTTGCTCAGCTCTGTCCGCCGCGTCTGCGGTTTTCGCTTTGCTCAGCTCTGTCCGCCGCGTCTGCGGTTTTCGCTTTGCTCAGCTCTGTCCGCCGCGTCTGCGGTTTTCGCTTTGCTCAGCTCTGTCCGCCGCGTCTGCGGTTTTCGCTTTGCTCAGCTCTGTCCGCCGCGTCTGCGGTTTTCGCTTTGCTCAGCTCTGTCCGCCGCGTCTGCGGTTTTCGCTTTGCTCAGCTCTGTCCGCCGCGTCTGCGGTTTCGAATTTGTCTCCCAGTCTGTACTGGACCCTTCCCAGCCTGCGCTCTAGTCTGCCTGTTCCTGTATTCCCTGGTGTGGGTCAACAGCTGTGTCGGAGTCTCACCTGGAGTAGACCCTGGTCCCTCTGCTCGGTTCCTCCCTGGTGCACTGGCGTCGTATGCCGTCGTGTGACCTTGGTCGGATCGGGCAGATACTTAGTTATGCCCCTCCAGGCACTCTCCGGTTCATGGCACAGTGGAATCACTACATAAACATGCACACGCCAGTCAGTTTGGGCGTGTGCATTACATAATGTATGTACACAGTGACGACACCAGCAGAATAGTGAGTGCAGCTCTGGAGTATAATACAGGATGTAACTCAAGAGCAGTAATGTAATGTTTGTACACAGTGACTGCACCAGCAGAATAGTGAGTGCAGTTCTGGAGTATAATACAGGATGTAACTCAGGATCAGTAATGTATGTACACAGAGACTGCACCAGCAGAATAGTGAGTGCAGCTCGGGAGTATAATACAGGATGTAACTCAGGATCAGTACAGGATCAGTAATGTAATGTATGTACACAGTGACTGCACCAGCAGAATAGTGAGTGCAGCTCTGGAGTATAATACTGGATGTAACTCAGGATCAGTCATGTAATGTATGTACACAGTGACTGCACCAGCAGAATAGTGAGTGCAGCTCTTGAGTATAATACAGGATCAGTAATGTATGTACACAGTGACTGCACCAGCAGAATAGTGAGTGCGGCTCTGGAGTATAATACAGGATGTAACTCAGGATCAGTAATGTATGTACACAGTGACTGCACCAGCAGAATAGTGAGTGCAGCTCTAGAGTATAATACAGGATGTAACTCAGGATCAGTAATGTATGTACACAGTGACTGCACCCGCAGAATAGTGAGTGCAGCTCTAGAGTATAATACAAGATGTAACTCAGGATCAGTAATGTATGTACACAGAGATTGCACCAGCAGAATAGTGAGTGCAGCTCTGGAGTATAATACAGGAGGTAACTCAGGATCATTACAGGATCAGTAATGTAATGTATGTACACAGTGACTGCACCAGCAGAATAGTGAGTGCAGCTCTGGAGTATAATACAGGATGTAACTCAGGATCAATAATGTAATGTATGTACACAGTGACTGCACCAGCAGAATAGTGAGTGCAGCTCTAGAGTATAATACAGGATGTAACTCAGGATCAGTAATGTATGTGCACAGAGACTGCACGAGCAGAATAGTGAGTGCAGCTCTGGAGTATATTACAGGATGTAACTCAGGATCAGTAAAGTAATGTATGTACACAGTGACTGCACCAGCAGAATAGTGAGTGCAGCTCTAGAGTATAATACAGGATGTAACTCAGGATCAGTAATTTATGTACATAGAGACTGCACCAGCAGAATAGTGAGTGCAGCTCTGGAGTATAATACAGGATGTAACTTAGGATCAGTACAGGATCAGTAATGCAATGTATGTACACAGTGACTGCACGAGCAGAATAGTGAGTGCAGCTCAAGAGTATAATACAGGATGTAACTTCGGATCAGTAATGTATGTACACAGAGACTGCACCAGCAGAATAGTGAGTGCAGCTCGGGAGTATAATACAGGATGTAACTCAGGATCAGTACAGGATCAGTAATGTAATGTATGTACACAGTGACTGCACCAGCAGAATAGTGAGTGCAGCTCTGGAGTATAATACTGGATGTAACTCAGGATCAGTACAGGATCAGTCATGTAATGTATGTACACAGTGACTGCACCAGCAGAATAGTGAGTGCAGCTCTTGAGTATAATACAGGATGTAACTCAGGATCAGTAATGTATGTACACAGTGACTGCACCAGCAGAATAGTGAGTGCGGCTCTGGAGTATAATACAGGATGTAACTCAGGATCAGTAATGTATGTACACAGTGACTGCACCAGCAGAATAGTGAGTGCAGCTCTAGAGTATAATACAGGATGTAACTCAGGATCAGTAATGTATGTACACAGTGACTGCACCCGCAGAATAGTGAGTGCAGCTCTAGAGTATAATACAAGATGTAACTCAGGATCAGTAATGTATGTACACAGAGACTGCACCAGCAGAATAGTGAGTGCAGCTCTGGAGTATAATACAGGAGGTAACTCAGGATCATTACAGGATCAGTAATGTAATGTATGTACACAGTGACTGCACCAGCAGAATAGTGAGTGCAGCTCTGGAGTATAATACAGGATGTAACTCAGGATCAGTAATGTAATGTATGTACACAGTGACTGCACCAGCAGAATAGTGAGTGCAGCTCTAGAGTATAATACAGGATGTAACTCAGGATCAGTAATGTATGTGCACAGAGACTGCACCAGCAGAATAGTGAGTGCAGCTCTGGAGTATATTACAGGATGTAACTCAGGATCAGTAAAGTAATGTATGAACACAGTGACTGCACCAGCAGAATAGTGAGTGCAGCTCTAGAGTATAATACAGGATGTAACTCAGGATCAGTAATTTATGTACATAGAGACTGCACCAGCAGAATAGTGAGTGCAGCTCTGGAGTATAATACAGGATGTAACTCAGGATCAGTACAGGATCAGTAATGCAATGTATGTACACAGTGACTGCACGAGCAGAATAGTGAGTGCAGCTCAAGAGTATAATACAGGATGTAACTCCGGATCAGTAATGTATGTACACAGAGACTGCACCAGCAGAATAGTGAGTGCAGCTCGGGAGTATAATACAGGATGTAACTCAGGATCAGTACAGGATCAGTAATGTAATGTATGTACACAGTGACTGCACCAGCAGAATAGTGAGTGCAGCTCTGGAGTATAATACTGGATGTAACTCAGGATCAGTACAGGATCAGTCATGTAATGTATGTACACAGTGACTGCACCAGCAGAATAGTGAGTGCAGCTCTTGAGTATAATACAGGATGTAACTCAGGATCAGTAATGTATGTACACAGTGACTGCACCAGCAGAATAGTGAGTGCGGCTCTGGAGTATAATACAGGATGTAACTCAGGATCAGTAATGTATGTACACAGTGACTGAACCAGCAGAATAGTGAGTGCAGCTCTAGAGTATAATACAGGATGTAACTCAGGATCAGTAATGTATGTACACAGTGACTGCACCCGCAGAATAGTGAGTGCAGCTCTAGAGTATAATACAAGATGTAACTCAGGATCAGTAATGTATGTACACAGAGACTGCACCAGCAGAATAGTGAGTGCAGCTCTGGAGTATAATACAGGAGGTAACTCAGGATCATTACAGGATCAGTAATGTAATGTATGTACACAGTGACTGCACCAGCAGAATAGTGAGTGCAGCTCTGGAGTATAATACAGGATGTAACTCAGGATCAGTAATGTAATGTATGTACACAGTGACTGCACCAGCAGAATAGTGAGTGCAGCTCTAGAGTATAATACAGGATGTAACTCAGGATCAGTAATGTATGTGCACAGAGACTGCACCAGCAGAATAGTGAGTGCAGCTCTGGAGTATATTACAGGATGTAACTCAGGATCAGTAAAGTAATGTATGTACACAGTGACTGCACCAGCAGAATAGTGAGTGCAGCTCTAGAGTATAATACAGGATGTAACTCAGGATCAGTAATTTATGTACATAGAGACTGCACCAGCAGAATAGTGAGTGCAGCTCTGGAGTATAATACAGGATGTAACTCAGGATCAGTACAGGATCAGTAATGCAATGTATGTACACAGTGACTGCACGAGCAGAATAGTGAGTGCAGCTCAAGAGTATAATACAGGATGTAACTCCGGATCAGTAATGTATGTACACAGAGACTGCACCAGCAGAATAGTGAGTGCAGCTCGGGAGTATAATACAGGATGTAACTCAGGATCAGTACAGGATCAGTAATGTAATGTATGTACACAGTGACTGCACCAGCAGAATAGTGAGTGCAGCTCTGGAGTATAATACTGGATGTAACTCAAGATCAGTACAGGATCAGTCATGTAATGTATGTACACAGTGACTGCACCAGCAGAATAGTGAGTGCAGCTCTTGAGTATAATACAGGATGTAACTCAGGATCAGTAATGTATGTACACAGTGACTGCACCAGCAGAATAGTGAGTGCGGCTCTGGAGTATAATACAGGATGTAACTCAGGATCAGTAATGTATGTACACAGTGACTGCACCAGCAGAATAGTGAGTGCAGCTCTAGAGTATAATACAGGATGTAACTCAGGATCAGTAATGTATGTACACAGTGACTGCACCCGCAGAATAGTGAGTGCAGCTCTAGAGTATAATACAAGATGTAACTCAGGATCAGTAATGTATGTGCACAGAGACTGCACCAGCAGAATAGTGAGTGCAGCTCTGGAGTATAATACAGGATGTAACTCAGGATCAGTACAGGATCAGTAATGTAATGTATGTACACAGTGACTGCACCAGCAGAATAGTGAGTGCAGCTCTGGAGTATAATACAGGAGGTAACTCAGGATCATTACAGGATCAGTAATGTAATGTATGTACACAGTGACTGCACCAGCAGAATAGTGAGTGCAGCTCTGGAGTATAATACAGGATGTAACTCAGGATCAGTAATGTAATGTATGTACACAGTGACTGCACCAGCAGAATAGTGAGTGCAGCTCTAGAGTATAATACAGGATGTAACTCAGGATCAGTAATGTATGTGCACAGAGACTGCACCAGCAGAATAGTGAGTGCAGCTCTGGAGTATATTACAGGATGTAACTCAGGATCAGTAAAGTAATGTATGTACACAGTGACTGCACCAGCAGAATAGTGAGTGCAGCTCTAGAGTATAATACAGGATGTAACTCAGGATCAGTAATTTATGTACATAGAGACTGCACCAGCAGAATAGTGAGTGCAGCTCTGGAGTATAATACAGGATGTAACTCAGGATCAGTAATGTATGTACACAGAGACTGCACCAGCGGAATAGTGAGTGCAGCTCTGGAGTATAATACAGGATGTAACTCAGGATCAGTACAGGATCAGTAATGTAATGTATGTACACAGTGACTGCACCAGCAGAATAGTGAGTGCAGCTCTGGAGTATAATACTGGATGTAACTCAGGATCAGTACAGGATCAGTCATGTAATGTATGTACACAGTGACTGCACCAGCAGAATAGTGAGTGCAGCTCTTGTGTATAATACAGGATGTAACTCAGGATCAATAATGTAATGTATGTACACAGTGACTGCACCAGCAGAATACTGAGTTCAGCTCTGGAGTATAATACAGGATATAACTCAGGATCAGTAATTTAATGTATGTGCACAGTGACTGCACCAGCAGAATAGTGACTGCAGCTCTAGAGTATAATACAGGATGTAACTCAGGATCAGTAATGTATGTACACAGTGACTGCACCAGCAGAATAGTGAGTTCAGCTCTGGAGTATAATACAGGATGTAACTCAGGATCAGTAATGTAATGTATGTACACAGTGGCTGCACCAGCAGAATAGTGAGATCAGCTCTGGAGTATAATACAGGATATAACTCAGGGTCAGTAATGTAATGTATGCACACAGTAACCGCACCAGCAGAATAGTGAGTGCAGCTCTGGAGTATAATACAGGATGTAACTCAGGATCAGTAATGTAATGTATGTACACAGTGACTCCACCAGCAGAATAGTGAGTGCAGCTCTGGAGTATAATACAGGATATAACTCAGGATCAGTACTGGATCAGTAATGTAATGTATGTACACAGTGACTGCACCAGCAGAATAGTGAGTGCAGCTCTAGAGTATAATACAGGATGTAACTCAGGATCAGTAATGTAATGTATGTACAAAGTGACAGCACCAGCAGAATAGTGATTGCTGCTCTGGAGTATAATACAGGATGTAACTCAGGATCAGTAATGTAATGTATATACATAGTGACTGCACCAGCAGAATAGTGAGTGCAACTCTGGAGTATAATACAGGATATAACTGAGGATCAGTAATGTAATGTATGTACACAGTGACTGCACCAGCAGAATAGTGCTTGCGACTCTGAAGTATAATACAGGATGGATCTCAGGATCAGTAATGTAATGTATATACATAGTGACTGCACCAGCAGAATAGTGACTGCAGCTCTAGAGTATAATACAGGATATAACTCAGGATCAGTAATGTAATGTATGTACACAGTGACTGCACCAGCAGAATAGTGATTGCAGCTCTGGAGTATAATACAGGATCAGTAATGTATGTACACAGTGACTGCACCAGCAGAATAGTGACTGCAGCTCTAGAGTATAATACTGGATATAACTCAGGATCAGTAATATAATGTATGTACACAATGACTCCACCAGCAGAATAGTGAGTGCAGCTCTGGAGTATAATACGGAATGTAACTCAGGATCAGTACAGGATCAGTAATTTAATGTATGTACACAGTGACTCCACCAGCAGAATAGTGAGTGCAGCTCTGGAGTATAATACAGGATGTAACTCAGGATCAGTACAGGATCAGTAATTTAATGTATGTACACAGTGACTGCACCAGCAGAATTGTGAGTGCTGCTCTGGAGTATAATACAGGATATAACTCAGGATCAATACAGGATATAACTCAGGATCAGTACAGGATCAGTAATGTAATGTATGTACACAGTGACTGCACCAGCAGAATAGTGAGTTCAGCTCTGGAGTATAATACAGGATGTAACTCAGGATCAGTAATGTAATGTATGCACACAGTAACCGCACCAGCAGAATAGTGAGTGCAGCTGTAGAGTATAATACAGGATGTAGCTCAGGATCAGTAATGTAATGTATGAACACAGTGACTGCACCAGCAGAATAGTGAGTGCAGCTCTGGAGTATAATACAGGATGTAACTCAGGATCAGTAATGTATATACACAGTGACTGCACCAGCAGAATAAGGAGTGCAGCTCTGGAGTATAATACAGGATGTAAATCAGGATCAGCACAGGATAAGTAAAGTAATGTATGTACACAGTGACTGCACCAGCAGAATAGTGACTGCAGCTCTAGAGTATAATACAGGATGTAACTCAGGATCAGTAATGTATGTACACAGTGACTGCACCAGCAGAATAGTGAGTGCAGCTCTGGGGTATAATACAGGATGCAACTCAGGATCAGTACAGGATCAGTAATGTAATGTATGTACACAGTGACTGCACCAGCAGAATAGTGACTGCAGCTCTAGAGTATAATACAGGATGTAACTCAGGATCAGTAATGTATGTACACAGTGACTGCACCAGCAGAATAGTGAGTGCAGCTCTGGGGTATAATACAGGATGCAACTCAGGATCAGTACAGGATCAGTAATGTAATGTATGTACACAGTGACTGCACCAGCAGAATAGTGAGTGCAGCTCTGGAGTATAATACAGGATGTAACTCGGGATCAGTACAGGATCAGTAATGTAATGTATGTACACAGTGACTCCACCAGCAGAATAGTGAGTGCAGCTCTGGAGTATAATACAGGAGGTAATTCAGTATCAGTACAGGATCAGTAATGTAATGTATGTACACAGTGACTGCACCAGCAGAATAGTGAGTGCAGCTCTGGGGTATAATACAGGATGTAACTCAGAATCAGTAATGTAATGTATATACATAGTGACTGCACCAGCAGAATAGTGACTGCAGCTCTAGAGTATAATACAGGATATAACTCAGGATCAGTAATGTAATGTATGTACACAGTGACTGCACCAGCAGAATAGTGATTGCAGCTCTGGAGTATAATACAGGATATAACTCAGGATCAGTAATGTAATGTATGTACACAGTGACTGCACCAGCAGAATAGTGAGTGCAGCTCTTGAGTATAATACAGGATATAACTCAGGATCAGTAATGTAATGTATGTACACAGTGACTGCACCAGCAGAATAGTGAGTGCAGCTCTGGAGTATAATACAGGATATAACTCAGGGTCAGTAATGTAATGTATGTACACAGTGACTGCACCAGCAGAATAGTGAGCGCAGCTCTGGAGTATAATACAGGATGTAACTCAGGATCAGTAATGTAATGTATGTACACAGTGACTCCACCAGAAGAATAGTGAGTGCAGCTCTGGAGTATAATACAGGATGTAACTCAGGATCAGTAATGTAATGTATGTACACAGTGACTGCACCAGCAGAATAGTGAGTGCAGCTCTAGAGTATAATACAGGATGTAACTCAGGATCAGTAATTTATGTACACAGAGAGTGCACCAGCAGAATAGTGAGTGCAGCTCTGGAGTATAATACAGGATGTAACTCAGGATCAGTACAGGATCAGTAATGCAATGTATGTACACAGTGACTGCACCAGCAGAATAGTGAGTGCAGCTCTGGAGTATAATACCGGAGGTAACTCAGGATCATTACAGGATCAGTAATGTAATGTATGTACACAGTGACTGCACCAGTAGAATAGTGAGTGCAGCTCTGGAGTATAATACACGATGTAACTCAGGATCAGTAATGTAATGTATGTACACAGTGACTGCACCAGCAGAATAGTGAGTGCAGCTCTAGAGTATAATACAGGATGTAACTCAGGATAAGTAATGTATGAACACAGAGACTGCACCAGCAGAATAGTGAGTGCAGCTCTGGAGTATAATACAGGATGTAACTCAGGATCAGTACAGGATCAGTCATGTAATGTATGTACACAGTGACTGCACCAGCAGAATAGTGAGTGCAGCTCTTGAGTATAATACAGGATGTAACTCAGGATCAGTAATGTAATGTATGTACACAGTGACGGCACCAGCAGAATAGTGAGTGCAGCTCTGGAGTATAATGCAGGATGTAACTCAATAGCAGTAATGTAATGTTTGTACACAGTGACTGCACCAGCAGAATAGTGACTGCAGCTCTGGAGTATAATACAGTAGGTAACTCAGGATCATTACAGAATCAGTAATGTAATGTATGTACTCAGTGACTGTACCAGCAGAATAGTGAGTGCAGCTCTGGAGTATAATACAGAATGTAACTCAGGATCAGTAATGTAATGTATGTACACAGTGACTGCACCAGCAGAATAGTGAGTGCAGCTCTAGAGTATAATACAGGATGTAACTCAGGATCAGTAATGTATGTACACAGAGACTGCACCAGCAGAATAGTGAGTGCAGCTCTGGAGTATATTACAGGAAGTAACTCAGGATCAGTAATGTAATGTATGTACACAGTGACTGCACCAGCAGAATAGTGAGTGCAGCTCTAGAGTATAATACAGGATGTAACTCAGGATTAGTAATTTATGTACACAGAGACTGCACCAGCAGAATAGTGAGTGCAGCTCTGGAGTATAATGCAGGATGTAACTCAGGATCAGTACAGGATCAGTAATGCAATGTATGTACACAGTGACTGCACCAGCAGAATAGTGAGTGCAGCTCTGGAGTATAATACAGGAGGTAACTCAGGATCATTACAGGATCAGTAATGTAATGTATGTACACAGTGACTGCACCAGCAGAATAGTGAGTGCAGCTCTGGAGTATAATACAGGATGTAACTCCGGATCAGTAATGTAATGTATGTACACAGTGACTGCACCAGCAGAATAGTGAGTGCAGCTCTAGAGTATAATACAGGATGTAACTCAGGCTCAATAATGTATGTACACAGAGACTGCACCAGCTGAATAGTGAGTGCAGCTCTGGAGTATAATACAGGATGTAACTCAGGATCAGTACAGGATCAGTAATGTAATGTATGTACACAGTGACTGCACCTGCAGAATAGTGAGTGCAGCTCTGGAGTATAATACAGGATGTAACTCAGGATCAGTAATGTAATGTATGTACACAGTGACTGCACCAGCAGAATAGTGAGTGCAGCTCTGGAGTATAATACAGGATGTAACTCAGGATCAGTAATGTATGTGTGGCACCCCAGGGGTCTGGTTTCCACAGTAACAAGCAATGTTATGTCTGAGAGCAGGTGGGAGGTCTCTTGGTCAGGCATCCTGTGCATGCCACACCTCCTGCCCAGTCCTGGGAGGGGAAGAACTTCCCCTATATAAACCTAGGGCTGAGGCAGGGTTAGTGAGTAGAGAAGAAGTAGAGACAGAGAAGAACAGCAGATATAGGAGAAGAACATCAGGAGCTCTGTGGGAGCAGTGCTACAAAGAGTCAGGGGCTGGCAGCTGCAGAGCTCGCCCTGACTGAGAAGATTTCTTACCGGACCCGGAGTCCGAGGCTGTGGGGACTAACTCCTACCCAGCAGCAGAATCCGTCAGGCAGGGGATTTCAGGTCCTCTGGCCAAGAAACCCGAAGGCACGGTCACACGCATGGGACCAGCACCGCCGTCGTGGAGCGGAAGCTACTAGAAGGCCCCGAGTCACCGGCCATACGGGTGAGCACCACACGGTACACTCAGGGACGTGGGCTACTTATACTCGCTTCTAGCAAGGTAGCCAGAAGAGTATCGTTAGTTTGGGAGGCCTACAACTCCGCCTGGCCAGGGGAGATCCCATCTGCTCAAGGACTGACCAGGCCCCAACCGCTAGCCAGTACTCCGGGAGGGTCTATCTTTGTCACCAGTAAAGACCCTGAACTACACCGTATCGTCTCTGAGTGATTCCTGCTACCCCCATCATCCACATCGGCTGCCCTGAGGCCATACCCCTCCCGTTGGGGGTTATACTATCACGCTGCACAATCCTACCACCGGCCTCAGCGGTCTGCCCTGCAGCAGCAGCTCCTTAGCTGTACTCAACGGGTGGCGTAGTCGTCCAACATCTACCGCTGATACAGCGCCACTTAGTCTGACTCCCTGGGCACGGACCGGATCACCGCCACGAGACTACAACCCTCAAAAGATCCGGCTCCGGGTAAGCTCCCGCGTGCGCAACGCAGCGCGACGCAGGCCCAGGGGCGCGTCAACTTTTGGCGTAGTCGGCAGGATTTCGTGCCCGCAACCACCGGGTACTGCGTGCCTGAAAAAGACTGTTCAAACTTACCTGTGGTGAAGATTCCCGCCATCCGGCGCCATCTTCCGCTTCCTTCCCGCCATCGGTGGAGTTTTCCCGCCATCCGGCGCCATCTTCGGCCTTCTTCCCGCCATACGTGGAGTTTTCCCGCCATTGGACGCCATCTTGTGGACGCCGCGCGGGAAGAAGAGGGGCGTGGACTCCGAAAGCGCGCGAGAACTGAAGCCCCGCCTCACATCCGGACGTTGCGTAAGGTCCTGGAAGGAGCCCAGCAGACGCCGACGTCACAGGAGCGCGACGGAAGGTCCTCAACCCTGATGATCCACTGCGGAGCCGCGGCCTACGGAAGAGGATCATTGCAAGGTAGGCCACGGTCCACTAGGGGGGAGAAGGATGTCGGATACGGAGGAGAGCTTCACCGCTTCAACCCCCGCCAGCGCCACCGCTGTTGCGGTCATGCCTTTCACCATGCCCTATATCCCGGGGGCAGCCTGGCTACCCCAGTACTCAGGGGAGTCACATACCCTGCATGACTTTAGAGAAAAGCTGGATAGCCTCTTCCAGGTGTACCCCCTCACAGAGGAGCAAAAAGTGAGCATCCTGGTGGCCCAATTAACCGGGGCAGCCCAAAGGGAGGTAAAGTCCTGGCCACCTGGGAGGAGGACTGTCGCAGAGATACTAACCCAGCTAACCGAGGAGGAGCTGCAGTACTACCAATACGAGGAAAGCCAAGAGGACCCGGACGGGTCTGAGGACTACCCTCAGGAGGGAGCACAAAGAGGACATAGCTACTGAAGGGAAGTAGCGTGAATAAAGCGCTGTACATAGTTACCCGTTAGGGTACAAGGACTGCTGCTAATTAAAATATGGTCCCCGTTGGGATTAGTGAATTGTTCCCCATGTGTCCCTATCCCTTACCAGGCTGAGGACTGTGAGCAGCCATCCCCTATCCCTTACCAGGCTGAGGACTGTGAGCAGCCAATCCTTATCCCCACTGGCCGAGGACTGAGAGCGGCCATATCCTGTAAATAATTATGTGTTTCTAGTAATTTATAGGAGTCCTTGGTGGATTTACCGGGAATCCTTTGTACAGTTAGTGGAGCGTAACCCAGGATGGACTAAAAGACTGTTAAGGACTCGGGGCAGGACAGACCCCTACCTGGTTACGTCTCCCTGTTTTGGTGAAATGGACACCTTTGTTTCCTTCAAAGACTGCACCCGGTTGCGGACACGCCGTAACCATCTTTATGTGTTTTCTTTATTGTACTGTTTCTGTTTTTACTTGTTATGTTTTACAAAAAAATATGTTTAGTCCCGGAGTACTAAATTTCACTAGGGGGGAATGTGGCACCCCAGGGGTCTGGTTTCCACAGTAACAAGCAATGTTATGTCTGAGAGCAGGTGGGAGGTCTCTTGGTCAGGGATCCTGTGCATGCCACACCTCCTGCCCAGTCCTGGGAGGGGAAGAACTTCCCCTATATAAACCTAGGGCTGAGGCAGGGTTAGTGAGTAGAGAAGAAGTAGAGACAGAGAAGAGCAGCAGATATAGGAGAAGAACATCAGGAGCTCTGTGGGAGCAGTGCTACAAAGAGTCAGGGGCTGGCAGCTGCAGAGCTCGCCCTGACTGAGAAGATTTCTTACCGGACCCGGAGTCCGAGGCTGTGGGGACTAACTCCTACCCAGCAGCAGAATCCGTCAGGCAGGGGATTCCAGGTCCTCTGGCCAAGAAACCCGAAGGCACGGTCACACGCATGGGACCAGCACCGCCGTCGTGGAGCGGAAGCTACTAGAAGGCCCCGAGTCACCGGCCATACGGGTGAGCACCACACGGTACACTCAGGGACGTGGGCTACTTATACTCGCTTCTAGCAAGGTAGCCAGAAGAGTATCGTTAGTTTGGGAGGCCTACAACTCCGCCTGGCCAGGGGAGATCCCATCTGCTCAAGGACTGACCAGGCCCCAACCGCTGGCCAGTACTCCGGGAGGGTCTATCTTTGTCACCAGTAAAGACCCTGAACTACACCGCATCGTCTCTGAGTGGTTCCTGCTACCCCCATCATCCACGTCGGCTGCCCTGAGGCCATACCCCTCCCGTTGGGGGTTATACTATCACGCTGCACAATCCTACCACCGGCCTCAGCGGTCTGCCCTGCAGCAGCAGCTCCTTAGCTGTACTCAACGGGTGGCGTAGTCGTCCAACATCTACCGCTGATACAGCGCCACTTAGTCTGACTCCCTGGGCACGGACCGGATCACCGCCACGAGACTACAACCCTCAAAAGATCCGGCTCCGGGTAAGCTCCCGCGTGCGCAACGCAGCGCGACGCAGGCCCAGGGGCGCGTCATATGTACACAGAGACTGCACCAGCAGAATAGTGAGTGCAGCTCGGGAGTATAATACAGGATGTAACTCAGGATCAGTACAGGATCAGTAATGTAATGTATGTACACAGTGACTGCACCAGCAGAATAGTGAGTGCAGCTCTGGAGTATAATACTGGATGTAACTCAGGATCAGTACAGGATCAGTCATGTAATGTATGTACACAGTGACTGCACCAGCAGAATAGTGAGTGCAGCTCTTGAGTATAATACAGGATGTAACTCAGGATCAGTAATGTAATGTATGTACACAGTGACTGCACCAGCAGAATAGTGAGTGCGGCTCTGGAGTATAATACAGGATGTAACTCAGGAACAGTAATGTTATTGTACACAGTGACTGCACCAGCAGAATAGTGAGTGCAGCTCTGGAGTATAAGACAGGATGTAACTTAGGATCAGTACAGGATCAGGAATTTAATGTATGTACACAGTGACTGCACCAGCAGAATAGTGAGTGCAGCTCTGGAGTATAATACAGGAGGTAACTCAGGATCATTACAGGATCAGTAATGTAATGTATGTACACAGTGACTGCACCAGCAGAATAGCGAGTGCAGCTCTAGAGTATAATACAGGATGTAACTCAGGATCAGTAATGTAATGTATGTACACAGTGACTGCACCCGCAGAATAGTGAGTGCAGCTCTAGAGTATAATACAAGATGTAACTCAGGATCAGTAATGTATGTACACAGAGACTGCACCAGCAGAATAGTGAGTGCAGCTCTGGAGTATAATACAGGAGGTAACTCGGGATCATTACAGGATCAGTAATGTAATGTATGTACACAGTGACTGCACCAGCAGAATAGTGAGTGCAGCTCTGGAGTATAATACAGGATGTAACTCAGGATCAGTAATGTATGTGCACAGAGACTGCACCAGCAGAATAGTGAGTGCAGCTCTGGAGTATATTACAGGATGTAACTCAGGATCAGTAATGTAATGTATGTACACAGTGACTGCACCAGCAGAATAGTGAGTGCAGCTCTAGAGTATAATACAGGATGTAACTCAGGATCAGTAATTTATGTACACAGAGACTGCACCAGCAGAATAGTGAGTGCAGCTCTGGAGTATAATACAGGATGTAACGCAAGATCAGTACAGGATCAGTAATGCAATGTATGTACACAGTGACTGCACGAGCAGAATAGTGAGTGCAGCTCTGGAGTATAATACAGGAGGTAACTCAGGATCATAACAGAATCAGTAATGTATGTACACAGTGACTGCACCAGCAGAATAGTGAGTTCAGCTCTGGAGTATAATACAGGATGTAACTCAGGATCAGTAATGTAATGTATGTACACATTGACTGCACCAGCAGAATAGTGAGTGCAGCTCTAGAGTATAATACAGGATGTAACTCAGGATCAGTAATGTATGTACACAGAGACTGCACCAGCAGAATAGTGAGTGCAGCTCTGGAGTATAATACAGGATGTAACTCAGGATCAGTACAGGATCAGTAATGTAATGTATGTACACAGTGACTGCACCAGCAGAATAGTGAGTGCAGCTCTGGAGTATAATACAGGATGTAACTCAGGATCAGTAATGTATGTACACAGAGACTGCACCAGCGGAATAGTGAGTGCAGCTCTGGAGTATAATACAGGATGTAACTCAGGATCAGTACAGGATCAGTAATGTAATGTATGTACACAGTGACTGCACCAGCAGAATAGTGAGTGCAGCTCTGGAGTATAATACTGGATGTAACTCAGGATCAGTACAGGATCAGTCATGTAATGTATGCACACAGTGACTGCACCAGCAGAATAGTGAGTGCAGCTCTTGTGTATAATACAGGATGTAACTCAGGATCAATAATGTAATGTATGTACACAGTGACTGCACCAGCAGAATAGTGAGTTCAGCTCTGGAGTATAATACAGGATGTAACTCAGGATCAGTAATGTAATGTATATACATAGTGACTGCACCAGCAGAATAGTGAGTGCAGCTCTGGAGTATAATACAGGATGTAACTCAGGATCAGTACAGGATCAGTAATGTAATGTATGTACACAGTGACTGCACCAGCAGAATAGTGAGTGCAGCTCTGGAGTATAATACAGGATGTAACTCAGGATCAGTAATGTAATGTATGTACACAGTGACTGCACCAGCAGAATAGTGAGTTCAGCTCTGGACTATAATACAGGCTGTAACTCAGGATCAGTAATGTAATGTATGTACACAGTGACTGCACCAGCAGAACAGTGAGTGCAGCTCTGGAGTATAATACAGGATATAACTCAGGATCAGTAATGTAATGTATGTGCACAGTGACTGCACCAGCAGAATAGTGACTGCAGCTCTAGAGTATAATACAGGATGTAACTCAGGATCAGTAATGTAATGTATGTACACAGTGACTGCACCAGCAGAATAGTGAGTTCAGCTCTGGAGTATAATACAAGATGTAACTCAGGATCAGTAATGTAATGTATGTACACAGTGGCTGCACCAGCAGAATAGTGAGTTCAGCTCTGGAGTATAATACAGGATATAACTCAGGATCAGTAATGTAATGTATGTACACAGTGACTGCACCAGCAGAATAGTGAGTTCAGCTCTGGAGTATAATACAGGATGTAACTCAGGATCAGTAATGTAATGTATGTACACAGTGACTGCACCAGCAGAATAGTGAGTGCAGCTCTGGAGTATAATACAGGAGGTAACTCAGGATCATTACAGGATCAGTAATGTAATGTATGTACACAGTGACTGCATCAGCAGAATAGCGAGTGCAGCTCTAGAGTATAATACAGGATGTAACTCAGGATCAGTAATGTAATGTATGTACACAGTGACTGCACCCGCAGAATAGTGGGTGCAGCTCTAGAGTATAATACAAGATGTAACTCAGGATCAGTAATGTATGTACACAGAGACTGCACCAGCAGAATAGTGAGTGCAGCTCTGGAGTATAATACAGGAGGTAACTCAGGATCATTACAGGATCAATAATGTAATGTATGTACACAGTGACTGCACCAGCAGAATAGTGAGTGCAGCTCTGGAGTATAATACAGGATGTAACTCAGGATCAGTAATGTAATGTATGTACACAGTGACTGCACCAGCAGAATAGTGAGTGCAGCTCTAGAGTATAATACAGGATGTAACTCAGGATCAGTAATGTATGTGCACAGAGACTGCACCAGCAGAATAGTGAGTGCAGCTCTGGAGTATATTACAGGATGTAACTCAGGATCAGTAATGTAATGTATGTACACAGTGACTGCACCAGCAGAATAGTGAGTGCAGCTCTAGAGTATAATACAGGATGTAACTCAGGATCAGTAATTTATGTACACAGAGACTGCACCAGCAGAATAGTGAGTGCAGCACTGGAGTATAATACAGGATGTAACGCAAGATCAGTACAGGATCAGTAATGCAATGTATGTACACAGTGACTGCACGAGCAGAATAGTGAGTGCAGCTCTGGAGTATAATACAGGAGGTAACTCAGGATCATAACAGAATCAGTAATGTATGTACACAGTGACTGCACCAGCAGAATAGTGAGTTCAGCTCTGGAGTATAATACAGGATGTAACTCAGGATCAGTAATGTAATGTATGTACACATGGACTGCACCAGCAGAATAGTGAGTGCAGCTCTAGAGTATAATACAGGATGTAACTCAGGATCAGTAATGTATGTACACAGAGACTGCACCAGCAGAATAGTGAGTGCAGCTCTGGAGTATAATACAGGATGTAACTCAGGATCAGTACAGGATCAGTAATGTAATGTATGTACACAGTGACTGCACCAAGAGAATAGTGAGTGCAGCTCTGGAGTATAATACAGGATGTAACTCAGGATCAGTAATGTATGTACACAGAGACTGCACCAGCGGAATAGTGAGTGCAGCTCTGGAGTATAATACAGGATGTAACTCAGGATCAGTACAGGATCAGTAATGTAATGTATGTACACAGTGACTGCACCAGCAGAATAGTGAGTGCAGCTCTGGAGTATAATACTGGATGTAACTCAGGATCAGTACAGGATCAGTCATGTAATGTATGTACACAGTGACTGCACCAGCAGAATAGTGAGTGCAGCTCTTGTGTATAATACAGGATGTAACTCAGGATCAATAATGTAATGTATGTACACAGTGACTGCACCAGCAGAATAGTAAGTTCAGCTCTGGAGTATAATACAGGATGTAACTCAGGATCAGTAATGTAATGTATATACATAGTGACTGCACCAGCAGAATAGTGAGTGCAGCTCTGGAGTATAATACAGGATGTAACTCAGGATCAGTACAGGATCAGTAATGTAATGTATGTACACAGTGACTGCACCAGCAGAATAGTGAGTGCAGCTCTGGAGTATAATACAGGATGTAACTCAGGATCAGTAATGTAATGTATGTACACAGTGACTGCACCAGCAGAATAGTGAGTTCAGCTCTGGACTATAATACAGGATGTAACTCAGGATCAGTAATGTAATGTATGTACACAGTGACTGCACCAGCAGAACAGTGAGTGCAGCTCTGGAGTATAATACAGGATATAACTCAGGATCAGTAATGTAATGTATGTGCACAGTGACTGCACCAGCAGAATAGTGACTGCAGCTCTAGAGTATAATACAGGATGTAACTCAGGATCAGTAATGTAATGTATGTACACAGTGACTGCACCAGCAGAATAGTGAGTTCAGCTCTGGAGTATAATACAAGATGTAACTCAGGATCAGTAATGTAATGTATGTACACAGTGGCTGCACCAGCAGAATAGTGAGTTCAGCTCTGGAGTATAATACAGGATATAACTCAGGATCAGTAATGTAATGTATGTACACAGTGACTGCACCAGCAGAATAGTGAGTTCAGCTCTGGAGTATAATACAGGATGTAACTCAGGATCAGTAATGTAATGTATGTACACAGTGACTGCACCAGCAGAATAGTGAGTGCAGCTCTGGAGTATAATACAGGAGGTAACTCAGGATCATTACAGGATCAGTAATGTAATGTATGTACACAGTGACTGCACCAGCAGAATAGCGAGTGCAGCTCTAGAGTATAATACAGAATGTAACTCAGGATCAGTAATGTAATGTATGTACACAGTGACTGCACCCGCAGAATAGTGAGTGCAGCTCTAGAGTATAATACAAGATGTAACTCAGGATCAGTAATTTATGTACACAGAGACTGCACCAGCAGAATAGTGAGTGCAGCTCTGGAGTATAATACAGGATGTATCTCAGGATCAGTACAGGATCAGTAATGCAATGTATGTACACAGTGACTGCACCAGCAGAATAGTGAGTGCAGCTCTGGAGTATAATACAGGAGGTAACTCAGGATCATTACAGGATAAGTAATGTAATGTATGTACACAGTGACTGCACCAGCAGAATAGTGAGTGCAGCTCTGTAGTATAATACAGGATGTAACTCAGGATCAGTAATGTAATGGAAGTACACAGTGACTGCACCAGCAGAATAGTGAGTGCAGCTCTAGAGTATAATACAGGATGTAACTCAGGATCAGTAATGTAATGTATGTACACAGTGACTGCACCAGAAGAATAGTGAGTGCAGCTCTGGAGTATAATACAGGATGTAACTCAGGATCAGTAATGTATGTGCACAGAGACTGCACCAGCAGAATAGTGAGTGCAGCTCTGGAGTATATTACAGGATGTAACTCAGGATCAGTAATGTAATGTATGTACACAGTGACTGCACCAGCAGAATAGTGAGTGCAGCTCTAGAGTATAATACAGGATGTAACTCAGGATCAGTAATTTATGTACACAGAGACTGCACCAGCAGAATAGTGAGTGCAGCTCTGGAGTATAATACAGGATGTATCTCAGGATCAGTACAGGATCAGTAATGCAATGTATGTACACAGTGACTGCACGAGCAGAATAGTGAGTGCAGCTCTGGAGTATAATACAGGAGGTAACTCAGGATCATAACAGGATCAGTAATGTAATGTATGTACACAGTGACTGCACCAGCAGAATAGTGAGTGCAGCTCTGGAGTATAATACAGGATGTAACTCAGGATCAGTAATGTAATGTATGTACACATTGACTGCACCAGCAGAATAGTGAGTGCAGCTCTGGAGTATAATACAGGATGTAACTCAGGATCAGTACAGGATCAGTAATGTAATGTATGTACACAGTGACTGCACCAGCAGAATAGTGAGTGCAGCTCTGGAGTATAATGCTGGATGTAACTCAGGATCAGTCATGTAATGTATGTACACAGTGACTGCACCAGCAGAATAGTGAGTGCAGCTCTTGTGTATAATCGAGGATGTAACTCAGGATCAATAATGTAATGTATGTACACAGTGACTGCACCAGCAGAATAGTGAGTTCAGCTCTGGAGTATAATACAGGATGTAACTCAGGATCAGTAATGTAATGTATATACATAGTGACTGCACCAGCAGAATAGTGAGTGCAGCTCTGGAGTATAATACAGGATGTAACTCAGGATCAGTACAGGATCAGTAATGTAATGTATGTACACAGTGACTGCACCAGCAGAATAGTGAGTGCAGCTCTGGAGTATAATACTGGATGTAACTCAGAATCAGTACAGGATCAGTCATGTAATGTATGTACACAGTGACTGCACCAGCAGAATAGTGAGTGCAGCTCTGGAGTATAATACAGGATGTAACTCAGGATCAGTAATGTAATGTATGTACACAGTGACTGCACCAGCAGAATAGTGAGTGCAGCTCTGGAGTATAATACAGGATGTAACTCAGGATCAGTAATGTAATGTATGTACACAGTGACTGCACCAGCAGAATAGTGAGTGCAGCTCTGGAGTATAATACAGGATATAACTCAGGAACAGTAATGTAATGTATCTGCACAGTGACTGCACCAGCAGAATAGTGACTGCAGCTCTAGAGTATAATACAGGATGTAACTCAGGATCAGTAATGTAATGTATGTACACAGTGACTGCACCAGCAGAATAGTGAGTTCAGCTCTGGAGTATAATACAGGATGTAACTCAGGATCAGTAATGTAATGTATGTACACAGTGGCTGCACCAGCAGAATAGTGAGTTCAGCTCTGGAGTATAATACAGGATATAACTCAGGGTCAGTAATGTAATGTATGCACACAGTAACCGCACCAGCAGAATAGTGAGTGCAGCTCTGGAGTATAATACAGGATATAACTCAGGATCAGTACTGGATCAGTAATGTAATGTATGTACACAGTGACTGCACCAGCAGAATAGTGAGTGCAGCTCTAGAGTATAATACAGGATGTAACTCAGGATCAGTAATGTAATGTATGTACAAAGTGACTGCACCAGCAGAATAGTGATTGCTGCTCTGGAGTATAATACAGGATGTAACTCAGGATCAGTAATGTAATGTATATTCATAGTGACTGCACCAGCAGAATAGTGAGTGCAACTCTGGAGTATAATACAGGATGTAACTCAGGATCAGTACTGGATCAGTAATGTAATGTATGTACACAGTGACTGCACCAGCAGAATAGTGTTTGCGGCTCTGAAGTATAATACAGGATGGAACTCAGGATCAGTAATGTAATGTATATACATAGTGACTGCACCAGCAGAATAGTGACTGCAGCTCTAGTGTATAATACAGGATATAACTCAGGATCAGTAATGTAATGTATGTACACAGTGACTGCACCAGCAGAATAGTGATTGCAGCTCTGGAGTATAATACAGGATATAACTCAGGATCAGTAATGTAATGTATGTACACAGTGACTGCACCAGCAGAATAGTGACTGCAGCTCTAGAGTATAATAGAGGATATAACTCAGGATCAGTAATGTAATGTATGTACACAGTGACTCCACCAGCAGAATAGTGAGTGCAGCTCTGGAGTATAATACGGAATGTAACTCAGGATCAGTACAGGATCAGTAATTTAATGTATGTACACAGTGACTCCACCAGCAGAATAGTGAGTGCAGCTCTGGAGTATAATACAGGATGTAACTCAGGATCAGTACAGGATCAGTAATGTAATGTATGTACACAGTGACTCCACCAGCAGAATAGTGAGTGCAGCTCTGGAGTATAATACGGAATGTAACTCAGGATCAGTACAGGATCAGTAATTTAATGTATGTACACAGTGACTCCACCAGCAGAATAGTGAGTGCAGCTCTGGAGTATAATACAGGATGTAACTCAGGATCAGTACAGGATCAGTAATGTAATGTATGTACACAGTGACTGCACCAGCAGAATAGTGAGTGCTGCTCTGGAGTATAATACAGGATGTAACTCAGGATCAGTACAGGATCAGTAATGTAATGTATTTACACAGTGACTGCACCAGCAGAATAGTGAGTTCAGCTCTGGAGTATAATACGGGATGTAACTCAGGATCAGTAATGTAATGTATGTACATAGTGACTGCACCAGCAGAATAGTGAGTGCAGCTCTGGAGTATAATACAGGATATAACTCAGGATCAGTACAGGATCAGTAATGTATTGTATGTACACAGTGACTGCACCAGCAGAATAGTGAGTTCAGCTCTGGAGTATAATACGGGATGTAACTCAGGATCAGTAATGTAATGTATGTACACAGTGACTGCACCAGCAGAATAGTGAGTGCAGCTCTGGAGTATAATACAGGATATAACTCAGGGTCAGTAATGTAATGTATGCACACAGTAACCGCACCAGCAGAATAGTGAGTGCAGCTCTGGAGTATAATACAGGATGTAACTCAGGATCAGTAATGTAATGTATGTACACAGTGACTGCACCAGTAGAATAGTGATTGCAGCTCTAGAGTATAATACAGGATATAACTCAAGATCAGTAATGTAATGTATGTACACAGTGACTGCACCAGCAGAATAGTGAGTGCAGCTCTGGAGTATAATACAGGATATAACTCAGGATCAGTAATGTAATGTATGTACACAGTGACTGCACCAGCAGAATAGTGAGGTCAGCTCTGTAGTATAATACAGGATTTAACTCAGGATCAGTAATGTATATACACAGTGACTGCACCAGCAGAATAAGGAGTGCAGCTCTGGAGTATAATACAGGATGTAACTCAGGATCAGCACAGGATAAGTAAAGTAATGTATGTACACAGTGACTGCACCAGCAGAATAGTGACTGCAGCTCTAGAGTATAATACAGGATGTAACTCAGGATCAGTAATGTAATGTATGTACACAGTGACTGCACCAGCAGAATAGTGAGTGCAGCGCTGGGGTATAATACAGGATGCAACTCAGGATCAGTACAGGATCAGTAATGTAATGTATGTACACAGTGACTGCACCAGCAGAATAGTGAGTGCAGCTCTGGAGTATAATACAGGATGTAACTCGGGATCAGTAATGTAATGTATGTACACAGTGACTCCACCAGCAGAATAGTGAGTGCAGCTCTGGAGTATAATACAGGAGGTAATTCAGGATCAGTACAGGATCAGTAATGTAATGTATGTACACAGTGACTGCACCAGCAGAATAGTGACTGCAGCTCTAGAGTATAATACAGGATGTAACTCAGGATCAGTAATGTAATGTATGTACACAGTGACTGCACCAGCAGAATAGTGAGTTCAGCTCTGGAGTATAATACAGGATGTAACTCATGATCAGTAATGTAATGTATGTACACAGTGGCTGCACCAGCAGAATAGTGAGTTCAGCTCTGGAGTATAATACAGGATATAACTCAGGATCAGTAATGTAATGTATGTACACAGTGACTGCACCAGTAGAATAGTGAGTTCAGCTCTGGAGTATAATACAGGATGTAACTCAGGATCAGTAATGTAATGTATGTACACATTGACTGCACTAGCAGAATAGTGAGTGCAGCTCTGGAGTATAATACAGGAGGTAACTCAGGATCATTACAGGATCAGTAATGTAATGTATGTACACAGTGACTGCACCAGCAGAATAGCGAGTGCAGCTCTAGAGTATAATACAGGATGTAACTCAGGATCAGTAATGTAATGTATGTACACGGTGACTGCACCCGCAGAATAGTGAGTGCAGCTCTAGAGTATAATACAAGATGTAACTCAGGATCAGTAATGTATGTACACAGAGACTGCACCAGCAGAATAGTGAGTGCAGCTCTGGAGTATAATAAAGGAGGTAACTCAGGATCATAACAGGATCAGTAATGTAATGTATGTACACAGTGACTGCACCAGCAGAATAGTGAGTGCAGCTCTAGAGTATAATACAGGATGTAACTCAGGATCAGTAATGTATGTGCACAGAGACTGCACCAGCAGAATAGTGAGTGCAGCTCTGGAGTATATTACAGGATGTAACTCAGGATCAGTAATGTAATGTATGTACACAGTGACTGCACCAGCAGAATAGTGAGTGCAGCTCTAGAGTATAATACAGGATGTAACTCAGGATCAGTAATTTATGTACACACAGACTGCACCAGCAGAATAGTGAGTGCAGCTCTGGAGTATAATACAGGATGTAACTCAGGATCAGTACAGGATCAGTAATGCAATGTATGTACACAGTGACTGCACCAGCAGAATAGTGAGTGCAGCTCTGGAGTATAATACAGGATGTAACTCAGGATCAATAATGTAATGTATGTACACATTGACTGCACCAGCAGAATAGTGAGTGCAGCTCTAGAGTATACTACAGGATGTAACTCAGGATCAGTAATGTATGTACACAGAGACTGCACCAGCAGAATAGTGAGTGCAGCTCTGGAGTATAATACAGGATGTAACTCAGGATCAGTACAGGATCAGTAATGTATGTACACAGTTACTGCATCAGCAGAATAGTGAGTGCAGCTCTGGAGTATAATACAGGATGTAACTCAGGATCAGTAATGTATGTACACAGAGACTGCACCAGCGGAATAGTGAGTGCAGCTCTGGAGTATAATACAGGATGTAACTCAGGATCAGTACAGGATCAGTAATGTAATGTATGTACACAGTGACTGCACCAGCAGAATAGTGAGTGCAGCTCTGGAGTATAATACTGGATGTAACTCAGGATCAGTCATGTAATGTATGTACACAGTGACTGCACCAGCAGAATAGTGAGTGCAGCTCTTGTGTATAATACAGGATGTAACTCAGGATCAATAATGTAATGTATGTACACAGTGACTCCACCAGCAGAATAGTGAGTTCAGCTCTGGAGTATAATACAGGATGTAACTCAGGATCAGTAATGTAATGTATATACATAGTGACTGCACCAGCAGAATAGTGAGTGCAGCTCTAGAGTATAATACAGGATGTAACTCAGGATCAGTAATGTATGTGCACAGAGACTGCACCAGCAGAATAGTGAGTGCAGCTCTGGAGTATATTACAGGATGTAACTCAGGATCAGTAATTTAATGTATGTACACAGTGACTGCACCAGCAGAATAGTGAGTGCAGCTCTAGAGTATAATTCAGGATGTAACTCAGGATCAGTAATTTATGTACACAGAGACTGCACCAGCAGAATAGTGAGTGCAGCTCTGGAGTATAATACAGGATGTAACTCAGGATCAGTACAGGATCAGTAATGCAATGTATGTACACAGTGACTGCACGAGCAGAATAGTGAGTGCAGCTCTGGAGTATAATACAGGAGGTAACTCAGGATCAGTAATGTAATGTATGTACACATTGACTGCACCAGCAGAATAGTGAGTGCAGCTCTAGAGTATAATACAGGATGTAACTCAGGATCAGTAATGTATGTACACAGAGACTGCACCAGCAGAATAGTGAGTGCAGCTCTGGAGTATAATACAGGATGTAACTCAGGATCAGTACAGGATCAGTAATGTAATGTATGTACACAGTGACTGCATCAGCAGAATAGTGAGTGCAGCACTGGAGTATAATACAGGATGTAACTCAGGATCAGTAATGTATGTACACAGAGACTGCACCAGCGGAATAGTGAGTGCAGCTCTGGAGTATAATACTGGATGTAACTCAGGATCAGTCATGTAATGTATGTACACAGTGACTGCACCAGCAGAATAGTGAGTGCAGCTCTTGTGTATAATACAGGATGTAACTCAGGATCAATAATGTAATGTATGTACACAGTGACTCCACCAGCAGAATAGTGAGTTCAGCTCTGGAGTATAATACAGGATGTAACTCAGGATCAGTAATGTAATGTATATACATAGTGACTGCACCAGCAGAATAGTGAGTGCAGCTCTGGAGTATAATACAGGATGTAACTCAGGATCAGTACAGGATCAGTAATGTAATGTATGTACACAGTGAGTGCACCAGCAGAATAGTGAGTGCAGCTCTGGAGTATAATACTGGATGTAACTCAGGATCAGTACAGGATCAGTCATGTAATGTATGTACACAGTGACTGCACTAGCAGAATAGTGAGCGCAGCTCTGGAGTATAATACAGAAGGTAACTCAGGATCGGTAATGTATGTACAGAGTGACTGCATCAGCAGAATAGTGAGTGCAGCTCTGGAGTATAATACTGGATGTAACTCAGGATCAGTAATGTAATGTATGTACACAGTGACTGCATCAGCAGAATAGTGAGTGCAGCTCTGGAGTATAATACAGAAGGTAACTTAGGATCGGTAATGTATGTACAGAGTGACTGTACGAGCAGAATAGTGAGCGCAGCTCTGGAGTATAATACAGGATATAACTCAGGGTCAGTAATGTAATGTATGCACACAGTAACCGCACCAGCAGAATAGTGAGTGCAGCTCTGGAGTATAATACAGGATGCAACTCAGGATCAGTACTGGATCAGTAATGTAATGTATGTACACAGTGACTGCACCAGCAGAATAGTGAGTGCAGCTCTGGAGTATAATACAGGATATAACTCAGGATGAGTACTGGATCAGTAATGTAATGTATGTACACAGTGACTGCACCAGCAGAATAGTGAGTGCAGCTCTAGAGTATAATACAGGATGTAACTCAGGATCAGTAATGTAATGTATGTACACAGTGACTGCACCAGCAGAATAGTGATTGCGGCTCTGAAGTATAATACAGGATGGAACTCAGGATCAGTAATGTAATGTATATACATAGTGACTGCACCAGCAGAATAGTGACTGCAGCTCTAGAGTATAATACAGGATATAACTCAGGATCAGTAATGTAATGTATGTACACAGTGACTGCACCAGCAGAATAGTGATTGCAGCTCTGGATTATAATACAGGATATAACTCAGGATCAGTAATGTAATGTATGTACACAGTGACTGCACCAGCAGAATAGTGAGTTCAGCTCTGGAGTATAATACAGGATGTAACTCATGATCAGTAATGTAATGTATGTACACAGTGGCTGCACCAGCAGAATAGTGAGTTCAGCTCTGGAGTATAATACAGGATATAACTCAGGATCAGTAATGTAATGTATGTACACAGTGACTGCACCAGTAGAATAGTGAGTTCAGCTCTGGAGTATAATACAGGATGTAACTCAGGATCAGTAATGTAATGTATGTACACATTGACTGCACTAGCAGAATAGTGAGTGCAGCTCTGGAGTATAATACAGGAGGTAACTCAGGATCATTACAGGATCAGTAATGTAATGTATGTACACAGTGACTGCACCAGCAGAATAGCGAGTGCAGCTCTAGAGTATAATACAGGATGTAACTCAGGATCAGTAATGTAATGTATGTACACGGTGACTGCACCCGCAGAATAGTGAGTGCAGCTCTAGAGTATAATACAAGATGTAACTCAGGATCAGTAATGTATGTACACAGAGACTGCACCAGCAGAATAGTGAGTGCAGCTCTGGAGTATAATAAAGGAGGTAACTCAGGATCATAACAGGATCAGTAATGTAATGTATGTACACAGTGACTGCACCAGCAGAATAGTGAGTGCAGCTCTAGAGTATAATACAGGATGTAACTCAGGATCAGTAATGTATGTGCACAGAGACTGCACCAGCAGAATAGTGAGTGCAGCTCTGGAGTATATTACAGGATGTAACTCAGGATCAGTAATGTAATGTATGTACACAGTGACTGCACCAGCAGAATAGTGAGTGCAGCTCTAGAGTATAATACAGGATGTAACTCAGGATCAGTAATTTATGTACACACAGACTGCACCAGCAGAATAGTGAGTGCAGCTCTGGAGTATAATACAGGATGTAACTCAGGATCAGTACAGGATCAGTAATGCAATGTATGTACACAGTGACTGCACCAGCAGAATAGTGAGTGCAGCTCTGGAGTATAATACAGGAGGTAACTCAGGATCATAACAGGATTAGTAATGTAATGTATGTACACAGTGACTGCACCAGCAGAATAGATAGTGCAGCTCTGGAGTATAATACAGGATGTAACTCAGGATCAATAATGTAATGTATGTACACATTGACTGCACCAGCAGAATAGTGAGTGCAGCTCTAGAGTATACTACAGGATGTAACTCAGGATCAGTAATGTATGTACACAGAGACTGCACCAGCAGAATAGTGAGTGCAGCTCTGGAGTATAATACAGGATGTAACTCAGGATCAGTACAGGATCAGTAATGTATGTACACAGTTACTGCATCAGCAGAATAGTGAGTGCAGCTCTGGAGTATAATACAGGATGTAACTCAGGATCAGTAATGTATGTACACAGAGACTGCACCAGCGGAATAGTGAGTGCAGCTCTGGAGTATAATACAGGATGTAACTCAGGATCAGTACAGGATCAGTAATGTAATGTATGTACACAGTGACTGCACCAGCAGAATAGTGAGTGCAGCTCTGGAGTATAATACTGGATGTAACTCAGGATCAGTCATGTAATGTATGTACACAGTGACTGCACCAGCAGAATAGTGAGTGCAGCTCTTGTGTATAATACAGGATGTAACTCAGGATCAATAATGTAATGTATGTACACAGTGACTCCACCAGCAGAATAGTGAGTTCAGCTCTGGAGTATAATACAGGATGTAACTCAGGATCAGTAATGTAATGTATATACATAGTGACTGCACCAGCAGAATAGTGAGTGCAGCTCTAGAGTATAATACAGGATGTAACTCAGGATCAGTAATGTATGTGCACAGAGACTGCACCAGCAGAATAGTGAGTGCAGCTCTGGAGTATATTACAGGATGTAACTCAGGATCAGTAATTTAATGTATGTACACAGTGACTGCACCAGCAGAATAGTGAGTGCAGCTCTAGAGTATAATTCAGGATGTAACTCAGGATCAGTAATTTATGTACACAGAGACTGCACCAGCAGAATAGTGAGTGCAGCTCTGGAGTATAATACAGGATGTAACTCAGGATCAGTACAGGATCAGTAATGCAATGTATGTACACAGTGACTGCACGAGCAGAATAGTGAGTGCAGCTCTGGAGTATTATACAGGAGGTAACTCAGGATCAGTAATGTAATGTATGTACACATTGACTGCACCAGCAGAATAGTGAGTGCAGCTCTAGAGTATAATACAGGATGTAACTCAGGATCAGTAATGTATGTACACAGAGACTGCACCAGCAGAATAGTGAGTGCAGCTCTGGAGTATAATACAGGATGTAACTCAGGATCAGTACAGGATCAGTAATGTAATGTATGTACACAGTGACTGCATCAGCAGAATAGTGAGTGCAGCACTGGAGTATAATACAGGATGTAACTCAGGATCAGTAATGTATGTACACAGAGACTGCACCAGCGGAATAGTGAGTGCAGCTCTGGAGTATAATACTGGATGTAACTCAGGATCAGTCATGTAATGTATGTACACAGTGACTGCACCAGCAGAATAGTGAGTGCAGCTCTTGTGTATAATACAGGATGTAACTCAGGATCAATAATGTAATGTATGTACACAGTGACTCCACCAGCAGAATAGTGAGTTCAGCTCTGGAGTATAATACAGGATGTAACTCAGGATCAGTAATGTAATGTATATACATAGTGACTGCACCAGCAGAATAGTGAGTGCAGCTCTGGAGTATAATACAGGATGTAACTCAGGATCAGTACAGGATCAGTAATGTAATGTATGTACACAGTGAGTGCACCAGCAGAATAGTGAGTGCAGCTCTGGAGTATAATACTGGATGTAACTCAGGATCAGTACAGGATCAGTCATGTAATGTATGTACACAGTGACTGCACTAGCAGAATAGTGAGCGCAGCTCTGGAGTATAATACAGAAGGTAACTTAGGATCGGTAATGTATGTACAGAGTGACTGCATCAGCAGAATAGTGAGTGCAGCTCTGGAGTATAATACTGGATGTAACTCAGGATCAGTAATGTAATGTATGTACACAGTGACTGCATCAGCAGAATAGTGAGTGCAGCTCTGGAGTATAATACAGAAGGTAACTTAGGATCGGTAATGTATGTACAGAGTGACTGTACGAGCAGAATAGTGAGCGCAGCTCTGTAGTATAATACAGGATATAACTCAGGGTCAGTAATGTAATGTATGCACACAGTAACCGCACCAGCAGAATAGTGAGTGCAGCTCTGGAGTATAATACAGGATGCAACTCAGGATCAGTACTGGATCAGTAATGTAATGTATGTACACAGTGACTGCACCAGCAGAATAGTGAGTGCAGCTCTGGAGTATAATACAGGATATAACTCAGGAGGAGTACTGGATCAGTAATGTAATGTATGTACACAGTGACTGCACCAGCAGAATAGTGAGTGCAGCTCTAGAGTATAATACAGGATGTAACTCAGGATCAGTAATGTAATGTATGTACACAGTGACTGCACCAGCAGAATAGTGATTGCGGCTCTGAAGTATAATACAGGATGGAACTCAGGATCAGTAATGTAATGTATATACATAGTGACTGCACCAGCAGAATAGTGACTGCAGCTCTAGAGTATAATACAGGATATAACTCAGGATCAGTAATGTAATGTATGTACACAGTGACTGCACCAGCAGAATAGTGATTGCAGCTCTGGATTATAATACAGGATATAACTCAGGATCAGTAATGTAATGTATGTACACAGTGACTGCACCAGCAGAATAGTGACTGCAGCTCTAGAGTATAATACTGGATATAACTCAGGATCAGTAATGTAATGTATGTACACAGTGACTGCACCAGCAGAATAGTTAGTGCAGCTCTGGAGTATAATACAGGATGTAACTCAGGATCAGTACAGGATCAGTAATGTAATGTATGTACACAGTGACTGCACCAGCAGAATAGTGAGTGCTGCTCTAGAGTATAATACAGGAGGTAACTCAGGATCAGTACAGGATCAGTAATGTAATGTATGTACACAGTGACTGCACCAGCAGAATAGTGAGTGCAGCTCTGGAGTATAATACAGGATATAACTCAGGGTCAGTTATGTAATGTATGAACACAGTGACTGCACCAGCAGAATAGTGAGTGCAGCTCTGGAGTATAATACATGATATAACTCAGGATCAGTACAGGATCAGTAATGTAATGTATGTACACAGTGACTGCACCAGCAGAACAGTGAGGTCAGCTCTGTAGTATAATACAGGATGTAACTCAGGATCAGTAATGTATGTACACAGTGACTGCACCAGCAGAATAGTGACTGCAGCTCTAGAGTATAATACAGGATGTAACTCGGGATCAGTAATGTATGTACACAGTGACTGCACCAGCAGAATAGTGAGTGCAGCTCTGGGGTATAATACAGGATGCAACTCAGGATCAGTACAGGATCTGTAATTTAATGTATGTACACAGTGACTCCACCAGCAGAATAGTGAGTGCAGCTCTGGAGTATAATACAGGATGTAACTCAGGATCAGTACAGGATCAGTAATTTAATGTATGTACACAGTGACTGCACCAGCAGAATAGTGAGTGCAGCTCTGGAGTATAATACAGGATATAACTCAGGATCAGTACAGGATCAGTAATGTAATGTATGTACACAATGACTGCACCAGCAGAATAGTGAGTTCAGCTCTGGAGTATAACACAGGATGTAACTCAGGATTAGTAATGTAATGTATGTACACAGTGACTGCACCAGCAGAATAGTGAGTGCAGCTCTGGAGTATAATACAGGAGGTAACTCAGGATCAGTACAGGATCAGTAATGTAATGTATGTACACAGTGACTGCACCAGCAGAATAGTGAGGTCAGCTCTGGAGTATAATACAGGATGTAACTCAGGATCAGTAATGTATATACACAGTGACTGCACCAGCAGAATAGTGAGTGCAGCTCTAGAGTATAATACAGGATGTAACTCAGGATCAGTACAGGATAAGTAATGTAATGTATGTACATATTGACTGCACCAGCAGAATAGTGAGTGCAGCTCTGGAGTATAATACAGGATGTAACTCAGGATCAGTAATGTATGTACACAGTGGCTGCACCAGCAGAATAGTGAGTGCAGCTCTGGAGTATAATACAGGATATAACTGAGGATCAGTACTGGATCAGTAATGTAATGTATATACATAGTGACTGCACCAGCAGAATAGTGACTGCAGCTCTAGAGTATGATACAGGATATAACTCAGGATCAGTAATGTAATGTATGTACACAGTGACTGCACCAGCAGAATAGTGAGTGCAACTCTGGAGTATAATACAGGATATAACTGAGGATCAGTACAGTATCAGTAATGTAATGTATGTACACAGTGACTGCACCAGCAGAATAGTGAGTGCAGCTCTGGAGTATAATACAGGATATAACTGAGGATCAGTACTGGATCAGTAATGTAATGTATATACATAGTGACTGCACCAGCAGAATAGTGACTGCAGCTCTAGAGTATAATATAGGATATGACTCAGGATCAGTAATGTAATGTATGTGCACAGTGACTGCACCAGCAGAATAGTGATTGCAGCTCTGGAGTATAATACAGGATATAACTCAGGATCAGTAATGTAATGTATGTACACAGTGACTGCACCAGCAGAATAGTGACTGCAGCTCTAGAGTATAATACTGGATATAACTCAGGATCAGTAATGTAATGTATGTACACAGTGACTCCACCAGCAGAATAGTGAGTGCAGCTCTTGAGTATAATACGGAATGTAACTCAGGATCAGTACAGGATCAGTAATTTAATGTATGTACACAGTGACTGCACCAGCAGAATAGTGAGTGCTGCTCTGGAGTATAATACAGGATATAACTCAGGATCAGAACAGGATCAGTAATGTAATGTATGTACACAGTGACTGCACCAGCAGAATAGTGAGTGCAGCTCTGGAGTATAATACAGGAGGTAACTCAGGATCAGTACAGGATCAGTAATGTAATGTATGTACACAGTGACTGCACCAGCAGAATAGTGAGTGCAGCTCTGGAGTATAATACAGGATATAACTCAGGGTCAGTAATGTAATGTATGCACACAGTAACCGCACCAGCAGAATAGTGAGTGCAGCTCTAGAGTATAATACAGGATGTAACTCAGGATCAGTAATGTAATGTATGAACACAGTGACTGCACCCGCAGAATAGTGAGTGCAGCTCTGGAGTATAATACAGGATATAACTCAGGATCAGTAATGTAATGTATGTACACAGTGACTGCACCAACAGAATAGTGAGGTCAGCTCTGTAGTATAATACAGGATGTAACTCAGGATCAGTAATGTATATACACAGTGACTGCACCAAGAGAATAAGGAGTGCAGCTCTGGAGTATAATACAGGATGTAACTCAGGATCAGCACAGGATAAGTAAAGTAATGTATGTACACAGTGACTGCACCAGCAGAATAGTGACTGCAGCTCTAGAGTATAATACAGGATGTAACTCGGGATCAGTAATGTATGTACACAGTGACTGCACCTGCAGAATAGTGAGTGCAGCTCTGGGGTATAATACAGGATGCAACTCAGGATCAGTACAGGATCAGTAATGTAATGTATGTACACAGTGACTGCACCAGCAGAATAGTGAGTGCAGCTCTGGAGTATAATACAGGATGTAACTCGGGATCAGTACAGGATCAGTAATGTAATTTATGTACACAGTGACTCCACCAGCAGAATAGTGAGTGCAGCTCTGGAGTATAATACAGGAGGTAATTCAGGATCAGTACAGGATCAGTAATGTAATGTATGTACACAGTGACTGCACCAGCAGAATAGTGAGTGCAGCTCTGGGGTATAATACAGGATGTAACTCAGGATCAGTAATGTAATGTATGTACACAGTGACTCCACCAGCAGAATAGTGAGTGCAGATCTGGAGTATAATACAGGATGTAACTCAGGATCAGTAATGTAATGTATGTACACAGTGACTGCACCAGCAGAAGAGTGATTGCAGCTCTGGAGTATAATACAGGATATAACTCAGGATCAGTAATGTAATGTATGTACACAGTGACTGCACCAGCAGAATAGTGACTTCAGCTCTAGAGTATAATACAGGATATAACTCGGGGTCAGTAATGTAATGTATGCACACAGTAACCGCACCAGCAGAATAGTGAGTGCAGCTCTGGAGTATAATACAGGATGTAACTCAGGATCAGTAATGTAATGTATGAACACAGTGACTGCACCAGCAGAATAGTGAGTGCAGCTCTGGAGTATAATACAGGATGTAACTCAGGATCAGTAATGTAATGTATGTACACAGTGACTGCACCAGCAGAATAGTGAGGTCAGCTCTGGAGTATAATACAGGATGTAACTCAGGATCAGTAATGTATATACACAGTGACTGCACCAGCAGAATAGTGAGTGCAGCTGTGGAGTATAATACAGGATGTAACTCAGGATCAGCACAGGATAAGTAAAGTAATGTATGTACATATTGACTGCACCAGCAGAATAGTGAGTGCAGCTCTGGAGTATAATGCAGGATGTAACTCAGGATCAGTAATGTATGTACACAGTGACTGCATCAGCAGAATAGTGAGTGCAGCTCTGGAGTATAATACAGGATGTAACTCAGGATCAGTACAGGATCAGTAATGTATGTACACAGTGACTCCACCAGCAGAATAGTGAGTGCAGCTCTGGAGTATAATACAGGAGGTAATTCAGGATCAGTACAGGATCAGTAATGTAATGTATGTACACAGTGACTGCACCAGCAGAATAGTGAGTGCAGCTCTGGGGTATAATACAGGATGTAACTCAGGATCAGTAATGTAATGTATGTACACAGTGACTGCACCAGCAGAATAGTGAGTGCAGCTCTGGGGTATAATACAGAATGTAACTCAGGTTCAGTACAGGATCAGTAATGTAATGTATGTACACAGTGACTGCACCAGCAGAATAGTGAGTGCAACTATGGAGTATAATACAGGATGTAACTCCGGATCAGTAATGTAATGTGTGTATACAGTGACTGCACCAGCAGAATAGTGAGTGCAGCTCTGTAGTATAATGCAGGATATAACTCAGGATCAGTAATGTAATGTATGTACACAGTGACTGCACCAGTAGAATAGTGAGTGTTGCTCTGGAGTATAATACAGGATATAACTCAGGATCAGTAATGTAATGTATGTGCACAGTGACTGCACCAGCAGAATAGTGACTGCAGCTCTAGAGTATAATACAGGATATAACTCAGGATCAGTAATGTAATGTATGTACACAGTGACTCCACCAGCAGAATAGTGAGTGCAGCTCTGGAGTATAATACGGAATGTAACTCAGGATCAGTACAGGATCATTAATTTAATGTATGTACACAGTGAATCCACCAGCAGAATAGTGAGTGCAGCTCTGGAGTATAATACAGGATGTATCTCAGGATCAGTACAGGATCAGTAATTTAATGTATGTACACAGTGACTGCACCAGCAGAATAGTGAGTACAGCTCTGGAGTATAATACAGGATGTAACTCAGGATCAGTAATGTAATGTATGTACACAGTGACTGCACCAGCAGAATAGTGAGTGCAGCTCTGGAGTATAATACAGGATATAACTCAGGATTAGTACAGGATCAGTAATGTAATGTATGTACACAGTGACTGCACCAGCAGAATAGTGAGTGCAGCTCTGGAGTATAATACAGGATATAACTCAGGATCAGTAATGTAATGTATGTACACAGTGACTGCACCAGCAGAATAGTGACTGCAGCTCTGGAGTATAATACGGAATGTAACTCAGGATCAGTACAGGATCATTAATTTAATGTATGTACACAGTGACTGCACCAGCAGAATAGTGAGTGCAGCTCTGGAGTATAATACAGGATATAACTCTGGATCAGTACAGGATCAGTAATGTAATGTATGTACACAATGACTGCACCAGCAGAATAGTGAGTTCAGCTCTGGAGTATAACACAGGATGTAACTCAGGATCAGTAATGTAATGTATGTACACAGTGACTGCACCAGCAGAATAGTGAGTGCAGCTCTGGAGTATAATACAGGAGGTAACTCAGGATCAGTACAGGATCAGTAATGTAATGTATGTACACAGTGACTGCACAAGCAGAATAGTGAGGTCAGCTCTGGAGTATAATACAGGATGTAACTCAGGATCAGTAATGTATATACACAGTGACTGCAGCAGCAGAATAGTGAGTGCAGCTCTAGAGTATAATACAGGATGTAACTCAGGATCAGTACAGGATAAGTAATGTAATGTATGTACATATTGACTGCACCAGCAGAATAGTGAGTGCAGCTCTGGAGTATAATACAGGATGTAACTCAGGATCAGTAATGTATGTACACAGTGACTGCACCAGCAGAATA
Organism: Phyllobates terribilis; assembly: GCF_046119375.1. NCBI lineage: Eukaryota > Metazoa > Chordata > Amphibia > Anura > Dendrobatidae > Phyllobates > Phyllobates terribilis. The sequence continues at coordinate 76,523,211 of NW_027362773.1, read as the reverse complement.
GTGAGTACAGCTCTGGGGTATAATACAGGATGCAACTCAGGATCAGTACAGGATCAGTAATGTAATGTTTGTACACAGTGACTGCACCAGCAGAATAGTGACTGCAGCTCTAGAGTATAATACAGGATGTAACTCAGGATCAGTAATGTATGTACACAGTGACTGCACCAGCAGAATAGTGAGTGCAGCTCTGGGGTATAATACAGGATGCAACTCAGGATCAGTACAGGATCAGTAATGTAATGTATGTACACAGTGACTCCTCCAGCAGAATAGTGAGTGCAGCTCTGGAGTATAATACAGGAGGTAATTCAGGATCAGTACAGGATCAGTAATGTAATGTATGTACACAGTGACTGCACCAGCAGAATAGTGAGTGCAGCTCTGGGGTATAATACAGGATGTAACTCAGGATCAGTAATGTAATGTATGTACACAGTGACTGCACCAGCAGAATAGTGAGTGCAGCTCTGGGGTATAATACAGGATGTAACTCAGGTTCAGTACAGGATCAGTAATGTAATGTATGTACACAGTGACTGCACCAGCAGAATAGTGAGTGCTGCTCTGGAGTATAATACAGGATGTAACTCAGGATCAGTAATGTAATGTGTGTATACAGTGACTGCACCAGCAGAATAGTGAGTGCAGCTCTGTAGTATAATGCAGGATATAACTCAGGATCAGTAATGTAATGTATGTACACAGTGACTGCACTAGTAGAATAGTGAGTGCTGCTCTGGAGTATAATACAGGATATAACTCGGGATCAGTAATGTAATGTATGTGCACAGTGACTGCACCAGCAGAATAGTGAGTTCAGCTCTGGAGTATAACACAGGATGTAACTCAGGATCAGTAATGTAATGTATGTACACAGTGACTGCACCAGCAGAATAGTGAGTGCAGCTCTGGAGTATTATACAGGAGGTAACTCAGGATCAGTACAGGATCAGTAATGTAATGTATGTTCACAGTGACTGCACCAGCAGAATAGTGAGGTCAGCTCTGGAGTATAATACAGGATGTAACTCAGGATCAGTAATGTATATACACAGTGACTGCAGCAGCAGAATAGTGAGTGCAGCTCTAGAGTATAATACAGGATGTAACTCAGGATCAGTACAGGATAAGTAATGTAATGTATGTACATATTGACTGCACCAGCAGAATAGTGAGTGCAGCTCTGGAGTATAATACAGGATGTAACTCAGGATCAGTAATGTATGTACACAGTGACTCCACCAGCAGAATAGTGAGTGCAGCTCTGGAGTATAATACGGAATGTAACTCAGGATCAGTACAGGATCAGTAATTTAATGTATGTACACAGTGACTGCACCAGCAGAATAGTGAGTGCAGCTCTGGAGTATAATATAGGATATAACTCAGGATCAGTACAGGATCAGTAATGTAATGTATGTACACAGTGACTGCACCAGCAGAATAGTGAGTTCAGCTCTGGAGTATAATACAGGATGTAACTCAGGATCAGTAATGTAATGTATGTACACAGTGACTGCACCAGCAGAATAGTGAGTGCAGCTCTGGAGTATAATACAGGATATAACTCAGGATCAGTACAGGATCAGTAATGTAATGTATGTACACAGTGACTGCACCAGCAGAATAGTGAGGTCAGCTCTGGAGTATAATACAGGATGTAACTCAGGATCAGTAATGTATGTACACAGTGACTGCACCAGCAGAATAGTGAGTGCAGCTCTAGAGTATAATACAGGATGTAACTCAGGATCAGTACAGGATCAGTAATGTAATATATGTACACAGTGACTGCACCAGCAGAATAGTGAGTGCAGCTCTGGAGTATAATACAGGATGTAACTCAGGATCAGTAATGTAATGTATGTACACAGTGACTCCACCAGCAGAATAGTGAGTGCAGCTCTGGAGTATAATACGGAATGTAACTCAGGATCAGTACAGGATCAGTAATTTAATGTATGTACACAGTGACTGCACCAGCAGAATAGTGAGTGCAGCTCTGGAGTATAATATAGGATATAACTCAGGATCAGTACAGGATCAGTAATGTAATGTATGTACACAGTGACTGCACCAGCAGAATAGTGAGTTCAGCTCTGGAGTATAATACAGGATGTAACTCAGGATCAGTAATGTAATGTATGTACACAGTGACTGCACCAGCAGAATAGTGAGTGCAGCTCTGGAGTATAATACAGGATATAACTCAGGATCAGTACAGGATCAGTAATGTAATGTATGTACACAGTGACTGCACCAGCAGAATAGTGAGGTCAGCTCTGGAGTATAATACAGGATGTAACTCAGGATCAGTAATGTATATACACAGTGACTGCACCAGCAGAATAGTGAGTGCAGCTCTGGAGTATAATACAGGATGTAACTCAGGATCAGTACAGGATAAGTAATGTAATGTATGTACATATTGACTGCACCAGCAGAATAGTGACTGCAGCTCTAGAGTATAATACAGGATGTAACTCATGATCAGTAATGTATGTACACAGTGACTGCACCAGCAGAATAGTGAGTGCAGCTCTAGAGTATAATACAGGATGTAACTCAGGATCAGTACAGGATCAGTAATGTAATGTATGTACACAGTGACTGCACCAGCAGAATAGTGAGTGCAGCTCTGGAGTATAATACAGGATGTAACTCAGGATAAGTACAGGATCAGTAATGTAATGTATGTACACAGTGACTGTACCAGCAGAATAGTAAGTGCAGCTCTGGAGTATAATACGGAATGTAACTCAGGATCAGGTCAGTGTATCTAGCCCTCTTTAGTCTGCACTCCCCGTTGTTGCGTCTCTTGCTCTCTGCACAGTGCTGGGTTTCAGTGATAACACAACCGGACAGTGTATTTTTTGCTCTTGTGTTTGACGCTTGGAATCGATCGGTTTAGTTAAGGAGAAAGTGACTGAGTCCTGTCTCAGGATTGGAGCCAGGTGATGGAAGGTGCGGCGCTCAGTCACACGGTGATGTCTCCAGGGAGCCACGTTGCTCTGTATAAAGTCGCCTTGTGATTCGTGACCGCTCTGCTTCCCCTGCGGGGTGGGAGGTCTGATCATGATTAATCGAGCCTTGTAGCATTCACCCTATAAATGCAATCAGGGATGTGTCCATTCACTGACAGTAAGCAGAATTTTGCATAGTATTTTAATATATTCTGATAAAACAGGAAAACTGTTTCCAAGTAGAAATATTACTGTGAATATTAAATAGGTGCGATGATTGGGGGATGGTAGGAAATTGCCCTTTATGTGTTCCATTAAGCCATAATGACGGTAATGAGGGTAAATGCCTCAGGCAGGATCCCGCGGGAAGTCGCGGCGTTATCATCCTATTACACCTACTTATATAATAATCACTGTAATTAATCCAGTATAATGAATAGGAAATATCCTGGAGGCTGCGATTTATAAGAAGGAGCTGGGGCCGCATTACAGGCGGAGTCTCCGTACCAAGTCTTCCACTTCGTGCCCAGTTTGGAATGGGGGAGCAGCATGATAATGGGTTCTGCCTGTAGGGGGCGCACTTTCTAGATGAAATATCCAAAGCAAGGGTGTACATAACATAGGGACAAGGCATGCCGCAACTTTGGGGCCCCACAGGAGAAGGGGGCCCATTTCAGATTGGTCGTATTGCCATTTATTTTCCACTTGTGATGCAAAGTTTGCAAACAAAAAAGTGAGAAAAGTCGTCATTTAAAGGGGATATGCAGTGAAGTTAATTTATAAATCGATGGGGGTCCGACCGCCGGGACCCACGTCAATCTGTTAAAATGAAGTGGCAGTGCAGATGCCTGATTCATTCTCTATGGGGTTGCTGGAAAAAGCTGAGCGCAGCACCATATGTATTGAATGGAGCACGTGCACTGCAGCTCTCTTCTAATGGGGGAAAAAGTGAATAGGCAATTACTTGTTGTTACTGGACAGCCCCTTTAAGCCACATCCAGAACTACCTGGAAACACCCTTAAATGCCCACTTTTGAGTGTAGTTTTATTTTACCCCTATAACACCACTTTTGCGGTTCTCCCCCTGCATAATCAGGACCATTGGCAAGTATGAGATAGTGTTACAAGTTACAGTATTTAGGGGTGTAATGGTGTTAAGCAGAACTTAAAAGGGCTTAATTTTTACTAAGTGTAGAGTGTGGCGCCCTGCTGCTCATTAGTGCCACAGAACCCAGAAGGGTGCATGGATGGACTTCTCCACAAGAGGCCCTCACACATTCACACACCTCCACCCTACCACCTCAGACCACCAGAGGGAGCCCGTCAGGGATATATATAGGGAGGGTTAGAGCCAGGCAGCTCGGTGTTAGTTTTAGTCTCTCAGTCAGAGAGAGAGCGTGCTGACGCTCAGAGAGCAGTGAAGAGGCAGCACGCTGGCTGCTGTGCTTAGGTGAGCCAAGGCCTACAGCACGAGGTGAAGCCTATTGAGGGCCCTGAGTGTGGCCGAAGGCGAGAGGAGAAGGAAGAAGTAGCGAGGGGGCAGAGGAGCATACCAGGCTCACCCCAGATATAGACCGGACACCGGGTCTGCGACTACGGGGTCCCTTTATACCCAGTACAGCCCACCGGACACCTGGAGGACTACAGGTCCCAGATTTACCAAACGCTGACTACAGTACCAGGGCTAGGAGTCATGGAGGCCCCAGCGTCCAGGGAGAGTGATCTCCAAGAGAAGGCCCTGCCACCAGGTCAGCAGGTGCAAGAGAGAGACAGTAATCAAGCTAGGCCTAGCTCCAGGCAGGTTAGAAGCTTAGCAAGAGGAAGTAACGGATCAGGAGGCCCTACACCTGCTCACTGGGGATAGTCCAAAAGTGCACCCTTCGCCCGGAGTACCCTGGACCGTGCCTACATCAACCACCAGTAAAGGTACTGAAGCTTACCCCCGTGTGAGTGTCCGTCTTTCCTCCGGGACCGTCCTGCCGTCTCTCACCAGCATCCACCATCTACCCCTACACTGCCCTGGAGCTAGCTCTACCTGTGGAGAGCCACACCATCCCTGCTGCCGTAACACCAGCTCCAGAGGACTGCTCCGCAGCGGCGGCTCCCGTTAGCCGCATTCCACAGGTGGCGTCACGAACTTACTATAAATCCCCTATAAATCATATCCCTTTTTGTTGACCGCCCTGGGCCACGGACTGGGCCAGATACCGTGATATCCCCCACCGGCATCCAGAGGCCCGGCTGCCGAGTACCCCACGGCCCAGGGGGCGCGTCAAACTTTGGCGTCACGAACAGGATTGCGTGCCCTTTGCCACCGGGTACTGTGCACCTTAAAAGACTGTGATACTCACTGTGGTGAAGGTTTCCCGCCATTCCCGAGATTTCCCGCCATTGTCCGCCATTTTCCTGCCGCCGCGCGGGAAGAAGAGGGGCGTAACCGCAGGAATCGGAGAAGCGTAACCGCTGAAAGCGCGTAAAGCCCAGGACACGCCCCGTCCCTGACGTCGAACCAGGAAGCGTCAGGTCCTGGAAGGAGCCCAGAGGACGCTCTGACGTCAGACGCGAGTGACGCAAGGTCCTGGAAGAAGACCGTCGCCCGCGGAGCTGCGGCCTACCGGATGAGAAGTGAAGAATGTAGGCTCCGGTTCACTAGGGGGGCGCAACCATGGCCGACGACCAGCAAGCCGCCGGAGCACCGGTTAATGCTCCTGATGCCCAATTTGCGCCCGGCGCTGCACAGGCCGGAGCGGCCGCTTCGCCAGCAGGGGTTGTGACCCCGTTGATACCCATGGCCCTGCTGTACATCCCTGGAGTGAAATGGCTCCACCAGTATAACGGCAAACCAGACACCCTGTCCGGATTCAAGAGAAAAATATGCGGTGTGCTGGATATGTACTCTATGACTGGCAAACAGAGAGCCGCTGTTGTACTAGGACAATTGACTGGTGCAGCAGAGCGGGAAGTTGAAACCTGGCCAGCCGCAGACCAGGAATCCGTATCCATCATCTTTAAGAGACTGCAAACTGTGTTTGAAAACCGCACTGAGACAGATCTCCGGATGAGGTTCTACCACTGTGTCTAGAAACCTGAGGACAGTGTCCGGGACTACGCCTGGCGCTTACAGGAAGCCCTGCGGGCCCTGAAACAGGTTAGTCCAGCTAGCATACAAAATGAAAATAAAATGCTGACGGAACAGTTCATCCGGGGGTTGAGGTCTCAGGAGGAGAGCAGAACTGTACGGTGGTGGGCCTTAGATCATCCAGATGCCACCTTTGAGACACTTAAGGACATGGCTATAAAGGGGCTGCAGCCCCTGGAAACAACAGATACTCCTATCCAAGGTTACCAGGGTGGGGCCACCCCAGTGCCCGCAGCGTCCACCGTTCCCTCGTTGACCGCTGAAGCCAAGGTGCAAGCAGCGCCCCCTAGTGAGCTGGACAGCCTGTGCTCTGAAATGTGTCAGTTAAGCAACACTCTAACCACTGTCATGAGCGCCCTGCAGCTACGGATGGAGCCCGAGACAGAAGGAAGGATCCTGCTAGCCGATAGCCCTGAGGATGTCCCCTGGTTAAGGAGAAGAAGGAGGACAACGCCACCTCGTAGGAGGACAACGCCACCCCGTAGGAGGACAACGCCACACCAGAGGAGGACAACGCCACCCCGTGGGAGGACCAACGACCAACGTCGCCCTCCAGGAGAATTCATCTGCTACCGCTGCCACAAGGCAGGCCACACAGCGCGGAACTATCCTTTAAACGAGCAAACCCTGGAGCTGAGGGCCGACACCCACTAGTAGACCACCCAGGCCCATCAGGCTGGTACCATCGGTTCGTGGGAGGAAGACCTTTCCTGTCCATTGTGCTGGATGGCATCGCGACACCTGCCCTGCTGGACACTGGATCTCAGGTAACCATCATGCCTGATGTCCTCTGCAAAAGGTTCTGGTCCATAGACGAACTTCACCCGCCAGCTCCAAACCTTTCCGTGTATGCCTCCAATGGCCTTCCCCTTAACCTAGTCGGGGTTAAGGATGTGGCAGTAAAGGTGTGAAGAGTGGAACTGAAGGACCAGGGACTAATTGTAGTAGAGACTAATCCTGGTGATACAGACTTGTATATGATACTTGGCACTAATATTGTCGGTAACTGTTTGGGAGAAGTGTTGTTCTTACTCCAACAGATTGCTGACACCGCCAAACCAGGGCAGAGGAAGGTGCTCCAGAAATAGATCCGAGCCCTTATGTACCAGCAACAGGTAAAGCTAACAGGTGGTGAAAATGGTAATGTACGGGTGACAGACCCGGTACCCATTGTGATTCCCCCAATGAGTGAGATGCTGATTTGGTGTAGGGCAGCAATAGGTCTCAAGGGACGGAGCTACCAGGCGGTAGTAGAGCCCATTAGCTCAGAGCACAGACCTACACTCTTGACTGCCAGAGGGGTAGTGGATGTACGCAATGGGAGGGTGCCCATACGTCTCCTAAATTGTGGGGAGGATGAAGTCAAATTACCACGATACGCCACTGTTGCCAGATTGTACACTGTAAATAACAACGCTATCCACACAGTGGAATCCTTAACCTCACCAGACAGAGTGGAGCATAACGACTCGGAAACCCAGGTGGGGGATTGGTGTCAACAGCTCCATGTTGGGACTGACGCCACTCCTGTCCATCTGAAACAAGGTGTACACAGGGTGGTCCAGGAACACGAGGGAGTATTCAGCAAACACCCACTCGATTTCGGGAGGATTAAAGGGGTACAACACCATATACCCATCCACCCATCAAAGAACGTTACAGGCCCATACCACCAGCACACTACCAGAAAGCGAAGGAAATGTTGCATGACATGAGGAAGGCAGGGGTAATAAGAGGTAGCTGTAGCCCCTGAGCAGCTCCCCTGGTCCTAGTCAGGAAAAAGGATGGAAGCATGAGGATGTGTGTAGATTACAGACAGGTAAATCGCATAACACACAAGGATGCATACCCTTTGCCCTGTATAGAGGAATCCCTGGCTGTACTAAAGTCTGCAAATTACTTCTCTACACTTGACCTCACTAGTGGGTACTGGCAAGTAGTAGTTGCTGAGGAGGACCGAGAGAAGACGGCCATCATTACCCCGATGGGACTCTGCGAGTTCAACAGTATGCCGTTCGGAATCTGCAATGCCCCCGGAACGTTCCAGAGATTGATGGAGTGCTGTTTGGGACACCGTAACTTCGAGACCGTGCTGTTATACCTGGATGACGTGATAGTGTACTCCAAGACGTATGAGGACCATTTGAAGCACCTGGCGGAGGTATTTGAGTCGTTGTCCCGGTATGGGATGAAATTGAAGCCTTCCAAGTGCCACCTGCTCAAACTGAAGGTTCAGTACCTGGGGCACATCGTCAGTCCAGAAGGAGTAGCACCAGACCCGGAGAAGGTCACTGCCATCCAGAAATGGCCAGAACCGAAGAATCTCAAGGAGGTACATCAGTTCCTGGGACTGGTCGGGTATTACCGGAGATTTGTAAAGGACTACACCAAGAAGGAAGCGCCTTTGCAAGATCTCCTGGTAGGACAGTCCAACAGAGGCAAGAACCCCCCCTTCCAGTGGGGTAAAGAACAGGCTGAGTCCTTTGCAGTGATGAAAGAGATCCTGACTGGCGAAGAAATCCTGGCCTACCCTGACTACAGCAAACCATTCCTGCTGTACACTGATGCCAGCAACGAGGGACTAGGAGCTGTGTTGAGTCAGAAGCAGTATGGCAAGGAGAAGGTGATCGCCTATGCTAGCAGGAAGCTTCGTCCGACCGAGGGAAACCCGGAAAACTATAGCTCCTTCAAGTTGGAGTTCCTGGCCTTGGTCTGGGCCATCACTGAACGATTCAAGCACTACTTGGCCTCCAGTAAATTCACGGCCTATACTGACAACAACCCTTTGACGCATCTAGAGACAGCCAAGTTGGGAGCCATGGAACAGCGTTGGATGGCCCGACTGTCAAACTATCAGTTCACCATCAAGTACCGGGCAGGCCACAAGAACGCCAACGTCGATGCCCTATCCAGAATGCCTCACAAGTCGGACACTGAAGAAGAAGTGGATGACCTGGAGGAGATTGAGCTACCTGCCTTCCACAGAAATGGGATGGTCCACGAGCAGCGCACCTCCAGGAGGTATCGCGGTAAGACACTAAACCCGTTACCTCATCACAGTTGGAAGGAGACCCAGGACAGCGACCCAGTTGTCAGCCGTATTAAAGAACTGATAACCCAGGAAGGTTCCTCCCTGGAGAAAGACGCTCCTCTGCAAGCCAAGCAACTGTGGAATGAGAGAAGCCAGCTGTTCATCTATAGAGAGAAGCTGTGCCTAAGGTATGTCAACCCCAGGACCCATGAGATGGTATGGCAGATAGTAGTGCCCAAGACAGATATCCAGATGGTGTTGGAGGCCTACCACGATCAAGCGGGGAACTTTGGCTGGAAGAAACTAGAAACCCTGCTGAAGGGTCGGTTTTATTGGGTTGGAATGCGCAGTTCCATAGAGAGATGTTGCCGGGATTGTGGACCCTGTAGCCTCAGAAGAAAAGACTACAGCAGCCAGAAGGCACCCCTGCAGCCCATCAAGACAACTCGACCTTTGGAGATCGTTGCCTTGGATCACGTCAAGCTGTCACCCAGCAGGTCAGGATACAGGTATGCCTTGACCATGGTGGATCATTATTCCCGGTTTGTGGTGGTCGCCCCCGTCAAGGATCTGACGGCAGAGACTGCGGCAAAGACGTTTCAAGCGTACTTCTGAAGGCCCCATGGGTAAGCGGAGCAGGTTCTGACGGATCAAGGCCCTGTCTTTGAAGCCAAATTGTTCAAGGAGTTCTGCCATCTGTACGGGTGTAAAAAGATCCGGACTACACCGTACCACCCCCAAACCAATGGGTTATGTGAAAAGATGAATAACATAGTCATCGACCTGTTGAAGACCTTACCTCTAGAAGAAAGAAACCAGTGGCCAGACAGACTACCTGACCTGGTAGATCTGTACAATTACATACCTGTGAGTTCCACCAATTGTACTCCAGTGTACCTCATGAGAGCAAGACCCGGAAAGTTGCCCATGGACCTGGAGCTTGGAGTGGTAGAGCCAGAAGCAGATATGTCCACTGAAGACTGGGATACGACGCGACAGGAGCAGTACAAGAGAGTACAGGCCTGTGTCGAAGACAGTCTGTAACATACCTGGTGGGGTACTTGCATAGTGCACCATCTCCCACTATGCAAGATCGCAAACTTAATCTTCAGTCCAGTCTGCCAGCCTGGCTTCTGTTCATGCTGTCTACTTGTCCCTGTCCTGACTGCTTAGGGCGGCGGCCCGGTTACTTCCTGTTTTTTGTAGATGCTGTGGGCACACCCCTAATGCGTCCTCAGCCTATTGCTGTCTGTCACTGGATATTTAAACCAGCTCCACCTTGAAGCTGGTGCCTGTGCAACTCTTACCCTCAGAGAGCTACTAGCCTCTGATGTGTCAGGTCCCATTCTGTTTTTCCTGCCTGTCCGCCTTCCTGGAGGCAGTATTCCCAGGCATGTCTGAACACGCTCCTAGCCTGTTCGTCCCGCCTTCTGGGGGACGCATACCCAGACCTGTTATCTGTGTCTTCTAGCCTGTTTATCCGCCATTCTGGGGGCCGCATACCCAGACTTGCTCCTGTATCTCGCTGCCGTGTCAGTTCCTGTCTGAACACTCAGTTCCTGTCTGAACACTCTCCTAGCCTGTTACCTGTTTTTCTTTATGTCCGTACCTTCCCTTTTCTTGCAGAGTCTGAACCTGCACCTAACTCCTACTCGTTGTCGCTGTACTTCCGTTTGTGAGTTTGGAGTCCACTCGCTACTTCATTGCAAGTATCTTGTGTGTATCTGGTTCTGCCGTTTCCTTCCGGTCTGTTCCGTGTGAGCAGAGCCTTGTCCCCTCTGCTCTGCCTTTGCTCACCGCTCCGGCGGTTTATCTCTGCTCTGCCTTGCTTACCGCTCCGGCGGCTCCTGCCTGCTCTGCCTTGCTCACCGCTCCGGCGGCTCCTGCCTGCTTTGCCTTTCTCACCGCTCCGGCGGCTCCTGCCTGCTTTGCCTTTCTCACCGCTCCGGCGGCTCCTGCCTGCTCTGCCTTGCTCACCGCTCCGGCGGCTCCTGCCTGCTCTGCCTTGCTCACTGCTCCGGCGGCTCCTGCCTGCTCTGCCTTGCTCACCGCTCCGGCGGTTCCTCTCTGCTCTGCCTTGCTCACCGCTCCGGCGGTCTCGCCCTGCTCTGCTTGCTCACCACTCCGGCGGTATCTCTCTGCTCTGCCTTGCTCACCGCTCCGGCGGCTCCTCCCTGCTCTGCCTTGCTCACCGCTCCGGCGGCTCCTGCCTGCTCTGCCTTGCTCACCGCTCCGGCGGCTCCTGCCTGCTCCGCCTTGCTCACCGCTCCGGCGGCTCCTGCCTGCTCTGCCTTGCTCACCGCTCCGGCGGTTCCTCTCTGCTCTGCCTTGCTCACCGCTCCGGCGGTCTCGCCCTGCTCTGCTTGCTCACCGCTCCGGCGGTATCTCTCTGCTCTGTCTTGCCCACCGCTCCAGCGGTTCCTCTCTGCTCTGCTTGTCTACCGCATCTGCAGTTCTGTTCCTGAGTCCCAGTCTGTACTGGACCCTATCCAGCCTGCACTCCAGCCGAGCTTGCCAGTACCTCCCCGTCTGCACTCCAGCCGTGCTTGTCAGTACCTCCCCGTCTGTACGCCAGCTGTGCCTACCTATACCCACCAGTCTGTGTGCCAGCCTAACCTGCCTGTTCCTGTACTCCCCGGTGTGGGTCCACAGCCGTGTCCGGGGTCTGACCTGGAGTAGCACCTGGTCCCTCTGCTCGGTTCCTCCCTGGTGCACGGCGTCGTTAGCCTGCGTGTGACCTTGATTGGATCGGGTGGATACTTAGTTACGCCCCTCCAGGCACTCTCCGGTTCATGGCACAGTTGAATCACTAAATGCCAGTCAGTCCGGGCGTGTGCATAACACAGTCTAAATAGGGTGAGAGACAAACAGGAAGCACAGTACAACAAGAGTGCACCAGCAGAACCCTTGACACCTGGAGAAGTTGTGCTAAAACGAAAAAGGAGAAACCACAAACTTGACGACCAGTCGGAAAGAGAACCTTACACTGTGTTGAATTCCAGATTCGACAATAGGAAAACCTGTCTAATTAGCAAAGACGGAGGAAGAACAACTGCAACGGTATCGAGAGACCATCTGAAGTTGTGCCCAAGTCTGTTGAAGCCCAAGTAGGGAGTGCCTCTCACCGTACCAGAGGAGCCTAAGGAAGAAGTACTCCATACTGACTTAGGAGATTTCCCGGCAGATTGGCCTCAACTAGGTGGAGCTGTAATAATACCTGTGATACACTTCTACCAACATCCAGAAGACCCTCCACTGCAAGTAAGACCTGTAAGTGCCCCAGAAGAGCCTGCTCCAGAAGAATCCCCGGAAGACGGATCACCGGCTGAAGAAGAGCAAGAAGGCCCAGCCAATGGTATACTTGCCAGTCCCGTAGAGAGGTTAAGGCAGTCTTGCAGTCCACCAACACATAGAGCTGATAGAGTGGAAAATAGCGCAAGCATCCATACTACACGCATCCCAGTACTACGTAGATCATCGCGTAGCACAAAAGGCCAGACCCCTGTCAGGTATAGGGAGTAAATAGAGAAACACTGACAGTATAAATAGTTACCCCGTAGGGTGTGTTCTTGTAATAATTTCATGTATTTATTTATTGATGTATTTTGCCTTGCTAATGGACAATTTATGTGACATGGACACTTCTCATTGCATTTAGTTACCCGTAAGGGTATATATATAAAGGACTTGGTGGCTGAGGACTGTGAGCAGCCCAAAAGCTGTCACGTACATAGTTGCACTCCCTGGAGTGCCCCTTAAGTGACCACGGAACAAAGACCCGTTTGGCGTGGCCGAAGACGTGGTCCAGCATCTGGATCACCTATGCCCTGTAGCCACGCCCAGGGCCTACGTTGAGGGTTTTCAGGCGGGTCCCTCATGTTCCTCATGTTCTTTCACCGGTGAGATGGACACCATTTACTTGAAAAACTCTGAAATTGTTTTATATATATTTATATATGTTATAATATCACATGTAAAGCGCCATGGAATAAATGGCGCTATAATAATAAATAATAATAATAATAATAATAATGTTACCTGTAACGTTCAAGAAAAGTGCCTCCCATAAAGGGAAGAAATGTTATTGTTTAACCTGTTTTGAGAAAAATGCTTCAGTCCAGGAGTACTGAGTTTTACTAGTGGGGGATGTGGCGCCCTGCTGCGCATTGGTGCCACAGAACCCAAAAGAGTGCATGGATGGACTTCTCCACAAGAGGCCCTCACACATTCACACACCTCCACCCTACCACCTCAGACCACCAGAGGTAGCCCGTCAGGGATATATATAGGGAGGGTGGAGCCAGGCAGCTCAGTGTTAGTTTTAGTCTCTCAGTCAGAGAGAGAGCGTGCTGACGCTCAGAGAGCAGTGAAGAGGCAGCACGCTGGCTGCTGTGCTTAGGTGAGCCAAGGCCTACAGCACGAGGTGAAGCCTATTGAGGGCCCTGAGTGTGGCCGAAGGCGAGAGGAGAAGGAAGAAGTAGCGAGGGGGCAGAGGAGCATACCAGGCTCACCCCAGATATAGACCGGACACCGGGTCTGCGACTACGGGGTCCCTTTATACCCAGTACAGACCACCGGACACCTGGAGGACTACAGGTCCCAGATTTACCAAACACTGACTACAGTACCAGGGCTAGGAGTCACGGAGGCCCCAGCGTCCAGAGAGAGTGATCTCCAAGGGAAGGCCCTACCACCAAGTCAGCAGGTGCAAGAGAGAGACAGTAATCAAGCTAGGCCTAGCTCCAGGCAGGTCAGAAGCTTAGCAAGAGGAAGCAACGGATCAGGAGGCCCTATACCCGCTCACTGGGGAGAGTCCAAAAGTGCACCCTTCGCCCGGAATACCCTGGACCGTGCCTGCATCACCACCAGTAAAGTTACTGAAGCTTACCCCCGTGTGAGTGTCCGTCTTTCCTCCAGGACCGTCCTGCCGTCTCTCACCAGCATCCACCATCTACCCCTACACTGCCCTGGAGCTAGCTCTACCTGTGGCGAGCCAAACCATCCCTGCTGCCGTAACACCAGCTCCAGAGGACTGCTCCGCAGCGGCGGCTCCCATTAGCCGCATTCCACAGGTGGCGTCACGAACTTACTATAAATCCCCTATAAATCATATCCCTTTTTGTTGACCGCCCTGGGCCATGGACCGGGCCAGCCACCGTGATATCCCCCACCGGCATCCAGAGGCCCGGCTGCCGAGTATCCCACGGCCCAGGGGGCGCATCATAGAGTATACTCCACTAATTGTGTATGAAACGGTAAATACTTAATAATTTTGCCTCTAGATGGCGCTTAAAGCATTGCAATGCGTGTTGTACTCCTTAGGGACAGCACTCCCTGTGATCCGGCATGGTATTGCAAGTCAAAATTTTAAATTGATATTAATCCTACATCTATGTATAAACCATCACATATGAGAACTCCCTCTGTATTAGGACCCTTCAGATCAGCCTCATACTCTTCATATCAGCAGAGAAAGGGTTAGCTGCGGACTCCTCATCATTACGGTCTTATTGCTGTACTTTCCTTGCCTTCGTCTTGCTGCTATTAATTAGACATCTCCCAAGTAGCTGCACATAGTGTTAATGGTGACCAGTATGAATTATTGAGCGGCCCTGCTCCCTGCTGAATCATCTGTTAATATGTGGCACCCTGGGTACAGATTAATAACATGCCAGCAGCCCGGGATGAGACACGGAGATACGAGATGAGAAATGAATTCACAATCAGGTCCCCGGGTCCATTCCGCACTGACGGGATCTCACTTTTATTAAAACGCAATATCGGTAATGAAATTCAGATTAACTGGATTTTTTATGCCCAGTGGAGACATGTCCTTGTCAGTTCACCCATCCATTCTCCCAAGATCTGGGGCTTATTTCTAACCTTTCTGTGTCTACAACCAAAAGTGGACTGATACATGAACCTCAGTTTTTCTACCATAGAACCCCAAAATTCTCACTAAAGCTGCCACTAGGGGGCGATCACTGCATTCTGTTTTATTATAGAGTTTAATGTATCAACTGTATGCAGTAAGATCTTGAGCTCCCCCTAGTCGTGGCAAAGAACAGATATGAATCTTTCACCTCTCCTAATTATCCATCTTTTTATCACTTTAGGGGGACTGAAGGATTCCTGTCTGTCCTCTGCCTCCATAGAGGTACTGGAAGCCATAAACAGACAGGAGAAATCCTGGAGACTGCAGACATGTAGCAGAGGTCTGGAAGCCGCAGGCAGACCAGAGACATCTGGGGGACCAAAGACATGTAGCAGAGGTACTGGAAGACGCAGACAGACCGTAGATGTCCAGGAGACCGTAGACAGGTAGCAAAGGTCTGGAAGACCAGAACCTTGTAGCAAAGGTACTGGAAGCCGCAGGCAGACCGAAGATGTCCAGGAGACTGCAGACAGGTAGCAGAGGTACTGGAAGCCGCAGGCAGATCAGAGATGTCCAGGAGACTGCAGACAGGTATCAGATGTACTGGAAGCCGCTGGCAAACAAGGGACATCCTGGAGACCACAGACAGGTAGCATAGGTCCTGGAAGACCAGGAACAGGTAGTAGTGGTACTGGAAGCCGCAGCCAGAATGGAGACGTCCAGGAGACCGCAGCCAGGTAGAAGAGGTACTGGAAGATGCAGACAGAATGGAGACGTCCAGGAGACCGCAGACATGTAGCAGAGGTCCTGGAGGACCAGGAACAAGAAGCAGAGGTACTGGAAGCTGCAGGCAGTCCAGAGACGTCTGGAAGACCACAGACAGGTAGCAGAGGTACTGGAAGACGCAAACACAATGGACACATCCAGGAGACCGTACACAGGTAGCAGAGGTCCTGGAGGACCAGGAACAGGAAGAAGAGGCTCTGGAAGCCGCAAGCAGACCAGAGACATCTGGGACACCATAGACAGGTAGCAGAGGTACAGGAAGACACAGACAGACTGGAGATGTCCAGGAGACCGCAGACTTGTAGCAGAGGTAGTGGAAGCTGCAGGCAAACAAGGGACATCCTGGAGACCACAGACAGGTAGCATAGGTCCTGGAAGACCAGGAACAGGTAGTAGTGGTACTGGAAGCCGCAGCCAGAATGGAGACGTCCAGGAGACCGCAGCCAGGTAGAAGAGGTACTGGAAGACGCAGACAGAATGGAGACGTCCAGGAGACTGCAGACATGTAGCAGAGGTCCTGGAGGACCAGGAACAAGAAGCAGAAGTACTTGAAGCTGCAGGCAGACCAGAGACATCTTGGAAACCACAGACAGGTAGCAGAGGTACTACATGACGCAGACAGAATGGACACATCCAGGAGACCGCACACAGGTAGCAGAGGTCCTGGAGGACTAGGAACAGGAAGAAGAGGCTCTGGAAGCCACAAGCAGACCAGAGACGTCTGAGAGACCACAGACAGGTAGCAGAGGTACAGGAAGACGCAGACAGACCGGAGACATCCAGGAGTCTGCAGACAGGTAGCAGAGGTACTGGAAGCCGCATGAAAACAAGAGACATCCTGGAGACCACAGACAGGTAGCAGCAGTCCTGGAAGACCAGGAACAGGTAACAGAGATACTGGAAGCCGCAGGCAGAACATAGACATCCGGGAGACCTTAGACAGGTAGCAGAGGTATTGGAAGCCGCAGGAAGGCAGGAGACGTTCTAGAGACTGCAAACCCGGGGCGTGGCATAAATGTCCTCATTTAGGAAAAGCTTGTCATATGCATTAAATAAAAGTCATTTGAATCAACTAATTTTGGCTGGATTTGATGACAATCTAATATGTATGTAGACCGCCTGACCTTTCTATGATTGCAGAACTGACGGAGAAGAAGGATTGGCCATGTTGGATTTCAGCATGCCTGATCCTTAGTTACTGCAGGAGGTAAGTTGCTTCCAGAGCAGTATTACAGTTTGGTCAACAGTTTTCTTGTGTATGGCCGGATTGATGGTTATTTTCACATGTTATAAGCCTATTAGTAACTACTCTTAAAGGAGTTGTGCACGGATTCAAAATGGCTACTTTCTTTGAGAAGCAGCACCACACCTGTCTATGGGTTGGGTCTGGTGTTGCACATTGGCTCCTTTTGAAGTGAACGTGACAGCGCTGCAGTACCATGCACAACCTGTGGACAGGTGTGGTGCTGTTTTTGGAGGAAAGAGGCCATGTTTTTTCTAATCCTGGACAACCCCTTTAAATATATGGCTGCCTAAAATTTTCCATATTACAATTGTTGATGACCCCTGACTTGGCTCTTTGTTTCTATATAGGTTTGCAATGATAAGTCTGGAGTTTGATTACATGTGTCAGTACGATTACGTGGAAGTCCGAGACGGCGACAACGTGGATGCTAAAATCATCAAGCGCTTCTGCGGGAATGAGCGACCACTGGCCATCCGCAGCTCCGGAAACTCTCTGCACCTCCTTTTCCACTCGGATGGGTCGAAAAACTTTGATGGATTTTATGCTACTTTTAAAGAAGTTACAGGTAGAAGTTTTACTGTTTTTAAATATATATCTGGCCCCTCCCACCAATACAACTTAAAGGGGGTGTCCTGGTCAGATAACATTTTTTGGGGGTTAAAAGTAGCCTTTAAAGAATGGTCGATCACAGAGTATCCCACTTCTGTGACCTGCAGCGATCAGCTGTAATCTATTCGTAATTTCCCTGCAGCGCCCCCAGAGGACAAGTGAAGTATTACACACAATTTATTGAAATTAGTGGAGTATGCATAAAATGCTCAGGTGTCCATTTTGCCTGAACAGGGACCCCCCCCCCTCCTCCTCTGTAACTCAAGAAGTATATGGCTGCATATGGGTTATAAATGGTAACATCATTATCGCGGCATAACAAATGTGTAAATGACTCATCGGGAAGTGCGAACAACAGCGTGAAGCCGAATATTCAGAGCACACAAGCAATGTTCATTTATTGGAAGAAAGACCTGATTATTTATTGTTGGCCGTATTTTGTATGCAGCTGCCATGCAGAATAATGTGCTCTGGATAACAATAAGGGAATATGCCTGCAGTGGGATCAGACTACACAATGTTTGTTTATAGTCTGTTACCTTGGAGACACATAGAATGTGTATTATTTATAGTAGATATATTGTAACAATAGTGAATCACTGGTAACCTAAGACTGAGCAAATAGCGCCCCATATCTCAGCTTCCTAGATCCGAATTGATTGCTGCTGTTGTATGGATTTTAGGATGTTCCTCTTCTCCATGTTTTCACGATGGGACATGCATTGTGGAGAAAACTGGATCCTATAAGTGCGCCTGTCTGGCAGGGTATACCGGAAAGCATTGCGAAAATGGTGAGTACCAAGTACTGGAGATACCCCTAGAGGGGGTCCGGCAGGGGCTTACTCCACTCTCCCCATAGAAAACACATGTTCATGTTTATGGGGAAGTCGTACGGGAACCATAAGCTAAAAGAATTCAAAAAAGGTTGATCCTACTTACCCTGGAGACCCCATACACATTAGATGGCGGGTCGGTTCCAACAAAACGATGGGATGGAGGTCGTCCAACGCTTATCTAATGTGCATGGGGTCTGTTAGTCTCACTTTCTGGCTACACTTTTTCTAATACAATAATCTGCCAGCTTTACAAGCACCAGATTGGCATTGAGAGCTATTAGAAATATTTACAAGACATTTCCGGCCTCATATGGACCCCTATGGGGGTGGGGGGATGATTTTTAATGTAAATTCTCCATTACTTATCAGAGTGAGACATAGAGGGGTCCGTCGCCCCCACCCTCTGCCGCTAAGAGCCCATTATGTATTCTGTAGGGCTGCGCGGTCTTGTAGGTTGTTTATACCCTGTCGTCGGTGATTGATAGCAGCCGTCACAGTAAATATACCGAAGAGCCGTGATTATCGGGGACGGACGGTCACTGGGGTTTGCTTCAGTCTGTGGGACGTAAGGGAATAGCGAAGAGACAGCCGCGAGAGATCGATGGCAGCAAAGAGATGTAAAGCCATCCACACTACGGCATGTCCACCTGGGCATGCTGGGACATTTAGTTCCTCCACAGGTTATCAATATATCCAGGTGAGAAGAAAATGGATAAAACTGATTCATCTCAGATTATAACTGGCCATACACTTTCACAAGACTTTTTTTGTTTTTACCTTCACCTGCAGTACCAAAGAACGGCCACTATACAGGGAACGACGCTGTGCCGTTCTGGCAATGTACACTGTGCATCTGGTCACCCAGGGTCTGCCAATAGTTGATTGTGGGGGTGCCAGGTGCTCCGATATTGATATCCTATCCATCAATATTTAGACATTGGACAACCCCTTTAATGCATGTATTTTTGGCTACATAGTATTTTTGCAATTGGATTTCATTAGGCATTTTGGATAATTTAACTTCTACATCCTCTGTGTATCACAGTGCATAGCATAATGCAGAATGAGTCAACAGTGAATCCATAAGTGAGCGTGTTCCGACTCCGAGTCTTGCCTTACCGCTCTTCTGAACAATCTCCTGGTCAAATTTGTGATGAATCAAATGAAAGATGACATTTGATGTGGTCGTATTTCAGGTGAAGAGAGATAAGAGCAAAACAAAAAAAAACTGAGCTGGATTATAAACTGGTATACGTGCAAAGGGTAAGAGCACGTTCACACTGTGACCATTTCAAAAGAGATAAGATCCTGATGTCAGACAAGCTCACTGACTGATTAACTGATTACTCATTCTGCAGCCTGCTATGTGCTGTGATACATAGAGGCTGCAGAAGCCACACAGTCTAAAACACAGAAGGAAACCTAATGGAATAAATAACCTTTAGCCAAAAATACTTGCAATTAAGTAACAAAAAAGGTGTCCATATGCTTCTGGATAGATCCCACAGTAATCCTTGGTAATCTTTCAGTTGCTGTAGAGTGGGGGAAAAAGTAGCAAAACAGTTGAAAAGTATCAGTAACTTCTTAACCCCAAGAACATTGAGTCTAAGCAATGGTTGCAGCAATCTGTCATTTAATCTTAGCTTAATTGTAACTTTTCTCAATTTTCTCAGTATTCTGTTCCTCTATTATTCTTCCTGGAAAAGTATAAATAAATTGACAACTTGGTGAAACTATTACCCTTGTCGTTCAGTGGTGTTCCGGTGCCATGGGACAGTGTAAGCACTGATTGGACAATATCGGAAACTCAGGAAACATTTCCAACAGGAACAACAGAGGAACATCACAACAAATTTGAATGGTGATTCTTTGATTTCCAGGAGGGGGTCCTCTACGACTTCTCACTATCCCACTAAAACCTTCTACACTCTGGAGCAGTGACAGAAGGAGCTCACTGATTGACTTCTTGTGCGATGTATGAGGACAGGGAGAAATGTGCGCCTCATAGTTAATGATCGGAACATGAACATTTCACGGACATTTTATTCATTAATCCCGCAGTCCAGATGGTTTCTGTCACTCTCTTCCTCGCTCCTTATAATTGAATTTTTGATGTGCACAGTTTTGTCGCTGCTCATTTTTGCTCCTGGAGATCTCGGCTCACGGTTTTACTGAGGTCACTTGAGAATTAACCTGAAATCTTCTGTCACTAGGAGTTTAATGCAGATTGTTAAGTAACCTGGGCTCGATAATATTCCGATTATCTGAGACCGGAGAACCGGTAAAAGAATAATTACAATCAGATTTGTGTGGGATGGAAGTAATAATGGGGGAAAACCTATGCCCAGGTTTTAGGGGTTATGCTGTAAAAACTAGACATCCTGTGAATGATGTAGGGACAGATAGTACTGCCTCCCTGTCTCTACCTGTAAGTGATGTAGGGACAGATAGTACTGCTTCCCTGTCTCTACCTGTAAGTGATGTAAGGACAGATAGTACTGCTTCCCTGTCTCTACCTCTAAGTGATGTAGGGACAGATAATACTGCCTCCCTGTCTCTACCTGTAAGTGATGTAGAGAAAGATAGTACTGCCTCCCTGTCTCTACCTGTAAGTGATGTAGGGACAGATAGTACTGCCTCCCTGTCTCTACCTGTAAGTGATGTAGAGAAAGATAGTACTGCCTCCCTGTCTCTACCTGTAAGTGATGTAGAGAAAGATAATACTGCCTCCCTGTCTCTACCTCTAAGTGATGTAGGGAAAGATAATACTGCCTCCCTGTCTCTACCTGTACGTAATGTAGGGACAGATAGTACTGCCTCCCTGTCTCTACCTGTAAGTGATGTAGGGAAAGATAATACTGCCTCCCTGTCTCTACCTGTACGTAATGTAGGGACAGATAGTACTGCCTCCCTGTCTCTACCTGTACGTAATGTAGGGAAAGATAATACTGCCTCCCTGTCTCTACCTGTAAGTGATGTAGGGAAAGATAGTACTGCCTCCCTGTCTCTACCTGTAAGTGATGTAGGGAAAGATAGTACTGCCTCCCTGTCTCTACCTGTAAGTGATGTAGAGAAAGATAATACTGCCTCCCTGTCTCTACCTGTACGTAATGTAGGGACAGATAGTACTGCCTCCCTGTCTCTACATGTAAGTGATGTAAGGACAGATAGTACTGCCTCCCTTTCTCTACCTGTAAGCGATGTAAGGAAAGATAGTACTGCCTCCCTGTCTCTACCTGTAAGTGATGTAGGGAAAGATAGTACTGCCTCCCTGTCTCTACCTGCAAGTGATGTAGGGAAAGATAGTACTGCCTCCCTGTCTCTACCTGTAAGTGATGTAGAGAAAGATAATACTGCCTCCCTGTCTCTACCTGTAAATGATGTAGGGACAGATAGTACTGCCTCCCTGTCACTACCTGTAAGTGATGTATGGAAAGATAATACTGCCTCCCTGTCTCTACCTGTAAATGATGTTAGGACAGATAGTACTGCCTCCCTGTCTCTACCTGTAAGTGATGTAGGGAAAGATAATACTGCCTCCCTGTCTCAACCTGTAAGTGATGTAGGGACAGATAATACTGCCTCCCTGTCTCTACCTGTACGTGATGTAGGGAAAAATAATACTGCCTCCCTGTCTCTACCTGTAAGTGATGTAGGGAAAGATAGTACTGCCTCCCTGCCTCTACTTGTAAGTGATGTAGGGACAGATAGTACTGCCTCCCTGTCTCTACCTCTAAGTGATGTAGGGACAGATAGTACTGCCTCCCTGTCTCTACCTCTAAGTGATGTAGGGAAAGATAATACTGCCTCCCTGTCTCTACCTGTACGTAAAGTAGGGACAGGTAGTACTGCCTCCCTGTCTCTACCTGTAAGTGATGTAGGGAAAGATAATACTGCCTCCCTGTCTCTACCTGTAAGTGATGTAGGGAAAGATAGTACTGCCTCCCTGTCTCTACCTGTAAGTGATGTAGGGAAAGATGGTACTGCCTCCCTGTCTCTACCTGTAAGTGATGTAGAGAAAGATAGTACTGCCTCCCTGTCTCTACCTGTAAGTGATGTAGAGAAAGATAATACTGCCTCCCTGTCTCTACTTGTAAGTGATGTAGGGACAGATAGTACTGCCTCCCTGTCTCTACCTCTAAATGATGTAGGACAGATAGTACTGCCTCCCTGTCTCTACCTCTAAGTGATGTAGGGAAAGATAATACAGCCTCCCTGTCTCTACCTGTACGTGATGTAGGGACAGATAGTACTGCCTCCCTGTCTCTACCTGTAAGTGATGTAAGGACAGATAGTACTGCCTCCCTGTCTCTACTTGTAAGTGATGTAGGGACAGATATTACTGCCTCCCTGTCTCTATCTCTAAGTGATGTAGGGACAGATAGTATTGCCTCCCTGTCTCTACCTCTAAGTGATGTAGGGAAAGATAATACTGCCTCCCAGTCTCTACCTGTGCGTAATGTAGGGACAGATAGTACTGCCCCCCTGTGTCTACCTGTAAGTGATGTAGGGAAAGATAGTACTGCCTCCCTGTCTCTACCTGTAAGTGATGTAGGGAAAGATAGTACTGCCTCCCTGTCTCTACCTGTAAGTGATGTAGAGAAAGATAGTACTGCCTCCCTGTCTCTACCTGTAAGTGATGTAGGGAAAGATAGTACTGCCTCCCTGTCTCTACCTGTAAGTGATGTAGAGAAAGATAATACTGCCTCCCTGTCTCTACTTGTAAGTGATGTAGGGACAGATAGTACTGCCTCCCTGTCTCTACCTCTAAGTGATGTAGGGAAATATAATACTGCCTCCCTGTCTCTACCTGTAAGTGATGTAGGGAAAAATAATACTGCTTCCCTGTCTCTACCTGTAAGTGATGTAGGGACAGATAGTACTGCTTCCCTGTCTCTACCTGTAAGTGATGTAGGGACAGATAGTACTGCCTCCCTGTCTCTACCTGTAAGTGATGTAGGGAAAGCTAGTACTTCTTCCCTGTCTCTACCTGTAAGTGATGTAAGGACAGATAGTACTGTCTCCCTGTCTCTACCTGTAAGTGATGTAGGGACAGATAGTACTGCCTCCCTGTCTCTACCTGTAAGTGATGCAGGGAAAGATAGTACTGCCTCCCTGTGTCTATCTGTAAGTGATGTAGAGAAAGATAATACTGCCTCCGTGTCTCAACTTGTAAGTGATGTAGGGACAGATAGTACTGCCTCCCTGTCTCTACCTGTAAGTGATGTAGGGAAAGATAATACTGCCTCCCTTTCTCTACCTGTAAGTGATGTAGGGAAAGATAGTACTGCCTCCCTGTCTCTACTTGTAAGTGATGTAGGGACAGATAGTACTGCCTCCCTGTATCTACCTGTAAGTGATGTAAGGACAGATAGTACTGCCTCCCTGTCTCTACCTGTACGTGATGTAGGGAAAGATAATACTGCCTCCCTGTCTCTACCTGTAAGTGATGTAAGGTCAGATAGTACTACCTCCCTGTCTCTACCTGTAAGTGATGTAGAGAAAGATAATACTGCCTCCGTGTCTCAACTTGTAAGTGATGTAGGGACAGATAGTACTGCCTCCCTGTCTCTACCTGTAAATGATGTAGGGACAGATAGTACTGCCTCCCTGTCTCTACCTGTAAATGATGTAGGGACAGATAGTACTACCTCTCTGTCTCTACCTGTAAGTGATGTAGGGAAAGATAATACTGCCTCCCTGTCTCTACCTGTAAGTGATGTAGGGAAAGATAATACTGCCTCCCTGTCTCTACCTGTAAATGATGTAGGGACAGATAGTACTGCCTCCGTGTCTCAATCTGTAAGTGATGTAGGGAAAGATAATACTGCCTCCCTGTCTCAACCTGTAAGTGATGTAGGGACAGATAGTACTGCCTCCCTGTCTCTACCTGTACGTGATGTAGGGAAAAATAATACTGCCTCCTTGTCTCTACCTGTAAGTGATGTAGAGAAAGATAGTACTGCCTCCCTGTCTCTACCTGTAAGTGATGTAGGGACAGATAGTACTGCCTCCCTGTCTCTACCTGTATGTGATGTAGAGAAAGATAATACTGCCTCCCTGTCTCTACCTGTAAGTGATGTAGAGAAAGATAATACTGCCTCCCTGTCTCTACTTGTAAGTGATGTAGGGACAGATAGTACTGCCTCCCTGTCTCTACCTCTAAGTGATGTAGGGACAGATAGTACTGCCTCCCTATCTCTACCTCTAAGTGATGTAGGGAAAGATAATACTGCCTCCCTGTCTCTACCTGTACGTGATGTAGGGACAGATAGTACTGCCTCCCTGTCTCTACCTGTAAGTGATGTAAGGACAGATAGTACTGCCTCCCTGTCTCTACTTGTAAGTGATGTAGGGACAGATAGTACTGCCTCCCTGTCTCTACCTCTAAGTGATGTAGGGACAGATAGTACTGCCTCCCTGTCTCTACCTCTAAGTGATGTAGGGAAAGATAGTACTGCCCCCCTGTCTCTACCTGTAAGTGATGTAGGGAAAGATAATACTGCCTCCCTGTCTCTACCTGTACGTAATAAAGGGACAGATAGTACTGCCTCCCTGTCTCTACCTGTAAGTGATGTAGGGAAAGATAGTACTGCCTCCCTGTCTCTACCTGTAAGTGATGTAGGGAAAGATAGTACTGCCTCCCTGTCTCTACCTGTAAGTGATGTAGAGAAAGATAGTACTGCCTCCCTGTCTCTACCTGTAAGTGATGTAGGGAAAGATAGTACTGCCTCCCTGTCTCTACCTGTAAGTGATGTAGAGAAAGATAATACTGCCTCCCTGTCTCTACTTGTAAGCGATGTAGGGACAGATAGTACTGCCTCCCTGTCTCTACCTCTAAGTGATGTAGGGAAATATAATACTGCCTCCCTGTCTCTACCTGTAAGTGATGTAGGGAAAGATAATACTGCCTCCCTGTCTCTACCTGTAAGTGATGTAGGGACAGATAGTACTGCCTCCCTGTTTCTACCTGTAAGTGATGTAGGGAAAGATAGTACTGCCTCCCTGTCTCTACCTGTAAGTGATGTAGGGAAAGATATTACTGCCTCCCTGTCTCTACCTGTAAGTGATGTAGGGAAAGATAATACTGCCTCCCTGTCTCTTCCTGTAAGTGATGTAGGGACAGATAGTACTGCTTCCCTGTCTCTACCTGTAAGTGATGTAGGGACAGATACTACTGCCTACCTGTCTCTCCCTGTAAGTTATGTAGGGACAGATAGTACTGCCTCCCTGTCTCTACCTGTAAGTGATGTAGGGAAAGATAATACCGTCTCCCTGTCTCTACGTGTAAGTGATGTAGGGAAAGATAATACTGCCTCCCTGTCTCTACCTGTAAGTGCTGTAGGGACAGATAGTACTGCCTCCCTGTCTCTGCCTGTAAGTGATGTAGGGACAGATAGTATTGCCTCCCTGTCTCTACCTGTAAGTGATGTAGGAACAGATAGTACTACCTCCCTGTTTCTCCCTGTAAATGATGTAGGGACAGATAGTATTGTCTTCATGTCTCTACCTGTAAGTGCTGTAGGGACAGATAGTACTGCCTCTTTGTCTCTGCATGTAAATGATGTATAGACAGATAGTACTGCCTCTCTGTACTCCTGCAAATAATTTGGGAACTGCTAGTAATAGCTCTGTTTCTCCCTAGAAATCACTTGTATGTAGATAGTACTGCTTCTCTGTCTCTACCTGTAAGTGATGTAGGGACAGATAGTACTGCCTCCTTGTTTCTTCCTGTAAATGATGTAGGCTCAGTAATTAGCACTGCAGCCTTGCAGCACTGGGGTTCTGGGTTCAAATCCCACCAAGGACAACATCTGCAAGGAGTTTGTATGTTCTCCCGTGTTTGTATGGGTTTCCTCTGGGTTCTCCGGTTTCCTCCCACACTGCAAAGACATACTGATAGGGAATGTAGATTGTGATCCCCAAAGGGGGACAGTGCCCATAATGCCTGTAAATTGTCTGAATCGTAAAGCGCTGCGGAATATGTTGGCGCTATAAAAAAGAAAAACATTATTATTATAGGCACACATAGTACTGCCTCCCTGTTTCTCCCAGTAAATGCTGTAGGGACAGATAGTTCTGCCTCTCTGTCTCTACTTGTAAGTGATGTAGGGACAGATAGTACTGACTCCTTGTTTCACCCTACAACTGATGTAGGCACAGATAGTACTGCCTCCCTGTCTCTACCTGTAAGTGCTTTAGGGACAGATAGTACTGCCTCTCTGTCTCTGCCTGTAAATGAGGTAGGGACAGATAGTACTGCCTCCCTGTCTCTCCTGCAAATAATTTGGAAACTGCTAGTAATAGCTCTGTTTCTCCCTAGAAATCACTTGTATGTACAGTCATGGCCAAAGTTTTGAGAATGACACCAAAATTATATTTTCCCATGATCTGCTGGCCTCTGGTTTTTATTAGTGTTTGTCTGATGTTTATAT
This sequence comes from Phyllobates terribilis, assembly GCF_046119375.1. Taxonomy (NCBI): domain Eukaryota; kingdom Metazoa; phylum Chordata; class Amphibia; order Anura; family Dendrobatidae; genus Phyllobates; species Phyllobates terribilis. The sequence continues at coordinate 76,496,288 of NW_027362773.1, read as the reverse complement.
CACATACAGAAATATAATTGCAATCATATTATGAGTACCAATAGGTTATATTGACAGTTAGAATGAGTTAATGCAGCAAGTCAATATTTGCAGTGTTGCCCCTTCTTCTTCAAGACCTCTGTAATTCTCCCTGGCATGCTCTCAATCAACTTTTGGACCAAATCCTGACTGATAGCAGTCCATTCTTGCATAATCAATGCTTGCATTTTGCCAGAATTTGTTGGTTTTTGTTTGTCCACCCGTCTCTTGATGATTGACCACAAGTTCTCAATGGGATTAAGATCTGGGGAGTTTCCAGGCCATGGACCCAAAATCTCTATGTTTTGTTCCATGAGCCATTTAGTTATCACCTTTGCTTTATGGCATGGTGCTCCATCATGCTGGAAAAGGCATTGTTGGGCGCCAAACTGCTCTTGGACGGTTGGGAGTAGTTGCTCTTGGAGGACATTCTGGTACCATTCTTTATTCATGGCTGTGTTTTTAGGCAAGACTGTGAGTGAGCCGATTCCCTTGGCTGAGAAGCAACCCCACACATGAATGGTTTCAGGATGCTTTACAGTTGGCATGAGACAAGACTGGTGGTAGCGCTCACCTCTTCTTCTCCGAATAAGCTGTTTTCCAGATGTCCCAAACAATCGAAAAGGGGATTCATCAGAGAAAATGACTTTGCCCCAGTCCTCAGCAGTCCACTCCCTGTACCTTTTGCAGAATATCAGTCGGTCCCTGATGTTTTTTCTGGAGAGAAGTGGCTTCTTTGCTGCCCTCCTTGAAACCAGCCCTTGCTCAAAGAGTCTCCGCCTCACAGTGCGTGCAGAAGCACTCACACCAGCCTGCTGCCATTCCTGAGCAAGCTCGGCACTGCTGGTAGTCCGATCCCGCAGCTGAAACAGTTTTAAGATACGGTCCTGGCGCTTGCTGGTCTTTCTTGGGCGCCCTGGAGCGTTTTTGACAACAATGGAAGCTCTCTCCTTGAAGTTCTTGATGATGCGATAGATTGTTGACTGAGGTGCAATCTTTGTAGCTGCGATACTCTTCCCTGTTAGGCCATTTTTGTGCAGTGCAATGATGGCTGCATGTGTTTCTTTAGAGATAACCATGGTTAACTGAAGAGAAACAATGATACCAAGAACCAGCCTCCTTTTAAAGTGTCCAGTGATGTCATTTTTACTTAATCATGACTGATTGATCGCCAGCCCTGTCCTCATCAACACCCACACCTGTGTTAATAGATCAATCACTAAAACAATGTTAGCTGCTCCTTTTAAGGCAGGACTGCAATGATGTTGAAATGTGTTTTGGGGGTTAAAGTTCATTTTCTGGGCAAATATTGACTTTGCAAGTACAGTAATTGCTGTTAAGCTGATCACTCTCTGACATTCAGGAGTATATGCAAATTGCCATTACAAAAAATGAAGCAGTAAACTTTGGAAAAATTACTATTTGTCTCATTCTCAATACTTTTGGCCATGACTATAGATAGTACTGCCTCTCTGTCTCTCCCTGCAAATAATTTAGGGACAGATAGTAATAATCCCTGTTTTTTCCCTGTAAATTGTATACACACAAATAGTACTGCCTTCATCTGTCTCCCTGTAAATAATAAAGGGACAGATAGTGCTGTATCTCTGTATCTCCCTGTAAATTAAGCAGATACAGATAGAACTGCCTACGTGTCTCTCCCTGTAAATGATGTAGGGAGAGATACTGCTGCCTCCCTGTAAATGATGTACGGACAGATAGTACTGCCCCCATGTCTCTTCTTGTAAATGATGTAGGGAAAAATAGTACTGTCTCCCTGTAAATGATGTAGAGACAGATAGTACTGTCTCCTTGTCTCTCCCTGTAAATGATGTAGGGACAGATAGTGCTGCCTTCATGTTTCTCCCTGTAAATTATGTAAAGACAGATAGTACTGTCTTCCTGTATCTCCCTGTAAGTGATGTAGAGACAGATAATACTGCCTCCCTGTCTTTCCCTGTAAGTGATTTGGGACAGATAGTACTGCCTTCCTGTCTCTGCCTGTAAATGATGTAGGGACAGATAGCTCTGCCTCCCTGTCTCTGACAGATAGTACTACTTTCCTGTCTCTCTCTATAATTGATGTAGGTACAGATAGTACTGTTTCCCTGTCTTTCCCTGTAAATAATGTAGGCACAGATAGTACTGCCTTCTTGCCTCTCTACTTACAGACAGTACAGGCTTCATGTCTCCTGCTATGTGGAGAATCCTGTTGCACTATGGCCACTTTTCCAATACTTATCACCTCTGTATAATTTTCTGTGTCAGAAATTGCTGCTGCTCAACACAACTTTTAGTTTTCAGCTGAAGATAATTTTTGTTCCTTACAATGATGAGTTCTGCTTTCAGTTATAGAGGAGAAGAGCTGCATGGATCCCGGACCACCACTGAATGGATACAAGAAATTATCTGAGCAGGGGGGCTTCACATATGGGAATCAGGTCAAGATAGGTTCCATCATCCACTACTTTTGTAACAACTCCCATGTCCTCAGTGGGAACCAGGAACGAAAATGTCTGGAAACCGGTCAATGGTCTGGGAAGCAGCCGATCTGCATTAAAGGTACAGTACTATGCAATTAAAGGAACATTCCAGGAACATGTATATATCTTGATATCACTCGCCAGGCATCTATGGCTCGGTGCATGAAGCAGGGATGGAAAGTCATAGAGAGAATGGATCCATCCATGATTGGTCCCATCTGTGGGCAGTTATTGGATGAAGAAATGGCCCAAGGGCTTTTTGGACTGTGGGGTTCCCTTTTTCCTCTCTATCGGTATCCAAACCGGACCCCTTTATACAGGTTCCTCTGTTTAGGATGCCATATAGAATAGAGCCAGCTAAGATAAGAAGTAGTCACTGATGCCCGAGAGGGGTCTTCACCTCCCATCGTCCTCCAGCTACAAGCACCGAGCAAACTGCAGATGAATGTGAAGATGACACATTAATAAATGATAGACGACAATCAGTGCAAAGTGATTTCCCCCGAGAATAAGTCCATACAGATTGCTGCTGACAATACTTGTCATTTCGAGAGACTCTTATCTATTTATTACCTGGAAATTTTCAGTATCGATTGTTGCACAGAAATATAATCTCTGCATAATATCATGTTCTCAAATGCACATTATCTCATCTATCTATCTATCTATCTATCTATCTATCTATCTATCTATCTATCTATCTATCTATCTATCTATCGCACCCCCGCCTGAAGCTTCATGGCCGAGCAGCTGCCTCCAGCCGTACATCACCAAGCACAATGCTGAGCGTCGGATGGAGTGGTGTAAAGCCGCCACCACTGAACTGTGGAGGAGACGTGTTCTGTGCAGTGACGGATCGCACTTCTCTATCTGCGTCTGATGGAGGAGTCTGGGTTTGGTGATTACAGGAGGACGTTACCCCCTGACTGCATTGTGCCCCCTGTACAGATGGTGGAGGAGGATAATGCTATGGGCTGATATCAGGGGCGGCCGCGGACCCTCAGCTCCAGTGATGGGAAATCTTAATCTTCAGCACAAGACATTGTGGACAATTGTAGCTTCAGCTTTGTGGGAACGGTTTGGGGAAGACCCTTATCTGTTCCCCCATGGCTGTGCCCGGACCCCAACCCCATCCAACACCTATAATGGAAATTGTGAGCCTGGCCTCCCCCCAACATCAGGGTCTGACTTCACAAATGATCTTCTGGATGAAGGGTCAAAAGATGCCTCCAAAATCTTGTAGAAATCTTTCCTAGAAGAGCGGGGGCCGTTATATCTGCAGAGGGTCGACTCCATATTAATGTCTATGGATGTAGAATAGGAGGTTAGAGAAGCTCCTGGGGGAAATTATGGAGGAGGGGGCACTTACTTTTCTCCATACAATATAGACACAAACACAAATATTGCTTGCACTTTCCGACAGCATGTCCCATGCAGTGATATATTTCTAACACATTAGTGGCGTTTTTATCTTTATTTTTGCTGCTTAATACGTTTTATTCATTAGCCCCCAATTATGGTCACTGGATTACATTATTGATCCGTAATATGCCTCAATCTTCAGTCATCGGAAGAACAAAGCGATGTATCAGCGACCATAGCTGAACATCCGACATGTACAGTCTGGCCCCCAATTTAATGGATGGTGGAGACCTGCACAGGGATAAGGTCTAAGAAGTGGAAGGAGGCATCGGGATCTGCTATTGCGGTGAGTCGGGGGCGTGATGGCGTCGAGCAGACCCTGAAAGCAGCTCCACCGTTCTCTTTTGCTGCATGGATCCCTATGAGAGATTTGCCTCCCAGTGGATCAGATTCCAGCACGCAGCTGGTTAACTCCGTTGGCGCTGGCTCTCTCCGGGTGTTCTCTGGTTCCTTTATCCGGATTACACGTGTACCGTTAGATAAATTGGAAGTGGATATTTTCTGTGTAATTCCATTTTCATTTCAAGTTAATAGCTAAATATAATCTGAAAAAAAATATGTTTAAAGAGCAACTCCGACCCCAGCAGATAATAACATTAATGATACGGGCTGCAATCCTAAGTGAAGTGGTGGAGAAATTAGGGAAAATTTTGCTAAAACGTCCATTCCCATCATTCCTCATGATAGAGAACAGGCTAAACTTCTCCGTATTCTGGGAGGAACCCCCCCACTACCTGTGCTCATTGTCGCCCCCTGCGGAGTTTTGGTGGAGCAGGAATCTCTCGGGCCCTGATGCTAAATCTACCTGTCATGTGCTCTATATATAATACTGGCGTCTTCGCAGATGTTAGATGAGCTTTAAGTACCCCCCCCAGACACAAGTACCCATGAGAACCACTATCTCTGCTTCGCTTGTTTATAAGGCCCCCAATACTGCGTTATGCATCTTGCTTGAACTCTGGTTACCACTTTTGTAGCCCTTGAAGAAGAAGGATACTGCCCTCAACTTCTACATGTAATTAAAAGTGCCTTAGGTGTTCATTCTAGTCTGATAAGTCCACAATCTGTCCCAAGTGTCTTGTTCTGTGATCAGCAATTCACTTTTTCAGTGGGAGGGTCCACTTAATCAGTATTCTGTCAGCACTACAGGAGCTGGAGCATCCTTTCTCTTCACTTCCCAACATGCATTGCTCATACCATAGCCCAAATCTTGAACTGAAATTCAGCCTCTGAAAGCAGAAAGACCTATCCCCACCTCCTGTAGAGACAAAAATTCACTCCCCACTTCCCATAGACAAATACTCGCCCATTTCATGTAGAGATACATAGACCCACCTCCAACTCTTAGAGATAGACAAAGACCTTCCCCTGCTTATTGTAAGACAAAGATCTCCCCCACTTCCTGTAGAGAAACAAAGACCCACCTCCACTTACTGTAGAGACTAAAACTGCCCCCACTTACTGTAGAGAAATAGACCTGCCTCCACTTCCTGTAGAGAAACAAAGACCCGTCCCAACTTCCTGTAGAGAAACAAAGACCCACATCCACTTACTGTAGAGATACAAAGACCCACATCCACTTACTGTAGAGAGACAAAGACCCACCCCCACTTACTGTAGAGAGACAAAGACCCTCCCCCACTTACTGTAGAGAGACAAAGACCCTCCCCCACTTACTGTAGAGAGACAAAGACCCTCCCCCACTTACTGTAGAGAGACAAAGACCCTCCTACACTTACTGTAGAGAGACAAAGACCCACCCCCACTTACTGTAGAGAGACAAAGACCCTCCTCCACTTACTGTAGAGAGACAAAGACCCACCCCCACTTACTGTAGAGATATAGACCCGCCCCCACTTCCTGTAGAGAGACAAAGACCCGCCGCCACTTACTGTAGAGAAACAAAGACCCACCCGCACTTACTGTAGAGAAACAAAGACCCACCCCCACTTACTGTAGAGAGACAAAGACCCGCCTCCACTTCCTGTAGAGAAACAAAGACTCGCCCCCTCTTACTGTAGAGACTAAAACCTGCCTCCACTTCCTGTAGAGAAATAGACCTGCCCCCTCTTCCTGTAGAGAAACAAAGACCCACCACCACTTACTGTAGAGAAACAAAGACCTACCCCCACTTACTGTAGAGAGACAAAGACCCACCCCCACTTACTGTAGAGATACAAAGACCCGCCCCCACTTACTGTAGAGACAAAGACCCACCCCCACTTACTGTAGAGAGACAAAGACCAGCCCCCACTTACTGTAGAGACAAAGACCCTCCCCCACTTACTGTAGAGAGACAAAGACCCACCCCCACTTACTGTAGAGAGACAAAGACCTGCCCCCACTTACTGTAGAGACAAAGACCTGCCCCCAATTACTGTAGAGAGACAAAGACGCACCCTCACTTACTGTAGAGATACAAAGACCCACCCCCACTTACTGTAGAGATACAAAGACCCACCCCCACTTACTGTAGAGAGACAAAGACCTTCCCCCACTTACTGTAGAGATAAAAGGACCCGCCCTCAATTACTGTAGAGATACAAAGACCTGCCCCCACTTACTGTAGGGAGACAAAGACCCGCCCCCACTTACTGTAGAGATACAAAGATCCACCGCCACTTACTGTAGAGATACAAAGACCTACCCCACTTCTTGTAGAGAGACAAAGACCCGCCCCCACTTACTGTAGAGAGACAAAGACCCACCCCCACTTACTGTAGAGACTAAAACCTGCCTCCACTTCCTGTAGAGAGGCAAAGACCCACCCCCACTTACTGTAGAGACTAAAACCTGCCTCCACTTCCTGTAGAGAAATAGACCCACCCCCACTTCCTGTAGAGCGACAAAGACCCACCCCCACTTACTGTAGAAATACAAAGACCTACCTTCACTTACTGTAGAGAGACAAAGACCCACCCCCACTTACTGTAGAGATACAAAGACCCACCCCCACTTACTGTAGAGATACAAAGATCCACCCCCACTTACTGTAGAGATACAAAGACCCGCCCCGACTTACTGTAGAGAGACAAAGACCCACCCCTGCTTACTCTAGAGAGACAAAGACCCGTCCCCACTTACTGTAGAGAGACAAAGACCCCCCTCCACTTACTGTAGAGAGACAAAGATCCACCCCCACTTACTGTAGAGATACAAAGACCTACCCCACTTCTTGTAGAGAGACAAAGACCCCCTCCACTTACTGTAGAGAGACAAAGACTCGCCCCCACTTACTGTAGAGATACAAAGACCCGCCCCCACTTACTGTAGAGAGACAAAGACCCGCCCACACTTCCTGTAGAGAGACAAAGACTCGCCCCCACTTACTGTAGAGAGACAAAGACCCTCCCCCACTTACTGTAGAGATACAAAGACCCGCCCCCACTTACTGTAGAGATACAAAGACCCGCCCCCACTTACTGTAGAGAGACAAAGACCCACCTCCACTTCCTGTAGAGAGACAAAGACTCGCCCCCACTTACTGTAGAGATATAGACCCGCCCCCACTTCTTGTAGAGAGACAAATACACACCCCCACTTACTGTAAAGATACAAAGACCCGCCCCCACTTCTTGTAGAGAGACAAAGACGCACCCCCACTTACTGTAGAGATACAAAGACCCGCCCCCACTTATTGTAGAGAGATAAAGACCCGCCCCCACTCACTGTAGAGAGACAAAGACCCTCCCCCACTTACTCTAGAGATACAAAGACCCGCCCCCACTTCTTGTAGAGAGACAAAGACCCGCCCCCACTTACTGTAGAGATACAAAGACCCGCCCCCACTTCTTGTAGAGAGACAAAGACCCACCCCCACTTACTGTAATCCATCCCACTGTCTCTGATGTTAGAGAGGAATTACACTTGACAACAGGTAGCAGACAGCAAGTTACACAGAAGGGAGACACCTTGTAGCAGCCATTTTGGACAGATTTTTTCAAGTTGAAGAATTTTGGGTAGATATAATAAATGGCATTTTAGGTGAGGAGTAGACATTGCAACTCTTTATCTGAACAGTTGCTTGGACTGGTTATATTGTACATGAGCCAATGAAAACATTATAACCCTCTTGTGATAGTGGATGTGATTCTAAATCTCTGTTCTATCCAGTTTGTTAATGTGATGTGATACATCAATGGAAGATTTACTTGTTCTGAGTGTTAGTAACAGTTATTCGTCCGCTGAGGACCTTACTCCTAAATTTCTGTATAACTCTGTACGCAGTGAGCTCCCCCTAGTGGTGGCTACACAACCATAATTTTATTTTGGTTCTATGACTGCGTTAAGGAGACAAGGGTATATGTGTGACATTCAGAAGTAGCACTGCTGCTTCAAAAGAATCCAGCTACTATTACAAATAACACAAGCACAGGAGACAGGAAGTGTTGTGCTACAGAAGCATCCAGCAACTAGAGGGGTTAACACAGTCACAGGAGACAGGGAGTGTTTTAGCAGAGCCCCAGGGGTATTGTGGGGAACTTGTTATTGTAGTCTGGCTGAAGCCGAAGAGAAAGGTGGTGAGTTATCTAGATCTGACAGAAGGCAACTGAACAGGATTCAGATCAGGAGAGAAACTAAACACAGGTCAGATAAACTCCCTGAACGAACAGTGCAGAGTATTATCAGGCAGGGAGATAAGGACTGGAAGGAATTGTGTCACAGGGATCATCTCCCTCATCAAACCCTCCCCCCCCTCCATCTCCATGCAGGATAAAGAATGCTGTGTGCTATTGTGTCCTTGTGAAGGAAAAGCCTGTGGTTGTGTATGCATTGAAGTTTGCTACGAAGAGATCTAATCTATGCTGAATTATGCTACTGAAGAGACTGTAGTAATGTGCCTTGTGAAGAAACTACTGTATTGTTACTGGAGCTGGTTGCTCAAGAAACTCAGACTGTACTGTAATGAAAATTGTTGCTGTAATATACCTGAATTGCACTGGCCGTGCATCAGATTAAATTCCACTGTTAAACTGTTGAAAAAGACTCTTGTCAGATGTGTCTGGTCAGCAATTGAATCTACTGTGTGCCTGAGAGAAGCTGCAGCCTATAGTCGCCCTGAGTAACGGTTCCCCCAGGATTCCAAAGAATTCATGAAACCCGTCTCGCCCTTATCTGAACCTAGCGGTGTGCATGTAACACTTAGATCACAAGTAAATCAGAATTTCTTTCTTTGTTTTAGCTTGTCGGGAGCCCAAGATTCCTGATCTGGTGCGTCAGAAAGTGCTGCCGTCACAGGTACAGTCAAGGTGAGCAATTATATGACCTGACATGGCCTGGGGGAAGGAGGGTGACTGATAGCGGCAGGTGTATCAGCTAAATTAGTCATTTTGTCTTGGTAATTTTATAGTGGGGAGATAAGCGGCTACTGGAGAAGCTTATCTCCAAGTGCTGATTGTTTTAGAAGGTAGATTAATACTGACCCGCTAACATATTGCTTGTTGGCACTGATTTTATTCACCCAGGATCAGTGCCACTTCCCTGTTTCCACTACCTTGTATTCTTTTTTTTAGGGAGACCCCTCTTCACCAGCTTTACTCCTCATCATCGTCATCATTCACCAAGGAGAAGATTGAAATTTACCCCACAAAGAAACCGGCGCTGCCCCCTGGGGAGCTTCCCAAAGGATACCAGCACCTTCACACACAAATACAGTACGAGTGTGCATCTCCATTCTACCAGCGTACGGGAAGCAGCAGAAGGACCTGCCTGAAAACCGGGAAGTGGAGCGGGCGATCTCCATCCTGCATCCCCAGTAAGTTCTACTACAGGTTACAGCATCGATCCCCAGCTTGTGGCTTTCCACGTGTTGGAAAACGAATCACTTTCAGCATGCTCGGACAGTCGCTGGCTGGTAGTTGTAACTTTGCAACAGCTGGAAAGCGATAATTTGGAGATCAATGGATTGCAGTATATTTCTGACATGGACTTTTAAACTTCTAAATCCTCTGTTAACAATTGTAGACCATCAAATGTAAGTGATAAAATTCTGTGTGCCTGCAGCCATCACTAGGGGGAGCTCATTCCTTGGATCAGTGGTGGTCCCAGGGGTTGGAATCCCATTGATCAACACGTTATTGCCTAATCTATGGATAGGTAATAACTTGCAAAGATCGGAATAACCCTTTTCTCTTTGGCTATTTGCACCGTACAAATATGGCAGAAGTGGCTGGATGCCGGCTGCATTTTACAGATTGCAACAGTTTAACCCCTTAGATGCTGCTGTCAGTTGTGACAGAGGCATCTAAGCGGTTAGGAATTTAAAGGCAGTCGCTACCAGCTACCATCTTGGTACTCCTGTAGCTGGCTGTATAGGAGTTCCCTATCCTGGGCCCCATCCTGATATATGTACCTTCTGGGCCCCATCCGGGAATATATATCCCCATCCTGATCTATACAGTATATCCCCAATTCTGGTATGTAAATCCCCCATCCTGATATGTAAATCCCCCATCCTGGTATATATATCCCCCATCCTGGTATGTATATCGCCCATGCTGGTATATATCCCCCATCCTGGTATATATCCCCTATCCCGGTATGTATTTCCCCCATCCTGGTATGTATTTCCCCCATCCTGGTATGCATATCCACCATCCTGGTATATATATCCTCCATCCTGGTATGTATTTCCCCCATCCTGGTATGTATATCCCCTATCCTGGTATGTATATCCCCCATCCTGGTATGTATATCCCCCATCCTGATATGTATATCCCCCATGCTGGTATGTATTTCCCCCATCCTGGTATGTATATCCCCCATTCTGGTATATGTCCCCCATCCTGGTATATATCCCCTATCCTGGTATGTATTTCCCCCATCCTGGTATGTATTTCCCCCATCCTGGTATGCATATCCCCGATCCTGGTATATATATCCTCTGTGACAGGCATCTAAGCGGTTTGGAATTTAAAGGCAGTCGCTACCTGCTACCACCTTGGTACTCCTGTAGCTGGCTGTATAGGAGTTCCTTATCCTGGGCCCCATCCTGATATATGTACCTTCTGGGCCCCATCCTGGAATATATATCCCCATCCTGATATATACAGTATATCCCCATTCTGGTATGTAAATCCCCCATCCTAATATGTAAATCCCCCATCCTGGTATGTATATCCCCCATGCTGGTATATATCCCCCATCCTGGTATATATCCCCTATCCCGGTATGTATTTCCCCCATCCTGGTATGTATTTCCCCCATCCTGGTATGCATATCCCCCATCCTGGTATATATATCCTCCATCCTGGTATGTATTTCCCCCATCCTGGTATGTATTTCCCACATCCTGGTATGTAATTCCTCCAACCTGGTATGTATTTCCCCCATCCTAGTATGTATTTCCTCCAACCTGATATGTATTTCCTCCAACCTGGTATGTATCTCCCCCATATTGGTATGTATATCCCCCATATTGGTATGTATATCCCCCATCCTGGTATGTATATGCACCATCCTGGTATGTATATCCCCCATCCTGGTATGTATATCCCCCGTGCTGGTATGTATATCCCCCATCCTGGTATGTATATCCCCCATCCTGGTATGTATATCCCCCATCCTGGTATATGTCCCCCCTTTCTGCCGCTGTTCTTTAATGCACAGAAAAAAACCCATTATACTCACCTTCCCTCCACTTCCCCACTGCGTGGTGTCCCCTTCTGAAGCCGGCAGCTGACTTCAGCATGCAAGCGACAGGAGCACATGACATCACTGCCATGCTCCCCCAGTCACGTGCACGCCGACATCAGCTGCTGGCCTCTGATTGGCTGGCAGAGTGCATTGCCACGCACGGACCCGACGGGTCTCTGCACCACAACCACAATACACTTCAACTTATTGTGTGTCCGTGGTATGCACATCCAGTTGAAGTTTGTGCTGGCGTCAGTGTACCCCCGGTTGCAATGGCGACCTCTTGCGACTGTGGTCATTACGCCCCTGCTCGTATGTCTATGTGAACAGGAAAATTAAAAAAAAAAGAGGAAGAAAGGAGGGGAAAAAACAAAAGAGAGAAAAAAAAAGAAAAATGGCTGCTTAAACAAGCTAAAAAAAATAGTAAATGTGCCCCCAAATGACTGTGTGAGCGGTAATTAAAGGTGCGGTGCCTATATTTTATGTGTTTTATTTTGTCTCCTTTTTGTCTCAGTATGTGGAAAGCTGGAGAATTTCACCGTTCCCCGGGTTTCGGAGATGCGCTGGCCATGGCAGGCCGCCTTATATCGCAGATCGAATGGAGTAAAAGACGTGAACTTGCGGAAGGGCACCTGGGTCCTGGTGTGCACCGGGGCCCTGCTAAATGAGCGCACCGTGGTGATGGCTGCTCACTGCGTGACTGACCTCGGCAAAAGCACCATTATCAAGGTGTCAGACCTGAAACTTGTGTTGGGAAAATTCTACAGAGACGACGAGCGGGATGACAAGAGCCTGCAGCATCTACATGTCAGTAACCATGGCAACTGGGAGCAGGGATGTATGGAGGACGGCGAGGTCTTTCCCATAGGATACGAGCTGAATTCACCGCGATAGATGTGCTCGCCTCTGATAAGGATATAGGGGGGGGGGGGTCTGCGTTTGCTCAAGGCTTTTCTGACAGAACGATAGTATCCTAATAATGGCCGCCATTAGCTCTCTTATGGCACACAGCTATGTACTAAGATAAACAACCTAGCCCCAAACACCCGCCTGATAGCTGATGACATCACAGCGCCACTTCATGATGTCATCATGTGTATGAACAGAATTATCTATGGTGGGATACCTCCAACATGCCCTAATTATTGGGGGGGGCAGTATTACATTATAGCTGAGCTCAAGAGCTTCGAGTCATAGCTACAATTCTGTCATCTGTAGCTTTAAAGACAACCTGTTACTTCACATTAATCTGTATATTTTTCATCTGGTGTAAACGCCGCTGTTCTCCTGAATCCGGAGATGTTTTTCTTTTCTTCCTGCGCCTCTCCATTCCTAAGATATGAACCCTTCTTCCCTGTATATAAATCTAGTCCTTTTTTTTTAGCCAACTGGGTGTGGTACTTAAGAAAACGCCCACAGTGAAGAATTGACAACGCCCACTTGGTTATAAAGACTACATTTATATTCAGGAAAGAGGAGGCCATATCTCAGGAAAGGAGTGGCGCAGGAAGAAAAGAAAAACAGCGCCGGATTCAGGAGAACAGCGGCTTTTACACTATGTGAAAGAAATGGGTGATAAAGATCCGATAGGATTGATTTTTGCCTGTCCAATGACTTGGGATAAGTGGCGCCACATGTATCTGCTGAGCTGCTAACCCCTGAGATGAGATAAATAGGGTTTAATTTGGGAAAAGAAAAAAATGGAAACCTTAACGGGATGTGAGAAATACGTAGAAACAATCTATTTTTTCCCCCTACAAAACCTAGTTACTTTTATTTGTGGGTTGTGTCTGGTATTACAGTTCATCTCCCTATAATTAATTTCAGCTGCACTACTAGACACAACCTGAAGACAAGAGTGGCACTGTTTCTAAAAGAAAGCAGAAGACTCTATTTTTTGCATTTAATGCTTGCAATATACATTCAAATTTTTTTTTTCCATTTTGACGTTCACTGTGTGTGATCAGTGTTCTGATATTTTATTAGTTTGGACATTTACGCATGTGCTGAAAGCAAATGCGTTATTTTTTTTATTTTCTTTAAATTTCGTGAAAAGGGGGTGATGTCATATTTTTTTTAACATTTTAAAAATATATTTTTCATTTTTTTTTTTTTTTACATTTTTTTATTAGTCCCCCCCCCCCAACGGGGGTACATTACCTTATTATATTGTAATATTGCTGTGTATTATAAAATTACAAATCTCCTGTGAAGCCTCAGGGTGGGAGACATTGATGTACAAACATGGCAGAAACACTTGTGCCAAGACAACCCATCAACACCCCACAGTCATGTTGCGGAGGGGCGATGGGCAGCTGAAGGGAGACCTCTACCTATTTCCTAAATGGTGCGATCAGAGCTAGCTCCTGTTGCAGCAGTTAGACTCCGGTGCTAGCTGTATAACACTGCTGGCACCCATGCAAGATGTAGCAGACAAAAGAGCTGAGCCTCTTACCAGCTACAAAGGCTTAGAGAAAATATTACCAGGGATTCAGCTGAAAGATATGAGCAGGACATGGCAGGCAGCCAAGAAGAGAAGTTGGGGGTGGAGGAGAAACTGAACCTTTGCACCATGGCCCATGAGCCTTTAGCTACTGTAAGCTTCCAACTGTAACCTTATAAGTTAATGGAGCCATGCAGGTCATAATAATTGCATTTCTTGATTATCCTTTCTATTTTTTTTCTATTCTTTTACCAGATCTCAGCAGTCATCGTACACCCCAACTATGACCCCATTCTGTTGGACTCCGATATCGCAGTCATTAAACTGCTGGACAAGGCCAGAGTGAGTAACAATGTCCAACCGGTGTGTCTCACCTCATCATCAGATCTTGACTTGGCCACACTAGACTCCAGGATAGTCACCAGTGGTTGGAGGATCCTCTCCGACCCCAAAGCTCCAGGTTTCAAGAACGAGACGATTCGTGCCGGGTTGGTGTTGCCGGTGGACTCGCTCCTCTGTGAGCAGCAGTATGAAGAGAACGGAATCTCCGTCAGTGTGACAGAAAGCATGATCTGTGCCAAACTGGCACCCGGCGCCTCGGCTCACATATGTCCATCCGAGACAGGGGGCATTGCCGCTGCTCTATTGCCAGGAAAGGCATCGTCTGAGGGCACCTGGCAGCTAGTAGGACTGGTCAGCTGGGGCTACGACAAGACCTGTCATCAGGAGCTCTATACCGGGTACACTAAAGTCATCACTTTCCAAGACTGGTTGGAAAAAAATATGAAGTAGACTTAGCAGACACCAGATATACATGGACCTTAGCCTTCAAAAAGTTGGATGTTTTTGCTTTTTATCTTATTTATATATTCAGTCACAATATCATACATCTCAGACTTCTGGAAACGTAGAATATATTGTAATCACTGTGCAGATATAGTGGAAGCAGCCACTTTAGTTTCAATGTACTGATCCATGCCAACAGTCCATGGTGAGCAGACTAATGACATATGAGGGGTTTGTTTCACTCCCTTACTTATCTGTTCTTCCATAGGGGGCCATTGGTTGGCAAAGGTGTTGTACGGCCTCAGTTTGCCAATGTAGCAAAGTCAAGTGTGCCCCGTTGCTAAATCAATGATGTATCTTTGATTTTCCATAGGTTCATTGACAAGTTCAGCTCTGTCTCATCTAGACCACCAACATCATAGTCAGTGGACCACCTGCCCGGACATGGGCGTCTTTGACAAATAGACAATATTCTTTCTCTTTTTTTCGGGGGGGTGTAGGGTGGAGACAGAAGGGTCATGTTCAAAGAGACCTTCCCAGGAAACATGATCACCAACATCATAGTCAGAGGACCACCTACCCGGACATGGGCCTCTTTGACGAATAGACAATAGATCTTCCCAGGAAATACTCATTTCTCTCTATAGGGTCAGAGAGACAGGAGAAGACCTTTTTGTATGGGTTATATTTCTGCAATTAGAGTTAGGGAAAAGTCTATGAGGAGGTTGGAAAAAGGGTAGATCTCCCAGACTCTCGGAAGAGTTGGCACATCTCCTGGGCGCACAACAAATCCTCCCAAAAACCTCTCGGAAAAGCAATCCATCAGTAGAGTGAAAATGGAGTTGTGGAGGGTGGAATGTCCTAAAAAAAGGGGGCGTAAAGAAAAAACATCTCTGGGACAACCATGCCTCAAAGTTGGAAAGTATAGTATACATGCATGCTAAGATCAAAGATTGCATCACTTCGATCTAAGCATGCATGTATACCATACTTACCTGGCCTTTTTGAGGCATGGCTGTCTCAGAGAATTTTTTTTTACCCCCCTTTTTTAAGGACATTCTACCTTTCACAACTCCATTTTCAATCTTTTCATGGGAGAATCCTTCCTAAAGTGCCATGATGTTTTTGAATTTGTGTAAATCTTTGTCGTTGACCAACATTTATGAGCCGTGAACAAGAAAAGACAATCAACCATCAAAAGATAGAAATGTGTCCAAAGGTTGAAAAAAGTTTCAAATTTGGGAAACTTTCTTAAGCCTTAAATAACATGAAATGCTATAATACTTGTTGGGAAAGTCTTTTTTACTTTTTACATTTTTGTTATTCACCTACCGACACCTTCAACAATCATCTGAATGAAAGTTGCTTCATTTTATGCTGAACTTCGGGGTCATGGGTCTAATTTCTATACAAGGAAGCTCCAATTCGGAAATGGCCGGTGTCTTTGGTAAAGTGGCCATTCAGTATATATACATTAATTAGTCTATGGATATGCTTTTTAGGGCTACCAAATTCTGGGTCACTAAGATTTCATCTGAATCTCCCTCCTTCCCCGGTAAAACAGCTGGGAGCTTCCTTCTGGCTACAGAGTCTTTCTCAGGCAGATGAGTATGAGAGCAGAATATTTGTGATTTTTTTCTAGAAGAAGAGCCTGTGATGAGCTGCTGACAGGTTCACCATAACAGCAGAAGATTTATAGAGCGATGGAGACTAGTTGCAAGGAGATCATTCTGCAAGATCAAACCCAACTAAATGTAAAGCTTTTACCCGCAGATTCGCTTGCGTGATATAAAAACATAATTCTTGGCACAATGAATGTGCAGAACAAGACTACATTGAGGCTCTTGTCTATTGTTCAGCTGGAGACTATGGGTTTTGAAGGGTTAATTATCGTAATGGGAAAACCCTGGATCTCAGATCTTTAGAGACATTAATGATGCCCCCAAAGAGTTGAATAATGAATACTATATGCAGGCAGTTACTGCTAAATGCTGAATTATCACTTATTGGGGTGTGCTGTGTATGCAGAAATTAGTGTCGACTATGAGTGTACCCATCAAAAAATATCCCCTCATGACTAGTCATTTACCAGCTCCCCCCACTATGCTTCATGCAATTTGGCAGACATGATATGGAATAATAGTCATCGTGTAGCTTTTAGGCTCCAATAACTTATTTTGGAGAAGGTTTGAAATGGTCATCGCTCAACACTTCCAGGTCGATGTTGTAGGCCTTGATCATCTATTCTACCTGTGGTGGTTGGTGGAAGAAATAAAGCATATGGACTGAGGACTATTACCTAAAATGTTGAGAGTCCTGGATTAATAGTCTTGTGACATGTACCAAAACTCCAAGTTCAGAACATCAGGAGAGGATCCAACATTCAAAACCCAACAAAAGTTCACATCTGCCATGTCCTACACTCAATACTGCAAGATCTATATTGTAGGTCTAGTCATTACTTCTGCCTGGGGGGACTGTACAAGAAATCAGGCACAATTACTGAGTACTGTTACATATAAGTTGAGAACCCTAGAATTTTTGTCTTGTAACAGGCACCAAAACTCTTCTCTTAAGAACATTAGTAAGGTACTGAAAGTTGAAACCACAACTGATGTTCTTATCTGCCATGTCCCACCTTACTCAGACCCAGACTAACATCATCTATGTAAAGCCCAAGCATCCATTTTATAAAAATCCATTGACAATTTTTTTGCAAATGAGCCATGAGTTTGACGCGCCCCCTGGGCCGTGGGGTACCCGGTGCCGGGCCGGTGGATGCTGGGGAATGTCACAGTGGCGGTGACCCGTTCCGTGACCCAGGGCGGTCAATAAAAGGGGGGTTATATTTACAGGGGATTATAGTTTATATACAAAGTTCGTGATGCCACCTGTGGAATGCGGCTAAGGGGAACCGCCGCTGCAGAGCAGGTCCTCTGGAGCTGATGTTACTGCTGCATTGATGGTGTGGCTCTCCACAGGAAGAGCTAGCTCCAGGGCAGTGTAGATATTGCAGTTTGTGCTGGGCGTTGTAGTGCAGGGGTTGATGGCGCAGCAAGAAGCACTGAGACAAGGAAGTGCAGTCCCAGGGTCTTTACTCACAGTTGTTGCAGTCCAGATTACAGGGATCCATGTAACTGCCCTCGTCGTCCTGCGTTTACTCAGGGAGGGGTTTGGTCTACCACAAGGTAACTCTGGAGTACTTAGCAGGACCCTCTTCTGTGTGTCCTCGCTCTCTGGCCTTCTTCCTGCACCTCACACCTAGTATCTCCAATCCGGTACCCACGGGCCTTGGCGGGCGACGTCTGTTCCGTCCCCTGGGTCCTATATGGCTACCTTCTCGGTGAGACTGGCGTGGACTTGTGGCTACAGGACATAAAGTACTGCAGCCTCCGGTTTCTAGTTGGGCATAAAGTCCTCCGCTAGTTGAGGGACCAGTTCCCTTTTGATGGCCTGACACCCTCCACCACCAGGCAGATGAGGGCGTACGGGTGGCCCTCTGCATGGCCCGTACCCCTGGGGTCCTTTCCTGATTCCTGGAGTCTTTCTCCTGCTCCCTCTCCTCTCTTCTCTCCTTTTCTTCAGACTTGGGCCTCACTGGCTAGGCCCGCCTCTGGAGCAGAGCTCCTGCAGAGCCTCTGCTCCCCTCACTTCTCCTCCTCTGACTGACTTGTCTTTCTAAGATGGCTTCTCCTTTTATACCTCCTTCTCATGTGCTCCCCTAAGCTACTTTCTCCACCCACACCCACTACATGGTTCCCCCTCTCTAGGTTCCCCTCCACTCCAGCCAGGGACCAGGGACTGTGCTCTCCCTTAGGAGCAATCTCGCCCTGCCCTGCTGAAGTGGACGTGTTGGATGCAGGTGTTAGGGTCCTGAGCTGTACTCCTTCCTTACCTGAGAGTGAGATGCCACATCTCTGGCTGAGATGCAACACCTCTGTGGCGACCTAACCCTCAGGGGCGCCACATACCCCCGTGGTAAAGCACAGCTCGTCCGCGGGCTGGAACAGAGTAAAAACAATTTTAAAGACATGCAAAATTTTTGAATGCATTCGCTTAGAAGATCATAAACATAACATCTTTTCTTCCCTTTATGGGAGGCACATTTTCTTAAACATTTCAGGTTACCATATTACAACATTATAAGACTTCTCTTCCCAATAAAACTCTCTTCATATATTATCAACACTTGTCATATAAAACACTTTTTCAGATAAAACATTTTTCATATAAACTGTTCCTTAACTGGTTACAGCATGATCTGCAACCAGGTGTCCATCTTATTTGGTAAGGTGCTAACTAGCAAACTGGAGCATGAGGGACCCATCCGAAAACCCTCAATGTAGGCCCTGTGCGTGGCTGCAGGGCATAGGTGATCCAGGTGTTGGACCACGTCTTCTGCCACGCCAAACGTGTTTTTGTTCTGAGGTCATTGTTGCATATTTATAAAACCAATAAGGGACACTTTAAGAAGTGCAATTATTTACAAGATCAGTTCTTGGCTGCTCACAGTCCTCAGCCTGTCAGTTCCTTGTACCCTTTCCGGGTAATTATGCACACAAAAACAAATAATATATATATATTTTTTTTTTTCAAACTTGCAGCATTCCTGCTATACCCTTCCGGGCAACTATATACAGTCCACAGTTCCAGCTACTGTCCTTAGTAGTGGTGCTCCCTCCAGGGAAGCTCTTGTCCACTGTAGGCTGGCTCAGCCGGGTCTTCAGTGCTGTAGGGTGAGGAACTGCTCCCTTTCCCCACCCGGTGGACATTCAGGGCATACCAGCCCCTTTCACCTCTGTGTCTGGTATAGGTGACGTAATCACCCAGGTATAGGTTCCAGTCTGGGTGACCTTCCTTTAGGTGGGACTCCACGTCCCTCCAGTTCACAAAGAGGTCTGTCTCGGACTGCGGGTCCCGGATGAAGCCCCAACCTCCCTCCAGGTTGAACTTCACTACGGTCCCTTCAGCACGGGGACCGTATGCTGCTCTCTTGTCTTTGCGGGCCCGGGCCTTCTCCTCCATGTTGCGGGCCTCCAGCTTCTCCCAACGCACCTGTCGGATGTGTCGCTCCCTCTCGAACTGCTCCAGCTCCCTCCTGCAGTGCTCTTTTCTGCGGGCTGCCTCTAGTTTCGTTTCCTGGGGAAACCCCATGAGGTCTCCCCCAGGGTTGTCTCACTCGAATTGATCCTCCTCACCTCGGAAGACGGCAGGGTTGCTGGTAGGAGTGGGGGCCGCTGGTCCTCCACCTCCGCGGACCAATCCCAGGGACGGCGTCTACACACCCATTCGAGTGTCGGGGGAAGCGGTTCCCGTAAGGGGCCCAGGAGTGGGCCAGTGTCGCTGGTGCCCGGAGGTGACGGTTCCGGGGCCTGAAGGACGTCTAGGGCGGGCGCGCCCGGGGACAGATGTCCTGGGAGGAGGGTCCAGAATGGGTTCGCGTCTTCCGCGCCCGGGGGCAGAGGGCCTTGCTGGGGTGTCAGGAGCGAGCTGGTGTC
Source organism: Phyllobates terribilis (assembly GCF_046119375.1). Lineage (NCBI taxonomy): Eukaryota > Metazoa > Chordata > Amphibia > Anura > Dendrobatidae > Phyllobates > Phyllobates terribilis. The sequence goes on along the minus strand of NW_027362773.1, from coordinate 76,476,003 downwards.
AGTAGCGCCCGGGATCGGCGGTTCCACCAGGGGGCCCAGGAGCAGGTCAGCGGCTCTAGCGCCCGGGACAGGGAGACTCCTCTTACCTGCTCTCTTGTGCTGCACTCTACCTCCTGGCGCTGGTCCGGATCCGCCAAGGCTGGGGCGCTGCTTGTACTTGGTAGCGATGTTTGCTGCCGGCTTGCCAACCTTTCCACCATTTCCTTCTTCCAGCTTGTAATAGCATCTTGCTGGGCCCTCTCCATCCTCCGGTTCAGGTCTTCCATCCCGGCGCAGAGGAACTCTGAATCCTCCCGGGACAGCCTGGCAACTAACCCCTCCAGGGTGAGGGGCGCCTCCGGTTGTTACAGGCCGCTGGCAGGGATTCCGGTCTCTCTTCCTTCCATGTTCCCTGCCGGGTATGGTCTGTCTAGATGGACCCAGACCACACCCCGTCTCTCAGTTTTATTCTTCCCTCTCCCCTTTCTGGGGCAGTCCCATGTCTGCTTGCTGTCGGTCACACCCGGGGGCGTCTCCTCCAGACCGATGGACAGGTCCAGGGTTATGGCCACAGTTGCAGTGGGTGGGCCGTGCTTTTGGCGCCATTCTGGGACCCGACCCACGATGGGAGGTGATTTCTTGCTGTCGTTTGGCTCGCACATAATGGCGCCCGTTCTTCTGGGGCGGGCGCCACATTCAGTATAAAACAGTCTCTAGGCGCACAGTACCGGGTGATAACGGGCACGAAATCCTGTTCGTGACACCAAGTATGAAGCGCCCTCTGGGCCGTGAGGTACCCGGTGCTGGGCCAGTGGATGCTGGGGAATGTCACAGTGGCGGTGACCCGGTCCGTGACCCAGGGCGGTCAATAAAAGGGGGGTTATATTTACAGGGGATTATAGTTATATACAAAGTTTGTGACGCCACCTGTGGAATGCGGCTAAGGGGAACCACCGCTGCGGAGCAGTCCTCTGAAGCTGATGTTACTGCAGTAGGGATGGTGTGGCTCTCTACAGGAAGAGCTAGCTCCAGGGCAGTGTAGATGTTGAAGGTTGTGCTGGGCGTTGTAGTGCAGGGGTTGATGGCGCAACAAGAAACACAGAGACAAGGAAGTGCAGTCCCAGGGTCTTTACTCACAGTTGTTGCAGTCCAGATTACAGGGATCCATGTAACTGCCCTCTTCGTCCTGCGTTTACTCAGGGAGGGGTTCGGTCTACCCCCAGGTAACTCTGGAGTACTTAGCAGGACCCCCTTCTGTGTGTCCTCGCTCTCTGGCCTTCTTCCTGCACCTCACACCTAGTATCTCCAATCCGGTACCCGCGGGCCTTGGCGGGCGACGTCTGTTCCGTCCCCTGGGTCCTATATGGCTATATGGCTATGTGGACGTGTTGGATGCAGGTGTTAGGGTCCTGAGCTGTACTCCTTCCTTACCTGAGAGTGAGATGCCACATCTCTGCCTGAGATGCAGTACCTCTGTGGCGACCGAACCCTCAGGGGCGCCACAAGTTGAGTGGGATTGGTCTTTCCCTTACAGCTCTCCAGACTTTCTCCCTCTTTCTCCACCCGCTTCCGGCCTCTTGTTAGTGACTGACAGGTCTCTCTTTTCTGTGGCCTGATCCCCAACTGAGTTCTTGTGCACAAGACATCATTCCCAGGAAAGGTGCATGTGCAGTAAGGTCCTGATGACATTTGAGAGCCGGACTATCGATCTGCTATAAGTGCAAGGCCATGCCTCCCGCACTTGCAGCTCATTGCATAAAAATTTCATAATGGATATCTATAAAACGGAGGCTCAAACTTCTAAAACAAAAGGTATAGGCGTCTTCAACATTACAAGGATTTTGCATACGTGACTTTAGTTTGGGGTCTAAAAACCTGCTGATGGGTTAAATTTAAGACATTTATTGCATATGGGCAGGATAAGTCATAAATATCTGCCTCAAGTCCCATATCTAGGACCAACACTTATAATCGAGAATGGGATGCCATCGTACATTTTTGTGAATGGAGGTGCCTGGACATGCACGAGTTTCCAAAAAATGGCCAAGTAAACCAAGCAAGCTCCCATACAGAGAATAAAAGAAAATAAGGACAAGGAAAAGTATTAGCATTTTGGTGGTGTTGAAGGCATTTGAAAAAGTGAAAAACAAATAGTCTAAATCAAAATCTCAAGGGCTGTCACATTGAAGAAGGATCATCTTTATTCTCATTTGCACAAGGAAAGACTAGAAGCAATGGGATGAAACTGAATAGGAGGAGACACAGATTAGATATTAGAAAAAACTTTTTGACAGTTAGGGTGATCAATGAGCGGAACAGACGGCCACGAAAGGTGGTGAGTTCCCCTTCAATGGAAGTCTTCAAACAGAGGCTGGACAGACATCTGTCTGAGATGATCTAGTGAATCCTGCTTTGAGCAGGGGGTTGGACCAGATGACCCAGGAGGTCCCCTCCAACTCTACCATTCTATGATTCTTAAGATGTATCTTGTAGAACAAAACACAAGTTTTCTCTTAACTAGGGAAAAGTTTCAGCTTGCTATCTTAGCCCTGTACGGTCACAGATGTTGGTAGTCCCCTCCAGCTACAAGCCTGGCACACATGGAAGCTGTGTCTTAGGCTGGACCATTTGGAGAAAACAAAAACATTTAGAAGACATGGAAAGAGATGACCAGCAATAAGAAGGGTAGATTTCATAAACTCGTCATTGAGAAGTCTTTAAAGCCAAAAAAAAACATCAAACTGTCTGATCTCCATGAATTGAGCTTGACTTCATGTCAAGATGATGATGTCCCTCAATGTGTTCCTTCAACAGTTGACGAAGAGATCAGTGGCATAGCTTGAAGGCTCTGAAATAGGAAATCTTATGAAGAACTGCCACCTCTGCATCCCCCATAGCTACTGTCTTGAGTGAGAACTATCGGCAATGTGATGACAAGCTTCCTTCAACATTCATTTAGGCTTTACCACTAGGTGTCATTAGAAACTCACTAATGGGATGCACCAATCACTATTCCCGCTCTAATCTGGATTCCGATTTGTTTCGGCATAGTGTGCCTCAACTTCTGTATATCAATTGTAGTATATGAAATTGTTTAACAGGATCAACCGAGCCTTCTGCAATCTTATCATCCCCGCTATCGTCTCCTCGCTTATTGTTTTTCTGTCTGTCGTAGTCTAATCTCAGCTATCAGACCGCTTGCTCACTGGTCCACTCTCTGTGGGCTTTGTATAGACTGTCATAGAATAAAACACCAAGAAATGTAAATGTCACCGGAACAAAATCCTAAATCCTGTTGTGCATTACAAGGTGGATGATAAAGATCTTACTACTCAATTATGTTCCAAAGACAATATTAAATGCCAGGGAGATGAGCGTGAGGAGTCTTTATTTCGAGGGCTGTTAGAATGGAGCCTCCTAATTTATTGGTTTCAAGTGGTAAGCAAAATAATGGGGGTAAATAATCTGGATGATAAAGAAAACCTGGATGCCATAAAGAAATACCGATGCAAAATCTGGATTAAAAAGAAACAAGACAGAAGAAGAATCAACGACTTTGAAATGTGGTGCTGGAGTAGGATGTTATCAATACCATGGATGGCAAGAAGAACAAAAAAATCAATTTTGGAACAAATCAAAGCCAGACATGTCACTCAAAGCAAGGGTCACCAAACTATGACTTGCCTACTTTGGGCACATCACACAAAGAGAGCAATCACTGGAGAAAGACATATAGGTAGGAAGAATAGAAGGAACCAGGCGAAGAGGAAGACCAGAAACACAATAGCTTGATGCTATCAAGGTAACGATGGAGAAGACCATGGTGGTCCTACCTAGGCTTGGACAAGATTGATCTTCCTATATCCTTTCCTCCATCGAGTGTCCAGGGCTCGAGATGGAGCCAAAGGCCGTAAATATATAAAAGCTGGACCACCAGAGCCAAGTGAAAATGTTACAAAGATAGCACCTCCATTTCTACAAAGCCGCCCTCTGAAAGTGATCCTCTTACCAGATTCTTATTAGATCTATTATTAGGAAAGGTCATAAGACATTGATCATAGTTTCCAATCCTTCAGACCCTTCATCGATCCCAACAAGACTCCTATAAATGCTGCACATGTTCCCACTGACATTAATGAACTATATGAACCATCAATTGAAAATGCTCAACGGCCTCCAGGTCTAAACCTTCACCTTCTCCTATACTATCAAGAGGTTAAGCATGGAAGCCCTTTTAATGCTTTTTTTTTTAAATTAACTTAAAAGCAATACTTAATCACCAATCCCCATCACTCCACTGCTTGTTTCACTTTCTGATGCTGGAATGATGCCCCAACTTAGGGAAATGGGACCACTGCCGCCAATCATATTGTGGCACGGTTGTAGATTATTCTTTCGACCAGGTACAGTTGCTCCAATATGAGGAGCGATTTGATGCTTAACTATGTTGCCTAACAAATGGTGGATACAAGTGGTCATCACTTATTTTTTTTCATCCAAGTAAGAAATGGAACTCTTTAAGAATTAGAAAAGATTGTTGGCCAAGTAACGTTTTTGTTGGGAAAATCAATGGCAATGTTGTAGTATAACCCTTAAAAGTGCTTCCTAATTTTCGTGTATTCCCTCCATCTGAAGGTGGTACAACAGGGCAACAAGTCCCTTATCCGCCGTCCTATAGGGATACTGGATAATATCGCTCCATTTATTTCTTTGGTCTGATCTACGGTATCTGTCTAAAATTAAAATAATAATAATAATACAGGAGTATTGTCCTTTTCATCTTCCAACTATATATTTTTCATGAGATACAAGAGTCATTCTGATTTTACAGATGCCGTTACATTGGGGGAATTGCTCAAAATTGACTGATATTCCAGTGCAATTTCAACACTTGGGCATTGAAAAAAAAAGATTTGACTTCCATGATATCTATGAGTTGAGTCTTCTTTTCGTGGTATATGCTCCCTACTTCGGATGGGAGGATAGGACTTAAGTCACTGTAAGGATATGTGGTGATATATATTACCCATAGGTTTGCATAAAAAAAAAAAAAAAAAACTGATTCTTGACGCCATTCGATTTTTTTGGGTGGCTCTCCGTAGAGGAGAGGCCGGATGTTGGTCTTTCCTATGCATATGAAAATATTAAAATCACTGCAAACAGGTATATTTTATGTTCTTTCTCTACAGTTTGGTTCAATTTTTGGGTCACTGACATTTTGTGGGGTCATTTTTTTATGTGGCTTTTTCCCATAGTCTTAATTTTCTCCAGAGGGAAAAAAATAAGTGTATAAACAGTGAAGCTCGTGAGCCCTAATGCAAAATCTCCAACAAGACGCCCAACTGTCAGGAATCTTTAAAAGTATTAGTCTCCTCATATGGGTGAAAGTGACCTTTCGGGTCTCCCCTAGACTTCAGGACCCAGGTTAAACTGCAGCCTCTGCCCTCACTATAGTCATTAATGCTTGTAAAAATGCATGAAAATCATGGAGTTTACTGGAAGCCACCAACAAAGGAAGCCTAAAGGTAAGTTCACACATTGTGGTGTCTTTTTTGTTGCAATTTTGTAAAGTCATGGCAAAAAACTTCGCAATTAGTGAGAAGATATAGAAGAGCGTCCATGTGTGGCTATCAGTGGCCAAACTGGAAGCAAAATGTGCAGTGGTCAGAGTTCCTTTGGACCAGGTCAAAGCACCACTAAACCCAACAATCCATGCAGTTGCCCAAAAATTTAGGACCATGCAGTTTCTCGTCTGTGATTAAATGTCCTCAGAGATCTAGGGTGTTATGGGAATGCATAATATTAGTAGTGCATAGGTAGGTTATTGTAGGGGAGATAGCGATAGTATCCTGGAGAACAATGCACCTTGACCCGACCCGTTCAGCTGCAGCAGTGCAGATATGATAACGGGAAGAAGTGCACTTGGGGGGGGGAGAAAAATTTGTGTTATATTCCAATAGAGCATCAGACATGATCTTGCTGATGTAGAAGGGTTGCTGGATCTAAAACTTAGGGAGAATAGTCTGAGGCTAAACTTGACTGTTTGCAATCTCAAGACTGTCATAGACAAAAATCTTTCAGCTGAAAGCAAAGGATTTCGTATGAAATTAGAAAAAGAAGGTCTTTTCCCAAACACAGCGCCACTCTTAGCCATGAGCGGTGCCAATATTGCAGCTCAGCCCTGGCAAGATTGAACGGCAATATCGGGGCACAGCCCATGGACGAGAATTGAGCTTTTCCTGCAAAAGAAAGGCCTGTTCTCTAATTTCATACATTTGGCACACAGGGGGGGTCCAATACTTTTTGATTCGAGAATGAGTCAATCAATGGATGGCCATCTCTCTTTTCAATATTTAAAGGGGTTGTCCTGTCTAAGCAAGTTATCCCCTATCCGTAGGATCAGTGGGGTTCGGACCTCTGAACGGGAGAACTTTTATCCCTGTTACAATTGAGCAACAGTGCACATGATCCATTCATTTCCTACGGGGCTGCTGAGCTCTGCGCTTGGCTTTTTCTGGCAGCTCCTTAGAAAATGAATGGAGCAGCGGTTGGGTGTCCAACCTGCCGTGCCATTTTGTAATGAGTATAAAAGTTTCCCTGTTGGAGATAAAAGAAAAAAAAAAAACAGAACCGCTGATTGGTGAGAAACGATATTGGGTTGTGTACAATTAATTTGCCAAGAATTTTATTTTTGTATTTAAACAAAATTCTAATTCAAAGTGCAAAAAAAATTCCAGGAAATAATGAGTTTATTTTTACCAATTTTTTAAAGCAAAATCTCCAATTTTTTCTTATTGAATACACAGGGATAATGTAGATTTTCTGTAGGCGTCTTGGTTCCGTTTCCTATGTGGTGAGATGCTGAGTTTGATGTAAGGATGGATTTAACCACAGGCAGAGAATTCCCAGCTCTGAGTGAGATCTCGATTGCTATGCATGCTCTTAGGCAAGGCTGAGGATTTAAAGGAGTAACAGCGAGTGATGTCAGCCCTGACTAAAATAGAGAGGGATAGACTGCAAATCCACTGCTAGGAGACTAAAACCTTCCAATCCCGCTCTAGTCAGCAGCAGGTCAACACAGTGCTCCTGGAAGAGGAGAAAGCAAAGGATCAAAGCAAACCTACAAGTCCACCTCCCCCCTGGCATCAACCAAGAGCGCTCAGTCTTCACCAGGGGTGGCAGTGCAAGCCCTTAAGTCATTTCAGGTCTGGATGCTGGAGAGACATTGAATAGAGGCAGGTGCTCAGTGCAGCCAGTTCCTATTTTTTTGGGGGGGAACTCTGAGGATTATTAAAGACGTCTTATGTCACCACTGAAGGACTTCCCAAAGATCTAACCCTAAAGTGACCCAGTCCTAGGGACCTCTCGGAGAAGATACAGATCACGAAACACCATGACGTCCACTGAAGGGTGAGATGACTCTTTTCTTCCCAATAAATCTCTGTTGTAGGTCCAACCGGGAGGATTATCTTGAGCTCCAAGGTGGAGAAATGAAGGCGACACAATGAAACTAGAATTGCTTAATTATGGAAATTGGAAAATAGGCTTTGACAATGTGAAGACAGATGATCCTACTGAGCAGAGTAGAATGGTGTAGGGTTGGAAAGAGCGGGGGGGATAGCAGGCATTACACGCATCCCATGAAGGGGTCTTTGTTGTGAACAGCTGTTTCTATTCCCTCCGTGTCTTCCAGACAAAAGATCTCAGTCTTAGAGCGGAGGTTTTGTCTAGGGTCTCTTGATCTGTAGCTCCTGACTTATACTTAGGTTTTCGACAGGTCGTGATTTAGATCTTCTTCGTCTTGATGCACCTTAGCCAGATCTTGGAAGGATCTAGTTTTGTCTATAACAATGCTGTGATTTTTTTTTAATACCGATTCATACAATGATAATTAATTGAGACAATTGCCAGAACCATGTTCATCAAGTGGAATGATGGAGCGTGTCAGGGTCGTGCACTTATTTGTTGCCAATTGTCGTAAATTGGTCTAGTCAACGGGTTCCTCATTCATTGAGTATTCTTCCTTGGAAGAGCCGAGGCGTCGCCGGAGGATATCTCACAGCTTGCGCTCAGATTAATACTTTTGCTATCACAATCTAGATGATTCAATTACTTATTTTTTCTCTTTTTACCAAGAGATAGAGCAGGTCCCATGGGGGCAACGATGGCAGAAGGCCACGGATGATGTTCTTTTTAAGCATCGCTTGATTAGAGAGCATGCTTGCAAACACACGAGGCAGCCAGTCCAATTTTACTCATTTTTATTGCATCGGCGTCGTCGATGTATCGGGAGAAGGTTGATCGGTGTTTCTTCTAATATAGTTGAAAATATTCGACAGGTGTGAAATAAAAGCGGCAAAGCATTCGTGTTCCATGTGGACACACCAGGGCTGCACTAAAATAATGAGATAGAAACAATACTAGAAAAATAAGCAGGCAACGCAATGCCTCCTAGACTGCTCATAATAGGAATTATAGGTCATGGGTTGTATTTGGAGGTGAGCAGGGGGTTATAAGTTCATATAAGATTTATTACTATGTGAAAAGCAATAAAACCTTGCCATATTGACTGCTACTTAACTAAACCTGTATAGTCCCAGGTGTTCCATGTAGTCATACAGTCTATAATTGTTCTATACCTTACTTGACCACTAGAGGCGCTGTTTTCCATTTGCATTTAAAAAAATATAAATATTATTTATTTTACACCATTTCATAGTGTGCACACGATTAATCTGGTATTAGATGGAAAGAGGTGTACACTATCCGAACTTAGCGCCAATATAGGGATTTTAGAAAAGATGTGAATATTTTTTTTTTCTTTCGCATACAATTCAGATTTTTCATGTTTATTGCTGTACATGTATTTTTCATTTAAATGATTGAGCAAAGGTTTCTTTTTACCAGTAACAAGAAAAACAATTGAAATGGTTAAATTCCTATATAAATTAATTGTATAAAAATAATAAACAGCAAAAACAATAAAAAAAAAAGACAAAGGCTTGATTTTCAATACCCTAGCCAAGGCAGAATGGCTTCTTGATGTCCCCAATGGCACCCTGTCGGAACCTACTAGCTACTCCCCCAAATTGATGACTATTTGGAGTTATCTGGCAATTGAAAAAGTAATTACAAATGGCAAAAATTGTTGTTACAACGTGTCAAGCAAAAACTAATACTTTTCAATTCATTGGCAATCAAGTGATGAAGCTCCGGCAGTCGCCGGCACATGATGGCTGCAGCCGAGCAATGGTGTCAGCGGTCACGTGTCATACTGGTGGCATCCCCGCTCAGTCATGGGAGCAGTGAAGTCAGTAGTACAATATGTGACTGCTTAAGTCACTGATTGGCTGCAGCAGTCATGTGCCAGACACTAAGATTAGGGGACTACAGGAGCTACTGGTGGACTTGGCGAGGTGAGGAGTTGAGCAAAATGATTAACAGGACCATGGACCAGCAGCCACATTGGTATGCCATGGCCAACGGGCCAGAGCCCAACAACCCTCCTCCTACCTGATGGCATACCTGGTGAATTTTTTGATTCGTTGGGCCAGCATGATGTTATCCAGGCCTAGTAATCAGAAGAGGCACCTGGGATGCCGGGAGATAGGAGGTTTTCAGGGCACTAGTCTGGTGGCCATGGACTGACGATGTGGCTACTGGACCAAACTTCTTGTTGCTCAACTCGTTGCTAATTTATCCAAATGATTGGATGGTCTTACCATCTTGATGGCTGGCTTGTGACTGCTACAGCCAGTCATTGGCCTCAGTGGTCACATTTCATGCTACTTTCTTCATGGCTCCCATCATTGATCGAGGTACCAGTATGGCATGTGACCACTCTGGCCATTGATCAACTGCAGCAGTCATGTGCCGATTACTGGCTTGTGACTGCTGCAGCCAATCAGTGGCTTGTCAATCTTCTTGTTCATCTCTAACAAGGGGAGTATTTTTGCAATTTTAGAACTTATGCTGCTATTTTTATTTTTTACTTTTCAAAAGTCGGATAACCCCATACATTTTTGCAATCAACCACCTATATGGACAGGTCTTCAATAGAAGCCCATTACAATTATTACAATTAAATATCTTTGGAATATACAATTTGGAATATCGGTGACAATTTTTGCAAAATGCTAAGTAGCAGTAACGTAAATCAATGTATAATGGGCGGCCAATAAATCGACACAACGAGTATGACTTAAGTGACTGTAATCGCCTGAAGGTGTAAGTACTTGCAGACGACCTCTTTCAATAGTTGAAATCATAGATCTAAAAATCATAATCAAAAGATCTTCAAATCTCTTTATGTAACTGTAATTGATCAATAGAACCACACATGTAATCTTTTGTGTCTCCTCTCCGCACCATCTGACTACGACTACAATTTACCTGAAATACAATCACATGTAAAAAAAAAGCTAAATATAACAATCACGTCTGGGTGCAAGAAGAAATAGCATCATGAGAATGGGGGTGTTAAGTGAGCATGGAGTAGTGGAGCAGTAGTGAGCATGTGCGACCACTGCTCTTTTCATGTCTACAAGAGTGGTGGTCACACATGTTCACTAACGCTCCATTCACACAGGGGATTTTGGGCACCCTGTTTTCAGGATTGTGTGGGATTCAGAAAGACCCTGACAATCATACATTTATCACCTATCCTATGGATTGATGATTAATGTTGTTTTTTGGGACAACCCCTCTAAGAAAGAGAAGAGCCCTGGATTATCGAATGATCAACATTCAGGATTACATGCAATCTGGTGGATCCTTAAAGACGTTTTCCAGTTTCGGAAAAGCCCTGTCCCCTGGCTGCAGTAAACAGTGTTTTACTCTCCCTCCCCAGGTCTAGCGCTGAGTCTCCGTCACTGCTTTTGGTGTCTGTCACTTACTGCAGCGCTGTCACGTCGACAATGCTGCAGTCAATCGGAGAACTCAGGGGCTCTGAGCGGCTCGTGCTGTCAACTCTGGCAGAGCAGCTGAGCTCAGTGACTGGCTGCAGCGCTGTCGACGAGGGGGAGCAAAAGTGCCGGACCTGGGTAGGATGAGTAATGCAAAGCTTGTTTCTTTTTTTTTTTTTTTAAAACAAACTGCAGCCGGGGAAAGTAGTTTTCCAAAACTGGAAAACCTCTTTAGTAAGGACGGCTGGACCCCTACTCGAGCACCACGTCTCATATCCACGGAGTGCTGTATATCTCTACAGTACATGGAAAACCCCTTTAACTTTACTTACACAGGGACCATAATCATGGGTTGGTCTTCCTTTATAGCAGGCACACCACTTGTAAGACAATTATGAAATCGCCATGTCTTCGGGTGCAAGGCTGACCTTACTATTTCCAATGTTTTGGTCCTTGGATGAATGATCTTATCCCACCATCCCGAGTGTTTCTGTATGAGTATAAAGTTGGGTTGGTGATTCTTCCAGCTTGATTGGACTCTTCTTGGCCCCAATTGAGGGATGGTTCAGGAACTACATTGGATATGAGTGGATAAATGCTTGATATCCCTGAATTTGAAGCCATGGTTGGTTCAGTAGTAATAAAACTGGTCAAGTCGTCCTAGGTACAGATTTTTAGGCCACTATGGCCAAAAATCACCATAGTACTTTCAAAGATTGTACACTGTGTGCAGAATTATTAGGCAAATGAGTATTTTGATCGCATGATACTTTTTATCCATGTTGTCCTACTCCAAGCTGCATAGGCTTGAGAGCCAACTACCAATTAAGTAAATCTGGTGATGTGCATCTCTGTAATGAGGAGGGGTGTTGACTAATGACATCAACACCCTATATAAGGTGTGCTTAATTATTAGGCAACTTCCTTTCCTTTGGCAAAATGGGTCAGAAGAGAGATTTGACGGGCTCTGAAAAGTCCAAAATTGTGAGATGTCTTGCAGAGGGATGCAGCAGTCTTGAAATTACCAAACTTTTGAAGCGTGATCACCGAACAATCAAGCGTTTCATGGCAAATAGCCAACAGGGTCGCAAGAAGCGTGTTGGCCAAAAAAGGCGCAAAATAACTGCCCACGAATTGAGGAAAATCAAGCGTGAAGCTGCCAAGATGCCATTCGCCACCAGTTTTGCCATATTTCAGAGCTGCAACGTTACTGGAGTATCAAAAAGCACAAGGTGTGCGATACTCAGGGACATGGCCAAGGTAAGGAAGGCTGAAAAACGACCACCTTTGAACAAGAAACATAAGATGAAACGTCAAGAATGGGCCAAGAAATATCTTAAGACTGATTTTTCAAAGGTTTTATGGACTGATGAAATGAGAGTGACTCTTGATGGGCCAGATGGATGGGCCAGAGGCTGGATCAGTAAAGGGCAGAGAGCTCCACTCCGACTCAGACGCCAGCAAGGTGGAGGTGGGGTACTGGTATGGGCTGGTATCATCAAAGATGGACTTGTGGGACCTTTTCGGGTTGAGGATGGAGTGAAGCTCAACTCCCAGACCTACTGCCAGTTTCTGGAAGACAACTTCTTCAAGCAGTGGTACAGGAAGAAGTCAGTATTGTTCAAGAAAAACATGATTTTCATGCAGGACAATGCTCCATCACATGCATCCAACTACTCCACAGCGTGGCTGGCCAGTAAAGGTCTAGAAGAAGAAAAAATAATGACATGGCCCCCTTGTTCACCTGATCTGAACCCCATAGAGAACCTGTGGTCCATCATAAAATGTGAGATCTACAGGGAGGGAAAACAGTACACCTCTCGGAGCAGTGTCTGGGAGGCTGTGGTGGCTGCTGCACGCAATGTTGATCGAAAACAGATCAAGCAACTGACAGAATCTATGGATGGAGGCTGCTGAGTGTCATCATAAAGAAAGGTGGCTATATTCATCACTATTTTTTGGGTTTTTGTTTTTGCATGTCAGAAATGTTTATTTCTAAATTTTGTGCACTGATATTGGTTTACCTGGTGAAAATTAACAAGTGAGATGGGATTATATTTGGCTTTTATTAAGTTGCCTAATAATTCTGCACAGTAATAGTTACCTGCACAAACAGATATCCTCCTAAGATAGCCAAATCTAAAAAAAAAACACTCCAACTTCCAAAAATATTAAGCTTGGATATTTATGAGTCTTTTGGGTTAATTGAGAACATAGTTGTTGATCAATAATAAAAATAATCCTCTAAAATACAACTTGCCTAATAATTTTGCACACAGTGTATACACTGTTTTGGGTTCCCACAAAGTTGGAGATGCCTAAACTACATATGGAGCAGTCATAGAGCAAAACTTGTCCTTTAATTCTTACGTCAATTCTTCATGAGAACTGAAGAGCTAACACAATGAGATACGTTCATTCGAGTTCTAAGACATCTGTAGCCTAAAAGACATTTTAAAGAGCGTGTCGTCCTAGGAATGTTTTAGGAAGACACCAAAAACACATTTCACAAATAGTCACATTGTAAAGTGGAGAGGGCCAAGTGGGAAAGGATAAAACATAAGGAAACATGTGTTCCCTCTTATATCTAAGGAACACTTCTGAAGGAATTGGCTTCGATGCCTAAAGCTGAAAAGATCAATAGAATCTGTGGCTTTCCAATTCTTACTTCAAAGCTCATCGGGGGTCTATTCCTCAGTCCCTCACAACATGACACTAGAAGGAGGTGACACTTCAAAGCTCCTCCATCCATACACCTTGAGACATTGTAGAAGAAAATGATTAATACATCAAACAAAGCAGGTGATGCCAGAAAGAATGAATTAGCTTATACACGGAGAATTAAATGCTTGTAAAGTGGGATTAAAATGATCAATACATGTAGGACAATCCCGGAGGTAAAGGAAGAAGCAGGTGGAGAAGAATGCTAGAGATGAGGTCCACCTACTTGAACACATCAGTATTCTCCATTTCTCCTCTCATATCAGTTGACAAGCATGGCTCATAATTGAAACTCCCATTTTCCATCTCTTTTCTGGTCAACGTACATTTTGGGAAACCAACCTAACCCTGACCATAGCACCAAAATCTTTAAAAGTGTTGGAACCACATGTTCGTGGAACGACAAGTACTATATTTTCAGGCCGAACAAAAACCCAATGTTCAAGGGCAGTTTGCTGGGCTGTCAAGGGTTGTCTAAGTTTAGGAAATGGAAAAACTATTTGACAAGTCATATATTTTCGTAAGTGTGCCCATTCCTGATCATTGGACCATGGAATATTGGCATCAATTGGATGAAGAAGCAAAATGCTGATCAACAATATGTAAAACTATATGGAAACCTAATGTTCGTAATAAAGTTGCCCTATCGTACCAATACAGGGGTATAAAAGTTGACCTGTTATACTGACTATTAGCCATTGATATGGGCAGAAGCTGCATGTGGAAGTTCACCTTAAAGCAATTGTCCGATGAAAACAAGTTATCACCTTTCTACAGGATAGGTGATAACCTGTTGGTCGGTTGGGGTCCGGTTGTGGGCAGATCGGCAAACGTTTACCCCATCACACTGGATCGACAGTGCACGCTTCACCGTTGTTCCATTCATTCTCAAAGGAGATGCCAAGTGCTGCGCTTGGCTTTTCCGGTAGCCCCATGAATGGAGCGGAGGTCGGGGGTCCGACTTGCCATGCCATTTTGCAACTTGAATAAAAGTTCCCTGTTGGTGGTAAAAATTCGTTGTTCTGCCAAATGGTGCGAGTTCCAGTGATCGGATCTCTACCAATTAGTGATTTGTCAACTACCTTGCTGATAGGAGATAACCCCTTAAAGTCCCTGTGGACATTGGTGTTGCCGTCACCTTTGCTTTCCAGTTTTTTGGGACAGTGATGAAAAATATTTAAACAGGAGATCTGCCCTCGAAATGTGTTAGAGATCCCAGGTCCACCATGTGCGAGACATCTACTGTATCGTCCTTGGACCTCAGGGAGGCCAGCTGGTATCCACACAGACGTGTCCACCTTACTTGTACACAGATTACATTAAGGGCTCCAATTTCTCACAATATTAATCAATTATATTATCATGACATGCTAAGAAAACATCCCCTGGGTGGTCACAAATTGGGACTATCACAAAATCGTGTTGTTGTTTTTTCAAAGTTTGACATCTGGTGCCACTCAACTTGAGGATATTTTGAGAAAGTTTGGATAGAAAGGACTTCTGGGTTCTTCTTTTGCAGAGAGGGTAGGGGGCTTAAATGTCTTACAATGTGACGTACAAATGTTGGGGGGAAAGTTTCCAACTCAGAGTGGATACAACAATGGCTTCCACATCATATGGCATGTGCATAGCTGAAGGAAGTTGTGATTTGGTGGCCGGGGGCTGCATGAGAAAGAAAGCTGAAGGAGTAATCATGCGCATAGTGGGGTTGTTTATAATTGAAAATAAGCTGATCCCAGGCCGTGATCTTAGAGATCAGCTGTAATATAGAAGAAAACCTGGCAGGAAGTGTTCCATTTCCCTGCAGCGCCTCCGGAGGATAAATGAAGTATTGCAAGATGACCTCATCTACTCCCCTTGTGCATATGTTTTCAATAGGGAGTGGGTAATAAGCAGGTGCAAGAGCAGCATATCTCCTGCAGGAGTTAAGGATTGGGCATGTTGGAATCCATCAGCCTGATCATTCTTTCCTCTGATTTCTAAAATTGGGGGGAGAGTGAAGTGACCCCACTGCACATTAAATAGACAATCAGTCTAACGGGGTCAACCAACTTATGTTTACATGTAAGGGCAGCTATAATATAATATCTTCTTAAAGTGATACACACGTCAATCCTTTCCATGTCTGGTGCATAAACATATAAGTCTTCTTTTATCTGATCTTGTATCTCTAAGGGCTCTACATCTTTTTGTTTCGGGGGTGACAGGCCGAGGACGGCGGATCTTTTATCGGCTTAAGATGATAGATTACGGTGCGCTGCCTTCATACATCATCACTTGTCGTACCGGCGCACAATCAGATTACTGACCAATAACGAAGACCCAAAGGGAGAAGCCGTAAAGTAAGATGCAGTAACGATGTGTAGTGAAGATGTAGCAGAACTAAATTTGCTCCTGTCGGCACCCGAGTCTAGCGAGAGCTGGACAGATATTTTGCACCCATGAGATAAGCAGTAACAAGGAGCATTGGCGCCGCTTATCTCTCTTTATTTTTATTATTTATTTTTGTTTTTGTATTTTTTATTTTTATTTTTTTTTAAAAAAAAAACACGGTTGAGTGACAGCTATTTTCTGTATATCTGCAGCTTCGCCGTCATAGAGCTGCATTAAACAAGAAATCTATTTTTTTTGAGCCGAATTAAATCTATTTTTTGCAGGCGGTGTATATTAATGATGGTTTTTTACGTGATTTTTTTGGGCGCCGTTAAATTCTCGGCATCCGTGCAATAAATAAAGAAAGCAGTCAGACTTAAAATCTGTGGCTCCCAACAGAGGGCAGCACGCACCCATGTTTGCAGGGCAGATGGTGCCTGAATTCAGCTAGTAAATGTCATCTGGGCTTCCAGCTGCTAATTGGGAAGAGCTGAGCGCTCGCTGAGGCGGAGGACATCACACAACGCGCCCTGACAGATCTGCCTTTACTGACTCCTGTCACTTCACCCAGACTCAATATGTGGCGGCGAGAGCGAAAGGCTAAAATTAACTTCTGCCGTGACATAAAAAAAAAAAGGAGATTGGAAGTAAAGTTTATTACTGTACATTGGAGAAACCCAATCAAAATCAATTCCCTAATTCAGTGCTATCACTGAAATCGCTCCGACTTGGGTGATAGGTGAGAGCGGCTGTGAATTATATAGCTTAAATCCTCTGCGCTCCAATGCAAAATTCTGAATCAGAACCCCCGACTGTGGCATTTATAATACTTGTTTATGTGGCACAGAAAACCCTATAGGCCCCTTTATGTGGAACAGAAGAGCCTATAGGACCCTTTATGTGGCACAGAAGAGCCTATAGGGCCCTTTATGTGGCACAGAAGCACCTATAGGCCACTTTAAGTGGCACAGAAGAGCCTGCCCCTTTATGTGGCACAGAACAGCCTACAGGCCCCTTTATGTGGCACAGAACAGCCTGCCCCTTTATGTGGCACAGAAGAGCCTATAGGCCCCTTTATATGGCACATAAGAGCCTATAGGCCTCTTTATGTGGCACAGAAGAGCCTATAGGCCCCTTTATGTGGCACAGAAGAACCTATAGGTCCCTTTATGTGACACAGATAAGCCTATAGACCACTTTATGGGACACCAAAGAGCCTATAGGCCCCTTTATGTGGCACAGAAGAGCCTACAGGCCCCTTTATGTGGCACAGAAGAGCATATAGGCCACTTTATGGGACACACAAGAACCTATAGGTCCCTATATGTGACACAGAAGAGCCTGTAGGCCACTTTATGTGGCACAGAAGAGCCTATTGACTCCTTTATGTGGCACAGAAGAGCCTATAGGCCCCTTTATGTGGCACAGAAGAGCCTATAGGCCCCTTTATGTGGCACAGAAGAGCCTATAGGCCCCTTTATGTGGCACAGAAGAGCCTATAGGCCCCTTTATGTGGCACAGAAGAGCCTATAGGCCCCTTTATATGGCACAGAAGAGCCTATAGGCTCCATTATGTTTCTATGTCAGTTGGATGGCTCTATGTTTGCCCTTAAAATGGCCATAAAATTTAATCTGGACTCCCTATATACATGCATGCTCGTTACGACTGAAGGTGCATGTTTTCTCAATGGGGAGTGGAAATAAACAGCTGACAGAGGCTTCTGGTGGTGCAATCCTTTTTTTCGGTCAAACAATTAATATACATCTTGCCAAAATCAGCAGATTTGGTCACCCTTAGGGCTTATTCAGACATGGTACGAGTGATATTCATGTTTTTAACGGATGGAACTCGTACTTATTATAGCCTATGGAGCTGTTCACATTCCCGTGTATTTTTGCGGCCCAAGTAACAAAATCACAGAGACTCGTCCGGTCTTGATCTGAGTTTTGGATCAATCTCGCCAATGCGAGTTTATGGATCCATTAATAAAATTGGACAGCATTCGGATGCCATCCACGTGCTATCTGTTTTTCACGGATTGTTTGATAGAAGAAACTTCCATCAGTTTTTTTTCTTATCCAAACTCTGATGGTAATAACTGTCGCTCTGACCAAACTCTGATGGTAAAAACTGGCGCTCTGACCACACTCTGATGGTAAAAACTGGCACTCTGACCACACTCTGATGGTAGTAACTGGCACTCTGACCACACTCTAATGGTAAAAACTGGCGCTCTAACAACACTCTGATGGTAATAACTGGCACTCTGACCAAACTTTGATGGTAATAACTGGCTCTCTGACCAAACTCTGATGGTAAAAACTGGCGCTCTGACTACACTCTGATGGTAAAAACTGGCACTCTGACCAAACTCTGAATGTAATAACTGGCGCTCTGACCAAACTCTGATGGTAATAACTGGCGCTCTGACCAAACTCTGATGGTAAAAACTGGTATTCTGACCAAACTCTGATGGTAATAACTGGCACTCTGACCAAGCTCTGATGGTAATAACTGGCGCTCTGACAACACTCTGATGGTAAAAACTGGCACTCTGACCAAACTTTGATGGTAATAACTGGCTCTCTGACCAAACTCTGATGGTAATAACTGGCGCTCTGACAACACTCTGATGGTAAAAACTGGCGCTCTGACCAAACTCTGATGGTAATAACTGGCGCTCTGACCAAACTCTGATGGTAATAACTGGCACTCTGACCAAGCTCTGATGGTAATAACTGGCGCTCTGACAACACTCTGATGGTAAAAACTGGCACTCTGACCAAACTCTGATGGTAATAACTGGCACTCTGACCAAACTCTGATGACTGATTAATGATGAAACAGAATATTTTTTGCTAAAAATCACTGAAGTCTGTTAGAGTCCTTAGTCTAATATGTAAGGCATATCATACACATTGGACAAAACTTGAATCAAATGGCCAATTATCACCATAATGACCAAACCGGCATCGAAACAACTGTTCTTGTCAATATCTTAATCACCCAAAACAACAATTGAGCGTGCAACATGTGCTCAAAAAGTCCAATATTGACCAATATAGTCTGCGATGTGCTTGGGGCCATTGACCAAGAATCGTTAGTCGGCCCATTTTCATCTATGGGGTCCTTTAGCCTCCTTCAGTTCTTGTTTCTCGTTGGGTTACTGTGTCTAAAGGCTTCATCTATGGCTGCTTAATCTTAAAGGGACCGTTGGTCCAATCACTACTCTTATAGCTGATTGCAAAATTTGCCATCGACATACAAATGGTTAATTCAGCAAATTTACTCAATTTACTACCAAGTGACAGATTTTCAACGCTGAGATATATATCTCAATTAGTTTGCACACGGCACGGTAAACCACATGAGCTTCTTTAAATAGCAGCTAAGATAAATGTGTTTTATTTCTGCTGATATCTGGATATTTTCCCGTTCGGGGTATAGGCCGAGTATCAAAGATAAATGGTTTATCGCTTTATAAGAAACAAAGGCCTGAAAGAAAGAACTGACAGCCAGAAACTCAGCGGGGAGAACATAACAAGTTGTCAGTGTCTTCCCCGGTGGACCGCGCCAGACGCGTTTCGCTCATTCAGCAGATTTCGGCACTTCCACATAACGAATATCCGATCTTGTTAATAAAGAAAAGATATTTGCTCCATTGAAAAATGATTGGGCTAAAACCGGTCTAAATTTCATGTGGTTTTCATTAAGAGCAAACCTTAGTGACGTGGCATGGCTCGGACGCTCAGATGGTGGTGCAGGATCCATTATCGTTATCCATGGGTCAGAGACAAGAAAACCCAAAATGATGATCGGTTTTCCTAATTTTTTTTTTATTATTGTAGCAGAATATGAATCACTAGCCCCCTCAGGGTACAGGGTGGCCCACCAGAGAGCTAGAGGAACCAAGAGTGGGCCCACACAAACATGGTATCCAAAGGTCTAGCGGAAAATGCCTCCGGTTGGAGATACTTCACAGCATTCCCCATACCCAATTTAATTTCCCAAGGTACCTACTTGAATGTTTTGGGTGATTAGGTGGAAATCAGAGTAAATCCACGAGAAGAACCTAAATATTCCATGCAGATCACCTGCAAGGCCACAATGATAAACAAAGAGCCACATCGAGGCCCCTTAATTAAAAGCGTGCATACACATGTACTGTATGAATGAAGGGTTGGACTTCAGCATCATCTCTGCTTGTAGACCTAAGGAACCCTAGACTTCTCCACAAATCCTACTGATCCAACGGACCTCTGAAGAAAGTCCCAAGGGTTGTTTCCTCATTGGGGTCAAGATGTGGAGTTCTTAGGGTTCATAGGAAAATGAGTCTCACCATAGAGTCAAGTCAGCGGAAAGTGAAACAGCTTTGGCCCTTAATCATCTCATGGTAGGCCTAGGAACACCAGGCTTACTTGTCATTTGTGCCTAAAGAACTTACTAGTCCGAGAACGTCTAAAGAAAGTTACAAAAGTCTTTGGGTCATAATGAGAAAAGAAAAATTAGTCTCAGCATTGAACAGTGGTAGTTAAAGGGAAGAATTTTACAACTCCTTGGTTGGTGTAAAGATGACCTGTAGTGTTTTTTTTTTAAGTAAGTTGATGTGGAAACCTTTAATTTGATTCAAGGAGCTTTTACGATTAGAAGGTTTCAACAAAAATTAGTTGATCACAGGGAGCTTAGCTACTGGAAATCCCATTGATCAGCAGGAGAAGCCGGCAACAAGTTTTGAGCTTTCCTGCAGTGCCCCCATTGGAGAAATCAAATATTACATGTGAATCATGTAATACATGGACACGCCAGGTCCTCCAAACAAAAGAGAGCGACCCTCTTCATAACTGCTTGATGCTTTTCCCTTTTTGAATGTGATCTCGAAATAGGGACTCTTACAGATCATATAGGAGTCCAGCTATGCTCACGTAAGTCTAATGATTTACTTAAGATCCACCCAAGTCAAAGGGATCGGTAGATTCAAGTGGGAGACTACACTATTAAATGACTGTATAAAGCGCCTCCACCTACTCTTTGCTGGTCACAAAAGTCAGGAATGTTGAAACAGACGCACATCTATAATGGCACAGTGACTCGGAAAACTGATTTGCCTTTTAAAGGGACCTGGCATGTGTTGTGATACATATGATGACCTGCCGTCAATAATAACAGATGTGGTCGGATGGATAATTGCTGCCAACCGCAAGTAGATTGTTTAAACTCCTGACCTCCGGATCATCGCTCTGGGCTAGTAATAAATTGAGCTGCGACCATAAATCGGTGGATATTGGGTGGGGTGGACATATTTCATGAAGGGATCAATACAGAAAAGTGGACACCGAATGGGGATGTTAAATTGACTCAGTCCAGTGACAGCGGATGCTCTCATTATGTCCCAATGCATATTTCTTAATGGTGGTTAAAGCCCCGAAACTTGTTCTCCTTTGGAGATTAATAGGAACAGTTGTGAGACTTGTCACGACGGGTATCTAATTTTAATCTCAAATTAGATCATTAAGAGCTGTGTAATGCCTAACTTCACCTGCGGGGGCAGTGTGGGGGAAATGAACGATTGGTTCCACCAGAGATTGTGTACGTTCCTTTTAGCCGGAAGCACCTGTAATTAGATCCTTTTTGGGAGAAACCTAAAAAAAAGGGATTGCCGGACACCGGTTAACGACAACCATAGTGCAGCCGAGACTGAATCTAAAGAACAATCTAGAGACCAACAAAGAAAACAAAGTGGTGAACTGATGGTTTTTGTATTATGTAGTCTCTGTATAGCGGTATTATTTTCTTACTGTGGACATTAGCGGTGTTATTATAGTACGGTATGGCATCGGAATGTGTTGTATTGTATGGCAGCAGTATGGGCACTATATGGCGGTATTATTTATACATATTACGGCACTATGATTACGGTGTTATTTTCCACTTCTAAATAATGGGAGGTGGTGAAACACATGTTTTGTCCATATGCTTTTGACGCACCCCTGGGCCTGTGTCGCGCTGCGTTGCGCACGCGGGAGCTTACCCGGAGCCGGATCTGATAGGGGTAGTAGTCTCGTGGCGGTGACCCGGTCCGTGCCCAGGGAGTCAAACTGTGTGGCTGAGTATTAGCAGTAGATGTAGGACGACTACGCCACCCGTTGAATGCAGCTATGGAGCTGCCGCTGCAGGGCAGACCGCTGAGGCCGGTGGTAAGATAGTGCAGCGTAGATGGTATAACCCCCAACGGGAGGGGTATGGCCTCAGGGCAGCCGACGTGGATGATGGGGGTAGCAGGAACCACTCAGAGACGATGCGGTGTAGTTCAGGGTCTTTACTGGTGACAAAGATAGACCCTCCCGCAGTACTGGCTAGCGGTCGGGGCCTGGTCAGTCCTTGAGCAGATGGGATCCCCCTTGGCCAGGCGGAGTTGTAGGCCTCCCCAACTAATCGTACTCCTCTGGCTACCTTGCTAGAGGCGGGTAAAAGTAGCCCACGTCCCTGAGTGTGGTGCTCACCCGTATGGCCGGTGACTCGGGGCCTTCTAGTGGCTTCCGCTCCACGACGGCGGTGCTGGTCCCACGCGTGTGACCGTGCCTTCGGGTTTCTTGGCCAGAGGACCTGAAATCCCCTGCCGGGCGGTTTCTGCTGCTGGGTCTGGGTTAATCCCCACAGCCTCGGACTCCGGGTCCGGTAGTAACTCTTCAATCAGGGCGAGCTCTTCAGCTGCCAGCCCCTGATTCCTTTTAGCCTGCTCCCACAGAGCTCCTGATCTTCCTTTCCTATGCTGCTTCTCTTCTCTACTTCTGGCATGGCCCAGGAGCTGGGCCCAGCCGGAGCCACAGCTCCCTGTCAGTCCTCCTGGCTGAACTCTCCCTCTCAACTCTCTAACCCTGCCTCAGCCCCAGGTTTATACAGGGGAAGTTCTTCCCCTCCCAGGACTGGGCAGGAGGTGTGGCATGCATAGGATTCCTGACCAAGAGACCTCCCACCTGCTCTCAGACATAACATCTCTATCACTGTGGCAACCAGACCCCTGGGGTGTCACACTTTTACTATTCAACCCCAGCACATTACTCTGATAACTGTATGCCGCAAATCCCACATTGATTACCTGCAATGTAAAATCATAGCTTTTACCATATATATTGGCCTATGGCGAAGTCATAACCATTAATAAATGATTTCTAGACTCATTATGGGAAGGATATTTTACGTCCTTCATAAAACGGTAATGTGTGTTCTATCGCCACTGTTACCCCTCTATGCAGAGTGACAGATTGTCCATAGGCTACATGAGCTGTTACCGCTGGCGGTATGTTAGCGCGATCTACAGGCGTCACGTTATAGAGCAGGAGGAACAGAGCGGATCGAAGACTGACAGTCGCTGAGTAGGACCACGCATACAGAGAATTAACCCCCTAAATGACCTGGACATTTTTCATATTTACTCTTTCATTTTTTTTTTCTTCCCCTTCTTCCAAGAGCCATAACTTTGTTATTGTTCCATCTACATAGCAGTACGTGGGCTTGTTTTCATTCTGAATGACACCATTCACTTTACTATATAATGTACGTAAAAAAAAAGTAAAAAAAAATTCAAAATGGGCTTAAAAAAACTATTTTTTTTGGAGGGAGTTGTGTTTTTTACGATGTTCATTGTGCAGTAAAAACAAGCTAGTATGATTCTCCAGGTCAGTGCCATTACGGCGATAGCAAACTTTTTTTTTAAATTTTTATAAAATATATATATATAAAAGTTTTAAAAAAGTTTTGTGTCGCTATTTTCTGAGATTTTGGTTTACATACAATATATGCTCACTTTTTATTATCTTTTTTTAGACGAGTGCTGTAACCAAAAAACAGCAATTCTGGAGTTAAGATTTTACTTATTTCCTGCACTTAAGCACAGTTTAAATAAATACATTTATATTTTGATAGATTGGACTTTTTCGGACATAAAGATACCAAAATGTTTATTTTTTTTCTCCTATTTAATGTCTTTCTTTTTGAATGGAGAAAAGAGGTGTGGTTTCATTTTTACATATTATTTTATTTTTTAGAATTTTATTTTTTTAATCTTTAATTTTTTTAGTCCCCTTGGGGGACTTGAACCTGCAATTGTTCAATTGCTTATTTTATATACTGCAAACCTAAAATATTGCAGTATTTTGGCCGAGTATGAGGACTTCGATGGCAGTCACAGGGACCTTCATCAGGCCTCTGGCTGCCATGATAAGTCATTGCATGGGGGCAACGGGAGCTCGTGTTTAAGCGCATAGGCAACTGAGCCATTTTAATTTTCACTATCAGTAATTGACAGCAGCATCTAAATCGTTAACAGCAATGATCAAAGCTAGCTTCATCTGCTGCGGTTACAGGCAGAGGGCTATGCTATGTAACACAGGTTTACTGTAAGGAGGATCTGTCTTCAGGTCGAAAGTGTTCAGTAGTGATGAGCGAGCATGCTCGTTACTCGAGATTTACGAGCATGCTCGGGTGTTTTCCGAGTATCTTCAGAGTGCTCGGGTGTTATGTTTGAGTCACTCCGTGCGCATGATTTGCGACTGTTTGACAGCTTTAATGTATGTGAGGAATGCCTGTTTCTTAGGCATTCCTCACATGTATTAAAGCTGTAAAACAGTCGCAAATCATGCACACGTAGTGACTCAAACATGACATTTGTTCACGCTGAAGATACTCGGCGAACACTCGAGCATGCTCGCCGAAAGGGTCAACAGAACGCGCTCGCTCATCACTAGTGACCAGTTTTTGTTCTTATTTTTGTTCCATTGCTCCCCTGAGTCTTACTCTTTTTGTTGTTTTTTTTTTTCAAATCCGCCATATGGTTGCAGAGATATGGGCCTTTTTATTAATTTCTCATTTTTATGGTCTATTAAGGGGTGGTGCTCACAGGATCCTCTGGGGCATGTCTTTTGACTTTTCTGCATAATCACCATGTGCGCCACACCCTCTTGGTAAGGATCATACAAATTAACACTAAATAAAAAGGCCCATATCTCTGGAACCATATGACAGATTTGAAAAAAAAAATAAAAATTAAATAATCAGGGGAGCAGCGGAAATAAAAGAAGTGAAAACTGGACATTTTTGACCTGGTGACAAGTTTTAACCCCTTAACAACTGCCTATGCGCATTAAAACAGCGGCCGATAAGGGGCTGTGACCCTATCACAGTGATCAAAAGCCCAATAATTAATAATTAGGACTGCACTTGGGCTGTGCCTCACTGTGCACCCCCTTGATCATCCCCCCTGTGTCACCCCCTTAGTCGGATTATTTTTTAAAATTTTATCATTTTTATTTCTTTCACTCTTTGCCATTGGGACTTGCAGCAGTAAGTCGTACCGCACACAGATGTATATTACACTGTAGGTCTCCTCAAAGTGGAAAGTCCATCACTGCTCATGATACATTTATAGAACTCAAGCAGTGAGAGATCTACAATATATACATCACATAGGAGACACTGAGACTTCTATGTATACATCACATAGGAGACACAGAGACTGCTGTATATACATCACATAGGAGACACAGAGACTGCAGTATATACATCACATTGAAGACACCAAGACTGCTGTAAATACATCACAAAGAAGACATTGAGACTGCCGTATACATCACATAGGAGACACCGAGACTGCTGTATATACATCACAGGAGACATGGGACTGGGGCATAGACGTCACAGGATACATGGAGCCACTGCTGTCTTCTACTTTGGGACAGGAGCGCATCGCGTGCTAACTCTGCCCACAGAGTATGTCCTGACACTGGCAATGGCTAGCATGAGGACGTAAACTTTCATTGCACGCGACGCTGTATTCAGTAGTGAACGCTGCGTGCTCGTGCTCACAGAGCAAGAACAAATTAAAGGGCTGCCAGCCGCCAAAATACAGCTGGCGGCCCGAGCCCTGCAGTCTCTGGGAGTCTGTTAAGGGAACGGAGAAAAGGTCATTGTGGGCCGTCTATGGCTCTTGGGCCTGAGGTTCCCCACCACTGATTTAAGGGGTCTAGTTTAGGGTCGGTAGTGATTTAGAGTCCAGTCTAGTATGAAATTCATATTTTTTTGGGGGGGGAGGGGGATTGATTTGGGGCCTGTAATTATTTAGGGAGTCTGGTCTGGGGTCAATTTTAGTTTAAGGGGTCTGGTCTAGGATTTGCACTTGTGTAGGGGATATGGCTTGAGGTTTGTACTTTTTTATAAGCTTTGGATCTTCATTTAGGAAGTACAGTTTTGTGTCTAGTATGGGATTTGTATTAGTTTAGGGGGGTCTGTGGTCTGTATTAGTTTAGGGGTTCTAGTTTGGGGTATGGCTTAGAGTCTGTTTTGATTTAAGGGGTCTGCTCTAGGGTTTGCATTTGTGTAGGGAGTCTGGCATGAAGTTTTTAGCTGCTTACAAGCTGTGGGTCTTTACGAAGTATGGTTTAGGATCTTTTATGGGATTTGTATTAGTTTAAGGGGTCTGCATTTGTTTAGTGGGTCTGGCTTTGAGGTTTGTACTTGTTTAGAAGCTTGGGTCTCTATTTAGGAAGTACGGTTGGGGGTTCCTTTATGGGATTTGTATTAATTTAGGGATTCTGGTATGGAGTTTGTACTTTTTTAGGAGGTCTGGGTCTCTAGGAAGTGGGGTTTAGAATGTGTATTTACTAAAGGGATCTTGGGTTTGTAATCATTTAGGGGGTCTGGGATGAGATTTGTATTAGTTTAGGAAGTCTACTTGGAGTTATGTTCTTTTCTTTTAGGAGGTCCTGGTCTCTATTAAGCAAGTCTGGTTTTGGGGTCTCCATTTAAGGAGTATGGTCTGGGATCTGTAATTCCTAACGAGGTCTGTATTTAGGGGTCTGGTCTAGGGTCTCTGGTTTGGGAGTATGGTCTGAGTCTGTATTTAAGGAGGCTGGTTTCAGGTTTGTGGCACAGCACAGCTCTCTTTGATGTGACAGAAGCCGTATCATCCATATATGACCTGGAGATGGATTGGATTTGACAACTCTTAATAGCAAGAAACGCTGATTCTCGGCACCGTTATACTTTAGCACCAACAGAAGCCGCCACCGCACAGACATCGGCGTCTTCCACATTTATAGCCACATCCATCCTCTGTGCTGACGGGAATTACAACCTAATCATTCTTATCTGAAGTTAGTGCCGGAGATTCATCATAAGAGCGAGGGACCTGCTGCAGCGCCGTCTATGAAATAATGACAAGCGACTCATTAGCGATCCGTTCTGTCCACCATAGTGAAAGAATGATGAATAAAGTCACTGCAATGTAGGAACACTGAAAAGCAGCTTTATGTCCCTCTTGGTTTACAAGCCTGTCACTCTGATTAGACTCCTACATGGAGCATTAAAGGGAATGTGCCATCAGAAAATGACCTATTGTTTAAATCAGGTCTTTTTATACATTATTAATATTATTATTATTTATTATTATAGCGCTATTTATTCCATTGCGCTTTACTTGTGAAAAAGGGGTATACATACAAGAACAATTACAATAATCTTGAACAAAACGTGACGGCGACTGGTACAGGAGGAGCGAGGACCCTGCCCGCGAGGGCTCACAGTCTACAAGGGATGGGTAAGGATACAGTAGGTGAGGGTAGAGCTGGTCATGCAGCAATGTGGTGGAGCGATGGTTACTGAAGGCTGTAGGCTTGTCGGAAGAGGTGGGTGTTCGGGCTCCTTTTGAAGGTTTCCACGATAGGCGAGAGTCTGATACTTTTGGGTAGAGAATTCCAGAATAGGGGGGATGCACGGGAGAAATCTTGTATGCGATTGAGGGAAGAGGAGATAAGAGGGGAGTAGAGAAGGAGATCTTGGGAGGATCGGAGGCTGCGTGCAGGTATTTATTGGGAGACTAGGTCACAGATATATGGAGGAGACAGGTTGTGGATGGCTTTGTATGCCAGGGTTAGGGTTTTGAACTGGAGTCTCTGGGCAATGGGGAGCCAATGAAGGGATTGACAGAGAGGAGAGGCCGGGGAATAGCGGGGGGACAGGTGGATTAGTCGGGCAGCAGAGCTTAGGATAGATTGGAGGGGTGCGAGAGTGTTAGAAGGGAGGCCACAGAGCAGAAGGTTGCAGTAGTCGAGGTTGGAGATGATGAGGGCGTGCACTAGTGTTTTTGCAGATTCGTGGTTGAGGAATGTGCGGATCCGGGAGATATTTTTGAGTTGGAGTCGGCAGGAAGTGGAAACGGCTTGGATATGTGGTTTGAAGGAGAGATCAACGTCCAGAGTTACCCCGAGGCAGCGAGCTTGTGGGACTGGGGAGAGTGAACAGCCATTGACTTTGATAGATAGGTCAGGTGGGGGGGTGAATGAGATGGTGGAAAGATGATGAATTCAGTTTTATGCATGTTAAGTTTTAGAAATCTAACAGAGAAGAAGGATGAAATAGCGGACCGACATTGTGGGATTTTGGTTAGTAGGGAGGAGATATCGGGTCCAGAGAGGTAGATCTGTGTGTCATCAGCATAGAGGTGATAATGAAAGCTATGAGACTCTATGAGCTGTCCCAGGCCGAAGGTGTAGATGGAGAAGAGCAGGGGTCCTAGGACTGAACCTTGGGGGACACCGACAGATAGGGGGTGAGATGAGGAGGTGGTCTGTGAGTGGGAGACACTGAATGTCCTGTCTGTTATGAATGAAGATATCCAAGATAGGAGGTCTAGGAGGACAGTGTAGTGTCGCTTGGATTTGGTAGTTAGTAGGTCGTTGGTGACTTTAGTCAGGGCAGTTTAAGTAGAATGGTGCGATCTGAAGCCAGATTGGAGGCAGTCAAAGAGAGAGCTGGAGGAGAGGTGGGAGGACAGTTCAAAGTGGACATGTTCAAGTAGTTTTGTGGCATAAGGGAGAAGTGATAAGGGGCAATAGCTAGTCAGAGAGGATGGGTCAAGGGAGGGCTTTTTGAGGATGGGTGTGATCGAGGCATGTTTGAAGCATGAGGGGAAGACACCAGTTGTTAGTGACAGGTTGAAAAGGTGGGTTAGGGTTGGGATGAAGATAGTGGTAAGGTTGGGGATGAGGTGGGACGGGATTGGATCAAGTTCACAGGTGGTGAGGTGTGATTTGGAGAGTAAAGAAGAGGAAAGTTGATCTTCTGTAATGGTGGAGAAGCAGGTTTTGGAGGAGGAGGATTGAGTAGGTGTGAGGAGGGGCTGGGGGTACTTTAAGCAAAAACTTTGTCTGATGGTGTCAATCTTCTGCTTAAAGAATGAGGCAAAGTCTTCATCTGAGATGAGAGGAGAGGGAGGAGGCGCTTGGGGTGGAGGAGAGAATTGAAGGTGTTGAGTAGCAGTTTAGGGTTGTGAGACAGGGAGGATATGAGAGATGAGAAGTAGGTTTTGTTTTGCTGCAGTGAGTGTGGACTTGAAGGTAGTGAGGAACTGTTTGAATGCGATGAAGTGCTCATTGGAGTGGGACCTTGTCCATCTACGCTCAGCAACCCTGGAAGCCCGTTGCAGTTCTTTGGTTAGGCTGGTGTGCCAGGGTAGCCTGTTGATTGTGCAAGCTTTGGTATTTTTGAGGGGGCAACCGAATTGAAAGCTGCAGCTATTGTGGTGTTATATAAAGCGGCAGCAACATCTGCGTCATGTAAGGAACTGATGTCTGTAAGAGGGAGGAGGGATTCAGAGAGTGAGTGTAGATCAAGGTGTTTAAGATTTCTGGGAGGGTATGCAAGTTTCTGGGTTGGGGATTGTGGCCCTGGAGAGGAGAGGGTAGAGAATGTAAGTAGGTTGTGGTCAAAAAGAGGGAGGGGTGAGTAAGAGAGGTTAGTTAGGGAACAGAGGCGTGTGAAGATGAGGTCCAGTGTGTCGCCATCTTTGTGAGTGGATGCGGAAGACCACTGAGTAAGGCCGAAGGAGGAAGTGAGGGGTAGAAGTTTAGCGGCAGCTGAGAGAGAAGTGTCAATGGGGATGTTGAAGTCGCCCATGATGATAGTGGGGATGTCAGCGGAAAGGAAATTAAGTAGCCAGGTGGTGAAATGGTCTAGGAAGGTGGTGGCTTGTCCTGGGGGGTGGTAAATGACAGCCAGTTGGAGGTTGGAGGGGGACTTCAAAAGAGGGGCGAGTAACGGAGGGTGGGAGTGGGATTTGGGTGAAGGAGCAGTTATCTGGCAGGAGAAAACCTACTCCTCCACTATGCTTGCCGGTGGGGCGGGGGGTGTGGGAAAGGTGGAATCCACCGTATGAAAGTGCAGCTGGAGAGGCTGTGTCAGAGGGGGTGAGCCTGGTTTCGGTGATGCCGAGGAAGGAAAGTTTGTTAGTGATGAAAAGATCATGGATGTAGGAAAGTTTGCTGCAGACGAAGCGAGCGTTCCATAGAGCTCCTGTTAGTGGGAGTGGGGAAGCGGGGGCTGAGCAGATGTATATGACGTTAGAAGGGTTGTGAGAGTTTGTGATAGATCGTGGATAGGAGGGGGAAGAGGTGAGCTGTGACATCACTGATTGTGAATGGTTGATCCTGTGTTATCTACTGTATATAGAGATGTTATCAGTCATTGTACAGGAGGAAGAGTTGAGCTGTGACATCAACTATTGTGAATTGTGGATCTTGTGTTATCTACTGTATGTAGAGGTGTTATCAGTCATTATACAGTAGGAGGAGGTGAGCTGTGACATCACCTATTGTGAATGGTGGATCCTGTGTTATCTACTGTATATAGAGGTGTTATCAGTCATTGTACAGGAGGAGGAGGAAATGAGCTGTGATATCACCTATTGTGAATAGTGGATACTGTGTAATCTACTGTAAATAGAAGTGTTATTAGTCATTATACAGGAGGAGGAGGTGAGTTGTGCCATAATCTACTGTTTATAAAGATGGATCAGTTATTGCAATTCTGTCTGTGATGATAATGAAACTTCTGAGTCATCTATATAGATCATGATGTATAACTCTACTGCTGGGCCTAGTCTAAATTATATAGAGAGTGAATATAAAAAGTCTACACACCCCTGATGAAATGCCAGGCTTTTGCCATGAAAATAAGTAATACAAAAAAATATACAAATTTCAGAACTTTTGCCAACTTTAATGTCGCCCATAATCTGTACAATTCAACTGAAAAATAAACTGAAATAATTTTGGGTGGAAAAAGAAAAATAAAGAACTAAAATAATGTGGTTGCTTTTTTGGGCAGGAGTCTATCAGCATGGCTCATTTAGGATTGGCAATATTTGCCCACTTTTTCTTTCAGTAGCTCCACATTTGTCTGTGTAAAGCCGGTGGGTGTGGACCCACTGCACCACGAGCCGGGCTTACCCTGGAGTGGCGTGACTAAGTGTTTACCGGGTATTCACTGTCAAACTCAAACACACAGAGGGCCAAAATGAAAAACTTGGACAAACTCGCAGGCCAAACAATATACAGAATAATGGGCCCCACATAGTCCTCCAAACAGTATAATGGGCCTCACATAGTCCTCCATACAGTATAATGGTCCCACATAGCACTCCATACAGTATAATGACCCCACATAGTCCTCGATACAGAATAATGGGCCCTACATAGTCCTCCATACAGTATAATGGGCCCCACATAGTCCTCCATACAGTATAATGAACCTCACATAGTCCTCCATACAGAATAATGGCCCCACATAGTCCTCCATACAGAATAATGGCCCCACATAGGGGTGGTGTTTCTGGTGTCATGGGCCAAATATAATCATCCTGCGGACCAGATTTGGCCCACAGGCTGGAGTTTGCCATGCATGAGCTAGAGTGTCATGGGTGTGTCAGGAGTGACAGACAGTCATTCTGGAAGGTCGTTGCGCTTGGCTTTGTAGACACCTTCTTGATCCTTTCACCATTCTTCCCTCTTTACGACCCAGCGGTGAGCTCTCCTTTCTGCTGCTAATTAACACACCTTTGCTGGACCTTTAAATAACACCCGGTCTCTCCAGAGAATTGCTGGTGATAGAAGCATTTTCCTCTGTTCAGGCCTGGAGTTCTAGTAGTCGGCTAGTTTCTTCTTGGAGTTCCTTTGTGATCGTTGTTATGATCACTCTGTGTCACGCTAGGTATGGTAAGGACCCAGCATACAAGAAGGGGAAAAAGGAGTTAAGCCCAGTGACGCGCCCCTGGGCCTTCGTCGTGCAGCATCGCACGCACGGGGGAGGGCTTACCCGGAGCCGGATCCGATGGGAGTAGTAGTCTCGTGGCGGTGACCCGGTCCGTGCCCAGGGTGTCAAACTGAGTGGCGATATATAGCAGTAGATGTTAGAAATGTTCGACTACGCCACCCGTTGAATGCGGTCATGAGACCGCCGCTGCAGGGCAGACCGCTGAGGCCGGTGATATGGTTGTGCAGCGTAGATGGTATAACCCCCAACGGGAGGGGTATGGCCCCAGGGCAGCAGATGTGGATGATAGTGGTAGTGATGGTGCAGCAAGGAAGCTCAGAGACGTGTGGTGCAGTTTCAAGGCTTTTACTCACAGGTGTTGCTCCGGTCACTTCGGCCAAGAGTGACCACCCGAGCCGTGCTGCGTCCACCAGGTGCGGGACTCGGCCAACTCCCGGGCAGTTCCAGAGCGTGGTCCTGAGCTCCCCTCTCTTCCTTCCTACTGGCCGTCCTCACCAGGGACCCACCTATGTCCGGCTCCCTCGGGCCTTTTGGTGGCGAAACCTTTCCCGGCTTCCCTGACCCTATTCGTGGTCTGCCTTCCTGGTGGATATGGTGAGGGTCGTGCCAAAGCTTGACCACGACCTCCGGTTCCTGGCTGAGGATCATTAGCCTCCACCAGTTTGGGTTCCGGTACCCGTTTCCGCCAACCCTTCACCCTTTTCGTTCTCCTGTGGGATCTCAGGGTTCCCTCTCTCCTTGTGTCTCTGGGCCTCTCTTCTTCCTTCTCTCTGCTTCAGGCCTGGCCCTGGAGCTGGGCCCAGCCGGAGCTACAGCTCCCTGTCAGCCCTCTCTGGCTGAACTCTCTCTCAGCTTCTCCTCTGACTCAACACCCTGTCTCAAGATGGTGCCCACCTCTTATACTCCCTCTATGTGTGAGCCCAGGTGACTAGCACCCAATGGGCTCCTACCTCTATGCCCAGAGTCCCTCCCCTATCTGCCCCTACACTACTGGGAGGTTCCTCCCCCCCTCCCACTCCAGCCAGGGACAGACGCTGTCGTACCTGCACATCTAACTGGTGGGAGTACCGTAGTTCTGTCCCCCGGAAATGGGATGAGTGTAGTGCATGCAGCAATCTGAGCTCAGTCCCACACTCCATCCTTACCCGGGAGTGGAATACCACACCTCTGGTTCGAGGTGCAATACCCCTGTAGCAGCCGAGTCCTCGGGGTGCTACACCAGCAACTAGAGAAAGAGGGAGTGGAGACCCCTAGGTAGATCTTACACAACCCTGGCTCCCCTATCGTCCCTAAATAGGTTCCTCACCTATCGCCGAGCAGGATACCTAATTCCTACTGACCCTAGAGCTAAGCCCTACGTAGGGAGGGGAAGGGGTAAGCACTAGTCAGCCCCACTGCAACTAAAGACAAAGAAGGTATACAGATCACGACAACAATCACAAAGGAACTCCAAGTACAAACTAGCTGACTGCTAGAACTCCAGGCCTGAGCAGAAGAAAATGCTTCTATCACCAGCTATTCTCTGGAGAGACTGGGTGTAATTTAAAGGTCCAGCAAGGGTGTGTTGATAAGTAGCAGAAAGGAGAGCTCACTGCTGGGTCCTAGAGAGGGAGGGATGGTGAAAGGATCAAGAAGGTGTCTGCAAAGCCAAGCGCAGCGACCTTCTACAGCCGGATCCAGAATGACTGTCTGTCACACCTGACACACCTGTGACATAGAGCCTCTGAAGGTGAGGATAGGCTGGGCTGCCAGTAGAAACCAGGTACCACTCCAGGGCAGTCCCCGGAACTGCAGCAGCTGACCGGAGGGTCAGAGACTCAGGTATGGGGAACAGCAGGGCGAGACAAATGCGAGATCAGATGGTCCGAGGTTGGGGTAGGCAGCAAAGGATCAGAATTCGTAGCTGAGGTCAGGAGCAGAGAGATCAGGATAACTGGGAAGGCAAGACGGGTCAACAACGTGTGAGATAAAACAGAAGTATTGCAAAACAGGAATTAGAGACTGAGCTACTAGTACCTAAGTTCAGGTGAGGAATGGAGGGTGAAGTCACCTGATATATCACCTGCTGGCAGGTGATAGACCGGGAAAGCAAATCTCTGCAGGACAGGGTGGATACAAATTCCAGTAGGGTTCGGCCTTGCGCCCCCTATGACTTGCAACCCAGACGAGCTGGAAGAGAAGCACCAGACAGCTCAGAGCAATGATCAGGTACTGGGTGGAGCCGAGCGAAACATGCAATGAGTGGGGTGGTGCTTAGAAGGCATGTGAGTGGCTGGCGTAACAGTTTGATTGCTGGGACATCGCTTGTGTAATGCGCCCTCTTCAGGTCAATCCACATATTTTCAATTGGATTCAGGTATGGGCTCTAGCTAGGCCATTCGAAAACTTTGATCTTCTTCTGGCAAAGCCATTCTTTTGTTTATTTGCAGATATTCTTAGGGTTGTTATTGTACTGAAATGTGAAATTCTTCTTCATCTTCAATTTTTTAGTAGAGATCTGAAGGTTTTATTGCAAAATTGACTGATATTTGAAACTGTTCATAATTCCCTCCACCTTGACTAATGTCCCAGTTCGATCTATCAAAAAATAGCCACAAAGCATAATGTTGCTTACACCATGCTTGACTGTGGGTATGGTGTTCTTTTGGTGACACACAGTGTTGGCCTTGTGCTAGACGTACCATTTGGAATTATGGCCAAAAAGTTCAACCTTGGTCTCATCAGACCAAAACACGTTTTTCCACCTGCTTTTGGCAGATTTCATGTAGGCTTTAGCTAAACATAGCAATGCTTGGATGTTTTTCTTTATAAGAAAAGGCTTCCATCTTGCCCAACAACTCCACAGGCCAGACATATGAAAAATACAGGAGATTGTTGTCAATTACGGTACACAACCAGTACTTGCCAGAAATTCCTGCAGCTTCTTTAATGTTGCCGTGGGCCTCTTTGCAGCCTCCTAGACCAATTTTCTTCCTGTCTTTTCATTAATTTTTGAGGGACGTCCAGTTCTAGGTAATGTCACTGTTGTGTTGATGACGTGTTCAGAGTGTTCCATGGTAGATCTAATGCCTTAGAATTTTTTGTACCCTTCTGCAGACTGATAACTTTCAACAATGAGATCCCTTTGCTGTATTGTCAGCTGTTTACGAACCATAGCATTTGCTGTAAAATGAAAGTAAAAAAATGTCAGAAAAATCCTCCTAGAACGGCAACATTTTCTATATGATTAATCAGAATTGCTGGAAATGATGGCAGCTGTGCACTGACTACTATGTAACATGAGTGTAAATGTGATTGGCTAGTTCTAAACACAACTACATCCTCAATTATAAGAAGGTGTTAACATTTATGCAACCACATTACTTTAGTTTTGTTATTTTTATCTTCCCCACCAAAATGATTTTAATTTGTTTCTCAACGGTGGCAAAAGTTCTGAAATGATTCATTTTAGTATGTTTTCTTTACGTGACAAATATCTGGCATTTTAACATTGGTGTTGTGATGAAATGCCGGCCAGTGGGTGCAGCTCTCTGGCGCCCCCTTACCTCTCAGGTGAGTCAAGGTACTGCACCTAGAGTAAGTAGTGCCAGGAAGCTGCTACCAGCGGGGGGAAAACACGGTGGTGTGTTGTCCCTTACACGTCACCAATCAGTGACGCCATGATACAGGCACAACTCTCTGGCGCCCCCTTGCCTCTCAGGCCAGTCAAGGTACTGCACCTAGAGTGAGTGGTTGCCGGAGAGTCCGTCCTGTAGCCCTCTGGGTATTTGAGGCCCTCTGCAGCGAGGGCGATATATATATTTCCCTGGCTGCGCCAGTAATATATATCCACACCTCCGACCGTCACTGCCAGCCTTCCTCAAATCCCCCAGATGGTATGCTGTCACCAGTTCTCGTTTGATACAAGCCCGGCCCGTTAATAGACTTGTATCGGGTCAGGAACCAACCCAGTAGCGTTTCCGCCAAGCGTTTCCGGACCAATGGATTCGTATATGCAGAGTAAAGGATACAGCCCACGATTAATTTATGATTTAATCGATTATAAGACTACACTAGATTACAAGGCTATACAATTAACTATACAACGGTATTTGGCCAGAATAAGAGCTATAACAATTAGAATTACAAAACACGGGAATAACAACGATAAATCAGTTACCGTTCTTGTGGTGCAAGGGAGGTTCTGCTATCCCACAGGTTCAAGCTTAGTTGCAGTCGTCCAGGCCTCAGAAGCACATGGCAAAGGTGCTCCTCCCACTCAGAGACATGGACCCGACGTTAGGAGTAGTTCACATCATCTCCTGAGTCAAAACTGAAAGGGGTTTCTGGCTGTCGGCTATACTAAAGTCCTGTCACGCCCACTCTTGGTGATGTCAGTTTACTAAGCCCCGCCCCCTACCAATGCCAGTTTTGGCTCCATTTGAGAAAAGTACCCATAACTTTCCCTGGGGTGATCTCATTGTATCACCAGAGGTCTCGTCGTGATCCTACTCTTCTGGGGAAGCCATTGACTCTAAACATGCCTCCCCTGGGACCTTGTATATGGTTCTTCTAAATATCTAGCTTTCCAGGGCCCTCATGGATTTATAAGTCCCATGATTGTCTCCGCGGGCACCTTCCCGACATGATACATTTTATTTGGGTTCCCTAACTTGTATCGTGTGGTTATGAATTGATAGTATGTCTGTAGCTTTTGGCAGCCATTTTCCACAAAGAAAGCACATGGTTTCTTGGGAACAATGGAGAGGTTTGAAGGCTTGCACAAATGGTTTGCTTCTGGTTTCTTGGGACATCAAGGTGTTAATTACCCCCTAGGGTCTCGCTGACTCTGTCCTGCTTGGACACAACAGAGCTGGCCCATCTATTTACCATATCAAAGAAGTTCCTTGAGACTGATCTCCAGAGGTGGGGGCAAATTGCTCTGTTTACCAAGGGCTGGAGAGATGTGACATGGTAGGAGCTGTGTGAGGGATTTTTAGAAATGACAATAGGGAATATCTTCAGGTATGACTTATCATAACTAAATGGCGGCTAACTTTCATGACAGGTGTGTAGACCTTTTATATCCACTGTATGTACAGTGGGGAAAATAAGTATTTGATACACTGCCGATTTAGCAAGTTTTCCCACTGTGGTAGATCGACTGACTCACTCGACTTTTTAAAGAGGCAGACACAGTAACTGTTTCTATTTAAAGTGTGGCTGGTTTATTGCAATCCTCATAAACCACGTCACCAGAAAACGTAAATACAGCCTTTGTCCGGGAGAAGGTAAAACAAAAAATAACAAGTCCATACAATAGTGCTGGTTAGCCCACTTGACTTAGAGTCGAGCTTCCATGTCCTTCAGCAAAGGCATTCAATCCAGGAGACCTGCAATCTCCATACATCCAGCATGTGTGAAACAAACAGCTCAGAGTTTTCTCCTCCAGGCCCACCCCACACCAAACGGTGTTCTTGGGGTAGTACTCCTCCCCCTTCTTACTCGAGTGGAGTTGGTACGAAAAAGTTCTATTTTGGTCTCATCTGACCACATGACCTTCTCCCATGCCCTCTCTGGATCATCCAAATGG
This sequence comes from Phyllobates terribilis, assembly GCF_046119375.1. Lineage (NCBI taxonomy): Eukaryota > Metazoa > Chordata > Amphibia > Anura > Dendrobatidae > Phyllobates > Phyllobates terribilis. The sequence continues at coordinate 76,438,352 of NW_027362773.1, read as the reverse complement.
TCTTTGGTGAACTTCAAAATGGGCCTGGACATGTGCTGGCGTGAGCAGGGGGACGTTGCGTGCCCTGCAGGATTTTAATCCAAGACGGTGTAGTGTGTTACTAACGGTAATGTCTGAGACTGTGGTCCCAGCTCTCTTCAGATCATTTACCAGGTCCTCCCGTGTAGTTCTGGGCTGATTTCTGACCTTTCTCAGACTCGTCCTTACCCCACGAGGCGAGATCTTGCATGGAGCCCCAGACCGAGGAAGATTGACAATCATCTTGTGTTTCTTCCATTATCTAATAATTGTGGCAACAGTTGTTGCCTACTCACTAAGCTGCTTGCCTATTGTCCTGTAGCCTATCCCAACCTTGTGCAGGTCTACAATTTTGTCCCTGGTGTCCTTAGACAGCTCTTTGGTCTTGGCCATGGTGGAGAGGTTGCAGTGTGATTGAGTGTATGGACCGGTGTCTTTTATACAGGTAACAAGCTCAAACAGGTGCAATTAATACAGGTAATGAGTGCAGAGTAGGAGGGCTTCAGGTCTGTGAGAGCCAGAGTTCTTGCTGGTTGGTAGGTGATCAAATACTTATTTCATGCAATAAAATGCAAATTAATTATGTAAGAGTCATACAATGTGATTTTTGGTTTTTTTATTTTTAGAATCTGTCTCTCACAGGTGAAGTGTACCTACAATAAAAATGACAGACCTCTCCATTCTTTGTAGTTGGGAAAACGTGCAAAATCGTCAGTGTATCAAATACTTATTTTCCCCACTGTATATGGGTTTTTTGGTAATATTTTCTATTGCCTACCCAACACAGCTCCTGAACCCGCTCCATACACATATGGCAATGGCGTACCGCCAATGACGGCAGGTCATGGGGACTGTGAGCCGGTGTGGCACAATGTCGGCCCCGGCACCGCACCCCCCGCCCGTCATCGCAAGTTCAACTGTATTGGCAAATAAGTACACAACCCAAGCCAGTCCCAAAAATGACTTTTTTTTTAGGTTTCACTCAACTTAAATTTAAGCTGCTCGTTTATAACTTACTATGTCCAAAATCTGAGCATTTTGCCGCGAGAGGAGAGCGGGATCTCGTAGAGGAGCTGTAACAGTTGGGATATATGGGAAGCCATCGGAGCATTTTCGGCAATGTCTGGGATTCCGGTCTGTAGACGCCAGCTGTCACATATGGCTCAGGAATCTGTTCTGAATTTCAGAAAGACCATAAGACCAGGATGTGAGTTTAGGTTTTACATCGTGATATTTTGATTTAGTTTTTTTAAATTTTTTATTTTGTCTGACTTTTCAAGTTAAAAGTTATCAACAAAAAGGCACGGGAGTAGCTGATGACGTATGCTCCAACGGAAGCAAAAATGTGCCTATTAGGTTTCTGTAGGACACATGGTATATGTCAGCAGACTGTACTTTCCTCTACACTGGGACGCCACAAAAAAAATATACCATGTGTTTTCTTAAAGGGGTTGTCCAGATTTGGATACTTTTTTTTTTTTACTTAAATGCATTAATTTGGGGCTAAAATTATTACAATTGGGTTTCATTAGAAATTGTTTGGTTTTTACAGGTTCTATGTTTCCCTTCACGGTCTGTGGTCATAAATCAGCTGAGACAGATAAGAGTTTCAAACTCAGTCATCAGTACAAACTCACTGACACTTCTTGGGTTAACTCATTCTGCATCCAACCATAAACTGCACCACACAGAGGCTATGAAATGCAAAAGGTGCAAATTTTTTAATGGTTTCCAATTGCAAAAAAAATTGCAATTTTGCCTCAAATGCATTCATGAATGTCCACCAAAGATAGACAACCCCTTTGACATTGTGACCAATTTATGATCTACTATAGGGCATACATCAGACCCTTACATTTGACGCATATGTTGTGAGATTTTCATATACCAAACCTGCAGGAGAAGCGAGATATGAGTAGAGCCTGCGGCCCACGTATTTCCCGTGGTTCTAATTTTGAACATGATCAGATACGATGCAGTAAATCATCCGTATCCATCCATTGTTCTCTTTTTCTGTTGTGCCACCGGAACAGCTGTTGTCCCCGAGAGGTGAAGTGTGCGTGGTAATTCTGTGTGTAATGCCCTCGTGGCAATGCCCATACAAGAATTTGCATGCCCTTAATTACCAGTATCGTACTCATTGATGCGTTACTGCAATTACTCATTAATACAGCTTTGGAGCATGACGCATCTTGTCTGCTTTCAAATATGTGATATAGATCAGATAATATAGGTCAATAACACGCATAGATGTAGCAGAGCTGAGTTTATTAAATGCTTTACAACATATCTATCCCTTCCGGTGAAAGATCAGAATTAGCTGATTAGCTGTCGTGTGTGAACATGTGGAATAACACGATTACTTGACACTATATGACTTACAGTATATCATTCCGTTTTCACCACTTTTTCCCTCGGCAGGCTCGATCTCAAATTTTCAGTTGTCTCTGAGCTAGTTTGTGGAGACTAGCTCTATCCAGCACATATTCAGATGCAGCAACAGCATGTTGGGCATCTTACAGCAGTTCTCAGCAGTGTAGCTGTGAATCCAGCTCTGGGACAAAATAAAACACTTACTAGAAAACAATATTCCAGGACCCACCTCTTCCGACAAGCGTACAACCTGCAGTAACCCTCGCTCCACCATACTGCTCCACGACCAGCCCTACCCTCACCTACTGTATCCTCACCCATCCCTCATAGATTGTGAGCCCTCGCGGGCAGGGTCCTCGCTCCTCCTGTACCAGTCGCTGACTCGTTTTGTTCAAGATTGTTTTAAGTGTATTTGCTATGTATACCCCTTTTTCACATGTAAAGCGCCATGGAATAATAAATAATAATAATAATAATAACAGGAGGCACCCAGCAGCTTAAACAACATCTTCTGTGGTGCTCACTCTTATGAAATAGTCCATAATATATTAACTAATCCATATATACCACTTGATGCAAAATCATAAGTTGGCAGCACAGTGGCTCAGTGGCTCAGTGGTTAGCACTGTATGGAGGCTCAGTGTTTAGTATTGTATGGTGGCTCAGTGGTTAGAACTATTGCTTTGCAGCACTGGGGTCCTGAGTTCAAATCCCACCAAGGACAACATCTGCAATGAGTTTGTATGTTTGCCCCGTGTTTGTGTGGATTTCCTCCGGGTACTCCGGTTTCTTCCAACGACATACTGATTGGGAATGTAGATTGTGAGCCCTGATGGGGACAGTGATGATGATGTCTATAAAGTGCTGTGCAATATATGGTGGCGCTATATAAGCAAAGCATAGTAATAAATAAGGTTTGCACTTTATTGTGGCTTCATATCATGCCCGAGAATAGAGACATTTGGCCCATGGTGTCTCTATATTCCCCGGCATGATTTGAAACTGCAATAAAGTGGAACTTATGATTTTACAACAAGTGGTGAGTGCCCATTATTATATCTGAAATTCTCCACTTACTAGAAAACAGTGGCAGCATAGAGGACATTGTACAGCAGTACTGAGCAGTGTAGCTGCGAATCCAGCTATGGAGTGAGATAAAACACTTACTAAAAAACAGTAGCAGGAAAGAGGACAATGTACAGCAGTACTGAGCAGTGTAGCTGTGAATCCAGCTATAGAGTGAGATAAATCACTTACTAGAAAACAGTAGCAAGATAGAGGACATTGTACAGCAGTACGGAGCAGTGTGGCTGTGAATCTAGCTATGGAGTGAGATAAGACACTTACTAGAAAGCAGCATATCTGTGTGTGTCTCCGAATCTCTCTCTCTGATCCCCACTCGTCCACGGACTTTAATAGAAAGCTGTAATCTGATCCCTCAGTGATTTGATAGCCTGTCTTGTTTTTCACACTGAATGATGAGTTTTGGAAACAGTGGTATGAGGAGAAGTGACTCATAAGTGGAGAAAGAAGCAGATTTCTCTGATAAGATAGATTGCAGAGCTTCTTATATTCACTCTTTTGATTTATGCAAAGTTTGATGAAACAATGGGTGGTGAGTTTGCGGGTGGTGAGTTTGTGGGTGGTGAGTTTGCGGGTGGTGAGTTTGCGGGTGGTGAGTTTGTAGGTGGTGAGTTTGCGGGTGGTGAGTTTGTGGGTGGTGAGTTTGTGGGAGGTGAGTTTGTGGGTGGTGAGTTTGCGGGTGGTGAGTTTGCGGGTGGTGAGTTTGCGGGTGGTGAGTTTGCGGGTGGTGAGTTTGTAGGTGGTGAGTTTGTGGGTGGTGAGTTTGTGGGTGGTGAGTTTGTGGGTGGTGAGTTTGCGGTGAGTTTGTGGGTGGTGAGTTTGTGGGTGGTGAGTTTGCGGGTGGTGAGTTTGCGGGTGGTGAGTTTGCGGGTGGTGAGTCTGCGGGTGGTGAGTTTGTGGGTGGTGAGTTTGCGGGTGGTGAGTTTGTGGGTGGTGAGTTTGCGGGTGGTGAGTTTGTGGGTGGTGAGTTTGTAGGTGGTGAGTTTGTGGGTGGTGAGTTTGTGGGTGGTGAGTTTGCGGTGAGTTTGTGGGTGGTGAGTTTGTGGGTGGTGAGTTTGTGGGTGGTGAGTTTGTGGGTGGTGAGTTTGCGGGTGGTGAGTTTGCGGGTGGTGAGTTTGCGGGTGGTGAGTTTGTGGGTGGTGAGTTTGTGGGTGGTGAGTTTGCGGTGAGTTTGTGGGTGGTGAGTTTGTGGGTGGTGAGTTTGTGGGTGGTGAGTTTGCGGGTGGTGAGTTTGCGGGTGGTGAGTCTGCGGGTGGTGAGTTTGTGGGTGGTGAGTTTGCGGGTGGTGAGTTTGTGGGTGGTGAGTTTGCGGGTGGTGAGTCTGCGGGTGGTGAGTTTGTGGGTGGTGAGTTTGTGGGTGGTGAGTTTGCGGGTGGTGAGTTTGCGGGTGGTGAGTCTGCGGGTGGTGAGTTTGTGGGTGGTGAGTCTGCGGGTGGTGAGTTTGTGGGTGGTGAGTTTGCGGGTGGTGAGTTTGTGGGTGGTGAGTTTGTAGGTGGTGAGTTTGTGGGTGGTGAGTTTGCGGGTGGTGAGTTTGTGGGCTCTGCACATTGATAGGTGTGTAGGGGAAACCATTGTCTAATAACTAGTGCCTCCAATTTTAGGGAATTCTCTTCAGCCTTGGCTTAGCCCAAAAGTGTCTTCTTCCATCGTACATCAGCGTCATCTACGCTGTAACAACCCAGCGAGTACGCCATTTCCCGCGGGTGGTAATTATCATGGTAGCGAAGCACGTTCTCCCCAATGGTCTGAAATTATCCCATAGTGACAGAAAAAAATAGACATCAGAAAACAAGCGAGAGGCAGCAGTGCATTCAGATGACAGCGAGGACGAGGAGGAGAGTCGGGCAGACAGAAGGGTAAAGGACCGCTACCCATCATGGCACCCTAACAGCAAGCAGAACATTTTATATGGACCTAAAGAAGGAAAAATATCAAAATTATCCTTATAAATCAATTGGAAAAGTAGCTGGGAAATATGCGGGAGATGCAAATCCGCCATTACAGGTCAGTCACTACTAAACATGAAAGGGTCTTAATAAATTCTCCTTAACTTTTTATATCAAACCAGTTTAGAAAACCCAAAACCCATAAAAAATTTTCCCCTAGAAAAGAATCTCCATTTAGTGCCCTTTACTGCTATCTTTCACCCCGGAGGACCCGCGATGACATTAACATCCCTCTACACAGTGTAATACTTCATTTTCCCTGTGGTGGCACTGCAGGGAAATTCATTACTTCTTTCCTACAGATTACAGCCAATCACTGTGATTGTGATGATCAGCAAGGGATAGGTTGTCCAATTAAGAAAATGTACAAGTTGTAAAAAAATATTGCCTGGTTGTTATGTACCAATTCTGTAGTAAAGTCCAGAGCTGCAATCACAAATCTGTAGGCTTCAGAGCTTGCTCTGATATTTGCTGTCTGGAAAGTGTAACTGTTACATCAGACAGTGTACATTAAAATGATGGGGGGAAGCTAACTGTCCCCATGAATTAAAGGCAATGAATCTTGTTGACTGTTTCTAACTAGAAGCAGAATAGTGAGTGCAGCTCTGGAGTATAATATGGGATGTAACTCAGGATCAGTAATGTAATGTATGTACACAGTGACTGCACCAGCAGAATAGTGAGTGCAGCTCTGGAGTATAATACAGGAGGTAACTCAGGATCAGTAATATAATGTATGTACACAGTGACTGCACCAGCAGAATAGTGAGCGCAGCTCTGGAATATAATACAGGATGTAACTCAGGATCAGTAATGTAATGTATGTACACAGTGACTGCACCAGCAGGATAGTGAGTGCAGCTCTGGAGTATAATACAGGATGTAACTCAGGATCAGTAATGTATGTACACAGTGACTGCACCAGCAGAATAGTGAGTGCAGCTCTGGAGTATAATACAGGATGTAACTCAGGATCAGTAATGTATGTACACAGTGACTGCACCAGCAGAATAGTGAGTGCAGCTCTGGAGTATAATACAGGAGGTAACTCAGGATCAGAACAGGATCAATAATGTAATGTATGTACACAGTGACTGCACCAGCAGAATAGTGAGTGCAGCTCTGGAGTATAATACAGGATGTAACTCAGGATCAGTAATGTAATGTATGTACACAGTGACTGCACCAGCAGAATAGTGAGTGCAGCTCTGGAGTATAATACATGATGTAACTCAGGATCAGTAATGTAATGTATGTACACAGCGACTGCACCAGCAGAATAGTGAGTGCAGCTCTGGAGTATAATACAGGATGTAGCTCAGGATCAGTAATGTAATGTATGTACACAGTGACTGCACCAGCAGAATAGTGAGTGCAGCTCTGGAGTATAATACAGGATGCAACTCAGGATCAGTAATGTAATGTATATACACAGTGACTTCACCAGCAGAATAGTGAGTGCAGCTCTGGAGTATAATACAGGATGTAACTCATGATCAGTAATGTAATCTATGCACACAGTGACTGCACCAACAGAATAGTGAGCGCAGCTCTGGAATATAATACAGGATGTAACTCAGGATCAGTACAGGATCAGTAATGTAATGTATGTACACAGTGACTGCACCAGCAGAATAGTGAGTGCAGCTCTGGAGTATAATACAGGATGTAACTCAGGAGCAGTAATGTAATGTATGTACACAGTGACTGTACCAGCAGAATAGTGAGTGCAGCTCTGGAGTATAATACAGAATGTAACTCAGGATCAGTACAGGATCAGTAATGTAATGTATGTACACAGTGACTGCACCAGCAGAATAGTGAGTGCAGCTCTGGAGTATAATACAGGATGTAACTCAGGATCAGTAATGTAATGTATGTACACAGTGACTGTACCAGCAGAATAGTGAGTGCAGCTCTGGAGTATAATACAAGATGTAACTCAGGATCAGTAATGTAATGTATGTACACAGTGACTGCACCAGCAGAATAGTGAGTGCAGCTCTGGAGTATAATGCTGGATGTAACTTGGGATCAGTAAAGGATCAGTAATGTAATGTATGTACACAGTGACTGCACCAGCTGAATAGTGAGCGTAGCTCTGGAGTATAATACAGGATGTAACTCAGGATCAGTAATGTATGTACACAGTGACTGCACCAGCAGAATAGTGAGTGCAGCTCTGGAGTATAATACAGGATGTAACTCAGGATCAGTACAGGATCAGTAATGTAATGTATGTACACAGTGACTGCACCAGCAGAATAGTGACTGCAGCTCTGGAGTATAATACAGGAGGCAACTCAGGATCAGTAATGTAATGTATCTACACAGTGACTGCACCAGCAGAATAGTGACTTCAGCTCTGGAGTATAATACTGGATATAACTCAGGATCAGTAATGTAATGTATCTACACAGTGACTGCACCAGCAGAATAGTGCATTTATTTGTGTTTGTGTCCTCTCTCAGTTTGGGTAATTTTGCATTGAAACAAAGGTCCATGCGGCATTTCCCGACCTTTATACAATAGGCTGCTCATTATACTTCCACGCTTGCTCTCCAGACCTCAGAGGGCTCCAGCATTGCATTCTCTATCTAAGAGAATTACTATTTATGAACTTCAACTAATTACTATATTTAATAGTAAAGATCTTAATCTTAATGAAAACTGCTGGGAGCAGCGGCGATTAATCCTCCTGATGTGCAACTTGCAATAAGACACAGCGGCCGGCTCAGCAGCGCGGAGTCGCTGGAAATGATCATCAAATAAAAGATGGAGGCAGGCAGGCGTACAGCTGTGCGGTCTAGCGTATTGTAAGGGTTAATGCACATGACCTGAAGTGACTACAGGGATTGGCAGGTCAGTGGTTAATGGGTTATTGGGCTGACGGGTGACTATTCTGGATCAAAATAAGAAACAATTTGGGCTGTAAGCACCAGACAGCGCTGAGCCGATCCTGCAGCCGCCTTCTAGAACAAGCTGACAGCTCCTAATCAGGGGTGGATTAAGAGTAGCAAGGGCCCCGGGCAGTTTAGAAGTCGCGGGCCCCCTCCACACACATCTGATGTATCACATGTCACATGATCTCCTGTGATAGATCATGTGATAGTTCACGTGAAATTAATTTGGCACAATATTAATTATAATAATTTTTTTTAGGCTGTGTGCCCACTATACGTTTTTTCAACGGCAATTCCGCTGCAGAAACGCTTAAAAACGCTTGGTAGAAGGTCTGCTATGTCCCCCAATGATTGTGGAAAAAAACGCAGCACTACCAATTATTTTGCAGAAGCGTGGCGTTTTCGCCACCATTGACTTACATTGGATCACATGGAATCCGCATCACTGGATCTGTACATGCAGAATCCATGCGTTTCTATGTGCGGATGGTACCTGGGTCTGGAGAAGAGGAGACTCTCCTCCGGACCCGGGTACCATAGAACCTGTAAAAAAAAAGAATAAAATAAAAAATAAATATCATACTTACCTTCTGATGGCCCCCGGCATGGGCGTACCCAGGATCAAAACTAGGGGGGTGGCAAGCCATGGTCACAGATACCGAAGAGAAATATATATATAGTACAATGCAAAGATTTCACTTCTTACATTACATGAGTGATATCTATTGTAAATTCCACAATAGCTCAGAAACCGGTGAATCCTCACAACGCACAGTGCAGACCGGACAATATAGTCCTCCATACAGTATTATGGGCACCATATAATGCTCCATACAGTATACTGGCCGCCATAAAATGCCCCATACAGGATACTGGTCCCCATATAAGGCTCCATACAGGATACTGACCCCCATAAAATGCCCCATACAGGATACTGGTCCCCATATAACGCTCCATACAGAATACTGGCCCCCATATAACGCTGCATGCAGGATACTGGCCCCCATATAATGCTCCATACAGAATACTGGCCCCCATATAATGCTCCATACAGAATACTGGCCCCCATATAACGCTCCATACAGAATACTGGCCCCCATATAACGCTGCATGCAGGATACTGGCCCCCATATAACGCTCCATGCAGGCTGTTCCCCCCACATAATGCCCCACGCAGGCTGTCCCCCCACATAATGCCCCATGCAGGCTGTTCCCCCCCACATATAATGCCCCATACACGATGTCACCCTACCTTATAATGCCCCATGCAGGATGTCACACACTCCCCCCTTTATAATGCCCCATGCAGGATGTCACACATCCCCACCTCACCCCCTCCCTTATATTGCCACAGGCCTCCATATAATAATAAAAAAAAAATCAAATACTTACCTCACGTCTCACCTGCTGCCGCTGCTCCGGACTCCAGCGTCGCCGGCCTCATCCCGCTCTGCGCTGTGACTGCTCAGGAGAGAGCGTGGTGTAAAGACGTCATCGCGCCCTCTGACCTGAGACGTCACAGTGCAGCAGCCGCGGAGGATGCAGGAGCTGCTGCGGAGGCACGGGGAGGGGTAAGTATTGTGCCGGGTGCCGGGGCCCTGAGCAAGCGGGGGGGGGCGGGCGCTAACGGTGAGGGGCCCACCCGCCTGCTCAGGGCCCCGCATTTGCCCGGGTGCGCCGGGTGCTGACGCCAGCCCTGGTGTGCGGCTTGCGTGCCTGCTTCTAGGGGGGGCAGCTGCCCCCCTCTGTCCTACAGTGGGTACACCCATGGCCCCCGGTGTCTTTATCCGATGCGTCCTGGGTTGCTGGCAGCTCGCGATGGTCTGAAAAGGACCTGCCGTGACGTCATTTAGTCATGTGACGGGTCACGCGACCGCTGACGTCGGCAGGCCATCAGAAGGTAAATATATATTTTTTATTTTTAACCATTCTTTACAGTCACACTATATAAATCCATGCCGGTTGCATGGATTTATATAGTGCGACCAAGTTGTCAAGCACTTTCCAAGTGATGCTAAAATCGCTTGGAAAGCGCTTGTCAACCCACATGCGGAAATGCATGTGAAGAACGCTTCACATCCGCTTGTCCCTGGCAGGAAAAACGCATGTACAATCCGCATGTACAATCCGCATGTACAATCCGTATGTACAATCCGCATGCGTTTTTTCTGCCAGGGAGAGAAGAAACGCTCAAAAAAAATCCAGAGCATTTCTGCATCGTGGGCACATAGCCTTACATTAATTGTATGACTCAATATGGAGCACACGTAGCCATCTATACACAGCAAGAGGCCGCACGTAGTCATCTATACACAGCAGGAGGCCGCATGTAGCCATCTATGCACAGCAGGAGGCCGCACGTAGCCATCTATACACAGCAGGAGGCCGCACATAGCCATCTATACACAGCAGGAGGCCACACGGTGCCATCTATACACAGCAGGAGGCCGCACGGTGCCATCTATACACAGCAGGAGGCCGCACGTAGCCATCTATACACAGCAGGAGGCCGCACGGTGCCATCTATACACAGCAGGAGGCCGCACGTAGCCATCTATACACAGCAGGAGGCCGCACATAGCCATCTATACACAGCAGGAGGCCACACAGCACCATCTATACACAGCGGGAGGCCGCACGTAGCCATCTATACACAGCGGGAGGCCACACGGTGCCATCTATACATAGCAGGAGGCCACACGGTGCCGTTCATACACAGCAGGAGGCCGCACGTAGCCATCTATACACAGCAGGAGGCCACACGGTGCCATCTATAAATAGCAGGAGGCCGCACGGTGCCGTTCATACACAGCAGGAGGCCGCACGTAGCCATCTATACACAGCAGGAGGCCGCACGTAGCCATCTATACACAGCAGGAGGCCGCACAGCACCATCTATACACAGCAGGAGGCCGCACAGCACCATCTATACACAGCGGGAGGCCGCACGTAGCCATCTATACACAGCGGGAGGCCGCACGTAGCCATCTATACACAGCGGGAGGCCGCACGTAGCCATCTATACACAGCGGGAGGCCGTAAGGCGCCATCTATACACAGCGGGAGGCCACACGGAGCCATCTATACACAGCAGGAGGCCGCACGGCGCCATCTATACACAGCAGGAGGCTGCACGGCTCCATCTATACACAGCGGGAGGCTGCACGGCGCCATCTATACACAGCGGGAGGCCGCATGGTGCCATCTATACACAGCGGGAGGCTGCACGTAGCCATCTATATACAGCGGGAGGCCGCACGTAGCTATCTATACACAGCAGGAGGCCACACGGCACCATCTATACACAGCGGGAGGCCACACGTAGCCATCTTTATACAGCGGGAGGCCGCACGTAGCCATCTATACACAGCAGGAGGCTGCACCGCGCCATCTATACATAGCAGGGGGCCGCATGGCACCATCTATACACAGCAGGAGGCCGCACGGCGCCATCTATACACAGCGAGAGGCCGCACGGTGCCATCTATACAGAGCGGGAGGCCGCACGGCGCCATCTATACACAGCGGGAGGAAGCACGGCGCCCCCCTCAGAGACAGCAGGAGGCCGCAAGCAGTCACGCACACACACAAACATATACAGACATATACATACCTACATACACGCATAAACACATTTGAAACACAAAAATACATATAAACAGACATCACACAATGATATCTGCCTGCACACACACACACACCCACACACTCACACACTCTCACACACACACATACTCACCATCCCCCGGCTCGGCTCCAGTCCTCCTGCTCCTCTCCGGTGCAGCAGTGCAGGCCGGGCACGCACTGCATGATGTCACAGCTAGGAGACACGGCCGCGCACAGGGCCGTGTCTCCTAGCTGTGATGCGGCCGGGCCAGCACAGGGACGTTAACTGCTGCAGTGCTGGTCCGGCCGAAGAAGAAGTAGCGGTCGTGCGCCGCTGCTGGGGAAGCGGTCCGGGAGCTCCCCCCGCCACTGTCTGCCGGTATGTGCCGCGGCGCTGCACATATGAGGGCAATCTGGCCATAGACACCCTGGAGCCCCGGGGCCCCGGGCGGTAGCCCAGATTGCCCTCATTATAATCCGCCTATGCTCCTAATAAAGTCAGAGACTATGTCGGAATAGATAATGAAGATCCCAGCTCTGGGTATCCGGAAATATTGGTTATATGGTTTTATGTCAATAAAGTTCTGCAACTTTCCTGTCTGGGTAATTTGCCGTGACTGCATTTTTCTTTGCGTGGGTTTTTAGTTCTTAATACATTGTGGTTTTATTAGTTAAAAAGCTAGTTTAAAAAAAATGTCACGGAATAAAAAAATTACCCCTTCAGCAGTTTTAGACAGGTTTTATGTTACTGCTGACAGATTTTAGAGCAAAAAATGTAATGACTTTTTTTTTTAAAGCTACAAATAAAAAAAAATCGCGTCCCCCATCTACCCCCCCAAAAAAACACTCGTCCCCAGAATGCCACACATGGTACAAAAGCAATATAAAAAAAAGATGCACACACACAAAAAACAAGAATGGCAACTACATTTATATATTCCCTTTGTAATTCAATTCTGCACCATTTAAAAGCTCTCTACATACTGTCACTGAACAGAAACTATTAGGCTGTGTTCACACAATGCGTGTTTTGCAGCAATTTCCCCCCCCCAAAAAAAGCAATAAAATAATTGCATTTTTACAGCCTTTAAAGTTTGCTTGGAAACTTTCCTGATCATTTTCTGATGACATAATTGTCAGACTTGTTTATTTATTTGTACAGAATTGAAACAAAGTATATGAGTTGCAGAACTTTTCCTGATACAATATATAAGACTTTGGCTATGTTCACATGTTGCTATTTTTTTTCCTGCCTTTTTTTATGCAAATTAAAAGCTTTTTGTTTTTCACATTACCAGCAAATGCTAAGCGATTTCTGAAATCTCATGCACACACTTGCTTTTTTTTCCCTGACTGTACTGTAAAACTGTGGCTATTATTTGGAAAAGTAAAAGCGTGTCAATTCTTTTAGCATTTGCAGCGTTTTTTCACCCATAGAAAGCAATGAGTAAGTTCAAAAACACAGCAAGAAAAGCAGCAAAACCTGCATTTTGGCTTCAGCTTTTTTTAATGCCAAGAGATCAGGTTTTGGCTGCAGAAAAAAAAAGCAGCAAAAAAGCAACATGTGAACATAGCTTTAGACCTCATTCAGACGTTCATTTTTTCATGGATAGTACTCGTAACCATTTTACTCTATGGGGTTGTTCGTATGTCTGGTTCTTTTCTTTGCTGACCGATTTTGCAGAAGCGGGCAGCACATGGACGCCATCCCTTTGTCATCCGAGTGCTGTCTGTTTTTCTTCTGTTTAGGGCTTGTTCACATTACCGTATTTTCGGTCTAGGAATAAAAGAGGCAGCACTCGGACCAATGTTATTCAATGGGGCATGAGCGATATTTTTCTATCACTGATGCACCAGTTTCTTCTGTACATTGGATGAGACTTTCCCATTTAAGTCTATGGATGCACCAAAACAAATCGGATGCCGCAAGGAGCCACAGTATAACATCCGATTTTTACGGATACATTGCAGTTCTGTAACAGGACACTGTAAATGCTCTTGTAAATGATTAATAGCTGTTGTAAGAAACGGATTGTGTACTGATGACAAGTGAGAAAAAAATTGTCCTGTTTTCTGGATGAAACTCTGAACGATTTTTTACATCCTCGTGTGAACCCCAATCCTCAATGTGAGAAGCTCGGAAATGTTTTTTTTTTTCCCATACAAGATGCACCATTGATGGTAAAAACCGACACACAGACCAAAAATGGATGAATATCGGATCCGGCACACTGGTGGAAGAACAGTCCGTTTTCTTCTCCTAAGTAAAAAAAAAAAAACAGATGTCTAAACGAGTCTTTATTTGCAGAAATTCTTATTGTTGGCGTTGTTAGATTGGACAAAACATGGCTACCTACTTCCACAAACACTATACCTGTCTGCTAGGGGAATGCCGAAAAGGCTGGAGGTAAGGAGGTTAGGGCTACGTGGCCACATTGCAGCAGCACATCGTGTATTGATCTTCTATGGTGTCACACTGTGACTTGCAACTGTTTCCAAATGTGTTGGATTTGGTCGCAAGTTGCACGTGACTCGCTTGTCATAGACCTCCGTGCAAGACGCCTGCGACTGTGACTTGCATTGGACTTGTCTGCGATTTTGCCATTATTTAACAGCAAAATAGCAGTTGTAAAATAGTGGCAGAAAGTTGCAGACAAGTTTGGGATACTTAATTATTTTTAGTGTCTAGGCGCAAGTTGTTATATTTTGGAGGTAGAGTTCCTTTAATTTCCTAGCTGTGGATGGGAATTAGGAAGCAGTGGTAGCCTGTTTAAACAGGGGGCGCTCTAGGGCTGCTTCCTTTATAGCAAAGCCTCTCCCACCATTCTCTTGGGTCATGTCATTTGTGTTTGTTTTCTTCTTTTCTGTGTTAGTAATTATTTGGTTCTGTGGGTCAACAATATTTAGTCCTGCGCACCATGTCCTCTTCTTGCTTCATTTATATGTGGTCTACAGGTTGTGTCCCTTTAGTATTTGCAGCAGATTTGGGCACATGTTTAGTATTTGCAGCAGATTTGGGCCCATGTTTAGTATTTGTAGCAGATTTGGGCTCATGTTTAGTATTTGCAGCAGATTTGGGCACATGTTTAGTATTTGCAGCAGATTTGGGCACATGTTTAGTATTTGCAGCAGATTTGGGCACATGTTTAGTATTTGTAGCAGATTTGGGCTCATGTTTAGTATTTGTAGCAGATTTGGGCTCATGTTTAGTATTTGCAGCAGATTTGGGCACATGTTTAGTATTTGTAGCAGATTTGGGCCCATGTTTAGTATTTGTAGCAGATTTGGGCTCATGTTTAGTATTTGCAGCAGATTTGGGCACATGTTTAGTATTTGTAGCAGATTTGGGCCCATGTTTAGTATTTGTAGCAGATTTGGGCTCATGTTTAGTATTTGCAGCAGATTTGGGCACATGTTTAGTATTTGTAGCAGATTTGGGCCCATGTTTAGTATTTGTAGCAGATTTGGGCTCATGTTTAGTATTTGCAGCAGATTTGGGCACATGTTTAGTATTTGCAGCAGATTTGGGCACATGTTTAGTATTTGTAGCAGATTTGGGCCCATGTTTAGTATTTGTAGCAGATTTGGGCTCATGTTTAGTATTTGTAGCAGATTTGGGCACATGTTTAGTATTTGCAGCAGATTTGGGCATATGTTTAGTATTTGTAGCAGATTTGGGCTCATGTTTAGTATTTGCAGCAGATTTGGGCACATGTTTAGTATTTGCAGCAGATTTGGGCTCATGTTTAGTATTTGCAGCAGATTTGGGCACATGTTTAGTATTTGCAGCAGATTTGGGCACGTTTAGTATTTGCAGCAGATTTGGGCACATGTTTAGTATTTGCAGCAGATTTGGGCACATGTTTAGTATTTGCAGCAGATTTGGGCACGTTTAGTATTTGCAGCAGATTTGGGCTCATGTTTAGTATTTGCAGCAGATTTGGGCCCATGTTTAGTATTTGTAGCAGATTTGTGCACGTTTAGTATTTGCAGCAGATTTGGGCTCATGTTTAGTATTTGCAGCAGATTTGGGCTCATGTTTAGTATTTGTAGCAGATTTGGGCCCATGTTTAGCATTTGCAGCAGATTTCTGCACGTTTAGTATTTGCAGCAGATTTGGGAACATGTTTAGTATTTGTAGCAGATTTGGGCCCATGTTTAGTATTTGCAGCAGATTTGGGCTCATGTTTAGTATTTGCAGCAGATTTGGGCTCATGTTTAGTATTTGCAGCAGATTTGGGCCCATGTTTAGTATTTGTAGCAGATTTGGGCTCATGTTTAGTATTTGCAGCAGATTTGGGCCCATGTTTAGTATTTGTAGCAGATTTGGGCTCATGTTTAGTATTTGTAGCAGATTTGTGCACGTTTAGTATTTGCAGCAGATTTGGGCTCATGTTTAGTATTTGCAGCAGATTTGGGCTCATGTTTAGTATTTGCAGCAGATTTGGGCCCATGTTTAGTATTTGTAGCAGATTTGGGCTCATGTTTAGTATTTGCAGCAGATTTGGGCACATGTTTAGTATTTGTAGCAGATTTGGGCTCATGTTTAGTATTTGCAGCAGATTTGGGCACATGTTTAGTATTTGTAGCAGATTTGGGCACATGTTTAGTATTTGTAGCAGATTTGGGCTCATGTTTAGTATTTGTAGCAGATTTGGGCCCATGTTTAGTATTTGTAGCAGATTTGTGCACGTTTAGTATTTGCAGCAGATTTGGGCTCATGTTTAGTATTTGTAGCAGATTTGGGCCCATGTTTAGTATTTGTAGCAGATTTGGGCCCATGTTTAGTATTTGCCGCAGATTTGGGCCCATGTTTAGTATTTGTAGCAGATTTGTGCACGTTTAGTATTTGCAGCAGATTTGGGCACATGTTTAGCATTTGCAGCAGATTTGGGCACATGTTTAGCATTTGTAGCAGATTTGTGCACGTTTAGTATTTGTAGCAGATTTGGGCCCATGTTTAGCATTTGCAGCAGATTTGGGCACATGTTTAGTATTTGTAGCAGATTTGTGCACGTTTAGTATTTGCAGCAGATTTGGGCCCATGTTTGGTATTTGCAGCAGATTTGGGCACATGTTTAGTATTTGTAGCAGATTTGGGCCCATGTTTAGCATTTGCAGCAGATTTGGGCACATGTTTAGCATTTGCAGCAGATTTGGGCACATGTTTAGTATTTGTAGCAGATTTGTGCACGTTTAGTATTTGCAGCAGATTTGGGCTCATGTTTAGTATTTGCAGCAGATTTGGGCCCATGTTTAGTATTTGCAGCAGATTTGGGCCCATGTTTAGTATTTGCAGCAGATTTGGGCCCAAGTTTAGTATTTGCAGCAGATTTGGGCCCATGTTTAGCATTTGCAGCAGATTTGGGCCCATGTTTAGTATTTTCAGCAGATTTGGGCCCATGTTTAGTATTTGCAGCAGATTTGGGCCCACTTTTAGTATTTGCAGCAGATTTGAGCACATGTTTAGTATTTGTATAGTATTTTTGGAAAATGCTTCTGCAAAAAAATGCTTGGAAAAAACAAAACACAACGTGTGAACAAGCCTTAACCATACTTGCTTGGATGCTGTTGATTGCGATGCACTTTTTTTTTCTCTGTATACTCCGTTACAGCCCCTCTGATTGTGCTTGAGCAATCGGACTGCATGTACACTGTGTTCCAAATTATTATGCAAATAATATTTTCTCAGATTTTCCCAAATTACCTATATGAATTGCAGTCATTGTAATTTTCCAGTCAAATAACTATTAGAGTACAATTGAAAGGTTTTTGTAAAAACTGCCTATGATAACAGTATATTTTTAAAAAAATAAAAAACTCAAACTGCACTCAAAATGCATGTTCCAAATTATTATGCACAGCAGAGTTTTCAACCTTTTCATTTTAATAAAGAACAAAAAAATGGTCATTTTTGAAATTATAAGCATTAGCAGGTTATTACAAACTGAAATCAAACAGTTTTCAACTGAAAACTTTATTCTAGGTGATGTTACATTTGCACATAGGACCCCTTGTTCGAAAGGAGCTTCTGAACTCTCTCGTCCATTGAATTTGTCAGGTTTTGGATGGTTTCTGCTTCAATTGTTTTGCATGAGGACAGAATACCCTCCCAGAGCTGTTGCTTAGATGTGAACTGCCTCCCGCCATCATAGACACTCCTTTTGATGATGCTCCAGAGGTTCTCAATGGGGTTGAGGTCAGGGGAGCATGGGTGCCACACCATAAGTTTGTCCCCTTTTATGCCCACAGCATCCAGAGATGCAGATGTGTTATGTGCAGCATGAGACGGGGCATTATCATGCATGAAATGATCTCGATGGTCCAGATGGATGGAGTGGAGGATGGCTGGTTGATGGACACCCCATGCAAACACGGCTACGGCGCTAACAAGGAGGAGGTGGAGTAATGTTTTGGGCTGGAATCATGGGGAGAGAGATTGTCGGCCCTTTTAGGATCCCTGAAGGGGTAAAGATGAACTCCATAATGTATGTTGAGTTTCTCAAACAGCACTTCCTTCCATGGTTCAAGAAGAAGAACCGTGCATTCCGCAGCAAGATCATTTTCATGCATGATAATGCCCCGTCTCATGCTGCACATAACACATCTGCATCTCTGGCTGCTGTGGGCATAAAAGGGGACAAACTTATGGTGTGGCACCCATTCTCCCCTGACCTCAACCCCATTGAGAACCTCTGGAGCATCATCAAAAGGAGTGTCTATGATGGCGAGAGGCAGTTCACATCTAAGCAACAGCTCTGGGAGGGTATTCTGTCCTCATGCAAAACAATGAAAGCAGAAACCATCCAAAACCTGACAAATTCAATGGACGAGAGAGTTCAGAAGCTCCTTTCGAACAAGGGGTCCTATGTGCAAATGTAACATCACCTACAATAAAGTTTTGAGTTGAAAACTGTTTGATTTCAGTTTGTAATAACCTGCTAATGCTTATAATTTCAAAAATGACCATTTTTTTGTTCTTTATTAAAATGAAAAGGTTGAAAACTCTGCTGTGCATAATAATTTAGAACATGAATTTTGAGTGCAGTTTGAGTGTTTTATTTTTTTTTTAAATATCCTGTTATCATAGGCAGTTTGTACAAAAACCTTTCAATTGTACTCTAATAGTTATTTGACTGGAAAATTACAATGACTGCAATTCATATAGGTAATTTGGGAAAATCTGAGAAAATATTATTTGCATAATAATTTGGAACACAGTGTAATAATGGATCATCCCTGGAAACCATCTGGCAGCGATGCTTTCTGGGAGGTCTTGGATTGGTGGCGCCCAGGAATTTTGGTAACTCTCATGGGAGATTTGGGGTCTGCTTATTTTCCGGGAGTCTCCCATGCACTCTGAGGGTTTTGGCACGTATGATATTAACCTTAGATACCAATATTGCTGCTGGAAATTTAGGAAAGCTTTAGCCGTACCCTCCGGCTCTGTCCCTTTTTGGTCTGGGACACCGAAAATTTTCTGTGCGACTATCAGAAGAATTGGGACAGTCCTGTTAAATTCAGGACAATTGGCATGTGTGCTAAAACCTACACGGTATTCCACATTAAAATGCAAATTGGCAAAGTGGTGTCACCACATAATAATATCTAGACAGCTCCAGCATATCATACACTGTCTATATAATATACCTCCCTCCATGTGCTGCTGACTCCAACGCATGTTACAGATCAGCGTAGAGAAGACTGAAGGGATGTCCAGTACTAGAAAAGCAAGTCTGTTTTGTTTCTGAAATAGCGTCACACCTGTTCATAGGTTGTGTCAGGTATTGCAGCTCTCCTTCAATATCAGAAACAATCTATGGACAAGAACCAAAGAAAGAATGAACTGAGAGGAGGCCAAATGGTATAAAAGAAATTGTGATACATTGTACTGTATTTTATCTTAATCTAATAAAATTGATGTCACCCCCTGACAAAGGCTGATACTGAAACGCGCGTCGGGGTTGGCACTCAAAAGAGTGCCCCCAGGCTCCCCACTACTACCCAGGTACATATATTCAATTTAACTCCAGTACTACTGCTATTTGAGTTTACTAATACCTTAGTATATATGCTAGGAGTTCTCCTTTACCATAGCACTCCTTATCATTTGGAGATATCATTGCATAGAACTTTAGCTTTTGCCATGTTTTAGGAGTCTCTGTATAATATTACCAATGATACCTTATTCTGATTGACAAACCTATATGTACGCATATGCTACATTCTTTTGGCTGGGGCACACATGCTTGATTAGCGCCTCCTTCTGGTTGTTTTTCTTCCCACCCTCTTTGACATACATTGTATTGATCAAGATAAAATATAATACAATGTATCACAATTTCTTTTATACCATTTTCCTTCTCTCGATTCATTCCTTCTTTGGGTCTGGTGTTTTTTCTCCTGATTGGCCAGTACAGTCTAATCCACACATCTGTGTACAGATACCATTTTTCCTTTTTTAAGGTTTTCTGACTTCACTTTACATCTACATGTGTATTATGATATTCCCCCTTTTACTGAGTTTTGTTTAACAATCTATGGACAAGTTTTGCTCTTGCACCCCTCCATGAAAGGCTGTTTCCATTACAAAAATAAAAATTATTATTGCAGATCTTACTGGATTAAACAGTCTCTCAACATCTCCTATTCTATCCTGCAAAGTCAAAACCCTTGATATTGACTGCGCTAATTCCCAGATTATGTGCAATGTTTCTGTTAATGTTTCAAGATATTGTAATGGTGACATCTGTTGCCGGTGGTGCGCTGTTCTGGAGGCATCTGTGGCCGGTGGTGCCCTGTTTTGGAGGCGTCTGTGGCCGCCGGTGCCCTGTTTTGGAGGCGTCTGTGGCCGCCGGTGCCCTGTTTTGGAGGCATGTGTGGCCGGTGGTGCCCTGTTTTGGAGGCATCTGTGGCCGCCGGTGCCCTGTTTTGGAGGCGTCTGTGGCCGCCGGTGCCCTGTTTTGGAGGCGTCTGTGGCCGCCGGTGCCCTGTTTTGGAGGCGTCTGTGGCCGCCGGTGCCCTGTTTTGGAGGCGTCTGTGGCCGCCGGTGCCCTGTTCCGGAGGCGTCTGTGGCCGCCGATGCCCTGTTTTGGAGGCGTCTGTGGCCGCCGGTGCCCTGTTCTGGAGGCGTCTGTGGCCGCCGGTGCCCTGTTCCGGAGGCGTCTGTAGCCACCGGTGCCCTGTTCCGGAGGTGTCTGTGGCCGCCGGTGCCCTCCTTTGGAGGCGTCTGTGGCCAGTGATCATCGGCCTGACGGAAAGAAAATCTTCAGCTCAGACAATGTAGATGTATATTTTAAGATAACTGTGATGCATTAGCCATGAAGGACGGACCACACAGAGCTGCCGGTGGCTGTAACGTGCCTGTATTTGCCTGTCTGTATATTTGGTTCTGCTCCTAGTGATATATTGTTGAGTCCCTGCGCCTTATGCATCCCCTGCCTGACTCTGAGTGCACCTCTCTGTTTATATCCCTCCTGTGCTGGATGTAGGAGATTGATGAGCGCCCCATGCTGGCCCCTACAGGCTCATACGTCTTTGGGACATTAATGCATTCCTTCGGTGGCATCTGTATATTTGTTATGCAGAAAGGGGAGCACGGAAAGGTTTACAGATCAAATATTTAGGGCCATTAAGATGCATCCGACTGCTGGGAGGTTAGAAGAAAGAAACACATTCACACCCGGCTCGTGTTATCTGGGTATAATACTGAGGCCACGGAAAGTTCTCATATATTATTTGTCCAATTTTTGTAAATCGTTAGATTTTGCTTCATTTTAAAGGGGGTGTCAATGACCCTATTAGGGAATTCGGAGTCATTGGTGTGGGCTCTCTCTGTGGATGACCTGACATGTCCTTTATTACACAGACAGCCTACTGCTTAATAGAATCGGTGTAATACCTTATTTCCCATGTGGTGGCGCTGCAGCTAAATAGAAGACTTGCAGTTGGGTTACTCCAAAAATTTTGCAGATACCAGCAGCAGAACACTGTGACTTGGAATTGTCCGGAATTAGGAATAATGGGTCTACTATTGTCACAGAAACAGCGCCGTTCATCTCCATGGTCCAAGTCTGGTATTGCGGCTCAATCCCATTTACAATGGTGGAGCTTTTTTTTTTTTTATCCCCAGGGGCAAAGGAAACTGAAGGAAAAACCCAAATTCAGTGATTAACACCATCCCTCCAGATTGCAAGTAGTCTACTGGTATCTGTCGTACAATTACGTCCCAGGGATGGCATGGGCACATTAGTTTTGCCCATGCCATCTGCATCAGGAATTGGCTGTAATACACAGCTCCTGCAGTGTGTGTCGGGACTAGACTCAGCTCCAATCATAGCACTTTAATAGTGACAGAGGCATGTGAGGATTTGACAGAGGGAGATCACTCCCTCTGTCAGCCCAGCAGCATACCCACAGCATGGCCACGGATACTGATGCTTGCTATGGCAAAAAGGAGGCTTAACTCATGTGTGCCACATACCTCAGCTCATCAGATCCCGATGGGGTCTACTAGGCTGTGATTCCAGGTAACGCACTGCACTGCATAAGTAGTGCAGTGTATTATTAATGCGATCAAAGGATTGTAAAAAATAAATAGCTAAAAAATGTATTAAAGTGTAAATAAAATATACAATATATGAAATAAATGTAAAATAATCACAGATAAAAAAAAATAATAAAAAAAATTGAGGTGTGAAAAAACAAACAAACCCCCCACAAGACTATATTAATTTGGAATTGCTACAATCGTGGTGAAGGACAGAATAAAGTTAACCATTTACCTGCACATGGTGAATAGCGCAAAATAAAAAATGTAGATTAAAAACTGAGTTTCTATTTTGATTATTCTCCTTCTAATAAAGAGTTAATAAAGTTTTTTTTTTTTTTTTCAATGAGTTATATGTGCCTCAAAATGTTACCACTGACAAATACAACTCAAATCAATCCAACAAGCCCTCATAGGACTAAGCTGCCGAAGAAATAAAAACGTTATAGCAGGTGGAACGCAGCAATAAAAAAGTGGCTAAAACTTTTTCCCATATAATTGAGCTGGATAGATTGAGGGTTAGGACGTGATTTACAAGTTTACAAGATTTTCTCGAAATGTAAAGTTTTACCAACTTAGTCAAGGTCTTGTAGAATCCCAGATTTTTTGCCGCCTGTGACTAGGAGTGTGTCCTTGTAATTAATGACTACGTCAGGGTTAAGAGAGGGGAAGATTATTCCTACTAAATATACCCCACATACTCCACAACAGCACGGCCGGCAAATGTGGCTGCATATTGTTGGTTAAAGGGATTGCTCCATTGCAGCGTCTCTTAGCAGATGGCATGTATTCTGTGCCATACTGAACACGACCGAGGGAAGCAGCTTGGAGAGAGAGGATAAAAGGCGTACGTTAAGCCTTCAGACCCAAATAAAGCGCCTCATGAGATTCCTTAACACTGGGCTTCACTCTCGTAATCCCTTCAGCGCGGGCCTGAGAAGTAGCGGGCTCAGGAGGCAGAAAACACAAGTGCAAAGGCAGATTACCCACCATCTTCCCGCTCCCCCATGTAGAGCGCAACCGACTGCAATGACCCCCCGTGCAGACGCCATTCCCAGAGGCACAACTTTGCCCCAATGCAAAATCAGTTTTTGGGTTTCCATCGTACTCCCCTCCTTCTCCACGAGCCGTAACGTTTTAATATCCCCATCAATGGGCTTGTGTTTTTGTTTTTTTTTGTGACTAGTTGTAACTTTTATTTTAATTATTTTTAATGAGTTTAACAATAGGTAAATGGTATATATAGGTAAAGGGGGACAGAAAATAAAGGAAAAATTAGGACGAATTTTATTAGTATACAACTAAACTTATTCATGTAATGGGGATAAAGGTAAGGGAGAGGAGAGATTTGGAGAAGAGAAGTAAGGAGCAGGGGTGGATTAAGAGTAGCAAGGGGCCCGGGCAGTTTAGAAGGCGTGGGCCCCCCACACACACCTGATGTATTACGTGACATGTCACATGATCCCCTGTGATAGATCATGTAATAGTTCACGTGAAATTAATTTGGCACAATATTAATATATTATAATAATTTTTTTACATTACTTGTATGACTTAATATTTGTAATGCACACGCCCGGGCTGAGCGGCGTGTGCGTGTGATTCCACTGGACCGTGCCGGAGAGTGAATGCCTGGAGGGGCGTATTCACCCGATCCGACCAGGGTCGCACGACGGCATACGACGCCAGTGCACCAAGGAGGAACCGAGCAGAGGGACCAGGTGCTACTCCAGGACAGACCCCGGACACGGCTGTTGACCCACACAGGGGAATACAGGAACAGACTGGTTAGGCTGGCACACAGACTGGTGAGTATAGGCAGGCACGACTGGTATGCAGGCAGGCGGGTATGCAGGCAGGGGGGTACAGGCAAGCACGGCTAGAGTGCAGACAGGGAGGCACTAGCAGGTAGGAACACAGGCGGGATAGGACCCAGTACACACTGGGACTCAGGAACAGAACCACAGATGTGGCGGACAAACACAGCAGAGTAAGGCCGCCCAGAGTGGTGAGCGAGAGCAGGGCAAGACGAGACCGCCCAGAGCGGTGAGCGAGAGTAGAGCAGGACGAGGCCGCCTGGAGCGGAGAGCAAGAGTAGAGCAGGACAAGGCCGCCTGGAGCGGTGAGCAAGAGTAGAGCAGGACAAGGCCGCCTGGAGCGGTGAGCAAGAGTAGAGCAGGACAAGGCCGCCTGGAGCGGTGAGCAAGAGTAGAGCAGGACGAGGCCGCCTGGAGCGGTGAGCAAGAGTAGAGAAGGACGAGGCCGTCTGGAGCGGTGAGCAAGAGTAGAGCAGGACGAGGCCACCTGGAGCGGTGAGCAAGAGTAGAGCAGGACGAGGCCACCTGGAGCGGTGAGCAAGAGTAGAGCAGGACGAGGCCGCCTGGAGCGGTGAGCAAGAGTAGAGCAGGACGAGGCCGCCTGGAGCGGTGAGCAAGAGTAGTCAGAGCAGAGCGAGACTGCCGGAGCAGTGAGCAAAGGGTCAGAGCAGAGCGAGACTGCCGGAGCAGTGAGCAAAGGGTCAGAGCGGAGCGAGACTGCCGGAGCAGTGAGCAAAGGGTCAGAGCGGAGCGAGACTGCCGGAGCAGTGAGCAAAGGGTCAGAGCGGAGCGAGACTGCCGGAGCAGTGAGCAAAGGATCAGAGCGGAGCGAGACTGCGGAGCAGTGAGCAAAGGATTAGAGCGGAGCGAGACTGCTGGAGCAGTGAGCAAAGGGTCAGAGCGGAGCAAGACTGCCGGAGCAGTGAGCAACGGGTCAGAGCGGAGCGAGACTGCCGGAGCAGGGAGCAAAGGGTCAGAGCGGAGCGAGACTGCCGTAGCAGTGAGCAAAGGGTCAGAGCGGAGCGAGACTGCCGGAGCAGTGAGCAAAGGGTCAGAGCGAGCCAGAACCGCCGAAGCGGTGAGCAAAGGCAGAGCAGGCTAGAACCGCCGGAGCGGTGAGCAAGGCAGAGCAGGCTAGAACCGCCGGAGCGGTCAGCAAGGCAGAGCAGGCTAGAACCGCCGGAGCGGTCAGCAAGGCAGAGCAGGGGGGACAGGGCTCTGTTCACACGGAACAGACAGGAAGGGAAAGGCAGAACCAGATACCCACAGGGTACTTGCAGTGAAGTAGCGAGTGGACCACAAACTCACAAACGGAAGTACAGTGACAACGAGCGGGAGTTAAGTACGAGTTCAGACTCTGCAGAAAAAGGAAAGGTACAGACACAGGAAACAGGCTAGAAGAGTATACAGACAAGAACAGACACAGTAGCAAGATACAGGAGTGGGTCTAGGTATGCAGCCCCTAGAAGGCGGGAGGAACAGGCTAGGAGCGTGTTCAGTCAGGACAGACAAGATACAGGAGCGGGTCTAGGTATGCGGCCCCTAGAAGGCGGAACGAACAGGCAAGGAGCGTGTTCAGACAGGCCTGGAAATACAGCCTCC
This sequence comes from Phyllobates terribilis, assembly GCF_046119375.1. Taxonomy (NCBI): domain Eukaryota; kingdom Metazoa; phylum Chordata; class Amphibia; order Anura; family Dendrobatidae; genus Phyllobates; species Phyllobates terribilis. The sequence continues at coordinate 76,412,455 of NW_027362773.1, read as the reverse complement.
AGGAAGGGCAGGCAAGCAAAGACAGAAGGGGACCTGGCACATTCAGAGTGAGAGAGCACACTGAATGCAACACAATGCTCAGGCATGGGTTAATTGGAGTAGCTGGTTTAAATACCAGGTGACAGACAGCAATAGGCTGAGGACGCACAAGGGGTGTGCCCGCAGCAGGTACGAGAAGCAGGAAGTGATCGGGCGCCGCCCTTAAGCAACAGAAACAGAAGCAAACAGACAGCATGGAGGGAAGCCAGAGAGACATTCTGGATAGGAGATCAAGTGCGCGCTCTTGCACAGTGGGAGATGGACCACTATGCAAGGACGCCGCCAGGTATGTTACAGTACCCCCCCCTTACGCCCCCTCTTCTTCAGGCCTGCCAGAATGTTCCGCAGGGAATTCGAGGGCCAATCCTTCACTTCAAGGAGCTCACTTCCACTGTCCACCGGAAAAACTGGTCTCCTCTGGGTAGCTAGGATGCTACCTCCTATCCAGCCATCCTCAGCAACAGACGAAACGGGTGGAGTACCAGGAACAGCACACAAGGAAGTCTCTCTCCACTTATTATCAGGTAGCACCCCAGAGGGTTCAGGAGACAACTGGAAGCCCTCCGCCGGGTTGGAGGGGTGCAGAGACTCGGGGGTAACCTCTGCTTCGGGGTACATCTTGTCAAGCTCACAGGATGAAATGGGCGAGGTATCAGGTACAAGGTGTAGAAAAGTCACTGTCTCTTTGTTATCAGGTGGTACCCCGGAGGATTCAGGAAATAACTGGGGGTCCTCCGCTGGGTCGGAAGAGTGCAGAGACTCGGGGGTAACCTCTGCTTCGGAGTACACTAGGTCAGACTCACTGGAAGAAGCGGGCGAGGTATCAGGTACCGAGTATAGGAGAGTCTCTGTCCATTCGCTATCAGGTAGCACCCCGAAGGGTTCAGGAGACAACTGGAGGTCCTCCGCCTGGTCGGAGGGGTGTAGAGACTCGGGGATAACCTCTGCTTCGGAGTACACTAGATCGGACTCACTGGAAGAAGCGGGCGAGTATAGGGAAGACTCTGTCCATTTGCTAACAGGTAGCACCCCGAAGGGTTCTGGAGACTACTGGAGGTCCTCCGCCTGGTCGGAGGGGTGTAGAGACTCAGGGTTAACTACCACTTTGAGGTACCCATTGTCAGGCTCACAGGACGGAGCGGACGAAGTATCGGGTACCAGGTGTAGGGAAGTCTCTCTCCATTTGTCATCAGGTGGTATCCCGGAGCATTCTAGGTGGGCAGAAGTCTCTTCGGACAGGAGAACAGGTGCGCTACCCACGCATATTACCCGTAGGGGCTGCTCCGGGATACAGGGAAATGAAGCTTCAGCAGGGACTTCAAGGTTTGGATTAGGAGGTCTTTGGGAGGACAGACCCAGGCGTGATGGCTTGCCTCTACGCCTAGCATGTCTGGACTGCCTCTTGAGGTTGGGAGAAGTATTCTGAAGAGCGTAGTCATCCTGTGTGGATTCTGGATGGGCAGTAGTCTCTTCGGGCAGGAGGACTAGTGCGCTACCCACACACATTACCCATCGGGGCTGCTCCGGGATATTAGGAAGTGAAGCTTCAGCAGGAGCCTCCGGGTTAGGATCATCGAAGACCATTAGAAAGGCCACCAGGAAGGCCATTATATCCAGGACGATAGGATCCTGTGCGTCCCATAGGGGGGTGATCCATTTCAACGCATCACCCGCTAGGTAAGACATCATGAATCCCACCTTAGCCCGATCGGTGGGAAAACAAAGAGGGTAGAACTTGAAGTGTAGCATGCATTGCTCCACAAATGCATGACTCTGTCTTGGATCCCCATAGTACCGTGGCGGATCCGCAGGAACGAGTGCAGAAAGATCCATCTGGACGGGTGCGTAATTTGCCTGGAACTCAACTAAAGAAAAAATATATATATATATATTTTTTTTATTTATTTTTAATGCACGTATTCGCTGGAAAACGTCTCAGAGAGCGAAGGCCGTGGGGCTCAACGGGAACCATGGCCTGAGCATGCTGTAATGCACAAGCCCGGGCTGAGCGGCGTGTGCGTGTGATTCCACTGGACCGTGCCGGAGAGTGAATGCCTGGAGGGGCGTAACTAGGTATTCACCCGATCCGACCAGGGTCGCCCGACGGCATACGACACCAGTGCACCAAGGAGGAACCGAGCAGAGGGACCAGGTGCTACTCTAGGACAGACCCCGGACACGGCTGTTGACCCACACAGGGGAATACAGGAACAGACAGGTTAGGCTGGCACACAGACTGGTGGGTATAGGCAGGCACGACTGGTATGCAGGCAGGCGGGTATGCAGGCAGGGGGGTACAGGTAAGCACGGCTAGAGTGCAGACAGGGAGGCACTAGCAGGTAGGAACACAGGCGGGATAGGACCCAGTACACACTGGGACTCAGGAACAGAACCACAGATGTGGCGGACAAACACAGCAGAGTAAGGCCGCCCAGAGTGGTGAGCGAGAGCAGGGCAAGACGAGACCGCCTAGAGCGGTGAGCGAGAGTAGAGCAGGACGAGGCCGCCTGGAGCGGTGAGCAAGAGTAGAGCAGGACGAGGCCCCCTGGAGCGGTGAGCAAGAGTAGTCAGAGCAGAGCGAGACTGCCGGAGCAGTGAGCAAAGGGTCAGAGCAGAGCGAGACTGCCGGAGCAGTGAGCAAAGGGTCAGAGCGGAGCGAGACTGCCGGAGCGGTGAGCAAAGGGTCAGAGCGGAGCGAGACTGCCGGGGCAGTGAGCAAAGGGTCAGAGCGGAGCGAGACTGCCGGAGCAGTGAGCAAAGGGTCAGAGCGGAGCGAGACTGCCGGAGCAGTGAGCAAAGGGTCAGAGCGGAGCGAGACTGCCGGAGCAGTGAGCAAAGGGTCAGAGCAGAGCGAGACTGCCCGAGCAGTGAACAAAGGGTCAGAGCGGAGCGAGACTGCCCGAGCAGTGAACAAAGGGTCAGAGCGGAGCGAGACTGCCGGAGCAGTGAGCAAAGGGTCAGAGCGGAGCGAAACTGCCAGAGCAGTGAGCAAAGGGTCAGAGCGGAGCAAGACTGACGGAGCAGTGAGCAAAGGGTCAGAGCGGAGCGAGACTGCCGGAGCAGTGAGCAAAGGGTCAGAGCGGAGCGAGACTGCCGGAGCAGTGAGCAAAGGGTCAGAGTGGAGCGAGACTGCCGGAGCAGTGAGCAAAGGGTCAGAGCGAGCCAGAACCGCCGGAGCGGTGAGCAAAGGTAGAGCAGGCTAGAACCGCCGGAGCGGTGGGCAAGGCAGAGCAGGCTAGAACCGCCGGAGCGGTCAGCAAGGCAGAGCAGGCTAGAACCGCCGGAGCGGTGAGCAAGGCAGAGCAGGGGGGACAGGGCTCTGTTCACACGGAACAGACAGGAAGGGAAAGGCAGAACCAGATACCCACAGGGTACATGCAGTGAAGTAGCGAGTGGACCACAAACTCACAAACGGAAGTACAGTGACAACGAGCGGGAGTTAAGTACGAGTTCAGACTCTGCAGAAAAAGGAAAGGTACAGACACAGGAAACAGGCTAGAAGAGTATACAGACAAGAACAGACACAGTAGCAAGATACAGGAGTGGGTCTAGGTATGCAGCCCCTAGAAGGCGGGAGGAACAGGCTAGGAGCGTGTTCAGACAGGACAGACAAGATACAGGAGCGGGTCTAGGTATGCGGCCCCTAGAAGGCGGAACGAACAGGCAAGGAGCGTGTTCAGACAGGCCTGGAAATACAGCCTCCAGGAAGGGCAGGCAAGCAAAGACAGAAGGGGACCTGGCACATTCAGAGTGAGAGAGCACACTGAATGCAACACAATGCTCAGGCATGGGTTAATTGGAGTAGCTGGTTTAAATACCAGGTGACAGACAGCAATAGGCTGAGGACGCACAAGGGGTGTGCCTACAGCAAGTACAAAATGCAGGAAGTGATCGGGTGCCGCCCTTAAGCAACAGAAACAGAAGCAAACAGACAGCATGGAGGGAAGCCAGAGAGACATTCTGGATAGGAGATCAAGTGCGCGCTCTTGCACAGTGGGAGATGGACCACTATACAAGGACGCCGCCAGGTATGTTACAATATTGAGCACAATTAAGTATGCTGACATCCCCTATATACAGTATGAGACCCTATACACAATATGAGCTGCCACATAATCCTCCTATACACAGCAGGAGGCCGCACATAGCCATCTATACACAGCGGGAGGCCGCACGGTGCCATCTATACACAGCGGGAGTCCGCACGTAGCCATCTATACACAGCAGGAGGCTGCACGTAGCCATCTATACACAGCAGGGGGCCGCACGTAGCCATCTATACACAGCAGGAGGCCACACGTAGCCATCTATACACAGCAGGAGGCTGCACGTAGCCATCTATACACAGAGGGAGGCCGCACGTAGCCATCTATACACAGCAGGGGGCCGCACGTAGCCATCTATACACAGCAGGGGGCCGCACGTAGCCATCTATACACAGCAGGGGGCCGCACGTAGCCATCTATACACAGCAGGGGCCGCACGTAGCCATCTATACACAGCGGGAGGCCGCACGGAACCATCTATACACAGGGGGAGGCCGCACGTAGCCATCTGTACACAGCGGGAGGCCGCACGTAGCCATCTGTACACAGCGGGAGGCCGCACGTAGCCATCTGTACACAGCGGGAGGCTGCACGTAGCCATCTGTACACAGCGGGAGGCCGCACGTAGCCATCTGTACACAGCGGGATGCCGTACGTAGCCATTTGTACACAGCGGGAGGCCGCACGTAGCCATCTGTACACAGCGTGAGGCCGCACGTAGCCATCTGTGACTCGCCCAGGGGTATGGGAACGACTCGGTACCCGGGCCTTTGCCTGGCCTTTGGGGATGTCGCGGTGGTCGGCTCCCGGGCCCGTACCCTGGGGTCAGCTTTTAAAAGGGGATTGTTTGTTAATTTTATGAAAGTTCGTGACGCCACCTGTGGTTTCTGGTGAGAATCACCAGTGCTGCGGCAGTCCACTGAGGCCGGTGATAAGGCAGCTCGATGGTATAGCTCCCCACAGGTGGAGCTAGGCCTCAGGGCAGCGTACGGAGAAGGGGATGCAGGACAGGCGAGACCCAGCCGGGTCAGAGCAAGAACGGGGACGGACACAGTAGTCACTTCAGTACCTTTTACTGGTGGTAATTCAGGCACATCCCGGAGCACTGTAGGGTGAAGGGTGCATATCAGGATCCTCCCCAATGAGCGGGTGTAGGGCCTCCTGTTTCTTGCCTCTGCGTAGTAAGTTTCTGACCTGCCTAAAGCTAGGCCTAACTTTATCTCTGTCCTACACCGGCTGACGTTGTGGTAGGGCCTTCTCTTGGAGTGCACGCTCCCAGTTTACGGGGCCTATGTGTCTCCTGGCTCTGTTACGTATCAGCTCTCTGGTGAACCTGGGACCTGTATTTCTCCAGGGATTCCGGTGTCCGGTATATGTTTCGGGGTGAGCTGGGTAAGCTCCTCTGCCCCCACTGCTACTCACTTTCCACTCGCCTTCAGCCACGCTCGGGCCCTCACTAGGCTACTCACACTAACGGCAGCTTGCCGCTCTTCACCGCTCTTGCAGGCGTCGGCACACCTTGGGCTCACTTACTTGAGTTACAACTGCGTCTGGACTGGGCTCCACTGCAGGCTGACCTCTCTTAGACTTGACTCTCTGTAGACTCCAGACTAGACTGAGCTCGACTCTGTATTCAGGTCTGTACTTGCTGAACTCTCCAGAGGAACTGCTTACTGCCTAGCTCCACCTTCCCTATTTATATCCCTAACGGGCTCCCTCTGCTGGTCTGAGGTGGAAGGTGGAGATGTGTGAATGTTTATGGGGGCCTCTTGTGGAGGATTCCATTAATGCACACTTGGTACCAAGCGCAGCTGGGCGCCACATCTATACACAGCGGGAGGCCACACGTAGCCATGTATACACAGCAGGAGGCCACACGGCGCCATGTATACATAGCAAAAGGCCACATGTAGCTGACGCGCCCCCTGGGCCTGTGTTGTGCAGGGGAACCCGGAACCGGGCCTGTTGTAGAATGCTGGGGGTTGTAGTCTCCGTGTGGCGGTGACCCGGTCCGTGCCCAGGGTGGTCAAAGGGGACGTCACTACCCCGAGCCGAGAAACCGCGTGCCTGCCCCAGCTCCCCGTCGCAGAGCCCGAAATTCCCCCTGCCGTGCCCGTCGCTGCATCGTCACCGCTCCAGACAAGGCCTCAAGCAGAAGCCGCGGCCGCGACCCCTGTGACGTCACGCGCCTCAACCCTGAGCGCGGCAAAGCAGGATACACCACCGGCCTGGTCGCAAGGTCTAGTACCCCCGGGCGCCGCAGTACCAACAGCGCCCTCTACCTCCACTGAGCCACCGGCCTGGTCGCTGAAAAAAACCCCTGAACTGCACAGCCCGACTCTGAGTCTTCTTGCTTAGCTCTCCTGCACCTTCACAACCACCATCCTCTACATCTGACCCCCTGAGGCTATACCCCTCCCGTTGGGGGTTATACTACCACAGCTGCACACATACCACCAGCCTCAGCGGACCCTTCTGCAGCGGCGGCCTTTTGACCGCAAATCAACGGGTGGCGTAGTCGACACTAAAGAACATTTAACAACATCTGTAAAGACTGCCACACACTGAGTTTGACACCCTGGGCACGGACCGGGTCGCCGCCACTCGGAGACTACAAACCCCATCTGATCCGGTTCCGGGTATCCCCAAACAGCACTGGCCCAGGGGGCGCGTCATATACACAGCGGGAGGCCGCACGGAGCCATGTATACACAGCGGGAGGCCGCACGCAGTCACGCACACACACAAACATATACAAACATATACATACACGCATAAACACATTTGAAACACAAAAATACATATAAACAGACATCACACAATGATATCTGCCTGCACACACACACACACACACACAATCACTCACACACTCACACACACACACACTCATTCACCATCCCCCGACTCTGCTCCAGTCGTCCAGCTCCTCTCCGGTGCAGCAGTGCAGGGCGCACACTGTGTGACGTCATGCTAGCAGATTCGGCCGCGCTCAGGGCCGTGTCTCCTAGCTGTGACGCGGCCGGGCCTGCACACAGGGAAGTTAACAGGTGCAGTGCTGGCCTGGCCGAAGAAGAAGCAGCGGCCGTGCGTAGCTGCTGGGGGAGCGATCCGGGCCCCCCCCCCGCATCTGCCTGCCGCCACATATTATAATGAGGGCAATCTGGCCATGGGCCCCCCGGAGCCCCGGGCCCCAGGCGGTAGCCCAGATTGCCCTCATTAAAATACGCATATGATAAGGAGTCATCCAAAACAATCACATGAACAAACAAAGAACAGAGATAGAAAAGTGTTGTGCCTGTAAGCTTATTCTACCAGACTATCCATCGTATTATCATAGACTTATAACAGTCTTAAAAAATAGAAGAGTGGAATTTCTTTAGTTGTAATTTTTAATGACACCATTTGTACTGAAAAGTTATTCAAAATAATGCAATTCTGCCATTGTTTTTTTGGTTTTGTTTTTATGACTTTTCTTATTCTAGTAAAAATGACCGAGTAAAATGATTCTCCATTGTCAGTACGACAATGGTGATACCAAATTTGTATAGTTTTATTCAATTATATATATACACTGTATATATTTTAGTGGTTAAAAAAATATGGATCTTTGTAAAAAATATATATATATATATATATATATATATATATTTGGTTTGTGTTTCCAATGAACTTTTTTATTTTTCTGGCAATGGAACTCTGTGGGAGGGCTTCTTTTTTAACATGGCAAGTCGTCGTCGTCGTTGTTGATACATTTAATTTTTAGATCATTCTTTATTTATTTTGAGGGGAGGTGCAGTAACAAAAAAAAAATTTTGCCATGTTGATTTTTTTATTTCTTTTTGACATTTACGGACCAGGTAATTCATATATTTTGAGGTTATAGGTTTTCGCACACGTGGCAATGACACATATATATTTTTCTAATTTCTTCATTTTATCTTTTTTTGGAAAAGGGAGGGGTGATTCAAACATTTTGTAATATTTTTAAAAATGGGGGAAGCAAACAATAGACTCCTCTGGGAGTGGTTTATCACCCCTGAAAGCTAAAGCACCTGCCCGATCCCTCTATCCCCCGACAGATGAAGGGTCGGGGGGACCCATTTACATCAGATGGTCTGCCTGTCCCACCAAAATTGACGTAGTCAGCGGACAGTCGATTAATCTGTATTTGGACCCTAACATTTTCCGTTAAAATGAAGATGGTCTGGTGTGACAACCTCTGAGCAAGCCGAAAGCATGACAATGATAAACCATGACAACACAATGGGGGAAACTTCTGAAACTGTCTTTGTTGTCCATAGCAACCAATCACAGCGCAGCTTTCATGTTGTATTCTGCTGTTGAATAATGAAAGTGAAACACAGGTACTTTAGATGCAGCGACACAGAAACACAGAGCAGCCAGTACAGGGTTAATAAACAGGGGGGATTTACTGTAACAGGGTCAATCTCCACGCAAGGAGTAACAGGGGAAATATGGGGACAACAAGGGGAGCAGCAGGTAACAGACTATAAACGACAATTCACAGTTTGGCTAGATGTAGCAGAGTCGACACGGTTGTAATCGGCAGTTTTACACTTAGCTGACTCTTGTTCCCAACAAGGCAGATGCTGGCTGATGCCGGTGTTGTTTTCTTCTGGCTTCCCCACCTAAACAATGCTCCGTCTTCTGGCGGCAGCGGGCGGTCTCCGGTTTGACCCCTCTGAGCCCCTAGTCCATAACACTGCACGTCACTTGCTCGGCTCCACGTCTTCTGGCGGCAGCGGGCGGTCTCCGGTTTGACCCGCTGAGCCCCTAGTCCATAACACTACACCTCACTTGCTCGGCTCCACGTCTTCTGGCGGCAGCGGGCGGTCTCCGGTTTGACCCCTCTGAGCCCCTAGTCCATAACACTGCACCTCACTTGCTCGGCTCCACGTCTTCTGGTGGTAGCGGGCGGTCTCCGGTTTGACCCGCTGAGCCCCTAGTCCATAACACTGCACCTCACTTGCTCGGCTCCACAGACCCTGCGTCTCTTCTCCCTCTAGTCGGGCTTGACTCCCACTGTCAATTGCCTGCTTTCCCGTGCAAAACTCCTTTTTCTCCCTCTTCCTAGACACGCTTACAGCTCCCCGGTCACCTGTCCCCTCAGCTCTGGCTCTGGACACGCCCCCAGCTTCCCGATCCCCTAACTCCTGCGCTCCCAGTCTGTCTCCCCTTGCAACCAGAGGCACGGCCCCGGCAGTTCCGGATCCCTTGTTCTGAAAGTACTTACACCCCGGTCTTCCCCCTTACAAAAGCTGCACTGTGATTGGTTGCTATGGGCAACACAGACAGTTTTTCTCTTAGATACTTTTATGGATATACCTCCTAAAAAGAAAATAACATTAAAATTGGGCCCTTTGCCGATCTGATAGCTCCGGCTCTTCTAAGAAGTCCTTTATGTTGGGGAGAGACCTGGGTCACAATTTCTGGACTCTGTGTTGGATGGGTATGAGGTTCAGGCTCTGTGCGGCCGCTCATGTTCCCCCCATGTCTGTATGGAGCTTGTGCGCTGGGCATAGTCATGGGGGGCAGATAAGGGTCTTCCCCAAACTGTTCCCACAAAGCTGAAGCTACAATTGTCCTCAATGTCTTGTGCTGAAGATGAAGATTTCCCATCACTGGAGCTGAGGGTCCGCGGCCGCCCCCCTGATAACAGCCCATTGCATTATCCTCCTCCACCCTGATAACAGCCCTTAGCATTATCCTCCTCCACCATCTGTACAGGGGGCACAATGCAGTCAGGGGTAACGTCCTCCTGGAATCACCAAACCCAGACTCCTCCATCAGACGCAGGTAGAGAAGTGCGATCCGTCACTGCACAAAACACGTCTCCTCCAGAGTCCAGTGTTGGCGACTTTACACCACTATACGATGCTCAGCATTGTGCTTGGTGATGTACGGCTTGGCGCAGTGTTTGTTCTGATACCAGAGGAGGTCTGGACTCTGCAGTTATGAGGTCAGCAGAGCGGTGGGGACTTTTTTGCCCTCTGCTCCTCAGCACTCGCCCCCCCACTCTGTAGTGTTATGGGGTCTCCACTTCATGGCTGAGTTGCTGTGGTTCCTTCTACTTGTTACCCCGGTTGGTCATAATACAGGACTATGCTGGTATCAGTCAACTCTTTACTACCAGCCATTTTGTCACACATTAGTAAAAGCAGATGGCATTGCAGTGGGGCGGATGTTATACACCAGGGGTGAAGGGAGAATGACATACACAAGAGGCAATGGGGCCAGATGATACACACTGGGGGAGCAAAGGGGCCACATGACCTACACCTGGTGCGATGGAGCCAGATGATATACATCGGGGGGGGGGGGGAATGGGGCCAGATAGTATACACTGGGGGGGGGGCAATGAGGTCAGATGATGTATACCAGGTGCGATGGGGTCAGATGATATACACTGGGGGGTGATGGGGCCAGATGACGTATATTGGGTGCGATGGGGCCAGATGATATACACTGGGGGGCAATGGGGCCAGATGATATACACTGGGGGGCAATGGGGCCAGATGATATACACTGGTGGGGGCAATGGGGCCAGATGATGTATACCGGGTGCGAAGGGACCAGATGATATACACTGGGGGGGGGCAGTGGGGCCAGATGATCTATACCGGGTGCGAAGGGACCAGATGATATACACTGGGGGGGGGGACAATAGAGACATCGGGTGTGGTGGGGCCAGATGATGTACAGTGGGGGGCAATGGGGCCAGATGATATATATCGGGTGCGATGGGGCCAGATGATATACACTGTGGGGGCAATGGGGCCAGACGTTATACACTGGGTGCGATGGGGCCAGATAATATACACTGGGGGGGGCAATGGGGCCACATGATATACACCAGGTGCGATTGGGCCAGATGATATACACTGGGGGGGGGGGGCAAAGTGGCCAGATGATGTATACAGGGCGCGGTGGGGCCAGATGATGTACAGTGGAGGGCAATGGGGCCAGATGATATACACTGTGGGGGCAATGGGGCCAGATGTTATACACCAGGTGCGATTGGGCCAGATGATATACACTGGGGGGGGGGCAAAGGGGCCAGATGATGTATACCGGGTGCGATGGGGCCAGATGATATGCACTGGGGGGTGGCAATGGGGCCAGATGATACACACCGGGTGCACTGGGGCTAAAATGAAAACTGGAATTCAACCATTGAGATATGGAGCTCACTTTTCTCTATAATAGTATATGTGGTATTTATAAAAAATGCTGGCACTGTTGTTCTCATCCTACCCCAGAGATCCATCACTACCCCGCACTATTATGTTACGTCTAATGAATATTAGGAATGTGCAATAGCAGTAGCCATGTACCCAGAGTCCCGCTACTCCTCGCCATTTCCCATAGAAGCCTCTTGTACTTGTTAATGGAGCAGTGACCCTGCATTAGCCTCCGCTGGCTGTGTAATTCATGATAAATGTGGTCCCCCAGAGTCTCATTCATACCCAGGAGACGGCAATGAATTAGATTCAGTCTTGCAGAATGAGATTTGGCAAGAATTTTATTTAGCGCGACGGACGGATGAAGCCAGGAGAATTCTGGATGATGTAACGGCTCAGGAAAATTGTGATTTCACTAAATCTGTTGAGCGAGGGGCAATGTGCTGCTAATAGCCAGGACCAACGAGGATTCTCCATTGTATGGTCCACAGGATCCAGATTAAAGGGATTATTATCCTCATTTCTAGATTATTTTTTTCTTCTAATGTCTTGAGAAAAATAAATATCTGAAGCCTTTGGTGCAGGCGTATGCAGGGTTGGACTGGCCCATTGCAAAATCCACCGGTGGACCAAGTTCTGATGTAATAGTAAGCCTTCATAGCGCAGAAGAAGACCACCAGATTTGGAGGTGACTTCTAAATCAGTCACTTGGGCCACTATATTCTGCATGGACCCCTTAGAAACATCTCCTCTGCTGGACCATTGGAACCATAGTCCGATCCTGGTGGTGAAACTACAATATTAGGAATTGTAGCAAAGCCCCAACAAAACCTCGAGGCCCATGGACCACCCAAGAAAGCTAAATTATCGCTTTGCCATAGCAGGAAAGGTACTTGCATAAATTTTGTAATGGTCTATGAGAGTCAAACGGTTAACTTTAAGTTCCCACTTCATTATATATAGTGGCATGCGAAGTAATTGGGCAGTTAAATGGAGGACCTTTTTGCCCCGAGGTCACAATAACCAGCCCTTTGTGTCACCAGTTGTTGTTGTAGACATTCTGGAGGGGACTATGAGAATCCCCAGGAAATTGAAGTAAAAATGATGCTGCAGAACATGTCGCTGTGTAATAAAAAAAAAACAACTTACACCTGACACCAATAAGTGGCTACTCGATGGGATGGTAGACGGACATTTGGACCCCTTGTACCATGGAGCGTGGTTCCAAACAAGAACAATAGGTCCTGGTGCACCACAGGAAATTTACTTTTGTGCCAACAGTGACTGCATGATACAAAAATTATTTGGTGCAAATCTATGTGTTCACAGATGTCAAGTCCAATATTCTTCGATGGAGATGTGAGCACGGTCGTGTACGTGGATATCTTCCACCAACTCTACATAGTTATCAGATCATAAGTAGCGAGGATTGTTTCAGCAAGAAACATGGTTCTGCATTTCATAGCCCACCCTATATATTAAAGGGGTAATCCGGCTCCGCTCACCTAAAGCCGGATCGGTGATGTCACGTCTGCTGATATTTTTTGGCTCGTGTGCGGGAACGGCTGGTATTGTGCACCTGCCCTATCCTATATCAGAAGAAGACAATGACGATAAGTGCAATGTATGACAACCGATTATTCTCCATAATAGAAAATCTCGCTACAAGGTCGATTTCTCCATCCTTTGTCCACTTCTTGCCTATTTCTGGGATCTGCTTTTTCAAATAAGAAGTCACAAATAAGAAAAAGCATTAGATACTGACTTTGTAGGTCCTTAATCATCACCCTTATCTACCAACCAAGGCAGAGAGTGGCTACAAAAATTATCTCTCAACTTGGAGGACCAGAACATTGTAATACTTTATTTTACCTGCGGGGTAGCTGCTGGGAAATTGTTCACATGAATCTTAAGTCACAAATTACATTTCTAAACTGAGAATAATACAAAAAAATGTAAGAAATTAAAGAAATGGCAACTAGCAATCTAATGTGCCAATCTAGTCCTCCATATGGTTTACCGTACATGTCATTTCCAGTTGCACGTGACTGTTTTTTTTTTTTTAGCACCTTCTTCAGGTTCTCAGAAGAGTTGACAGTCTGACATACATACATGTATCACCTTGTCCTATAAATACCACAGCTGACAGAAGCTATAATTGTCGCCGCTGATATTTCCGTTTCCATGGAAATCGCTAAAAGACCCCGACAGATGTTCTCCGCATAACAAATTAAATTAAGCAAAATAACACAAACTGTTGTTTACTGGCAAACGTCCTCCTCTTTGTGCTCACAGTTCATCTGCGTCCCAGCTTTCCCTAATATAAATCACAGTAGTCCGAGACATATTGAGGTTTCCTGCGGATAAATGATGGGGGTTGTTTCCTTATTAAACATCCTGAGTCCGAGCTGTGTTTGCATTGTGGTCAACGATTGTTTATGCAAAATGTTTATCACCGGGTTACTCTTTGATGAATCTTTCAAGATCTTCCCTGTAAATGGCGTCGTGTTGCTAATAGTAGGGTTTTGGGGGTCTAAGAACTTACAAAAATGATTGGAGACCCTATTACTGTATATTATTTTTACATAACCAGGACATTTGGGATTTCATTGAACAAGTCATGACAGTGGATTAGAAGCAGCTCCCACTTGCCTATCCTTGACGGCCATTCTTCTTGGTGCCCAATGCTCCTGATCCCTCCAATCTCTTTGGTATCGATGCAGGATCACTTGATTTTTGCTTCATTATCTGAGCGATAGAAAGAAACGGGAGGATTGGGTGGTCCCCAGAAGTGCACATTGAGGACCACCGAGGAGAAAGAATTGGTTCCTAATTGCTAACCAGTTTAACAATGGCCTCTAATCAGTCTTTGGGGTTGTCCATTTTTGAAAAACCCATTATCATACGTCATATTAGGGTATTCTGAGTTAACAATGGGGTCATCTGTTCAGAACCCTCATGTCTTGACCAAAGTATAACAGTTACGAAGATCATCTCTTTCTCTGGAGGACCTTTCTTGTCCTGCATCATTCATCGAGTCCATTGATATGAATGGACATTGTGTAATACTTAATGTCTCCTCTGGAGGCACTGTAGGGAAATTGAACACTCATCTCCAGATCTCTCTATAGATTACAGCTGGTTGTTGAAGTTCTCATCAGTGCGATTAGCTTACAATCAAGGAACTCATAACGAGTAGGAATTGTACAAGGTTGACTGCCTCTGTCTAAAATACTTAGTGTAGTTTGGATAGAAGCAGGATGGAGGTCTAAAGCTCTGGTACAGATCACTTAAAGGGGTTATTCAAGACTTGAATATTGATGATCTATTCTTAGGATAGGTCATCCACCATCGCTGGGTGTCCAACACCCGGAACCCCCCATTAATCTGCACTTTGCAGGTCTCGGTGCCGCCAGATGTAAACAGAGTATGGAGCCAGAACCGCACAGCTCCATACTCTGTGTAGTGGCCGTTTTTGGGTACTGCAGCTCATCTGCACAGCAATGCCCAAGAACGACCGATACACAGTCCCCAATCGGGAATTATGTTCAGTTTTGACTTCCGCAGGAGCTGGAAGCGCAGGAAATTTTGTCAAGTTGGACTTAACCATTGCATCGCATCGCTGCCTCATCGGACACCAGATATTGTCCTGTTGCAACACCCCGAGTTGAGGCACATAGGAAAGCTATTGCATTTGATACGTACCAAAAATGGGTTTGTTCCCCAGGTGTCCGACTGACTAACATATCTGAGCCTTTTCTCTTCTAGTGCCAACAACACCCCAAAACAGGTGGAAGTGCGTATGCATGAGAGCCAACTGACCTCAGACGAAGTGCACCCCCGATCACCATGCCTGAGAATGTGCGACAAGATCCGAGGAAACCTCCTGCTTTCCCTCACAGTATTTGGTAAGTCCATGACTAGTAATACTTTACCTTGATGGATTTTTTGGATGGCGAATACATGGCATGTATACACAGACCTAGGGTTATGCAGTGAAGAGCAGGGACAGGTATCCCATGGTGGCGGTGATCTTGGTACACACCATCACAGTTAGTGCAGTTAGTGCATTTTAGCCCCCCTATTAGCATTAGTGATCAGCGGGATCTCCAGGCCAAGTCCTACAAGTATTTTAAGAAAATACTGATATAAATTTCCCCTTTTGCCCTCTAGTTTTTCCTGATTTTTACTGAAATTTGGCAAAAAATGTTAAAAATGAAAAGTTATAAATTGTTACAATATTTATTTTTATATATTTTTTTAATGAATTGCAAATATTTTATTACCCTAACCCTAGACCTAACCTTAGTTCTAACGCTAACCCTAGCCCTAACCTTAGTCCTAACCCTAACCCTAGCCCTAACCGTCACTCTATCCGTAATCTTAGCGATCAATGGGACACTTTTGTGAAATTAAGAACAGCTCTCCCAGCAGGTCTCTGTTTCTCCTCTCATGAAATTACAAGTGAGAGGAGAGGTAGAGAGCTATGGTAGGACACAGTGCAGCACATATATAGGGCACATGATTCAATACAGTCTTCATTGATTAGATTAGGCTCTGTCATCTCGGTCTCTGCATATGCCGAGCGCAGGAATCTAGATGAGTTTGTCATTGGCTGCTGAGCTCTGCATAGGTAGCAATCGAGATGACAAAGCTCACTTCATTGTATTGAGCTTTTTCATCTACAGTAGGTTACCGCCTATGCAGAGCAAAGTAGCCAATGGCAACCTTATCTCGGTTGTTGCGCTCTGCATAGGAGCTACTTGCAGTGACCAACATGACATAGAAGCTGCTGGCTACCCTACTCCTTCAGATCGCAGGCCACTGTGTGGGCTATCACTGCAAGAAAAGGCAGTGCATTGGAGATTCCCCACCTCTGGTCCTCCTGGATCATCTGACAGGTGAGTCCCAAAATGTTGGGAACCTATAGAATTTTTAAGCATAGGGCAATTGCCCCTCTGGCTTTCCCCATGCAGCGCCACTGCTGTATTGTGGTACTATATTTGGAGGGTGACAAGGCAAGAATCACACAGGGCTTCTTCTGGTATATAGCTGCCCCTAAAGCCAAATATTAATAAAAGATGGGCTCCTGAGATTGAGCAACTGTAAAGTGGCACGGGGTGGGGGGTAGCTGTGGGCGAGATACTCATCTCCTATGCCCCGGCATGTTTCATGAAGGTGAGGATCCTGGCTGGGTGTGTGGACCTTTGCTGTGGGGGCGCTACACCCTTGCATGCCACATGTAACCGATGTTGCTGGTTGACCAGGAACAGATGTTTGACAGTTCAATGAGGAAGACCATCATTTAAAAATAAACATTTTACTGAACATTGGGGAGAGTTATATACAGTAGATAGCAGGTACATTCTGTATCTTCTCAAATGATTCCTTCATAATGCGTAACATTTTCCTTATACAAATTCAATCCCTTTGTCTTCTCTCTCTTTACTTGTTTTCTTGTCTTCACTGTTCCTCACTACTGCACCACAACCCGGCTTGACACTACAGTTCAGCTAGTAAGAGTCTTTTATTCAACCCGAGGTTCCACATCTTCTTTCCCCTCTGGGGAACTATGGTGCCAGTATGACCGGTGCTTATCTTCTCTTCTGATGCTCGGGGACTCCCGCCCGGGCACTCTCTTTGTCTCGCATACTCCGTCTTGTCTAGGCCTGTTACTTTTAAGAGTTATAAACTCTGGGCCATACTGCTAGGCATTCTCTCACAAGACCTGTCTCTGGTAAATCACAGTGTCTCTCAGTCACTGTTCCTCATTTTTTCTCCGGGTCACCCTATCTCTTTCTCTTGGTCTCCTCTCACTACTAGGGACACCCATGAAATGTGGCACTGCTCACACCAGACATTAGGTCTGTTCTCTCTGCACTCCGGGCCCTATCTAACTCCTGAGAAGAAACTGTCTCATTCCCTTTAGCTTATCCCCTCTGACTTTAAGGTAGTCCCAAACATTATTTCTCACTGTCCCTGTCAACTACCTGTTGCTGGGCAGAATACAATACCAACACCATAACACATTTCACAGTTCACATTACACATCAACAATACACATATTCTTCAAGGGGGGAACATGAGCAGCATTTCCATCTCCTTACACAACATCCAAGACCCACGGGAATCTCAATTTACCGCTGATGAAAAGTAATTTTAAATTGTTGACTAGAAATGCCCAATTAGCAAAATGAAGTGTGTGGCTAATTACATGTCCTGTCATTGCTGGCTGGAATGGCTGAGATCAGCATTGTGGTTGTTTTTTTTTTACTACTTTCTGAGCTTTTTTCATTATGCTGTAGGTTTGGTTTGTATGTTGTGTGCACAGATTTACAAAGAAAAATCTAATTTACAAGGGTTGTTCAAGATTAGATTTCTTACAGAAACAGCGCCACTCTTGTCCTTGGGTTGTGTCTGGTATTACCGCTCAGCTCTGTTGAAATAAATGGAACTGAGCTGCAATGTCACACACAACTGGCGGACAAATGTGGCATTTTTTTTTAAAGAAAATAGCCTCAATGGAGAATGTGGTGGCTGCAAATCCACAAGCTATGTTGGTGGGGCCCCTGTTTCCCTAATAGGTGAGTGTCCTAAATATGATAATGCCATAATGAGACTCTGGAACTTGAAGACCTAAACCAACCATGACATTTCTCCCCATTGTTCTAGTTTTTCCTTCACATTTTCTAACACCTCCCCTCTTCTTCAGGTGTAATCTTGGGCTCAGTGTGCGGGGGACTCCTTCGAATGGCATCTCCCATCCATCCTGACATTGTTATGGTCATAGCCTTTCCCGGAGACATTCTCATGAGGATGCTGAAGATGTTGATTCTACCTTTAATCATCTCCAGTTTAATCACCGGTAAGTGGATTGATCAGTAGATTATATATGGAGGGCTATCTGATTCTGTACTGAAGATTTTAAAAACATTTTGAAACCTACTATAATGGGGTCCATTTTTTTTGTGTGACTGATGATCCTAAAATCTGTACCCACTTGACGATTGTACAGCAACTAGCATAGCGGTTAGAGTTGCTCAATGAGGGTACAGTTATGACAGCTACACGTAGTATTGAGATACAGTGCTTTTCACGTATGTATCAGGATTGAGGCACAAAGATTGCTGGTTACACATCAGGATTGAAGCACAGTGCTTGTCAGTTATGTACCAGGATTGAGGCACAGTGCTTGGCAGTTACATATCACGATTGAGGCAAAGTGCTTGGCAGTTACATGTCAGGATTGAGGCCTCTTGCTTGTCAGTTATGCATCAGGATTAAGGCACAGTGTTTGTCAGTTATACATCAGAATTGAGTCACAGAGTTTGGCAGTCACATATCAGGATTGAGGAACAGTGCTTGGCAGTTACATATCAGGATTGAGGCACAGTGCTTGGCAGTTACATATCAGGATTGAGGCACAGTGCTTGTCAGTTATGCATCAGGATTGAGGCACAGTGCTTGTCAGTTATGCATCAGGATTGAGGCACAGTGCTTGTCAGTTATGCATCAGGATTCAGGCACAGTGCTTGTCAGTTATGCATCAGGATTGAGGCACAGTGCTTGTCAGTTATGCATCAGGATTGAGGCACAGTGCTTGTCAGTTATGCATCAGGATTGAGGCACAGTGCTTGCTGGTAACACCTCAGGATTGAGGCACAGTGCTTATCAATTATGTATCAGGATTGAGGCACAGTGCTTGTCAGTTATGCATCAGGATTCAGGCACAGTGCTTGTCAGTTATGCATCAGGATTGAGGCACAGTGCTTGCTGGTAACACCTCAAGATTGAGGCACAGTGCTTGTCAGTTATGCATCAGGATTGAGGCACAGTGCTTGCTGGTTACACCTCAGGATTGAGGCACAGTGCTTGCTGGTTACACCTCAGGATTGAGGCACAGTGCTTGCTGGTTACACCTCAGGATTGAGGCACAGTGCTTGCTGGTTACACCTCAGGATTGAGGCACAGTGCTTGCTGGTCACACCTCAGGATTGAGGCACAGTGCTTGCTGGTTACACCTCAGGATTGAGGCACAGTGCTTGCTGGTTACACCTCAGGATTGAGGCACAGTGCTTGCTGGTTACACCTCAGGATTGAGGCACAGTGCTTGTCAGTTATTCATCAGGATTGAGACACAGTTACACATCAAAATTGAGTCACAGAGTTTGTCAGTTACATATCAGGATTGAGGTACAGTGTGTACGCTAACATATCGGGATTGAGGCACAGAGCTTGGGAATTACACATCAGGAGGGTTGAAGCACAGTGCTTGCTGGTTACACATCAGGACTGAGGAACAGTGATTGGTAGTTACACATTGGAATTAAGGCTCATAGCTTTGCAGTTACCCATTATGATTATGAAACAGATCTTGGTAGGTATACATGAGAATTAAGACACAAATTAATGCACAAAGTTTGGCAGTAACACATCAGAATTGAGGTACAAAGCAATTAAATATTGGAATTGAGGCACAGAGCTTGGTGGTTACACATTAGTATGAAGGCACAGAGCTTGGCAGTTACTAGTAGCATCAGTGACAGTGCCTTGACGAGAAGATCCCCAAGATCATTGAGTCATGTTCTGCACTATAAAAAGTTAAGAGCCTTATACAAAGGGCGATACAAATTGTATCAGACCTGAATGAAAGCTCATACAATTGTTTGGTGTCAAGTACCTTTCCCGGTCATTGCCGAGTTTGCAATGTGGTCCCCGGTATTCTTCAACTCATTTTATCGAAATTCCTATCGTGTTGAGTCTTTTTGTAGCCGCACAGATGTACAGTGTATATTTGCACAGTTTGTAAGTAGAAGGCTCATTAGTAAAGCAGAGGAAACGGCGTCTTGTGTGTCTATTTCCGCACCAAGCTCTCATCTAAAAGGATAGACAGATCTCTCGTCTGAGGGATGTGCAGCTCTCTCCAGCAATTAAACGCAGAACACGTCAACTGGAGAGAAACATCTGTAGCCCCTATTTTCCTGCACACAATTAAATCCCTCGTGACAACTGGAATTAAACCATATATTAATCTGGTAAATCAAAGAATGCAAGCTTGGGAGAGATACGGCCCCGGACTGAATAACCCTTTGTGTACCAATGATGGGAGAATATTTTTGTATCGAAAGTTGGAATGAAAGCTTTTTGGGTTTTGTAGAACTTGATGTTGCCTTACAGTAGATCATCATAGTTGAAGATGACATGGTGACCCAATCATTGCTGCATTGTGACATTTTGGCTACTGCATACCTTCTCATACAACTAGTCCTTGAATTATCTCAACATACAATCACTTTTAGGAGGTTCGCAAGACAAAAATCTACAGCTTTGATTCTTGGAAACACTCTATATAACCTAGAAGCCAAGGGGGAGATATAATAAAGAAGTTGCCATGTAAAGCCAAACTTCTAAGTTCTTTTTTTTATTATTTTATAGGCTTGGCTGGATTGGATGCAAAATCGAGCGGTCGCCTTGGCACCAGGGCTATGGTCTACTACATGGCAACCACCATTATTGCTGCAGTCTTGGGAGTCATCCTTGTTTTGGCGATACATCCCGGAGACCCCAAACTAAAGAAACAACTTGGAAAAGGGCAAGAAAATGATGAAGTCTCCAGTTTAGATGCTTTTTTTGATCTTATCAGAAATCTGTTTCCTGAGAACCTGGTGCAAGCCTGTTTCCAGCAGGTAAGCAGATCCATTTTAACATTAAACCTGAGAGAAAGAGATCTACACTCCAAATTTGCCCCCTTTACCCAAACGTGTTTAGTTAGATCAGGAAGCCAAATACTATTCCACCTCCAGAGCAGACCGTGATTACAAGATGTACCTCTTGCTCTGGGAGACTCAGCATGTCCTTGCACAGCCCATTGAATTCAACAAATGTGCAATGCCTAGTTTCCCCTGTGGGGGTGCTGTGGAGAAATTGAACCCTTTCTGAAAAGGGACTGATTGATGGTAATCTGTTTACAATATTGAAGAAAGTGAGGGCGCAATAATAATAAGAATGTTGGGGATAGAAGGAAAATCTTGCCCAAATATAACCTAATCCAAAAATACTGTTTTTATCCCCAGATTCAGACAGTTACCAAGAAGGTTGTTGTGGAAGTTCCTACCGAGGAACCTGCCAATGTGACCGACTCCGTCTTCACACTCATGAACGAAACAGTTGTCACAACCACAGAGGAAATTAGAAAAAAATTGGAGTTCAAAGACGGCATGAACGTCTTGGGTACGAAAGTAGAAATGTAGAGATATTGCATGTTTTGACTACACAAAAGGCCATTGTGATTGTACGAAATTGGGAGCAATCACGATCATGATTCTAGTCTTTGATGCTCAGTCTTATAGCTTTCTTTACCAAACTCTTCCTACATATAGGACACTCTTGTAGACTTTTGCTCGATATCTTTCTGTTTTCCAATTATAAAGATATTAATGTGAAGTCCTCTTCTAGGGAACAAGCTTTTTTAAGCTGGCTGTAAGCAGGAGAACACTCAGTAGTTGATGGACAACTAATTATTTAGATGTTTAGGTATGAAAAACATCAGAATGTATCATCCAACAAAGTTTACCTTGTGTACCCCAAATTAGCAAGTACACCCAAAAAATGTAATCGTCAATGACCCAGAATAGTAGAGTGTAGGGTTCCTCCAACCTATTTTCAATATGACACATCTGTGATCTAAAGGTTCGAAAGTCAATGTCCTTCTCATGTGCGGTCTGTGACTACGACTGGTGACAGAGATGGACAATGATGCATTTGATTCTCTTGGTCTGTGACTATAACTAGTGATGGAGAAGGACAACGCTCCTTTTGATATTTGGTGTGTGACTAGTGATGGAGATGGACAATGCTGTGTTTGATTCTTGACTGCTCTATGTCATCTCCAACATGGCCTTCCACCTCTTCTTTCCACAGGTTTAATTGGCTTCTTCATTGCATTCGGCATTGCCATGGGCAAAATGGGCGAACAGGCCAGACTGATGGTGGAATTCTTCAACATCCTGAATGAGATTGTGATGAAACTTGTGACAATGATAATGTGGTACGTAAAAGTGGAGAGCAATCTATAGATATTTGGCCAAAATTCTAAATCTAGTCCTTTCTTTCACCAACCATGCTCCATCTTAATTACTTGGACTGTCACATCTGATACACGACTCATTGGAAACTATTTTTGTTTGTTCTCGTTTTCAATGCTTTATTCTTGACTTGACTCTTTTGTGGATACCTTTTCAACCGGGCCAGCTTGGTGGCCTCTCGTTGACTTTTGGACTTCATATCAGTCACAAAAATCAGTAGGTTGTTACCTAACTCCCTTTTCATGTAGAAAGAAATTTTTCTAATAATGTGTTAAGCAGACGTTATTTCACAATGGTGTCAGACCCAGTTTCCACACTAACAATGACCATTCTATGCTAGCTGAATTTCCTGTTTACTGAAAGATCTTTTGTCAATTCTTTGTAAAAGCCACAGACCCAGTTTCTGACAGACAATGAGGTCTCTGGGGAAATTTTGGACCTGTTACAGGTGGAAGACATCCATGATCCCAGAGGAAGAAGGCTGACACAGCTTTATTGATCTCTCCTTAAAGAAAATTTGGAGAACGTCTCGAAAGAACAATGGGTTCCCAGTCTAACAAATTACCATTTGCTTTGTTCCTTCTGGAAGCACATCTGGTTCCTTATTGCTGACTGGTTTGATATTTACAATTTGGTGCCCAGTCACAGTTGTTAATTGATTGGGCACACAATTGCAGACGCAAGAAATGGGATTGCCTGCCAAATGACTATAGCTTAAAGGAAGAAAACCACCCAGCAACAACCGAGAAAGATCAAGAAGTTCACCTCAGGGTTGTCCTTGAGATATGACCTCCACCAATATCTAATTCTCAAAGTACCCATATACATAAGAGTAAGGCTATGTTCACACAAAGTATTTTTCAGGTGTACAAAAAACAAAGAGTTTTCAAGCGGAAACAACTTTGGAAAATGTTCCTTTTTGAAGAAGCTTTGGAGGAAAATTTTTATCCTGAAGTGTTTTTTTTGCAGACTTTTGTTTGGTCCGTGACTAGTTTGGATGGGTTTCCTTCAAAATCGAAACCTTTTCAGAAAAAAATAAATTGAAAGAGTTTTTCAAGATTTCCTAAAGAAGTTTTTGAAGAGGATTTTGGACAGGTTCAGCACCAAAAACACCTCAACGTGAACTTAGCCTAAAGTTAGCCGAGCCCAAAGATTTTGGAGTGTGTGTATATGATGTCTTTCCCTTGACATCATCTGCAAGGTAAAAGAAGTATCAGACATATTGATTTTCAGTATGCCTGGTGCCTTGCTTTTTGCAGGAGATAAGCCACCACCAAGGGTGCTCAGCAGCAGCTTATCTCACTCTCCCTACTAAGAAGATATCCATGGTTGACCTAGCTGGTAGTTCTACTGTTGATGGGTCCATCTCTAGAGTTGAAAGAATCTCCTGAAATTGGATTTGGGCAGATTTGCTCGATTCAAGGTAGAAAATTTAGATTTTATCAAATAAATTTAATTGATTCGACCGGGAAGGGAGTTAAGAAACAACATATCTTCTCCGCGCCTCTCTACTACTTTCCCCATTCTTGTCCCATCACCGCCGTTGCTCCGATCAGCTCTTCGGTCTACTATCATCACTCAGCATCCTTCGTTCACTAGGCCCCTCTTCATCACTTCACCATTGAAGTGCATTGAGTCTCGTGTGGTCGCAAGGAGCCGCGGCTCATATCATTGAAGGAGATAGAGGACATCGGAAGACTGGGGGTGGTGGGACATGTCCAGGCCGAGGAGAAGTTTTTTAACTCCTTCCTAAACCTCTATAATCCAACAAAAATGGGGCCAGTCGGAAGCGAATGCAATATTTGTTTATTTTTTTGTCAAATTTGAGTCAAATTCAATTCTCCTTAATTTGATTCTCTCATTTCTAACCACCACCATTATTTTTTTTTTATATCTAGGGGGCCTCCACCAACCGTGGTCCGGCCGCGATCGCCAGTTCAGGGGTAGTGCGGGAAGTAGTATATTATGTGAGTGATGGTTGTGGATGATTTCAGACATATTCATGCCCCTTTGCTCCTCTCCAGGTATTCTCCCTTCGGTATCGCTTGTTTGATCTGTGGGAAAATCATCGCCATCAAAGACTTGGAGCTTGTTGCTAGGCAACTGGGAATGTACATGATCACCGTCATCGTGGGCCTCATTATCCATGGAGGCATTTTCTTACCGTCTCTGTACTTCATAATCACCAGGAAGAGTCCATTCTCCTTTCTGGCCGGCATTTTTCAGGCCTGGATCACAGCTCTTGGTACGGCTTCCAGGTAAGGGTTCCTATCTAATTTTTTTTTTTGGCTATCTATCCTGGCGGTCCTACATACATGATCGTATTATGGCTCCGGAGAAGCTTGACGTTATATAAAGCCGCCATGCGGTGCACATAGATGTCCGTGGGGCCCTACTGTGCTTCCATGTGTCTCTAATTTTATATATGGCATACTCCATCAAACGCCGTGTTATGGAACATAGTCTCATACAGGGACCATATGGCGGCACAGTATGAAATCCGTGTACATGACCCTTAAAGGGGATGTGCCATAAGAAAAAATGCTTTCATGAATGAAGATAGGTCGGTGACCAGCTGTTACCGCTGCATTACATCCCTTATGGATAGTCGGACCCATAGACCCATTACTTCATACTCTGCCTTAATGCTTTGCTGAGGGATGAAGGACTATAATAATAAGAAGAGCAACTGCTATATAACTCGTATGTTTCACAGCTATTGCACTGTTCATCCCGATCCTCCTGGTTCATGAATATACTTAAAGCTATAGAGGAAAGTAAGCAAGGGGTTAAAATACTGCCTGCCACTCGCGGTCAGTTTTATTGAATATGGAGACCTAGCCAAAAATAAAATAAAATAAAAACTATTTTTAACCTATATAATAGTACCATGATAATACTACTGTTTTTGGTCCACATAATACCACCATATAGTGCCAAAATAATACAATCATACAGAGTGCTCATAATTCAACCTTAGTGACAAGCTAATACTACAATATGTAGCTGACATAATACTGCCATATAGTGACACGATAATGCAATCATACAGAGTGCGCATAATTCAACCACATAGTGACAAGATAATACTACAATATGTAGCTGACCTAATACTGCCATATAGTGACACGATAATGCAATCATACATAGTGCGCATAATTCAACCACATAGTGACAAGCTAATACTACAATATGTAGCTGACCTAATACTGCCATATAGTGACACGATAATGCAATCATACAGAGTGCGCATAATTCAACCACATAGTGACAAGCTAATACTACAATATGTAGCTGACCTAATACTGCCATATAGTGACACGATAATGCAATCATACATAGTGCGCATAATTCAACCACATAGTGACAAGATAATACTACAATATGTAGCTGACCTAATACTGCCATATAGTGACACGATAATGCAATCATACAGAGTGCACATAATTCAACCACATAGTGACAAGCTAATACTACAATATGTAGCTGACATAATACTGCCATATAGTGACACGATAATGCAATCATACATAGTGCGCATAATTCAACCACATAGTGACAAGCTAATACTACAATATGTAGCTGACCTAATACTGCCATATAGTGACACGATAATGCAATCATACAGAGTGCGCATAATTCAACCACATAGTGACAAGCTAATACTACAATATGTAGCTGACATGATACTGCCATATAGTGACACGATAATGCAATCATACATAGTGCGCATAATTCAACCACATAGTGACAAGCTAATACTACAATATGTAGCTGACCTAATACTGCCATATAGTGACACGATAATGCAATCATACAGAGTGCGCATAATTCAACCACATAGTGACAAGATAATACTACAATATGTAGCTGACATAATACTGCCATATAGTGACACGATAATGCAATCATACAGAGTGAGCATAATTCAACCACATAGTGACAAGATATTTCTACCATATGTAGCTGACATAATACCGCCATATAGTGACAAGATAATACCATCACATGGAGCTCAATTAATACCACCATATTGTGCCAACTAAGATAGCTCTATTACAGTATATACAGACGTCATACCCGACATACGGATGTAACCTTTCTTAAACTAACACACAACAAAGATATCACAGCACAGAAAGTTAACACAATAAAAGCCAATTAACTTCTATAGTTCGGTGCCGACTTAAACTGTTTGCTGGGATATCTTTATCATTTTAAGAATGGCTACATCTGTAATACCGCTCTATAGTATCATGAGTATACTCGGCGAAGGGGTTAACCGAACATACTCGCTCAACACTATGATAATGTTACCACATACATAGATTTGCATTATACTGCCAAATTGTGCCAAGATGATACCATATACGATCCATATGATATTGACATATAGTACCAAAATAATACTATCATATAAAGCCCATATAATACTGCCATATGGTGCCAGTACAATACCATAGTATTGAGCCCTCGTACTGCTGCCATAAAGGACTAAGATAATACTATCATATAGAACCCATGTAATACTGCCATATAGTGCCAAGATGATACTATCATGTACAGCCGACATAATACTGCCATATAGTGCCAAGATGCTACTATGATATGCAGCCCTCATAATACTGCCATATAGTGCCAAGAAAATACGACCATATACAGCCCACATAATACTGTTGTATGCAGCCCACATTGTACTGCTATACAGTGCCTAAATATGCAAAATCTGAATAATACTCGCTGAAAGAGCCCATATAATACCACCATATGGTGCCAGTACAATACTATATTATTGATGCAACGTAATGCTGCCATATAGGACTAAGATAATACTACCATATAGAGCCCCCGTAATACTGCCATATAGTGACAAGATAATACTACTATATATAGCCCACATAGTACTGTCATATGCAGCTCATATTATACTACTATACAGTGCCTAAATATGCAAAATCCAAATAATACTCCCTTAAAGAGCCCATATAATACTACAATATGATTTCTAAATAATACCACCATATATTACTAAATAATACTGTGCAGTGTAACTTTGCTCGTAGTGATTACAGTCCTTTTGGGCCCCATAGGACGGGACTACGTATAAGGATTGACATCCAGCTTTCCATAGATCCCGCTGCCATTCATGGTCTTTGGAAAGCTGGATGTCAGTCCTTATAAGTTGTAATGGATGTGAATATTGGTTGACATGCAGCCTAAGATGTTATCAGATCTACATCCATTATAATGAACAGCAGCACATTATAGGGCCAAATCTCGCCCTCCGCACCCTGTTTGCACCAGTTCACTACTGAGCGCTGGCTTGGAAATTGTTAGCACAGTAATCTGAGCCCTTGACTGATATTTTGCAGCTGTCTCACGCTGAAGACACGCTCCGCCAGTAGCTAGAAGCTAGCATGCATTTATTTTCCTTGGCAAAAACACAGCAGAAATCTATTTCCCTTCCTGGTCATTGTCTATTACAGGAGCTGAAACATTTTCCACTTTCTTTTAGTAAATTCAATTTTCTGGTTGATTTTCACTGGACTTTTTTTTTTTTCGTTGTATTTTAAGTCTGAAATGTTTTTTTTAGTGCTAATAATTGAAATAATTAGTAGTGACTGTTTTCCAAAATTAGTGGATTAAATAGGGAAACTTGTCAAAACTTCAGTGGTAGAAGTAGAATTTTTACATAAATACACTGCATAGATAAATAGTGCATACAGAGCCTAAATAGTGTGATGCTGTACCACATAAATAGTGCATACAGAACCTAGATAGGGCGACACAGTACTAGATAAATAGTGCATACAGAGCGTAGATAAAGCAACACCTTACCAGATAAATAGTGCATATAGAGCTTAGATAGGGTGACACAGTACCAGATGAATAGTGCATACAGAGTCTAGATAGGGTGATGCTGTACCATAGAAATAGTGCATACAGAGCCTAGATACAGCAATGCAGTACCAGTCTAGATAGGACGATGCAGTGCAAGATAAATAGTGCATACAGAGTCTAGATAGGGTGACACAGTACCAAATAAACAGTGCATACAGAGCCTAGATGTGGCGACACAGTGCTAGATAAATAGTGCATACAGAGCCTAGGTAGGATGATGCAGTGCCAGATAAATAGTACATACAGAGCCTAGGTAGGACGATGCAGTGCCAGATAAATAGTGTATACAGAACCTAGGTAGGACGATGCAGTGCCAGATAAATAGTGTATACAGAGCCTAGGTAGGGTGATGCAGTGCCAGATAAATAGCACATACAGAGCCTAGGTAGGATAATGCAGTGGCAGATAAATATTGCATATAGAGCCTAGGTAGGACAATGCAGTGCCAGATAAATAGTACATACAGAGCTTAGGTAGGACAATACGGTGCCAGATAAATAGTACATACAGAGCTTAGGTAGGACAATACGGTGCCAGATAAATAGTGCATTGAAAGCCTAGGTACGACGATGCAGTGCCAGATAAATAGTGTATACAGAACCTAGGTAGGACGATGCAGTACCAGATAAATAGTGTATACAGAGCCTAGGTAGGATGATGCAGTGCCAGATAAATAGTACATACAGAGCCTAGGTAGGACAATGCAGTGCCAGATAAATATTGCATATAGAGCCTAGGTAGGACAATGCAGTGCCAGATAAATAGCACATACAGAGCTTAGGTAGGACAATACAGTGCCAGATAAATAGTACATAAAGAGCTTAGGTAGGACAATACGGTGCCAGATAAATAGTGCATAGAAAGCCTAGGTAGGACAATGCAGTGCCAGATAAATAGTGCATACAGAGCCTAGGTAGGATGATGCAGTGCCAGATAAATAGTACATACAGAGCCTAGGTAGGACAATGCAGTGCCAGATAAATAGTGTATACAGAGCCTAGGTAGGACGATGCAGTGCCAGATAAATAGTGTATACAGAGCCTAGGTAGGACAATGCAGTGGCAGATAAATATTGCATATAGAGCCTAGGTAGGACAATGCAGTGCCAGATAAATAGCACATACAGAGC
This sequence comes from Phyllobates terribilis, assembly GCF_046119375.1. NCBI lineage: Eukaryota > Metazoa > Chordata > Amphibia > Anura > Dendrobatidae > Phyllobates > Phyllobates terribilis. The sequence goes on along the minus strand of NW_027362773.1, from coordinate 76,383,054 downwards.
TTAGGTAGGACAATACAGTGCCAGATAAATAGTACATGCAGAGCTTAGGTAGGACAATATGGTGCCAGATAAATAGTACATACAGAGCTTAGGTAGGACAATACAGTGCCAGATAAATAGTGCATAGAAAGCCTAGGCAGGACAATGCAGTGCTAGATAAATAGTGCATACAGGGCCTAAAGAGTGCAATGCACTAGCAGATAAATATTGTCAAACTGTTCTAAGTTTATTAAATATAGACAACGCTCTTTGTGAATTATGTATACAGAATTCAGATGAAAAATATCATACAGGGCCGGAGAAATAAAGTGTAAGTAATGTATAGAAATAGGTAATGTATAAAGTATACAAATAGCCTCATCTACCATTCATAAAAAAATATCATACAACAGTACCCATAATCTTTACATACCAATATAAAAAGTGTTAACAGTGCCACATCTAGTGCAATACACTCCTCCCTTTAATGGGGTAATCTGGGATTATGATATTAATGATGTCCCATCTTCAGGATAGATATTCAATATAAGATCGTTGGGGGGTCCAACGCTCGGAACCCCCACCAACCAACTGTTATCAGTTTTGGATGGATGTACGCAGTGTATAGAGCCTGATCCGCACAGTGCCGTACACCATATGGGGACCATTGTTGGGTACTGTAGTTCAGCTCTCATTCAATTCCATAAGAGCTCAGCTGCAGTACTCAGTAACGGCCACTACGCTGTGTACAAAGCTGGACTATTCACTGCTTACATCCGGCCGCCATCAAAGCTTAAAACAGCTGAGGACCCCCACTGCCCTGATACTGATGAACTATACTAAGGGTGGTCAACAATATCATAAACTAGGAGCAACCCCTTTAATGTGCCCCTTTAGTTTACCTGTCCCATGGCTGACCGGTGGATTGCACAGACACAGACCAGCACTGGCTTAATTTTGGACACCTTTGCTACCAATGGATAATTGCAGCATTTCATTATTTTTATTGGCATAAAACACTTCTTCTACTGCATTTTGTCTGCCGTAGCATTGTATTGCACCTTTATTTATGTTTTAATACCGCACTATGTTCGTGCTCTTATTGTTTTCCCCCCACTGACTTTTATAAAAAAAAAAAAAAGAAGTAAGGCATAAAAAATGTATAAAAACAAACAACAATAAAAATGCAACCATCTGTGAAGAAACAGAACAACATGGAAGTGATCTGATAGATGTGGACAACAAGGCCACTTCTCCACGGAGATAGCTTTCATACATCATAACCACCAGCTTCGATCTACTTTCTCATGGTTGCTTGCAGATATTCAGCTTCATGTGCTTTGAGAATCTCTGGAGAGAGGCCATTCCCAGAGGCGCAATATACATAGTACACTGCGGGTTTATTTATATACAAGGTCACTCTTGCTCAGAGCAATCTCAAAATGCTTCACGACGATACAAAAATGTGCATTGTTTATTCACGGAGGCCATAATCCTATCAAGGGTTATACGTACCATCTACCATGGCATTTCGTCAGCTACGGGGTCCTTGGAAAAGTGTGGCCGATCCGTTACTTAGTCCCATCTTATCCTTCTTTTGGACGGAGAAGGCTCGTACAAGGAAGAAGATTGCCCTACAAAAATAGCATAAAAAGGAAGCACCAAAAAGAAAGAAGAACACAAGCTTGGAGTACCCTGAAGAAGAACCTCATTACCAGCAAAAATAAGGATGCGGGGACAGACCGGCAAATGAGGAGATGGACAAAAGTAGGAGACAGGAAGAGGACGAGAGTAACAGTCATTGAAGGGTTCCCTCCAAGAACCCCAATAATATTAATGCAGTTAATCAATACTGTTACATGAGATACACCGCACAATATATTGAATACCGCCACTGTCAGCATGATATCTACTTATATAAGTGGTCTCTAGGCTTTAGAAGGGTGTAAAGCATTATTGTGCTGCTGTAAAATACCAGTTAATATTATAGCCTTCTCATATACCCTACCGTATAACATTTCTATTGTCTACATATATTGATGTTCCCTGTTAACCCTAACCATGTAACTGTTGGGTGTTGTAGTGCCGGAACATTGCCCGTCACGTTCCGCTGCCTGGAGGAAAACTTGGGTATTGACAAAAGAGTAACACGCTTTGTGCTTCCTGTTGGAGCCACAATTAACATGGACGGAACTGCTCTGTATGAGGCTGTGGCAGCTATTTTTATTGCACAGATGAACGGCGTGATACTGGATGGAGGACAGATTGTAACAGTGAGGTAAGTAGCCTTGGGAACACACTTAAAGGCTGCGGACATCTTTGACATGGAAAAACGTGATCTACACAACTAAGGTTCTTAATTAGAAGCAACAGCACAGCCAGCTATGTGAAAGGAGTTACACAGGCTCTACAGCAGTACAATAGTAGGACGTTTTTAAGGGGGACTGTTTAGAAAGTTGGCTATTTTTTAATGTTGAAAACTCCTAAACAATAAAATCAGGGTTACAGTATCCATAGCCTTTAGTTTAGCTACTGTATTGAACATTTTAGCCGACTCTCAGAGATTACATTCATAATTCACATCAAGGACTTGCCACTTTTGTCACCGAGGTATGGGAATGGAAGTGCTCAAGCCCCAGGTACTTCTATACAGATCATATAGTGTCCTCTCCATTTTCCAGTCACCATGGAGGTCTAGAGTTCTGTGTGTTAACTTTTCATTTTGTGTTTTCGTTTCCCAGTTTGACGGCCACATTAGCGAGTGTGGGAGCGGCCAGTATTCCCAGTGCCGGCTTGGTTACCATGCTTCTGATCTTGACGGCTGTGGGGCTGCCCACCCAGGATATCAGTCTACTCGTCGCTGTGGACTGGCTGCTGTAAGTATTGGATGTGAAACCTCCTTGAAACGACCACCCAAGATTACATTGAAAATGGCTTTCTAGAGGCGTGAGATGTGACCCTATGTATATATAGCGTATATAGAAATTGGGAGTCCGTTGGTTGTTATTGGTTGTCTCGGAAGTCATCGGAGAAGGAATAATTGGCAGCATTAAGTATAACAAGATGCCATCCACCCCATGCTCTCTACTGCTCGACAATTTGGGATAATGGATGCGGTTGTGGTTATTCCCAACTCATAAACTGTCACATATCCACAAGATAGGAGATAACTTGCTCATTCCTGGAAGTCCGAGCCTTGGGAATCCCACCGATCCCAAGAACGGAGCTCTGAAATGCCCCATAAGAATGGAGCCATGGCCGTGCATTGCCTGTGAGATAGATGGGGCATGCGCTGAATGGTTACTGCTACATTTTGAGGGGGCATTCCTGAACCCCTTCCTAGCAGTGGTTAGCCCCCAGCAATCAGACTTATCACCTATCTTGTGGATAGGTAGAAACTTGCCATGTTGGAGCTAGGGCCAGTTTCACACATCTGATATTCCTGTCATTTGCATAAATGAGGCTGTCGATTTTGGGTCAGGAGACTCCCAACCGTCTCATCATAGGAAAAAACACGGGCAGTCGACAGCCTCTCTAGAACAGGGATGTCAAACTCAAACACACAGAGGGCCAAAATTAAAAACTTGGACATAGTCGCGAGCCAACCAGTATACAGCATAATGGACCCCATACAGTCCTCCATACAGACTAATGGGCCCCACATACTCCTCCATACAGTATAATGGACCCCACACAGTCCTCCAGACACAATAATGGACCCCACATAGTCCTCCATACAGTATAATGGGCCCCACATAGTCCTCTATATAGAAAAATGGGCACCACATAGTCCTCCATACAGTATAATGGGCCCCACATAGTCCTCCATACAGTATAATGGGCGCGACATAGTACTCCATACACAATAATGGACCCCACATAGTCCTCCATACAGCATAATGGGCCCCACATAGTCCTCCATAAAGAATAATGGGCCCCACATAGTCCCCCATACAGAATAATGGTCCCCACATAGTCCTCCATACAGTATAATGGGCCCCACATAGTCCTCCATACAGTATAATGGGCCACACACAGTCCTCCATACAGTATAATGGTCCCACATAGTCCTCCATACAGTATAATCGGCCCCACATAGTCCTCCATACAGTATAATGGGCCCCACACAGTATAATGGGCCCCACACGGTCCTCCACACAGTATAATGGGCCCCACATAGTCCTCCATACAGTATAATGGGCCCCACATAGTCCTCCATACAGTATAATGGTCCCACATAGTCCTCCATACAGTATAATGGGCCCCACATAGTCCTCCATACAGTATAATGGGCCCCACATAGTCCTCCATACAGTATAATGGGCCCCACATAGTCCTCCATACAGTATAATGGGCCCCACATAGTCCTCCATACAGTATAATGGGCCACACACAGTCCTCCATACAGAATCATGGGCCCCACATAGTCCTCCATACAGTATAATGGGCCCCACATAGTCTTCCATACAGTATAATGGGCCCCACATAATCCTCCATACAGAAAAGTGGACCCCACATATTTCTCCATAGAGAATAATGGGCCCCACATAGTCCTCCATACAGTATAATGGGCCCCACCTAGTCCTCCATGCGGAAGGAGGAGGAGGCTAAAAATAACCCCCCTGCGGGTCAGATTTGGCCCACGGGTCGGAGTTTGACACATATGCTCTAGAAGGAGGCAAGGTCAGAAGCTCCAGTGATTTGAAGATAATCCAGTACATTCATAAAACACAGCGTCCAAATCCCAGGTGTAGAAGGAAAACAAAATTTATTCTTGATAAAGATCTTCTAAAGGTGGAAACGTTGTCACTTTTTCTATATGGCAGAATAAATGTTGTTTTACTTCTACACCCGGGATTCGGACGCTGTCTCTTGTGAATGTCTCAGCCGGCTCAGACACCTCAGTCTGTACTTATATCGGACGTGGGAAACCGGCCTAATGCTTTCATTTTGTATTTTTGACATCAATGTACTCGATTGGTCAATATTGGCCACAATGCTGCTTTTTTTCTTGGTCCACATAAGACCTCGCATGTATTCCTTTTTCTGTACCGATAAGTCTTCTGTTCCCTCGATATAAGTGACCGCATGAGGACCTCTGTCAACGTGGTGGGCGATTCCTTCGGTGCCGGCATAGTCTATCATCTATCCAAGGCCGAGCTGGAGAACCTGGATAAGCAGCACGCACAGCAGGAGCTGGAAATGACCAAGACTCAGTCCATCTATGACGACATGAAAAACCACCGGGAGAATAACTCAAACCAGTGCATTTACGCAGCGCACAATTCTGTTGTAGTCGACGACTGCAAGGTACCGTTCACCTTTATGGATATCGAGACCTGTATATAGACTGCATGCTACGAGGGTTGCATCCGCATGCCCGGTGTCACCGTCGTATGTTTTATTCCTGTTGCAATTACAACAGGCCAAGTCACCCCCAATATAGTGGCCCAACCTCCAATGGTTACATTGTAACCCGGTATGAAGTTACTAAACATAGATGTACTCTATTTTTGCTACAGTGTATCATGGAATAGCGAGCCAGACAAAATGGGGAATATTCAATAATATCCAGTACGGATCATTAATCCTGCTGCAATCTGTGGGGAAACCTGGCAGTAAGTGTTCAGTTTCCCAACAGCTCCCCCGCAGCTTCAATTAAGAATTACACAATTTTCTTTTCAAATCAATGGGTTGTTTGTGTAATGCAGGACAGGATGGGTCCTAAAGACTCTATGGAGTCTCTCTCCAAGAGATGAGGGTCCTGAAGAGAGGACCCCACTCAAAATATCCTAGTAGGGTAGATAAAAACATTTTTTTTTTCAACTGAAAAACCCCTTTAAAAAGCTCAACCATATAGCACTTTTATCAAAATATTATTTATTTTAATATTTTATTTTTGTGTTTTAATTGGATATGTTTAATAATATACAGGGCGTATAATATATATAAAATGTATATTTATGTATACAAAAGAATATATATATATATTATACACACTGTATATTAAATATTATATTAAAACAATATAAAAATGTATACAACAGAAGTATATATATATTTACATATGTGTCTATATGTGTGTGTGTGTATATATATATCTATATATATCTATATATATATATAGATAGATATTATATATATTTATATACTGTATATATTATACACACTGTATATTAAATATTATATTAAACCAATATAAAAATGTATACAAACGGAAGAATATATATTTACATGTGTCTATATATGTGTGCTTGTGTGTGTGTGTGTGTGTATATATATATATATAGATATATAGATATATATTACATACACTGTACATTATTATATATTGTACATACTGTATATGTAATAAATCTTTTTTTATGTTTTTATTTATTTTTTATTTACTTAATTTTTTTGCGGGAATAAAATATACACAATAATTGAAGGTGAACTAATATTTATTAAAGTTTTATTATTTTTATTTATTTTTGTACTAAAATAATTGTTATTTTATTAGCGGTAATAAAACTTTTATCAATCATTAAAGGGTAAAAAAAAAATAATAATTTTTATTTATTTTTCTACTAAAATAACTAGCTTATTTAGTTTTTATTTTTCTACTATTGATTTGAAGGTAGAATATCTCCAAAATACTGCAAAAAAATAAAAATAAAGAGAGAAACAGCTCTGCATACCGCTCGATGAATTCAGGTACAGTAGGACCCCATAGACTTCTATGGGTGGTCCTTCCCATAACTTGAAGCCTTGAGGCTTCTTCCATGATACACTGTAACATATTAGCTGTCCGGAAAGTTATACATTTTGCTGAGAGTAGTAGTTCTTCTTATTAGTGTTATTATGTTGTGCCTTTTTTGCTGGTTAAGGGGTTTAGTTACCTGTTGAAAAACAGTGTAATGACAACTTTTTTGACAGCAAAGGGGTTAATAAGATGCCAACACGATTTTGTACATACATCTATGCATGTAATATAGAGTGGAATTATAGTGGGATTATCCCGCTGTGCGTAGATCATAGATTTCACCGGTACGTGTGTCTGGTAACGCTGTATTATATTTGGGGTGGATTGGCGATATTTGCATGATATTATTATTTTTTTGTATATTTTTGTATATTCCTCTTTTCATTGTTACTTTGTAACTTTTTTTTGTAATGCATGCTTACATCCTTTCCTCGAAGGGACGGGAGGGACATTTTTATGATGTTTTGTTGTTGCTGTTGAAATGTCGGTGCATTTTGTCATGTTTCCATATCCCAACGCTCTCGTGTATCCAGTCTTTCCACCGAGTCGAATACCAGTCCTGTCTGTAGGTGTTGTGTTCACTGCGGGGACCTTAGCGTGTAAGGTAAGGCACAGAAAAGCTCTTAAGGGGAGGTGTAGGGTATCCTAGTCTGATTATTTTAGTGATGTCTACCAGTAAAAACTGACTATTCTAAAAAAAAAAAAAAAAACTTAAAAGGGTGGTCAAGTTTGGACAATCCCTTTTAGTAAGAACAGACCCCCCACCTCTTGACAATTTCATACTGTAGGTTGAAATTTTGCAATGGAACCTTCACTGATCACCTGTGATCGGTGGGGATCTCAGCAGCAGGTGTTCGATTTCCCTACAGTGCCACCGCAGGACAAACGAGGTATTGCACAGCTCTAATTAAAATCAATGGGCTGCATAGGCATGCGGAGTCCTCCAGAGTATTATGAGAACTCTCCCAATAGGGTGTTTGAGGTAGGATTTTACCCATATAGTAGAATGAAATAAATATATAGAATGCAACATACATAGGGGAAAGCCAAAAAGACTGTTTTCACACTTCCAACATTAACGCCCAGGAACACGTCCAGACTGCATTGTCTAGACCGGCCATGGGTCTTCAGACCGAAACGCAACAATAAATGGAGCGGAGGTTGGGCAGGTGCCATGCCGCTATATGATCTGTAAGTTATCCTGTGGATAGGTGATAACTTGTCTTAACCAGACAACCTCTTTAAGTGTGACAACCAATATGGCTGCCCTTCCTGTTGTCACTGGAAATAAAAATGTAAAAAACGACCGTCACTGCAAATTCTAATTAACAAATATATTGCAATTTTTATGTTCGGCATTAGAAAAGTTTCAAAAACTTTTCTGTGTTGGGCCAAGCAGTGCAATGTCACTGAATATTCTGCCGGGAATTGGCAGAGAAAATTTTTGTTCAAATGTTAAAATTTCACATCTTCACAGAACGTGTCGACCAGGTGTCAACTGCTACTTTTAATAGAATTTATTTCACACCTTTTGAATTGCAGTACTGCAGTAAAGTGTCATCCTGCAGGAGGGCCGCCTCTAGCTACAACTTCATAGCAGCAATGACACCACAAAGAGAAGAAGTAAAGTGTCTCAGGATTATACCACAAATGTATCTAGTAATAGTGCATTTCACTAAATTTTCTATACCGATCCTGCATTATACTCCAGAGCTGCACTCACTATTCTGCTGATGCAGTGACTGTGTACATAGAGTATAATTCAGGATGTAACTCAGGATCAGTACAGGATCAGTAATGTAATGTATGTACACAGTGACTGCACCAGCAGAATAGTGAGTGCAGCTCTGGAGTATAATACAGGATGTAACTCAGGATCAGTGCAGGATCAGTAATGTAATGTATGTACACAGTGACTGCACCAGCAGAATAGTGAGTGCAGCTCTGGAGTATAATACAGGATGTAACTCAGGATCAGTACAGGATCAGTAATGTAATGTATGAACACAGTGACTCCACCAGCAGAATAGTGAGTGCAGCTCTGGAGTATAATACAGGATGTAACTCAGGATCAGTAATGTAATGTATGTACACAGTGACTGCACCAGCAGAATAGTGAGTGCAGCTCTGGGGTATAATACAGGATGTAACTCAGGATCTGTACAGGATCAGTAATGTAATGTATGTACACAGTGACTGCACCAGCAGAATAGTGAGTGCAGCTCTGGAGTATAATACAGGATGTAACTCAGGATCAGTAATGTAATGTATGTACACAGTGACTGCACCAGCAGAATAGTGAGTGCAGCTCTGGAGTATAATACAGGATGTAATTCAGGATCAGTACAGGATCAGTAATGTAATGTATGTACACAGTGACTGCACCAGCAGAATAGTGAGTGCAGCTCTGGGGTATAATATAGGAGGTAATTCAGGATCAGAAATGTATGTACGCAGTGATTGCACCAGCAGAATAGTGAGTGCAGCTCTGGAGTATAATACAGGATGTAGCTCAGTGGAGGATAAGTAACATATTTACAAAGTGATTAAACTTTATATGTAGATTAATTCTATGTATAAAAGGTTAAATAATATTTACAGGTGAATTTCACCTTTAAATGACAGAATTAATGTTAATTTTGTACAATTTTGTAAATAATGTACATATATTGTAGGTTTAAAGCGACCTTAATTTCTTGTAATCAATGATATTAGTTCAGGTAACAGATCGCTTCCATTCCTCACATCACTTATGGCTTAATTGAGCAGATTTCTTAATGGAAGGCCCCGCTTCCTCACTACTACGCTTATGTCCATCACCCCGATAGCGGGTCACGTGATCCCGGCCTAACCCCTCCCCCCCAAATCAATTCTTGTTACATGTTACTGTATATATTTGTATATTATTCATCTGACACCATAAAAAGCAATGACTGGGAAATGTGATATATAACACGGCTGCACTTTTTCTATAGTGACGCTAATCCTGCCGCTGTTTTTTCATGCATTAAAGGAACTTTGCTAGATTCTGCCGCCGCCTGTGTCTTCCTGACTCCTGTCGCCTGCTCTGTGCATGTGTGAAGCTGACGCCTTTCCTGCATGTGGTTAATAAATGTGCTTGCTTGCTTGCTGCATGGTAAATATTCTTCATGCCGTCTTTGCACTAACAAAATTGTCAAGACCCCCTACAAATACTAAACATTTATTACCCGCACTATGAGCGACATGTCACATAGGTGTAGAAGTCACACCAGTATCTAATGGGACTGAAATGCACCTCTGTCACATTAGAAGACCCCTAAAAACATGAGAGGTATCACCTTTTTACAGATTTTTTTGGAGGCCCAAGTTCCTTAAGTTTCACCTCTGGCTCTAGAGGAAAAAGTAGAGGAAGGTTTTTTTTTGTATACAGCTATGTTATTGGATATGGGACTTACCCAAGAACTCGATTCTGGGACACCCAATACCGGGTTTGTCCTCTCTACCAACTATTGTTAGGGCATCAACCATTTCTAGACCCAACCCAAAGCAAGTGCTTTGGCTTTTGTTTTTTTTCTCTACCCAATGAGAAAAGGGAAAGAGCACTCAGAGATTTATTCTTGTGATCATAGATGTGCCCATTCTGACCCCCTACATGGAAAAAACTTGGGAGTCTGAACTGAAACGTAAATTGATGTGCATGCAAAATGTAAATGCATATTCACATAAGGCCACTAGCCAGAGAAAAACCAAAGACAAGCAAAATACCCAAATAACTGGAAGTAAATGGATAAATCGCATAAAAATAATGATAAATAATAAAGGGTATTTAGTTAACATAATTTTGATCAAAATAATGTAAAAGCCATCCCGCCACGTCACGGCAACCCTTATGGGACAGTCCTAACTCTAATATTAAAACCTTACCATTTGTCAAGTGACATACATATGGATAAGGGCAGAGAGACTGAACCCCTAGTAGAAGCATAGACCTGAGAGGCAGAATAATAATAATAATAATAATAATAATGAATGAACCTTTCAGCTCAGACAAAGGGCAGCCACACCCTTATATGCACTAAAGCACACTAAACTACAAAGAAAAAACCTGGGAGTCTGAACTGAAACGTAAATTGATGTGGATGCAAAATGTAAATGCATGTTCACATAAGGCCACTAGACAGAGAAAAACCAAAGACAAGCAAAATACCCAAATATCTGGAAGTAAATGGATAAATCGCACAGTGCATTTTCTTTGTAGTTTAGTGTGCTTTAGTGCATATAAGGGTGTGGCCGCCCTTTTATGCACTGTGCGATTTATCCATTTACTTCCAGTTATTTGGGTATTTTGCTTGTCTTTGGTTCTTCCCCTACATGGTCTAGCCTAATAATCAGATTACACAGAAATGGATGACGAGTTTTACCGATAGGGAGGTATCAGCTTACAAATATGGACCATTACAGACTTGTGCACTGAAATTAGACTGTCCTTTTCTATATTCATGGGAGGAAATGAAGCCAATTTGGTTCAAAAGTGTTGAAAATATTAATTAACTCTGCCAGGGTTGAGGCCTCGAAACAATTAGCCATCATACTATAGGTGTCTTCTCTCAGTTACCTGGATAGGTTGGGGTGAAAGATTTTGGATCACCAGAGGTTATGCCATTAGGCATCTTGAAGACACCCAAAGACTTTCAAAAGCTTGACCTCATACCTAACGAATCACTTTTCCTACAAATCTTCCACAGTTATTGGTGGGTTGGATCTCATAGCTAAGGTATGAATGTAAGAGTGCCAATAGTCCTTAAGTGGAGAGAACATTTTAATTAAGAGCAGAGACCTCAAAACAATTATCCTTCATGCAATAGATGTCTTCTCTCAACTAATTGGCTAGGTTGAGGTGGAAGCATTTGAAACACCATAGGTTAGTCAAACAAGGCATCGTGAAGAAACCTAAGGACTTTCGAAAGCTTGGACCTCATACCTAAGGTATCGTATTACCTACACACTTTCCACATATATTTTTAGCTTAAACCACATACCCAAGGTATTGTTACCTACACACCTTTCACTTTCATTGGTGACTTGGACCTCATACCTGAAGTTCTGCTTTGGCTACACATCTTGTACTTTCATTGGTGACTTGGACCTCATACATAAGATACCACTTTAACTACACTTCCACATATATTTTTGCCTTGGACCTCATACCTAAGGTCGTCTTCCACTTTCATTGGTGGTTTGTACCTAATACCGAAGTCATCATTTAAACTCCACACCTTCTCATTGAATTGGTGATTGGACCTCCTACCTGAGGTATCACTTTACCTACACACCTACTATCATTGGTGGTTAACATGTCTCAACGCTCTTCTCTAACTGTTATTTGAGCATTACTAATGATAGATGTCCTAACATTATCTCCATCCACCTTTGACACAACCACGCTTGAGAGCCACTCATTGGGTATACTGGGGAGGGGGATTGGTGTTGATTTTTTCTTTGGAGCTAGATCATAATCATGATCATTTTCAGGTGACGCTGGCAAACAACGGCAAAACGGCAGACTTCAATGCTGTAGTCGAAGAACCTCTGGAAGCGTAAGGGTGAAAGAACCCCACCGCCACGGCCTGTCTTCATGAAGAGTATGATAAAGTATGATCTGATGAATCTCATTACATCCATAGCTACCCAGCACAACCCTTAAAGTCATAGCACAGAAAACCTTTTTTGGGCGTCCGAATATGCAAAATGGGCAAAACCAGACCAATGACTTGACTTGGTCTTGGGGTGTCGAGAACGTTTGAATGGGCTCACACCTCATTGTAAGGACTCAGGAATGAAACGTACAGAATTTGGGAGGGTTCTGTCTTCAGGACAGTGTTCACTACATTCCATTCAATGGCTGGTCTCCTATCCGTTCCATGTCAGGATCTACCTTCAATATAAATACATGGTATTACGTAGCGGTGGCCAACTGGTTTACTCAACGAGCACCACCGGAGTCTTGTATTTTACTCCTATCTGGTCCTATAGATGTCATAAATCTTATATTTCTCAGTCTTCCTGCTGTAGTCCTGACACAATGTCCTTATCAGCATTGAAGAAATATCCCAGTCTTCACACTTTTAGTAATCATTGACCATCTAGCCAAGATTCTATATAATATATTTTATATTAATATATTTCTAGATTTTCAGGAAAATAATTCATGACGTAGCAACTTGATAAAGTTTCCTTAAAATGTGAAATTTTATTTGAATTTCAGAAACCTGTGACTTGTATTATTTCAGTGTATCTTGTATTTTATGGTGTTTGTTTGCTTTTTTGTATTTTATTTTTGTGAATAATTTTGTTAATTTTGTTTTTATTATACTTCTATAATTAACCAAAATGTTTTCTTAACCTTTTTTTTTATTTTGATTGATGAACAGATTCCCTTTGTCTAAATACCTTTTAGAACATGTCAACTTGATGGTTATTACAGCACATAATGATCTAATATTTTAAGAATTTTACAGTTTCTTTTTAGAAAAAGAAAAGAAAATTCCTGAATTAAAAGGGATCAAAACAATTAAATTGAATATATGGTAGATTTATATTTTATTTTATTTTACTTTTAACTAAAACAATTAAATTGAATATATGGTAGATTTATCTTTATTTTATTTTTACTTTTAACCAAAACAGTTAAATTGAATATATGGTAGATTTATATTTTATTTTATTTTACTTTTAACTGAAACAATTAAATTGAATATATGGTAGATTTATCTTTATTTTATTTTTACTTTTAACCAAAACAATTAAATTTAATATATGGTAGATTTATCATTATTTTATTTTTACTTTTAACCAAATCATTTAAATTGAATATATGGTAGATTTATCATTATTTTATTTTTACTTTTAACCAAAACAATTAAATTGAATATATGGTAGATTTATCATTATTTTATTTTTACTTTTAACCAAAACAATTAAATTGAACATATGGTAGATTTATCTTTATTGTATTTTTAACCATTTTTATTGCACCTTTTCAGACAGAGTAATGCAATAAGGGATGAGAAAAATGACAAATATTATTATTAATTATTTAAGTTTTTATTGTAATTTACAGGCATTTCCTGTACACTTTAGAAAATGAGATCTGAATTGATTGGTCGCTTCTGACCAATAATGTTTTTTTTTCCTTAAGAATTGTCAAAGTTAAGGAAGCCCAGTCTTGAAAGTTCCTCCCTATCTCCCCCCACCCCAAAAAAAAGCTTAATTAATTATTTTTCTTATCCCTCTTTATTGGATTTTTTTGTATGCAAAAAATGACCTTATTTCACACCAGTTACAATACAATTAGTATACGAGTGATAAGCACATATATATATTTTTACAGAGTGTTCGAATGCAGAATTTGTGCGGGGTGCCTCCGGTATTTGCACCTACTTAGCGCACACATGTCCTAGGGCAGCATGCATTAGGCCAGCATTACGCCGGAGACCGTTGACATGGCACCTTGCATCTTCACCTGCCTAGCAGCGGTGGCGTACGCAGCGGTAATGCTGTATATAGCAATGGCAGGTGCTGTGTGCAAAATTAACCATCCACGAGCGCGCCCTCCTGTACTAAATTATAGCCTTGAAATGTCATCACTCAAATCCTAATTAGGGTTTAGGTGAATACATTATAGTTAATATATCAAAAAATAAGATATCATATATAGTTTTTTTTTTTTTTTCAATTCATATCCATAGATGCTTTCAGAATTCTTCCGGAGTCCAATGGGGGTGTAATTTTTTGCATCACGCCCATCTCCAAAATCGGTCAACGTGGACCATCGAAAAGCACAAATCAAGAAAGCACAATTACACTAGAGCGCACAATGATCATATTACACGTGATCTGATCCATCTAGTTCTTGCATTTAAAAAGCTTCTGAATCCAGCGGATCCTGGTGGATCAGCCTCTCGAGCAACCAAACCGGGAAAGGCGGGATAATTACATCCCCCTCATCTCCTTTATTGCTCTGTATAAATATTACAATCATTCCGATGAAGTGTTCTGTATGCTCCGCCCCAATAGAGGACAGCTTCAGTGTAAAGCACAGTGGAAAGGCCACCAAATAAGATTGATTTCAGTATTAAAATGCTGATTTTATGTTGATTTATTTAAAGATTAGAATCAATAATCGCTATCAGCTTGCATTGTCCACATATATGAGGGCCAGCCCATCATCAGGCATACCCCCCCCCCCCCAGTCCACAACAGATCGATCATTTCACAAGGAAATATATAATTAAAATGAGATTTTCATCCTAAAACATTATGAAACAGGATGATGGTTAATATACTGCCAGTAATGTCATAAGGTTTACAATTCTCTTACTTTGCCTTTTAAAATTATGGACCAAAATATAAGGGTAACGGGACCAGGGATTTTCACTCCCATAGAAATCACCCTCAAGATAATGTATTCCTGAAAATTACATTCCATGTGGGATTAACAGGATTTAGATTTTTACAAATATTTTTTTTTTTAGTATTATTTTTTTTAGATTTTTGGCCCAGTCCTACCTCCGTCATATTAAAAAGATCATTGATAAAAATGTTGGATTACTGGATTTCCAGCGAGTAAAAACATTTTACATGAGGACGAACTGAGCGTTGTGTATCCCAACTCAACCGGAGTCCATATTTCTATTTTTTTTAGGTTCTCCTCTAAGACTTTTTTTTACATGAGGTTCAGTAAACTAACTTATGTGTTGCATGGTTGGGAATGACTGGACCACATACATATTAGACACCACTACCTCAAACCTATGGAAAGTTTTCCAGTTCTAGTAAAATGCCCCAAAACCTTACACTGTAGAATTGGTATGGAAATATTTGACCTTTTTCGACATTGTCAAATTTTCCCGTTAGATGTAGCTAGACCCCCCAGGAAATAATGATAAAATACTAAAAATAGATGAAAAGATGAAAGTTGGGCTTTGGACAGGTTCTCAGCTCTGGCTGAGGGTCTCGAATGAAGGAAATAACTCAATATGGATGGTTTTGTCCAAAAAGGACACCATCAGTGGACAGTCGATGAGGGTGACAACAAGTCCCTAAGGGCACAAGTTGTGGACCGGCAGAATAGTCTCTGAACTGTCCCCAAAGAATAAGGAAAGTTGGTGACTAAATGTATTGTAGGATGTAGGCTTTTTTGGTATGGAAATATTTGACCTTTTTCGACATTGTCAAATTTACCCATTACGTGTAGTGAGACCCCTGTTTGGATCAATCACTTTAGGATTTTTAATAAAAAAAAACACAGGAAATGATGATAAAATACTAAAAATAGATGAAAAGATGAAAGTTGGGCTTTGGACAGGTTCTCTGCTCTGGCTGAGGGTCTCGAATGAAGGCAATAACTCAGTATGGATGGCTTTGTCCAAAAAGGACACAATCAGTGGACAGTCGACGCTAGAGGCAACAAGTCCCTAAGCTCACAAGTTGTGGACCGGCAGAATAATCCCTGAACTGTCCCCAGAGAATAAGGAAAGCTGGAGACTAAATATATTGTAGGATGTAGGCTTTGGTACAAATACTCTCTTTGGCCACCAAGTCCTTCTCCATGGCCCTTGATCAAGAATTGGACTCCAATAATAGGTCCCATAATTTGTCTTACAATCGGATCCTCGATGGCTTCTCCAGGGACTTTTTTTTACTTTTGCCCAAGAAGTTTCATAACTTTTTAATTCCTATTTGCTGTGGTTGAAAAATCCCCCCCCCCCAGCAGTTTCATAGATTGATGTAAAATAGTTGTTCTCATCGGTTGCTTCCATTGAGCATCACTAGTCGTAGACACATTTGGTAGCCTCATCCGCCTGTTTTCGTGCAGAAGAGTAGATCATGTGCCTCTCGCACTTTTAAGTAGATAACCGTAAATATGGTCGTGAAAAAATAAAACTTCCGCAAAGTGTTAGCGTGTTCTCACAATGCAGTCGAAACGTTTCGGTTTGTGTATTCCTCGATGCATCTCCTCTCTTCCAAAAAAAAAAACTGAATGTTTTTTTCTGCCCCTTGTAAACAACATATAATACAATATTACGTGTATATAGTCTATACATATATACAGCCAGTGTGTTGTAAATATTTCTGAATGTGTCTCACGGTTCTGTAAGCAGCAACGCTTGTGACGTTCCATTACGAGTGACTACTCCAGTTTGTGATGTACTAACGGCCGTAAAAATGGAAACATTTACATTTTTTATTATTTTGTGCTTTTGTCTTTTTTTTTTTCTTTTTTTTTTACTTTTCTTTCCTGATCAGTGGCTTAGTGATTCTTTTAGATGTGTGATGTAGCAAAAAAAGAGGTTAGGAGCTAAAGTAGAACTTAGGTAACTTTGGCATGTTACAGCATTCGAAACAGATGCAGTTGATAGAAAATTTAGCACAATCGTTGGTAGTTTACAAAGTTGATATGGTAATTGTCGTTTTTTTCCTACAAGGAGAGTGTCCCGTTTCACTGGCCAGAAATGGGTGAAATGTATCTTTAAGTTCAGGCTGGAAGACTATGTTTTTTGTCCAAAATGGACTCTCATAGGTTGACATTAGGTTTGATAACTTTACGACATTAGCTCGGGAAATTTAGGCTCTACTTTTTGTCTTAAAGTGTACCTATCGATGGCAATTTTATAGTAACAACCCATAATTCCCTTTTCTCTGCTTGCAGGTTTTCTGTAAATGTTTCGAAACCTCCTACCACCAAAAAAAATCTATCTAGTGTAAAACAGTAAAGGGTAGATATGGAGGTGAGGGAGGAGGGGGATGCAGCTGCAGCTTTTTACTTTCTTTTTGTGATCCTGCACACTATGGAAGGGGAGCAGAAAACTGGAGATATTGCGCAATCAAGAGTCTTCTTGAGCTGGTGCTCTTACCACCCAACATTCTTATTAGTAGGACACGTTGAGTCCCTGATTTACAAAACTTCCCAGAAATATCAAATCTGGGGTACATTTGCATAAGCGCGTCTCCTCTGATGTTCATTAGGAGATACCCTCACACTAATAGTTTAGGGGTAAGAGTGATCATTATGTACGAGCTTCTTGATTAGTTCCGACTGATGAAAATTTGTTCAGATCGTTCCAGTAGGGCTCGAATCCTGGTTACTCCTCGTGATCTCAATATCTTGACAGTCTTCTCTTCCAAGTATTTTTCATCATGTTATTGACACTAAGGGTCCAATAATTTGTGTCACCGATCAGCCTACGATTGGATCGTCTATGCTGTATGAGGACGGAACCATAGTTTTAACAATCGTTGCTTCCCCATAAAGTTGGTGGACCAGTAATCAGGCACCTCTTGACTTCTGTATAATCTATTGGCCCAATCTATGGGCAGAAATCGTCCCATGTAGATGGGCCATTAAAGCAACTGTTGACCCTGGGATTAAAAAGTGATTATACATTTTTTAGATATTGTCATCCTACCTGATGTTGTCATTTTTCCCTCCCAAGGTGACTATACATGTAAAAATTCTATAGTCCCTTTTTTAATGTCAGGAGGGAGAGTCACTTTAAAGGCGTTGAAGACTTTATATACATGTGCTAGGTTCAATGGCCCATCTATCAGTCCTTACACTTGGAGGTTGGTAAAAATCTAGCTGCACATGCGCAGATGCTCTGTTGCATGTTCGTGTTCAACAAAAAGACTGCAGAATTTATAATCAACACATGTTAGGAAATGTTATATTTTCTTGCCACCAAACTTTAGAACCGAGTCCACATAAGGTAGCCAACCCCATTAAGGGAGAACTCCAGTCAAAATGAGACAAATGATGGTTATTTCCCATGTCACAGATGGAATAACGGGCAGGATATCTGTGCCGGACTCAGCCTTTTTTTGGAAAGTGGATGGAAATGATTAACATAAAACTACAATATAAAAAGTTAAAAACTAACTTTCTAGAATGTCATCACTGCTCTTCTACAGGCCATCATCATTTCATAGTGATTGGAGATTTCCTTTAAAAGTAATATACGGTAAGTAGTAAATTCCAACTTGCGACCAAGAAACTTCACTCATGTCGAAGTTACACCGAAAGTGGTAGTGGGTTTGTATAGGATCAGAAAACATGGCTGTTTTTTCCTGAAAGGGCGCCGTTATTGTCCACATCTGGTACTGCAGTTCTGCCCAATCCAAGCGAATGGGACTAACCTGTCTTACTTGTCACATCGTAAATACTTTCTACCTAAAACTGCGCCACTTTTTTTTTCACAGGATGTTTCTGGTATTGCAGCTCACTTCCAATAAAGTGAATAGGACTGAGCTGCAATACCAGACACAGCCTATAAAGATGAGTGGCGCTGTTTGCAAAAAAAATGTAACCCATTTATTGTAATTGTAATCATTTCACGTCGAAAATATTAATATATATGGTCAATTCCCTGCAAATTAAAGGGATTTATAATTAAGATGTACTTGTGCAAATTGATTGACATTGTCAGTCCTGTGGGGTTTTTTTTGTTTGTTTTTATATCAAAATTTTAGCAAAAAATTGCGTAAATTGTTAATTGGATGGCTAATAAGTGGGAAAGTCCAGGCCTCCCCATGTTTCTCATGTTGACATGTAGGACCTCTCCTTCGTGACGTATGATGTTAATTTGTAAAACTTCTGCCTTTGAGATTTCTAGAAAGTTGCTCTGATGCTCTCAAACCGTGTCACATCTTTTTTTTTTCTGTAACTTATGTATAAAACTGGAAATTCTTTATACATGACGATATGAATATAATATAATTCGCTAAGTGTCGTACCTCTGATGTACATATTAATAAATGTTGGTATATAAAGCCTCATGGCCTTGGGTGTCTTTCATTTTGACAGAAGGGGAATGCTGGGAGGGAGAATTTGTGGTCCCCGATTCATCATTTTTATTTTTTTTTTAAATCACTTTCCTTTTTTGTCTTGTGGTATGTCATTTTTTTTATGCAAAATTCTTTAAAATGGTGCTTGTGATTCATGAATTTGGTGCAAAGTCAAAAATTGCCCTTTTTTTTGTCCTAAACTGTTTTTACTGAAGAAAAATTGCACGTTTCGCAAATTGGCACAATTGGGTGAAAACCCCCAAAAAAGCTGCAAAACGCACAAAACAACAGGCAACAAACAGGCGCAAAGGGAATGATGAATTGGGGCCATGATATGTAATGGAAACATTATTCTTCATGAGCCCATTGGGACTTTCAACACTTGGGAACCCAGTAAGCCTCCATCACCCACCATTCCTGCCCATATCAGTTCTTCCAGTCTAATGCAAAGAAGCCATCAGCTCCTCACCCTGCGTATAGGTAGTATACAAACTGCTTACCTTGGGGATGCCCACACCTCTTAAAAACTAAGGTCCACCAATGGCCTTTCAGAAATTGCATTTATCCTAGGAGACATGTAGAGTTGGGCATGCATGAATGCGACTCTCTCCATTGATGTCTACCGACTCTATAACCTGTCCTACATGTGACCGTACAAAGGTATCAAGTGGGGTTTGGGTACTAGTGGTTGGATTAATGATTCCACCATTTTTTAGATGCCTCCACTTGGGGCCTCACTAACATCATTAAACTTACAAGTTTAGCAACCTCCACTGCCTCCCACAAGTTAAGCACTCATCTTAGACTATTACATGGCAGTCTATCGGTCAACCACTTTTATGACAACCCAATGCACACAGCTACGGAAAATGCCATCCGGCTGTTCCACTCCGTTCTTCTGTAGAAGAAGTAAACATAACTTCAGTAGATGTCTCTGGAGCTGGGACACTGCCATGCTCTAGGTGCCATGTACTCAGGTTCAGCTAAGCCCTACATAGTCATAGCATCCTGAAACCATGCCACTATTATACCATTGGAATCCATGGAAAGTCATAGAAGAGTAAATCCGATGGTCTGCCAGGAGTTCTTGTGTTTTTTTTCCACTGTACTCAGTATTGTGTGCTCTTCCAAAACCTCATCCTCATTGTCCAGCTGGCACTTTGCCTGGGAAGTTGAGGTCTATAAATGTGTTTGCAATGAAAGGATAAACCAATGTTGATGGCAAGCTATGATCTACAGCAGAAGTCTCCAACCTGTGAGTCTCCAGCTATTGCACAACTACAACACCAAAAATGCATGCTGGAAGTTGTAGTCATGCAACAAATGGAGAGTCGTAAGTTGAAGACCCCAGTCCTTCAAGGATGTAGACCTTAATTTTTATGTCGTAGAGAACCTTCAGACCAGGGCATAGAGGAAGCGGTGGCCCCAAGACTCTACTGTCTGAGGAGGCCCAAAGGTTTCTTTGCCATATAAGAGAAAACTACTAATATAACTGGCTCATGGTAGGTGGGGCCCTGCTGTGAATTTTGTAAGGAGGCCCAGAGATGCCGACCATTTTCATCTTCATCACTGGTCATAAAGCCAAGGACCAAGTGTCTGATCCGCTCCAGGTATATCAAGATGTAATGTTTTTCTGCTGCATTAAATGTCATACAATGGTGGGATTTGTGATCCAATGCACTACAATAAGCATAAAGAAATAATGAAAGAGGGCCTAGTATTGATTTTTGCAGACTATTAAATAAAGTGTCTTTAGAGAAGTTATCTTCAATCTGTTGTTTTCCAACTAAATTATTCACATCCTCTAACTAACATGCTGCTGCAATGACACTGAAAGTCATAGTTTTGCAACAGTTGTAAACGCGCATGTCGCAATGGGATGTCTCCTCCATAAAAGTAGACTCAAAAACTTCCCTACGAGCAATATAAATATCATAGAAAAATTTCACTCTACTAGTCATGT
The DNA here is from genome assembly GCF_046119375.1 of Phyllobates terribilis. Taxonomy (NCBI): domain Eukaryota; kingdom Metazoa; phylum Chordata; class Amphibia; order Anura; family Dendrobatidae; genus Phyllobates; species Phyllobates terribilis. The sequence goes on along the minus strand of NW_027362773.1, from coordinate 76,361,542 downwards.
GTAGAGATGGGCGTACCTCTGGAAGTTCGGGTTCTGGTATGTAAAAGTTTGTTTCGGGGGGAGCAGAACAGTACCCGAACTTCAACCAGAACCCCAACCCCATTGAAAATAAAGGATGCCCAAATTCTGAAAAGAAAAAAAATCTCTCTCTTTCTATTTCTCTCTCTCTCCTCTCCCACAACATGGACTTACCTCCCGGACTACGAACACTGCGATGGACATTTCAGGTCAGGTTCACCCATCTCTAGTCATGTGCAATTTAATATGATAAATAAGCAACCATTATCATATGATTGGCTAAAAAGATACAGATGTAAAATATATTGGGATTTCCAGAATTAAATAGATCCTCCCAGGAGGTTCATCAACTTCAAACCTCCACCACAAGGAGTTTGATTATAGATAATCGGCTTTCTAAAAGTGTCTTGGCTTGCTGAAGTCATGAAGGTGGAGATACTTGGGAGTAAGGTTAAGACAGGCAATGTCATTTACAGTATAGGAAAGACAAAGTGCGACACAAAGGGATGAGGGGAAGGGAGCCCAGACACTAGGGAAAGGGGGAAATGGAGACCTCCTAAGCTGATCTGCAATCACCCTGCTTCACCTGCCATCCCTATATTGGTTCCTCACCAATCGCCGCACAGGAACCTATCCCTGTATTTCCCTAGCACTTGGCCCTGGATAGGGAAGGGGGGATGAGCGCTAATCGATCCCCACTGACAACTAAAGACAGCAAGGGGAGACAGTCACAGGGGAAAGTAGCTTAGCTTGAGTCGACTTCAGAGAGATGGCACACACGTCCTCTTTGCACCAGAAAGGAAGTAAGAACTGTACTTGCTCCAAGCCTATACAAGGGGTCATGTGAATATCACCGGCACCTCCCCCTAGCAACATCCAGTATTTAAACACCCAGCCTGGGTGTCAATTAGCCAGAGGGAGGTAGCCGGTGGGTCATAGAGTGAGAGAGCTAAGAAGGTGTCTGTAATGCCAAATGAAGAGATCTTCTGCAACCAACTGCAGGGCGACTGTCTGTTACTTCTGACACACCCATGACAGGTATGCTCTGAATGAATTAATTAAATTATATAGGAAAACTGCAAGTTAAAAAGTTTATAAAACCTGTGCTGAAAATGCATTATTGGCATTTAGTATGATGCATCAACTTTATCTGCAGCAAACTGAAATCTAGTGGATTGAGCGTCACCAATGATTGAGTACATCCATTAGGGAATCAATCAAGCCCATTAAATAAAAACATTTTGCCTAGTTTGCATAAGTTCAAGGCTATTAAAAGACCTTTATTAATACATAATATATTTGATAAAACAAAACTTTTATGGCTGGAATCTCCTTTAAAGAATAATTCATCTTAGGAAACTGACCTCTATACATTTGGTGTCGAATTCCTAAAAATTAAAGTCTTGTTATGCTTCACACTCAATGGCAACATTGGCAACATTTGAATCCAAAATCGTGCAAGATTTGTAAGTCGCACTTCAGCACCAGTAGTGCCCCAAAAAACCAACATTTTATTTGAGATCTTATGGATTTTCACCCTGTGCACTGAGGATACTTGGGTGACATCCACTGAGCATCCTCCTGCACTGAGGGAATTAATTTGAAGTCATAACATCTACTAAGAAAACTGATTTCAAATCTCAATTTGCACAAATTCTTCACTCTTCGAGGTTCAGTTCAGACTGTTGTCCGGTATGTACTGCTTGCCCATTTTCATATATATACATTTTACCCAATTAGACCTTCACTTTCCAGCGTAACTCCCTTTCCATTCTTACTTTTTTGCGAGATTGCTCCACCACTTATTTTAAGTTGCAGAAAAATTGCAGATTTTTGGTATTTTTGAATAGAATAGCATGGATTAAAAAAAAAATCACAAATTTGGTTCAAATGTTGGTGAGTACACATATAATTCTCCCTCACATATGAACAAGGGGCTTACCTTTTGGTTGGGAATATGGTGGCCAGGACAAAAACAGGGACAAAATATAGATATAGACGCAATGGAGAGAAAGAAATGCTTATTCATTGGGAAGGAAAGATGGCGCCATTGGCTGCTACTTACTTAACTTACTCCTCTCAGTTTGTTATGAACATTTTTTTAAAAAGTTGGAAAATCTGAATTAAAACTTAAGAGAAAAAAAAAGTAAAGCAAAATTTTTCCATGTTAAATGTATCAAAAAGGCCAATGACAGAAATTCAAAACCCAGTGATCTGAGCAGGTGTTACAGCTGCTTTGAGTTACATGCACGGAGCGTTTTGATGAGTATTTTAGAGCTCCAAATACTCAGCAAATAAGGAGCGGTTCATGACTTGGTTTCCACTTGACAAAAATTATCGTTTTTGACCACCTCAAAAATACTCACATAGCCTCATAGACAGCAGAAGAAACATTTGCTTCTAAGATTGTACATGCACCACAGGGAAAACCTCACTGCATCCTGTTCAGTTACCGGAAGGACAACACAAACAGCGGGCTTCCCCACAATACTGAGAATTGCACATGTGGTATGTTACAAAAGTCCCCCAACCTGACCAACTTTGAACTTCTTCCCTTCTGAACTTTTTATCAGCTAGAAAAAATGACAAATTTCACCTTTTGCCCCATTGACATTTGCCGGCATAGTTGCGATGCAGTAAATTATTAAAACTGTAGCAGAAGTAACATCCCAGTAGAATATAGAAAGTCAGATATGATCTATTTTTTTTTCAAGGGAAACTCCACTTTTAGCAATTTATATCTTCTGGGAGCATCTGTTTTCATTTTTATTTTTCTGTTTCTTGTTTTGTCCATGAATACATAGACATCAAGGTCCAGATGTTTGCACAATGGCTTCTCCTGAGCTCATGCTTTCCAGATCTTGGGGCAACAAAAAAGAAAAATTACCAAAACAGTCAGATTGTACAGAATAGTGATTTGATTCCTGATGTCAGAGCTTTATACAATATGTATAGAAGTGATGGCTAGCAGCCACGTCGGTAGTCTGTGGCCACCGGACCAGAGTCCTGTGAATCTTCTCCTACCTGCTGACATTGCTGGCGCCTCTTCTCATTAGTAACCCCAGGGTGACGTCATTGTCGTGGTGTGACGCAAACATGACGTCATACCGGGCCACTAATCTGAAGAGGGATGCTGGCAAGTAGGTGGAGGTTCGCATGTATATGGCCTCGCGGGGATGGACTACCTACTTGGCTGCTGGACCAGGGTCCTGTGGTTCTTCTTGCTCAACATACCTAGCTAGTGCCATTTAGAGTTGGGAATCCCCAATGTGATGTTTAATGGAAATCTGAAAAGGGGTTATCTCATGCTTATCAACTTTCCAAGGCAAGAAGCAGAGAAGAAGAACTACATAGCGGCAATTTGACACTGTAACTATGGCCCTTTATTGAAGCCATGACTCCTCTTCACCAACGCTAGCTTCTCCAACCTCTCCAACTCCCATTTCCAGGCTCCTTGGATGAAGAAATCTCCCACGATCACTGGTTTCTGGGAGGTGTCACCCAGGTTCGGCAGGGTCTGGGAAATGTGCTTGAGTCTGAAGGTCTACCCTTACTTCAAGAGTTTTGGCAAATTTGGGTTATCTTCATGACCGAGTCCTTAAATACACTGAATCAAAAAATATGTTTTGCCAAAGGATGGTGACATGGTATCAAAGGTGGCAACCACTTTTAGAGCTAGAATTGTGTCTCTTCCTAATGTGTGCAGTACACACCACAAGTCCTCAAGTCTACATTGTCCTACTGAACCAAATGTGAACCACTGTTGACTCATGATAGGGATTATCAAAACCCTTTTAGGCTAAGTTCACACTGAGTTGTTGTTTTTTTGCCTAGTTTTCGGAGCAAAAATTGAGCAGAAACTTACATTTTTTTACAATTTTTGAGTTTTCGTGGAGGATTTGGAGAGTTTCCGCTCAGAGTTTCTGCTCTAAAAACTCCTCAAAAAACTCCCTGTGCACATAGCTGAATGGTTTCACACATAGCATTTTTGAGAAAAATACCACTGTTTTTTATTCAGTTTTTCGATCCACAGCAAGAAGTGGATCCAGCAATAAGAAGAAGTAGAGGAGAGTCATTCCTCCATATTTCTCATTGTTTTTGAATCCACCCTTAGGTTATGTGCACAGTCTTTTTGCTGAGTTTTCAAGGCAGAAACTGAGCAGAAACTCAAAGTTTTTGAAGGGTTTCGAGATTTGAAGGAGGATTTGGAAAGTTTCTGCTCCAAAAACACCTTGAAAAACTTTGTGTGAACATAGCTGTAACGCAGCGCTAGTCATCACGCTGGGGGACACTCGTTTCACCGGGCCAATTAAAGCACACGTGCGAAGTTTTCCAGTAACATGAAATCCAGCAGTTTATTACACTTCATAACTGCTTATATCATAGTCCATCTCAGTGGCTCACCGGCATGTTTACACACATAACATCCAAGAGCCTTTCAAGTGGCAGACAGACCCACTTGGCTCCAGTTACAACCTTCAGCAAAGTAACTATATCAATGTCCATATAACGCACCGCTTTTACCTTTTGCCAAGTCTAGCGGTTTCCATCAGATTTGTTCTGCCACAGCTGTGGCTTTACGGCTTCCCAGATGGGGGTCTCCAGCCCTCGTACCTTCCAAGGCTACTGGCATCTCTTACACACACAGGGATCCAGCCTCTGCCTTTCAGGACTCTTGTCTTCCAAGCCTCTTGCCCTCCAAGGCTACTGGCATCTCTTAGACACAAGGATCCAGCCTCTGCCTTTCAGGACTCTTGCCTTTCAAAGCTACTGGCATCCTCCACACACGGGGATCCAGGCTCTGCCTTTCAAGCTTCACCAGGCTTCACACTCTCACGGTGTCCCACACATGAGGAACAGGCCTCACGCCTTTCACACTGTTTCAAAAGCACCAAGATTTATATATCCTTCAGTGCACACAGGACCTGTGATGATGTCACAGTCATGTGTTCAGTCACCTGAGGGAGAGGTAAATGGTCAGCTAGAGCACACCCCCTGGACTATTACAGTAATGCCGCAAGCCGCTGCATTACATACCACCCCCTCTGTTCAAACTTGTGGGGTTGAACACATAATATACGCAATCACATTATAACCCACAGTTCACACAGAGACCATGTACTTGATAATTGCGCTGCTCAGCCCCTGGAACATTAGTCATCGACATTAGCCCATTCCTTAGGGACCTACCATCTGTCATTGTCACTGACTTCGTCAAGTCACATTTCCGGGTCGTAACCTTGTCAGACCTCCCCCGCTCCCAGCGGTCAGTCGTAACCTTTTCAGACCTCCCCCACTCCCAGTGGTCAATACAGCAGTGTGACTCACACGCCCTGGTATCTAAGGTCCGGTTCAACTCCGTACTGTCCCGTACTCTATTGGGTCGTTTGTATTAGCCACTCAGACCTGAGTTACTGGAGGTCTCACTACCTCTAAACCCACGCCCACTATCCTCAGGACATCTTGGAAAGTCTCTAACTTCTACTGTAGCCGTTCTATTATTTGAAGGGCCCTTTCTCTGTCTGGTCTCACAATTTCTAGACGGCTGCCATCTTCTGCTGCTCAGGCAATTCTGTCTTTCCACTCACAGTTTAGCGAGATTCAACTGTTCTACCTCTCGCAGGTAGGTCACTCGGTACTCCATCAGAATGTATGCAAGACTTTCTTCCGTTCCTACAGCGGAGAATGACACCATGCCGTCTTCATCTGGTATCCAGTCCTGTCGATCACATGGACTGCTTACTTTCATCACACCAGACTTCTTTACCATCATCTGCATGGCTCGGCCATTTCTCCCAATGAGCTTTCTTACCAGAGCATGAGGCACCCGAATGAACTCTTCACGCAGACTTTGAGCTTTTCTCATAAGCTCCAGTTGTCTAATGGCTTATTCTGTCTTCAAACGGAGGAACCGCTTCGTGCGAATACATCACCAGTGCATGTCACTTAGGATAGCCACCCTCTTCACTGTGACTTCGGTTGTGGACAGGACCACCAGTTGTTTAGCTTCTGAGGTAGAGTACACCTTACAGGCTCCCACGGCCTTCTTAAACTCTTCATGCACGGACTCACTGGTGCATTCTTCTCTCAAATTCTCGGGTACATCTATGAGGCACTTGTACTGAGACGTTTCTGTCTCACCTGTGGTTTCCAGACGATCAACCGGCTCAGGTTTCAGGGACAACTGACTTTCAGCTTCTTCACCCTGTATGCTTCCCCTGAGCTGACTCACAGCTACAAATTTGAGAATTTTCGTCTTGACCACTTCCATTTCATACTTATCTTCTGTTAACACTCTCTTAGCTCTCCTCAGGTCCACCTTCTCATTGTATAAAGGAGTAAGTGCAACTTGTTTGCCCTTTTCCTTCTCTAAGGAGGCCTCGTTCACTGAGTGATACTTTGCTAGGCGACCTTTGAGCTCGAAAACTTCTTCCTCTAGCTCAGCTACTCGCCTCTCAGCAGCCCATCTCTGAAGCTCTTCCTGCTTCAACTGCTCCTTTAACAGTAGAGTTCTCTCAGAGCTCTTTGTCTCCAATGCACCCACTCGGCTCTCGACAGCCAGTCTCTCAAGCTTCTCTTGCTTCAAATGGGCTTGTAGCGACTCCTTGAGCTCCTTGATCTCGGCTCTTATATCCTCCGAATCACCCGAGCTCGTATTATTCGAGGAGGTATCTGTTTCATACCTCCCATCTCCAGTGGCCAACTCCTGGCCCTGGTCTGTGGCTTCTCCGATAGACTCCTCCATCTTTTTCCGCTCAGCTTCCATCTTCCTGATTCTTTCCTTAAGGCAAGTCTCTGCCCTCTGGAAATTATCACAGAACGTCTGCAGCTCCTTCCCATGAGCTTCCAGACCTAACGTCTTTCTGCGGAGATCATCATTTTCATCACGGGTGTCCTGCAGAGTGGTCTCAACCACTTGGCGCATGTGGTCTGCATCCGCCTTATCATCCTCTAGTTTTTCCTTAACCTTGAGGAGATCCTCATAGTCTCTCTTAATTTGTTGCAGTTCCCCACTGAGTTCACCATACTCCTTCTTGGATTCACACAGCTCTTTCTTCACCTGCCTCAGCTCTAACTGTACCAGGGTGAAACGATCTTTCACCTCGCACAACTCAGCTTCACACTCCGCTTTGTCAATCTCCAATTGAAAAACCTCCTCCTTGGTTTTGCGGCGGTCCTCCTTAATTTCCTGGAACATTTCCTTCCATTGGTTAATTTCCTCGTTGCTTCCCTCCAGGTCTCGCTGTAAGTTCCTCACAACCTGGTATATTTTCTGCCTTTTAGACTCCAGGCTCCGCTGGTCTGAGGACACGTTCTCCAGGTTTTCCCATAGTTGCTGCACGTCACTCTGACACTGATGCCTGATAGGCTCCAGCTCTTGGTCATGACTGGCCGCCTCCTCTTTCAGGGCTGTCGGATCCTGCTCCTTCCGGCTCAGTACTGCACCGGAGGTTGCTACTGGCAACGTCATCTCCTCTTCTGCCTCTAAAGGAGGATCCACACTTGGAACAAAGGCACACAGCATTACATTTTCTTTATTTTCACTTTCAGCAAAGACTACAGGAGCAACCTTTTTGTGGCCCTTGCGCCGTCGACGACGAGAGGGGAACTTTCTCACCTAGTCTAGCTCCTCCTGACTGAACTCTCTTTCTACTTTCATAGCGTCACCATCAGTTGTGGGGTCTGTGTCACTCCACATGGTGTCGTGGACCAACAAGTCACCTCCCACTTTGACGTCAACCCCTTCTACTGGAGCTACCCCGTTATCAACGGTCAAATTGTCATTTTTAGGCGGTACCAACCCACAACCAGTAACCAATTTTGGTTTTCTATACTCCACGCTCTTTTGAAAATCCGCCCCCTTTTGAGACTCCACCCCCTTTTGGACACCCATACATGTAGGGGGATTTTTACAAAAAAAATCAGCAATAGCCTTAGGACCCATTTCACAACATCTCTTACCACCTCCCAGGGCACTCTGGGACAATACTGGCGCCCCCGGAGAGTTCACAGAATGGTCCACTGCCGCCATTCTATACAGTGACAACAGCTCCTGCCGTTCCTGCACCATGTCCTGTAGACATTTCTCAAATACCTGCTGCAGTTTTAACCGGCACTTTAATTGCTCAATAGCTTCAGTTTCATTTGCTGCTCCATTCACAGCCATCGAGGTACACTATTCACACTAGACACTTCACACTGCTCTCCCCAGAAAATTTTCTTGGCCCCGCCGAGCCACAGAAAACCAGGTTTGAGTGCGAGGACAATTTTCGTATCCCCGCCAAGTTACAGCCAGATGCTTTAATTTTCGTGACCCCGCCAAGCCACAGCAAACCAGGTTTGAGTGCGAGGACAATTTTCGTAACCCCGCCGAGTTACAGCAAGATGCTTTAATCTTCGTGACCCCGCCGAACCACAGCAAGATGCTTGTATCCACACTCGTCATCCTGTGCCGTTACCCCTAGCAACGAGGCTGCAGTTGCCCCTAGCAACCGGGCTGCAGTTGCCCGCATTCTCCAACCACATGCAAGGCAGCGCTAGTCATCACGCTGGGGGACACTCGCTTCACCGGGTCAATTAAAGCACACATGCGACGTTTTCCAGTAACATGAAATCCAGCAGTTTATTACACTTCATAACTGCTTATAACATAGTCCATCTCAGTGGCTCACCGGCATGTTTACACACATAACATCCAAGAGCCTTTCAAGTGGCAGACAGGCCCACTTTGCTCCAGTTACAGCCTTCAGCAAAGTAACTATATCAATGTCCATATAACGCACCGCTTTTACCTTTTGCCGGGTCTAGCGGTTTCCATCAGATTTGTTCTGCCACAGGTGTGGCTTTAGGGCTTCCCAGATGGGGGTCTCCAGCCCTCGTACCTTCCAAGGCTACTGGCATCTCTTACACACACAGGGATCCAGCCTCTGACTTTCAGGACTCTTGTCTTCCAAGCCTCTTGCCCTTCAAGGCTACTGGTGACTCGCCCCCTGGGCCGTGGGGCACGCGGATCCGGGCAATAGGGAAACAATGGGGGTAGTAGTGGCAACCCGGTTCCGTGGCTCAGGGTGGTCAGACCAATGGTAGTCTGCTATGCACTATTGATAATGTCCGACTACGCCACCCGTGGATTTGCGGTCATTAGGAACCGCCGCTGCAGGGTAGACCGCTGGGGCTGATGGTGGGTGCAGCTGAGGTGGTGTGACTCCCCACGGGAAGAGTGCAGCCCCAGGGCAGTGTAGTGGATGTTGGGAGTGATGGGAGTGAGAGTCCCAGTGCTGATAGTGCTGGAGTAGCGAAAGAGCACACAGACAACAAGTTACAGTCCAGGGTCTTTACTCACAGTTCATTTGTTCCGGGTCACTTCTGTCAGCAGTGACCGCCCGAGCCGTGCTGCGTCCACCAGGTGTGGGGCTCGGTCAACTCCCAGGCAGTTCAGGAGCATGGCACAGGACCCCCTTTAATCCTTTCTCTGGCCTGCCTCACCAGTGACCCACTTTTGTCCAGCTGCCGCGGACTTGTGCGGTTAAACGTGGGCCCCGTCCTCCGCTGTCCTATATGGTGCCTTCCTAGCAGGTTTGATGAGGTGTCGCACCAATAGATGACCACGACGACCGGTCTTTGGCTGAGGGTAGTTTCTCCTCCACCAACTTGGGATCCGGTACCCTTAATCTGCCTGACCCTTCACCCTGGATTCTCGTGGGTTCTTAGGGTCCCTTCCACCTTCTTGTTCCTGAGCCCTTCTGTTTCTCTGTCTCTTCTTCTCCCTTTCCGTTCCTTCCTGTTCCTTTCTGTTCCGTTCTCTTGGAGCTGAGATGAGCCAAAATCTCAGCTCCCCTTCACCTCCTCCTCGGCCTCTCACTAGGCCCTCCTGGAGTAGAGCTCCTACAGAGCCTCTACTCCGTCTTCTCCTCTCTGGACAGAACTGAACTTCTCTTCTCTTAGAGCTAAGATGGTGCCCACCTTTTATACCTCCCTCTGACCATGAGCCCAGGTGACCAGCAACCAATGGGCTCCTACCTACGCTCAGGAACCAACCCCTATCTGCCCCTACAGCACTGGGTGTTCCACCCCCCTCCCCACTCCAGGCAGGGACATAGTCGGTCGTGCCTGCACTTCTGTCTAGTGGGAGCACCGTTGAGCTGTCCCTTGGAAATGGGGTGTGTGTGCTGTATGCAGCTAACTGAGCCCTGGTCCATACTCCATCCTTACCTGGGAGTGGAATATCACACCTCTGGTCTGAGGTGCAATACCCCTGTAGCGGCCGAACCCTTGGGGCGCTACACTGGCATCTCTTACACACAAGGATCCAGCCTCTGCCTTTCAGGACTCTTGCCTTCCAAAGCTACTGGCATCCCCCACACACAGGGATCCAGCCTCTGCCTTTCAGGCTTCACCAGGCTTCACACTCTCACGGTGTCCCACACACGGGGAACAGGCCTCACGCCTTTCACACCGCTTCAAAAGCACCAAGATTTATATATCCTTCAGTGCACAGGAGCTGCGATGATGAGGGAGAGGGAGAGGTAAATGGTCAGCTAGAGCATACCCCCTAGACCATTAAAGTGATCCTCTGGGCAGCAGCCAAAAATATAACTATTTGCCGGAGTGGCAGTGCCCATACTCACAAGATATCCACCCACCTAGGGAACCTGTTTGGGTAATGACTTACTGTAAAATTTGGTTGCACGTAATCCCTTCTTCTACATATTTCCAGGTGGGACTGAAAACCAAAACCTGAGACCTAAACTTGCAGACGGGTCCAAGAGCCGCCTGTCACAAGACAAATCTGATCGGCAGAGATTGTGTAAAGACCAAACGAAAAGAGGATTCGCTAATATGTTTTATAGCTTTTATTCGACATTATTCAGTACAGTCTATAATAATGTTCCTCCGGTGGTGGGAGCCTTCACGTCTTGATAGTTACTCATTAGTTTCTGTAAATGAGCAATAATGGACAAGTTCTTTCTTCTTCTAGTCTCTCATGTGAAATCATAGACTCGGCTCAGGATGCGGAATGTAGCGTATGTTATGTTCTGCTACCAAAGCTAAGGAAAGAGAGGAGATCTGTCCCTACTATAAGACTCAGCTGAATCCCTACGATGTAACAGGGAACCTGATCCTGCGATCAGACCTGCTAAAGTCCTAATCTAGTCTGTACGGAGACCTATAGATTTGGGGAGGGAATCCCTACAAGTACTAAGGACTGGGAGGAATATGGGACACCTCCTAACAGAAATAGCAGCAGACAGACGAACAAACAAAATAGATAGAACCTAGAGGTCCGTAGACCAAGCAAACTAACAGAGTTAGATACAGAGCACAGGCTAGCTAGAAAGTAGATATACAATGAAGTCCAGCAAAGCCAGAAGGGCGGAGCAGGATTAAATAGGCCAACAAGGTCATGTGACCAGCAAAGGAAAAAAAACCTAACAGCAAGGTTCTAACAGTACCCCCCCTTCTAAGAGGATCCTCCGGATCCCCTAGGACCAGGCTTATCAGGAAATCTCCTGTGAAACGCTCTGATAAGTCTGGACGCGGAAACATCATCTGACCTCACCCAAGAGTTATCCTCGGGTCCGAAACCTTTCCAGGCCACAAGATACTGCAAACTACCTCTATACCGTCTAGAGTCAAGGATGCGAGAAATTTCATATTCCCCGTCCTCCACCACCGGAGGAACAGAGGCAGAGGCGTCACCATCCGACACAACAGCTTTTTTTAACAGAGAGACATGAAAGACCGGATTAATTCTCCAGGAGGTAGGAACCTCCAACCTAACAGCAGATTGGTTGACAACCTGAAGCACCTTAAAGGGCCCTACAAACTTGGGACCCAATTTCTTAGAAGGAATCCTCAACCGCAGATTCCTAGAGGACAACCAAACCATGTCACCAACAGCGAACAAAACCTCCTGTCGTTTCCTATCAAAGTAGTCTTTAGATTTTCTGTTGGCCTCCTGAAGATTACCACGCACATCCGTCCAAACTCTTTCCAAATCACCGGAAAAATTCTCCTCCTCAGGCACGGCAGATCCCAACTTGGAGAACGACCCAAACGACGGATGTCTCCCAGAACAACAAAAAAAAGGCGAACAACCAGCAGAAGAAGATGTATGATTGTTCAGAGCAAATTCGGCAAGTGGCAGAAACTCAGACCACCCCTCTTGATTGTCTGCCACAAAACAACGCAAGAACTGCTCAACATCCTGGTTTTTCCTTTCTGTCTGGCCATTAGATTCAGGATGATATCCGGACGAAAACGACAAATGAATTCCCAACCTGTCACAAAAGGCACGCCAAAAACGAGCCACGAACTGAGGACCCCTATCAGAAACAATGTCAGTAGGAACGCCATGAAGTCTGACAATTTCCTTGACAAAGGCCTTAGCGAGAGTTTTAGCGCAGGGCAGTTTGACGAAGGGAACCAAGTGACACATCTTGCTAAAACGGTCCACGACCACCCAGATGACAGTAAAACCCTCAGAGGGGGGAAGGTCAGTTATAAAGTCCATAGCCAAATGTGTCCAAGGAGCACTGGGGACCTCCAAAGGACAAAGCAACCCCGCAGCAGGAGTATGTGAGGACTTAGATCTAGCACATATAGTACATTGGCGCACCCACTTAATGACTTCCTTCTGCCATCCAGGCCACCAAAAACTGCGACCCACCAGTCTCTTGGTCTCAGAGATTCCGGGATGACCTGCCAACCGAGATTCGTGACACTCAACAAACAAATCTCTCCTAAAGGTCCCAGGCACAAACAACCTCCCATGAGGAGTGTTAGATGGGGCATTCTCCTGAGCTTTAAGAATCTCATCTTCCAAAACGGAGTCTAAAGCAGCTATCACAACACCTTCTTGTAAAATGTTTTCCTCTTTCTCAGCACCGACTATGGGAGAAAAACTGCGAGACAAGGCATCCGCCTTAACATTCTTAGTACCAGGGATGTAAGTAACGGAGAAATTAAACCGCGAGAAAAACAGTGCCCACCTAGCCTGACGGGCATTCAGGCGCTTGGCAGCGTCAAGATATATCAGATTTTTATGATCCGTAAGAACCTGAATGGGAAATTCCGCACCTTCCAAGAAGTGGCGCCAGTGTTCAAATGCGAGTTTAATAGCCAATAATTCCCGATTACCAATATCGTAATTCAATTCAGTCTCCGAAAATTTTTTTGAAAAAAATGCACAGGGATGTAATCCATCCCCGTTATCCTGAGACAATACTGCGCCAACCCCCACAGAGGAAGCATCAACCTCAACCAAAAACGGCCTAGTAACATCAGGCTGCATAAGGATGGGAGCAGAGGTGAACCTCTCCTTGAGATACACAAAAGCTTCAATGGCCTCAGAAGACCACTGAACCGCATCAGCACCTTTCCTGGTGAGATCAGTCAGAGGTTTGACAATACTAGAAAAATTTTTTATGAATTTTCTATAGTAATTGGCGAAACCCAAAAACCTCTGTATTGATTTCAAACCAATAGGCCTAGGCCATTCCTGCACAGCCTGAACCTTAACCGGATCCATCTCAAAACCTTTGCTGGAGATAATGTAGCCCAAAAAACTAATTCTCTGTACAGCGAACTCACATTTCTCCAGCTTAGCAAAAAGCGAATTGTCCATTAATAACTGTAATACCTCACGCACGCTCCGCCAATGAGACTCCAGATCTGGCGAATAAATCAAAATGTCATCCAAATACACAACCACATTTTTACCGATCAAAGGTCTAAGGATGTCATTAATCAGATTCTGAAAAAATGCAGGAGCATTAGTAAGACCAAAAGGCATAACCAGATTCTCAAAATGACCCACAGGAGTGTTAAAAGCAGTCTTCCATTCATCACCCTCCTTCATGCGCAACAGATTGTATGCCCCCTTAAGGTCAATTTTAGAGAACCACTTGGCCCCCAATAACTGGTTAAACAGATCAGGAATCAATGGCAGTGGGTAAGGATTGCGTACCGTAATTTTGTTAATCTCACGAAAATCCAGACAAGGACGTAAACCGCCGTCCTTTTTTTTTACAAAAAAAAATCCAACCGCCACAGGAGACTTAGAGGGCCTAATGTGACCGGCGGCCAAACTTGTCTGTATGTATTCCTCCAAAGCCTTCCTCTCAGGAATAGTAAGGTTAAATAAACGACTTTTAGGAAGAGTCGCTCCAGGGACAAATTCAATAGAACAATCATAGTCTCTATGGGGAGGCAAAACCTGCGATTCTTTCTCAGAAAAAACTCTCCAAAAATCCTGAATAGGAACAGGCAATTCTCCCCTATCCACAGCTGCAATACGCCCGTTACAACACTTGTCATAACATTTATGGCTCCAGGATTTAATTTCACTGGTAGACCAATCCAGTACAGGATTGTGAAATTTTAACCAGGGCAAACCCAATATTACTGGAGAAGGCAAGTTATTCAACACTACCAAATCCAATTTCTCATGGTGAACACCATTAATAGTGAGAGGAAATTCACTGACCTTGAGAGTAATATTCTTCAAAGGGGAGCCATCCACAGAAACCACAGCAATGGGGGATGATAAAGGTTCAGGTTTTAAATTGAGTTTTTCCACGAATCCCCCATCAATAACATTCAGTGTAGACCCGCAATCAACAAACACCCGAAATTCCATTAATTTTTCCTGAGCAATCGTGGAAGCAGCTAAAAATATACCCTTGGAATTTAAACAGGCAATACGGGCGTGACTGACCATTTTTTTTTCTTTCTTCATACGAAGCTCACAGCCTTTAATCAAATGACCAGATTTTCCACAATAGAAACACAAGCCTTCTGAAAAACGACGGTGTTTTTCTTGAGAGCGAGGTGCCACCGATCCAATCTCCATCGGTTCACCACTGTTAGTACACACATTATCATAACCAGAAACTGACATAGCAGAGGATTTGCTCTCATTAACCCTAGCACGCAGTCTTCTGTCCACCCGTATAGCTAATTGCATAGCCTGTTGCAAATCCTCAGGTGTAGGATAAGCAATTAGCAGGTCTTTAACCTTTTCACTGAGCCCAGCAAGAAATAGACTTTTCAGAGCAGAATCGTTCCACCCTGTTTGAGTGGACCAACGACGAAAATGTGTACAATATTTTTCCATATTACCTGATCCTTGTTTTAAACGTCTCAACTCAGTCTCAGCTGATGCCACACGGTCAGGATCATCATATAATAGTCCTAAAGCAGAAAAAAAACTATCCACTGATCTGAAGCATGTATCACTAGGTTGCAAAGAAAAGGCCCACTCCTGAGGCTCTTTGCGCAAAAGTGACATTATGAACCCTACGCGCTGGGATTCATCCCCAGAGGACTTGGGTCTCAAACGAAAATACAATAAGCAAGCATTTTTAAATGAAAAAAATTCTCGATGTTCACCAAAAAATAAATCCGGCAAACATACCTTAGGCTCCAAGAAATATGCTCCAGGACAGTTACTCACGTGCTGACGGAGCTCGGCCACTTCCAGAGAGAGTCCCTGCAGGTGTTTAGCCAAATCCTGAACCGACACCATGATGGAACAAAAAAAAATCTTTCCTTAGAGAATTTACAGGCTGGACTTACTGTTATGTTCTGCTACCAAAGCTAAGGAAAGAGAGGAGATCTGTCCCTACTATAAGACTCAGCTGAATCCCTACGATGTAACAGGGAACCTGATCCTGCGATCAGACCTGCTAAAGTCCTAATCTAGTCTGTACGGAGACCTATAGATTTGGGGAGGGAATCCCTACAAGTACTAAGGACTGGGAGGAATATGGGACACCTCCTAACAGAAATAGCAGCAGACAGACGAACAAACAAAATAGATAGAACCTAGAGGTCCGTAGACCAAGCAAACTAACAGAGTTAGATACAGAGCACAGGCTAGCTAGAAAGTAGATATACAATGAAGTCCAGCAAAGCCAGAAGGGCGGAGCAGGATTAAATAGGCCAACAAGGTCATGTGACCAGCAAAGGAAAAAAAACCTAACAGCAAGGTTCTAACAGCGTATGCCCCAGATGGAAAAATGTTAAAGGGTATGAATACTTTCTTGTTCCAGTGCACCCAAAAATGAATCATGAAAAAACGTAATCATGATAAAAAAAAACAACCTATGTGCCGTTTTGTGTATACAGCTTCTCTGCAGGATTATGTGTCTACACGGTGACAGACTACGAACATGCCCTGTGCAGACGGATTTTGCAGTCAAGTGTTACTTTCTTCCATCTTCATTCCATTCTACTGTCTACTGGTTATCAGGGGACTCGGAGAAACACTTGACTGCAGGCTCCACTTTTCAATGCCAGATTTATAGATCTGCAATAGAGCTGTATATGACTCACCCCCTGGGCCGTGGGGCACTCGGATCCGGGCAATAGGGAGACGATGGGGGTAATAGTGGCGACCCGGTTCCGTGGCTCAGGGTGGTCAGGCCAGTGGTAGTCCGTTATGTGCTATTGATTATGTCCGACTACGCCACCCGTGGATTGCGGTTGTTAGGTGACGCGCCCCTGGGCCTGTGTCGCGCTGCGTTGCGCACGCGGGAGCTTAATCTCTTGAGGGTTGTAGTCTCGTGGCGGTGATCCGGTCCGTGCCCAGGGAGTCAGACTAAGTGGCGCTGTATTAGCGGTAGATGTTGGACGACTACGCCACCCGTTGAGTACAGCTAAGGAGCTGCTGCTGCAGGGCAGACCGCTGAGGCCGGTGGTAGGATTGTGCAGCGTGATAGTATAACCCCCAACGGGAGGGGTATGGCCTCAGGGCAGCCGACGTGGATGATGGGGGTAGCAGGAACCACTCGGAGACGGTACGGTGTAGTTCAGGGTCTTTACTGGTGACAATGATAGACCCTCCCGGAGTACTGGCTAGCGATTGGGGCCTGGTCAGTCCTTGAGCAGATGGGATCTCCCCTGGCCAGGCGGAGTTGTAGGCCTCCCAAACTAACGATACTCTTCTGGCTACCTTGCTAGAAGCGGGTATAAGTAGCCCACGTCCCTGAGTGTACCATGTGGTGCTCACACGTATGGCCGGTGACTCGGGGCCTTCTAGTAGCTTCCGCTCCACGACGGCGGTGCTGGTCCCACGCGTGTGACCGTGCCTTCGGGTTTCTGGGCCAGAGGACCTGCAATCCCCTGCCGGTCGGTTTCTGCTGCTGGATAGGAGTTAGTCCCCACAGCCTCGGACTCCGGGTCCGGTGATAACTTTTCAGTCAGGGCGAGCTCTGCAGCTGCCAGCCCCTGACTCCTTGTAGTACTGCTCCCACAGAGCTCCTGATGTTCTTTTCCTATATCTGCTTCTCTGTCTCTACTTCTTCTCTACTCACTAACCCTGCCTCAGCCCTAGGTTTATATAGGGGAAGTTCTTCCCCTCCCAGGACTGGGCAGGAGGTGTGGCATGCATAGGATCCCTGACCAAGAGACCTCCCACCTGCTCTCAGACATAACATTGCCGTTACTGTGGAAACCAGACCCCTGGGGTGCCACATTCCCCCCTAGTGAAATTTAGTACTCCGGGACTAAACATATTTTTAGAAAAACATAACAAGGTATAAACAATAATAATACAATAAGAAAAACACATAAAGATGGTTACGGCGTGTCCGCAACCGGGTGCAGTCTTTGAAGAAAAGCAAGGTGTCCATTTCACCAAAACAGGGAGACGTAACCAGGTAGGGGTCTGTCCTGCCCCGAGTCCTTAACAGTCTTTAGTACGTCCTGGGTTACGCTCCAACTATACACAAAGGATTCCCGGTAAATCCACCAAGGACTCCTATAAATAACTAGAAACACATAATTATACACAAGCAACAAGAAAAACAGGTAACCACAAATAAAACAATTTATACACTTCAAATCCTCCAACGTGCGGGTAACTGGCCTCTAGTGGCCCTAGTGGACCTACGGAGCTGACTGTCTAGCCCTGAACTACAGGGTGTAGGAGCTGTCAAGGGTAAACTGGGCAGCTGTCTACCGGCGCTTTGGCTCACTAGGGGTACGGCAGGCTCACTATAAGCAGAGGGTTGATCCTCCTGTTCTGCTTGTGTGGAGTCTTCTGCCTCCTGGACCGGCTGCTCTTCCAGCTCTACCTGTTGCTCCGTAGGCACTTGGGATGCTGGTTGGAGGAACGTGAGGACGGGTACCACAACTGCACCATTGACTTGAGTCCAGGACCGAGGGAAGTCTCCGAGCACAGTACTAACCATATACTCCCTTTCCTCTACGGGTCGATGGTCTTCTTGTTCCTCTTCAGGGTTCCGTAGCTGTTCAGGACACTTCTTCAGGTGATCCCGGGATACAATGGCTATGGTCTCCCCTCCGTCTTTACTGATGGTACAGACTTTCGGGTTCTCGTGGCTTGAGGGCAGTACGGTGTACGGGTCCTTCTCCCACTGGTCGTCCAACTTGTGGAGCCGTCTTTTCCTCTTCAAGACCTGCTCTCCGGGTACCAGGGGAACAGCAGGAGCATACTGGTTGTAAGTTTTCTCTTGTCTTTCCCTAGCCTGACAGAGACTTCGCTCCATGCTCTCCTGTACTTTCCGGTACTGCTGCTGCCTCTCTGTGTCCCAGTCTGCTTCTGGTGAAGTGTCCTCGGGTGTCAGGACTCCCATTTCCAGGTCAACAGGTAACTTACCAGGTCTCGCCCTCATTAGGTAAGCCGGGGTACAGTTGGTGGAACCTACCGGGATGTGGTTGTATAGGTCCACCAGATCGGGCAGCTTCTCAGGCCACAGACTGCGTTCTTCCAGGGGCAACGTTTTCAGGAGATCCATTACCACCTGGTTCATTTTCTCACAAAGTCCATTAGTTTGCGGATGATAGGGTGTCGTCCTTATCTTCCGGCAGCCATACAGATTGCAGAATTCCTGGAAGACCTCCGCTTCAAAGGCAGGTCCCTGGTCCGTCAGCACTTGGTCCGGGTACCCGTGTGGACGGCAGAAGTGCTGCTGGAAGGCTCTAGCTGCTGTTTGAGCCGTTAAGTCCTTGACGGGGACGACAACCAAGAACCGGGAGTAATGATCCACAATGGTTAACGCGTAGACGTAGCCACTTCTGCTTGGGGTCAGTTTTACATGATCCAAGTCTTCTGGCTGGCACGGTCCTTCCTTCTTAGGTTGCACGGGCCACAGTCTCTGCACCACCTCTCGATGGTTCCCCTCATGCCTACCCAGTGGAACCGCCCACGCAGCAGGAACTCCAGCTTCTTCCATCCGAAGTGTCCAGCCCCGTCGTGGTATGCCTCCATCACCATGGCTGCGTCTCTTCGTGGCACCACTACTTGCCAGATTAGTTCATGCGTCCGGGAGTTAACCATTCTGCGGCACAACTTCCCCTTGTAAAGGAACAGTCGACTCTTCTCAGCCCACAGTTGCTTGGCTTCCTCCGGAGCGTCTGGGTCAAGGCGAGCCTCTGGCCGAGTCAGCATCTCTTTTACCAGCCGGACGGCAGGGTCACTGTCTTGCGTTTCCTCCCAGTCGTAGTGAGGCAAGGGGTTAAACGTAGCGGCTTGCTTACTCCTTACCCGATGGGAATACTGGATAGTCCCATGACGGTGGAACGCGGGGAGTTCGACTTCTTCCAGTCCCTCTGGATCTTCTCCTACGTCCGGTAGGTTTGGCATCCTGGACAGGGCGTCCGCGTTGGTATTGGAGCGTCCTGCCCGGTATTTGATTGTGAACTCGTAGTTGGACAGACGGGCCATCCATCTCTGCTCTAGGGCACCGAGTCTTGCCGTGTCCAGGTGTGTCAACGGGTTGTTATCCGTGTACACGGTGAACCGGGAAGAAGCGAGGTAGTGCTTAAAGCGTTCGGTGACTGCCCACACCACTGCCAGGAACTCTAGCTTAAATGAGCTGTAATTCTCAGGGTTTCTTTCGGTGGGTCGCAGTTTTCGGCTAGCGTAAGCGATTACTCGTTCTTTCCCCTGCTGGATCTGGGACAGTACGGCTCCTAGCCCGATGTTACTTGCGTCGGTGTAGAGGATAAAGGGCTGGCTGTAATCAGGGTACGCCAGGATTTCATCCCCCGTGAGGGCCATCTTCAGCTGGCGGAAGGACTCTTCTTCTAACTTCTCCCATTTGAAGGGCGGCTTCTGGTTCTTGGCCTTCCGGGACTGGCCTATCAGGAGGTCCTGCATAGGAGCTGCCTTTTTGGTGAAACCGGGGATGAATCTGCGGTAATAGCCTACCAACCCGAGGAACTGCCGCACTTCCTTTACACTGGAGGGACTTGGCCATTCCTTAATTGCGGTGATCTTATCAGGGTCGGGAGCCACTCCATCAGCGCTCACCACGTGTCCCAGGTACTGCACCTTTGGTTTCAGGAGGTGACACTTGGAGGGTTTCACCTTTAGGCCGTAGCTTGCCAGAGCTTCGAACACTTCCGCCAGGTGTTTCAGGTGGTCCTCATACGTCTTGGAATATACGATGACATCGTCCAGGTACAGCAGGACCGTCTCGAAGTTTCTGTGGCCCAGACAGCACTCCATTAATCGTTGGAAGGTTCCTGGTGCGTTGCAGAGTCCGAACGGCATGCAGGTAAACTCGCTAAGTCCCATCGGGGTGGTGAATGCGGTCTTCTCCCGGTCCGCCTCTGCTACAGGAACCTGCCAGTACCCACTAGTGAGATCCAAGGTAGAGAAGAAGTTAGCAGATCTTAAAGCAGCCAAAGACTCCTCTATCCTTGGTAAGGGGTACGCATCCTTGTGTGTGATACGGTTGATTTTCCGGTAATCTACACACATCCTCATGGTGTTGTCTTTCTTTTTGACTAAGACTAGTGGAGCTGCCCAGGGGCTACAGCTATCCCTGATCACCCCAGCCTCCTTCATGTCTCTAAGCATCCCCTTGGCGTGTTGGTAGTGTGCAGGGGGTACGGGTCGATACCTCTCTTTTATGGGAGGATGGTCTCCCGTGGGGATGTGGTGTTCTACCCCCTTGACTCGCCCGAAGTCTAACGGGTGTTTACTAAACACTCTCTCGTACTCTTGAACCACCCGATAGACTCCCTGTTTCTGGTGTGAGGGAGTGGAGTCAGTACCCAAATGTAGTTGCTGACACCAGTCCTCCATTGTTTTCTGAGAGCCGTTACCTTCCTCCGGGGAAGATGGAGGCAAGGGTTCTACGGACTGTATGGAATCTTGATTGATGGTATACAATTTGGCTAGCGTGGCATACCGGGGCAGGTACACTTCCCTCTTCCCGATATTTATTATGCGAACGGGCATCCTCCCATGGCGTACATTGACCACCCCCCGTGCTGTCAAAATGGTGGGCCTACTGTCTGAGTAAACTGGTTCTACCATTGCCTGGTAATCTCTACCTCTCAGACCAATAGCTGCCCGGCACCAAATCATCATTTCACTTTTCGGGGGCATGGCAATAGGGAAAGGGTCACACATTCGCACGCTACCAATCTCACCACCGGAGAGTTCTAGCTGTTGCCGTCGCATCAGTGCCCGGATCTCTTTCTGGAGCACTCGCTGCTGGCCGGAGCTGGCGTTCTTGGCAACCTGCTGTAAAAGGAAAATCACCTCTGCAAGACAATTTTCAATTACATTAGTTCCTAGAGTTATCTTTGGGTGACTCTCGTGTTTGTCAATGTCTACAATGATCAGTCCCTGTGCTGCCAGTTCGATGGGCCTGGTGATCTTTTTCCTGGGGGTTGGCCCTCTACCCCAGGTTGTGCCAGTTTAAAGGACAGTACCTTGCCATATGTCCGGGTTGATTGCAGCGGCGGCAGATGGGTCGTCCGTCCTCGTTGTATCTGTCGCTGGGTCTTCCTCTGGCCGGTGGGGTCCTCCTTGGTCGACGCCACGGGATGTCCTCCGGTCCGGATGCCAGCTGGATCTTCCCTGGAGTGGAAACCTGTAAAGACTGCACAGTTCGGGTTAGCGCAGCAACGCTTTTAGCTAGCTCTTGGACCTGATGGTGCAGGTCTGGAGCCGGGTCATTGTTCAAAGCCTGCGCATCAGCCCCCACAGGCCCTGCCGACAAGGGCGCCGCCACCTGGTGGTAAGTGGCAGTGGGGCGTCTGGGGGTCACAACGCCACCTGGTGCCGGTTCTCGAAGCACCCGGATGGCTCTGTCCTTGAACTGTGCAAATCCCAGATGAGGGTCCTGTAAGGCCATTGCCCGCAACTGGGTTCGGTGGGCATTGCAATATAAACCCTCTATAAATTGTTCAGTCAACAGCCTGTCCTCGTCTCCCACGCCGTCAGGGTCGGTCTGCTTAATGGCTCTCAGGGCCTCTTGTAGGTTCAGGGCATAGTCCCTTATACTCTCATGTGCCCGCTGTTTGCACCCGTAGAATCTAAGCTTGATCTCGGCTGAGGTGCGGGTATCAAAGGTGTCCCTCAGCCGGGTTAGTATCCCTGCGACAGTCCTCCCCCCAGGTGGCCAGGACTTTACCTCCCTTTGGGCTGCCCCGGTTAATTGGGCCACCAGGATGCTCACTTTTTGCTCCTCTGTGAGGGGGTACACCTGGAAGAGGCTATCCAGCTTTTCTCTAAAGTCATGCAGGGTATGTGACTCCCCTGAGTACTGGGGTAGCCAGGCTGCCCCCGGGATATAGGGCATGGTGAAAGGCATGACCGCAACAGCGGTGGCGCTGGCGGGGGTTGAAGCAGTGAAGCTCTCCTCCGTATCCGACATCCTTCTCCCCCCTAGTGGACCGTGGCCTACCTTGCGATGATCCTCTTCCGTAGGCCGCGGCTCCGCAGTGGATCGTCAGGGTTGAGGACCTTCCGTCGCGCTCCTGTGACGTCGGTGTCTGCTGGGCTCCTTCCAGGACCTTACGCAACGTCCGGACGTGAGGCGGGGCTTCAGTTCTCGCGCGCTTTCGGAGTCCACGCCCCTCTTCTTCCTGCGCGGCGTCTTCAAGATGGCGTCCAACGGCGGGAAAACTCCACGGAAGGCGGGAAGAAGGCTGAAAATGGCGCCGGATGGCGGGAATCTTCACCGATGGCGGGAAGAAGGCTGAAGATGGCGCCGGATGGCGGGAATCTTCACCGATGGTAAGTTTAAAAGTCTCTTTTTTCAGGCACGCAGTACCCGGTGGTTGCGGGCACGGAATCCTGCCGACTACGCCAAAAGTTGACGCGCCCCTGGGCCTGTGTCGCGCTGCGTTGCGCACGCGGGAGCTTACCCGGAGCCGGATCTCTTGAGGGTTGTAGTCTCGTGGCGGTGATCCGGTCCGTGCCCAGGGAGTCAGACTAAGTGGCGCTGTATTAGCGGTAGATGTTGGACGACTACGCCACCCGTTGAGTACAGCTAAGGAGCTGCTGCTGCAGGGCAGACCGCTGAGGCCGGTGGTAGGATTGTGCAGCGTGATAGTATAACCCCCAACGGGAGGGGTATGGCCTCAGGGCAGCCGACGTGGATGATGGGGGTAGCAGGAACCACTCGGAGACGGTACGGTGTAGTTCAGGGTCTTTACTGGTGACAACGATAGACCCTCCCGGAGTACTGGCTAGCGATTGGGGCCTGGTCAGTCCTTGAGCAGATGGGATCTCCCCTGGCCAGGTGGAGTTGTAGGCCTCCCAAACTAACGATACTCTTCTGGCTACCTTGCTAGAAGCGGGTATAAGTAGCCCACGTCCCTGAGTGTACCATGTGGTGCTCACCCGTATGGCCGGTGACTCGGGGCCTTCTAGTAGCTTCCGCTCCACGACGGCGGTGCTGGTCCCACGCGTGTGACCGTGCCTTCGGGTTTCTGGGCCAGAGGACCTGCAATCCCCTGCCGGTCGGTTTCTGCTGCTGGATAGGAGTTAGTCCCCACAGCCTCGGACTCCGGGTCCGGTGATAACTTTTCAGTCAGGGCGAGCTCTGCAGCTGCCAGCCCCTGACTCCTTGTAGTACTGCTCCCACAGAGCTCCTGATGTTCTTTTCCTATATCTGCTTCTCTGTCTCTACTTCTTCTCTACTCACTAACCCTGCCTCAGCCCTAGGTTTATATAGGGGAAGTTCTTCCCCTCCCAGGACTGGGCAGGAGGTGTGGCATGCATAGGATCCCTGACCAAGAGACCTCCCACCTGCTCTCAGACATAACATTGCCGTTACTGTGGAAACCAGACCCCTGGGGTGCCACATTAGGAACCGCCGCTGCAGGGCAGACCGCTGGGGCTGATGATGTATGCAGCTGGGATGATGTGACTCCCCACGGGAAGAGTGCGGCCCCAGGGCAGTGTACTGGATGGTGGGAGTGATGGTGGTGAGAGTCCCAGTACCGGTAGTGCCGGAGGAGCGAAAAAGCACACAGACAACGTACTGCAGTCCAGGGTCTTTACTCACGGTTAATATCCAAGTCACTTCTGCAGGGAATGACTGCCCGAGCCGTGCTGCGTCCACCAGGTGAGGGGCTCGGTCAACTCCCAGGCAGTTCAGGAGCATGGCACAGGACCCCCTTTAATCCTTTCTCTGGCCTGCCTCACCAGTGACCCACTTTTGTCCAGCTGCCGCGGACTTGTGCGGTTAAACGTGGGCCCCGTCCTCCGCTGTCCTATATGGTGCCTTCCTAGCAGGTTTGATGAGGTGTCGCACCAATAAATGATCACGACGACCGGTCTTTGGCTGAGGGTAGTTTCTCCTCCACCAACTTGGGATCCGGTACCCTTAATCTGCCTGACCCTTCACCCTGGATTCTCGTGGGTTCTTAGGGTCCCTTCCACCTTCTTGTTCCTGAGCCCTTCTGTTTCTCTCTCTCTTCTCCTTCTTTCCTGTTCTGTCTTCTCCTCCTTCCCTTGGCCTCTTCTCCAGGCCCACTTCTCCTTCTCCTCTCAGGCTCCGGCCTCCTCTCTAGGCCTGCCTCTGGAGCAGCACTCAGCCTGAGCTGCTGCTCCCTGTCAGCTCTCCTCTCCTCACAGACTGAACACTGTTCTAAGATGGTGCCCACCTTTTATACCTCCCTCTGACCATGAGCCCAGGTGACCAGCAACCAATGAGCTCCTACCTACGCTCAGGAACCAACCCCTATCTGCCCCTACAGCACTGGGTGTTCCACCCCCCTCCCCACTTCAGGCAGGGACATAGTCGGTCGTGCCTGCACTTCTGTCTAGTGGGAGCACCGTTGAGCTGTCCCTCGGAAATGGGGTGTGTGTGCTGTATGCAGCTAACTGAGCCCTGGTCCATACTCCATCCTTACCCGGGAGTGGAATATCACACCTCTGGACTGAGGTGCAATACCCCTGTAGCGGCCGAACCCTCGGGGCGCTACATATACACAAAACGGTAGGACTTTTTTGTGCTTAAAGAAAGTGGAAGCAATTCGATTTTTTTGCCCCCTCTCCTCCTATCTTGACCCCAAGCTTAATATTATTTGCAAATCTTGAAATTCAACAGAGTCGAAATTGGAAACACTCCTCAATGACTAGATGCAAAGACCAAATTCTTCAGATTTGCAGAAGGTCAGTATACATGGTAATAAAGCACACACATGCACTACCCCCTGCTCGTCAGGTATGAGGCATCAGGCGCCTCGCTGTTTCTGCACACAGAGATACAGCCATATTAAGACAGCTGCAAACCATATGGGTAATGTGAAACACGTGCGCCTTATCCCAGCGACATACCACAGTGAGGAGACGTCTGCTCTGCTGAAAGTATGGAAAAGATTTCGGGTGATGGATTGGATGCTGACATGAAAAACATAGAAGTACATGAATACTGGAATCAGTGGTGTGGGTTGTAAATGGCAGCAGCCATCGAGTGTTGGGTCTACCAGAGAGGTTCCTCTGAGTTCACTGATGGTACAACTGTCCGATGTCTCGTGGTAATAACTCCTTGATTACTTGACCTGTGAGTGTGCAAATCTGGGATGAGATGTGGAGGACGAGACCTGACTTCTGCTCACTCTGAAAAGTGCAAGTGATTGGTAGCCAATCTGACTACTATCATACTAAACTTTCGAAAACGGATGTGATGGGTTGGGGCTTCTTGGGCACCAAGAGATCTGGTCCTGCCCCTAAGGTCTAGAAATGACACCAAGATCCAGCATTGACTAGCAATATTACTCCGTATTGGTAATCCATATTACACCAGTCCCGTATACGGCACCTAGAGAATTCTACGTGTCCATACTGTACAGCTGTTTACACAATTTTGCATGGAGGAACGTAGCAAAAGTATTCTATTGGATATGGTGTCTCACAATCGCACCATAGAGGAGCAGAACATTATGGACTTGAGGCACACCATAAGTACCACCATACAGATGGATGCACATCTTCTGAAGCCTATTAGGGGTCACACCAGTTGGGTAGACATTACCATGCTCCGCTCCCATTTGCTCTTCCAAGAGACCATCACACAGGGCTGGTGAAGACCATACAGTGCAACAAACTCTAAATAAAGCTCAGATTGTTCGATTATTTTACATAGACATGAAGAAACTGGAAAACTTCTATAAAAATGTGTTATTGCCCTAAACTGCAGACCACTAAATCTTTAGATCAGTCATTGTTGAATAAGTACCAGGAAAGCAGTAGAAGGCAGAAGGTCCACCAATGGCTTCCAAGATGTTCCTGACCACATTTTTGACAGGCTGTATGGCAGGAGATCTCACCACTTTGGGTAGAAGGTTACTTCGCATAGACAAAACCTAGACCTGATGACCTGTCTAAACCTGTAACACAGTATGACGTACGTGGCCATGGGCGTATAGGTTCTATCCTTATGGTCCAATGAACATGTGACCTTACATGTAGGTCACAATATAGTCTGGACTAAGCAGGGATGTGTCACCCCAGGCCTGGATGCCACAAATATTAAAGGCTGTGTCTGAGAGCAGGAGGGAGGTTCCCTGGTCAGGGACAATTAGCATACAGCACCTCCTGTCCCAGGCCAGTAGGGGGTGCTGGCTGCCCCTATAAAAGCTGGTACTGGGGGCAGGGTTAGAGAGAACTGGACGACCTAGCTCAGGACTGAGACCAGTCCCAGAGAAGGAGGGACAGTTGAGCTGTAGCCAAGGAGTCCGTGAGGCAGTGGAGAGCTGCGAGCCAGGGACAGAGGCGACGAGAGCCAGTCCTGGCTGAGAGAATCACTACCGGACATTGGGGTCCGAGGCTGTCAGGGTTGTAAGCCCGGCAGCAGAGAACCAACCCGCAAGGGATTTCAGGTCCCTTGGCCTAAGAAGCCTGGAGGCTCCGCCACACAGAGGGACCAGTACAGCACGGAGAAGCAACAGGTACCTAAGGCCCGAGTCGCAAGCAATACAGGCAAAGTACACAGCCAGCTCAGGGACGTGGGCTATTACACCACGAAAAGGAGGATAGTCAGCAAGGGCAGAGAGGGAACGGTAGGCCTTCACACTCACCCTGACCAGTTGGGCTCGCCCGAATGCTCTCAGACACCCAGGCCCATTCCTACCCTGTACTCCTGTTGGGTCATTAGTAATACCAACAATAAAGACCCTGGACTGTTTGAAGCGGATTCAGAACTCTTATTATTGCGGCCTGCACTATCACCCCCGGCATCCTCCTACATTGCCCTGAGGCTATACTCTTCCCGTGGGGAGTTATCCTATCCCTGTGCTGCACACTAACACCAGCCTTAGCGGTCTGCCTTGCAGCGGCGGTCATCCCTGACCGCAATCCACGGGTGGCGTAGTCGGACATTCATAGCTCCACAAATAGACTGCCACAGCATTTGGTCTGACGACCCTGAGCCACGGGATCGGGTTGCCACTACTACCCCCATCATTGCACTGAAGCCCGGTTCCAGGTGTCCCACGGCCCAGGGGGCGAGTCAGCTTTGGCGTAGTCGGCAGGATTGTGACCAACCCGCCACAAACGGGTATTGCGCGCCTGAAAAAGACTGTACACGTACCTCAAAAGGAAGTTTCCCGCCATTCGGAGCTGTTTTCCGCAATCTTCAGTCGTTTAACGGCCATTTAAAGCCGTTTTCCCGCCATCGGACGCCATCTTCGGGACGCCGCGCGGGAAGAAGAGGGCCGTGGACGTCCAAACCGTGAGAGACCTGAAGCCCCGCCCTACGCACCGACGCTGCGCAAGGTCCTGGAAGGAGAGAGAGCGACGCTGACGTCACCAGGACGCGACGCAAGGTCCTCGCCCGGAGCAGCACCAGCGGAGCCGCGGCCTATGGAAGAGGATCAACGGAAGGTAGGCCACGATTAACTAGGGGGGGAGGAAGATGACGGACGCGGAGGGACCTTCTACCACCAGCGTGGCTGCAGCAGCGGTGATGCCGTTCTCCATGCCCTACATCCCCGGAGCAGCCTGGCTGTCCCAATACTCAGGGGAATCCCATACATTAACTGACTTTAAGGAAAGACTGCACAGTTTATTTAAAGTTTATCCCCTGACAGAAGAACAGAAAGTGAGCATTCTGACGGGGCAGCTAACCGGTGCAGCCCAGCGGGAAGTGAAATCCTGGTCAGATGAGGAGAAAAGGACTGTAAAGGACATTCTGACCTGGCTGCGGAGTACCTTTGATACCCGTACCTCAGCAGAAATCAAAATGCAGTTCTATGGCTGTAAGCAGCGAGCCCAAGATAGTATCAGAGACTATGCCTTAAACCTGCAAGAAGCTCTGGGAGAAATCAAACAAGCTGACCCTGGCAGCGTGCAGGACACCGATAAACTGTTGACTGACCAGTTCATAGAAGGTCTGCTGTCCAGCGCCCATAGAACCCAGCTGCGCCTCATGGCCCTATAGAACCCCGAGTTGACTTTTGCGCAGTTCAAAGATAGGGCCATCCGGGTGCTCCGAGAACCCGCATTAGGTGGCGCTGTAGTTTCCCGGCGGCCTTCCATCACTTACCACCAGGAGGCAGCGCCCTACCCCGCAGACCTTGTGGGGGCTGATGCACAGGCCCTAAATCCATCCCAGCCCGCAAACCTGCACCATCAGGTCCAAGAACTAACAAAGAGTGTGGCTGCATTGACCAGGACCGTACAGTTGTTGCAGGTGGAACCGTCAAGACCAATCAAGCTGGCTTCCAGTCCGGAGGATGTCCCGTGGCGTCGACAGAGTAGGATCCCGTCGTTCAGAGGGAGGCCCGCCGACCGTTACACCGAGGATGGACAGCCGATTTGCCGCTGTTGCAGGCGGCCAGGACACATAGCCAGGTACTGTACTTTAAATGGGTCTGACGTGGGGCCGAGGGCCAACCCCCAGGCATAAGGTCATCAGGCCCGTCTAATTGGCGTGATAAGTACGTCGGGGGACACCCGGTCTTACCCGTAGTGCTGGACGGTATCCCCATGAGTGCACTGCTGGACACCGGGTCTCAAGTGACTACTATCCCCTAAGTACTTTTCAAGCAGTACTGGAGTGACGCTGATATAACGCGTTATCCAGACGATGACTTAAGCATCATCGCCAGCAATGGCCAACCCGTGCCGCAGGTGGGGTTCAGAGAGATGACCATCAAGATTGGTAAGGTTGAACTGCCGGCACAGGGAGTGATCACTGTGGACATTGACCGTCGTGAAAGTCAACCTAAAATAACCTTGGGTACTAATGTGATTGAAAACTGTCTTTCAGAAGTAATTGTGATTTTGCAGCAGGTGGCGATGAATGCGAGCTCCAGCCAACAGAGGGTCCTCCAGAAAGAG
Source organism: Phyllobates terribilis (assembly GCF_046119375.1). NCBI lineage: Eukaryota > Metazoa > Chordata > Amphibia > Anura > Dendrobatidae > Phyllobates > Phyllobates terribilis. The sequence continues at coordinate 76,331,961 of NW_027362773.1, read as the reverse complement.
ATAAGAGCCCTGATGAGACGGCAACAGGTAGAACTGTCTGGTGGTGAGATCGGTAGCGTGAGGATGAGCGACCCGTTCCCCATTGCCATGCCTCCCAAAAGCGAAATGATGATCTGGTGTCGGACTGCAATCGGGTTAAGAGGGAGAGACTACCAAGCCATGGTAGAACCCGTGTACTCAGACAGCAGGCCCACCATTTTGACAGCCCGGGGGGTGGTTGATGTCCGCCATGGAAGGGTGCCCGTCCGGATTTTAAACATCGGGGAAAGGGAAGTACACTTGCCCCGGTACGCTACACTAGCCAAATTGTTTGCCGTCGAGCACAATGCTATCAAGGTCGTGGAACCCTTGCCTCCATCTCCCCCGGTGGAGGGTAATGGCTCCCAGAAACACAAGGAGGACTGGTGCCAGAAACTCCATGTGGGTGCTGACTCCACTCCCCTGCACCAAAAACAAGGAGTCTACCGGGTGGTTCAGGAGTACGAGAGAATTTTTAGTAAGCACCCGCTAGACTTCGGCAGAGTAAAAGGGATAGAACACCATATCCCCACAGGGAGCCACCCACCAATAAAAGAGAGACACAGGCCTGTACCCCCAGCACATTATCAGAATGCAAAGGGCATGCTGAGAGAAATGAAAGAAGCTGGGGTCATTAGAGATAACTGTAGCCCCTGGGCAGCCCCCTTTGTTCTGGTAAAAAAGAAAGACGGTACCATGAGAATGTGTGTGGACTATAGAAAGGTAAATCGTATCACCCATAAAGACGCGTACCCGTTACCTAGGATAGAGGAGTCTTTAGCCGCACTAAAATCAGCTAACTTCTTCTCTACTTTGGATCTTACTAGCGGGTACTGGCAGGTTCCTGTGGCAGAGGCTGACAAGGAGAAGACCACCTTCACCACCCCGATGGGACTCAGTGAATTCAACTGTATGCCCTTCGGGCTCTGCAACGCACCCGGGACCTTCCAGAGGCTGATGGAATGCTGTCTAGGGCACCGAAACTTCGAGACGGTCCTACTTTACCTGGACGACGTCATCATCTATTCGAAGACCTACGAGGACCATCTAAAACACCTGGCAGAGGTTTTCGAAGCCCTGGCAGGCTATGGCATGAAAGTGAAACACTCCAAGTGCCATCTGTTAAAGCTGAAGGTACAGTACCTGCGACACGTGGTGAGTGCAGAAGGAGTAGCCCCTGACCCCGACAAGGTCACAGTAATCAAGAGCTGGCCAAGCCCCTCAAACATCAAAGAAGTGAGGCAGTTCCTCGGGTTGGTAGGCTACTACCGAAGGTTCATCCCCGGGTTCACAAAGATGACAGCTCCAATGCAGGACCTCCTGATAGGTCAGTCTAAGACCAGAAGCCAAAAGCCACCCTTCAAGTGGGACAAGCCGGAAGAGGAGTCCTTCCGCCAGTTGAAGATGGCCCTCACGGGGGATGAGATCCTGGCCTACCCCGATTATGGCCAGCCTTTCATCCTCCACACAGACACCAGCAATGTGGGGCTGGGAGCCTTACTGTCACAGAACCAGCAGGGCAGAGAAAGGGTGATCGCGTACTCCAGCCGGAAGCTGAGGCCCACTGAAAGAAACCCGGAGAATTACAGCTCCTTCAAGCTAGAATTCTTGGCAGTGGTGTGGGCCGTCACAGAAGGGTTTAAGCATTACCTGGCCTCCGCAAAGTTCACTGTGTACACGGACAACAACCCACTGACACACCTGGACAATGCAAGACTAGGTGCCCTAGAACAGCGGTGGATGGCCCGGCTATCCAATTATGACTTCACAATCAAATACTGGGCAGGCAGGACCAACGCCAACGCAGACGCCCTATCAAGAATGCCTCACCTACCCGAAGGAGAAGAAAACTCGGAAGAGCTGAAGGAAATAGAGCTCCCTGCGTTCCACCGGTATGGGGCCACTCAGTATTCTCACTGGGTAAAAGACAAAGACCTAACCACCGTCGTGTTCAACCCCTTACCCCACCACGGCTGGGCTGAAACGCAAGATAGTGACCCTGCAGTTCACCTGGTGAAAGACCTGTTAACCCAGGCAGATGCTAGCCCTGGCCCGGACACTCCAGAGGAAGCCAAGCAGATATGGAAGGAGAAAAGCAGGCTATTCCTCTACGAGGGTAAGCTGTGCAGAAGGCTTGTCAACCACCGGACGCACGAGCTGACCTGGCAGGTAGTGGTCCCAAGGCGAGATGCAGCAATGGTCCTGGAGGCCTACCATCACAGAGCGGGACACTTCGGGTGGAAGAAACTGTAGTTCCTACTGAGAGAGCGGTTCTACTGGATCGGTATGAGAGGGGCCATAGAGAAGTGGAGCAGGGACTGCGGCCCATGCCACTTCAGAAGGAAGGACCGTACCAGCCAGAAGACACCCTTGAGGTCCATCGTCACCAGGCAGCCTCTTGAGTTGGTAGCTCTGGACCATGTGAAGTTGGCTCCAAGCCGGTCCGGCTACATCTATGCCCTCACGATTGTGGACCATTACTCCCGGTTCCTGGTGGTGGTTCCTGTTAGAGACCTGACAGCCCAAACAGCGGCCAGAGCCTTCCAGCTACACTTCTGCCGTCCACACGGGTATCCGGAACAGGTCTTGACAGATCAAGGTCCAGCGTTTGAGGCTGAAGTATTCCAGGAGTTCTGCAACCTCTACGGCTGTAGGAAGATTCGGACAACGCCTTACCACCCGCAAGCCAATGGGCTGTGTGAGAAAATTAACAATATCGTCATTGATCTCTTCAAGACGTTGCCCCTGGAAGAACGCAGCCTGTGGCCGGAGAAGCTGCCCGACCTGATTGACTTGTACAACCATATCCGGGTGAATGCTACAAATTGCACCCCGACTTACCTGATGCGAGCAAGACCAGGTAAGCTGCCGCTAGACCTGGAGATGGGAGTCCTGACACCCGAGAACACCTCCCCAGACGCGGACTGGGATACGGAACGGCGGCTACAGTACAAGAAGGTACAGGAGAGTGTGGAGAGGAGTCTGGCTCAAGCGAGAGAAAAGCAAGAGAGGCTCTTCAACCAACACTCCCCTGCTGGTCCCCTGGAGCCTGGAGAGCGGGTCCTGAAGCGGAAGAGAAGGCTTCACAAGCTGGACGACCAGTGGGAGAGAGACCCGTACACAGTACTGCAGTCCGACCACAACAAACCGAAGGTATGTGTGATTACCAAGGATGGAGGAGAAACCATTAGCACTGTCTCCAGAGACCACCTAAAACGGTGCCCCGAGCAACTGCAGAGTCCAAGTGAAGATCAAGATGACCTTGAACCCGCAGAGGACAAGGAAGAAATGATCAGCACCGTTCTCGGAGAGTTCCCCCGGACCTGGACTCGGATAAATGACGCGATAGTGGTACCCGTCCTACACTTCCTTCAGCCTACCCAGCAGGAGCCTACAGAAGAACAAGAAGAACAAGCAGCCCCAGAGGCAGAAGAACCCTTGCCAGCAGCCCAGGAGAGTCAACCCTCTGCTGACAGTGAGCCTGCCATGCCTGCGGTAAGCCAAAGAACCCGCAGACAGCTGCCTGCCCTACCTGTAAACCCAGCTAGTAGCTGTACCCTAAATGATAGTGGGGAAAGCCAGGTTAGACCACCACCAGACAGTGGGTTACGAAGGTCGACCCGGAGCACTAGGGGTCAAATGCCAGCTCGCTGGAAGATCTAAATGCACAGTGTATATATTTAATGTTTTATGTTTGTACCCTGGTTATTAATACTGTTTTCCCAGTTTTTCTAGATATATGAACTAACAGGTTATGAACTTTGAGTAACCGGGACTTCCTTGTAAATATGTTCAGAGCCTAACCAAAGGAATGAATAAAGACTGTCAAGGACTCGGGGCAAGGACAGACCCCCACCTGGTTAAGGCTCCCGTTGTGTTGGTGAAATGGACACCCGGTCACGGATCATACTGTGACCCTCTCCTTTTGTTGGTGATATGGACACCCAGTCACAGACCACACTGTGACCTAAAGAACTCAATATGTGATGTTGTTCGTTATTTCCTTCCCTGTTGTGTTTATGGTCATGCATTTATACCCTGTATTTGTGTTTCCTGTTTAGTTCCGGAGTACTAAATTTTACTAGGGGGGAATGTGTGGCACCCCAGGGGTCTGGTTGCCACAGTACTAGAAATATTACGTCTGAGAGCAAGTAGGAGGTTTCTCTGGTCAGGAGCCCTTAAGCATGCAACACTTCCTGCCCAGATCTGGGAGGGGAGGAATCTGCCCTTATAAACTGGGTCTGGGGCGGGATTAGTGAGCTCAGTCAGAGCCTGGAGACAGTTCCAGACACAGGGAGAGTTACAGCAGGAGCTCTGTAGGAGCAGTAGCTGAAAACCAGGGGCTGGAGCTGAGCAGAGCTCGCCCTGGCAGAAGAAACCAAGTACCGGACACCGGAGTCCGAGTCTGTGCGGACTGATATCCACCCAGCAGCAGAAACCAGCCGGCAAGGGATTCCAGGTCCTCTGGCCATAGAAGCCCGGAGGCTCAGTCACAAGGAAGGGACCAGCACCGCCATCCAGGAGCGGAGGCTAACAGAAGGCCCCAAGTCACCAGCCACACGGGTGAGCACCACACGGTATACTCAGGGACGTGGGCTACTTCTACCCGCTTACAGCAAGGTAGCCAGAAAGAGTGCAGATAGACGGGGAGGCCTACAACTCCACCTGGCCAGGGGAACTCCTGTTTGCTCGCAGACTGACCAGGCCCCTTATGCTAGCCAGTACTCCCCGGAGGGTCTGCCTTAATATCACCAGTAAAGACCCTGAACTGCACTGCAAAGACTCTGAGTCGTTCCTGCTTCATCGCCGCACCAGCACTACTAGTGCTGGGACTCCCGTGCACTATCACCCTCACCATCAACTACACTGCCCTGGGGCTCCACTCTTCCCGTGGGGAGTCACACTACCTCAGCTGCACACACCATCAGCCCCAGCGGTCTGCCTTGCAGCGGCGGTCCGCGCTGACCGCAATCCACGGGTGGCGTAGTCGGACAATTAACCTAAAACCCCCACAAAATACCGCTATCAGCCTGACCACCCTGAGCCACGGGACCGGGTCACCGCCACGGATTCTACAACCCCCAGAGACCCGGCTCCGGGTATCCCACACACGCCCACACTAGGCCCAGGGGGCGAGTCAGCTTTGGCGTAGTCGGCAGGATTTTGTGCCCACAACCACCGGGTACTGCGCGCCTTCAAAAGACTGTCATACCTGCCGTGGTGAAGGTCCCCGCCATCCGGAACCGTTTCCCGCCATATTCAAAAGTTTCCCGCCATCTTCAAAAGTTTCCCGCCATCCGCAGTCGTTTTCCCGCCATCGGACGCCATCTTCGGGACGCCGCGCGGGAAGAAGAGGTGCGTGGACGGCGAAAACGCCCGCGAGACCCGAAGCTCCGCCTCACGCATCGACGCTGTGCAAGGTCCTGGAAGGGAGAGAGAGCGACGCTGACGTCACCAGAGCGCGACGCAAGGTCCTTCACCCTGACGATCGTCTGCGGAGCCGCGGCCTACGGAGAAGAAGCAACAGAAGGTAGGCCACACTTAACTAGGTGGGAGGAAAATGATGGATACGGAGGGACCCACTACCACCAGCGCGGCCGCTGCCGCAGTAATGCCATTTACAATGCCCTATATCCCCAGAGCGGCCTGGCTGCCCCAGTACTCAGGGGAGTCGCATACCCTAAGCGACTTTAAAGAGAGACTGTACAGCCTGTTTAAGGTGTACCCCCTGACATAGGGCCAGAAAGTGAGCATATTGGTAGGCCAGCTAACCTGGGCAGCCCAACGTGAAGTAAAGTCCTGGTCAGTCAGGGACAAGGAGACTGTGAAGGAGATCTTAGCCCGTCTGAGGGACACCTTTGATACCCGCACCTCAGCAGAGATCAAAATGAAATTCTATGGGTGCAAGCAGCGGGCCCAAGACAGTATAAGAGACTATGCTTTGAGTTTGCAAGAGGCCCTGGGAGCCATTAAACAGGCAGACCCTGACAGTGTGCGGAATGCAGATGAACTGTTAACTGAGCAATTCATTGAGGGTCTGCTGTCCAACGCCCACCGAACCCAGTTACGTGCAATGGCCTTGCAGAACCCTGGTTTAGACTTTGCAAAGTTCAAGACAGGGCCATCCGGGTGCTCCGAGAACCGGCACCGGGTAGCGCTGTAACCCACCGGCGCCCTGCTATTACCTATCACCAGGAGGCGGCGCCCCTGTCTACAGAGTCTGTAGGAGCTGGTGCACAGGCTTTGGATAACAACCCGGCTACAGACCTGCACCATCAGGTCCAAGAGCTAACCAAAAGCGTAGCCGCGCTAACCAGAACTGTGCAGTCTTTACAGGTTTCCCCTCCAGGAAAGATCCAGCTGGCATCTGGACCGGAGGACGTCCCGTGGCGCCGACAGAGGAGGATCCCAACATCCAGAGGAAGACCCAGCGACAGATACGAGGACGGACAACCCATCTGCCGCCGCTGCAATCAACCCGGACACATGGCGAGGTACTGTCATTTAAACGGGCACAACCTGGGGTAGAGGGCCAACCCCCAGGCATAAAATCATCAGGCCCATCGAACTGGCATGATAAATACGTAGGGGGACGTCCGGTCTTGCCTGTGGTACTGGATGGCATTCCTATGAGTGCCCTACTGGACACTGGGTCACAAGTGACTACCATCCCGTACGTGCTCTTTAAGCGGTACTGGAATGACTCGGACATAACCCGCTACCCAGATGACGACCTGAGTATCATCGCCAGCAATGGTCAGCCCGTGCCGCAGGTGGGATTCAAGGAGGTGACCATTAAGGTCGGTAAAGTCGAACTGGCGGCACAAGGACTGATTATTGTGGACACTGACCATCATGAGAGTCACCCCAGAATAACCTTGGGAACTGACGTGATTGAAAATTGTCTTGCAGCGGTGATTCTCATTTTACAGCAGGTTGCCAAGAACGCCAGTTCCAGCCAGCAGCGTGTGCTCCAAAAAGAGATCCGGGCACTGATGAAGCGGCAACAAGTGGAACTATCTGGTGGTGAGATTGGTAGCGTGAGAATGTATGACCCGTTCCCTATTTCCATGCCCCCGAAAAGTGAGATGATGATCTGGTGCCGGGCAGCTATTGGTCTGAGAGATAGAGACTACCAAGCAATGGTAGAACCCGTCTACTCAGACAGTAGGCCCACCATTTTGACAGCACGGGGGGTGGTCGATGTACGCCATGGGAGGGTGCCCGTCCGCATCATAAATATCAGGGAGAGAGAAGTATACCTGCCCCAGTATGCCACGCTAGCCAAATTGTTCACCATAAACCAAAATTCTGTAAGGACCGTGGAACCCTTGCCTCCATCTCAACCAGAGGAAGGTAACGGCTCTAAGAAACAAATGGAGGACTGGTGTCAGCAATTGCATTTGGGTACAGACTCCACTCCCTCACACCAAAAACAGGGAGTCTACCGGGTGGTTCAGGAGTACGAAAGAGTCTTTAGTAAACACCCGCTAGACTTCGGGCGAGTAAAGGGGGTAGAGCATCACATCCCCACAGGAGACCATCCGCCCATAAAGGAAAGATACCGACCTGTACCCCCTGCACACTATCAGCATGCAAAAGGGATGTTGCGGGACATGAAGGAGGCTGGGGTAATCAGGGACAGCTGTAGCCCCTGGGCAGCTCCATTAGTTCTAGTGAAAAAGAAGGACAACACCATGAAAATGTGTGTAGACTACAGAAAGGTCAACCGTATCACACACAAAGATGCGTACCCGTTACCTAGGATAGAAGAATCTTTAGCTGCATTAAAATCTGCTAACTTCTTCTCCACTTTGGATCTTACTAGCGGGTACTGGCAGGTTCCTGTAGCAGAGGCAGACAAGGAGAAGACTGCATTCACCACCCCGATGGGCCTCAGCGAATTCAACTGTATGCCGTTCGGGCTCTGCAACGCACCAGGAACCTTCCAACGGTTGATGGAATGCTGTTTGGGACACCGGAATTTCGAGACGGTCCTGTTATACGTGGATGATATCATCGTCTATTCCAAAACCTACGAGGACCATCTGAAACACCTGGCAGAAGTGTTTGACGCCCTGGCAAGCTACGGCCTCAAGGTGAAACCCTCCAATTGTCACCTGCTGAAACCAAAGGTGCAGTACCTGGGACACGTGGTGAGTGCTGACGGAGTGGCTCCCGACCCCGATAAGATCACTGTGATTAAAGACTGGCCAAGACCCTCCAGCATAAAGGAAGTGCGGCAGTTTCTCGGGTTGGTAGGCTACTACCGAAGATTCATTCCCGGTTTCACCAAAATGGCAGCTCCTATGCAGGACCTCCAGATAGGCTAATCCAGGAAGGCCAAAAACCAGAAGCCGCCCTTCAGATGGGAAAAGCTGGAAGAAGAGTCCTTCCGCCAGCTGAAGATGGCCCTCACGGGGGACGAAATTCTGGCGTACCCAGACTACAGCCAGCCCTTTATCCTCCACACGAATGTGAGTAACATCGGGCTAGGAGCTGTACTGTCCCAGATCCAGCAGGGGAAAGAAAGGGTAATCGCTTACGCCAGCTGAAAACTGCAGCCCACGGAGAGGAACCCTGAGAATTATAGCTCATTTAAGCTAGAGTTCCTGGCAGTGGTGTGGGCAGTGACCGAACGTTTCAAGCATTACCTTGCCTCTTTCAAGTTCACCGTGTACACGGATAACAACCCGTTGACACACCTGGACACTGCAAGACTTGGTGCCCTGGAGCAGAGATGGATGGCCCGCCTGTCCAACTATGAATTCACCATCAAATACCGGGCGGGACGCTCAAATGCCAACGCGGATGCCCTGTCCAGAATGCCAAACTTACCGGACGTAGGGGAAGATCCAGAAGAACTGGAAGAAGTCGAACTCCCTGCGTTCCACCGTCATGGGATTACCCTGTATTCCCACCATGTAAGGGACAGGCGCTCTGCCACGTTCAATCCCTTACCCCACTACAGCTGGGCGGAGACACAAGACAGTGATCCCACAGTCCGTCTGGTGAAGGAAATGCTGACACAGACTGATGCCCGTCTTGACCCAGACGCTCCGGAGGAGACCGGGCAACTGTGGAAGGAGAAAAGCAGGCTGTTTCTTTACAAAGAGAAGCTGTGCCGGAGAATGGTCAACTCTAGAACACATGAGCTGACCTGGCAGGTAGTGGTCCCAAGATGAGACGCGGCTAAGGTTCTGGAGGCGTACCACGACGGAGCAGGACACTTCGGATGGAAAAAGCTGGAGTTCTTGTTGCGTGAAAGGTTCTACTGGGTAGGCATGAGAGGAGCCATCGAGAGGTGGTGCAGAGACTGTGGCCCGTGCAACCTAAGAAGAAAGGACCGTGCCAGCCAGAAGAGTCCCCTGCAGCCCATCATCACCAGGCAGCCACTGGAACTGGTAGCCCTGGACCATGTGAAACTGGCTCCGAGCAAATCTGGGTACGTCTACGCCCTCACCATCGTAGATCACTACTCCCGGTTTCTAGTGGTGGTCCCTGTCAAGGACTTAACGGCCCAAACAGCAGCCAGGGCCTTCCAGCTGCACTTCTGCCATCCACACGGGTACCCGGAGCAAGTGCTGATGGACCAAGGACCAGCCTTCGAAGCGGAGGTCTTCCAGGAGTTCTGCAATCTATATGGCTGCAGGAAGATAAGAACAACGCCCTATCACCCTCAGACCAACGGACTATGTGAGAAAATGAACCAGGTGGTGATAGACTTGCTAAAAACGTTGCCCCTGGAGGAACGCAGTCTGTGGCCTGAAAAACTGCCTGATTTGGTGGACTTGTACATTCACATCCCCGTAGGCTCCACCAACTGTACCCCGGCTTACATAATGAGAGCAAGACCTGGTAAGCTGCCTATTGACCTGGATATGGGAGTCCTGACACCTGAGGACACCTCACCAGAGGCATACTGGGATACAGAATGGCAGCAGCAGTATCGGAAAGTACAGGAAAGCGTCGAGCGGAGTCTGTCTCAAGCAAGAGAAAGGCAAGAGAAGACTTATAACCAGCATGCTCCCGCTCTTCCCCTGGTACTTGGAGAGCAGGTCTTCAAGAGAAAGAGACGGCTCCACAAGTTGGATGACCAGTGGGAGAAGGACCCGTACACCGTACTGCCCTCAAGTCATGAGAACCCAAAAGTATGTATCATCAGTAAGGATGGAGGAGAGACCACAGCCATTGTTTCCAGAGACCACCTGAAGAAGTGTCCCGAGCAGCTGCAAAGCCCTGAAGAAGATCAAGAAAACCCTCAACCCACAGAGGAAAGGGAAGAAATGATCAGTACTGTACTCGGAGACTTTCCCCGGTCCTGGACTCAAATCAACAACGCAGTCGTGGTACCCGTCCTCACCTTTCTCCAGCCAGCCCCTCAAGGGCCTACAGAAGAACAGGTAGTGTCAGAAGAGCAGCCGGCCCAGGAGGCAGAAGAATCCATACCAGCAGCCCAGGAGAATCAACCCTCTGCTAGTAGTGAGCCTGCCGTGCCCCTAGTAAGCCAATGAGAACGCAGAAAGCTGCCAGGCCTACCCGCAACACCTCCTACACCCTGTAGTGCAGAACCAGATAGTGGGTTACGTAGGTCCACCAGGAGCACTAGAGGACAGATGCCCGCTCGCTGGAGAATCTAAAATGTAATCTGTAAATTGCAAATGTTGAAAAAGGTTTATGTTTTTGTTACCTGGTTACTAATTATGTTTCTCTAGTTACCCTGCAGGTTTATTTGGACTGACAGGTTATGGACGCTGAGTAACCGGAACTACATTGTAGATAGTTGCACCTTGGTGCCTCTTGCGAAGATGGCCGCGGAAGAGAAAACCTGTCTGGTGTGGCCTCCTTGTGGCCCAAAGTAGCTAGCTTCAGCCTTGCAGCCACGCCCAGGGCCAACGCTTGGGGTTTGCTTTGGACAGGTCCCCTACTCTGTGCCAAGACTTCATCTTGTTGGGTGATATGGACACCCGGTCACGGACACGCCGTGACCCCTAAAGACTAAAGCTTCTTGTATATATGTTGTTGTATTATTGTTTATACCCTGTATTTGTGTTTTCTTAAAAATGTGTTTAGTCCCAGAGTACTAAAATTCACTAGGGGGGAATGTGGCACCCCAGGGGTCTGGTTGCCACAGTAATAGAAATATTACGTCTGAGAGCAAGTGGGAGGTTTCTCTGGTCAGGAGCCCTTAAGCATGCAACACTTCCTGCCCAGACCTGGGAGGGGAGGAATCTGCCCTTATAAACTGGGTCTGGGGCAGGATTAGTGAGCTCAGTCAGAGCCTGGAGACAGTTCCAGACACAGGGAGAGTTACAGCAGGAGCTCTCTAGGAGCAGTAGCTGAAGACCAGGGGCTGGAGCTGAGCAGAGCTCGCCCTGGCAGAAGAAACCAAGTACCGGACACCGGAGTCCGAGGCTGTGAGGACTGATATCCACCCAGCAGCAGAAACCAGCCGGCAGGGGATTCCAGGTCCTCTGGCCATAGAAGCCCGGAGGCTCAGTCACAAGGAAGGGACCAGCACCGCCATCTAGAAGCGGAGGCTAAGAGAAGGCCCCAAGTCACCAGCCATACGGGTGAGCACCACACGGTATACTCAGGGACGTGGGCTACTTCTACCCACTTACAGCAAGGTAGCCAGAAAGAGTGCAGATAGACGGGGAGGCCTACAACTCCACCTGGCCAGGGGAACTCCTGTTTGCTCGCAGACTGACCAGGCCCCTTATGTTAGCCAGTACTCCCCGGAGGGTCTGCCTTAATATCACTAGTAAAGACCCTGAACTGCACTGCAAAGACTCTGAGTCGTTCCTGCTTCATCGCCGCACCAGCACTACTAGTGCTGGGACTCCCGTGCACTATCACCCTCACCATCAACTACACTGCCCTGGGGCTCCACTCTTCCCGTGGGGAGTCACACAACCTCAGCTGCACACACCATCAACCCCAGCGGTCTGCCTTGCAGCGGCGGTCCGCGCTGACCGCAATCCACGGGTGGCGTAGTCGGACAATTAACCTAAAACCCCCACAAAATACCGCCATCGGCCTGACCATCCTGAGCCACGGGACCGGGTCACCGCCACGGATTCTACAACCCCCAGAGACCCGGCTCCGGGTATCCCACACACGTCCACACTAGGCCCAGGGGGCGAGTCAAATGTGTCACCCCAGGCCTGCATGCCACAAATATTAAAGGCTGTGTCTGAGAGCAGGAGGGAGGTTCCCTGGTCAGGGACAATTAGCATACAGCACCTCCTGTCCCAGGCCAGTAGGGGGAGCTGGCTGCCCCTATAAAAGCTGGTACTGGGGGCAGGGTTAGAGAGAACTGGACGACCTAGCTCAGGACTGAGACTAGTCCCAGAGAAGGAGGGACAATTGAGCTGTAGCCAAGGAGTCCGTGAGGCAGTGGAGAAGCTGCGAGCCAGGGACAGAGGCAACGAGAGCCAGTCCTGGCTGAGAGAATCACTACCGGACATTGGGGTCCGAGGCTGTCAGGGTTGCAAGCCCGGCAGCAGAGAACCAACCCACGAGGGATTTCAGGTCCCTTGGCCTAAGAAGCCTGGAGGCTCCGCCACACAGAGGGACCAGTACAGCACGGAGAAGCAACAGGTACCTAAGGCCCGAGTCGCAAGCCATACAGGCGAAGTACACGGCCAGCTCAGGGACGTGGGCTATCACACCACGAACAGGGGGATAGTCAGCAAGGGCAGAGAGAGAACGGTAGGCCTTCACACTCACCCTGACCAGTGGGGCTCGCCCGAATACTCTCAGATACCCAGGCCCATTCTTACCCAGTACTCCTGTTGGGTCATTAGTACTAACTACAATAAAGACCCTGGACTGTTTGAAGTGGACTCTGAACTCTTATTATTGCGGCCTGCACTATCACCCCCAGCATCCTCCTACATTGCCCTGAGGCTATACTCTTTCCGTGGGGAGTTATCCTACCCCTGTGCTGCACACCAACATCAGCCTCAGCGGTCTGCCTTGCAGCGGCATTCATGCCTGACCGCAATCCGCGGGAGGCGTAATCGGACATTCATAGCTCTACAAATAGACTGCCACAGCATTTGGTCTGACCACCCTGAGCCACGGGATCGGGTTGCCACTACTACCCCCATCATCGCACTGAAGCCCGGTTCCAGGTGCCCCACGGCCCAGGGGGCGAGTCAGGGACAATAAGAAAAATCTGGAATCTGCATACAATTATCATGTAACTTGTGTTTCTTGGAATCATGAGGGTTTAGTCTGTAGGACTTTAATGCTAATCACTTCTGCAACAACTTGGCATGACCAGACACATCCCGCACATCAAAGAAAAAACATTACATCTAACTAAAATCATGAGCCAACATGGAAATCGTTTTAGTTCTGCAGATTATATAGAATCCAATATGAGACTTTTCTTTTGTCCAAGTATCATATCTTCTGACCTTGAGACAGCACAAAATGTTTCGACCTTTCCTTTTAGGACAGGTTCTCCAATGGCCTCATGAAGTGTAGACCAAGCATAAAGCAGAAGAAGACAACTTTTCTTTCAACCTTTCTTTTGACTCTGCTCCAAATTAGTCTCAGGAGAACTTTTCAATCTTGGCCTGATGAAGGACATATCAGTTTGAGGCTAAGACGCACCTAAGCCAAATGTTCATATTAATGGGGTCATCAGGAGTAATAATTGTAATATATGCTGATATATCTCACGAAGACAAAAAAAAAAAAATAGAATTTCCGTACAGTTTGTAAGAATATTCGTCATAAAGTCCAGCATCCAGAAATAGAAACCTGTAAGCTGTCATTATGGTTTCTTAGAAATATTCTAAAATATTTTCGGAAACCTATCGTTAGTCTTGAAGAGCAATAATTGCCCAAACCTGTCTGTCTCCAGCAATCGCAAATTATTTTTTACCTTTTTCTACACCTCCCCGAAAATAAGATCTACCTTGAAAATAAGCCCTAGCATGATTTTACAGGAATTTTTGTGTATGCTTGAAACTCCAAAAATAAGCCCTAGTTACAGTAGTATTTCTTTCTCTCGACATTTGTCAGCTACTTTAGGGGTAGATTAAAGCCAGATTACAGGGAGGGTAAAAAGGGGCGTTTGCCTTTTGTATCAAGATGGATATATGAGTGACCATAAATGATAATTGTCCAATGGCCGTTCTAACCAATTCCTCTCTCCAATTACAGAACACATGGTGAAGATCAGCTCTGGAGCACAAACTACTGGTCTATCACTTGAACAGGACTGATCATAAGTATCATTTTTGGTAGCTATTTCTCTTACCAGAAAAGTTATTTCATGGAAATTAGATAAAAGTTAGTTTTCCAGTATAGAACTTTTTGTAATGCAATGAATAGTATAAGTCCTGGTCATATATTAAAATATCACTTCTTAAAGTTTACTATACAAACTTCTCAAGATAAGTAAGATACAATCCAGCAAAGTGTCCCTTCCTAGTCACCCCATTGATAAAATTCTCCACTCCATGTTCCCATGTTCTGACCCAATACTCCAGCATTAATTTGTGTCACCATCTCCCAGTAGTTACGGGAGGAGCAGGGTGGAGCTGGGACAATCTATCCCTGTGGTTCTGAGCTTGTTAAGCTTTGATCTTGGGCTCTTTGTTCTTTCTTAGGAGGCTTGTCGAATTGATGCCTTTTAGTTACACTATGATTTTTCTATGCTTTGAAGTCTCGGATACAACGGGCGTATTGTGTCCGATGATTTCTTGGGTCTTGGTGATAGAGAAGGCGCCATCGGATCGTTATTCTGTTTCTCTAGGTGGATTCACGAAGCCCTCTGTCCGGATGAGAGGTTGTTGAGCAGCTGGGACAGATGACATTTGGTGTAGAGAGGTGGACAAGCCGGACCAATGAAGACTGTAATGACTGAACGGCTACTGGAGAAGTAGAGTAGTAATCTATAGGGAAGCTGGAGACTCATCGAAGGGAGATTGAAGAAGTAGAACCAAGATAGCGGCATGGCGAAGAAGATTCATAGATATAGCAGAGCTCAACGATGTAGCAGAGTTGAGCAGGTCAGGAGACCCACTGTACTGATGTAGCAGAGCCCAGTGATGTAGCAGAGTTGAGTGGGAAAGGAGTCTCACTGCAGATATAACAGAGCCTTGCAAAGTAGCAGTGTTTAGTATGCGGGAAAGTCATTGTTGATGCAGCAGAGCCACGCAACGTAGCAGAATGAAATTTGTAATGAGGTTCACTGTTGATGTAGCGAAGCGCAGCAACATAGTAGAATTAAGTTTGTCAGAAGACTCACTATTGATTTAGCAGAGCCCAGCAATGTAGCAGAGCTCAGTACAGTATGTCAGGAAACTCACTGTGACTAAGTTCAGTAGAAGCAATGGTCAAATAGAAAATACTAATTGGAGGCTTGCGCTCTAACTACCTGAATACTCAGGGGGCTTGCCACCACCTGAGCCAACCTGTAAGGTCTGGGAGTATGACCTCAGAGGTGCACACTGAGTCAGCCAGAACAATAGACATTTGTGGAAGCCAGGACAGGTGAGTAACAGTATTTCAAGCATTGCACAATCCCTTTGCCAAATTTGGCAAGCTCGCTGCAGAATTGGCTTCAAAAGATTCCGAGTAATTTGCGACATGGCACAAACTTCTTACAGTACAAATCAGCCATTCAAATTAATAGCTTACTATTAGACATGAGCTAATTGAATTGATGCAAATCGTGGACCCAACAAAGTTAAACAATTCACAATGCAATTTGCATAAATCGCACAAAAAGTGCTCAAACGTAACCCAAAGTAAAATATTCAATCAGCCACAGAAATTTCAATCACCTTGGGTGTGGCCATGTGGGCTTACCCATAATGCCTTGCAGCTATCACATCACATGGTATACCATAGCCAATCAGTAGGGACTATCATAACCTGTATAAAAGCTGAGGCAGGGAATGTAGCGGCTATTTTGGGGTGAATTTGGATAGTGAGAGGACTTCACAGCTTAGCATTAGAGATAGGGAGAAAAAGCCATAGAACACCGAATAAACTGTACGGTTAGTGTGTGACAGCTCAGCAGTGAAAAACATCCTTTTACCCATAGCCATATATGTGGAGGTCACTTTGGCTGTGTTTGTGCTGAAGAGCTTTGAACAGTGTTCAATATATTCCTAGGAGACCTCAGAGTGTTACACATGGCTTTTCCGGGCAATTGGAGATTTTGCACTATTCGTTGCAAATGAAAGTTTTGGAGAAAATTTCAACAAAGCCGGTGAATTTCTCTACTTCCCATAAAATACTTGGCTGTTCTCTACGGTACTAGAGCCACACTTTCCTAGCAGCTCCATTCTTTAGCCCAAGTGGGGGATCCTACTGTGTGATATCTATCCAGTTTGCCCTAAAGACCCTTTACCACTGACTTAGTAACATTTAACCTAGCCAAAAAATGCTTGCCCCTCTATTTTTTTTAATCCCTTCTGGCCATATAGGAAAACAGAGAGGGGTCTTTCTTTAATAGTGCCCACTAGCTGAAGACAAAGGCGAAACTTTAAGCTTCTGAGACCAAATGCAAAATTTGTAACAGGGGCTTGATCTACATGGATGCAGTCGTCTTTGATATATCATCGTGGATGATCTATCATCCTGAGAAGATTTACCTGGGTGTCTCCCAAAATTCTAGAAAAGCCAGGAATTCTTACAACATGGCACAACATGCCGTAGCATGCCAGAAAGAACAGGAATGCCAAGGTAACACCGATAAGCAGCCTCCCAGCCAAGAAAAGGTACAGTACAAGATGACTTTGCAGAAGATCTTCTTTATTAGGTCAAGATTTAATTTTGGAAATTTGGTCTTCAATGAACATTCAATGAAAGGTCTGTGACCACTGAATGGACAATTCCTAGAATTCCAATTACGAGAAGCTGTAGGTGTAGCAACAACTGGACAAATCATGGTGGTTGAGGTTTCTCCATATAAACCTTGACATTAATGGAGGCAGGAGCAGAAAAACTGATAGAGATGATGACACAATGGACCTCCTGTCTCAAAAATGGAACTTGTTAATAGTGGAAGCAGGAGGCTATAAGGAAATCATCTGGGCCCCCAGTGCAAAACCTGGAACAGGGGCCACTGCAACTAGCATGGGACATTTATAAAACTGGTGTCTTGTAGTGTTGGTAACATAAATAAGTTAAAGTCCTGACCGGAAACACCCAAGACTACCAATTTTTGGGTAGGTTTTACATAAACCCTACTCAGCAGTTCATCAATGGAGACCACCACTGAGATAAACATTGAGCAAGTCCTAGAGTTGGCCACTACTCTGCTTAAAGAGCACCCGTTATGTGCCATAAATACATGATTTTTTTAGCCTGGTGTAAACGCCACTGTTCTCCTGAATCCGGAGATGTTTTTCTTTTGTTCCTGCGCCTCTCCTTTCCTGAGATATGGCTGTCCCTTCCTTGTATTTAAAGCTAGTCTTGTTATCTTAGTGGGCGTGGTCCTCCACTCTTCTGAGTGGGCGTCTCCTTGAGAACCTTACCCACTTGCTAAGCAGACTAAATGCAGAGAATAGAGGGCCATATCTCATGAACAGAGAGCAGCAAAAGCAAAAGAAAAATATCTCCGGATTCAGGACAACAGCGGCATTTACACCATGTAATAAAAATACATATTTATGTCAAGTGACAGGTCCCCTTTAAATCAATGTAAACCTATGCATTGCAAGTCTAGAGCACTCACTCAAGGTACCTTTCATAACTCCTACAAATTTCATTGGAGAGGTGGTCAGGAACAAGAGTTTGCTCTCCTGAAGACCACAATCGTGACCTGTTGCTTCTAGAGGTCCAAAGGGTTTTGGGGGGTCCCAGTAGTACTAGAAACAACAGTTAGATGTGCTGGTCTCTTCAAGTAAATGCACTCCAACTCTCATCATCTGCGCAGCTCACAAATATAGTTCAGTCTAAATTAAGTAAAGTGTAAAAATATTGCTTTATTGTCAATGCTTTCACCTGAAATTGCAGAAACTAAGCTACCCAGTGACATGGTAGAAGACCAGCCGCAACTGATTTACATATCGCATTTACCCGTCAATCTTCCTGGCCCTACAGAGATGTGCAGATCTGAGGGATAATAATACCTTTCGGCACCAACAGAATTTGTTGAAAAGGGTTAAATAGCAAAAGATAAATTACCATGCAGCATTAATTACGTGCAACGACTCGAATCCTCAATAGTTGACAACACAGGTTGACAATGGTCCCGAAAGTCAACGTCTCCCATGGACTCCCATTATTAGAAATATATTATGTGTCTTAGTGTTTAGTGTATTTGCTTTGTGTATAACCAACAAGTTAATAAATAAATTGTAAAGGGGTCATTAATTTTTTGGAAAAGTGAATAATATTCTAGTCCAGTCTTGTAGACGGAGTCGCCAACTGGAACCACAGACCCAGACCATGAACACAGACTGTTACTTAGAACATGAACTATTTTGGTTTTTGGATTTATAATGAAAACGGAAAGCACTTAAAGTATAGAAAAAGCCTTGACATGCATACAAATGTGTATACTGGGCAGAAGGACAAGTTCTTACACCGTGACAACTTCATAGAGTAAGATTCGAGTTGGTCATCAACTGTATTGTGAAACTTCACCTAGATGACGGAAACCTTGCCTGACATAATGCGATTTATGACCGTGGTCCAATGACCTCAACACGTTCTCGAGCCCCAAATTTATGAAACCTAAGTCTACTTGTGAAAGCGACAAACCTTTGTGACAATCTACTGTATCAGTGAAGAACATCCCCATATCACAGTCCTTTGGGCAACACTTGCAATCTATAATCTCCTTCTTCGTAGACTCAAATTGTATTTGTATGGTCAAAAACAAAAAAGTAGAATTTGATTAATGACATTGGAAAAGCTTTACGGACTTGTATTTTCTGAAGATTTTCATCGGCCAATGTCGGAAAATTTATTCTGTAAGATTTAGAGCATATATATATATATATACATAATATAACACATCATTGGAAGCGCAAGACAACACTGCCTTTGAAGTAGGACAGGCCACTCCATTGGATTGACTATTGGAGTGACCCAAAGAAGATTCCAGAGGATGGACCATTGACATGACCCTTAGACTACTCCAGTGAATAAATCATTAGCATGACCCAGAGGATGGACCATTGGTGTGATTCTCAGACCATTGAAGTGATCCTCAAATCATTTCAGAGGATGGACCATTGACATAACCCTTAGGCCACGCTGCAAGGTGGACCATTGGCAGGATACTCTTTCCATTGGCGTAAGGGACCATTGGCATGATATTCAGTCCACTCTAGTGGACCATTGATGTGACCCTCAAAATACACTAAAGTATGGACCACTGGTGTGATCTTCTGATCAGTCCAGTGAATGAACCATTGGTATGACCCTCGGAATACTCAAGGGAATGGACTTTGACACAATCCTCAGACCTCTTCAGTGGATGAACCATTTACCTAATCATCAGTCCAGTCCACTGGATGAACCATTGGTGTGACCCTCAGACCACTCCAGTGATTGAGCCAATGACCCTCAGACCACTCCATTGGCGTGACCTTCAGATCATTCTAGAAGATGAACCATTGATGTGATCATCAGTCACCCCTTACATTCATACAAACATTTTGCTTGGGGAAGTTCCACTGCATATACAAATCTTTCTTCTATAAATATGGGATTCTCTGTCCTATTTACATTGTACCTTAGATCTAAATACGTTGTGGAGCTAATCATGACTCTTGGAAGCCTTTAGACTATCTAACCTAAATCCAGTGAGCAATACAAATCAGCTTCACTGTGTTTGCTATCTATGAACCAAGCGTTTAGTTGCACAATTTTGCATTTCAATTTTTTTTGCACATCTCAGGCCTTCATTTACCCGCCCGTGACTCCCAAATCATTGCTGCAATTTAAGAATCCCATCAATATGAGCCATGAGCAGTGAAAGGGGGTCTGTCTTCATATAAACACTGGGGAGCCAACTATTTTTTTTTGGCATGATTTGCAAATTGGCAAAGTAGCAACACAGGGTCCTATCAGTGGTGCTTAATATTTTATAAGTTCAGTCCCACTTCTTTTCATTTGCGATAGAAATCCCCCACACAATTTATTCTGAGGGATTAAGTGTTGACTAGACCCCAATTTTCATGTCCACGTCCTTGGTGTTTCTTATGTCGTCTTGCGTCAAAGCATCACTTTCTCCGAGGTCGTTTGTCTGGTCTCGAGACACCAGCTGCACCATCTCCTGGGACTTCACCGTGTCTCCATTCTGCTCCATGATGACCCCGTCTTCTAGAGAGCTTTTGTTACCGTTACCGTTAATCACCAATTTCTTCTTTTGGCCACACCTGCAAAGAATATGAATGCGGACATTATGAACGTTACGGAACAAGGCAATATTCAGGAGCCATCATTCTTGTACCTCCATAATTTATGAACTATGGACATTACTAGGTCATGAAGCATGAAATCCCGTAGGCCCTTGAGTTATGCTCATGGCGCTTTGGCCCTTCAGGCAATTTCCAGAGGCAATTTCTCTACCTTCTCTACCTTCATATTTACATTAACCCTTGTCGGAAATTAACTTCAGGAGTTGATACCTTCCAAGTTGGCATTTGGTCATTCAGTTTTGGTTCAGAAGAGTATAACACAAAATCATGACATCCCTTGTAAATCATGTATGTAGTAAGCGGTACAGGGGCTAAACACATGAAATACCTGTGGACCATTCCTTCTAAATCCACCATATATGTGCACAATTGGCGTGGCCATGTTTCAATGGAAGAAAGGGAATAGACTGCTTCCATACATGAGAGGCAGTATCACATTCGCGCATTCCCTCTTTTGCTCAGCAGCAGATGTCTGGGAACAGTCAGGAGGCTGATGCCACCAAAACTGGTAGGTGTGGATGACTTTAAGACACATAATCAGTATCTACTGGTCTGGTGGGCACAGTACTTTCATGTGATGCTTGACCAAATCCAACTATCTAAAGATCCATGGTGGGATTTGAATAGGGCTCATACAAGTAGCAACGAACCCTGTAGAACACCACAATTTGGACTATATAATAGACCCGTATAGGGAGTGTGAGACAAGGGCTTCCAGAGCTTACCAAAGTAAAAGATCCTGAGGGTCCTTCTATAGAAAACACCTGCACATCACACACAGGACAAGTCTTCAACATGGTGTAGTATTCAATATAGGAATCATCCCATAAGAAATAGACCCTAGTGGCAAGCGATCAGTTCAGAGTCACCAGCACATGGACTTTAGGGACCCAATTTTTTGTGTAAGAACCTGAGACTTAGGATTTGCTCACACTAGCATATAAATTGGTTGCGTGCCCTCGGACCGATGTTATTCGATGAGGCATTGCAGATCTGCACATTTTTTCTCAACTGTAATCTGATGGGCGTGAGAAAAAAATGGGATCAGTATGGTATCCGATTTTTATGGATACATTGCAATTCTGTAAAATGGGAAACTGTAAATGATCCTGTAAAAGATTAGTAGCTGCTGAGTAAAAATATGGATTGCACACGGATGACAAGTGAGAAAAAAATCGTCCCACGCTCCTGGATGAGAATGGGACCGATATTTTTATACAGTAGTGTGAGCGGACCCCTACAGTGGGATCCTGCTTGTAGGGACTCTAGTTGGTGACTTCATGAAAAAGCCCATTCTCTTCTACAAGCAAGGCTTTCATGAGACACTGTAATTATTCCACTATTTCACATTAATCCACAGGGGAAAATATTTTTTGTACGTCCAGTAAAGTAGTGACACACAAAGAATTAAGTGTAGGTCCATAGATGTTAATGGAAACCACATTAGGCATCCATGATGATATGCATGCTGAAGTTGACCCTATTCTCTGGTCCATGTTGGTGAATTATAAATCTGACTTCAGTTTTGGACCTGTTCATCAAAGATAAGTAATATCTCACAATATCATGGCTAACCATCGCCTATATAGGAGCTAATCATGGCCTATGTTGGGGGCCAACCACAGCCTGTATCAGGGGCTATGCATGGCCTGTATCGAGAGCTAGCTATGAGATTTATCAGTGGCCAACCATGGACTGTATCAGGGGCTAACCATGGTTTCTATTGTGGGCTAACCAAGGGCTTTGCAAGGGGCTAACCTTTGGCTGTATCGAGAGCTAAACTTTGGCTATGTCGGGGGCTAACCATGTTCTATATTTGGGGCTAACCATGGCTGTATCGAGAGCTAAACATTGGCTGTATCAGGGGCTATCCATGGGCTGAATCATTGGCTAACCGTGGTCAGTATCGGGGGCTAACCATGAGCTGTATTGGGAGCTATCGATGGGCTGTACCGGGGGCTAACCATGGTCAGTATTGGGTGCTAACCATGGGCTGTATTGGGGGTTATCCATGGGCAGTACTGGTGGCTAACCATGGGCTGTATCGAGAGCTAATCATTGTCTGTATCAGGGGCTATCCAAGGGCTGAATCATAAGCTAACCATGGTCAGTATCGGTGGCTAACCATGGGCTGTATTGAGAGCTAATCATTGGCTGTATCAGGGGCAATCCAAGGCTGAATCATAGGCTAACCATGGTCAGTATTGGTGGCTAACCATGGTCTGTATCGGGGGCTAACCATGGTCAGTATTGGTGGCTAACCATGGGCTGTATCGGGGGCTAACCATGGGCAGTATTGGTGGCTAACTACGGGCTGTATCAGGGGCTATCCCTGGACTGAATCGGGGGCTAGTCATGGTCAGTATCAGATGCTATCCATGGGATGTATCGGGAGGTTAACCATGTGATGTATTGGGGGCTATCCATGGGCTGTATCAGGGACTTTTCATGGGTTGTATCGGGGACTAACCATGGGCAGTATTGAAGGTTAACCATGCGTTCTCTTAGTGAATAACCATGGCCTGTATTAGGGGCTAACCATGGCCTTTAAGGGCGCTAACCATGGGTAGTATTGGTGGCTAACCATGTTCTGGATAGGGGGCTAACCGTGGGCTGTATCAAGTGCTCAACATGGCCTGCATCAAAGTCTTCCCATGGGTTGTATCAGAGGCTAACCATGGGTTGTATCGGTGCTAACCATGGCCTGTATCAGGGGCTAACCATGGGCAGTACGTGGGGCTCACCTTGGCCTGTATTGGGGGCTAACCATGGGCTGTATCTGGTGCTATCCATGGGCTGTATCGGAGGCTCCACATGGACAGTATCGGGGGCTCACCATGGTATGTATCGGAGGTTAACCATGGGCTGTATCGGGGGCTAACCATGTGCTTTATATTTGTTCCATCCTGCAATATTGCAGCAATGTGACGTTATGTCTCTATGACATTGGAGGCCGGGGTGGATTCCTGCTTCCCTGCAGAATGATGTTCTCACCACATGAGTGGAATAGTAATAATTTTGACTATAAGATGTGGGATCACAAGGACATGTAATATGAAGTGTCGTTTCTCTTACTGTCGAAAAATTTAGAAAAAATACCAATTATAACATTCCATGGATAGTAATGTGGCGGCCGGAGAATCAGTGCGGTTTCCAATTTAATTTCTTCGAGTCTTTTCTCAGGGACTTGTCTCATGTAAAGTGAAATGAAAGACATGTGTCCTGCCTAATAGAAAACACAGGTCCCGGCATACCGGAGATACCAGCAGCTCTCGCTTTTTACAAAGTAGACTCGCATGCCGACCTGGAGGACGGGGCTGCGGAGAGTCACTGCCTAAGAGTAGATCCTGAAGCATTAGGGGGCAGATTCATCAAATGGTTTTCACAGAAATATACATATTGCCCGCCAGTCTTCATGAATCGAGGGCCAACATTTTTGGTGAAGCTTTTGATTCTTTTTTTGGATCCAAAGAAAAGGATCTAATAGAAACAAAACCAAATACTTTATATTTCCCATACATTTTGGATCCAAAAGCGGCATCAAAAATTGCATAAACTTTTTTTTTTTTTAAACTTATTGGCTTCGACTCATTAAGACTGGCGTTTTGCACTCTAGAGTAATTTAACTTTGGCACATCTTTCAACTGCCCTGCGCCTTCACCTGAAATGTTACTCCAGGCAGCGGCGTACATTTCTGTTTTAATTCATGTAAATCATGATGAATTTGTCAGCCTCGCTTGGACACATCCTGTCCCACTTG
Source organism: Phyllobates terribilis (assembly GCF_046119375.1). Classification (NCBI taxonomy): domain Eukaryota; kingdom Metazoa; phylum Chordata; class Amphibia; order Anura; family Dendrobatidae; genus Phyllobates; species Phyllobates terribilis. Next base: position 76,307,775 of record NW_027362773.1, on the reverse strand, counting down.
AGCTCCATCTACTTTTCAAAAAGTTAGAGAACTCCAAAAGTTGCAAAACCTTTGCAAGTTTGCAAAGCCAAAAAAAGTATTCATTTGGGAGGAAACACATACTTATATTTCCTATCCATTTTGGATGATGCACCAAATTCATTAATAGGAGCACGCCTCTTAATGAATTTTGGCACATTTTTCAACTGCCATGTGCCTCCCCAGAAATATTACTCCAGGCAGGGGTGTACATTTTTATTTCTATTAACGTAAATCATAATGAATTTGTCTCCCGTGCTTGGACACATCCTGTCCCACCTGAGCTCCATTTACTTTTCAAAAAGTTAGAGGATGCCAAATGTTGCAAACGATATCCCCCGCCCTGCTTATCCGAGAGGCTCGTGACTGCTGCAGCCAGTCATTGTCCGCAGAGGTGACCAGCGTCATATCCATGCAACCGTAAAAACCTGGAGAATTCAGTAACCAAAAATAGCTTTGTTTCAAGTTTTGGCTCACAACAGTGCTAAAAAAATACAGTTTGTCATGCATAAAACAAAGCCTCGGGCAGCCATATTTCTTCTTCCCACCAGGTGTCTTCCAAAATATAAGTGGGAAAAAAAAGCTAAAAAAAAACCCTCCTCATCTGATCTGAATTTTTAGTTATTGAGGAGGATTTTGGAGATGATCTGCTGCAAAAAACTTATGAGAAAAGCTGTGCACAAAGCCTTACTATGATGTCAGACAATTCAGGAGCTGCACATGTAAACTGGGAAGGAGAAGTTTTCTCGTTCTCCGCGGACTCTTAAACTTTTTGCTGTTCTGCTGTTTCTAATCAGGAGCGTGAAACTCGTTCCAGATTCCGAGGGGCCGGGGAAGTTTTAGCAAATGACTTGTGTCCACAGAAGCAGGAACCGTAGGAAATTCTGATCGATGCTTCATGCAGAATCGGATGTTTTTTCTAGTGTCCAGAACTATAAGCTTCCGTGCCCCAATGCAAAATCTGGAGCAGGACCCCATCTACGTATGTCGCAGAGGGTCCTTTGAGTCCCACCAGGACCAGGGTGTGACTATGACCTCTATATCCGCTATACCCCAGGGGGGCTACATGGCACCTTTCAGTCACTCTCAAATCATGGCAAACATTCCCACCAGCGCTCCTATTGGCCATGTACAGATATTTAAGGATTCAGACCCACTCTGAATTGGCCCAGTCTGGGATAGTCCTAGGATATCTGGGATTGTAGGCAACTATGGGTAAATATGACTATTGTGGAGCAAGAAGATTTGCAGGAACCTGATCCAGCAACGACATTGGTAGTCGGCATCTTCTGGACCAGAGTCCTGCAAACTTTCTACCTGCGGCATCCCTGGTGGTTCTTCTGATTAGTAAGTCCCCAAGTGTGCAGCACAATGACATCGTGAGCGTTTCGTTCGGTCATCGGATGCTCGCAGGACTCTGGTCCATCAGCCACGGACGGCAAACGTGGCCTCTGGACCAGGATCCTGCAATCTTTCTGCTTGACTCTAGTCATTACTTCTTCAAGGGTTGATAGCTGTCCCGTGAGCTGTAATACCAGGCCCAGCCTACAGGAGGAGAGTGGCGCTGTTGATGAAGGAAAGAACCCATGTTTTGGTAATGTTTAGCATGTTGGAGAGATGTTACTTACAATCTGCGGGCGTTGAGGGCGATGCAGACGGAGAAGATTAGACCCAGACACACCAGGGAGACGCAGACGATCAACCACTCTGTAAATTGCAAAAATATTATGTTTATAGCTTTTGATCTGATCTAGAACTGATTTTTCTGTGATCGAAGAACAGGGATATGAAAACCTAGGAATATTTGTAGAGCCGCCGTCAGGGCAGTATGGCGGCACACTTGTCAGTGCCTCCAAAAACCAGTGCTCCCCGAAGGTGCATGATGCCTTATCATCTGACGGGACCCCAGTTTAGAAATGCACATTCAGGGAGGGAAGCACCCGCTTTGGTAGCATCTGCACCAGGTCCATCAAGCACCTTCCACAAGCCTCACATCTCAGAGAGGCCGGGCAGCACTCAGCCTCGCCAATTAACATACTTAATGTTGGAGTTTTTTTGGTCCCGAGAGTAGGGAACTGATTTTTTTTCCCCGTCAAAACTTGTCATATGGATCAATATTGCCCCGTTGACTTAAAGGGGTATTGAAATTTCAGTTGTTGATCACTTAATGATCGCTGGGGGTCTGACCTCTGAGACTCCCACTGATTCTGAAAATCAGGAGGCAGCAGCTCTGCTCTGAGTCCTCTGCACAGGGGTATATTCCTGTTCTCCCGCTGCGGTTCTCTGCACAGATGTGCCGGGAACAGACGCTGCAGCCCATCCACTCTCATGATCGATGGGGGTCTCGGAAATCATATTATGATCAGATATAAGAAGTGACATGGGACGTCTCACCTGGCACCGCTGCCCGTCGTCGATGCTTGTTCTTAGCGGAGCCTGAATTTTCTTCTGCTGATCCTAATGGAGTCTCAGTAGCGTCAGAATCTGTGTCGCTCACGTCCTGGTCATGTTCTAGCAAATGTATACCATCTATGGAAGAAACACACAGAACATGATCGTGGGTAATATAGCACGTGAGCAGTACCCATATACGTGCCCGCTACTGTAAGACGGGGTACCAATGGTAATAGGTCTGTTATAAGGGACCTTCATGGTTTGGGCCTAATGTCATCAATTTACTAGACTAGAATCCACTTGGCTGAGAACATGTGTATAGCAGAGAAGGATGTGAAGGTATAACATAGTCAGAAGATGAATAAACGAGAAAAAAGGTGGAAAATTATGCTAGGTGTCATCAATATGGCTGCCAGACGGGAAGGATCCCATCTCCTCTGTAGCATTTGTAGTGCAAGTTATTATGGCCTTCAGGTGGCAACTGGTTGAAGGGATTTAGTAGATCTAAATAGCATTCTTTCATGTAACCCTAATAGGTGTCCCAGGGTCTGGCACAGTGATGACTTTTACCTTAATACAACCAGGATCATTGACTTGCCCCCTGTCTATCACAGATACCACCAGGGTCGGACAAGCTACCCCGAGTCTTGAAGGATCTTGGCCCCAATGCAAACTTTGTAGGAAACCCGTCAACCTACCCTGTGCCATTTCTAATACTGGTTTCTTCATAAGTTACACAAGGACCCTTGAGCTCCTCAGGTACCATGTTGTCTTCGCAAGTGGCACAAGGACCCTCAAGCCCCTCAGGTACCATGTTGTCTTCACAAGTGGTACTAGGACCCTCATGCCCCTCAGTTACCATGTTGTCTTCACAAGTGGCAGAAGGATCTTCAAGCTCCTCGGGTACCAGGTTGTCTTCCCAAGTGGCAGAAAGACCAGCGAGTCCCTCAGGTAACATGTTCTCTTCACAAGTGGCACAATGACCTCGAGCCCCTCAGGTACCATGTTGTCTTCACAAGCGGCAGAAAGACTCTCAAGTCCCTCAGGTAACATTTTGTCTTCACATTTGGCACAAGGACCCTCAAGCCCCTCAGGTACCATGGTGTCTTCACAAGTGGCACAAGGGCCCCTGAGTCCCTCAAGTACAATGGTGTCTTCACAAGTGGAACAAGGACTTCTGAGCCCCTCGGGTACCCTGTGTCTTCACAAGTGGCACAAGGACCTCTGAGCTCCTCAGGTACCATGGTGTCTTCACAAGTGGCACAAGGACTTCTGAGCCCCTCAGGTACCATGGTGTCTTCACAAGTGGCACAAGGCTTCTCGAGCATCTCAGGTACCTTTGTGTCTTCACACGTGGCACAATGACCTCTGAGCCCCTCAGATACCATAGTGTCATGACTAGTGGTACAAGGACCGTCGAGCTCTCAGGTACAATGATGTAGTCACAAGTGGCACAAGGACCCTTGAGACCCTCAGGTACTAGTTGTCTTCACAAGTGGCACAAGGACCCTCGAGACCCTTAGGTACCAAGCCCCATGTATAACGGCTCCCTCTGCACCCGGTAAACCAGTGGCTCTGAGTTGGTCTAGGCTTTAACAAATATGTCCTCGAGGCCCAGCCAAAAATAACCCCATTTGAAAAACATAGGGGAAACTGGGCATGTGCCAGAGATGCACCAGCTAGCCACTGTCACTTGACCAGGATATTTAGATACACGACTGGGGAAGCAAACTGAAACTTTGCCCCGGGAAAACAAAGATTGGCTTCTGCCTTGACTGTGGTTTACTTACTTTTGGTAAATTAAAAAATAACTTATTAGATATTAATCATGAAAGGTCTGGCTAGGGAGAATATTTTTTTCCAGGTAATTGCACAATATATCTTTCAATTTGTCATTTTTGCCATTAAAGAGGGTTTACCAAGTGGGAAAGTTATCCCAAACTTATAGTGAGTGCAGTGCTTGGTTATCTCCAGCAGTCTCGTAGAGAATGAATGGCGGTAAGGTGGGCATACTCGCTCTTCACTCTATTCAAGGGGGTTCTAGAGCAACTAGATAAGGGAATGCTTCCCGACTTGGCACAACCTCTTTAAAACTCAGTTCATTAGAAACAGGAGCAAATTAGAACAGCACATAGTTGTGGAAAGTGCAAGAAAACAAGCTCGATCCAGCGGCTAGAATACAAAGCGGAGCCCAGTTTGATAGCTAGTGTACAAAGCCAATCTCAATGACAAAGCAACACCTTGGGTGCAGGCAGGGAACGGTGGCCACAAGTGACGGACAAGCTCACAAAGCAAACCACTATGGTGGCAAGTGTGTAAAGCAGATCCGAGCCCTGGGAGAAGTACTTACTAAACCCTGACTCCATGGATGAGTTCTCCACCAGATGATGACAAGCTAAGACAAAGATCAATCTAGCAATGTTTTGAAGGCAGCATTGAGGAACCCTTCGTTGCTGTTGATGGCCATTTTGTCTCAAATCCATAATCAGGCTTCACAATGTAAATTATGCATTTTATACTTTTTTCTTTTTACAAAAATGACCAATAATAAATGTATGAATACTCACCTTTAATGTGTACCCAACCTGCCTAGAGAACAAAGAGAGAGACTGAGATTTGCCCACCACCAGTATGACAGAGGGTCACCACCAAGATGATCACCGTAAAGAGATCTACAAACTACTTCCACCACAAATCATGTTAATAACGCAAAGTGTTAGACCTTTGCATTGCCTTTGATTCACACACTATATTAAACTAAGGCCCATAGAAGGGCGTCTTCCTACCATTGAAAGATCCCGTCTCTCGCTGAATAGTTGAATCTGTAACTTCTCCATTGTCTTCAGAGCGGTCGAGAACTTCGATGAAACCTTCATTAGTGTTATCAATTTCGTTATCTCCAGTTCCTAAGTTAGGACTTATAGTGTTTCCTTCTTCTTCTTCTTCTTCTTCTTGTGTGTTGAGATGATCTCCTGAATGTTCAGGTTGGTCAGTAGACATCACCGGTTCGAGAGTACTGTCCTCAACAGGACCTCCTTGCTCAGATAATGACGAACTTATGTCATGTCCAGGGTGAGTTGGACTCACTTTACTGGACGTAGAATCATTGACATCATTGACTTGTCCTAACGTGCAGGAAGAGAGCAAGGAGATACTTACTAAGGAATAGTGTTCCCTATGGACATTTAGGGTCTTCTAGAGGCTTACCGGTAGAGGCTTACCGGTAACTAACCAGTACTAATACTTCACATATAGAAGAGACAGACCACCATTTAACGTAGGAGGTGCTTTTTGGTGACTGTATACACAATGGTTCAGATTACAAGTCATATACACATTTCATAAACCACACATCAATAATACATGGCTGTAGCCTCTCCCCAACTATCTATGATCAATATCCTTCTCTTCAGTACCTTGACTTCCCCCGGCAGCCAGAAAGTTGCCAACGTTCATGTAGTAATTAAACTACTCCAACGATGTGACTTATAGGGAACATAATATTCTATATTTGCCTTATGGATATTATCAGATTCCTAAAAAAAATTGTATTTGGAGCTCAGATTTTTTTTCTGATGATGAACTTCAAGTTACCTGCATTGATATAGAGTCAACGGATTATTCCCAACATTGAAAGTTATCACCTATCCACTGCAAGAATGAATGGAACGGTAGCACACAGACGCGGTCATTGCTTTATTTGGATGGAAAACTTCTGATCCTCGTTCTTGGGATCAGTGGAGGTTGAACCATTGGGACCACCACTGATCCTGAGAACAAGGCTCTGAAATGCTCTTCAGGAATGAACCTGTGTAACCACTCCATTTATTCTTTATGGGACTAAAGAATGAATGGGGTGGTGGCACGCATGCGCAGCCATTGCTTTATTCGGACGGAGAACTTTAGAGCCTCATTCTCGGGATCAGTGGAGGTTGAACCTTTGGGCTCACCACTGATCCTGAGAACAAGGCTCTGAAATGCTCTGGAATGAAACCGTCACCACTCCATTTATTCATTATGAGATTCATTTCCGATTAATTATTTCCGAGCCCGGTTCTTGGAATCGGTGGAGGTTGAAACACCAGGACCCCCACTGATCTTGAGAACAGTGAAGTGATGGCTGCGCATGTGTGCTACCACTTCGTTTATTCTTTGGGGCGGTGGAACTGCTTCATTCTGACGAAGCATTTCAGAGCCTTGTTCTCACTATCAGTGGTGGTCCCAATGGTTCAACCCTTGCCAAAAATGAAGCTCTAATATCACTGTCATAATAAACTGGTGACCATGCATGCTTGTCCCTACCCTATGGGACTGGTGGACATAGCTGAGTACATAGCATTTTTGAAAAGCCCCATAGACAATGAACAAAGCCCCATTCTGTGAGGGCATTTCAGACCTCCCTTTCTCTGGATCAGTGGAGGTTGAAGTGTTGGGACCACCCTTGATCTTGAAAACAGGGCCATTCATGTGCACCAATGCTCCTTTCATGCTCTATGGGACTGTTGTGGATAGGTGATAACTTTCCATCCTCTTCAGCTCGCCTTGCTGATCATGTACCATATATGCCCCAAGGTACAAAATTATGGAAAGTGCATGCGACCCTTGTAAGTAATGTAAAGAGGGCAGGACTGGGCAGGAGTGGAGACTGCCAGGAGCTACCCTGGATAATGCTAGGAAGTCTAGCGGGAGGGTGCCGAAAACTGCAAGTGCATTGCAATCTGGGAACTGTAGTTCAGGAATGTCTACAGGACAAACCTCAAATCAAAAAGTATTGATGCACAACGCCTGCATGAGGAATAAGGTGCCTGAAAAAAAAAAGCAAAATGGATCTAATGGGAATACAAAGCTGTGACAAGAGAAAGAAGTTTTCAAAGTTTTTTGTGATTTGTAAAACTTCCAGAAAACACATTGAAAAAATGAAATTCTGAATACCCAAAGTCACCACTAGGGGGAGCTTAAGAGCTTACTGCATACTGTGTTACTATTGAGATCACTGTGTAACATGTATGCAGTCGGCTCCTATGCTCCCTCTAGTGGTGACTGCAGGCGGACAAAGTTTACTTATTTAACTCTATATCCAGGTAGGTAATTTAGAGCCGTCGCTTTAACTTTCTCATCTTTTTCATCAGAGATATTGACATTTTTGATAAAATTTAAGACTTACCTTCCTCAGTCGGGTCATAGGACGGCACGCTCTTATTCTGATAATCATACTGTTCGCAGTTCTTTTCACTTGTTTCTACAGAAAGGTGAATAAAAAGCAAATAAGCGTCAATGGAGTGTTTCCGAAGTGAATGAGCCCTGCTCGGTGCGAGTAAAGTGCGGAAATTGAATTATAAGTTCATCTGGTCTCTATAAAGCGCAGACATCCTCTAAGAAATCCCCTAAAATTGCCAACCCCCGTCCACCTGCAACACTATCGAAATGCAGTTAAAGGGGTTGTCCCACAAATCAATAGGGATCTGAATGCTGGGACCCCCACTAATCATGAGGAAAGGGATCCCAATGTCCTCTGTGTCACTTGAGCAGCAGTGAGCATGTGCGACCACTGCTCTATAGGAGTGGTGGTCGCACATGCTCACTCCCGCTCCATACTGGAGACTTAGGAACCCTCTTTTCTCCATTATTTGGGGTCTCAGCAGTTGGACCCTCATTGATCATATACAATTGTTGTATATGGGATAATCCCTCTAAAAGGAATGTCCGTCCTTAAACACATTCTTGTGTCCTTTAATTAAAATAGGTGGAAAATCATATGCAGATGGATGTAATAAAAAAGCATTCATAGGTGTTGGAGCTGCATTTTCTGTTACAAAGCAGCAAATCCTCTGCCTAGACAGAATAGAAATGATAACATTATACGTATGTAATCAGCTCCTTAGCTCCCCCTAGAGGCGGCAGATGACAGAATTTTATTGCAAACTCTACAAAGAGAATATGGAGCTCTGAATCCGAAAACAGAGCGCCGTCCACTATATAGCTATGCCAGCGTCTTCATTATTCAGCTTAAATGTTTTGTCACTGATCAGAGGGAGGAAAGTCAGATCCAGTCCAGAAATGTGATAGAATGAACATTACTGACCTGAAGCAGTGAAGCAGTAGACGTCGTACCGGGATGTCATATTGGTGTGAAGCACATAGACACCGATGTAGCCAGCCGCACATAGCTGATTCCTGGTGGTGCGAGGGATGACAGCGGTGGCATTGTCTACCCAGCCATACCTGCGGAGAAAGCAGAAAGGGTAAAAAAAAGCTATATATAATCTACATACAGAGGTGAGTCATTGTCTATACATTATATTACTTATCCTGTATTACACTCCAGAGCTGCACTCACTATTCTGCTGGTGTAGTCACTGTGTACATACATTACATTACTGATCTTGTACTGATCCTAGGTTACATCCTGTATTATACTCCAGAGCTGCACTCACACTCACTGATCAGTAATGTAATGTACGTACACAGTGACTGCACCAGCAGAATAGTGAGTGCAGCTCTGGAGTATAATACAGGATGTAACTCAGGATCAGTACAGGATCAGTAATGCAATGTATGTACACAGTGACTGCACCAGCACAATAGAGAGTGCAGCTCTGGAGTATAATACAGGATGTAACTCAGGACCAGTAATGTAATGCATGTACACAGTGCCTGCAGCAGCAGAATAGTGAGTGCAGCTCTGGAGTATAATACAGGATGTAACTCAGGATCAGTAATGTAATGTATGTACACAGTGACTCCACCAGCAGAATAGTGAGTGCAGCTCTGGAGTATAATACAGGAGGTAACTCAGGATCAGTAATGTAATGTATGTACACAGTGACTGCACCAGCAGAATAGTGAGTGCAGCTCTGGAGTATAATACAGGATGTAACTCAGAATCAGTAATGTAATGTATGTACACAGTGACTGCACCAGCAGAATAGTGAGTTCAGCTCTGGAGTATAATACAGGATGTAACTCAGGATCAGTAATGTAATGTATGTACACAGTGACTGCACCAGCAGAATAGTGAGTTCAGCTCTGGAGTATAATACAGGATGTAACTCAGGATCAGTAATGTAATGTATGTATACAGTGACTGCAGCAGCAGAATAGTGAGTGCAGCTCTGGAGTATAATACAGGATGTAACTCAGGATCAGTAATGTAATGTATGTGCACAGTGACTGCACCAGCAGAATAGTGAGTGCAGCTCTGGGGTATAATACAGGATGTAACTCAGGATCAGTAATGTAATGTATGTACACAGTGACTGCACCAGCAGAATAGTGAGTGCAGCTCTGGAGTATAATACAGGAGGTAACTCAGGGTCAGTAATGTATGTACACAGTGACCTCTCCAGCAGAATAGTGAGTGCAGCTCTGGAGTATAATACAGGATGTAACTCAGGATCAGTAATGTAATGTATGTACACAGTGACTCCACCAGCAGAATAGTGAGTGCAGCTCTGGAGTATAATACAGGAGGTAACTCAGGATCAGTAATGTAATGTATGTACACAGTGACTGCACCAGCAGAATAGTGAGTGCAGCTCTGGAGTATAATACAGGATGTAACTCAGAATCAGTAATGTAATGTATGTACACAGTGACTGCACCAGCAGAATAGTGAGTTCAGCTCTGGAGTATAATACAGGATGTAACTCAGGATCAGTAATGTAATGTATGTACACAGTGACTGCACCAGCAGAATAGTGAGTTCAGCTCTGGAGTATAATACAGGATGTAACTCAGGATCAGTAATGTAATGTATGTATACAGTGACTGCAGCAGCAGAATAGTGAGTGCAGCTCTGGAGTATAATACAGGATGTAACTCAGGATCAGTAATGTAATGTATGTGCACAGTGACTGCACCAGCAGAATAGTGAGTGCAGCTCTGGGGTATAATACAGGATGTAACTCAGGATCAGTAATGTAATGTATGTACACAGTGACTGCACCAGCAGAATAGTGAGTGCAGCTCTGGAGTATAATACAGGAGGTAACTCAGGGTCAGTAATGTATGTACACAGTGACCTCTCCAGCAGAATAGTGAGTGCAGCTCTGGAGTATAATACAGGAGGTAACTCAGGATCAGTAATGTAATGTATGTACACAGTGACTGCACCAGCAGAATAGTGAGTGCAGCTCTGGAGTATAATACAGGATATAACTCAGGATCAGTAATGTAATGTATGTACACAGTGACTGCACCAGCAGAATAGTGAGTGCAGCTCTGGAGTATAATACAGGATGTAACTCAGGATCAGTACAGGATCAGTAATGTAATGTATGTACACAGTGACTGCACCAGCAGAATAGTGAGTGCAGCTCTGGAGTATAATACAGGATGTAACTCAGGATCAGTAATGTAATGTATGTACACAGTGACTGCACCAGCAGAATAGTGAGTGCAGCTCTGGAGTATAATACAGGATATAACTCAGGATCAGTAATGTAATGTATGTACACAGTGACTGCACCAGCAGAATAGTGAGTGCAGCACTGGAGTATAATACAGGATGTAACTCAGGATCAGTAATGTAATGTACGTGCACAGTGACTGCACCAGCAGAATAGTGAGTGCAGCTCTGGAGTATTATACAGGATGTAACTCAGGATCAGTAATGTAATGTATGTACACAGTGACTGCACCAGCAGAATAGTGAGTGCAGCTCTGGAGTATAACACAGGATGTAACTCAGGATCAGTAATGTAATGTATGTACACAGTGACTGCACCAGCAGAATAGTGAGTGCAGCTCTGGAGTATAATACAGGATGTAACTCAGGATCAGTACAGGATCAGTAATGTATTGTATGTACACAGTGACTGCACCAGCAGAATAGTGAGTGTAGCTCTGGAGTATAATACAGGATGTAACTCACTGATCAGTAATGTAATGTACGTACACAGTGACTGCAACAGCAGAATAGTGAGTGCTGCTCTGGAGTATAATACTGGATGTAACTCAGGATCAGTACTGGATCAGTAATGTAATGTATGTACACAGTGACTGCACCAGCAGAATGGTGAGTGCAGCTCTGGAGTATAATACAGGAGGTAACTCAGGATCAGTAATGTATGTACACAGTGACTGCACCAGCAGAATAGTGAATGCAGCTCTGGAGTATAATACAGGATGTAACTCAGGATCAGTAATGTAATGTATGTACACAGTGACTGCAGCAGCAGAATAGTGAGTGCAGCTCTGGAGGATAATACAGGATGTAACTCAGGATCAGTAATGTAATGTATGTACACAGTGACTGCACCAGCAGAATAGTGAGTGCAGCTCTGGAGTATAATACAGGAGGTAACTCAGGATCAGTAATGTAATGTATGTACACAGTGACTGCACCAGCAGAATAGTGAGTGCAGCTCTGGAGTATAATACAGGAGGTAACTCAGGATCAGTAATGTATGTACACAGTGACCTCTCCAGCAGAATAGTGAGTGCAGCTCTGGAGTATAATACAGGAGGTAACTCAGGATCAGTACAGGATCAGTAATGTAATGTATGTACACAGTGACTGCACCAGCAGAATAGTGAGTGCAGCTCTGGAGTATAATACAGGATGTAACTCAGGATCAGTAATGTAATGTATGTACACAGTGACTGCACCAGCAGAATAGTGAGTGCAGCTCTGGAGTATAATACAGGATGTAACTCAGGATCAGTACAGGATCAGTAATGTAATGTATGTACACAGTGACTGCACCAGCAGAATAGTGAGTGCAGCTCTGGAGTATTATACAGGATGTAACTCAGGATCAGTAATGTAATGTATGTACACAGAGACTGCACCAGCAGAATAGTGAGTGCAGCTCTGGAGTATAATACAGGATGTAACTCAGGATCAGTAATGTAATGTATGTACACAGTGACTGCACCAGCAGAATAGTGAGTGCAGCTTTGGAGTATAATACAGGATGTAACTCAGGATCAGTACAGGATCAGTAATGTAATGTATGTACACAGTGACTGCACCAGCAGAATAGTGAGTGTAGCTCTGGAGTATAATACAGGATGTAACTCACTGATCAGTAATGTAATGTACGTACACAGTGACTGCAACAGCAGAATAGTGAGTGCTGCTCTGGAGTATAATACAGGATGTAACTCAGGATCAGTAATGTAATGTATGTACAGAGTGACTGCACCAGCAGAATAGTGAATGCAGCTCTGGAGTATAATGCTGGATGTAACTCAGGATCAGTAATGTAATGTATGTACACCGTGACTGCACCAGCAGAATAGTGAGTGCAGCTCTGGAGTATAATACAGGATGTAACTCAGGATCAGTAATGTAATGTATGTACACAGTGACTGCACCAGCAGAATAGTGAATGCAGCTCTGGAGTATAATACAGGATGTTACTCTGGTTCTGTATAGGATAAGTATTTACTTTGCTTTGTCCCTTGTGCCATATCATCACAAAATGTAATAATATGGTGATATATTGTGATATCTGGTGCCTTCATGTTGACCTCGGTGTCTGCAGTGTCGGGGAAGTGGGGGGCACTGTTATTTTACATGGGGGTGCTGAGTAATGTTGTTTCTTCTCCATGTAGAGCACGGTCAGTTCAGAGAGTCATAGACCTGTGACGACACATTTGAGCCTGTAGATTCTGGCCGTCCTCGGTCTCTTGTCCTTACAGGACTGTGCGGTTCTGCCGGTGAGTCTGACCATACCTGCAGGTCTCAAAGCCGATCTGGTGCGCTATGTCCACCTGCTCCTTTGTTGCAATGACGGCATCGAGTTCAGAACACGTCTTTCTGGCGTCCTCATATACAAGATTGTACCTGGAAACCTTCTCCACATGGAAAACACCCCGGAACCGGCAGCTGATAACTGGAATCACACAAAGGAAAGGTTGGTTAGTAAAATGAGTCACCAGAACTGACCGCACAATGTAACAGATTCCTTTCTGTATTGAGTCCTTCAGGCCGGGGCAACTAAAGAAGTGCAGAGTGCAGCCCCAGAAGACCTCGCTACCATTTGTAAATTTTTATAAAAGTCTTGCCCCTTGTGCCTCACATCTCCATCAATCCTCGTGTGCCTCGGCTGCTGAGCAAGACTGGGAATTGTAGCTTTGCAACAGGGGGGAGAGTCACAGGTTGGACATAACACCGTGCATAAACGCATTCATTTTTCAGCTTTTTGCTGAATATTCCAGGTCCAGCGACAATAGCTGTAACTGGGGCGAGGGGGAGGAATATTACAAAGAAAGTTACCACCTCTGTCTAGTGTCAGATATCACGCACTGATGGTCGGAGACGGAGCAGCTCCTCTTCTCTCTCCTTACACAGCAAGTCACAAGGTTATTTCATGACTGTTGTATTTTGTAAAGTGCATTTTTTTTTGCAAACGGTGCCAAATTTTTAACAAAACCCAAATTGCAAAACTTATTTTTAGCCAAAAATATATGCATTTAAGTATGAAAAAAAACCACTTCTTTCATAACAATAAAAAAAAGTGAAAAAAAAAAAGTCATTGTGTAATAGTCTGGAAAAAGTGAATGGAAGAAGCATTGTGTAGGCAGAGCTGTGAGATGAACATGTATTTTGGCTTTAATTCTTGGGACCTTTCCCTTTTGTACGTAAACCGCATGCTCCACCGCCATAAAACTCTACTGTACGGTCATAGCAGCTGCTCACTGCGAGGATCATGTTCCAGATGAGTCATGGGACGGAGGCGTCATCTTCTGCAAACAATGCCTTCTGCTCCAAGGAGCAGCCGCCACAGTTTTGCCATATTAACTGGTTCATAGCGGCTGCAAGAACTAATATGAAATCTGAGTCTGTCGGGCTCGGTGACACGATGCCAACGGGATATCCTCACTTCAGAGTAGAGTTTTGTCGTCCAAAGTCCATGAACTTGGCACCTGCTTTTTCCCGGGACTGTATCCATACTGCTACTATCAAACTAATTTATACGTGCCAACGTTTAGAGATGGAGTTGTGTGGAAGGGTTTTGTAAATGATTCCCCAAAGCCATGCCCCCTTTTTACGCACCTCTTTAAACCAAGACTCCTGCATCTGTATATGGATTCCATGGCGCGGCGCCATCATCAGATGGAGCATCCCGATGTCGCACACAAGAAACCTTACGAAAGTACTACTTGCCAGGAGGTTTCGGAAGGCTTCGACATGCTTCCAGGAGATCGACCAACTCTTCTGAGCCGTCAGGACATTTTGGAAGATTTGGCAAGTGTGAACCCAAAGGATCGTGAGATACAGGGAGTTAATGATCGTGAATCGACCTTCTTGAGAAAATCCCGCTCTACTCTCCTTAAAGTGTCCACCTAAAAATCCCATCAAAGTAGATCAACAAAGAAAGTCGTAGGCCAGATAGTTGGCATAGACCAAAATTTGTGCCTTCTTCTTGGCCATAGAGAGCATTGAACTTGGTCAAGGTGGAGAGAGTGACCAAGAGGAAGGGGTTCAAGCTTAAAGAGTCACCATAGAGGATGAAATCAGGTTTTGGACAATAGACACGTTCTATCACAAGTTTCTTCTTGAGAAATATATCAAGGTAATCCTAAGACTCATGAATTTAGTCTAGAGATGCGCAATCGATTTGTAGGACCCTGGGCCAGTATTCCATGGCTGCCGGATGAGAGCCCTGTGGACCGGCTTCTACCTGACGACATCCCCGGCTAGCCTTTGAATTAGCCGGCCTGGCCCGTCATCGTGTGCGTCACGCCACGACAATAACGTTGCACCAGATCAGCTTATGAGCGATCTCGGCCCGAGCCATCACTGACCCTGGTGGGGCTCATCCGAGGCCTCCAATCATTAGTAGAAGTATTCGAAAAATTCCGAGTCTGTCATAAAGCTACCTTCCATCTTTACCTTCAGTCGGATTATTCTGTACACTGCAGATTGTATCAGACAGGGATCGGATTAGGCATTAAGTTTTAATGATGCAGCTCAGAATTAATAACTACAGATATCTATCACCGATCGTAAAGTTACTGGCAACACAATGAGCACGGGAGTGAGCTATAATCATCAACCGGCTTTTCAAGATGGCCGCTTACTCCAGCTATGGCTACTGAATTGGCTTGTATCCTATATCTACGTACCGTCCAGGCAGGATTTATGGCAAATGCCTCCATTCACAGCTGGTATAGATATCAATGGTTCCAGTCACTGTGCTGGTTAGTGATAACATTCACTTTTCTCATTTAAAACCATAAATATAAATATATACTGTATATATAAATATTTCACATGGTACAAACGCCGCTGTTCTCCTGAATCCGGAGATGTTTTTCTTTTGTTCCTGAGCCTCTCCGTTCCTGAGATATGGCCTCCTCTTCCCTAAATATAAATCTAGTAATATTAGTCAAGTGGGCGTGGTCCTCCCGAAGTCGCCCACTTGGCAAAAAAAGACCAGATTTATATACAGGGAAGAGGAGGGCATATCTCAGGAATGGAGAGGCTCAGGAACAAAAGAAAAATATCACCGGATTCGGGAGAACAGTGGCATTTACACCAGGTAATAAAAATACATATTTGTGACAAATGACCGGTCCATTAAAGGAATTTCCTTAGCAAGTGAATATAGGGATTGCGTCTCTCTTTTTAGCTTGACGGCTCTATCTGATTTTGTTCCTGCCCAGCCCTTATAAAGCCAAATCTGACCATTTCGGCAGAAGCTGACGATCCTCTGATATCTATGAGGCCTCCCTGATTCTCCGGTAATAAATTGTCTGGTAGAGAACACAGGAGCTCGTCAGAGCGAGAGCCACTGTGTATGGAGAAGCCGGGGAAGACTCCAGAACCAATGGCTGAACCATCGTTTGGCTGACAGCCATCTATTGTTTATGGGGGCTCAAGAGCCAACAGCCCGGTGTTGGAGATAAATGGCCGACATGGAGCCTAATCTGGACTTGCATTACTCCCTATATACTTTCTGACCTTTTACTCTTGGAAGGTACTGATTTTCCTTTTGGAGAAACAGCTGGCAATGCTCCCTGGGAAAAAAAGTATGCAAATTATCTCTCCTCCAAGAGATGGAAGACTCTCTAGTGCCACCTATAGGTGACTTCCTGTAAGTCAATGTTCAACCCTTCCAACATGACTGGTTGTAAACCAAAGCTTCCGCAGTAAGGACACATCATTGTCTCCTCTGTCCCCATAAAACTTTGTCTCACAAAAGAGCCCCCTATCCGCTTTATTTATAAGGACTCCGCGTCTCCAAACAATTAATAAAAGCGAATCCTATAAAACAGCAGAAACTCCCAAACTGGACAGTTTAACAAGTGTCACATTGTATCACACGGAGGAATACAGCCGGGATAGGAAAATAGTCATAAGGTTAATACTACATTCGGGGAGATTTCAGGAACGGGGGCGTCGTAGCGACTTATATCCGCGATTCTCTATATTATATTTCCCTCTATATATTAAAACTACATGAAATAAAATACAAATTCACAAATGCATTTTATTAAACCTCCATCTATAATTCTACAACTTGTTCAAACAATGAATTAAAATATCATTACAAAAGCTAAATTCTTAAATAGTCACCGGCGTCTTAATCCACCCCCCCCCACCACCTTCTCAATTCATGAATAAAGAGTTTAGAGTTCAGTTGGTGCTCATAAAGTTCTATAGAGAACTGTAACAGTCGCTTCAGCAGAATGTGCAGCGGAATGTCTGTGTGTTCCGCTAGCTCCTCCCTCCATAGAATTTGAAAAGCACCAACTGTCCTCTCCTAGCTCAATACTGACCACTAATATCCAGCAGAGGGAATCCCAACGATCAGTGCTAATCTGTGCAAAATCCTGGCAGTATGCAGTCAATTTCTCTGCAGCGCCTACCATAGGAGACAAGAAGCATTACACAGGTTGTACTGCGATCAATGAGCAGTCATTAGTCCTCCAGAGTCGGAGACTTTCGTTGTAATGGCTGTCCTTTCTTATAAATTATTAGGAGTCCTCCTTTATTGATTAATTGTCTGTCCAGGTCCTCAGGCCACCAGGTGAAAGACCCCATCATGGTAGACCCCCATCATGCATGAGCAGAGTTCTTCTGCCTGTCTGTAGGATTTTTTCCATGGTTGGGCTTTAAAGGGGTATTCCCATCTCCAAGATCCTATCCCAATATGTAGTAGGTGTAATAATAATAATAATATTAGCAAATATCTCCAATTAGAAATGTCGTATAGTTTTTCTGATTTGCTATGTCGCTTTCTTTATGTGCAGGAATTGCAGGACTTTCGGTATCCATGGTTACGACCACTGACATAGTGACAGATAGCTAGTTGCTAGTGGTCGTAACCATGGATACCTATGGTCCTGCAATGCCTGCCCATGAGGAATGAGACATAGCGAATCAGAAGAACTATGCTACATTTCTAATTGTAGGTATTTGCTAATATTATTATTATTATTACACCTACTACATATTGGGATAGGATCATGGAGATGGGAATACCCCTATAATGTCGCAGAGCAGCCGCCCGGAGACATCTGAGGATGGATGAGCCTCTGGCTTCTCTCTGATCCTGCATTTTTCTGCTGTATATAAAATGGAGCCACTCACTACGGTCATTTATATTTTTTAATGACCGCGTTCACATCAGTTTATTGTAGCTCTGGCAGCCGTCTTTAATCTACGTTACATATAATCATTGCCTCAAGAAACTCCTTTACTCCTGCGCCAATAAACCGTCATTGTTTCAGAGCAGATAATCCCATATGATCGTTCATTCTGGTGCCGTCTAGAAACTCATTTTGCCAGAAAACAAATTAATCGTAACCAATATTAATAATTTCTGAGACCAATAAAGTCCAACATCAGTGATACGATTAAAGGGAGTGGATGGAATTACGAAATTGGGTGCTTTTTTTTTCAGAAATAGCGCCACCACTGTCTACAGGCTGTGTCTGGTAATGACAGTCAATGACCGTACTGCAGTCTGTAGATGTTTGTTGAGTGACCCTTTTCAGATTTGTCGACTGGTTAAGGGTTTATGAGATATGAGAGGAGCACAGACCGGGGTGCGGGGTGTCTGCCGAGCTCTGAGCTTTCCCAGATGTCTCACTTCTCTATATCCAAACAACTGATCCAGAAATAAGACTTTTACTTTTCTTCTTGCTTCTTATTTTCCTACCAGAAACAATCAGCAGCTCCGTCCTCTCGTGTCTCCAGGACGCCATCGCTCCTGCCGACCCATCTAGGGCAACCAAGGCTGTGACATCTGTATTTGTGGCACATACGACAGCTCGTGGCCTCTGGCATCTCATTCCTCACCGTTCTCACCGCGGGATAACTTTTTTGGTTTATTTAAAGTGCAATATCTCTACATTCCTTACTTTCTTCCATTCTTCTGTCCGTCCTTTTGTTTCCATTCCTTTCAATTTTCCCCCCTTTGTTCCTTCCTTCCTCTCTCCATTCTTTCTTCCTTCATTTATACTTCTCTTCCTTTGTACTTTCAACCTTTCCATCTATCATTGCTTTTTAGTTCTTTACATCCCCTCTTCTCTTTTCCTCCTTTTCACTTCATCCCTCCCTCACTCATTTCTCTTTCGTTCTTTCTTTCTTTGTCTCTGTCTTTTCTCTCTCTCTTCCTTTACGGTTTCTCCTTTCCTTTCTCACTCCCTTCTTTTCCCTCTTTCCTTCCATCTTCCCCATTCCTTTCCATCCCCCCTTTGTTCCTTTCTTCATTCCTTCCATCCTTCCTTCCTCTCTCCATTCTTTCTTCCTTCATTCCTCATTTATACCTCTCTTCCTTTTGTACTTTCCACCTTTCCATTCTTCCTTGCTTTTTACTTCTTTACTTCCCCTCCTTTCTTTCCTTCCTTTTCACTTCCTCCCTCACTTCTTTCTCTTTTTTTCTTGCTTTCTTTCTTTTTTTTCTTTCTTTCTCTCCCTTCCTTTACCGTTTCTTTCATTCTTTTTTTCTTTGTTCTCTCTCTCTTCCTTTACCATTTCTCTTTTCCTTTCTCACTCCCTCTTTCCCCTCCTTTCTTCCATCTTCTCCATTCCTTTCTACTTTTCTATCTTTCCTCCATGTGTTCCTGCCTTGCTACCTTCCTCTCTCCGTTTTTTCTTCCTTCATTCGTCATTTGTGTCTCTTTTCCTTTGTACTCTTCACTTTCCTTTCCTTTCTTGCTTTTTACTACCTTAATTCCCCTTTTTTCTTTTCTTACTTTTCTCACTCCCTCACTCCCTTCTTTCTTCCTCCATTTCTTTCTTTCTTTCTCTTTCTTTCCTCCTTTCTTCCTCCATTTCTTTCTTTTTCTCTTTCTCTCCTCCTTTCTTTCTTCCTCCATTTCTTTCTTTCTTTCTCTTTCTTTCCTCCTTTCTTTCTTTCTCTTTCTTTCCTCCTTTCTTTCTTTCTCTTTCTTTCCTCCTTTCTTTCTTTTTCTTTCTTTCTTTCTTTCTTTCCTCCTTTCTTTCTTTCTTTCTTTCCATTCTTACTCCCTGGAGGGTAGCTTCCTGGAGCACAGTTAATCATGGGTGGTTACACTGCTGTTTCTGGGTGGTCCTAATACCGCTTACTCCCACTCAGTAATATTATTGCTGGCCCTAGCGGAGCACATGCTCAGGTTTTGCCCAAAAGGGAAAACCTCTGAAGTGTAATTAAAAGTAACATTGCAGCCTGATTCCCCCTTTTGTGCCTGTAGCTGAGTGTTGTTACCGGACCGGGTGTTTGGCAATATGGACACATATCTGGATTCTCTCCTATCTCTCAACCTTGCACGTTAATACAGATTAATCACACGATCGGTCCTGCGTTGGAGCTTCCTTGTGCTTTAACAACTAAAAATCAAATTTGTGAGCCATGAAAGTAAAAGAATTCCCCTTATTGATGTTTAGGACTGAATCACATTAATGATGAATTTGCGCCTTCACCTTGGGCCGCAGCCTCTTCATAGGCCATTACCTAGGTGGCATACTCTTGTCCTGAAAAAAATTCCATTGATGCCCATTTACTGTTTTCGTTTTGTCTATTAATTTCACGAGGGAAAGAACTAAAGGAGATTATAAAAAATGTTTAAGAAAAAGTTGCTTTTTGTATTGATGCCCCTTCAAAGTGTGGTGCCCTAGGAATTTGCCTACATAGTAAATATCTCCGGGATATGGGCTTGTTGGCTGATTTCGGGGAATCTGCTGGTTCCAGACTGCTACTTGGCATTAATATTCCTCGCCTTTTGCTTCCTTGTGAATGTTCATCTTCCCGGTGAACACATCTGCTAGGAGACTGTTGCTCTGCTGTGTATCCCGAGACAGAACGCGCTGTCAGGCCATCAATTGTGAGCTACTTTAGCTTTTGTAAATGAAACGTTATTTTTATCCCAGCAGGTCTCCGGAGAATACAACAAACTCTCGGAATCTTTCGAGGAGTCCGGCCAGAAGACTTAACTCTGTCCTGGCTGCATAGTGGGGACCTTTCTTGGTAACTTTTCTATATGGCACTTAGCGAACTGTTCAGACTTATATGGGCTGTAAGTGAAAAGTCTAAAAAAGTTGATTTTAGGGTAATATCAAGTTCTGCATCATCGATGTGTCAACCTATAATTTTGCACAAATTTCTTAAGAACTCCAAATTCTTATGATATAAAAGTCAATATATTCCCTGAGAAACACATATACAGAGGCATATACAAAGCTACTCATCTTGGAGAATCTCATACTTTTCCTGTAAATTAGCCCTTCTTACAAACCAAGCCCTCTAAACTTATATTCTCAGCAGCTCCACACCTTACTTACTATTTCTCCACACCTTACTTACTATTTCTCCACGCCTTACTTACTATTTCTCCACACCTTGCCTACTATTTCTCTACACCTTACATACTATGTCTCCACACCTTACTATTTCTCCACATCTTACTTACTATTTCTCCACACAATACATACTATTTCCCCACATCTTACTTACTATTTCCCCACATCTTACTCACTATTTTTCCACACCGTACTTACTATTTCTCCACACCTTACTTACTATTTCTCCACACCTTACTTACTATTTCTCCACACCTTACTATTTCTCCACATCTTACTTACTATTTCCCCACACCTTACTTACTATTTCCCCACACCTTACTATTTCACCACACCTTACTTACTATTTCTCCACATCTTACTATTTCTCCATATCTTACTTAGTATTTCCCCACATCTTACTTACTATTTCTCCACATCTTACTTACTATTTCTCCACACCTTACTTACTATTTCTCCACACCTTACTATTTCTCCATATCTTACTTAGTATTTCCCCACATCTTACTATTTCCCCACACCTTACTTACTATTTCCCCACACCTTACTATTTCTCCACATCTTACTTACTATTTCCCCACACCTTACTTACTATTTCCCCACACCTTACTTACTATTTCTCCACACCTTACTATTTCTCCACACCTTCCTACTATTTCTCAACATCTTACTATTTCTCCACACAATACGTACTATTTCTCCACACCTTCCTACTATTTCTCTACACCTTACTATTTCTCCACATCTTACTTACTATTTCTCCACACAATACGTACTATTTCTCCACACCTCACTTACTATTTCTCCACACCTCACTATTTCCCCACATCTTACCTACTATTTCTCCACACCTTACTTACTATTTCTCCACACCTTACTATTTCTCCATATCTTACTTAGTATTTCCCCACACCTCACTTACTATTTCTCCACACCTCACTATTTCCCCACATCTTACCTACTATTTCTCCACACCTTACTTACTATTTCTCCACACCTTACTATTTCTCCATATCTTACTTAGTATTTCCCCACGTCTTACTTACTATTTCTCCACATCTTACTTACTATTTCTCCACACCTTACTTACTATTTCTCCACACCTTACTATTTCTCCATATCTTACGTACTATTTCTCCACACCTCACTTACTATTTCTCCACACCTCACTATTTCCCCACATCTTACCTACTCTTTCTCCACACCTTACTTACTATTTCTCCACACCTTACTATTTCTCCATATCTTACTTAGTATTTCCCCACATCTTACTTACTATTTCTCCACATCTTACTTACTATTTCTCCACATCTTACTATTTCTCCACACCTTACATACTATTATATATGTATTACTTACTCTTTGCCCTCCTACCCAAATGTTCAAATACATGCTAGGGAACAAGAAACCTTCTGGAATTGATAGTTCCAAGAAGGTTTCAGCAGGGCATAGGAGATTTACTGACTCTTCAGGAAGTCCCGGAGGTCTTCCCTTATTCTGGGGGCTTCCGGGAGAGTTGGGATATCTCAAGCAAAGAGAAAGGATATATGTGCAATAAAAATATACAATGGAAATATCAGACGTGGGCTGACGCTTCACCAATCATCAGTGGTGTGGACATGCTCTTGTGGGCATGAGTTTAACTCACATGATGTGCCCCAAATGGTGAGTTGAAGGGGTTTCCCATTTTAGGATTTTAGGTGCCAAAAAAGCTGGAAAAGCTCCATATAACGTCACTTCTACTCCTAATGCCATTTTGATGGTGGTCCAGTTGGCATTTTACGTTCCAAGGGTTATATACAGACCCATATTCCAAAACCCACCTGTCCCGCTGATCATGTACAGTACAGACCAAAAGTTTGGACACACCTTCTCATTTAAAGATTTTTCTGTATTTTCATGATTATGAAAATTGTACATTCACACTGAAGGCATCAAAACTATGAATTACCACATGTGGAATTATATACTTAACAAAAAAAGTGTGAAACAACTGAAAATATGTCTTATATTCTAGGTTCTTCAAAGTAGCCACCTTTTGCTTTAATGACTGCTTTGCACACTCTTGGCATTCTCTTGATGAGCTTCAAGAGGTATTCACCGGAAATGGTCTTCCAACAATCTTGAAGGAGTTCCCAGAGATGCTTAGCACTTGTTGGCCCTTTTGCCTTCACTCTGCGGTCCAGCTCACCCCAAACCATCTCGATTGGGTTCAGGTCTGGTGACTGTGGAGGCCAGGTCATCTGGCGTAGCACCCCATCACTCTCATTCTTGGTCAAATAGCCCTTACACAGCCTGGAGGTGTGTTTGGGGTCATTGTCCTGTTGAAAAATAAATGATGGTCCAACTAAACGCAAACCGGATGGAATAGCATGCCGCTGCAAGATGCTGTGGTAGCCATGCTGGTTCAGTATGCCATCAATTTTGAATAAATACCCAACAGTGTCACCAGCAAAGCCCCCCCACACCATCACACCTCCTCCTCCATGCTTCACGGTGGGAACCTGGCATGTAGAGTCCATCCGTTCATCTTTTCTGCGTCGCACAAAGACACGGTGGTTGGAACCAAAGATCTCAAATTTGGACTCATCAGACCAAAGCACAGATTTCCACTGGTCTAATGTCCATTTCTTGTGTTCTTTAGCCCAAACAAGTCTCTTCTGCTTGTTGCCTGTCCTTAGCAGTGGTTTCCTAGCAGCTATTTTACCATGAAGGCCTGCTGCACAAAGTCTCCTCTTAACAGTTGTTGTAGAGATGTGTCTGCTGCTAGAACTCTGTGTGGCATTGACCTGGTCTCTAATCTGAGCTGCTGTTAACCTGCGATTTCTGAGGCTGGTGACTCGGATAAACTTATCCTCAGAAGCAGAGGTGACTCTTGGTCTTCCTTTCCTGGGGCGGTACTCATGTGAGCCAGTTTCTTTGTAGCGCTTGATGGTTTTTGCAACTGCACTTGGGGACACTTTCAAAGTTTTCCCAATATTTCGGACTGACTGACCTTCATTTCTTAAAGTAATGATGGCCACTCGTTTTTCTTTACTTAGCTGCTTATTTCTTTCCATAATACAAATTCTAACAGTCTATTCAGTAGGACTATCAGCTGTGTATCCACCTGACTTCTGCACAACACAACTGATGTTCCCAACCACATTTATAAGCCAAGAAATCCCACTTATTAAACCTGACAGGGCACACCTGTGAAGTGAAAACCATTTCCAGTGACTACCTCTTGAAGCTCATCAAGAGAATGCCAAGAGTGTGCAAAGCAGTCATCAAAGCAAAAGGTGGCTACTTTGAAGAACCTAGAATATAAGACATATTTTCAGTTGTTTCACGCTTTTTTGTTAAGTATATAATTCCACATGTGGTAATTCATAGTTTTGATGCCTTCAGTGTGAATGTACAATTTTCATAGTCATGAAAATACAGAAAAATCTTTAAATGAGAAGGTGTGTCCAAACTTTTGGTCTGTACTGTATGTATCAGTGTATAGTTGGGGGGAAAAAAAGCCAAAAGCCCAAAAAAAGCCTCTATCCTCTGTGCCAACTGTAATAACAGATCTGTCACCGTGATGACTACGTCCTACGAAGACGCCAATAATAATACTGTTAGGATCGGAGGACTGTACTGCGGGACGCCCTAAATAATAGTACACCAGAGTCACGGGACATAAAGATAATGGCTAATTATTTTTCTGCCGCTTGATGGATTCCTGTTAACCCTTTACATCTGTCACGCTGCCCATTATCTAGGTAGGAATGTTCTGTAAAATTCCACTGCCCGGTAATGGATGCCCCGGAGGACAATCCCATCCATGCAGAAAAACAGGTGTGTAGCATTTCCCAGGGATTTTATTTTAATCGTACCTGCCTAGAAGTTGCAAAATACGGCAGCGTGACACCCATATGTCAGAATGAAGTTACTCTTGGCCACAATGAAAGTGGTTTTCTTCTGTCTAGCCCATGAATGCATCAAGTAGCTAACAGCCTGGGGAGTCCATTATCTACAGCTTTAATGTTGAGACAGAACTTTATTCAGCTACAGTCGCCATTATGTAGCGTCTACTCTGAGAAATGTAGATGTGGATATATTTGGCTTTCGATTTTTGGCGTAATATATTTTTTGACCACTAGGTGTCAGGATATCTGGACCACACTTCTAAGAATATTGTGCTTTACAGTCTGCTGTAAAAATAAATTTAGATCACATTACAATAGAATATTGTGCAAAGAAGGACGGACTTTTGTATCGGGCATGGTTCTGACATGACCCAGAAAGTTATTATAAAGAATGTGAAAGTTTTTGAACCTCTTTGTTTTGTTTTTTTTTTTTTTTTTTAGTGGGGAAGTCTACAATACACAAAAAATAAGCTTGTGATTTGTGAACTAAACATTTCATTCAGGGATTTAGTCAGTTATAGTGTATAACACGGCCAATTAAAGGATTAGCAAAGACAAAACGATAACAGCGGGGTTATCATAAATACTGTAATTAAAGGCCAATGACCTCCTTAAAAATGATCCAGATACTACAGTATTTCAGCATTGGTCTCTCTGTCCTTTTTACTGCCTAAGGCAAATACATTAATGCCACCCCATACCTCCCCAAATTTGAGACACTGTATCTCTTCCTAACTGCTGCCCCCTACAGTCCAAAAAGAGAGCTGCCATTGGCCTCCTAGACCCTCCTATATGCAATACTTGTCAGATTTGTACTCCCATATGTGTTTAGATCCTTGCCCTAGGATCCAAAGTATCTCTGCCCCAGTGTAAGCAGAATTACAATTCCTTTCACATTCTCTGTTCACCATCACAATCAATGTCCAAGTCCTAATTACGCCTATTCAGGAGTATTATCGTATAGACATTGATGTTGATACTAATTTTGAGCCTCATAAGACCACCTCTGATCAGTCTTAACTTCCAGAACCAATGACAATGAGGGGACAACAGCAGAAGAGCTGAACACTTCCTAGTTATCTATGACCATTCACTTGCCATAAATAAATTTCCTTTGTCTAGGATGAATGCCGCTGTTCTCCTGAATCCGGCGATGTTTTTCTTTTCTTCCTGTGCCTCTCCATTCCTGAGATATCGTCTCGATTCTTTTCAGAATATATATCTAGTCTTGCTAGCCAACTGGGAGTGGTCTTTAAGAAGACGCCCATGAGGAACATTGAGGACCACGCCCCCTCAGCTAGAAAGACTGGGTTTATATACAGGGAAGAGGAAGCCATATCTCAGGAACGGAGAGGAGCAGGAACAAAAGAAAAGCCACTCTGGATTCAGGAGAACAGCGGCGTTTACACCAGGTAAAAAAAAAACCAGATATTTATGACAAGTGACGGGTCCTCTTTAAGTTTGTTTAAGAATAACTCCTCTCAAGAATAAACTTTTTCACAGTTTTTACTTGAATAACGTGATTATGTTTGGCCTCCTGATTGCTTTTAAGGAAGCAGAAGTGATGCTTCATGTGGTCGGTGACAGATGACAAAGTGAAGTAACGGCTTTAGAAAGAGAAAATGCACAAAACCCCACGTACAATCGGACATAAAATAATCTATATAGTGAGAGGAAATGCTAACCATGACTATACCCATAATATGGTACATAAAATCTCTGAAACAGGATGCAGCTTTCCTGTGGCAAAATTATCAGTTTCAACCACGCGCCACCGGGCAGAAATAAACCCTATCAGGCTCCACACACTTATCTATAAACTCCGCTCCAGTCCAGATTGGCTGCTGCGTAGCCACAAGCCCACCACTAGCCCACCAATGTGGAGAGGTGAACTCCATGTCACTAATTAGGCGCAATAAGTGGGGAAGGGGGAGAAACCGGCCATAACATATGGCAACAGTCACAGTCTCCGTGATATTACCACATACAGAAAATGGCCACCTTCTGTTGGCTACAATTCACACAACGTGCAATGCCCTAACCAAAGAGTCTAAATAATAGTGCCCCATACCAGTGCCCAGCCAGAGACTAAATAATAGTGTCCCATACCAGTGCCCAGCCAGAGACTAAATAATAGTGCCCCATACCAGTGCCCAGCCAGAGACTAAATAATAGTGTCCCATACCAGTGCCCAGCCAGAGACTAAATAATAGTGCCCCATACCAGTGCCCAGCCAGACACTAAATAATAGTGCCCCATACCAGTGCCCAGCCAGAGACTAAATAATAGTGTCCCATACCAGTGCCCAGCCAGAGACTAAATAATAGTGTCCCATACCAGTGCCCAGCCAGACACTAAATAATAGTGCCCCATAACAGTGCCTAGCCAGAGACTAAATAATAGTGTCCCATACCAGTGCCCAGCCAGAGACTAAATAATAGTGCCCCATACCAGTGCCCAGCCAGACACTAAATAATAGTGCCCCATACCAGTGCCCAGCCAGAGACTAAATAATAGTGCCCCATAACAGTGCCTAGCCAGAGACTAAATAATAGTGTCCCATACCAGTGCCCAGCCAGAGACTAAATAATAGTGTCCCATACCAGTGCCCAGCCAGAGACTAAATAATAGTGCCCCATACCAGTGCCCAGCCAGAGACTAAATAATAGTGCCCCATAACAGTGCCTAGCCAGAGACTAAATAATAGTGTCCCATACCAGTGCCCAGCCAGAGACTAAATAATAGTGCCCCATACCAGTGCCCAGCCAGAAACTAAATAATAGTGCCCCATAACAGTGCCTAGCCAGAGACTAAATAATAGTGTCCCATACCAGTGCCCAGCCAGAGACTAAATAATAGTGCCCCATACCAGTACCCAGCCAGAGACTAAATAATAGTGCCCCATACCAGTGCCCAGCCAGAGACTAAATAATAGTGCCCCATACCAGTGCCCAGCCAGAGACTAAATAATAGTGTCCCATACCAGTGCCAAGCCAGGGACTAAATAATAGTGTCCCATACCAGTGCCCAGCCAGAGACTAAATAATAGTGTCCCATACCAGTGCCCAGCCAGAGACTAAATAATAGTGCCCCATACCAGTGCCCAGCCAGAGACTAAATAATAGTGCCCCATACCAGTGCCCAGCCAGAGACTAAATAATAGTGCCCCATACCAGTGCCCAGCCAGAGACTAAATAATAGTGCCCCATACCAGTGCCCAGCCAGACACTAAATAATAGTGCCCCATACCAGTGCCCAGCCAGGGACTAAATAATAGTGCCCCATACCAGTGCCCAGCCAGACACTAAATAATAGTGCCCCATAACAGTGCCTAGCCAGAGACTAAATAATAGTGTCCCATACCAGTGCCCAGCCAGAGACTAAATAATAGTGTCCCATACCAGTGCCCAGCCAGAGACTAAATAATAGTGCCCCATACCAGTACCCAGCCAGGGACTAAATAATAGTGTCCCATACCAGTGCCCAGCCAGAGACTAAATAATAGTCCCCCATACCAGTGCCCAGCCAGAGACTAAATAATAGTGTCCCATACCAGTGCCCAGCCAGAGACTAAATAATAGTGCCCCATACCAGTGCCCAGCCAGAGACTAAATAATAGTGCCCCATACCAGTGCCCAGCCAGGGACTAAATAATAGTGCCCCATACCAGTGCCCAGCCAGACACTAAATAATAGTGCCCCATAACAGTGCCTAGCCAGAGACTAAATAATAGTGTCCCATACCAGTGCCCAGCCAGAGACTAAATAATAGTGTCCCATACCAGTGCCCAGCCAGAGACTAAATAATAGTGCCCCATACCAGTACCCAGCCAGGGACTAAATAATAGTGTCCCTTACCAGTGCCCAGCCAGAGACTAAATAATAGTCCCCCATACCAGTGCCCAGCCAGAGACTAAATAATAGTGTCCCATACCAGTGCCCAGCCAGAGACTAAATAATAGTGCCCCATACCAGTGCCCAGCCAGAGACTAAATAATAGTGCCCCATACCAGTGCCCCATTCAGAGTTTCCTGATCAGAGAAAGACACTAAATTCCATGTAAAGTCGCGCTCCCATCCATAGTGTCCCAGCGAGAATTCTTCCATATATTCAGTCTCCCATACACAACATCTACCAGATAAGAGTACTATATACAGTATATATATATATATATATATATATATATATATATATCATGCCAAATAGTTCTCCCACACACAGTGCATCTGCATATACAAATAGTGCCGCCATGCGCTGCCCCAGTGATCTGCACCCCCGCTATAATTGGCACTCCGAATTTTTGGCCTCCACTGTGGATCCCGCCTGGTGACATGAATGACAGATCAGTGGTAAAGAATCCACTAGCGTCCGCGGGGAAATCACTCAGCAAAGTCATTAATGTCTTTATTTCTCTCTATGCGTCCAGCTGATTATTATTTCTCTCCTCCCCCCGGGAGGACAGGGGGGCGGAGGTCTCCCATTACGATCGTGCCACTGCCTGTGTGATGAGGGAATGATCCTGTTTTTATGTCGCTGGATGTTCCTGCAGTTGGAAAAAGCCAATTAAGAAAATAAAACACAAAGGAAAAATCCACCTACTTAGGACGAGGGATGTGTTACCCCGCGTTATCCGTGCCCGGAAATGTCACTTTCATGTGCTGGGTGTGGGCCGCCGCCTGTCAGATACCAGACGCGGGGACCAAATCTATCAAGAGCTGATGTGAAGGACGCGGCCCTAATGGATGGTGGTGGCACACGGTACCTATAGTCTGACGCTACGAGCAGGGGTTAAAAAAATGTTACATTATTTTTGGAATTTTTGGAATTTTTTTTAAATAAATGGTAATTCCATCCAAAAAAATGAACATTTCCAATTTTTTCTGGGTGACATTGGATTAAATCTGGCCAATTGTTGGGGAAAAAAAGTACCAAAGAAATTAAAAATGGTGGGAACTATACGGGTGCAGAGGTGACAGTTGCCCCCACCTGGGTCCAGAAGCCTGAGAGGTCCTGAATGTCCCTCTCCAAAATTGTAGGCAGGAGGATAAAACCTTAAAGGGTTATTCCCACAGGATAGGGGATAACTGCAAAGTGTGCAATGACGGAAAGAAGAAGCCCAACAACTAGGGAAAGGGTGAGTGGAGACCCCTGAACAGATCTAATATCCCCCTGCCTACCCTATCGTCCCTATATAGGTTTCCCACCTATCACCGAGCAGGAGCCTAATACCTGAATGTCACTAGACCTAGGCCCTAGGTAGGGAGGGGACGGGATGAACACTAGTCAGGCCCCACTGTAACTAAAGACAACAAGGTAAACAAACAAAGGGGATACACTTAGCTTGAGCAGACACAAGAGCGGTAACGCCAACTGTCCTCCAAGAGCACCAGAGAAGAAACTAGCCAACTACTAGTACTCCAGGCATGGACAGAGGAACACAGAACTATTACTGGCGACTCCCTGGAGAAACTACCAAGCAAGGGTGTGTTAATTAGCAGCAGAAGGTTGAGGTTGCTGCTGGGTCCTAAAGGGAGAAGGATATCACTACACTACAGAGACGAGAGGATCAACAAGTCGTCTGCAATGCCAAGCGCAGTGACCTTCTACAGCCGAATCCAGGGTGACTGTCTGTCACACCGGATACACCTGTGACAATAACTTGCTGATCAGCAGGGGTCCGCTTGTTGGGACCCCCAGAGATACCAAGATCGGTTCTGAGGAACCCTAAGAATGGGGACAATCTCGACCTCCGCTCCATTCATTGTCTGGAGAAAGCCAAGAGCCGTATTCCAAAGCCCCGATCTCGGGATTCCTGGGGGCAGGGTATAAATTGTGATTTTGGGAATAACCTCTTAAAGGGGGTTTCCTATCACTAGGATCTATCATCTCTTCATGACCTGACCTCCAGGACCCCATTTAATTGTTTTTTTTTTTCGTCATGTACAAGAAATTGGAACAAAGTCCTATTCACTTCCATGGACAGAAATGCTGAACTTCCTGTCTATGACTGGTGGCCCCAAAAAGATCAAAACCCCTCCCTAAAGTAATAGCATATCCTGTAAAAGAGCAAGAAGAAGCTGCTGTAAAGTTCTCACAAATCCAACAGTGCGCCCGCAGGTGAAATGAGGTATTGCACTGTTACTACTGAGATGAGTGGACTGTCCATGTAACGCGCAGGCGAGCCGGCTGTTAAAAAGGGTCTTTAATAGGGGACTTGCCTCTGTTCTGGACCCCAGACAATCCCTTTAACCCTCATGGTTAGATCTATGGAGTTCTGGCTCCAGCCTAGACCTTTGTATGTCACAGATGGTGTCCCAGTTCTCTCCGGAGCTAGAAAATACTGTTAATATGATGTCAGGGCCGAGATGTAATCCGGTAATCTATTCCTGCCTGTACGTTCCCATATCGTCATGTGCGGCGGCTCTTATATAACACATTATTGTGGGGGCAGATTAGTATGGGCCGTACAGTCGTCTCATCGGTCGTTATCGCCATTATTACGTGTTGATAAGTCGCCGTCTCACTTTCTCCGCTGACCGGCTCATACACTTATATGCATCTTGCACCGACTCCAGAGATGATTGTCAGCAGCTGGGAACGTCTGGATAACGTCTGAGTGATGCGCCGGACGATCGTTTTATTTCTGGGAGTTAATTATGAGAGATCCATTAGTCACAATAAATAACTCCACAGTCACTGAACCTCCAACCGCCCTTTACTTACACCGCGCCGTCAGCTCTGCGTGTGGTAAACCCCAAAAACACACAGCACTCACCTAAATGCTGAGCTGGAACAAGCCATAAGTATCCGGGCCGCAAAGGGGCTAAGTCATAAATACTATGACAGATGCAACAGATACTACTACTATAGAGTGTATACATGTATATAACACTGCCATATAGTGCACAGATACTACTACTATAGAGTGTATACATGTATATAACACTGCCATATAGTGCACAGATACTACTATAGAGTGTATACATGTATATAACACTGCCATATAGTGCACAGATATTACTACTACTATAGAGTGTATACATGTATATAACACTGCCATATAGTGTACAGATACTACTACTATAGAGTGTATACATGTATATAACACTGCCATATAGTGCACAGATACTACTACTATAGAGTGTACACATGTATATAACACTGCCATATAGTGCACAGATACTACTACTATAGAGTGTATACACGTATATAACACTGCCATATAGCGCAAAGATACTACTACTATAGAGTGTATACATGTATATAACACTGCCATATAGTGCACAGATACTGCTACTATAGAGTGTATACATGTATATAACACTGCCATATAGTGCACAGATACTACTACTATAGAGTGTATACATGTATATATTACTGCCATATAGTGCACAGATACTACTACTATAGAGTGTATACATGTATATAACACTGCCATATAGTGTACAGATACTACTACTATAGAGTGTATACATGTATATAACACTGCCATATAGTGCACAGATACTGCTACTATAGAGTGTATACATGTATATAACACTGCCATATAGTGCACAGATACTACTACTATAGAGTGTATACATGTATATAACACTGCCATATAGTACACAGATACTACTACTATAGAGTGTATACATGTATATATTACTGCCATATAGTGCACAGATACTACTACTATAGAGTGTATACATGTATATAACACTGCCATATAGTGCACAGATACTACTACTATAGAGTGTATACATGTATATAACACTGCCATATAGTGCACAGATACTACTACTATAGAGTGTATACATGTATATAACACTGCCATATAGTGCACAGATACTACTACTATAGAGTGTATACATGTATATATTACTGCCATATAGTGCACAGATACTACTACTATAGAGTGTATACATGTATATAACACTGCCATATAGTGCACAGATACTACTACTATAGAGTATATACATGTATATAACACTGCCATATAGTGCACAGATACTACTACTATAGAGTGTATACATGTATATAACACTGCCATATAGTGCACAGATACTACTACTATAGAGTGTATACATGTATATAACACTGCCATATAGTGCACAGATACTACTACTATAGAGTGTACACATGTATATAACACTGCCATATAGTGCACAGATACTACTACTATAGAGTGTATACATCTATATAACACTGCCATATAGTGCACAGATACTACTACTATAGAGCGTATACATGTATATATTACTGCCATATAGTGCATAGATACTACTACTATAGAGTGTACACATGTATATATTACTGCCATATAGTGCACAGATACTATTACTATAGAGTGTATACATGTATATATTACTGCCATATAGTGCACAGATACTACTACTATAGAGTGTACACATGTATATAACACTGCCATATAGTGCACAGATACTATTACTATAGAGTGTATACATGTATATATTACTGCCATATAGTGCACAGATACTACTACTATAGAGTGTACACATGTATATAACACTGCCATATAGTGCACAGATACTACTACTATAGAGTGTACACATGTATATCACACTGCCATATAGTGCACAGATACTACTACTATAGAGTGTATACATGTATATAACACTGCCATATAGTGCACAGATACTACTACTATAGAGTGTATACATGTATATAACACTGCCATATAGTGCACAGATACTACTACTATAGAGTGTATACATGTATATGACACTGACATATAGTGCACAGATACTACTACTATAGAGTGTATACATGTATATGACACTGCCATATAGTGCACAGATACTACTACTATAGAGTGTATACATGTATATGACACTGCCATATAGTGCACAGATACTACTACTATAGAGTGTATACATGTATATAACACTGCCATATAGTGCACAGATACTACTACTATAGAGTGTATACATGTATATAACACTGCCATATAGTGCACAGATACTACTACTATAGAGTGTATACATGTATATAACACTGCCATATAGTGCACAGATACTACTACTATAGAGTGTATACATGTATATATTACTGCCATATAGTGCACAGATACTACTACTATAGAGTGTATACATGTATATATTACTGCCATATAGTGCACAGATACTACTACTATAGAGTGTATACATGTATATAACACTGCCATATAGTGCACAGATACTACTACTATAGAGTGTATACATGTATATAACACTGCCATATAGTGCACAGATACTACTATAGAGTGTATACATGTATATAACACTGCCATATAGTGCACAGATATTACTACTACTATAGAGTGTATACATGTATATAACACTGCCATATAGTGTACAGATACTACTACTATAGAGTGTATACATGTATATAACACTGCCATATAGTGTACAGATACTACTACTATAGAGTGTATACATGTATATAACACTGCCATATAGTGTACAGATACTACAACTATAGAGTGTATACATGTATATAACACTGCCATATAGTGTACAGATACTACTACTATAGAGTGTATACATGTATATAACACTGCCATATAGTGCACAGATACTGCTATTATAGAGTGTATACATGTATATAACACTGCCATATAGTGCACAGATACTACTACTATAGAGTGTATACATGTATATATTACTGCCATATAGTGCACAGATACTACTACTATAGAGTGTATACATGTATATAACACTGCCATATAGTGCACAGATATTACTACTACTATAGAGTGTATACATGTATATAACACTGCCATATAGTGTACAGATACTACTACTATAGAGTGTATACATGTATATAACACTGCCATATAGTGCACAGATACTGCTACTATAGAGTGTATACATGTATATAACACTGCCATATAGTGCACAGATACTACTACTATAGAGTGTATACATGTATATAACACTGCCATATAGTGCACAGATACTACTACTATAGAGTGTATACATGTATATATTACTGCCATATAGTGCACTGATACTACTACTATAGAGTGCATACATGTATATAACACTGCCATATAGTGCACAGATACTACTACTATAGAGTGTATACATGTATATAACACTGCCATATAGTGCACAGATACTACTACTATAGAGTATATACATGTATATAACACTGCCATATAGTGCACAGATACTACTACTATAGAGTGTATAAATGTATATAACACAGCCATATAGTGCACAGATACTACTACTATAGAGTATATACATGTATATAACACTGCCATATAGTGCACAGATACTACTACTATAGAGTGTATACATGTATATAACACTGCCATATAGTGCACAGATACTACTACTATAGAGTGTATACATGTATATAACACTGCCATATAGTGCACAGATACTACTACTATAGAGTGTACACATGTATATAACACTGCCATATAGTGCACAGATACTACTACTATAGAGTGTATACATGTATATAACACTGCCATATAGTGTACAGATACTACTACTATAGAGTGTATACATGTATATAACACTGCCATATAGTGCACAGATACTGCTACTATAGAGTGTATACATGTATATAACACTGCCATATAGTGCACAGATACTACTACTATAGAGTGTATACATGTATATAACACTGCCATATAGTGCACAGATACTACTACTATAGAGTGTATACATGTATATATTACTGCCATATAGTGCACTGATACTACTACTATAGAGTGCATACATGTATATAACACTGCCATATAGTGCACAGATACTACTACTATAGAGTGTATACATGTATATAACACTGCCATATAGTGCACAGATACTACTACTATAGAGTATATACATGTATATAACACTGCCATATAGTGCACAGATACTACTACTATAGAGTGTATAAATGTATATAACACAGCCATATAGTGCACAGATACTACTACTATAGAGTGTACACATGTATATAACACTGCCATATAGTGCACAGATACTACTACTATAGAGTGTATACATGTATATAACACTGCCATATAGTGCACAGATACTACTACTATAGAGTGTATACACGTATATAACACTGCCATATAGCGCAAAGATACTACTACTATAGAGTGTATACATGTATATAACACTGCCATATAGTGCACAGATACTGCTACTATAGAGTGTATACATGTATATAACACTGCCATATAGTGCACAGATACTACTACTATAGAGTGTATACATGTATATATTACTGCCATATAGTGCACAGATACTACTACTATAGAGTGTATACATGTATATAACACTGCCATATAGTGCACAGATATTACTACTACTATAGAGTGTATACATGTATATAACACTGCCATATAGTGTACAGATACTACTACTATAGAGTGTATACATGTATATAACACTGCCATATAGTGCACAGATACTGCTACTATAGAGTGTATACATGTATATAACACTGCCATATAGTGCACAGATACTACTACTATAGAGTGTATACATGTATATAACACTGCCATATAGTGCACAGATACTACTACTATAGAGTGTATACATGTATATATTACTGCCATATAGTGCACTGATACTACTACTATAGAGTGCATACATGTATATAACACTGCCATATAGTGCACAGATACTACTACTATAGAGTGTATACATGTATATAACACTGCCATATAGTGCACAGATACTACTACTATAGAGTATATACATGTATATAACACTGCCATATAGTGCACAGATACTACTACTATAGAGTGTATAAATGTATATAACACAGCCATATAGTGCACAGATACTACTACTATAGAGTATATACATGTATATAACACTGCCATATAGTGCACAGATACTACTACTATAGAGTGTATACATGTATATAACACTGCCATATAGTGCACAGATACTACTACTATAGAGTGTATACATGTATATAACACTGCCATATAGTGCACAGATACTACTACTATAGAGTGTACACATGTATATAACACTGCCATATAGTGCACAGATACTACTACTATAGAGTGTATACATGTATATAACACTGCCATATAGTGTACAGATACTACTACTATAGAGTGTATACATGTATATAACACTGCCATATAGTGCACAGATACTGCTACTATAGAGTGTATACATGTATATAACACTGCCATATAGTGCACAGATACTACTACTATAGAGTGTATACATGTATATAACACTGCCATATAGTGCACAGATACTACTACTATAGAGTGTATACATGTATATATTACTGCCATATAGTGCACTGATACTACTACTATAGAGTGCATACATGTATATAACACTGCCATATAGTGCACAGATACTACTACTATAGAGTGTATACATGTATATAACACTGCCATATAGTGCACAGATACTACTACTATAGAGTATATACATGTATATAACACTGCCATATAGTGCACAGATACTACTACTATAGAGTGTATAAATGTATATAACACAGCCATATAGTGCACAGATACTACTACTATAGAGTATATACATGTATATAACACTGCCATATAGTGCACAGATACTACTACTATAGAGTGTATACATGTATATAACACTGCCATATAGTGCACAGATACTACTACTATAGAGTGTATACATGTATATAACACTGCCATATAGTGCACAGATACTACTACTATAGAGTGTACACATGTATATAACACTGCCATATAGTGCACAGATACTACTACTATAGAGTGTATACATGTATATAACACTGCCATATAGTGCACAGATACTACTACTATAGAGCGTATACATGTATATATTACTGCCATATAGTGCATAGATACTACTACTATAGAGTGTACACATGTATATATTACTGCCATATAGTGCACAGATACTATTACTATAGAGTGTATACATGTATATATTACTGCCATATAGTGCACAGATACTATTACTATAGAGTGTATACATGTATGTATTACTGCCATATAGTGCACAGATACTACTACTATAGAGTGTACACATGTATATAACACTGCCATATAGTGCACAGATACTATTACTATAGAGTGTATACATGTATATATTACTGCCATATAGTGCACAGATACTACTACTATAGAGTGTACACATGTATATAACACTGCCATATAGTGCACAGATACTACTACTATAGAGTGTACACATGTATATCACACTGCCATATAGTGCACAGATACTACTACTATAGAGTGTATACATGTATATAACACTGCCATATAGTGCACAGATACTACTACTATAGAGTGTATACATGTATATAACACTGCCATATAGTGCACAGATACTACTACTATAGAGTGTATACATGTATATGACACTGCCATATAGTGCACAGATACTACTACTATAGAGTGTATACATGTATATAACACTGCCATATAGTGCACATATACTACTACTATAGAGTGTATACATGTATATGACACTGCCATATAGTGCACAGATACTACTACTATAGAGTGTATACATGTATATAACACTGCCATATAGTGCACAGATACTACTACTATAGAGTGTATACATGTATATAACACTGCCATATAGTGCACAGATACTACTACTATAGAGTGTATACATGTATATAACACTGCCATATAGTGCACAGATACTACTACTATAGAGTGTATAAATGTATATATTACTGCCATATAGTGCACAGATACTACTACTATAGAGTGTACACATGTATATAACACTGCCATATAGTGCACAGATACTACTACTATAGAGTGTATACATGTATATAACACTGCCATATAGTGCACAGATACTACTACTATAGAGTGTATACATGTATATAACACTGCCATATAGTGCACAGATACTACTACTATAGAGTGCATACATGTATATAACACTGCCATATAGTGCACAGATACTACTACTATAGAGTGTATACATGTATATAACACTGCCATATAGTGTACAGATACTACTACTATAGAGTGTATACATGTATATAACACTGCCATATAGTGCACAGATACTACTACTATAGAGTGCATACATGTATATAACACTGCCATATAGTGCACATATACTACTATTATAGAGTGTATACATGTATATTAATACTGCCATATAGTGCACAGATACTACTTTTATAGAGTGTATATATATAATACTGCCATATAGTGCACAGATACTACTACCATAGAGTATATATATAATACAGCCTTTATAATGCAAAAATATTACCAACACAGTGTACAAATACTACCACAGAGTGTGTATGTATATTATACCACCATATGGTGCCCACATAGTGATGCCGTTAAAGAACAATATGGAGCCCCCTGCTGGACAGGAAACACAAGGCGGCAGTTCACACTGTCCGCTCTGCACTGGGCTCCTCTTCTCTGACCCCGATAGGAGCGGCATGAACGACATCTACAGCAGAAATCTACACCAGGTGCAAAACTACAACTCCCAGCATGCCCTGACAGCCATGGCTACATCAACCAAGTAAAGAACGCATTCAGCTCTGCTCCATCCGCCCCATTATGAATCCATATCTCAGTAAAGGCGCTGCCAAGTTCTGGGCCTGTCTCTGCCATGTGCTTCGTCTCTGAGGACGGGAGCCGACTATGGGGCGAGGGCGAGTAATTGATTCCTGAAATTTACCTCTACACATCACAATAGGAGTCTGTTCCATCCAGGCCGCCCCAAACCCTGGGCCCCCGTCAGCAGTCAGCGCTGGAACCGTAAGGCGCCATAGTATCAGGGCTGCAGTACCAGACAAGGCCATGGACAAAGGTGGCGCTATTTCTGGGAAAAAGCTGCCCTTTGCATCTAATCTCATACATTGTAGCAGATTCTCAGCTGTGAGATGTATTAGGTCAGAGCGGTGCTGCTGATGTAACGACCACACGTTTCCCCAGAACATCATCGGCTCCGCTCCTCCCCCCGAGAGTAGACGTGAGCAGCTCTGGACGGCGCCTGTAGACCCCTTTACTTACCCTGACCTAATATATCACACAGCTGAGAGTTTGCTACAATGTATCGCGAACCCCCAGACTGATACATTGTAACAAACTATCCAGACCACAGATGGGTGAGTGCAGAGGATTTTCTGAACAGGATACATTTGTAACAAACCCTCAGCTGTGAAGCAGCAGCATAACTACAATAGGTACAGGGGTTGCAATCACACCCGGGCCCTGGAGACTAGGGGGCCCCAAAGGTCGCTTTGGCCCATATGGAAAGACGCCCTGTGTTAGTTGGGGTCCCCATTGGAGATTTTGCATTGGGGTCCACAAGCTTCCGGTTGACGCCACCGGTGAGAAGTATTCGGATAATGGAAACTGAAGTTGTTCCTACTCCCCGACAGCAAGAAGACGACTCGAAAGCGTCAAGGAATGGAAAAGCTAAAGTTGTA
The DNA here is from genome assembly GCF_046119375.1 of Phyllobates terribilis. Taxonomy (NCBI): domain Eukaryota; kingdom Metazoa; phylum Chordata; class Amphibia; order Anura; family Dendrobatidae; genus Phyllobates; species Phyllobates terribilis. The sequence goes on along the minus strand of NW_027362773.1, from coordinate 76,267,345 downwards.
AAAGTTTTCATTCCCAGGCTGCGCCCCTCCTTAATTCTGAGCAGTGACCGGGCAATATTTCATGAATGTCCCCAGGAAGCAGAGATGTGGAGGAGATGACAGATAGGACCCAAATGGCCGACCCCAGTGTTGCCCCCCAGCCCCTTCTGTTACTTGATCTTGGTTTCATCTCAGGCCCCAGAATAAGACGCTCATTACTCACATTCCTCCCAGTAGGTCTACAAGGGCCTGGACGGGCATTTTATGGGTCCTGCTTCAGGGACAATGTATTTGCTATTTTTTCTTTAGGTCTTAGATAAGTTCTGACTCCGAAAGTTTAGAATCCGTCAGTAAATGTATATTCAGCACCATAGCTGGTCAGGAAAAGAAGGTGTCAGTAAAGATCCGGACCCGGAAAAGTGGTACCTGGGGGGATTATTAAATGGGCAGCAGGTGGGATGGCACACGCTTCACTTTTGAAGATCTCTGATTAATAATAATCTTTATTTTTATATAGCGCCAACATATTCTGCAGCGCTTTACAGACATTGTCATCTCTGTCCCCATTGGGGCTCACAGTCTACAATCCCTATCAGTATGTGTTTGGAGTGTGGGAGGAAACCGGAGAACCTGGAGGAAACCCACAAAGCACGGAGAGAACATACAAACTTCTTGCAGATGTTGTCCTTGGTGGGATTTGAACCCAGGACCCCAGTGCTGCAATGCTAACCACTGAGCCACCATACAATACTAACCACTGAGCCACCATACAGTGCTAACCACTGAACCACCATACAGTGCTAACTACTGAGCCACCATACAGTGCTAACCACTGAGCACCATACAGTGCTAACCACTGAGCCACCATACAGTGCTAACCACTGAGCTACCGTATAGTGCTAACCACTGAGCCACCATACAGTGCTAACCACTGAGCTACCGTATAGTGCTAACCACTGAGCCACCATACAATACTAACCACTGAGCCACCATACAGTGCTAACCACTGAACCACCATACAGTGCTAACCACTGAGCCACCATACAGTGCCAACCACTGAGCTACCGTATAGTGCTAACCACTGAGCCACCATACAGTGCTAACCACTGAGCTACCGTATAGTGCTAACCACTGAGCCACCATACAATACTAACCACTGAGCCACCATACAGTGCTAACCACTGAGCCACCATACAGTGCTAACCACTGAGCTACCGTACAGTGCTAACCACTGAGCCACCGAAACTCACTGGAAAAAAACTTTTTTCCATGACTATGCAACTTTCCACCTGTGGACCCTGTAAATGTAGAGGTATGGTGAGATATACTGCATGCTGGGAGTTGTAGTTTAGCAAAAGCTGGAGGGCTACAGGCAAACCTCCGAAGCGTCCTGGATCCAGTGGGAAAGTCACAAATTTGGGCTGCGGTCCTACTGTCCGGAGAGGTCAGGACTATGTTCAAACTTTAATATATTGGTGGTGCAGGGAGCCGTCAGGTCTCTGCTCCACCATTCTGTCTATGCAGCGATCAGATCACAGGACTGGGCTCAGTCATAGGCACAAGAAGGCAGGTAAGTGGGAGGAATTGTGGGGGCATCATACTGTGGGGGGCACTGTGAGGACCGTGAAAGTAGCGCCATACTGTGTGGAAACACTAGTGGGCTTCACTAGGAGAATATTTCAGTGTTGGCGCATATAAAGGACTGGACCATGCTGCGCTGCCCCTCTTTCGCAGTGGTGGGGTACGCTACAGCTTGGAGACCACTGCCCCATAGCTGCACTGTTGGGGGGTCTGGTATTTGGCCCCCGTAGCAGAACATCTGCTTTCATTTCCCTGACTACTTCCCCAGCCGTCCTCGCCGAGTGTCGGATGTAGCAGAGCTATTTCGTCGCTCTCTCGGAGCACGTGTCTGCGGCTGCGATGCTCTGCGACTGCGATGCTCTGCAGGCTGCGGCTACACCCACACAATGGCCACAAGTTACAGGTAGGAGCTCTAAACGGCGGCTCCCCAGCTGCTGGCAGACTACTACTCCCAGCATTCTGTTATAGTCTACATACATACTGTGCTGGATGTTCTGGGACTACAAGTCACAGCATATTTTAGAATAGTTGTCTCCAACTTGTGACTCTCCAGCTGTTGCCAGACTGCAACTCCCAACATCATATATAAAGTAGTACAATCCTATAGTGTACCGTCAGAGCCTAGGCTGCACAACTGTGGGATTTCTGGGCAAACTATAACTCCCAACATGCTGTAATAATCATGATCTGCATATTTTCATACAATCTTTTTGTGTACATACTACACTGGATGTTGTGGAACTATAAGTCACAGCATATCTTAGAGCAGCATCCAACCCACCACTCCTGATTGTACAAATATCCCCAGAATTGTAAAGTGATGCGGAATATCCAAACTACAACACCCAGCATTGTCTGACAGCACAATCCTATAGTATCTTATGCTGGATGACCTACAAGTCACAGCATAACTTTGCGCAGCAGTATCTAAGCATTGCTACAGGAAAAGCTTGGGGTAGAACTATCAGCATCAGCATGCCCAGACCCCCATAAGACTACAACTCCCAGCATGCTGAGGCATTTTTATTCTTCAGCTATTTCACAACTAGAACTCCCAACATGCCTTGACAGCTTGCTCATCGCCTGCTCTTGCACAACTACAACTCCCAGCATGCTGAAGTCTTTTTTTCCTCTTTGGCTATTACACAACTACAACTCTCAGCAAACCCTGACAGCCCACGGCTTTGTGAGCGTTTTCTTGGCTCCATCCTATGAAACGTATGTTAGAACCACAAGTCCCAGCATGTAAAGACATTGTCTAATATTTGTGGCTTTAAGGGAAAACTGAGAGTTGTTATGCAACAGCTGAAGAGCAAAAATATGTTGCAGTATGCTGGGAGTTGTAGTTGTGCAACCAGCGCAAATCATAAATGATGCAGCCTGCTGAGAGTTGTAGTTATGTAACAGATGGAGAGCAAAAATATGTTGCAGTCTGCTGGGAGTTGTATTTGTGCAACCAGCGCAATGCAAAAATGATGAAGCCTGCTGAGAGTTGTAGTTGTTCAACAGCTGAAGAGCAACAAGCTGTCACTCGCATGCTGGCAGTTGTAGTGGTACAAGTCGCAGAACAATAATGCTGCAGCATGATGAGAGTTGTAGTTCTGCAATAATTGGAGAGCCACAGATCAGAGACCACTATCTTGGTGGGTGTCTCTGCATTCTAGGACTTGTAGTTCTGCACAATCCTCCCCTGAAACAGTAAATCATGAATCCACAAAAGAATCCGCTGGATGAAACCTAAAATATCCCAATAAGGCAATGATGTTACTGGTGTTACTGGTGTTACTGGTGTTACTGATGTTACTGGTGTTATTGATGTTACTGATGTTACTGGTGTTACTGATGTTACTGGTGTTATTGATGTTACTGATGTTACTGGTGTTACTGGTGTTACTGATGTTACTGGTGTTATTGATGTTACTGATGTTACCGGTGTTACCGGTGTTACTGATGTTACTGGTGTTACTGGTGTTACTGATGTTACTGGTGTTACTGGTGTTATTGATGTTACTGGTGTTATTGATGTTACTGGTGTTACTGGTGTTACTGGTGTTATTGATGTTACTGGTGTTACTGATGTTACTGGTGTTATTGATGTTATTGATGTTACTGGTGTTACTGGTGTTATTGATGTTACTGGTGTTACTGATGTTACTGATGTTACTGGTGTTACTGGTGTTAGTGATGTTACTGGTGTTACTGGTGTTATTGATGTTATTGATGTTACTGGTGTTACTGGTGTTACTGGTGTTACTGATGTTACTGGTGTTACTGATGTTACTGGTGTTATTGATGTTACTGGTGTTACTGGTGTTATTGATGTTACTGATGTTACTGGTGTTACTGGTGTTAGTGATGTTACTGATGTTACTGGTGTTACTGGTGTTACTGGTGTTACTGATGTTACTGGTGTTACTGGTGTTACTGATGTTACTGGTGTTACTGATGTTACTGGTGTTATTGATGTTACTGATGTTACTGGTGTTACTGGTGTTATTGATGTTACTGCTGTTACTGCTGTTACTGGTGTTATTGATGTTACTGATGTTACTGGTGTTATTGATGTTACTGGTGTTACTGGTGTTATTGATGTTACTGGTGTTACTGGTGTTACTGGTGTTACTGATGTTACTGGTGTTACTGCTGTTACTGGTGTTATTGATGTTACTGATGTTATTGATGTTACTGGTGTTACTGATGTTACTGGTGTTACTGGTGTTACTGGTGTTACTGGTGTTACTTATGTTACTGGTGTTACTGGTGTTACTGATGTTACTGATGTTACTGGTGTTACTGGTGTTACTGCTGTTACTGCTGTTACTGGTGTTATTGATGTTACTGATGTTACTGGTGTTACTGGTGTTATTGGTGTTACTGATGTTACTGATGTTACTGCTGTTACTGGTGTTACTGGTGTTACTGGTGTTATTGATGTTACTGGTGTTACTGATGTTACTGCTGTTACTGGTGTTACTGATGTTACTGGTGTTATTGATGTTACTGGTGTTACTGATGTTACTGATGTTACTGGTGTTACTGATGTTACTGATGTTACTGGTGTTAGTGGTATTAGTGATGTTACTGGTGTTACTGGTGTTACTGATGTTACTGGTGTTACTGATGTTACTGATGTTACTGGTGTTACTGGTGTTACTGGTGTTATTGGTGTTACTGATGTTACTGGTGTTACTGGTGTTACTGGTGTTACTGATGTTACTGGTGTTACTGATGTTACTGATGTTACTGGTGGTACTGGTGGTACTGGTGTTACTGATGTTACTGGTGTTACTGGTGTCATTGGTGTTACTGGTGTTACTGATGTTATTTGTATTACTGGTGTTATTGGTGTTACTGATGTTACTGGTGTTACTGATGTTACTGATGTTACTGGTGTTACTGATGTTACTGGTGTTACTGATGTTATTGGTGTTACTGATGTTATTGGTGTTACTGATGTTACTGGTGTTACTGATGTTACTGGTGTTACTGATGTTACTGATGTTACTGGTGTTACTGATGTTACTGGTGTTACTGATGTTATTGGTGTTACTGATGTTATTGGTGTTACTGATGTTACTGGTGTTAATGGTGTTACTGATGTCACTGATGTTACTGATGTTACTGGTGTTATTGATGTTACTGGTGTTATTGATGTTACTGGTGTTACTGGTGTTACTGGTGTTAGTGATGTTACTGGTGTTACTGATGTTACTGATGTTACTGGTGTTACTGGTGTTACTGGTGTTAGTGATGTTACTGGTGTTACTGGTGTTACTGATGTTACTGATGTTACTGGTGTTACTGATGTTACTGGTGTTAGTGATGTTACTGGTGTTAGTGATGTTACTGGTGTTACTGGTGTTACTGGTGTTATTGGTGTTACTGATGTTACTGATGTTACTGGTGTTATTGGTGTTACTGATGTTCCTGGTGTTACTGATGTTATTGGTGTTACTGATGTTACTGGTGTTATTGGTGTTATTGGTGTTACTGATGTTACTGGTGTTACTGATGTTACTGGTGTTACTGATGTTATTGGTGTTACTGATGTTACTGGTGTTATTGGTGTTATTGGTGTTACTGATGTTACTGGTGTTATTGGTGTTATTGGTGTTACTGGTGTTACTGGTGTTACTGGTGTTATTGGTGTTATTGGTGTTATTGGTGTTACTGATGTTACTGGTGTCACTGGTGTCACTGGTATTGATGGAACGACCTGGGCATCTCATAACTGGACGTTGGACAATGTGACTTCTGCCTCCTGATAAAGAATCTTCTACCCAGGAGGCATCAACATACAAGCCCCCACCCCAGAGCCCGCTCCATGTCACTGCAGATGTAGCAGAGCTGAGCTTGTCACTTGTAGAACTTTGCTCATGCTTCATGTCATGTTAACCTGGTCTGTTTAATTGCAGTCCTATGTAAAGCCACAAGAAAGGTGTTGGGATAAATGGTGCTAAATGACAAACCCAACACTGCTACAACCAACCAACTCTGTTCTGTTACATGCAACAAACCCAACTCTGCTTCATCTATGATACCAAGTTACACAGCACCAGAGTGAGCAAACCTATCTCTAATATATATAACAAACACATCTAATAGATGTAGCAGAGCTGGATGTGTTGCAGTACTGTATAACTCCATTCACTAGATGTAGTAGAGGTGAGTTTGGTCGATTAGATTAAGTGAAACTGAGTTTCTTAGATATAGCAGAGCTGGACTTGTTAGCTGTTACTGTAAGACTTGATCTTACAAACTCAGCTCTGCTACATCTAAGAGAACCAGGTCAAAAGAAATCTTACATACTCAGCTCTACTACTTCCAGAAGGCAACTGTCTATCAAACCCAACTCAACTACATGTAACCAGCCCACTTATGCCAGATTCAACCAACTCATCTAACAAAATCAAATCCTCATGTCAAACTCCTCTCTACTACATCTAACAAACCCAATTTATCTAGACCAGATTGAAAAAAAACCCTCAGCTCCACTACATCTCACCCCGGGGGTTTAATATCTCTTAAAAACCAGCTCTGCTGCATCTTAGAAAGCTCCATCTAATCTAGCAAAGTCGGCTCTGCTACATTTCAGCATACAATGTATAATAAACTGATCTCTGCTACATCCAAAATTGCAAACTCTGAAAAAAAAAAAAATCAACTCTTGCTGACAAACTCAGCTCAACAAGTCCGGCTCTGCTACATATAACTTTTTTTTGGAAACTTTGGAGATGGGTGAAATAAAACATGACCTCTTACCTATCTGCGCCTGGGACACCCCGATCCAGGAGAATAATCCGAAACAGAAAATCCACAGCGGTTTGGTCATTTTTTTTTTCTTTTTTTTTTTTTGGGATTCTCCAAAAAAAAAAAAAAACCCCCCTTAAAACGAGTTCCCACAAGAAGCTCCAAATTCAGCCGCTGAGCAGTAAAGGAGCTGGTAAGTTTGAAGGGCTTATTATTCTGATTCAAAGGAACTGAAGTTGTGTCATAACTGGGAGGGAAAGAAAAGTCACACCCATAAGAAAAAAAAAGCCAAATCGGCCGGGAAAACCCAAGACTGAGCGTCCCGGCTGCGCAGCACAAGGCTGGGGATCTGCAGCAGTAATCTGACACAGGAAGCGGGGGTCTATAGTCCCCCAAACCTTTAACCCCGGGAAGGGTTAATGACAGGCATTCCTTCTTTAGTGCCCAGGAGAAAGCAGAACCAGATGGCAGCAGACCAGCACAGGCTCCGCGTCTCGATCTCTCATCACCGGATCAGTTTTTGTAATAATTTTCCTTCCACAATCAAGTAAAATTGTCCCTTTTAGTATCTGCATCCATGAAATTGTACCTGTCCCAATCTACAGGGGGCAGCACGATGGCAAGTAGAGCCACATCCAGTGGCGACAATGCAAAATCTCCAACAGGACCCCTAATTCTCATACCTCTTTGGACCCCCTGCAACCACTGCAACCACTCTACTTACACCCTTCTTGGCAAGGGAGGGCGCCATTTATTTTGCAACCCCACAAAGTAAGCGGCCCCATGACAATGAGTATAGTAGGCCAAAGGGACTCGTGTTTGTTTGCCCCACGCCCCATTTGCATGTCTTCTCGAACACTTCTACACCCCGTTTTTTTGCTGGTTACGCATTTCGAGTTCTGGATCCGGTAGCAATGATGATGGGACCAACCAATGCAGGACTCTCTCTCCAAGGACCAGCATGGTTACATATGTCCTTGTCGCTTTGGTGCCTATGAGATATTTGGGGGGCTTTTGGAGAGTTTGCATTGGGGATCACGAGCTTTACGTTGTACCACTGATGTCAGAATTGGGGATCTCAAGTCCAAAGAAGTTCCCGCTAGGTTGGACAGCACCAATTACAAAGCCTGGCCTACCATACATCTGTGGGTCTCTGAGAGGCTACCCACTTGTCACAACCTGCTATGCTTGTATTTCTTTATGTGGGTGCAACAGTCTCCGATCTGCACCTCCATTAGTCCTTCTGACCACTACATGGTGACCTATCAAGGCCCCCATTATTTGTGTACAAAGCCCAATGGGGCAACTGCAGTTCAAGTTCATGTGAGTAAAAGTCCGGTTTCCAGATATAACACTCAGCATCAATTGGCAATTCTGCTGAACTGAGCTTCCAGCAGCATAGGCACCTATGGATCTAACAGAATGAGACTAGAACACATATGACATCAAAGCTATGTATTATACTTAATTACAAAGAAAGCAGGGATCAGGCATAATGGGACAATTGCAGTTTAAGCCCAAATCCTTGTGTGCAAGAGTCCATATTCCAAACAGAGCAATTGGAATCAATTGGCAATTCTGCTGAACTGAGCTTCCAGCAGCATAGGCACCTATGGATGTAACAGAATGAGACTAGAACACGTATGACATGAAGGCAAAGTATTATGCTTAATTACAAAGAAACCAGGGTTCAGGCACAATGGGACAATTGCAGGTGAAGTCCAAGCCCTCGTGTGTAAAAGTCCATATTTCATATATAACTCTTGGGCTCAGTTGGCGATTCTACTGAACTGAGCTTCCAGCAGCATAGACACCTATGGATCTGACAGAATGAGACTAGAACACATATAACATCTAGGCTGTGTATTATGTTTAATTACAAAGAAACCAGGGATCAGGCATAATGGGGCAATTGCAGGTAAAGTCCAAGTCCTTGTGTGTAAGAGTCCATATTCCAGATATAATGTTCAGGCTGAGTTGATTCTATTGAACTGAAGTTCCAGCAGCATAGGCACCTATGGATCTAATGGAATGACACTTGAACACATATGACATCAAGGCCAAGTATTATGCTTAATTACAAAGCAACCAGTGATCAGGCCCAATGAGGGGATTGGAGGTAAAGTCCAAGTCATTGTCTGTAAGAGTCTAATTCAAGATATAACACTTGGGCTCAGTTGGCGATTCTACTGAACTGAGCTTCCAGCAGCATAGACACCTATGGATCTAACAGAATGAGACTAGAACACATGTAACATTAAGGCCAAGTATTATGCCTGATGACAAAGCAACCAGGGATCAGGCCCAATGGGAAAGTTGCAGGTAAAGTCTAAGTCATTGTCTGAAGGGGTCCATATTCCAAATATAACATTTGGGGTCAGTTGTGACCTGTCCCAAGCCCAATGGGGCAATTGCAGTCCAGGTCCATGTGTATAAGAGTCCGGTTTCCAGATATAACACTCAGGATCAATTGGCAATTCTGCGGAATTGAGCTTCCAGCAGCATAGGCACCTATGGATCTAACAGAATGAGTCTAGAACACAAATGACATCAAGGCTTAAGTATTATGCTTAATAACAAAGTAACCAGGGATCAGGCTCAAAGAGGAGATTGCAGACAAAATCCAAGTCATTGTCAAGAGTCCATATTCCAGATATAACACTTGGGCTCAGTTGGCGATTCTACTGACCTGAGCTTCCAGCAGCATAGGCACCTATGGATCTGGCACAATGAGACTGGAACACGTATAGTATCTCAGAATAGTCAAATATGTACTTCATGACTTAATTGACATAAATCATAAATAATTAAGAGTTTATGCAATCTTTCAATGGAGGAGCTTCTCTAGGGAGGACGTTACATGTGTTTATGCTGGATTGTGCACCGCGGCATTTATGATCAGGAAATGATCAGACCACACAGCGTCTCATCGCATCTGTACCGCACTTGTCATCTGTTATCAGCTGAAAAAAATCAGCCGCCGTCTTCCGTCTGGTGCGAGAAGCAACGAGCTGCTGTCCCTACAATGCGTAAAAGCAGATACAGAATCTTAATCTTACCCACTGATCCGCCTCACCTACGTAAAAGCAGATACAGAATCTTAATCTTACCCACTGATCCGCCTCACCTACGTAAAAGCAGATACAGAATCTTAATCTTCCCCACTGATCCGCCTCACCTACGTAAAAGCAGATACAGAATCTTAATCTTCCCCACTGATCCGCCTCACCTACGTAAAAGCAGATACAGAATCTTACCCACTGATCCGCCTCGCCAGGTGAACTCTCATAAACGGATACAAAAGTATCAATTTTTCACCATTTTTCAAGATCTCTGCTTGCTGTCAGTAACTGTTAACATCCTTGATTACATTTCTATGCCCGGCCGGGTCATGTTAACAGCTGCAGGGTTTGTTACAGTGTATCAGAGCTGTCTCCGCATGCGCCAGTAGTGTAGATGTTGATCAGGAGAGGTTATCAGAGAAAGGATCAGGAAGTAGAGATCTTCAAAATGGTGTGAAATTAAAAAAGAATATGAGAAAGTTGCAGAACTTTTTTGGATACAAGAATTAAAGTGAGTGTGTTTTTATTTTTTATCACCAAGTCCATTCTAGGACTGTAATTGTGGCCGATTTATATATATGAAGTCGGAGCTCTGTTTTAATGGTGGCCGCTCTAGATCCACTATGGATATTACCTGTATCCACCACTAGGGGGAGCTCAGCATCTCACTGTAGAGTGTTCAATGATTGATGTGTATGCAGTAAGCTCCCCCTAGTGGTGGCTTTGACAGAATATCATAATAACTCACATGGGAAATCATGATTTTCACTGGAGTTTACCTTATATGTTCAAATAATGGCACATATAGTGAGGAAATAATAACATACAATGACTAAATATCACCACACAGCACTTAAAAAGAACCTGTCATTAGGATTTTATACCCCAAACTGATGGTGTATATATATAAAGGTGCCATAATGCTGAGTAAATCCCTACCTTTTCTTGCTGTTTTAGAGAAAACCATAGATGAAATTGTATGCAAATGAGTCAGAAGTGCAATGGGGGCGGGCTCTGCACTTCCAGCTCTCCTGCCCTGTCTCCCTATTCTCCGCCCCCCTGCCTGCCTCCTGTCTATGACTGACAGGTCACTGAAACATGAGTAAGGTAAGGACCTAATCAGCATTAAAGCACCTTTATATACATGCCGTTAGTTTGGGGTATAAAATCCTGATGACAGGTTCTCTTTAAATAATACCAGTATATAGTAACCAAATAATACCACCATATAGTGTCCAAATAATAACATACAGTGACCAAAAAGTACCAATATACAGAGTACAAATAATACCAACATACAGTGCTGGAATATTACCAACATACAGTAACCAGATGATACGAACAAAATGCACCAAAGTGCACCAATAATACCAACATACCGTGCACCAATAATACCAACATACAGTGCACCAATAATACCAACATACAGTGCACAATAATATCAACATACAGTGCACCAATAATACCAACATACAGTGCACCAATAATACCAACATACAGTGCACCAATAATACCAACATACAATGCACAAATAATACCAACATACAGTGCACCAATAATACCAACATACAGTGCACCAATAATACCAACATACAGTGCACAAATAATACCAACATACAGTGCACCAATAATACCAACATACAGTGCACAAATAATACCAACATACAGTGCACCAATAATACCAACATACAGTGCACAAATAATACCAACATACAATGCACCAATAATACCAACATACAGTGCACCAATAATACCAACATACAGTGCACCAATAATATCAACATACAGTGCACCAATAATACCAACATACAGTGCACCAATAATACCAACGTACAGTGCACCAATAATACCAACATACAGTGCACAAATAATACCAACATACAGTGCACCAATAATGTCAACATACAGTGCACCAATAATACCAACATACAGTGCACCAATAATATCAACATACAGTGCACCAATACCAACATACAGTGCACAAATAATACCAACGTACAGTGCACCAATAATACCAACATACAGTGCACAAATAATACCAACATACAGTGCACAAATAATACCAACATACAGTGCACCAATAATACCAACATACAGTGCACCAATAATATCAACATACAGTGCACCAATAATACCAACATACAGTGCACCAATAATATCAACATACAGTGCACCAATAATACCAATATACAGTGCACCAATAATATCAACATACAGTGCACAAATAATACCAACATACAGTGCACCAATAATATCAACATACAGTGCACAAATAATACCAACATACAGTGCACCAATAATACCAACATACAGTGCACCAATAATACCAACATACAGTGCACCAATAATATCAACATACTGTGCTGGAATAGTATTAACATACAGTAACCAGATGATACATTAAAAATGCTCATATAATGCTGTCATACAGTGCACCAATAATACCAACATACAGTGCACCAATAATACCAACATACAGTGCACAAATAATACCAACATACAGTGCACTAATAATACCAACATACAGTGCACCAATAATATTAACATACAGTGCACCAATAATACCAACATACAGTGCACCAATAATACCAACATACAGTGCACAAATAATACCAACATACAGTGCACCAATAATATTAACATACAGTGCACCAATAATACCAACATGCAATGCTGGAATATTACTAACATACAATAACCAGATGATACTAACAAAGAATGCTCATATAACGTCGTCATACAACGTCGTCATACAGTGCTGATATAATACCAACATACAGTGACCAAACAAGAGCACAATCCACACACTACCCTGATAACAGCGCTATACGATGTCTGAATATACAATTGCGATTGGGCTTTGTGTTGGTCACGCGCCTTCTGAGCCCGTCCCGCTGTGTTTCGCCTCCTCTCTCCTTCCTGCTTTCGGGGTGTCACGGTGTTTGTGTTGCGTGACTTGATGAAACTAACGTTCTACAGAAATTCAAAGCTTCCAGTGTGAGCGAAGCCCGAACGTCCTGACAATGGCGGCAGTGTGTGAGGGGCTGGCGGAGGACACCACACATAGACCGTCCTTTGTCCTCCGCACCCAATAATATCTTCAAGTGTGAAGTGATAAATTTATGGACAAATCGATTCATTATTTCAGCGCTTCACAACTAATGGACACATTCCATCTACCAGCACGTGTGAGAATGGATTCTAATGACTGTTAAAGGGGCACTCCCTCCTCGCTGAGATATGCGGGTAACTTTCCCTCGGGAATGACCAAACCCAGACTCCTCCATCAGACGCAGACAGAGAAGTGCGATCCGTCACTGCACAGAACACGTTTCCTCCAGAGTCCAGTGGTGGTGGCTTTACACCACTCCATCCGACGCTCTGCATTGTGCTTGGTGATGTACGGCTGGAGGCAGCTGCTCGGCCATGAAGCTCCCGGTGGGGGCGCAGTGTTTGTAGCAGAGGAAGTCTGGACTCTGCAGTTATGGGGTCAGCAGACCGGTGGTGACTTTTCTGCCCTCTGCTCCTCAGCACTCGGCCCCCCGCTCTGTAACATTACGGGTTCTCCACTTCGTGGCTGAGTTGCTGCGGTTCCTTCCACTTCTCAATAATATCACTCACAGGTGATGGAGGAAGATTCAGGAGGAAGAGATAATATAATCTCAGACCCTGATTACATGAACTCGTTTATTACTTGGAAACACAACAGATTCTTATCCTCTTGTTTGTTTTTGCTTCTAGATATTTCCAGCTGCCGGAATGTCATATAAGTTCTACGACCATAAAATGTCGCTGTTTGGAATATCTCCCGCCAGGAACATAACAGCCTTTTGTTTCAGCCGTTGATTACATTTCTTTCACTGTTCCTCCTCGGGAGATGAAATCTGCTTATGGCATCGATGTCAGCGGACGGTTTATTTAATGAGAACTTTAGCGACGACTATAATCCATGTTTAGAGTTCTTTCTCTTTTCTGTGCCGAGACGGGAAAGCGAGAGGGGGCAGCGTGAAAAGGGGATAATTCCCAGCTGTTGTGGAAGGTGATTCCAGGGCATATGTTCTCCCATATTTCTGCCTGTAAATTGGGTCTGTACGGAGAGAGAGAGAAAGAGAGAAGTGGAGATTAACATTTTTTTGGAGGGTTCAGTAGAACAACTTCACCTGGAGACAATTTATATATAATCCGCAGCAGACTACAGACAGATCATAAAACATCGGGAACATGAATCCTCACATCAAAGAGGCCGACGGCTTCACGACCCTAGAAGAGTAACATCACAAAAACATACAAAATCTATCATCTATCTATCATCTATCTATCTATCTATTATCTATCTATCTATCTATCTATCATCTATCTATACATCTATCTATATATCTATCTATTATCTATCATTTATCTATCATTATTATCTATCTATCTATCATCTATCTATTATCTATCTATCTATCATCTATCTATCTATTATCTATCTATCTATCATCTATCTATCATCTATCTATCTATTATCTATCTATTATCTATCTATTATCTATCTATTATCTATCTATTATCTATCATTATTATCTATCTATCTATCATCTATCTATTAATCTATCTATCATCTATCTATCATCTATCTATCTATCATCTATCTATACATCTATCTATATATCTATCTATATATCTATCTATTATCTATCATTTATCTATCATTATCTATCATCTATCTATCTATCTATTATCTATCTATCATCTATCTATCATCTATCTATACATCTATCTATCTATCATCTATCTATCATCTATCTATTATCTATCTATCTATTATCTATCTATCATCTATTTATTATCTATCTATTTATATAATATCTATTATCTGTTATCTATCTATCTATTTATCGATCTATCATCTATCTATCTATCATCTATCTATCATCTATCTATCATCTATCTATACATCTATCTATATATCTATCTATTATCTATCATTTATCTATCATTATCTATCTATCATCTATCTATCATCTATCTATACATCTATCTATCATCTATCTATCATCTATCTATTATCTATCTATCTATTATCTATCTATCATCTATTTATTATCTATCTATTTATATAATATCTATTATCTGTTATCTATCTATCTATTTATCGATCTATCATCTATCATCTATCTATCATCTATCTATCATCTATCTATCTATCATCTATCTATCTTTCTCTCTATCACCTATCTATCATCTATCTATCTATTATCTATCTATTATCTATCATCTATTTATTATCTATCTATTATCTATTTATATAATATCTATTATCTATCTATCTGTAAAAATGGAGGCAGTACTCCAAAATTAAGTGCAAAATAATAGTACTTTAATGGCCCATATGGCGACCTTTCAATCAATGGTCTGAACCTTTCCCAATCATTGTGCTGAGTGCACATCACATATTTATGGGCATTACTTCTATACATGATTAATCATCATTAACAAAGCGATGCTAATAATACATATATAATATACAGTATATCGCACATGAATTCATCATACACTATTTAGCTGTAAATACAAAGCCTTCTATGATTACAAAGTGCACAGTGCATAAATTATCATGAAAAAAATTGCACATTTCACACGTTTTCTTAATTTGCACTTAAAAACATTTACTGCAGTTATCTATCTATCCCATTTCCATTTATCTAGCCCTCTATCATATATATATATATTATATATCTATCCCTCTATCTATTCTTCTATCTATCTTCTCTCCATCCTTCTATCCATCTATTTACAGTCCTGCTCATCGTTATTGGCACCATGACGTGTAAGTACATAATGTGGAATATCGCCTGAAAAAAATGAATCAAGTGAAACCGTTTTTTTGTATAGACACTCGTGTTACATACAAAAGAGCAAATGATAACCAATGATTTAAAACCAAAAACAATGGGAGAGAAAAATCGAAAAACCTAAAGCCGCTGTCACTGGTATCGGCATCTTTACATTAATTTAGTCTGGAAACACATTTTGGTTTGCCTGCGGTAAATCACAAAAGAGATTCACCTGTGATTAATTGTCGGTGCCCATGTCACATGAATTAGCCAATGAATGATCACTTCAGTGTTTTAAAAAGCCACATGGTAGGCCCTGTTCCTTTGTCACAATGGTGAAGACAAAGGAGCTGTCTGAGGACATCAGAACTGTTATTAGCAAAACAAGACTTCCAAAGGGTATAAGGCCATCTCCAAAGACCTTGGTATCCCAGTTTCAGCAGTGCGCAATGTTATTAAGAAGTTTGCCAAGCATGGAACCATCAAGAACCTCCCTGGAAGTGGAAAATTAACAAGAGATGTCTTTGAAGGTGTAGCGTCGGCGTCTCTGCCTCCTTCCGGGCTGAGACGCCAATCCCCTCACCGCCGTGGTCCCGGTCTGGCGTCCTCTGGCTCCCCTGCTGCATCTGCCCGGGGTGCGCGCACCACGCACAGTTCCCCAGGCACTGTACTTAGGGCGCGTGTGCGCTCCCTCCCTCATAAAGGAGTCGTGCGCGCCGCCCTAAGGAGTCCCCAGCCAATGGCCGGAGGACTGCTCCTATATAAGGCACCTCCTCCAAAATGGAGGTGCCTGTGCAAGGTTGTTGTTTGTGTGCTAACACTTTCCTCAGCCCTCAGGTTCCAGTGCCTGCCAGTCTGTCTATCAGCCATGCCTGCCTGCCTGTCTATCAGCCGTGCTCGCCTGCCTGTCTATCAGCCATGTCCGCCTGCCTGTCTATCAGCCGTGCCCGCCTGCCTGTCTGTCTGCAGTTCCCGCCTGCTTGCCTACCCGCATCACCTGCCTGTCTGCCAGCCTTGCTCATCTGCTGTGCCTGTCGGCTTCAGCCATCAGTCCCGTGGGAGTTACCTGCTCTCACACAAGGTCGGTCCCAGAGTGGCACCTGGTTCACCTTCCCGGTCCCTCCTTGGTTCACGGAGTCGACTAAGCCGGCGTGTGGCCAGGGTTGGTCCGGGTAGGCACTTAGATATGCCCCTCCGGTCCCTCCTTGTATCACAGCACAGAGGTTCTACCACCCGGTTCCGTAACAGAAGGTTGGTGTGAATGGTGGAAAAAACACCATGTCAAACATCCAAAGACCTGAGGGCCAACCTGGAACAGTCTGGGATCATGGTTTCAACAAGTACCATATGCTGCACACTAAACCAAGCAGAACTTTATGGACGAAGGCCAAGGAAGAAACCATTACTGAAGAAAAGACATAAATAGGAACGACTGATCTTTGCCAAAGAGTACCTTGGCAAACCACAATCCTTCTGGGAAAATTTTCTGTGAACAGATGAAACAAAAATAGAGCTTTTTGGCAAAGGAAAGCAACAGTTTATTTACAGACGGCGCAATGACGCTTATAAGGAAAAGAACACCTTACCAACAGTTAAGCATGGTGGAGGAACCATAATGCAGAGGGGTTGCTTTGCTGCTTCTGGTACTGGAGACTTGGCCATATCACAGGAATCATGAAATCAGAGAATTATCAAGAGATTTTAGAGCGAAATGTCCTACACAGTGTAAGAAAACTTAGTTTGAGTCCAAGATCATGGGTCCTGCAGCAAGACAATGACCCAAAGCACACATCCAAAAGTACACAGGAATGGTTGAAAAAGAAAAAATGGACTGTTTTAAAATGGCCAGCAATGAGTCCCTGACCTCAATCCCATTGAAAATCTTTGGGGTGAGCTGAAATCTGCCATTGGGAAAAAGAAACCTGCAAACATTCAAGAGCTCGAACAAACTGCAAAGGAAGAGTGGGAGAAAGTTCCAGCTGAGAAGTGCAAGAAGCTTATAGATGGCTACAAGAAGCTTATAGATGGCTACAAGAAATGTTTGGAGGCCGTCAGCAATGCCAAAGCGTGTGCAACCAAGTATTAATTAGGGGGGCAACCGAGTATTAAATAGGGGGGCCTTTATTGCTGCATATGATGTTTATTCTGTTTCTTCTTTGAAATTGAAAGATGCAAGTTGAAAAATCTGCTGTATCTATACATCTACCCATCAGTCCATCCTTCCATTTATCCATCCATTTACCCTTCCATCTACCCTTCCATCCATTCATTAATCTATCCATACTTCCATCTGTCCATCCTTCTATCCTTTCATCTACCCTTCCATCTACCATTCCATTTATCTATCCTTCTACCCTTCCATCGATCTTTCCCTCATCTTTCCATCTATCCATCCTTCTATCCCTCCATCTATCCAACCTTCTATCCTTCCATTTATCCATCCTTCTACCATTCCATCTATCCTTCCATCTACCTTTCCATCGATCTTTCCATCTATCCATCCTTCTATCCTTTTACCTATCCATCCATCTGTCCTTCCATCTATCTATCCTCCTATCATTCCATCTATATATCTTTTCATCTATCCAACTTACACATTTATGTACTAAATTGCTTTAAGCCCCTTCCATCCATATAACCTGGAGGTCTCCAGACCCCTCAGCGATCCCTACCCAGTGGGGCTACAACCTCTCATCCCCCCTGTAGCTCAGCTAATGCTTGTGACCTCTATGAAGGTCGTCCTCATATCTTTTACTCTTTATTTTTTCAGCCACATGTAATCGTTCCCCTTGCTCTGATGGGATAAGTCATTTGTAGATTCATCATAATTAGTAACACGATTGTGTCCACTTTCCTATACATGGCGACTAATTACATAATCGGAGCCTACCAGTGAGTGACTGACTGATGGATGGCCGCGGTTCGGATCCTTGTCGGGAATATTCTGCAGGGATGGTTGTCGTGTGGCCACTAATGATCCTCTGTGAAGTTTCCACCAGATTTGTTTTACTTAGAATTAAATACCGATTACTAGAACATACATAGACAGCTGCAGACGAGGCCCGAGGACGAACGCTCCCTGACTATACATACGTTGCGCTAATTATTGCTAGTCATGTGCATGGCCAACTCTTAGGCTGTAGCAACTCAAACTTATCACTAAAAGTTTGTCACTTTTTTTTAAAATTCACAATAGTCCTTTACCAATATTAATTCAACTTCCGTACGAGGCTGAGCAACACAGGTTTCTCCTCGCCCTCAAATGTCCATCTGGGGTTCCTTGGGTCCACCAAAGAAGTTACACCATGGGCTATTTGTGAATTATCTTCCAACGAATAGACCCGACCGGAGTGATTGGCTCCAAAGTTGGCTCTAAAGGAAGACCCTTGTGGTACATTATGGTGCCCAAGCCTGAGACCACCACTAAAGGATCTGATGGCACAATGGTGGGCCACTCCAACCCTAATTTCTACCCACAGATTGAATACAAGTTAGCTCTTCAGGATTAGTTCTACTCTGGATTACAATTTTTAGTTTCTGCCCCTATTTTCTTCGGCTTGATGGGGGAAAAAAAAATCTGATTTGGTCGTCATCGCCATCTTATCCAGCTCCAGTCTCTGTCAATGGGAGGCGCATGCGCAACGCACCAGCTGGGATTACTAATAGAGCTTGTGGCTGATCACAGAGTCTGTCTGATCTGCCAATCGAGAGATCTGGTCAGCAGACCAATAGCAGAGCCGATTCATCAGCCAGATCTTGTCTACGTCACCCTATCATTGACTCCATTTTTGGATTCGACTGTGCCCTTGTTTCTGACTCTCCGGTTCTTCCCACAGGAGATGCACCGGTCAGAAGTTACTCTGCTGATACAACCAGAGGGCCCTTGAAGAACCCTGTATGGGGGTCAGAGCTTGAAGACCAGAGAACAATGTAGACCCTAATAAACCTTATCATGGCTGACTGCAGAGATAACGGATTACTGCATGAAAAATCATGAGTTCTTCTTTCTAAAAGATTCTTAATTGTATCAAGGTTCCAAACCCCAAAATTCCTAAACACGACTCATTTTTTTTATACAGGTTTTACATTTGCTGCCTGATATTTTTGGAAAGTAATTTCAGCAATGTTAACGAGGAGGACACGAGGTCTCCGACTCCGGGAAGATGAACTGTCCGATCGAAAAGAAGTTTGAATGTCAGGAACTGTAAAACTTTTAGGCTTTTTGATTTTTTTCAAAAATGATCACAAAATTTACTGGAGTTTATTGTTCCAACACGCTCAACCCCTGGACAGAGAAGAGGTATGAAAGGAAAAAAAAAAAAAGAAATTGAAAAATTCTTAGTTTCCAGTCCTTGGCAAAGTGGTATAATTGGGTAAGATAGAAAGAGACATTCTGTCTACTGTGTGCGGGAAGGGATTTACATTTTTGGCTGCCACAGAAACCTCTTGTTGTTTCTGGTTTCCTTGTCCTGGTATAAATAAGACTAATATATCAAGGATCTCACATGGCTATAGGGTGTCCATGTTCAAGGGCGAATATGCCACCAAAGGCTCAAACAGGACTTTATAAAACATGGCAATGGCATATCTAAAGCATGGGTGATGACCAGTCAACTGAAACCACCAATTCTGAAGAAAGCTTCCACCATCATACAAATTCTCGTGTGGACCCTCGAGAATGATGAAGTCCATGTTCCCATTGTTGCTGGAGAGCATCCCCTAAAAGAAACATGAATTTATGTATGAAATAGGCTTCCCATCAATTAATATAAAATCTGCCCATTAATCAAAAATACCAAAGAGGCAACAATTTGAAAATGGTTCCTTAGAGATGAAATTAAGAACCTTTATTTGGCCTTCATGTAGGACCTAGATTCCCTCTAAATACAGAATAAAGTGTTAAACAATGTTCTAATCAATGCCTCAATCACTTTGCTGTACCTGTCTGAAAAATTTTGAATTTTTAACTCTATTGTTTCTAGAGGGAACTTTGTGTAGGAGTAAGGTTGTAAGTGATCTTGCAAGTGTTCTAGGTGTTACTACAGGATTTCTAGGTGATACTACTAGTGTGCTAGGTGATATTGTAAATCTTCTAGGTGTTATTACAAAGATTTCCAGGTGATACAACAACTAGTGTTCTAGTTGATGCTACTAGTGTTCTAGTCAATGCCACTGGTGTCCTGGGCGATGATACAGGTGTTCTAGGTGATATTACTAGTGTTCTGGGTGATGCTACTAGTGTTCTAGTCAATGCTACTAGTGTCTTAGGCGATGCTATTAGTGTTCTAGGTGATGCTACTACTAGTGCTATGGATGATGCTACTACTAGTGTTCTAGGTGATGCTACTAGTGTTCTAGGCAATACTACTACTAGTGTTCTGAGTGATGCAACTAGTGTTCTAGGTGAGGCTACTACTAGTGTTTTGTGTGATGCTACTAGTGTTCTAGGTGATGCTACTAGTGTTCTGGGTGATGCTACTAGTGTTCTGGGTGATGCTACTAGTGTTCTGGGTGATGCTACTACTAGTGTTCTAGATGATTACACTAGTGTTCTCGGTGATACTACTAGTATTCTGGGTGATTCTACTACTAGTGTTCTGGGTGATGCTACTAGTGTTCTGGGTGATGCTACTACTAGTGTTCTAGATGATTATACTACTGTTCTGGGTGATGCTACTACTAGGGTTCTGGGTGATGCTACTACTAGAGTTCTGAATGCTGCTGCTAGTGTTCTAGGTGATGCTACTAGTGTTCTGGCTGATGCTACTAGTATTCTGGGTGATGCTACTACTACTGTTCTGGGTGATGCTACTACTAGTGTTCAAGGTGATGCTGCTAGTGTTCTGGATGATGCTACTAGTGTTCTGGGTGATGCTACTACTAGTGTTCTTGGTGATGCTACTAGTGTTCTGGGTGATGCTACTACTAGTGTTTTAGATGATTATAATAGTGTTCTCGGTGATGCTACTAGTATTCTGGGTGATGCTATTACTAGTGTTCTGGGTGATGCTACTACTAGTGTTCTAGGTGATGCTACTAGTGTTCTAGGCAATACTACTACTAGTGTTCTGGGTGATGCTACTAGTGTTCCGGGTGATGCTACTACTAGTGTTCTGGGTGATGCTACTAGTGTTCTGGGTGAAGCTACTACTAGTGTTCTGGGTGATGCTACTAGTGTTCTGGGTGATGCTACTACTAGTGTTCTGGGTGATGCTACTACTAGTGTTCTGGGTGATGCTACTAGTGTTCTGGGTGATGCTACTAGTGTTCTAGGTGATGCTGCTAGTGTTCTGGGTGATGCTACTAGTGTTCTGGGTGATGCTACTAGTGTTCTGGGTGATGCTACTAGTGTTCTGGGTGATGCTACTACTAGTGTTCTGGGTGATGCTGCTAGTGTTCTGGGTGATGCTACTACTAGTGTTCTGGGTGATGCTACTACTAGTGTTCTGGGTGATGCTACGAGCATTCTAGGTGATGGTATGAGTGTTCTAGGCGACGCTACTATTGTTGAAACGGATGCACAGAACATTGCGTAACAGGTGAGACATCACAGGTCACGATACTTCTCACTTATTTTGGGGTTTCTTTGTCATTGGAAACTTGTTGTAATACAGAATAAGAGGTCGGTGAAGTCTATATAGAAGTTTATTGGTCTCCGGGGTACGGGATTGAGCCATGACTATGCTGATTACTGCTCTAGTTTGTGGTTTGATTGCCCTGTAATCCTAGAGATGTTAACATGAGTCTGCTATGTGTAATATGTGAGATCACACAGCTGTCCGAGGATAGCTTCAGCTGCACACCCGCCCCGGAACCGAATGAAAAAGCAAATCCCATGTCAGCTGTGCCATCACCTAATATTCAACATGACATAGTGCTTCCATGGGAAAGTATAGGACCTTCATCTTCTTTAACAAAGTTAACAAAGTTAATGTATTTCTAGTTATATAGTTACTGTCACTTTAATTTTATAAATAGTAAACGTGAAAATAAGAACCTTTTGTAAGATATCAAATCAGAGAAATCTGCTTCTTTCTCCTCCCGAATTGATCATTTATTCTCAAAATTCTCAATTCATGGGAAAATTAGTCTTCAGCAAATACATATTTTCCCATTATTGAGATAGATGACAGTTGGTGCTCATAAAGTTCTATGGAGAACCTGCCGTTTCGTTTCAGGAGAACTTGAAGCAGAATAACTGTGTCTGACTCTAGCTCCTCTCCCTCCATAGAAGTTTAAAGCACCAACTGTCGCGAACTATCTCAGTAATGGGAAAGTCTCTATTCAGTACAGACAGATTTTTACCTGTGAATTGTGAATGAAAGAACAAAAGAAGATATATTACAAAGTTGCTTATTTCCTTGTGTCTTATTGATTTCTGACCGTCGGTTTAATTTTTATGATTTTCTTTTTAGCATGGAAATGTAAAGGCAGATCATGTAGCTGCTTCTGTGCTTGAAAAGTGGGGCACAAGCTCCCTTCGCTGCTGATCAGCAAGAAACAGCACAGGATGCCCCTCCCTAGAGGAGCTGAAATGTTAGCAAGTAAGGGTTATTGGAATTGGCCCTAGATTAAAGAAATATGGAGGCAGATTATTAGGCCCTTGGACAGAAGGGGCTGAGCCCTTTTTAGTCCCATAGTGTTTGTTACTTCTTAGCTAGAAACTGTACAGGATACCCCTCCCTAGAGGAGCTGCATTGTTAGCCAGAAACTGCACAGGACGTCCTGTGATGATACAGTTTATAATCTTAATCAGCTAGACGATTAGATTTGTTAAGCCAAGAGAAATACACTATTGTGTTCATGTTGACTTGTAAATGTATGTGTATTTCTGTGGCTGGTTAAGAAGGACACACTATTATGTGTATAAAACTGAGTGTTGACTTCTCTTCATTTGGAAACAATGATGTTGTTAATATGCTAATGATAATATCATACTAAGCTAGCTAGATGTTTATTTACAAGAGCCCCCTACTATACCAACTATGTGAATAGATTAGCTCAAACGATGATACCTGAGCCCTGTCAGTAATGCCCTCCCTAACCTCTTACCTTTGAATTTGTACTTGAACGGACAACTGTAACTATTTTAAGGGGCATGTGCTTCTGTAACAGTCAGACTTGAAACAAAGATTCAGAGAGACTTTACAAGGAGAATCAAAGATAAGAGACTCTGTCACCCCATCAGCTTGGTAGCATGGCTTTATCCAGAGAGACACAGATTTGGATTCTACATGATTCTGGCCTAAGGGTACGAGGCCCTGAATGGAAAGATACGGATCTGCTCCATTTATCATCAGAGAGCCCATGGATACATTTGGGGAGACCAGGTTGGAACGATGAAGTCACCTGACCCCATGGATATGTAGTTTGGGGTTGCCAGGTGGGACCCTCCGGTCGCCTGGAACCCATGGAGGCATTCAGAGAAGCCAGATTGGGAACAGACGGTCATCTGGCCCCATGGAAACTCTCAGAGAGACCAGTGTGGGACCCTCTGGTCTCCTGGCCTTGTACCTCTATGGACTGCTAGCTTCCTAAGCTTGCCGCTACCTTCTCTCTGTGGGGGCCCGCCAGAAGCAGGGGGCCACTGGTTGAGGTAGTTGGCCCTGGAAGTCCCAAAGTCGTAGCTGTTCGATCCCAGGTGGGTGGAGCGGAAGGTTGAGGCTGTGTAATGTTGCACCATCTTGGGTATTTGCTGGGACTGTTCTATCTGTTTATTGTCTGTTTTGTGGTTCAATAAAGTATTGCCACACTGTTTTACCCTCACCCTGTGTTGTCTGAATAGTGTTAAGCCCTAGAGGAACTGCATTGTTAGCCAGAAACTGCACAGGATGTCCCTCTCTAGAGGAGCTGCATTGTTACCAAGAAACTGTAAAGGATGCCCCTCTGTAGAGTAGCTGCATTGTTAGCCAGAAACTTCACAGGATGTCCCTCTCTAGAAGAGCTTCATTGTTTGCCAGAATCTGCACAGGATGCTCATCCCTAGAGGAGCTGCATTGTTAGCCAGAAACGACACAGGATACCCCTCCCTAGAGGAGTTGCATTGTTAGCCAGAAACTGTACAGGATTCCCCTCCCCAGAGGATCTGCATTGTTAGCCAGAAACTGCACAGGATGCCCCTCCCTAGAGGAGCTGCATTGTTAGCCAGAAACTGCACAGGATACCCCTCCCTAGAGGAGCTGCATTGTTAGCCAGAAACTGCACAGGATGCCCCTCCCTAGAGGAGCTGCATTGTTAGCCAATAACTGCACAGGATGCCCCTCCCTAGAGGAGCTGCATTGTTAGCAAGAAACTGCACAGGATGCCCCTCCCTAAAGGAGCTGCATTGTTAGCCAGAAACTGTACAGGATGCCCCTCCCTAGAGGAGCTGCATTGTTAGCCGGAAACTGTACAGGACGCCCCTCCATAGAGTAGCTGAATTGTTAGCCAAAAACTGCACAGGATGCCCCATCCTAGAGGAGCTGCATTGTTAGCCAGAGAGGCTGAGAATAAGAAGCTCTGTCTGATATTTGCTACTGGGCCCTTTCGTTTGTTAGTATACTACTGGCTAGCTGAAAACATAAGGGTTTTTTTTGCTGATTTTTTTTTTAGCATTTTTTTGGATTCTGGCATTATATTCATAAACCAGAGACTTCAACATGAACAATGCTCTAGAATATTGTATGTTCCTATCATTTCGAATTAGGAAAAAAAATAAGACGGGTCCTATTATTCCATTACGGATACGGACAGTCTGGTAGGTGGGAGAATTTATATATCAATTTATATGTTTGTGTTTATATATACTGTATATACAAAGTAGCCACCTTTTGCTTTGATGACTGCTTTGCACACTCTTGGCATTCTCTTGATGAGCTTCAAGAGGTAGTCACCGGATATGGTCTTCCAACAATCTTGAAGGAGTTCCCAGAGATGCTTAGCACTTGTTGGCCCTTTTGCCTTCACTCTGCGGTCCAGCTCACCCCAAACCATCTCGATTGGGTTCAGGTCTGGTGACTGTGGAGGCCTGGTCATCTGGCGTTGCACCCCATCACTCGCCTTCTTGGTCAAATATCCCTTACACAGCCTGGAGGTGTGTTTGGGGTCATTGTCCTGTTGAAAAATAAATGATGGCCCAACTAAACGCAAACCGGATGGAATAGCATGCCGCTGCAAGATGCTGTGGTAGCCATGCTGGTTCAGTATGCCTTCAATTTTGAATAAATCCCCAACAGTGTCACCAGCAAAGCACCCCCCCACCATCACACCTCCTCCTCCATGCTTCACGGTGGGAACCAGGCATGTAGAGTCCATCCGTTCACCTTTTCTGCGTCGCACAAAGACACGGTGGTTGGAACCAAAGATCTCAAATTTGGACTCATCAGACCAAAGCACAGATTTCCACTGGTCTAATGTTCATTCCTTGTGTTCTTTAGGCCAAACAAGTCTCTTCTGCTTGTTGCCTCTCCTTAGCAGTGGTTTCCTAGCAGCTATTTTACCATGAAGGCCTGCTGCACAAAGTCTCCTCTTAACAGTTGTTGTAGAGATGTGTCTCCTGCTAGAACTCTGTGTGGCATTGACCTGGTCTCTAATCTGAGCTGCTGTTAACCTGCGATTTCTGAGGCTGGTGACTCAGATAAACTTATCCTCAGAAGCAGAGGCGACTCTTGGTCTTCCTTTCCTGGGGCGGTCCTCAAGTGAGCCAGTTTCTTTGTAGCGATTGATGGTTTTTGCAACTGCACTTGGGGACACTTTCAAAGTTTGCCCAATTTTTCGGACTGACTGACCTTCATTTCTTAAAGTAATGATGGCCACTCGTTTTTCTTTACTTAGCTGCTTTTTTCTTGCCATAATACAAATTCTAACAGTCTATTCAGTAGGACTATCAGCTGTGTATCCACCTGACTTCTGCACAACACAACTGATGGTCCCAACCCCATTTATAAGGCGAGAAATCCCACTTATTAAACCTGACAGGGCACACCTGTGAAGTGAAAACCATTTCTGGTGACTACCTCTTGAAGCTCATCAAGAGAATGCCAAGAGTGTGCAAAGCAGTCATCAAAGCAAAAGGTGGCTACTTTGAAGAACATAGAATATAAGACATATTTTCAGTTGTTTCACACTTTTTTGTTAAGTATATAATTCCACATGTGTTAATTCATAGTTTTGATGCCTTCAGTGTGAATGTACAATTTTCATAGTCATGAAAATACAGAAAAATCTTTAAATGAGAAGGTGTGTCCAAACTTTTGGTCTGTACTGTATATATCTAAATCTGTTTTGCTGAATAGTTTTCTTTGAAGACCTCTATTGTGCTATATTTGGGTACAATGTGTATGTGCTATATGTATATACCATGTGCATGAACATCTATGTATAAACTTTATATGTATTTTATGTATGTACTATTTATAATACCATTATATAATAATGTAGACTGACTGTACATTTTTCTTCTCCACTGCGTCGGCACTATATGTCTGTGTTATTTATAAATATATTATTAAATGTTGCAGATTAATTATACATTTTTCTGCTGAAACGTCTCATTGTTGCCTAGGTCGCCTCTTCCGTCATGTTTTGCTTTGTTCTGCATTTTCATTCACTTTTTTTTATTGTTTTAACTGTTTTTGGTGACAAACCTCAAAATTAGGAAATATAGGGTTCTTCGTCACCCTGCCCTCATTGCATCGTTTTACTTCCCATAATATACCACAGCCCGTTCCTTCTAAACTTATAACAGTTGTGATGCTGCCACCACCTCCCACTTCAGGTTAATGAATTGCTCTTTCGTAGTTATATATTTCATGCATACCACTGTGCACCACAAACCACTGACAACCTGGGATTCATGTATATATACACCACTGGCCACCAGGGAATCATGTATATACAGCAATGACCACCAGGGAATCATGTATATGCACCACTGGCCACCAGGGAATCATGTACTGTATATGTACAGTACAGACCAAAAGTTTGGACACACCTTCTCATTTAAAGATTTTTCTGTATTTTCATGACTATGAAAATTGTACATTCACACTGAAGGTATCAAAACTATGTATTAACACATGTGGAATTATATACTTAACAAAAAAGTGTGAAACAACTGAAAATATGTCTTATATTCTAGGTTCTTCAAAGTAGCCACCTTTTGCTTTGATGACTGCTTTGCACACTCTTGGCATTCTCTTGATGAGCTTCAAGAGGTAGTCACCGGAAATGGTCTTCCAACAATCTTGGAGGAGTTCCCAGAGATGCTTAGCACTTGTTGGCCCTTTTGCCTTCACTCTGCGGTCCAGCTCACCCCAAACCATCTCGATTGGGTTCAGGTCTGGTGACTGTGGAGGCCAGGTCATCTGGCGTAGCCCCCCATCACTCTCCCTCTTGGTCAAATAGCCCTTACACAGCCTGGAGGTGTGTTTGGGGTCATTGTCCTGTTGAAAAATAAATGATGGTCCAACTAAATGCAAACCGGATGGAATAGCATGCCGCTGCAAGATGCTGTGGTAGCCATGCTGGTTCAGTATGCCTTCAATTATGAATAAATCCCCAACAGTGTCACCAGCAAAGCACCCCCACACCATCACACCTCCTCCTCCATGCTTCACGGTGGGAACCAGGCATGTAGAGTCCATCCGTTCACCTTTTCTGCGTCGCACAAAGACACGGTGGTTGGAACCAAAGATCTCAAATTTGGACTCATCAGACCAAAGCACAGATTTCCACTGGTCTAATGTCCATTCCTTGTGTTCTTTAGCCCAAAGAAGTCTCTTCTGCTTGTTGTCTGTCCTTAGGAGTGGTTTTCTAGCAGCTATTTTACCATGAAGGCCTGCTGCACAAAGTCTCCTCTTAACAGTTGTTGAAGAGATGTGTCTGCTGCTAGAACTCTGTGTGGCATTGACCTGGTCTCTAATCTGAGCTGCTGTTAACCTGCGATTTCTGAGGCTGGTGACTCAGATAAACTTATCCTCAGAAGCAGAAGTGACTCTTGGTCTTCCTTTCCTGGGGCGGTCCTCATGTGAGCCAGTTTCTTTGTAGCGCTTGATGGTTTTTGCAACTGTACTTGGGGACACTTTCAAAGTTTTCCCAATTTTTCAGACTGACTGACCTTCATTTCTTAATGTAATGAGGGCCACTCGTTTTTCTTTACTTAGCTGCTTTTTTCTTGCCATAATACAAATTCTAACAGTCTATTCAGTAGGACTATCAACTGTGTATCCACCAGACTTCTGCACAACACAACTGATGGTCCCAAACCCATTTATAAGGCAAGAAATCCCACTTATTAAACCTGACAGGGCACACCTGTGAAGTGAAAACCATTTCCGGTGACTACCTCTTGAAGCTCATCAAGAGAATGCCAAGAGGGTGCAAAGCAGCCATCAAAGCAAAAGGTGGCTACTTTGAAGAATCTAGAATATAAGACATATTTTCAGTTGTTTCACACTTTTTTGTTAAGTATATAATTCCACATGTGTTAATTCATAGTTTTGATGCCTTCAGTGTGAATGTACAATTTTCATAGTCATGAAAATACAGAAAAATCTTTAAATGAGAAGGTGTGTCCAAACTTTTGGTCTGTACTGTACCTACCACTGGCCACCAGGGAATCATGTATATGCACCACTGGCCACCAGGGAATCATGTATATGCACCACTGGCCACCAGGGAATCATGTATATACAGCAATGGCCACCAGGGAATCATGTATATGCACCACTGGCCACCAGAGAATCATGTATATGCACCACTGGCCACCAGGGAATCATGTATATACACCATTGGCCACCAGGGAATCATGTACTGTATATGTACCTACCACTGGCCACGAGGGAATCATGTATATGCACCACTGGCCACCAGGGAATCATGTATATGCACCACTGGCCACCAGGGAATCATGTACTGTATATGTACCTACCACTGGCCACCAGGGAATCATGTATATGCACCACTGGCCACCAGGGAATCATGTATATACACCACTGGCCACCAGGGAATCATGTACTGTATATGTACCTACCACTGGCCACCAGGGAATCATGTATATGTGTCACCCTGGCCTGGATGCCACAAAATGTAATAAAGCTGTGTCTGAGAGCAATGGGGAGGTTCTCTAGTCAGGGGAACATTAGCATGCAATGCCTCCTGTCTCAGGCCAGTAGGGGGAGCAGGCTGCCCCTATAAAAGCTGGTGCTGGGGGCAGGGTTAGAGAGAACTGGATTGCCTGTCTCAGCATTGAGACTTGTCCCAGAGCAGAACAGGGACAGACAGTTGCACTGCACCTAAGAGGAAGTGTGGCAGGAGGAGAGCCACAAGCCAGAGACAAGAGGCGAAGAGAGCCTGTCTTGGCAGATAAAAGACTTACTTTACCAGACTTTGGTGTCTGAGGCTGAGAGGATTCTACATCCTCCAGCAGATAACCAGTCCGCAGGGGACTGTATGTTCCTTGGCCTAAGAAGCCTGGAGGCCCTGCCACAACCGAAGGGACCAGTAAAGCCGTACAAGGCTGGGAGCAGAAAGGAACCCACGTCGCAGGCCATACAGGCGAGAATACACGGAAAGCTCGGAAACGTGGGCTGTTACCCTATAACGAGGAGATAGCCAGAAGGAGCGCAGAAAGCACGGTAGGCCTACACCCTCACCCTGACCAGGGCCAATTTCCCCGTTGCTCTCAGACATCCAGGTCCCCTCCTAGCCGGGACTGTTTATGGGTCAGTTTACCTGTTTTAGTAAAGACCCTGGACTGCAACCTGTTGTCTGTGTGCTCCTTGCTCCTCCAGCACTATCAGCACTGGGACTCTCACTACCATCACTCCCAACATCCATTATACTGCCCTGGGGCCGCACTCTTCCCGTGGGGAGTCACACTATCCTAGCTGCACACCTCATCAGCCCCAGCGGTCTGCATGCAGCGGCGGTTCCTAATAACCGCAATCCACGGGTGGCGTAGTCGGACATAATCATCAACACATAACGGACTACCACTGGCCTGACCACCCTGAGCCACGGAACCGGGTTGCCACTACTACTCCCATCGTTCCCCTATTGCCCGGATCCGAGTGCCCCACGGCCCAGGGGGCGAGTCAGCTTTGGCGTAGTCGGCAGGATTTCGTGCCCGCAACCACCGGGTACTGCGTGCCTGAAAAAGACTTTTGTAACTTACCTGTGGCAAAGTTTCCCGCCGTCCGGAGTCGTTTCCCGCCATCCGGAGCCGATTCCCGCCATCAGACGCCATCTTGGACCGTTTCCCGCCGTCTTCTGCCGTCTTCCCGCCATCCGCAGCTGTTTCCCGCCATCGGACGCCATCTTCAGGACGCCGCGCGGGAAGAAGAGGGGCGTGGACGCCGAAAGCGTGCGAGACCCGAAGCTCCGCCCCACGCACCGACGCTGCGCAAGGTCCTGGAAGGGAGAGAGCGACGCTGACGTCATCAGGACGCGACGCCAGGTCCTCGTCCATAGCAGCAGCAGCAGAGCCGCGGCCTACAGAAGAGGATCGTCGGAAGGTAGGCCACGCTTAACTAGGGGGGAGGAAGATGTCGGACACGGAGGCGCCCACTACCACCAACGCAGCTGCAGCAGCGGTGATGCCCTTTTCCCTGCCCTACATCCCTGGAGCGGCCTGGCTGCCCAAATACTCAGGGGAGCCCCATGCCCTAACTGACTTCAAGGAAAGGCTATACAGTTTGTTCCACGTTTACCCCCTGACAGAGGAACAGAAGGTCAGCATATTAACAGGGCAGTTAACTGGAGCAGCCCAAAGGGAGGTAAAATCATGGCCCACTGAGGAGAAAAGGACTGTGAAGGGTATTCTGGCCCGGCTGCGGGGTACCTTTGACACACGTACCTCCGCTGAGATTAAAATGAGGTTCTATGGATGTAAGCAGCGGGCACAGGACAGCATCAGAGACTATGCCCTAAATCTGCAGGAAGCCTTGAGGGCTATTCAACAAACTGACCCTGGCAGTGTGCAGGAAACGGATAAGCTGCTAACAGAACAATTCATAGAAGGTCTGCTGTCTAGCGCCCACAGGGCCCAACTGCGCCTCATGTTCTTTCAGAACCCCGACTTGACCTTTGCCCAATTTAAGGACAGGGCCATAAGGGTGCTCCGTGAATCTGCAACCATTGGCGCTATAAACCCCCGGCGCCCTGCTCTCACCTACCACCTGGAGGCGGCGCCCTCCTCTATGGACCCCGTGGGGGCTGATGCACAGGCCCCGAACCAAGCCCCGTCGAAAGACCTGCACCACCAAGTCCAGGAGCTGACCAGGAGCGTCGCGGCGTTGACCAGGACCGTCCAGGCGTTGCAAGTGGACCCGTCAAGACCCATCGAGCTGGCTTCAAGTCCGGAGGATGTCCCGTGGCGTCGACAGAGGAGGATCCCGTCATTCCGAGGGAGGCCCACAGACCGCTATGCAGAGGATGGACAGCCCATTTGCCGTCGATGCAACCAGCCCGGACACATTTCCAGGTACTGTAATTTAAACGGGTCCAACCTGGGGCAGAGGGCCAACTCCCAGGCATAAGATCACCAGGCCCTTACAATTGGTGTAATAAGTACGTTGGGGGGCGCCCGGTTTTACCCGTGGTGCTGGACGGTATCCCCATGAGCGCCTTGCTGAATACTGGGTCGCAAGTAACCACTATCCCTTATGTACTTTTTAAGCAGTATTGGACTGATGCTGATATCACACGGTATCCAGACAGTAACTTGAGCATCATCGCCAGTAGAGATGAGCGTTGTTCTACTCGAACTGTTCGCCAATCTCAAATTCGAGCTGTTTTGGGCGGTGTTCGAGCCGTTCGGCGAACACGAACGATTTGAGAAAAATTCGGCTGTTCGAGGTTATGTTCGATAACTGTTCGTGCACCAAAATCATAACTGGATTTTTTCTCAGTAATGATGAAAATTAATGTTAATACGCAGTTTGAGTGTACAGCGGGGTGGGGGGAGGGGCAGGAGATGGATCTCTGCAGGAATAATGAAGATCTCCATTTTTTTTTCTCTTTCCTGCATTTGCAGTGGGGAGGTGCAGTCTGTCAGCCTATCAGCAGCGCACATGTGGCACCCCAGGGGTCTGGTTTCCACAGTAACGGCAATGTTATGTCTGAGAGCAGGTGGGAGGTCTCTTGGTCAGGGATCCTGTGCATGCCACACCTCCTGCCCAGTCCTGGGAGGGGAAGAACTTCCCCTATATAAACCTAGGGCTGAGGCAGGGTTAGTGAGTAGAGAAG
The DNA here is from genome assembly GCF_046119375.1 of Phyllobates terribilis. NCBI lineage: Eukaryota > Metazoa > Chordata > Amphibia > Anura > Dendrobatidae > Phyllobates > Phyllobates terribilis. Next base: position 76,234,428 of record NW_027362773.1, on the reverse strand, counting down.
AAGTAGAGACAGAGAAGAGAAGCAGATATAGGAAAGAACATCAGGAGCTCTGTGGGAGCAGTGCTACAAGGAGTCAGGGGCTGGCAGCTGCAGAGCTCGCCCTGACTGAGAAGTTATCACCGGACCCGGAGTCCGAGGCTGTGGGGACTAACTCCTATCCAGCAGCAGAAACCGACCGGCAGGGGATTGCAGGTCCTCTGGCCCAGAAACCCGAAGGCACGGTCACACGCGTGGGACCAGCACCGCCGTCGTGGAGCGGAAGCTACTAGAAGGCCCCAAGTCACCGGCCATACGGGTGAGCACCACACGGTACACTCAGGGACGTGGGCTACTTATACCCGCTTCTAGCAAGGTAGCCAGAAGAGTATCATTAGTTTGGGAGGCCTACAACTCCGCCTGGCCAGGGGAGATCCCATCTGCTCAAGGACTGACCAGGCCCCAATCGCTAGCCAGTACTCCGGGAGGGTCTATCGTTGTCACCAGTAAAGACCCTGAACTACACCGTACCGTCTCTGAGTGGTTCCTGCTACCCCCATCATCCACGTCGGCTGCCCTGAGGCCATACCCCTCCCGTTGGGGGTTATACTATCACGCTGCACAATCCTACCACCGGCCTCAGCGGTCTGCCCTGCAGCAGCAGCTCCTTAGCTGTACTCAACGGGTGGCGTAGTCGTCCAACATCTACCGCTAATACAGCGCCACTTAGTCTGACTCCCTGGGCACGGACCGGATCACCGCCACGAGACTACAACCCTCAAGAGATCCGGCTCCGGGTAAGCTCCCGCATGCGCAACGCAGCGCGACACAGGCCCAGGGGCGCGTCAACTTTTGGCGTAGTCGGCAGGATTTCGTGCCCGCAACCACCGGGTACTGCGTGCCTGAAAAAGACTGTTCAAACTTACCAGTGGTGAAGATTCCCGCCATCCGGCGCCATCTTCAGCCTTCTTCCCGCCATCGGTGAAGATTCCCGCCATCCGGCGCCATTTTCAGCCTTCTTCCCGCCTTCCGTGGAGTTTTCCCGCCGTTGGACGCCATCTTGAAGACGCCGCGCGGGAAGAAGAGGGGCGTGGACTCCAAAAGCGCGCGAGAACTGAAGCCCCGCCTCACGTCCAGACGTCGCGTAAGGTCCTGGAAGGAGCCCAGCAGACGCTGACGTCACAGGAGCGCGACGGAAGGTCCTCAACCCTGACGATCCACTGCGGAGCCGCGGCCTACGGAAGAGGATCATCGCAAGGTAGGCCACGGTCCACTAGGGGGGAGAAGGATGTCGGATACGCAGGAGAGCTTCACCGCTTCAACCCCCGCCAGCGCTACCGCTGTTGCGGTCATGCCTTTCACCATGCCCTATATCCCGGGGGCAGCCTGGCTACCCCAGTACTCAGGGAAATCGCATACCCTGCATGACTTTAGAGAAAACCTGGATAGCCTCTTCCAGGTGTACCCCCTTACAGAAGAGCAAAAAGTGAGCATCCTGGTGGCCCAATTAACCGGGGCAGCCCAAAGGGAGGTAAAGTCCTGGCCACCTGGGGGGAGGACTGTCGCAGGGATACTGGCCCGGCTGAGGGACACCTTTGATACCTGCACCTCAGCCGAGATCAAGCTCAGATTCTACGGGTGCAAACAGCGGGCACATGAGAGTATAAGGGACTATGCATTAAACCTACAAGAAGCCCTGAGAGCCATTAAGCAGACCGACCCTGACGGCGTGGGAGACGAGGACAGGCTGTTGACTGAACAATTTATAGAGGGTTTATATTGCAATGCCCACCGAACCCAGTTGCGGGCAATGGCCTTACAGGACCCTCATCTGGGATTTGCACAGTTCAAGGACAGAGCCATCCGGGTGCTCCGAGAACCGGCACCAGGTGGCGTTGTGACCCACAGACGCCCCACTACCACTTACCACCAGGAGGCGGCGCCCTTGTCGGCAGGGCCTGTGGGAGCTGATGCGCAGGCTTTGAGCAATGACCCGGCTCCAGACCTGCACCATCAGGTCCAAGAGCTAGCTAAAAGCGTTGCTGCGCTAACCCGAACTGTGCAGTCTTTACAGGTTTCTACTCCAGGGAAGATCCAGCTGGCATCCGGACCGGAGGACATCCCGTGGCGTCGACCAAGGAGGACCCCACCGGCCAGAGGAAGACCCAGCGACCGATACAACGAGGACGGACGACCCATCTGCCGTCGCTGTAATCAACCCGGACATATGGCAAGGTACTGTCCTTTAAACTGGCACAACCTAGGGTAGAGGGCCAACCCCTAGGAAGAAGATCATCAGGCCCATCGAACTGGCGCGACAAATATGTGGGAGGACGTCCAGTCTTGCCTGTGGTACTGGATGGCATTCCTATGAGTGCCCTACTGGACACCGGGTCACAGGTCACCACCATCCCGTACGTGCTCTTTAAGCAGTACTGGAATGACTCGGATATTACCCGCTACCCTGACGACGACTTGAGTATCATCGCCAGCAATGGTCAGCCCGTGCCACAGATCGGATTTAAAGAGGTGACCATTAAAATTGGTAGAGTTGAACTGGCAGCACAGGGACTGATCATTGTAGACATTGACAAACACGAGAGTCACCCAAAGATAACTCTAGGAACTAATGTAATTGAAAATTGTCTTGCAGAGGTGATTTTCCTTTTACAGCAGGTTGCCAAGAACGCCAGCTCCGGCGAGCAGCGAGTGCTCCAAAAAGAGATCCGGGCACTGATGCGACGGCAACAGGTGGAACTCTCCGGCGGTGAGATTGGTAGCGTGAGAATGTGTGACCCTTTCCCTATTGCCATGCCCCCAAAAAGTGAAATGATGATTTGGTGCCGGGCAGCTATTGGTCTGAGAGGTAGAGATTACCAGGCAATGGTAGAACCAGTTTACTCAGACAGTAGGCCCACCATCTTGACAGCACGGGGGGTGGTTAATGTACGCCATGGGAGGGTGCCCGTTCGCATAATCAATATCGGGAAGAGGGAAGTGTACCTGCCCCGGTATGCCACGCTAGCCAAATTATATACCATTAACCAAAATGCTATACAATCTGTGGAACCCTTGCCTCCATCTCACCCGGAGGAAGGTAACGGCTCTAAGAAAACAATGGAGGACTGGTGTCAGCAACTACATTTGGGTACTGACTCCACTCCCTCACACCAGAAACAGGGAGTCTATCGGGTGGTTCATGAAGGAGGCTGGGGTGATCAGGGATAGCTGTAGCCCCTGGGCAGCTCCACTAGTCTTAGTCAAAAAGAAAGACAACACCATGAGGATGTGTGTAGATTACCGGAAAATCAACCGTATCACACACAAGGATGCGTACCCCTTACCAAGGATAGAGGAGTCTTTGGCTGCTTTAAGATCTGCTAACTTCTTCTCTACCTTGGATCTCACTAGTGGGTACTGGCAGGTTCCTGTAGCAGAGGCGGACCGGGAGAAGACCGCATTCACCACCCCGATGGGACTTAGCGAGTTTACCTGCATGCCGTTCGGACTCTGCAACGCACCAGGAACCTTCCAACGATTAATGGAGTGCTGTCTGGGCCACAGAAACTTCGAGACGGTCCTGTTGTACCTGGACGATGTCATCGTATATTCTAAGACTTATGAGGACCACCTGAAACACCTGGCGGAAGTGTTCGAAGCTCTGGCAAGCTACGGCCTAAAGGTGAAACCCTCCAAGTGTCACCTCCTGAAACCAAAGGTGCAGTACCTGGGACACGTGGTGAGCGCTGACGGAGTGGCTCCCGACCCTGATAAGATCACCGCAATTAAGGAATGGCCAAGTCCCTCCAGTGTAAAGGAAGTGCGGCAGTTCCTCGGGTTGGTAGGCTACTACCGCAGGTTCATCCCCGGTTTCACCAAAAAGGCAGCTCCTATGCAGGACCTCCTGATAGGCCAGTCCCGGAAGGCCAAGAACCAGAAGCCGCCCTTCAGATGGGAGAAGTTGGAAGAAGAGTCCTTCCGCCAGCTGAAGATGGCCCTCACGGGGGATGAAATCCTGGCGTACCCGGATTACAGCCAGCCCTTTATCCTCTACACCGACGCAAGTAACATCGGGCTAGGAGCTGTGCTGTCCCAGATCCAGCAGGGGAAAGAGCGAGTAATCGCTTACGCCAGCCGAAAACTGCGACCCACCGAAAGAAACCCTGAGAATTACAGCTCATTTAAGCTAGAGTTCCTGGCAGTGGTGTGGGCAGTCACCGAACGCTTTAAGCACTACCTCGCTTCTTCCCGGTTCGTCATGTACACGGATAACAACCCGTTGACACATCTGGACACGGCAAGACTCGGTGCCCTAGAGCAGAGATGGATGGCCCGCCTGTCCAACTACGAGTTCACCATCAAATACCGGGCAGGACGCTCCAATACCAACGCGGACGCCCTGTCCAGGATGCCAAACCTACCGGACGTAGGAGAGGATCCAGAGGGACTGGAAGAAGTCGAACTCCCCGCGTTTCACCGTCATGGGACTATCCAGTATTCCCATTGGGTAAGGAGTAAGCAAGGTGCTACGCTTAACCCCTTACCTCACTACAACTGGGCGGAAACGCAAGACAGTGACCCTGCTGTCCGGCTGGTGAAGGAGATGCTGACTCAGCCAGAGGCTCGCCTTGACCCAGACGCTCCGGAGGAAGCCAAGCAACTGTGGGCAGAAAAGAGTAGACTGTTCCTTTACAAGGGGAAGTTGTGCCGCAGGATGGTTAACTCCCGGACGCATGAACTAATCTGGCAAGTAGTGGTGCCACGACGAGACGCAGCCATGGTGATGGAGGCATACCACGATGGAGCTGGGCATTTCGGATGGAAGAAGCTGGAGTTCCTGCTGCGCGGGCGGTTCCATTGGGTAGGCATGAGGGGAACCATCGAGAGGTGGTGCAGAGACTGTGGCCCGTGCAACCTGAGGAGGAAGGACCGTGCCAGCCAGAAGACTCCCCTGCAGTCCATCGTCACCCGGCAGCCGTTGGAACTGGTAGCCTTGGATCATGTAAAACTGACCCCAAGCAGAAGTGGCTACGTCTACGCGTTAACCATCGTGGATCATTACTCCCGGTTCTTGGTTGTCGTCCCCGTCAAGGACTTAACGGCTCAAAAAGCAGCTAGAGCCTTCCAGCAGCACTTCTGCCGTCCACACGGGTACCCGGACCAAGTGCTGACGGACCAGGGACCTGCCTTTGAAGCGGAGGTCTTCCAGGAATTCTGCAATCTGTATGGCTGCCGGAAGATAAGGACGACACCCTATCATCCGCAAACTAATGGACTTTGTGAGAAAATGAACCAGGTGGTAATGGATCTTCTGAAAACGTTGCCCCTGGAAGAACGCAGTCTGTGGCCTGAGAAGCTGCCCGATCTGGTGGACCTATACAACCACATCCCGGTAGGTTCCACCAACTGTACCCCGGCTTACCTAATGAGGGCGAGACCTGGTAAGTTACCTGTTGACCTGGAAATGGGAGTCCTGACACCCGAGGACACTTCACCAGAAGCAGACTGGGACACAGAGAGGCAGCAGCAGTACCGGAAAGTACAGGAGAGCGTGGAGCGAAGTCTCTGTCAGGCTAGGGAGAGACAAGAGAAAACTTACAACCAGTATGCTCCCGCTGTTCCCCTGGTGCCCGGAGAGCAGGTCTTGAAGAGGAAAAGACGGCTCCACAAGTTGGACGACCAGTGGGAGAAGGACCCGTACACCGTACTGCCCTCAAGCCACGAGAACCCGAAGGTCTGTACCATCAGTAAAGACGGAGGGGAGACCACAGCCATTGTATCCCGGGATCACCTGAAGAAGTGTCCTGAACAGCTACGGAACCCTGAAGAGGAACAAGAAGACCATCGACCCGTAGAGGAAAGGGAAGATATGGTTAGTACTGTGCTCGGAGACTTCCCTCGGTCTTGGACTCAAGTCAATGGTGCAGTTGTGGTACCCGTACTCACCTTCCTCCAACCAGCATCCCAAGCACCTACGGAGCAACAGGTAGAGCTGGAAGAACAGCCGGTCCAGGAGGCAGAAGACTCCACACAAGCAGAACAGGAGGATCAACCCTCTGCTTATAGTGAGCCTGCCGTACCCCTAGTGAGTCAAAGAGCTGGTAGACAGCTGCCCAGTTTACCCTTGACAGCTCCTACACCCTGTAGTTCAGGGCTAGACAGTCAGCTCCGTAGGTCCACTAGGGCCACTAGAGGCCAGTTACCCGCACGTTGGAGGATTTGAAGTGTATAAATTGTTTTATTTGTGGTTACCTGTTTTTCTTGTTGCTTGTGTATAATTATGTGTTTCTAGTTATTTATAGGAGTCCTTGGTGGATTTACCGGGAATCCTTTGTGTATAGTTGGAGCGTAACCCAGGACGAACTAAAGACTGTTAAGGACTCGGGGCAGGACAGACCCCTACCTGGTTACGTCTCCCTGTTTTGGTGAAATGGACACCTTGCTTTTCTTCAAAGACTGCACCCGGTTGCGGACACGCCGTAACCATCTTTATGTGTTTTTCTTATTGTATTATTATTGTTTATACCTTGTTATGTTTTTCTAAAAATATGTTTAGTCCCGGAGTACTAAATTTCACTAGGGGGGAATGTGGCACCCCAGGGGTCTGGTTTCCACAGTAACGGCAATGTTATGTCTGAGAGCAGGTGGGAGGTCTCTTGGTCAGGGATCCTGTGCATGCCACACCTCCTGCCCAGTCCTGGGAGGGGAAGAACTTCCCCTATATAAACCTAGGGCTGAGGCAGGGTTAGTGAGTAGAGAAGAAGTAGAGACAGAGAAGAGAAGCAGATATAGGAAAGAACATCAGGAGCTCTGTGGGAGCAGTGCTACAAGGAGTCAGGGGCTGGCAGCTGCAGAGCTCGCCCTGACTGAGAAGTTATCACCGGACCCGGAGTCCGAGGCTGTGGGGACTAACTCCTATCCAGCAGCAGAAACCGACCGGCAGGGGATTGCAGGTCCTCTGGCCCAGAAACCCGAAGGCACGGTCACACGCGTGGGACCAGCACCGCCGTCGTGGAGCGGAAGCTACTAGAAGGCCCCGAGTCACCGGCCATACGGGTGAGCACCACACGGTACACTCAGGGACGTGGGCTACTTATACCCGCTTCTAGCAAGGTAGCCAGAAGAGTATCGTTAGTTTGGGAGGCCTACAACTCCGCCTGGCCAGGGGAGATCCCATCTGCTCAAGGACTGACCAGGCCCCAATCGCTAGCCAGTACTCCGGGAGGGTCTATCGTTGTCACCAGTAAAGACCCTGAACTACACCGTACCGTCTCTGAGTGGTTCCTGCTACCCCCATCATCCACGTCGGCTGCCCTGAGACCATACCCCTCCCGTTGGGGGTTATACTATCACGCTGCACAATCCTACCACCGGCCTCAGCGGTCTGCCCTGCAGCAGCAGCTCCTTAGCTGTACTCAACGGGTGGCGTAGTCGTCCAACATCTACCGCTAATACAGCGCCACTTAGTCTGACTCCCTGGGCACGGACCGGATCACCGCCACGAGACTACAACCCTCAAGAGATCCGGCTCCGGGTAAGCTCCCGCATGCGCAACGCAGCGCGACACAGGCCCAGGGGCGCGTCACACACACGGAGCGAACTGCTGTTTTTCACACAAGCAAGGGCATGTGTCATTGGCAGTGTATGTCACATGTCCTTGCCCTATAAGACCAAGCCATTTTCCCCGTCGCCACCATTTTCTCACTGCTGCAGCTGCGTGTTAGACGGCACCGCTGTTGCTGTGTGCACTATACCTTGTTAATTTCAAGCCAATTTTCGCACAAATCTACAGATAGCTTGGGAGTAGGGAATAGTTGTGATTGCAGTCCTTTTAAGGACTAGGTTACAGCATTTCCTACGACTTTTATCAGGCAGGTCTGTGCTCTTAAATAGATAGATTGTGGGAGTAAAGACTAATTGTAATTGCAGTCCTTTTCAGGACTAGGTTACATCAGTTCCTATCAGTTTTTGCCAGGCAGGTCTGTGCCAGTGCTGTGCAAGTTTTTTTCACAGCATTTGGCTGATTCTAGCAAAGCTAATCCTTTTTGGCCTATTGCAGAGTGTGTTAGTCAGTGGAGTAGCCTATCTGTGTTGCAAGATATACCACCTGTGTATAGAATACCAATTTTTTTACTGCACCTAGTGAAGTAAAATCTTTTGGGCATAGCATCATTCTATTAGTCCATCTATACTGACCTCCATCAGGTTGCAAATTGAATATAATTTTTTTCTGCATCTAGCTCTGAAAAAATATTTGGGCTTCTAGCAGTGTGTGTGACTTGTTCTATTAGTCCATCTATACTGACCTCCATCAGGTTGCAAACTGAATATAATTTTTTTCTGCATCTAGCTCTGAAAAAATATTTGGCCTTCTAGTAGTGTGTGGGACTTTCTCTATTAGTCCATCTATACTGACCTCCATCAGGTTGCAAATTAAAAATAATTTTTATCTGCATCTACCTCTGAAAAAATATTTGGGCTTCTAGCTGTGTGTGGGACTTTTTCTATTAGTCCATCTATACTGACCTCCATCAGGTTGCAAACTGAATATAATTTTTTTCTGCATCTACCTCTGAAAAAATATTTGGGCTTCTAGCTGTGTGTGGGACTTGTTCTATTAGTCCATCTATACTGACCTCCATCAGGTTGCAAACTGAATATAATTTTTTTCTGCATCTAGCTCTGAAAAAATATTTGGCCTTCTAGCAGTGTGTGGGACTTGTTCTATTAGTCCACCTATACTGACCTCCATCAGGTTGCAAATTCAAAATAATTTTTTGTCTGCATCTAGCTCTGAAAAAATATTTGGCCTTCTAGCAGTGTGTGGGACTTTCTCTATTAGTCCATCTATACTGACCTCCATCAGGTTGCAAACTGAATATATTTTTTTTCTGCATCTACCTCTGAAAAAATATTTGGGCTTCTAGCTGTGTGTGGGACTTGTTCTATTAGTCCATCTATACTGACCTCCATCAGGTTGCAAATCGAATATAATTTTTTTCTCCATCTAACCCAGCCAATAGTTTTGGCCTAATACCACAGTTTGGCCACTCAGCTCTGCTCGGTTCCCATCCATTGTTTTTTTGTGCAAACAACTCCAGAGTTGTGAATTAGTTAACCACCAAAATGAGTGGAAAAAGGCCTGCTGCTGGTGGAAAGGGGAATAGGCGTGTTGGGAAGGGGAAAAAAGGTTGTGTCCGTGGGGTAGGTGTTAAAGCAACAGTAACATCTGCAGAAGAAAGACCATCTTCCAGCCAAACTAAAATGTCTACTTCTTTTAGCGGACAATGTGATAAGATCCCTTTCTTACGGCCACGCCAATCGCTACAAATTCCAGATGAGGCACAAAAACAGCAGGTGCTTCAACGGATATCAAGTGCTCCTTTAAGTGGGCTCTCCTCCACATCAACTTCAACATCACAAATACTCCAGTCCTCAAAGGTGTCACCCCAATCGCACTTGCTTCCTCACAGCTCCCAAATCTCCAGCTGCCCGTCTGAGTATGAGGTAGAACAGATGGTTGAGTCTGCAGAGCTGTTTACTCATACTATAGCCTGGGAATCAGAGGTCGACTCCAGCGCTTCTGTGAATCCAGACGAGGAAATGATCTGCACTGATGCCCAGAATCTTTATGAGTCGGATCCAGGACCAGACGCAGAAGGTTCTGACCATAATGTAGACCCTCATTCCCAAACTGTAACTCCTGTTGGTGGAGACAATGAGGAAGACGATGATGAGACTCAAATACCTGATTGGAGCGACAACTTTAGTTTTTTGTCAGGGCAGGAACAGGTTGGCTCTGAGGACGACGGGTGTGATAATGCACAGGGTGATGATGATGAGGTTGGAGATCCCACTTACTGTCAACCCACAGTCAGCCAAGAGATGAGGTCAGCAGAGGAGGTGGAGGAAGATGCTAGTGACGACGAGGTCAGGTTGCGCCTTCCTGGACAGAGACGTAGTACTGGAAGCACGTCAACAACTGCATCCTCAAACACAACTCTGCCTCTCACCACAAGTCGTGGTGGCTCTTCAGGTCGCATGGGTGCTAAGCCTTGCATAGCCTGGGCATTTTTTCAGATCGATAAAGATGACCCAACTCGTGTTATCTGTAACATTTGTCAGCAAAAGCTAAGTAGAGGCCAAAAAATACATAGTTTGAGTACTTCATGCATAAACCGGCACATGGACATGAAGCATAAGTTGCAGTGGGAAGCTCAGTGTGCTACAATGCGGCCTAGCCGGCCGGGCCAACCACCGTCTGCCATATCTTGTGCATCCGCGGCCTCTTCATCCTCTGTGACTGGGGGGACAGCAGTCACACCTGTTTTGGGGCGCAGACCTGCCACCTCTTTACCCGCAACAGCCAGCGTGATTGGCAGGTCATCATTTTCTTTGGAGGTGGTAACACCAGCTGGTGTTGAGCGCTGTCCGACATCGATAGCACCACCTTTGGATCAAGGCAACCTAACATGTCCGCCTGCATCTTCCTCACAGACCGGCAGTTTGCCGGGGACACCCTTATCAACCCCGTCTAAGCACAATAGCCAGCCCTCGGTCCCTCAGATGTGGACAAGTAAAAGACCATTTCCTCCTAGCCATGAGAAAGCGAAGAGGTTGAATTTCACCATCTGCAAGCTCTTGGCTACAGAAATGCTGCCTTTCCGCCTGGTGGACACAGAGGATTTTCGAGACCTTATGTCCGTCGCAGTGCCCCAGTACCAGATGCCCAGTCGGCACTACTTCTCAAAGAAAGGTGTGCCTGCGCTCCACCAGCATGTCGCACACAACATCACCGCTTCTTTGAGAAACTCTGTGTGTGACAGGGTGCATTTCACCACAGACACTTGGACGAGTAGGCATGGACAGGGGCGTTACATGTCGCTGACTGGGCACTGGGTAACTATGGTGACAGCAGGACAAGGGGCTGCTGTCCAAGTCTTGCCGTCCCCACGAGTTGTGCGTCAATCCTCTTTATGTCAAAGTTCCTCCACTGCTTCTGCCTCCTCAACCTCCTCTCGGTCTTCCACCTGCACCCAAAGCCTGTCTGGTCATGCCACAAGCTTTCTAACTGCGCAGAAGGGATCCTGCACACCTCCTTACTATGCTGGCTGTAGGGCTCAACGTCATCAGGCGGTTTTTACTTTGAAATGTCTGGGAAATGTGAGTCACACAGCTGAGGAGTTGTGGTCAGCTCTGGAGAACCAATTTCATGAATGGTTGTCTCCACTGGACCTGAAACCAGGGAAGGCCGTGTGCGACAATGCTGCAAACCTGGGTGCGGCCCTTCACCGGGGCAATGTCACACACGTGCCTTGTATGGCTCACGTGTTGAACCTGGTTGTCCAGCAATTTTTAGCCCACTATCCCAGACTAGATGGCCTTCTGCAGAGGGCACGGTCGCTGAGTGCTCACTTCCGCCGTTCGCATCCCGCAGCTCAGCGACTTACATCTCTACAGAAGTCGTTGGGCCTGCCACTTCACCGGCTAAAATGCGATGTGCCTACCCGGTGGAATTCAACTCTGCACATGTTGCAGCGACTGTGGCAGCACCGACAAGCCCTAGTGCAATACGTTCTGACGTATAGCCTGGGCCAACGAGATCCAGAGGTGGGGCAAATCACGCTGGAGGAGTGGTCTCAGATCAGGGACCTATGCACCCTTCTGCACAGTTTTGAAATGGCGACGAAAATGTTTAGTGCTGACGATGCCATTATCAGCATGACTATTCCGGTGATTTACATGCTGGAGCACATGTTAAACAGAATTCGGAGTCAGGTGGTGGCACAAGAGGAGGTGGAGGAAGTAGAGGAGGAGGAGTTGCATGCGGAAGGGCTAACATCTGCAAGGTCCAGACAGTCGGCAGCACAAAGGCGGCAGGCATGTGAGGGTGGGGGAGATGGTTTTACCAGGGCGCATGGTAGCAGCCAAACTAGTGAGGAAGGTGCAGGAGCCCAGGAAGAAGTGGAGGACGAACTGATGGAAGACTCATCAGATGAGGGAGACCTTGATCACATTTCTGTTGTGCGAGGTTGGGGGGAGAGGACAGAGGAAGGAAGCATGATTGTTACCTCGCCACCAACACAACAGGGACTTGGTGCTCCTGGATGCGCAACACACATGAGTGCCTTCTTGCTGCACTACCTGCAACATGACCCTCGAATTGTGAGAATTAGAAATAATCCTGACTACTGGGTTGCCACACTGTTAGATCCCCGGTACAAAAGTAAATTTGCCGAAATTATTCCTGCCATAGAAAGGGATGCACGCATGCAGGAGTATCAGCAGAGACTGTTGCAGAATCTTACATGTGCTTTTCCACAAAACACCAGTGGTGCACGTAGTGAATCTCACAGTTCCAACTTGCCAACCGTGGGACCGTCAAGTGTTCAGCACTCAAACCGTAACAGAACCACAGTATCTGCTGGTAACATCAATTTTGCGGAATCATTTCACCACTTTTTTAGCCCATCCTTTGCAAGGCCACAGGAGACAAGAAGTCTGACACATAGTCAACGCCTAGAGACGATGGTACAGCAGTATCTCCAAGTAAACATTGAAGCCATGACTGTGTCACTGGACCCTTGCTCTTTTTGGGCTTCCAATCTGGATAAATGGCCGGAGCTAGCCACTTACGCCTTGGAGATCTTGTCATGCCCCGCAGCCAGCGTTCTGTCTGAACGTGTGTTCAGCGCTGCTGGTGGTGTGCTGACATAAGCGCACGCGGCTCTCCACTGATAATGTAGACAGACTCACGTTCATAAAGATGAACAAATCATGGATCCGAAACGACTTTTCTACCCCTGTGTCATCCTGGGGAGAGTAAAAGCTTGATGATTGGTTAAAATCACCCTACCAACCGTTTTAAGCTTTCAAATTACAAATCATGTTTATCTGTATCTTGGCTGGAAAATAATTTGGGCTTTGTAGCAGTGTGCAGCACTGATTCTATTAGGCCATCTATAATAAGCTCCACCAGATTTAAAATTACTAATCATGTTTATCTGTATCTTGGCTGGAAAATAATTTGGGCTTTGTAGCAGTGTGCAGCACTGATCCTATTAGGCCATCTATACTAAGCTCCACCAGATTTAAAATTAATAATAATTTTTAGCTGCATCTAGCCCGGAAAATAATTTTGGGGCTCCGAGATGCGCAAGACACATAAGTGCCTTCTTGCTGCACTACCTGCAACATGACCCTCATATTGTCAGAATTCGAAGTAATCATGACTACTGGGTTGCCACACTCTTAGATCCCCCAAACTTTTCGATCAACCTTTTCATTTTAATAAAGACCAAAAAAATGGTCATTTTTGAAATTATAAGCATTAGCAGGTTATTAGAAACTGAAATCAAACAGTTTTCAACTCAAAACTTTATTCTAGGTGATGTTACATTTTCACATAGGACCCCTTGTTCGAAAGGAGCTTCTGAACTCTCTCGTCCATTGAATTTGTCAGGTTTTGGATGGTTTCTGCTTCAATTGTTTTGCATGAGGACAGAATACCCTCCCAGAGGTGTTGCTTAGATGTGAACTGCCTCCCGCCATCATAGACACTCCTTTTGATGATGCTCCAGAGGTTCTGAATGGGGTAGAGGTCAGGGGAGCATGGGGGTCACACCATAAGTTTGTCCTCTTTTATGCCCATATCAGCCAGAGATGCAGATGTTTTATGTGCAGCATGAGATGGTGCATTATCATGCAAAAAAATGATCTTGCTGTGAAATACACGGTTCTTCTTCTTGAACCATGGCAGGAAGTGCTGTTTGAGAAAATCCACATACATTATGGAGTTCATCTTTAGCGCCTTCAGGGATCCTAAAGGGGCCGACAATCTCCCCATGATTCCAGCCCAAAACATTACTCCACCTCCTCCTTGTTGGCGCTGTAGCCGTGTTTGCGTGGGGTGTCCATCAACCAGCCATCCTCCACTCCATCCATCTGGACCATCGAGCGCTGCACGGCACTCATCCGTGAACAAAACAGTTTTGAAATCAGTCTTCATGTAATGTTTAGCCCACTGGAGCCATTTCTGCTTGTGTGAAGTGGATAGAGGAGGTCGACAGGATGGCGTATGCACAGCTGCAAACCTCTGAAGTACCCTGCATCTTGTTGTTCGGGGGACGTTGGAGGCACCAGCAGCTTCAAAAACTTGTCTGCTGCTATGACAAGGCTTTTTTGCCGCTGCTCTTTTAACCTGACTTAATTGCCTGTAGGAAAGAGTCCTCAATTTGCCCTTATCAGCACGCACACGTGTGTACTGTGAATCAGCTACATACTTCTTGATTGCCAAGACACTTCATCCTGATCATCGCACAATGTTGATTGTAGTCATGCCTTGACCTAAACACTCCACAATTTGTTGCTTCTCAGCAGCCGACACATCCTTTTTCTTTCCCATTTTGGCAGAAAATGTAGGCTGCTTAATAATGTGAGACAGCCTTCTTAAGTAGTCTTGCCTTTCATTGGACACACCTGCCAAACTAATTAGCACAGGTGTCTGCAATTGGATTTGGGGAGGGAGACATCGAGGGCCTCAGACTTCGCTGCATTGATTTTAAAATTTGACCATGTAACAAAGTGATCTATTTCAGCCATAACAGCATGGATGGATATATGTGATTGAGTGATATATACTAGGACATCATCAGCAAATAGAGAGCACTTGTACTCGGTGCCTCCCACCTCAATCCACCTAATATTGGGGTTATGGCGAATTGATGAGAGCAGGTGCTCCGTCACTAGGATGTATAAGAGAGGGGACAGAGGACATCCCTGCCTTGTCCCATTGGTGATTGTGAAAGGTGATGAAAATGTTCTGATGCACCCCCTGGGCCTTGGGACACCCGGAGCCGGACCCTTTTTGGTGGATGCTGGTGGTTGTAGTCTTCGTGGCGGCGACCCTGTTCCGTGGCTCAGGGTGGTCAAACCAGTGGCGGAACTATTTATGTGGTTTTGATGTTTAAATGTCCGACTACGCCACCCGTGGATTGCGGTCAGAGTGAATCGCCGCTGCAGGGCAGACCGCTGAGGCTGGTGTTGTGGGTGCAGCAGAGCGTAGCATAACTTCCCACGGGAGGAGTATAGCCTCAGGGCAGTGTATGCGGAGGATGGGGGTGATGGTGCAGGGCAGCAGCAGTAACGACACGGAGTCAGTGATGCAGTCCAGGGCCTTTACTCACAGTTCTTATTATCCAGACCATGTCTGCAGGTAACAGCTGCCCACTTCGTACTGTGCTCACCAGGTGAGGGGCTCAGACAACTCCCAGATAACTTTGGAGCGCTTCACAGGACCCCCTTTGTGTGTCCTTTGTCTGGCCTTTCTTACCAACCCTTCTGTCTGACTGCCTCGGGCCTCCTCTTGGTAAACTTGGCGCCAGTTTCCCTGACCCTATGTGGTGTCTTCCTAGCGGGTGTAGCGAGGGGCTGCGCCACATAAAATGTCAGAGCCTCCGGTTTCTAGCTGAGGGTCGTTTCCTGCCTCCACTAGTTTCGGGGACCGGTCTCCCCCTTTGGCCTGACCCCTCCACGCAGGTGGATTCGGGCGTGCGGTGGCGACTCGCCCGTCCGCACCCCTGGGATCCCTTCATTCCTCGTTCCTGGAGCCTTCTCCGCTCCTCTTTCTTCCTTCTCCCTCTTCCAGGCCTGGGCCTCTGTTACTAGGCCCGCTTCCGGAGCAGAGCTCTTGCAGAGCCCCTGCTCCCTGCCACTTCTGCTCAGACTTCTCTGCACTGAACTAAGATGGTGCCCACCTTTTATACTCCCTTCTCAATGCACCCAGGAACTGCTTCCTCCCTGCTCCTGCACTACAGGGTTCCCCTTCCTCAGTGTTCCCTCCCCCCACTCCAGCCAGGGATAGGGACTGTCGTGCCCATCTCAGAGGCATATTGGTCGCCCTGCCCCACGGCAATGTGGTGTAATGCATGCAGGTGTCGGGTCCTGATCCACACTCCATCCTTACCTGAGAGTGAGATATCACACCTCTGGGTGAGGTGCAATACCTCTGTAGCAACCGAGCCCTCAGGGTGCTACAGTTCCATTTATCTTCAGCCTAGGTGACGTATTGTGATACAGGGCCGTGATTTTGGCTATAAAAGGGTCCCCTAGACCCCTACCCCAAGCTTTTTAAGAGAATCATATATGGCGTGCCAGGAGACTCTATGGAATGCTTTCTTAGCATCCAACGAGAGTATCTAATTACAAATTTTTAACTGCATCTAGCCCAGGAAATACTTTGTGCCTAGTAGCAGTGTCTGCTAGTCAGCGGATTATCCCGGCTGTTAAGCAAGCTACACCACCTGTAGTTTGGACACTTAATTTTTTCAAAGGAAATGCTTCGGGACCACGGGATACTCAGTGAAGAGCATCAGGAGGCACCCCAAGGCATAGGGGCTGGGACTGGCAGTAGGATGCCTTGCGGTGGACAGCCGAGCTCGATCCTTATAAAAGCTTTTTAACTGCAGCAGCTTTAGTGGACGCTACTGGAGCTGGAATTATGCGGCTGCTGGCATGAGACTTGCCCTCCAATAGATCCTTGTAAATGGATTTAAAGTGTATTCATTCAAATTAGAGAGACAATTTAAATTAAAAAGCTTAGAGCTGCCTCCACCACAGGGGGGCTCGCTCGACCCACCAGCGGACAGGCACCAGTATTGGGAGAGGGGGGCTGGCCGTCAGGGTTCACCGCGGCTCTGGCACAAACCCGGCGACATGGAGGTGGCACGGGCAGGAGCGGACTGAACGTGTCGGCTTCTCACTTTTTGGATTTTAGAAGGGCATGACATGCCTATATTTGTGTCTCCCCCTCCTTTTACTCCTCCACCTCTTTTCTTTTCGCATGACTATATGTACTTGTCACTTTTCCATGTGTTAGTTGTGTCTTCTGAGCAGTTTGTCAGCTTTTGGACACCTTTGAAGGTGTTTTCTATGTGTTTCTATGTGTTTTTGTTTGCCTGCCATTGGTTTTAACGGTGTTCGAAGGTGTTCGACGAACAGTTCGACGAACAGTTCGGCGAACACACGGGTGTTCGACGAACCGAACCGAACTCGAACACTACGGGGGTGGCTCAACACTAATCGCCAGTAATGGCTTACCCGTGCCGCAGATGGGGTTCAAGGAGATGACCATTAAAATTGGTAAAGTTGAACTGCCGGCACAGGGAGTAATTATTGTGGACATTGATCGTCGTGAAAGTCACCCTAAAATAACTGTGGGTACTAACGTAATTGAAAATTGTCTTTCAGAGGTAATTGTAATCTTACAACAGGTGGCGGTGAATGCTAGTTCCAGCCAACAGAGAGTCCTCAACAAGGAGATAAAAGCCCTGATGAGACGGCAGCAGGTAGAACTGTCTGGTGGTGAGATCAGTAGCGTAAGACTGAGTGACCCATTCCCCATTTCCATGCCTCCCAAAAGTGAAATGATGATCTGGTGTCGGACTGCAATCGGGTTGAGAGGTAGAGACTACCAAGCTATGGTAGAACCCGTGTACTCAGACAGCAGGCCCACCATTTTGACAGCCCGGGGGGTGGTTGATGTCCGTCATGGGAGGGTGCCCGTCCGCATCCTCAACATTGGGGAGAGGGAAGTACACTTACCCAGGTACGCTACACTCGCCAAACTGTTTGTTGTCGAACACAAAGCTATCAGGGCCGTGGAACCCTTGCCTCCATCTCCTCAGGCGGAGGGTAATGGCTCCCAGAAACAAAAGGAGGACTGGTGCCAGAAACTCCATGTGGGTGCTGACTCCACTCCCCTGCACCAAAAACAAGGAGTCTACCGGGTGGTACAGGAGTACGAGAGAGTCTTTAGTAAGCACCCGCTAGACTTCGGCAGAGTAAAGGGGATAGAACACCACATCCCCACAGGGAGCCACCCACCGATAAAAGAAAGACACCGACCTGTACCCCCTGCACATTATCAGAACGCAAAGGGCATGCTAAGAGAAATGAAAGAAGCTGGGGTCATTAGAGATAGCTGTAGCCCCTGGGCAGCCCCCTTGGTTCTGGTCAAAAAGAAAGACGGCACCATGAGAATGTGCGTGGACTATAGACAAATCAACCGTATCACCCACAAAGACGCATATCCGCTGCCTAGAATAGAGGAGTCTTTAGCTGCACTAAAATCAGCTAACTTCTTTTCTACTTTGGACCTTACAAGCGGGTACTGGCAGGTTCCTGTGGCAGAGGCTGACAAGGAGAAGACCGCCTTCACCACCCCGATGGGACTGAGTGAGTTCAACTGTATGCCGTTCGGGCTCTGCAACGCACCAGGGACCTTCCAGCGGCTGATGGAATGCTGTCTAGGGCACCGAAACTTCGAGACGGTCCTCCTTTACCTGGACGACGTGATCGTCTATTCGAAAACCTACGAGGACCATCTAAAGCACCTGGCCGAGGTGTTCGAAGCCCTGGCAGGCTACGGCCTGAAGGTGAAACCATCGAAGTGTCACCTGTTGAAACCAAAGGTCCAGTACCTAGGGCACGTGGTAAGCGCGGAAGGAGTGGCCCCCGACCCTGACAAGGTCACGGCAATCAAGAGCTGGCCAAGCCCCTCGAACATCAAAGAGGTGAGACAGTTTCTCGGGTTGGTAGGCTACTACCGAAGATTCATCCCCGGGTTTACCAAGATGGCAGCTCCAATGCAGGACCTCCTGATCGGACAGTCTAAGTCCAGAAGTCAAAAGCCACCCTTCAAGTGGGATAAACCGGAAGAGGAGTCCTTCCGCCAGCTAAAGATGGCCCTCACGGGGGAAGAGATCCTGGCCTACCCTGATTATGGCCAGCCTTTCATTCTCCACACAGACGCCAGTAATGTGGGACTGGGAGCCGTACTGTCCCAAAACCAACAGGGCAGAGAAAGGGTGATCGCGTACGCCAGCCGGAAGCTGAGGCCCACCGAGAGGAACCCGGAGAATTACAGCTCCTTCAAGCTAGAATTCTTGGCGGTGGTGTGGGCCGTGACGGAACGCTTCAAGCATTACCTGGCCTCCGCAAAGTTCACCGTGTACACGGACAACAACCCGTTGACACACCTGGACAATGCAAGACTGGGTGCCCTAGAACAGCGGTGGATGGCCCGTCTCTCCAACTATGACTTCGTGATCAAGTACCGGGCCGGCAAAACCAATGCCAATGCTGACGCCCTATCGAGGATGCCTCACTTACCTGAAGGTGACGAAGACCCAGAAGAGCTGGAGGAGGTAGAACTCCCCGCGTTTCACCGGTATGGAGCCGCTCAATACTCCCACCGCGTGAAGGAGGAGGATCTAACAACCGTGATGATAAATCCCCTACCTCACCACAGCTGGGCCGAGACCCAAGATAGTGACCCTGCAGTCTGCCTGGTGAAAGATCTGCTGACCCGGGAAGACGCCCGCATGGATCCGGATGCCCCAGAGGAAGCCAAGCAGCTATGGAAAGAGAAGAGCAAGCTGTTCCTCTACGAAGGCAAGTTGTGCAGAAGGATTGTCAACCACCGGACGCACGAGCTGACCTGGCAAGTCGTGGTCCCAAGGCGGGATGCAGCTATGGTCCTGGGGGCTTACCATGACAGAGCGGGGCACTTCGGTTGGAAGAAACTGGAGTTCCTGCTAAGAGGAAGGTTCTTTTGGGTCGGCATGAGAGGAGCTGTAGAAAAATGGTGCAGAGACTGTGGCCCTTGTCACCTGAGGAGGAAGGACCGCACCAGCCAGAAGACACCCTTGAGGCCCATCGTCACCACGCAGCCTCTTGAGCTGGTAGCTCTGGACCACGTCAAATTGGCTCCAAGCCGGTCTGGATACATCTATGCCCTGACAATCGTGGATCACTATTCCCGTTTTCTAATGGTGGTCCCGGTAAAGGACTTAACAGCCCAAACAGCGGCCAGAGCCTTCCAGCAATACTTCTGCCATCCACACGGGTATCCGGAACAGGTCCTGACAGACCAGGGTCCAGCGTTCGAGGCTGAAATCTTCCAGGAGTTCTGCAACCTCTATGGCTGTAAGAAGATTCGGACAACGCCTTACCACCCCCAAACCAACGGGATGTGTGAGAAGATGAACAATATAGTTATTGATCTCTTGAAGACGTTGCCCCTGGAGGAACGCAGCCTGTGGCCAGAAAAACTGCCGGACCTGATAGACCTATACAACAATATCCCGGTGAATGCTACAAACTGCACCCCGGCTTACCTGATGCGAGCTAGACCAGGTAAGCTGCCCGTAGACCTGGAGATGGGAGTTCTAATACCTGAGGACACCTCCCCGGATGCGGACTGGGATACGGAAAGGCAACTGCAGTACAAGAAGGTACAGGAGAGTGGGGAGAAGAGCCTGGCCCAGGTGAGAGAGAGGCAAGAAAAACTCTTCAATCAACACGCCCCTGCTGGTCCCCTAGAACCTGTTGAGCAAGTCCTGAAGCGGAAGAGAAGGCTACATAAGTTGGACGACCAGTGGGAAAGGGAACCCTACACCGTACTGCAGTCTGACCACGACAACCCAAAGGTGTGCGTGATCACCAAGGACGGAGGAGAAACCACTAGCACCGTCTCCAGAGACCACCTCAAAAGGTGCCCCGAGCAACTCCGTAGTGCAGAAGAGGATCAGAGTGACCTTGAACCCGCAGAGGACAAGGAAGAAATGATCAGCACCGTTCTCGGAGAGTTCCCTCAGTCCTGGACTCGCATAAATGATGCCATAGTGGTACCTGTCCTGCATTTCCTGCAACCGGCACAGCAACAACCAACACCAGAGCCGGAAGGTGAAGAGGAGCAAGCGGTTCCAGAGGCAGAAGAGCCTGTACCAGCAGCCCAGGAGAGTCAACCCTCTGCTGACAGTGAGCCTGCCATGCCTGCGGTAAGCCAAAGGACCCGCAGACAGCTGCCTGCCCTACCTGTACACCCAGCTGGTAGCTGTACCCCTAACGCTAGTGGGGAAAGCCAGGTTGGTCCACTACCAGACAGTGGGTTAAGGAGGTCAACCAGGAGCACAAAAGGGCAGATACCCGCTCGCTGGAGAATATAGGATGCACTAAATTGTAAATAACCCTGTTGCCAAATGTTGAATCGTTTGCAAAGTTACATGCATGTTTGGTAATACTCTGTTTCAGTTTCTTGCAGCTACCGTAAGGACTCAAAGGTTATGGACTTTTTATAACCGGGACCTTGTATGGACTGCGTTCGGAGCCTAACCCAGGAATGAACTAAGACTGTAAAGGACTTGGGGTAGGACAGACCCCCACCTGGTTAAGGCTCCCCGTTGTGCTGGTGATATGGACACCCGGTCACAGGCCACACTGTGACCTTAAGAACTCAATTTGTGCGTCGTCTGTCTATTAATGTTTTATTGTTATGCATATTGTCTTTGTTTATTGTTTAGTGTCGGAGTACTAAATTTCACTAGGGGGGAATGTGTCACCCTGGCCTGGATGCCACAAAATGTAATAAAGCTGTGTCTGAGAGCAATGGGGAGGTTCTCTAGTCAGGGGAACATTATCATGCAATGCCTCCTGTCTCAGGCCAGTAGGGGGAGCAGGCTGCCCCTATAAAAGCTGGTGCTGGGGGCAGGGTTAGAGAGAACTGGATTGCCTGTCTCAGCATTGAGACTTGTCCCAGAGCTGAACAGGGACAGACAGTTGCACTGCACCTAAGAGGAAGTGTGGCAGGAGGAGAGCCACAAGCCAGAGACAAGAGGCGAAGAGAGCCTGTCTTGGCAGATAAAAGACTTACTTTACCAGACTTTGGTGTCTGAGGCTGAGAGGATTCTACATCCTCCAGCAGATAACCAGTCCGCAAGGGACTGTATATTCCTTGGCCTAAGAAGCCTGGAGGCCCTGCCACAACCGAAGGGACCAGTAAAGCCGTACAAGGCTGGGAGCAGAAAGGAACCCACGTCGCAGGCCATACAGGCGAGAATACACGGAAAGCTCGGAAACGTGGGCTGTTACCCTATAACGAGGAGATAGCCAGAAGGAGCACAGAAAGCACGGTAGGCCTACACCCTCACCCTGACCAGGGCCAATTTCCCCGTTGCTCTCAGACATCCAGGTCCCCTCCTAGCCGGGACTGTTTATGGGTCAGTTTACCTGTTTTAGTAAAGACCCTGGACTGCAACCTGTTGTCTGTGTGCTCCTTGCTCCTCCAGCACTATCAGCACTGGGACTCTCACTACCATCACTCCCAACATCCATTATACTGCCCTGGGGCCGCACTCTTCCCGTGGGGAGTCACACTATCCTAGCTGCACACCTCATCAGCCCCAGCGGTCTGCATGCAGCGGCGGTTCCTAATAACCGCAATCCACGGGTGGCGTAGTCGGACATAATCATCAACACACAACGGACTACCACTGGCCTGACCACCCTGAGCCACGGAACCGGGTTGCCACTACTACTCCCATCGTTCCCCTATTGCCCGGATCCGAGTGCCCCACGGCCCAGGGGGCGAGTCATATATGCACCACTGGCCACCAGGGAATCATGTATATACAGCAATGGCCACCAGGGAATCATGTATATACAGCAATGGCCACCAGGGAATCATGTATATACAACGATGGCCACCAGGGATTCATGTACTGTATATGTACCTACCACTGGCCACCAGGGAATCATATATATGCACCACTGGCCACCAGGGAATCATGTACTGTATATGTATCTACCACTGGCCACCAGGGAATCATGTATATGCACCACTGGCCACCAGGGAATCATGTATATACAGCAATGGCCACCAGGGAATCATGTATATACAGCAATGGCCACCAGGGAATCATGTATATACAACGATGGCCACCAGGGATTCATGTACTGTATATGTACCTACCACTGGCCACCAGGGAATCATATATATGCACCACTGGCCACCAGGGAATCATGTACTGTATATGTATCTACCACTGGCCACCAGGGAATCATGTATATGCACCACTGGCCACCAGGGAATCATGTATATACAGCAATGGCCACCAGGGAATCATGTATATACAGCAATGGCCACCAGGGAATCATGTATATACAGCAATGGCCACCAGGGAATCATGTATATACAGCAATGGCCACCAGGGATTCATGTACTGTATATGTACCACTGGCCACCCGGGATTAGTGTGTATACCTTTTACCACCTTATAGAAATGCACATGCCTCTGGCCACCAGGGAGTCATGCACAAGCCACTGACCACCAGAGATTCATTATTATACTATTGACCACCAGGTATTTATGTATATAACTCTGATGACTAGTAATTCATATTTATGGCACTGAATACCTGGGATTCATTTTCTGCGCAGGTGTGGATATAATGCTGCAGGAAGAAGCTTCCTACATAAAAGAGTTAATAGTTTATTGTTATCATTTAACAAAATGAAAAGAAAATGAACAGAAGAAAAATCTAAATCCCATCAATTATTGGTGACTGACCATCTCCATCACCTGGTCGCCTCCGTCATCAGTATCTGGTGACCGCCTGTCACCTCCATCATCAGTGTCTGGTGACCGCCCGTCCCCTCCGTCATCAGTAGCTGGTGACCGCCCGTCACCTCCATCATCAGTGTCTGGTGACCGCCCGTCCCATCCATCATCAGTATCTGGTGACCGCCCGTCACCTCCATCATCAGTATCTGGTGACCGCCGGTCCCGTCCATCATCAGTATCTGGTGACCGCCCGTCACCTCCATCATTAGTATCTGGTGACCGCCGGTCCCATCCATCATCAGTATCTGGTGACCGCCCGTCACCTCCATCATCAGTATCTGGTGACCGCCCGTCCCATCCATCATCAGTATCTGGTGACCGCCTGTCGCCTCCATCATCAGTATCTGGTGACCGCCGGTCCCATCCATCATCAGTATCTGGTGACCGCCCGTCACCTCCATCATCAGTATCTGGTGACCGCCGGTCCCATCCATCATCAGTATCTGGTGACCGCCTGTCGCCTCCATCATCAGTATCTGGTGACTGCCTGTTGCCTCCATCATCAGCATCTGGTGACCGCCTGTCGCCTCCATCATCAGTATCTGGTGACCGCCCGTCCCATCCATCATCAGTATCTGGTGACCGCCCGTCACCTCCATCATCAGTATCTGGTGACCGCCCATCACCTCCATCATCAGTATCTGCTAGTTTCCCAGTGTAATTGTGCTCAGTGAGCAAACGGTCAGTGATAATAATTTACTTGATTATTACTCATAATTTATGATCATGGTGGGTCGGTAGTACATCCATTCAGATATAAAGCAAAGAGTTTTGTAAAAATGATTGAGGGGCTGTGATACCTGTCAATCATGTCAGGAGGAGGAGCAGCCAGCATGACTCTTCAGATGAGCAGCTCCACCCCCTTGACTCCTTACAGGTCATTAGAATGCCGCTCCTGCTGTTTTCTATTCACTCTTTCTATCTTATGTTGCATTGAGTAGAATTTACAAGGAAACCGCGGTCAATCTGTTACCGTTCCGGATCTGGATGATTTGGAGGCACAAACTATACAGACTGCGCAGAAGATTGGGGGCTCTGTATCCGGTGTGCGGTGGATCAGCGCTAATTGCTGATTGGTTGTTGTGATTGGGAGTTAGTAAATAAATCCCGTAGTAGTTATATCTCATCTACGACATTTCGTTCAGGGCCAGGACACAATTTCCCAACTCATAATTAGCCGCAGTCTGCAGAGAGAAGCAGCAGCTCCGACATAATTACAGGCTGCCGCCGCTCACATGTCGGGGGTCACATGAGAATAATCCGTCAACAGCAGAAACGCAAAGACCGAGCCTTGCTGATGACAAATAGGAGTAATTAGCAGCATTGGGTAATTGGATGGAGCAGCAGCGATTAGGGCAGAGCGGCGCTCCTATGGAAGGAAACTGACGACTGCTCCTTTATCTGGAGCGCGGTCCAGGATCAATTAGATTTTTTGCTGATTGTGCCTGAAACCCGGCGGCTGGAGATCGGAGGCCTCGTCACGATCAATCATAATTTACAGAAGTCGATAAAGTTCTAGATTGACCTAGACTGTCTCCTGGATTAGGTCACAATCTGCGGTTAGACAAAAAGATTTGCAGGATTCGCCAAAATTTTGGGTCATGTACAGTGTCAGACTGAAGCCCACCAGAGGATTTGATTCTGGGGGCCCACCTTTTTACCCCACTAAAGAGCCCCATAGTAGCTGCAAGGTTTGCACTATGAACTCTCCTGAAGGAGGAGCCAGGGCCCACCGGAGGATTCTCCGGTTCTCCGGTGGGCCAGTCCAACCCTGGTCATGTAAACTACTTGTGCCAACATTCGAATACTGGTATCATGGGCTCCTCTGGCATTTACAAGACCACGTGACACATCATGCCATTGTTGGGGGACTTGTAGATGCCTGGCTCCTCTTGGCGCTGGTGTTTTCTGGTCTTCATAAAAGTTGCCGTCCTCTTCTCACTCTTGGTTCACTCTGTGCCGGAGTTTTCTGCGCTGTGTAGCCTTGGCTGACGCACGTCATAAAGTCTCGACATCAATACATCCCAACGTGCATCATCCAAGGTGATGACTTGGGTCATCAATTCAGCAAACTGGCAGCCGTCTGGAAAAAAAGTCAATCACAAAAAATGTCAGTTGGATAGGCTTATTTCCAATGTGCACTGTTTGGCGGTCTTTTCGCTAGGTGGAACGGCTATTTAGGATATTATTTAGGCACTTTGTAGCATTGTCGTTTAATTGACTAAATGGTAGTACTATTTGGCCAGTGTATGGCACTGTTATTTGGACTCTGTATGGCGCTTATAATAGGGCACTGAATGGTTTTAGTGATGAGCGAGCATGCTCGTTACTCGAGATTTACGAGCATGCTCGGGTGCTCACCGAGTATCTTCAGCGTACTCGGGTGTATTGTTTTAGTCACTCTGTGCTCATGATGTGCGACTGTTTGACAGCTTTAATACATGTGAGGAATGTCTAAGAAAAAGGCCTTCCTCACATATATTAAAGCTGTCAAACAGTTGTAAATCATGAGCACAGAGTGACTAAAACATAACACCCGCACACGCCGAAGATACTCGGAAAACACCCGAGCATGCTCGTAAATCTCGAGTAACGAGCATGCTCGCTCATCACTAGTCTTTAATAATAGGGGGGCCCTGGAGCAGCTGCAAACCTTGCACACGCCGTAGTCACAGCCAAGGTATTACTATTTGGGCACCACACTGTATGACGCTTATAATTCAGCACTGTATGTAATACATATTTGCACTATATGACCAAACTCCACAGTGAACCCAGATTATTAATATTGTAAGGTATCATGAACCATCGTGCAACTTTAATCTAAAAATACGATGCAAAAAAAACCCCCACAAAAATAATAATTTTACCAAAAAATAAATACATTCTAAAAGAAAATTATTAGTAAATCCATTCCTTCTCTCAAAGCAAAACCCACATTGACTTAAAAGGTAAAACATTGAGATGAATCAAATAAACACTTAATTATTTGGAGGGTTTTACAGAGCGAGAACGAGGGGAAGGTTGCAGCTGCTGCGTTTTGAATGTTCTCGTATAAAAGCCCGGAGATCAATGGATTGATGATTTTGCCCTTTTTTCCCAGGGAAAAGCTGGCAGATTTCAGACATCTCCAGAATCCTGGCAGATATTCAAGATCTATTATTATATCTCTTCTTCTTCTTTTTTTTTTGAGGTCTGCCATTTCTGCAGAAGAATCTGGCAAGAAAAATGCGCGAATGTTCCAGACCCCCCAGAGGAGCAGCCTTTATACTGGCTTCAGAGGCACGAAGCCCGGGCCTGGGATCTATTAGCTGTTTTCACTGATGTAGAACACAAATGAGAGTTACATGAGGGTGCGAGGAGAAAACAAACATCCACTGTCTCCTGACCAAGACCAGCAGGGGCCACAGAGGTGTCCTTTTTATGTCCATATTGTGCTGTAAAAATCCGTTAACCATCATCTGATAATCCAGGACTTCACTTAGGTATTGTAGAGTCTGGTCCGTATTAACAGATTACCAAACCCCATAATTCATTCCGGACGTTCTACCTTCCAAGTGTTCCCCTTTACATCCCATTATTTAACTTCCAGTTTTCCCATTAAAAATTCAGCTTATATGTCACGGGTGTGTCAGGTTTAACAGACAGTCATACTGGATCCGGCTGTAGAAGGTCACTGCGCTTGGCCTTGCAAACACCTTCTTGATCCTTTCATCATCCCTCCCTCTCTAGGACCCAGTGGTGATCCTCACCTTGCTTGGGGATTAGACCTTTAGGACTCAGCGGATCTCCACCTTCTGCTGCTAATTAACACACCCTTGCTGGATCTTTAAATACACTCAGTTTCTCCAGAGAGTTGCTGGTGATAGAGTTAATTCCTCTGTTCAGGTCTGGAATTCTAGTAGTCAGCTAGATTCTCCTTGGAGCTCCTTTGTGGATTGTAGTCATGATCTCTCTGGTGTCTTCTCAAAGCTAAGTGTATCCCCTTGTCTGTTTCCCTTGTTTGTCTTCAGTTGCAGTGGGGCTGACTAGGCTCACCCCTTCGCCTCCCTACCTAGGGCCTAGCTTTAGGTTCAGCCAGGGCTAAGGTATCCTGCTCGGCGATAGGTGCAGAACCTATTTAGGGATGATAGGGGAGTCAGGGTGTCGCTACATCTGCTTAAGGGTCTCCACTCTCCCTTTCCCTAGTTGCTGGGCTTCCCCCCCTTTTCCTGACATTGTACGCTGGGTTCTTCCCATACCTAGCATGACATTATATAACCCAACCAATATACCAAGAAAGAATGGAGGCGTCCATTGAGCTCCAAAAATCTGGCGACCATGAAATTGAACTCATACTGCAGTTTTACCCCCAGCTGTCACCATAAACCACCACTAATTTACCAAACAAGTTCTAGGTCTAGAGTCCAAAGATTGCCAAACCAAGAATTTGGGTGGTTCCATACCCCAACATTATTCCCCCCAACCACCAACTCCAAGGACCCCCACTTCCCAAAGCAGCTATGACTCATGAAATACGTGGGCCCTAAGCATTGCAGTCTGATGCTGTCCCTGGGGACAGGCGCTGATGCTTGCGTGTGACTGTATCGGACAATATACAGTATGTGTCGATACAGCTTTATAGGTGATCGCGTCTTTTCTTTTAGACGCTAGATTTCTACACTCTGACAATTGGGGTATTTTTACCTTGTTGACACATAGTTCAGAATAAAAGACGCAGAAGTTTTTAGAAAACCACAAGTCAGAGGAAGTTGAAATTGATCACCTCTGTACAAAACTTCCTCCGCTACAAACCTACAGACCTCGTTGCAATAGCAAACATTCACCCAAATGCACTGAGCAAATATGTACATATCTGCTTTGTATCGACTTCCCTAGTTACCTCCTGCTCCAATCTTTTATAGAAAACCATAGTGAAAAGTGTAAAATGAGCAATGGTATCAGGAGGCAGATAAGAAAGAAACACGTACACGCTGATGGGCTGATTGGACTTGGTAGGGTAGCCACAGCGGAGAGACCCTAAAAAAAAGCAGATGCCACTAAAATGGACTTGGTGGGACCATAGAAAGGCCAATGGCAGAAATCACTTTCCTGATAACTTGCTACAATGTATCAGTATTTACAAACAAGTTTCAGTGTAAATACAAAGTATCAGACAGGTCCAAGCTGCTGAGCCCACAGAGGAATATGGAGACTGGATACAATTTTAGCAAGTTGTCAGCTATGAAAAGGATTAGGTCTGTAAAGTGTTCTCTATTTGGATGTGAATGGTAAGGAATTGAAATAAGACTGAAGAAAATATCATTATACAAAATTCCTCTACTGCGTTTTGAGTGTTCTCGTATAAAAGCCCAGAGATCAATAGATTGATGATTTTGCCCTTTTTTTTCCCAGGGAAAAGCTGGCAGATTTCAGACATCTCCAGAATCTGAAAAGGATTTTTCCACTTTATGGCAGAAAACTGCTGTTAAATAGTCACAAATTTTACAAATTTTTGCATTTTTTTGCACAAAATGTCGATGTCTGTTTGAGCTAATGAGTTTGTCGCCTCTTACGCCAGCGGAGTCTGGATCAAGACTAGCACATAAAAGGCCAATCTTGAATAATTCCCCCCATGTATATGTAAAAATGCCACAAATGGAGACCCCAACTTTTTGGGCTTCTTTATCCCCCATTTAGCAAGTAATGATAGCCGACGGAGTCCTGTACACAGCAGGAGATCAAATGAAGAAATTGCACAATTCAATTATTACTTCTCCATAGCAGCAGATCCTGAGGATAACTTCTGTGATCAGCTCCTAGAGTTCTGCATTTTGTCACTCCTCTGTTATTCCTCCTGTCAATGTGTAGTTTTCCTGCACACTGTGACACTAACCAGTCAGAATCGACTGCAAACTTTGTAGGGACATACCCTATTAATAAAGGGAATAGTAATACTTATCACTGTATTCGTACATTTCCAGGAGTAGTAATAGAGGGGAAACAAAGTAGAAATAAGAGATGCACCAGAATTGTCATTTTATGCAAAATACTAGTAATTCCTTAATGATTTGTGCATTAAACCGTGCGCTCGGCTGCCGAGGTTTGGATGTATTTGCACAGTGTATTCAGCAGCCATGTGACCGAGCATTGCTCACACTAATAAAATCAAGTGTCTCGCCTGTTTATGAGCGCCAAATGCAGTAAAGCATCTGAAATCCTACTATTAATACTGACACTGATTCTGTCCAGAGTCTGGAATCAAGGAAATAAGTCCCGCAGATTACAGAGATCTCTGCTGGCGGGAGCTGTGGCTAAAATGAAGAATACAAGCACAATCCCTTTAATCTGGCACTTTGGGACCTGCTAGGTCGCAGATTATCAGATTGACAAATAATGAAGCTTATAAAAGTTATCACTTGTGCTGAATTCTAAGACTTTTACCCCTTTTATATGTCACCAGTGGATGAGCCCCAATGAAAGGGCGCACATCCCCCGAATGTTGGCATCCGGAATCCTATAAGGAGGCAAAAGACGGTTATAAAGAGCGGAAAACACATTTCATCATCTCATATCTATTCCTGTTCTGCTCCTGGGAGGAACGCAGGTAAAATAATCCCACGTATAACTAATGAGGCATGTAATATTACAGGACAGCTCCATTATAGGTGTAATATTACAGGACGGCTCCATTATAGGTGTAATATTACAGGACGGCTCCATTATAGGTGTAATATTACAGGACGACTCCATTACAGGTGTAATATTACAGGACGGCTCCATTATAGGTGTAATATTACAGGACGGCTCCATTATAGGTGTAATATTACAGGACGACTCCATTATAGCCGTAATATTACAGGACGGCTCCATTATAGGTGTAATATTACAGGACGGCTCCATTATATATGTAATATAACAGGACGGCTCCATTATAGGTGTAATATTACAGGACAGCTCCATCATAGGTGTAATATTACAGGACGACTCCATTATAGGTGTTATATTACAGGACGGCTCCATTATAGGTGTAATATTACAGGACGACTCCATTATAGGTGTAATATTACAGGACGGCTCCATTATAGGTGTAATATTACAGGACGACTCCATTATAGGTGTAATATTACAGGACGGCTCCATTATAGGTGTAATATTACAGGACGACTCCATTATAGGTGTAATATTACAGGACGGCTCCATTATAGGTGTAATATTACAGGACGGCTCCATTATAGATGTAATATAACAGGACGGCTCCATTATAGGTGTAATATTACAGGACGGCTCCATTATAGATGTAATATTACAGGACGGCTCCATTATAGGTGTAATATTACAGGACGGCTCCACTATAGGTGTAATATAACAGGACGGCTCCATTATAGGTGTAATATTACAGGACGGCTCAATTATAGGTGTAATATTACAGGATGGCTCCATTATATATGTAATTTAACAGGACGGCTCCATTATAGGTGTAATATAACAGGACGGCTCTATTATACATGTAATATTACAGGACGGCTCGTGTTTGCGTGGGTTTCCTCCGGGTTCTCCGGTTTCCTCCCACACTCCAAAGACTGATAGGGAATGTAGATTGTGAGCCCCAATGGGGACAGTGATGAGAATGTGTGTAAAGCGCTGTGGAATATGTTGGCGCTATATAAAAATAAAGATTATTATTATTATTATTAATATTCCAAGACGGCTCCATTATAGGTGTAATATTACATTTTGGCTTTTTGGGGTCCCTTTTAGAAATTTACCATCCACTGACATTAGTCTTCAGAACTTCCCTACCTGCTCAGGGGCCCTGGGCCCTTCTGTATGAGACATAAAATAAGACGGTAAAGTCGGGTTATTTTCTGCTCGTTACTTGTTCTGTTGGTGCTTTATGTTCAGAACCTGGGATCAAAACAAAATGAGCCAATCCCTTGCAGTAAGTAAAGAATAATACTGCATGTAAGTAACATAGGGGACTAAGTTGACACTATTTGAGCAAAAATGCTTAAAAGCCATTCCACCACGACAAGGTGACCCAATCAGGATACCAGTCTATTTTGAGGTCTGCTGGTATATAGAGAGGTGAACTACAAGAATAAGGGACCATCCTGATTGGGTCACCTTGTCGTGGTGGAATGGCTTTTAAGCTTTTATGATCAAATAGTGTCAGCTAAGTCCCCTATGTTACTTAAATGCACTATTACTATTTACTTGCTGCAGGGGATTTGCTCATTTTGTTTTTATCCCAGTTTCTGTCTGTTAATGTCCACAGTGTGAACGTGTACCTATACTTTGCACTTATACCAACATGTGTTCCGGCTCATTTCTTTGGTTTTGGTGATTTATGTTGTTGGACTCAGTTTTTTTCATATCTGAATATGACGTCTCCAGCAAATCTATAATTATGTAGAAAGTAATAATATCAGTGAAATCAGACAGCTATAAGGACAGCGCGGTGATGTGGGAGAGTCTGCTCCATCCCGGGGACGGCTGAGTAATTACATGTGGGAGAGAAATGATGCAGTGTAATTGCTGGTTAAGAGCAAAGAACTCACAAAGTCCATGTAAGTAAGAAGCCGAAATCTCCCGGAGGGATAGAGGAGCTCCCTGCTGTCGTCTGGAGTCTCATAGGGTGCTGACTATATCATGGAGGTCTGCACATTAGAGGGGATGTGTCATCAGAAAATGAGCTTTTCGAAATCAGGTTTTTCTGTTAAATGTATTTTTTTTTTTTTCATTTTTGCCATTTTTTTACGTCACAATCTGTATAAAAAAATACACGTTACAATTCTCAGTCTGACTATGGGGACTTTTCTAGATTCTAACTTCAGGAAATCCACAAGTACATTAGCAGCAATGAGCAGACACATATCAGACATTGTCCAGGAGGGGGAGGAGGTGAGCTGTGACATCACCTATTGTGAATGGTGGATCCTCTGTTATCTACTGTATATAGAGGTGTTATCAGTCATTGTACAGGAGGAGGAGGAGGTGAGCTGTGACATCACCTATTGTGAATGGTGGATCCTGTGTTATCTGCTGTATATAGAGATGTTATCAGTCATTGTACAGGAGGAGGAGGAGAGCTGTGACATCACCTATTGTGAATGGTGGATCCTGTGTTAACTACTGTATATAGAGGTGTTCTCAGTCATTGTACAGGAGGAGGGGGTGAGCTGTGACATCACCTATTGTGAATGGTGGATCCTGTGTCATCTACTGTATATAGAGGTGTTATCAGTCATTGTACAGGAGGAGGAGGTGAGCTGTGACATCACCTATTGTGGATGGTGGATCCTCTGTTATCTACTGTATATAGAGGTGTTATCAGTCATTGTACAGGAGGAGGAGGTGAGCTGTGACATCACCTATTGTGAATGATGGATCCTGTGTTATCTACTGTATATAGAGGTGTTATCAGTCACTGTACAGGAGGAAGAGGTGAGCTGTGACATCACCTATTGTGAATGATGGATCCTGTGTTATCTACTGTATATAGAGGTGTTATCAGACATTGTACAGGAGGAGGAGGAGGAGGTGAGCTGTGACATCACCTATTGTGAATGGTGGATCCTCTGTTATCTACTGTATATAGAGGTGTTATCAGTCATTGTACAGAAGGAGGAGGAGGTGAGCTGTGACATAATCTATTGTGAATGGTGGATCCTCTGTTATCTACGGTATATAGAGGTGTTATCAGCAGCCATTTTTGTGGTCTTAAAGGGAAAATTTATTAACACATAAACAGAATGTCCCAGCCACCCAGGTGTATATTGTCATCAACAGGGGGCAGTACTGGAGCAATGAAAGGTAATGAAGTAAATATATGGAAATTAATACAGATTGTATGAGCCTGGCAAGTAAAACATTTTTTAACACACACGGAAGTTGTCATTTCCCATCCCTTACTACTTTTAGTTAAGTGTTTTGCAAGTGTAAGACTTAACAGGAAGGTAGGGGGCGCCAATGGGCATATGAGAATTGTTCCTCCAGGGCAAAGAAAGAGGTGTAGAGTTTGTGGGTGCAGAAGTTGGAGTCACACACAGGCTATAGGGCCGTCTGCTGAATCGCGATGCTCTGTACAATCAGTTCAGAGTCGGTTTACTGCTCCCCGCCATGTGTCTCCGCAGAAAAGTGGTTACACACATCCTCCCCGAACATCACTTCTGTACAATCTACTTTCAAAAACATTGAAACCAACATTACAAAAACATTTCTCTGTTTCTATATGTTATTCTTTGTTCTCGTCTCCGTTCCTCTGTTGTTCCTACTGGAAATATATTAAAAAAAAACGTAACGCCAAAATACAGAGAGCTAAGAAAAGAATCCAAAGATGCATCTGTTCAATGGATGGGGCAGATGAAGAATATCTTGCAGCGAGCGCCTCCAAGACTGAAATCATTTTAACTTTCCGTTGGTAGTTTCCATTCTTTGCGGCCACCATATTTCTTTTCCGCAATGACGGGATTGTTTTCAGTGGGTTTAATAGATTTTCTATACCTTCCCCTCCCCCTCCTGCAATAACAGGTCAGGTGTATTCCTATGTGTGTCACTTATATAACAACACGGAATATTGGCGATGTATCCTGACGGCGAGGAGGGGGCTGGAACTATATGATGCCCTTATGGATGAATCTTTAATGTATGACCTGAATCTTGAGTGCATGTCTGGTAATAGGCAGAAGATCAACATAAAGATCTGTATAACATATACAATATCGAGATGACAGGGAGCTGAAGCTGGCCAAACAAGGGAAGGGCAAGGGTCCGAAGGCAAAGCGTACCCCAAATGTGAGGTCAACTTTTCCATTTCACCTCTTCCTGATTCCAGTATCATAAACTAAGACATTTTACTCCATGCTCATGATCAGTGATGGCCCCAGGGGTTGGATCCATTAGTCATGATCCCAATGATTGCAACCCTACTTTGATGGCCAATGAAGGTCCTAGTGGATGGACACCAACTCACGAAATCATTGGGAGTCCAAGTGGTTGAACTCCTATACTTGTGATCAGTAGAGGTCCCATTGGTTGCCCCTGCATTCTCATGATCATGAGAATGCAGGTCCAACCACTAAGATCCTCACCTCACTCCATTCTTGTTAGTCGAGATCTTGGAGGTATGACCACCAACTCATGATTGTAGTTGGTGAGGAAACCAGTGGTAGCAACCCCATTCTCATAATTGATTAGGATCCCAGTGATTGGACTCCAATTTCTATTATTGCTACAGTTGTAACCCCAATCTTGTAATTGGGGAGGATCCCAGTGGATCCTCACCACTGGGATCCACTTGCAATTGGTGAGGATCCTAGTGATTGGACTCCAACTTCCATGATCACTACAGTTGTACCTCATTCTTGTAACTGGAGAGGATCCCAGTGATTGGACTCCCATGTCCATGATCACTGCAATTGTACCCCATTCTTGTAACTGGGGAGGATTCCAGTGATTGGACTCCCATGTCCATGATCACTACAGTTGTACCCCATTCTTGTAACTGGGGAGGATCCCAGTGATTGGACTCCCATGTCCATGATCACTACAGTTGTATCCCATTCTTGTAACTTGGGAGGATCCCAGTGATTGGACTCCCATTTCCATGATCACTACAGTTGTACCTCATTCTTGTAACTGGAGAGGATCCCAGTGATTGGACTTTCATTTCCATGATCGCTATGCTTGTACCCCATTCTTGTAACTGGGGAGGATCCCAGTGATTGGACTTCCATTTCCATGATTGCTAAGCTTGTACCCCATTCTTGTAACTGGGGAGGATCCCAGTGATTGGACTCCCATTTCCATGATCGCTATGGTTGTACTCCATTATTGTAATTGGTGAGGATCCCGGAGATTGGAACTCTATGAACAACCCTTACAGAATTACAAAAATGATCGGTGGTAGCCCCAATTCTTGGACCTCCCTTCACAGGATTGTCATGGGTCTCAGTAAGTTCTAATGATCGATGGGGGGTCCCACATTCTTCTAATTTATTGGAGGGGTTCTAGTACTCAGACCTAATTTATATAATTGGTAAGGTTACCAAAGTTTGGACTAAATATTAAAGGGGTGTTAAACTTTTTATGATCCTATTCATAGGTCCGGCAATCACGGATTACGGAAGAGACTGCTGGACCAGAATCTTGCAAATCCTTTTGCTTAACTATTAAGAAAGTAATGACGTCCTAGAGACTCAGGACCAAGCCTGTCCCACCCCTCATTCATGCTTTATGTGGACACAGCCTATTCATTTCATGAGAGATCATGTTTTGATGATGGATAGGCTGCTTCCCCCTTCCATCAATCTATGATCAGTGGAGTCCCCCTTTAAATTTCTAAAATGTTTATTATTTGTATGGTTTAGTGTCCGTTTTTCTTCAGAATTTCGATGACACCATAAGGGGTGTTGTCAATAACCCCTGGCGGAGAGGGCTCAAAATGTGACTAATTAATCGCTCCGTATGGCCGACACATTTCCTAATAACGGATTGCTTTCATATCCGTCCTGATTAGTTTCTGCCTTGGTGACCTTACAGCGGTGATCAATGACTCTGGTCAATACTGAGAAATGTCAGACGGATAATTACAGCGAACAGAGAGATGCGCTATAACTCCAAATGAGGATCCATGAGTCTAATGTGTCCTACTATGGTAACATTACAGGGAAATTAGGCTTTTTATTTATTTAATTATTGATCAGTCTCTTCAATACTTCCCCTTCCCCTCCCCCATTCTCGCAGAGGGTTTGTAAATAGTGTTTGACTATAGATTATTGACAAAGCTGCAGATCAAAACAGCTTCTAACACAGCACGAAACTCAGCAGCTAAAACAGAACTTATTATTCATAACTTTGCAAAGGCTGATCAATAATTAAATGTCTCAGAACGTTTTTTTTTATTTAAAGGGGTTGCTCACTTTGTTAGAAGAGTCCATCAAAAATAATTGATTCACAAGTTCCCACACTGCAGGCACACCTTAGCGATTAAGTAAGTGTTTAATTCTCCTGCAGTGCCTCCATAGGTGAGATTAAGCATTACACAGTCCCAACTGAACGCAGAGGGCTGTCCATGTAATGCCCAGAAGTGAAGGGTCCTCCAGGAAAAGACAGTTGCTCTTTGTTTTAGCTAATCAGGGGCTAACGATCGTGTTGTGACTGCACCCGGCCGGTGCTGGAGGGGAGCCCAGGATGGGGAACATGTATTACTGTAAGGGACTCAAAATGGGGAACATTATACCAGGATGCGGGGACATATATTAATGAAAGGGACCCAGGATGGAGGATATTATACCAGGAAGGGACTCAGAATGGGGAACATTATACCAGGATGCGGGGACATATATTAATGAAAGGGACCCAGGATGGAGGATATTATACCAGGAAGGGGCTCAGAATGGGGAACATTATACCAGGATGCAGGGACATATATTAATGAAAGGGACCCAGGATGGAGGACATTATACCAGGAAGGGGCTCAGAATGGAGGACATTATACCAGGATGGGGGGACATATATTAATGAAAGGGGCCAAGGATGGAGGACATTATACCAGTAAGGGGCTCAGAATGGAGGACATTATACCAGAATGCGGGGACATATATTAATGAAAGGGACCCAGGATGGAGGACATTATACCAGGAAGGGGCTCAGAATGGGGAACATTATACTAGGATGTGGGGACATATATTAATGAAAGGGACCCACAATGGAGGACATTATACCAGGAAGGGGCTCAGAATGGAGGACATTATACCTGGAAGGGGCCAGGATGGAGGACATTATATCTGGAAGGTGCCAGGATGGAGGACATTATACCTTGAAGGGGCCATGATGGAGGACATTATACCAGGAAGGGGCCCAAGATGGAGACATTATACCAGGATGGGGGACATTATACCAGGAAAAGGCACAGGATGATAGACATTATAACTGGAAGGGGCCAGGATTGGTGACATAATTCCAGGAAGGGGCCAGAATTGAGGACATTATTATAGGAAAGGGGTCAGGATTGAGAACATTATTACAGGATGGGGGACATTGTTACATGAGAGGGGGCGAACATGTATATCTTCACAGGATCTGGAACACTACAAGGGCCCATACATCCAATGAACATGCAGATGGGGGCCAGATCCAAATCTTACACTGAGGACTCTACTTACACCACTGTAGCTAATGATTGGTGATCCCGAGTAAGGGAATTTCATTAACTCCGAATATCCTTCTACGATATACATTGTATAACTTTATCCTGGACTGGCCTAGCCTATAGGCCAGAGCTACAATTACAATTCTGCAGGCTTCAGAGCTGAACTTTGAACATTCTTTTCTGGTTCAATATTTGCAAGGAGCTTTGGAAATTAGCAACCTTTAGGATATTAGGGGGTGTGGCTGTCATCAAGCTTGTTGACTGTTTCCAGTAGCACCCAGCAGAATTGTAAATACAGCTCTGGAATATAATACAGCGTGCCAAATTCTGCTTTCTCAGACAGAAGTAATTTGCTTGTAACTTGAACACTGATCCTTCTAACCTCTGCCTATAAGGACTGAGGAGGAATATGTTGAAATTTTAGTATGGGTGGAATCGGCCTCATATTCTGGAAAACGTACTCACTTATTACTGTCATTATTTTGAATTATGGGTATTAATTACTGTACAGAAGTAATGGAGTCAATTGGGAAATATGAGTGTCCCTGGGTGTAGTCCTCCTCAAAAATACTGTGGTGCACAGGTCCATGTGTGTATGTGGCTGTCCTAAGAAAATCAAGGTCTCCTATCAAGCTCACAAGAGCAGCAAGATGGCTAAATAGGGGCTTTTATTAGGTCCACGGCTGCCATCAGCACCCTCTGTCCTGGTTGTGGGGGAGAAGGGTACCTGAATGGCATTTAAGCGTTTTACTGGCAGTGACCGGAGCCAGGTCTGGTTGCTGCTCTTAGTGGTAGGTTCTGAATGTATAATATATCTGGTGCCTGCTCTGTACAGAGCGGGTTCAGCTCCTGAGCCCGCTCTATACATCCACATCTAACATTGGATGTAATAGTGCATTGGGAAGGAGTTGATGTAAGTCTCCCAAAATTGGCAAGTATGCCATCACCCGACCACTGGCTCAACTAAATTTACTTCCCGATACGTTGACTATACCTTATCTTCTTTTTTCTCCATGCTGCCCCTCTCAGATCTTTTTGAGTGTCTACATTTGTCATTGCTCGTAGTAATCTACGATTCCCACATGGTCTCGTTTTACTCCTAATAGTCATTATCCAGGGAATCATTGACCAGATCACTTTCAGGGTACCTTAGTCTTGAGGCCAGAAGAATACCTTGACCCTAACAAAAGTATTGGGCAGGGTGCAATAGGTTGGTTCTTGCAGGAATGAAACTGTTCCAGGCACCAAATAAATATGAATGGAGCCTTAACAACCATATCTGAGTGTCTGTATTTCGGCTGCAAAATCCGGACCCAATGGGGTAACTTGAAGCTTATGGACCCCAATGCAAAGTTTCCAACAGAGCCCCCATGTATTGAATAGTATTGGTCTTATCATATGGGCCAAAGGGATTTTTTGGGCTCTCTATGGCTCCAGGGCTCGGACGCCACTTCTTCACCCAATATAGCTGCGCCCCTGACCGAACAAATGAACGGGTGATCTGAGGAGGGAAAGGAGATAAGGCCATTAAGAGTTGCCGTCCAAGACCCTACACTCAATGGCAATCTTGGAGTATTTTTTTCTATACAACCTTCGCATATTATTTGCACCAGAAAAATCTGATTATACTTTGTGCAATGGACCAAAGATACAAACAAGACTCGTCCCAAAAGCTGACAATCCGGCTCTGTCTGTGCTAAATGGTCTGATGGCAAATTATTGATTCAGGGGAGATAAAAGCTCATTGACTGTGACGACGTCCAACAGTAAGACAAACACACGGGTAGGGGAATTCATGGGATTCCTCGGGCGCAGTTATATATCGTGGAGGTATTATTAGGAGGTCGTCGTTGTATAAGCAGCGGTACGAAAGGAATGGGGTGAGCGTCAGGGCTGTGGACGCCTGCACCCCATCACTACTGGGATGCCTGCCATCTATTAATGCTGATGGTATGCAGAGATGATGTAGTACTGGGCCCGCAGGAGGATGACGGGTCCGTATTGTCCCCCGGCGATGATCTTACTGTATACAGTGGATCCCGTCGTTCTATGATGTAAAACCGCATAACAAAGAAATGTTTTAAAACTGGAAACCGTATCCAAGGAAGCGAAACTCCGCAGCCGTGAGATGAGTCGACTCTGAGCTGGAACATGTGCTGGCTAAGACTCTCGGGGGTTTCCTCCTCTGACCACAGCTGTCTGCATCATTAGTGCAAGATATGGGCTTTATATAGGATGGGGTGGGAGATCGGAGAGCAGCTGGTTATGGTGTGTCATGTAGGGGCGCCTCAGACAGCTGTGAGAGACAGAAGGAGCAGAATATCAAAGAAATATTAAAGGAGAATCAATAACTGCACATATACGTGCAATGTCGACAGTTTTACAGTATTTAAGGGTATGTTCACATGCAGGGTTTTTTAACTTTTTTTTTTTTTAATGTGGATTTTGGTGTAGAATAGACTCAAAAATCCACATAAAAAAGATCTAAATGTGACTACAGAATCAATGGAAGCACGAAAAGCATACATCTAAAAAATATTTTTTAAATTGTTTTCGGCTGAAAATGACACATAAAAAAAATGCTCCAAGAACATAACCTAGCGGCTGTGCAGAAGTATTTTTCAGGTGGGAAGAAGAAGCTTTAAGAAACTAGGGTTTCTTTTCTTAAAACATCTTTTTTAGCGTTTTTTTGTTTGTCATTTTCTGAGCGTTTTTTGGCCATTTTTTTTTTCCTTTTTAGTTTTTTTTCTAGCTTCTTTTTACTGGTGTTTTCTGGATGTTCATATTTAACTCAATTGAACAGGTAAGATACCGTTAGCAGTTTTTGAAGCAAAATTGCTGTAAAAACGTTCAGTAAGACACCCGGGCGTATTTCGAGCCTTCCCATTGACTTGTATTATAAAGTATAGAGCATCTTCAGAGCGGAAAAAGTCTGAAGCATGGTCAGGTCACTTCTTTTAGCCTTTTCAGGTTTTCTAAGTCATCAAGTGGTTAAAAGGCGCTCAAAAAAATGAACATATGCATTTCGCCGTAAAAACAAACCAAAGTGCTGTTCATTCTTTTGGGCATTTTCTGAGCGTAATCCGCCTAAAGAAGATATTCACACAAACCCTAATATTTCTTCAGAGGTCAAATTTGGAGATTTTTTTTTGCACAATGTCTCAAGAATGGACATGTTGCTTCTCTTTCCACTTTTTTCACCCTGACAATTCAAGCTTACAAGCTGGTAGGAGCGTCGTACAAGCTGTTTCTGTACAGGTTGGTCGAGAGGACTCAGGTTATTTCATTTGCATGTTGCCCACAGTTTTTTACCCCTATGGGGGTCATGTACTGGGTCTAATAACATCGTTTGTTGCGTCCTCTTATTCAGCCATTGTCCAGCCCTTGGAGCTATGTTGGCCACCAGTACTTGGGTATATCTCCACTGGATTGATCTGTACAACCAACCCTGTCTCTCATCAGTGAAAAAAAAAATTGGCATTGTCTTACCCACTGCAAGTTCCTTCCTGAGCCACGGGGTTACTCCGGTTCACTTCATCCAAAATCCATATTTAATGAAGTCCATTGATACACAGAGATCTTATCATGCAACATGACCCGACCCGCGTATTACTTAAGTGCAATTAGCGGGTAGAACACGAGTCGGTCGTGGAACCGGTTCTATCACTTTTGCGTTGGCGAGGATTATCCAGCTATTGTTTTAAGAAGGTTCATTATCTTCTATCAATTACCCCGACACAACGTAAACGAAAGGGAATCTGTCAGGATGATTTTGCTCCTGAACCTATTTGTACAGCTATGTAGATCATAGAAAAACAATACTAATGATACTTGTATTAATCCGGTGTGCCAATGTTGAGAAATTGAGCTTGAAAACGACATGCAAATTAGCTTGTAAGTGCATTGGGGGTGTGTTGATACAGAGTGCGTGGACCCACCCCCAATGCACCTCAGGTTCATTTGCATGTAAATTTAAAGCTAAATTTCTCAGTGCTGGCACATCGGATTACTACAAGACATATTATTTTTATTGTTCTGCAACCTACACAGCTTTACCACTAATTTCAGCAGCAAAATCGTCTGGATAGTTTCATTCCTTATCAAGTGAATTTTGTAACTAATAGGCAGTAAAAGCAGCTCCTTATGGGACTTTAATGCAAAATACACCATAAGTAATGCATATTTTCCAACATTCTCTTTCCCCGGGACTACCCCTAAGCATTTACTTTTGGGAAGAATTTGCATAAACCCAATCTGGTTTTGGTGTTGGACTGCAGGATTATCCAAGCAAAATTGGGACTGTTGGCAAGTATGGTAAAGAAAAAATAATTCACATTTCATTGCAACGCATCCCTGCTGGTTAAAGGGGTCTTCAACAATCACAGCCTATAATATACTGTGGTGGTCTGACCAGCCAATCTGCACAATCAAGGGGCAAATCTATAGTACCAGGCCCAGTCACTTATTCAAGTATGGTTCTGCAATCTTAATCCACATCTGACCCCTTCCTGCTGGTTAAAGGGGTCTTCTGGGACTTTAGCAATGTGGGCCTACACTAAACAGTGGTGGTCTGACGTCTATCACCCTCATCGATCCGAACAATGGAGGGGTTGGTAGTTCAGCCTTAATCAAGCTGCAGTGCCAGGCACAGTCACCAATGCAGGCGAGCTGCGGTGCCTAAATGAGCAATGAACGGGACAACAGGATCACTGATGGCTAATGGTCCTAAATGTCAGAGAACATCTATTAAATATTGTTTTTTTTTAATTCTAAGGATAGTCCCTGGGTGCCAGATGTAAAAAGCAAGTTCTGCTGCAGTGCATTGCGGCAGGTGTAGTGTTCACACTGGCATTGTATAGTCAGCTCCTATGAGGTGTTATCGAAAGTGAGCCAACATAGTGCTATATTCCACTGTGCTGACTGGCGCAGTGGCGTAGCATGGGGAAGGAAGTGGGCACAGAGGCATTTGTCCTGGATGCAAAATTCTCAGGTGCGTAAAAAAAAACCAACAAAAAAAAACAATTTTTCTTTGCGCTGCAAAACCTAAAAGAATAAAAAATGTTATTTGTTTTTTTAATTTTGCACACCTGAGAATTTTGCATCCAGGGCAGGTGCCTCTGTGCCCACTGCTTTCCCCATGCTACGCCACTGAGCCAGTCAGTCACTATGTTGGATCACTTTCTATAACACCTCATAGGAGCTGACTATACAATGCCAGTGTGAACACTACATCTGCCGCAATGCACTAGAGCAGAGCTTGCTTTTTTGCAAAATAATAATAATAAAAAAATAAAATTCTTTTTAAAGTTTTGCAGGGCTAAGAAGCAACGTTACTAGCACCAAATATCCGGAGGCGTGTACAAGCCCTGGATCTCTGTGTGAACTTTGTCAGCGTCAATATGACGCCAATACAGTTGTATTGTGATCTCAGGTTGCTGGAGATCTACGACTTAAAAGATGTCAGCGTCCAGGTGCAGAAGTCACAATGACGTCGTCGCTGCACTGCGGCTCCTGTGCCGGCCGATGATGTCTGCGGGAGAGAACAGGACTCGGCCACTCAGATTAGGGGGCATCTTCTACGTCTGGAGGAAAGAAGGTTTAAACATAATCACAGACGGGGATTCTTTACTGTAAGAGCAGTGAGACTATGGAACTCTCTGCCGCATGATGTTGTAATGAGTGATTCACTGTTAAAATTTAAGAAGGGCATGGATTCCTTTCTTGAAAAGTATAATATTACAGGTTATAAATACTAGATTCCTTGATAGGGCGTTGATCCAGGGAACTAGTCTGATTGTCGTATGGAGTCGGGAAGGAATTTTTTTCCCCAATGTGGAGCTTAGTGTTTGCCACATGGTTTTTTTTTGCCTTCCTCTGGATCAACATGTTAGGCTATGGGTTGGACTAGATGGACTTAGACTTAGTCTTCCTTCAACCTTAAAAACTGTTACTATGTTACTTTAAACTAATTTCTTTTGCAGGCGGGTGGCACACAATGGCTGCATTATTACTTTTGGACGGGGCACTTGGGGGCATTATTTGTTGTAAGGAAACACTCTGAGGGCATTTTTGCTGTATTAGGAGGTACAGTACTTTCTTTTTCCCAGGCGATCAGTGCTACGCCAGTGAACTGGATTATAAAATAATAGTATGATGAAGTCACTCAGCAGTCTGCAAAGTGAGGCCGAAAAGTGGAGCCGCACTTATGTCCCCCCAGACATCAGATCCAAAATACACACCTTCTCAGTGACGTCACGACCGATTTTACTAAAGATTAATACATGAAAATTCCTGTAATTATTCATCTGATAATCCAGGACATTTGATAATCCGGCATCTGTCAGATACCATTTTTTTTTGTTATGTAAATTATTTCTTCTGTGCCATATTCCTGAAGCCGTATTCAGAGCTGAATTTTAATAAAATGAGTTGTCAAGAGGATATAAATGAGTTCAATGGAAAAATGTCTCCTTCGCGTACTGGAAAAGATAAACAGACCGGATTAAGACAGTCTGAAATTTCCATTAGACACCAAACGGGTTTCTGGAAATTCCTTGCTTGACTTCACATTGTTTATCTCTGTTATAATGCGGTAATAACTAGGGACTAGTACTCCCATCATTGTATGATCTGATTATAATCAGATAATTATGAGAGCTTTATCAAAGCTCTCAAGAAAAGGCCTCGTTGCCCATAGCAACCAATCAGAGATCAGCTTTCATTTCTAAATTGGCTCTGGAAAAATGATAGCTGCGCTGTGATTGGTCACTATGGGCAACAAGGCTGTTTTTTTTGGTAAAGAGGCCTAATGGGGAGAATTTATTAAGCAATGCTGTGTAGATTGAATTTGGCATAGACTTTTTACAGACATTATGAAACGTGGACCGGCCACCTGTATCCCACCTATAAGGCCGTTGCATTCAGGGAGGGAGACCAGGGGACAGTTCGGACATCATGGTCTGCGTTTCACGGATGTCTGAAATTGGGGTAAAAGACAAAATGTCTGTTACCCATAACGACCAATCACAGCACAGCTTTCACTTAATATTCTGCTGTCGAAAAACGAAAGCTGCACTGTGATTGGTTGTAATTTAGCAAAAAAGATTGTTTTAAGGAAAGTGAATAAAAATGGAAAACATACAAATCACCGTGTAGTAGAGCTTCATTTGTCTTTGAACTGTTCCCTTAGTTCAGCAATTTTTAATTCATTTCCATCCCTAAATTTTTTCTGCATTTCTTCATTCGGCCATCATGGCAACCGCTGGGCACAGCAGTAACCAATGCATCACCACAGCAGCCAGAAATTGGCTGCAGCGGTCACATGCATATATGACTGGAATAGGATGTACAGAGGCAGT
This sequence comes from Phyllobates terribilis, assembly GCF_046119375.1. Classification (NCBI taxonomy): domain Eukaryota; kingdom Metazoa; phylum Chordata; class Amphibia; order Anura; family Dendrobatidae; genus Phyllobates; species Phyllobates terribilis. The sequence goes on along the minus strand of NW_027362773.1, from coordinate 76,189,498 downwards.
CTCAACGCCTTTTACTGCAGGGATAACATCTTGTCAGTGGGGTGTGTGACCGCTGCAGCCGAACACCGCTGGTCACTTCCTGGCTAGAAGTGCAGTTCACAATGTAATAGCACTATTGCCTTGCCATCCTGGGGGACCGGTGATCGAATGCGATTGATGGCAACAGCAGCATGGAGTTTGCATGTTTTCCCAGTTTAATCCCAGGGCCTGTGCGCACGTTAAGTATTTGGTGCAGAAATTTCTGCACCATTTCTGCAACTCTTGGCAGGAAAAATGCATCATAAAATAGCTGCATTTTTGAGGAGTTTTTTTTACTTGCGTTTTTTGTTCAAGATTTTTTCCCCCACTCATCTGCAGCAAAAACACTGAAAGAATTGACACTGTAAATTTAAGTCGCCACCAAATCTGCAAATAAAAAATTAGCAACGCGTGCATGAGACTTCAGGAATCTCATTCACTTTGCTGGCACTATAAAATCCTTCAGGTTTTGTAACAAAACTGCAAGAAAAAAACATGACAAATCTGCAACATGTGCACAGGCCCTTACACTCATTGGCTTTTGTATGACATTGCCCCATGTGTAGGGGAATCCTCCTCCCAGCATCTGAACGAAGAAAAAGCAAACATTGAGGCATCTATTGAGCATAAACTGGTCTCAATGTTTCTGCCTTCTATGCCATAGGTCCTAAGTATAAGGCCACAATCACACGTTCAGTATTTGGTCAGTATTTCCCATCAGTATTTGTAAGCCAAAACCAGGAGTGGGTGATAAATACAGAAGTGGTGACGAGTTTCTATTATACTTTTCCTCTGATTGTTCCACTCCTGGTTTTGGCTTATAAATACTGATGTAAAATACTGACCAAATACTGAACGTGTGAACGTGGCCTAATACTGAGCCACAGTCTGAACTTATGTTAAAGAGAATTTTCTCTGCCTAATGATCTAAATTGTATTCTCCCCCCCCCCAGGAATACTGTACTGATATATTTTTATCTAACAATGCATATGGGTTAAAAAAAAAAAAAAGTTAAATCCAGAGTTTTTTTTGTTCCCATAAAACTCACATGAGCGGATTTTTGTATTAATTTGGTGGGGCTACATCACAAAGGGATCCTTCAGCGTCCACCTATGGATTTGATGGAGACACAGTGCCTGATGTGAATGGCGGTAATCTGAGTACTACTTTGTGGAATATATCAGCGCTATGCAAGCAAAATAAAATAGACCCATATTTTTTTTATGGATTTGTTTTGCAGATTTAATTATAAAATCTCCCTGAGCTCATAATATCACAAGACATGAGAAGTCCCCATTGTCCATACAGGTTCGCTGCGGAAAATTTACGCAACTTGTAGATGAGCTTTTTCAGATCTCATTAATTTAGCTGGTACTGTATTATGCCACAAATTTCCCACACCTTGTACAATCGCTCTTGATTAGTGGGAGTCAAAACTCCACTATAATAACAAAATGGGATGTACGGCCCTTCCAGGCACATTGTCCCATACATAGCTATTGTGCCAAAGCATGCCGAGAAGGGGACCACCACTGATCACTAAGGATAGTGTCGATGCTGCAGAGGACTCCTTTAAACAGAAAATCTGGGTTTAGAATAAGTGGGGCTCACTGAAGATAACCTAATTTCTGACAGCAAGCAGAGATCTTGAATGTGGTGTGGAATTGAAATGCAAAAGTATAACAAAAAGCTGCAGAACTTTTTCATTTTTGCAATGAAAAACAATTCTACGGCACACTTCTTTGGCCATCAGTTTCCTTAGGCAATGTGCACAAAGGAATTTTTCTTTTCTTTTTTATTCTTTATAAGCTAGTCCACTAAAAAAAAAAAAAAACGCTTGAAAAATCACTCAGAAACCACTTGAAAGACTCTTGTTCTTAATATCTACTGCGAAACCACTTTGCGGTTCATATCTTCAGTCTTTTGAGCAGCTTTTTCAGCAACAGTTTTGGGGGGAAAAAAAACACGTCTGTCACTTCTAGGAAGCGTCTCCTGGCTCCAATCTAGGCACCGTCCGATTAAAAGGCTGCAAAAAAAAGCTCATTCAACTCTTCAGAAAAGAAAATACTGCATCAAAAACAAAGGAACTTTTCCTGACGTGGTTTCCACTAGAAAATATTGTTTTTGAGCGCCCCCCCAAAAAACTCAGTGTGCACATAGTATTGTAGCAGAAACTTTTTTTCTGATCTGGGACAACGTACCAATTTGTAGCCAAATCCGATATCCTAATCAGACCGACCAAGACCCCCATGTATGGACTATAGGCAGAAGGAACAGAAGTATCACCTACTGAAGTCACTGGCTGCAAACTGCAAACAATGACTTCAGCGTAAAGCGAGGGCACCGATCCAAAGAGCTAATTTATTCTGAACAGGATGTCATCTCGATGATAAAAATAGCAGATGAGGAAAGTAAAGCATCTGTATTAAGTCAAACAGTAAAAATGCATTCCACATGGATGGAGCCATTCACTGCCGGCTCCGGTTGAGTTCTGCACAGCAAGCGCCCCCATGAGATGCACCGGAGGACGGCTCATACCGTGCACCATGGGACTACGTGTCCCCTCCTAAATCTAGCGGATGATGTGTTTGCCACCATGAGCGTCCACTCAACTGGAAATATTTAGATATTTTGCTAAATTTACAAGTTAATGTTCCACATTGGGGTCTCCGAGTTCACCTGAGCTCATGGTGGCAACGGCATTGGGAACCCAAGTCGGACAGCGCTATAGATGCATTCTACGTCAATGGGTTTTCATGCTTTGTATCATCCATCCCTTGATTATAGAGGAAGGAGATGGCATTACCAATATGAAAAGTTATTACCAATCCCAGGTCTCTGAATGTCCTGTTAACATGGTCAGTGCTGTACTCAGCTATCTCTGGCAGTCCCCCGTTGAATTAATAGAGCTGTGCTGCGCATGTGCGACCACCAATCCATTCCAATGGGCATTCCAGAACCCAATTGGCGGAGGTGGTTGGACCCCTAGAAATTAAAAAATTAGCACCTATCCAAAGGCTCGGTGATCACATGTAGATGTTGAGAATTACTTTTTGAAATCAGAGACCCATAGATTGCCATCCCGAAGAGTTAAAGGGTGTGTTGTACGGAGCCACTTCTGAAAACGCTCCTTCTTTGGGGAGTTTTCGGAAGATTTTTTCATTTCAAAAAGTGGAATTGAAGCAGAGTTTTTTTTATTTTTGCAGCCTTTTTTTTGCAGATTCCATCAGGAGCCGCTTCAAAGAACTGACCTGAATTTTAAATTTTCCCCGCCAGGTGTTTTTTAAAAAAAAAAAAAAAAAAAAAACCCTACAAAAATCAGACAAACTTTAACCAAATAATGGCTGAAAACTTGACCTCCACCCCAGTAGTGCACATGGAGGTTTGGATATGCTGACGTATGGTGCGGTAGTTTCTAGTCACTATGGGTGTCACAGTGGATGTCCTTAACATACTGAACATGACAATTACATTGTGCATTAGTCTACACGCTCTCATGAATAACGCTTAATTACTTCCACCCATTCCTCGCAGTAACAAACACTGTAAAACGCTTATGTAATAGCACTAATAAGCGGCAACCTGCGGCAGTCAATCAGAGACGGGCTTGATTGGTTGAGTGCAAATTAAATTAATTAAAAGAAAACTCGACTATAGTACAAAGCACCATTAAGCCTGAAAAACAAACCACAGACTCCCCGACCTTGTGATTTTCCAAATATTAAAGGGTTTGCTTACTTTTGCAACCCATTTTTGGTATTGCTTTGACTCTTCTAAAATAAAAGTTGAAGCAACATTTGCTGATCATCAACACTACCGTTTTGTGCATGCAGTTCTATGCAAGTCTGTGTGTCTCCATGGTTACAGACTACAAATAAACCCTGCGTAGTCTGATCCTGCAGTCCAATGTTACTCCTTTCTATTTGCTTTGCCAGAAAATGGGACAGAAGGAGGGGAGGAACCATAAATGAAAAGGTCAGACTACACAAAGGGGTCGTTTGTAGTCTGTAACCATGGAGACACATGGGTATGCAATAGAGCTGTATACACAAAACAATAAAATGCTTCAATTTTTGTTTTTCACATCGAAGCAATACATAAAAAAAAAAAGTACACCCTGTTAATATGTAGAACATTGTACACTTAGGCCGGGTTCAGGAGGGCGAGTACAAGGACTGCAATGCCCGGACTGCCAGCAGGTCTCCTGACCCAAACTTTGCAGACTCAGACGCCAATGAGGCTGAAAGTTCAGGTCGGGAGACCCGCGGTCAGTCCGGGCAGGTCTCCAATGAATATGAAGAGACACACACTGGTTTATAATAAGTTAATCTGCTTTATTAATCCATCCTATACACGGTTTGTTCGCTGGCAGGGAAGTACGGGGATACACGGCGGTTCTGGGGCTCCATATGAAGTGCATTCGCTCACAGTAGAGCGCAGTTAATTGGGTTTTCCAGGTTGGTTCGGAAACGTTCCAGGAATATGGAAGCCAGTTCGTCGTCGATCAGGCGGCCGTCGCTGGACAGTGTAACATTCATCAGCTCCTTCTGGGAGAGCTCCGGGTTTCCTTCTTCATCTTCAGCTAGAACCAACTCGGTCCGGGAGCGTCCCACCGCCAGAATGCAGGACTGCGGGGGGTTTATCACCGCACTGAACCCGCTGATGCCAAACATGCCGAGGTTAGAGATGCTGCAGGCGCCATTATTATGGATTTAAAAAAAAAAAAAAAAAATCATTAACATGAGACACAAGATATGAATGAGGTGTAGAATACTTAGGGAAAGTTTGACGTCCAATTTAAGTGACACAGTCATATAAAATAACAAAATTCGACAGTACTCACCCTCCCCGGCTCCGCTCTCTATATTTTGCTCACATCAACGCTGCAGCCAATCACTGAGGTCAGGGGCTGCAGCGGTGATGTGAAATCAAACTCGCAGCGTTGGAGAGCCTTCTAATAGGAGTACTATCGGATTTTGTTATTTTAAATGACCAGAAACATTTGGGGTCCACTTTTCTCTTCATTAAACCTCTGTGTTGTCATGGTAACAGACTACAGACGGACTATGTGTAGTCTGATCCTGCATTCTTCTGTTATTTTGTGCCCTTATAGAAGAGAAGGCAGAGTGTAACACATGAGGGCTCGTTTTGTGTACACAGCTCTCATGCACAACTGTATCTTCATTACAGACTGCAAACAATAGATTTTGATTTTAGACTCCGCAGAGGTGTCAATGGTGAACCTAAACCTTTAATGGGGATTTCTGGGCATAAGGGCATATTTATGCAATCGAGGGGTGACCCCCAACATTATAACTCCGTTTATATTAAAAGCAGATGTCCAGGATTAGGAGGTCTACTCCCTGCCTCCGCCCCCATAAATTTTGCCATTTCTGTCCATGTCCAAATCAATATCAGAAATACATTTGTCTAAACCCAAACCGTCCCATCAGTAATGCCCGAATTCTAACAGATCCAGAATAACCAGTACCTGAACGATCCCCCCTGGTATTCTTCTGGTAACAGTTTTCCATTTCTTGCTTTCTGGGCCAAAACCTAAGGAAAGAGACAAAGTATAAATAAAAATTGAGTGACCCGACATCAGATCAATCACCTTAATCTCATATTGAATAGTTAATTAAAGAATAACCGATGTTAAAATTTTATTTCCGAAATCAATAGTTCACATGAAAATAAGAAACTTTGTAATATGTCTTATGGGAGAAATCTGCTTCTTTCTCCTCTCCGGGACTGAACATTGACTCTCATTTCATGGGTAAAATCTGTATTCCGTGAGTATAGATTGCCCCATTAGTAAAATAGGAAATGACAGTTAGTGCCAATAAAATTCTATGGAATTAGCAGCGGAATGTTTGTCGACCTCTAGCTCCTCCCTCTATAGAATTTAAAATTCTATGGAGGGAGGAGCTAAAGGCCGACACAGACAGAAGAGGGAGGAGCTAGAGGTCGCCAAACATTCCGCTGCAAATTCCATAGAACTTTATTAGCACTAACTGTCATCTCCTATCTCTGCAATGGGAAAAGCTGCATATTCTACCTGAGAATTGAGAATATTGAAAAAGAAAGTCCAGGAGGAGAAAAAAAACCAAAACGATTTCTCTTATAAGATAAATTAAAATGATAGTTGTTCTTTAAAGGCGATTTCCAAGATTAGGATATTGATAGACCCATAATCAAGATGAAATTAATGTCTTTGAATCTGGAGATCCCAACGATCAGCTGATTGAAGGTGCTTTCCTGCTAAATTGCTTACCAGGCACAGCACCATACATCCTGCAGTGGCTGTGACAGGTATTGCAACACAATAGCATATTTCCGACCACTGCAAATAGACAGGTATTTCCTCCATAATAAAGGGATGTTCCAATCTCAGTGTTTTAAGATCTTACATTGAACAGCATGCAGTAAGCTTCACATAGTAGTGGCTTGAGTTTTCTCATATCAAATCAACTTTGTAGGCGGATTTTGAAGCACTAAAGCATATGGACGACTTCGCTATACTGTGTTATTAAAAGCTTTTGCACTGTTGGCTTTTACAGGCTCTTTGTTTTCCTGAACATCACAGGATGAGTTAACTGAGAATCGGTCAGTGGGCTCATTTTTACAGAGGGTTTGTAATTCTCTTTTATCTAACCTTTTCTGAGCTCCTGTAGCTTATTTATGACATCAAAGTTAATCTCAACTTTGATGTGGTCATAAATCATTAGAGAGGAATTTAGAAAATGTCAGATACAAGAGTAGAAATGAGCAAATAAAATTCACATGACCCTGGTTCAGTAGTCCGTGGTGCGGCCACCTGTCGACATCCTTAGCTCTTCCGATTAGCTGTCCTGGTGCCACATCATCGTTGCGACATGGTAATAAAACAAGGCACTGACAGGTAAGCCGGGGGTCCACAGGTTTCTTTTGCAGTGACAACAGACTACATAACTTGGCCGCCGGATCGGGGTCCTGTGAACTTATTCACTTATCTCTATAGAGGAGTTGTAAACTCTCCCCATCAGTCTCAGTTGACTCATTCTGCAGCCAACAATGTGCCTGTAAAAGCCAAAACGGTGCAAAATGTTTAATGAAACTCAATAGAAAAAATTGTTTTTAGTTTATAATACCTGCATTTAAGTAACAAAAAAAAAAGTCTCTAAAAGTTTCCAACTTCTTAAAGGAGCCAGCAGTCATTACAAGTTTATATAATTTCGGAAGCGCTGTCTTGTTACCCCAGGACGGCACTATAGGTGCCTGGATTTACACATCTGTCACAGTGACGCACCAGTAATCAGCGAGGTGACATCTGTGACACTATTTATACAGCCCAAAATGTCTCGACTCTGCAAAAGTCTCATCCTGACAATGTATAACACGAGGAAGGTTTGGCAGCTGCTGGCGCCCGTCGCAGACTAAGCTCTGTTGCTCTGGGACTCGGTCAAGCTGCTACATCTGTTAAACATGGTGCTGCGGCTGCTGCCAACATGGGAGGGTGAAGTGCGCGGTGCTAACAGCTCCCCCGCTGCCCAGGTCCACACCGCTGCGCATCGACCCGGAGCAGAAGAGAGCAACCACGGGGAAAACTGGATGCAACGCCATATATTCCAGCGACGGGAACAATCGTGTCATTCTTCCAGCCCGGGAGGAAGCGCAATGTGCGTGCAAAATTGCAACATGTCCCCTTTAAGGGCTGATACTGAGAATGGACATGTTTTCACGTTATTACCCCCTATCCACTGCATAGACGATAACTTCCTGATTGCCCCAAGATCGGGGCTCTGGAGGCCCAAGAACCAGTCTATTAATGTTATAGGTACTATGCATTTTATTGAGAAACAGCGCCACTCCTGTCCACAGGTTGTGTGGGGTAATGCATTTTATCCCCAATTACTTTGGCTGCAATACCGCACACAACCTGTGGATAGCAGTGGCGCTATTTTGCTTTTTTTTCCCATTTATGAACGCTGATTCATCCGGTGAGTAGGCGATATTATATCATGTACTTATGTAATTATTAGATTAATGCAAATCAACTCATTGTAAAAAGGCATAATTGCACCACGGCCTCGTTATATCATCTCATCAGATCTTTAAATAGTTAATATATACGGGATAAAGGGGGTCACCGCTGCCGACATGTGACTGGTATCAGCGAGCGGCAATGTGAGCACACGTGTAGCAGTGCTGACCGCCGAGTACAGCCCATCGATGCTGCCACGACTGTACAATGGGCCTAGATGGTCTCTTCACTGTCAGACAGGTTGATCCAATTTGACAACGTGATAAATCGACAATCTGCAAATAACTATTTAAAAATTATTTCTCCAGTCCCCACCCCCCAAAAAAAAAATCCTCCTAAGTCAGTAGGTGTCTTCCAACTGTATAACCTGCCGTCCACTGCCTGTTGTCAAGTGTAATCCCCTCTAACTGCAGAGATGTGGAGACGGATTACAGAAAGTGGGGGCTGAGCAGGGGTCCGTCTTTGTCTCTCTCTGCCGGACGGGGGGGGAAGGCGGTCATTGTCTCTCTCTGCCTAAAGCGGCGAGGGGTCTTTGTCCATCTCTGTGGGGGAGGGGCGGTCTTGGTCTTTTTCTGCCAGATGAGGGGGGCCGGTCTCTCTCTGCCGGGGGGAGGACTTTGTCTCTCTCTGCTTAAAGCGGTTGGGTGGCCGGGCTTTATCTCTCTCTGCCAGACCAGTCTTTGTCTCTCTCTGCCGGACGCGCGCGGAAGGGAAGGGGGGGTTGTCTTTTTCTCTCTCTGCCAGAAGCGGGGGGTCCTTGTCCATCTCTGCCGGAAGCGGGGGAGGCGGCCTTTGTCTCTCTTTGCCGGACGCGGGGGCGTTCTTTTTCTCTCTCTGCTGGAAGCGGGGGGTGTCCTTGTCCGTCTCTTCCGGAAGTGGGTGAGGCGGTCTTTGTCTCTCTCTGCCAGACGCGGGGGGGGGGGGGGGGGGGGTCGGGTCTTTGTCTCTCCCTGCCAGACGCGGGGGGGGGTCAGTCTGTGCCAATCTTTGCCGCAAGCGGGGGCCGGTCTTTGTCTCTCTCTGCCAGAGCCTGGGGGGTGGGGGGGTAGGGGAGGGTGGCAGTCTTTGCCTCTCTCTGCCAGAAGCGGGGGGGCTGGTCTTTGCTCCAGCTCTTCAGTTAGTCAAACTGTATAATTGGTGTAAAAACAAGTGGGCTTTCAGTTCAAGACAAGCAATGCCTATTGGGAAGTGAGGAGAAAGGAAGTTCCAGCACCTATAGTGCTGGCAGAATGCTGAAGAGTAAAAAATGAAGAAAAGAATGGATGACAAGTTACAGCGCACAAGAAGAGGAACTTCTGTGTACCAAAAGCAGTTTACCTTTTAAGTGGATGAGGGCAGGTTTTATCCAAAAGTACAAGTACTCTTTAACCACACTGCTATGACTGGCTCTCCAGCAGTGCCCAACCTAATCTGCCTGGTTCATAAACAGAATACTAAAAATACGGTGCAGACAGACCATTAAATCAGGAGAAAAAAAAAAGGAATTGTTTTTTGTGGGGGTTGGAAATCTAAAAACAATGCCGATAAGTTGGGAGACCTCCTGTTTGGGCACTACGATGGCTGAGTAGTTTTAACTCTATAAATGTCCAACAGTGATACTTAAGGACTGTGCACAATGGAGCGACTGATGGAAAGGCTCTTCTTTTATTAGTTCGCGGTCTGATAATTGATTGTGAAGGGCACATTCCTTGGATCAGCTCCTCACCGATCGGCTTTTACAGGGAATTCCTCGCGTCCCTCCCGCAGTAACGCATGGCATCATCAGATCAGGATTCTCCGCACTCGGATCTTTCGCTCTTCCTAATACAGAGGTGTATTCTTCTCGTTCTCCTGGCTGCGGAGCAAAGTGGACGCTTATTGAATTTATCACCCAAGACGTTCTCCGCTCGGACAATGGAGCATTTATTTGACTTGAGTCTCGGAGCGGAAACTTGAGGAATCACATGAGCTGTGTATTTTTTTGTTTTTTTTTAAAGGACTGAAATACATTTTTTTTTTTCCTCTCATATTTGACTTATACAACGTTTTATATGGGGACCACACCGACCCTAAATGTCGACATAGTAAACATAAAGCTGCGTGTAACTGACGGTGAAGAAAAGAAATCAACCATTATAGACCGGTCAGCGGGGTTCTCTGCATTAGACAGAGAGAAGGATCTGCAGCCCTCGGTTAGTTGACTCATCAGTCTTGTTTCTATATGACCATTATATGACTTGTATGTTGTATTTATCTCCAGTTTTCTCCTCTGCAGGCTGTCTCTAATTTTCAGTTGTCTCTGAGCTAGTGGGTGGAGCAGCTGTTACGTCTCCCATACACAGCACACACAGACATGAGGGATTCTTGCTCTACTGTCTCTATGTAGCACATGTTCAGAAGCCACAGCAGGAAGACATTATACAGCAGTACTGAGCAGTGTAGCTGTGAATCCAGCATTGGGGTGAGAGAAACACCTACTAGAAAGCAGCAGCATCTATTTTGGTGCCTGTTTCACTCTGCTACTCCTCTCCCTGTACACTTCAACAGGTTAACAGACAGCTGTAATCTGATCTCTCAGTCAGTTTTGTTTTGACCAAGATGGACTATAGAGGTGATTCAGTTCAGAAAGCAGCTTAAAAGTGGAAAAAGAAGCAGATATCTCCAACAAGATATATTACAAAGTTTCTCTTGTACTATTGATTTATGCAAAGGCTGCGACCGTTCAAGAGTCTTTGATATGAGACTTTTTCACCAAGTCTTGGAATGAGGGTGTCATGGTGTGTGGTGAAATATCAGACCCCTTACCATTGCTTGGAAGAAAAACTTGGCGTTTGGAAGGGGGTCTAGAAACCTTTTGTTACATCTCACTTTGATAAAGGTTGAGTTTTCTCGAGTTTAAACCCGTTGATTTCTGGAATGGTTCCTGTTAGGCTATGTTCACACGTTGCGTTTTTGCTGCGTTCTTTTTCTGCAGGCAAAACCTGCTCTCTTAGCAGAAAAGAAGCTGCTTAAAAAAAAGCAGGTTTTGCTGCATTTTTCAGGTACATTTGTCTCTTGTGCATGCCGATACAGTTTAGCTTTTAATCTGCATTAAAAAAAAAAAAAAAAAACGTAGCAAAAATGCAGCGTGTGAACATTGCCTTATGTTGACACAAAGGTTTTGGACCTTCTGAAATATCAGGAGTTTTGCTTTAAATTGAAATTTCCTACATAATTTTTTCACTGACCCGGACTTTATTCACCCTCTTAAGATAGTACATTGTTCAGATTCCCTGATTTGGAGGGAGCCTGTCCCTGGTGCTGTGTTCCCTTTAATTTAGTACACAGCAACGCTGCTGAGACCGACCTCCGCTGTGGGTGGTCAGGAAGGACACTAATGACCATCCTATGGGGCCAATAGAAAGGTCACTGCTCCATGTGTACAGCCTTCATATGAAGAACGACTGGAGTTCGTATGTAACCTCCGTCCTCGGATTTCCAGATGCTCAACATTGTATATACCGTCTGGCAGTATATATTATATATTTTATATATATATATATATATATATATATATATATATATATATATATATATATATATATATATATATATATATATATATATATATATATATATACACACACATATACACACACACGCACCCGCGCACACACACACACACACACACATATATATCCCGCAATGAACAACATCTGATTATACAACGCAGCTGCAGCAAGTGACTGCAAATTAATATTGGGATAGTAGTGATGATCGTCAGGACCGTACACAATCATATATGTCCCTCTCCGAACCTCCTGCAGTGGAAATGGTAGTGTAATGGTGTATTGCCGCACATGCTCACCTGGGTCTTTGGGACTTGCGTTCTTGTGATTGGTGGTGGTCCCAGCGATCACACACTTAGGAATATTTGTGGTTTACGAGACATCCCCCATTACGTCTCGGGGAAATTTTCATGTCGTAAAAAAACCCACGCAATAAAAACACTACAATGAAATGTGAAGAGGCGCTGCCCATCCCGGGTGAGGGAGAGGCACACAACGCCGCACATACTGTTTGAACGAGTCCCGGCACGGCAGGGGCGGACGCCCATTGCGAGAGGCACAGATTGCATCCTTTGAAAATGGCCTGGAAAACACAGTCATAAGGCCCAGACGCACCCTGCTCCAGGTAAAGGTGCGGCTCAGCACTTACACAAGCGTCGTGGTCAGGGCCCCGGAGCGTGAGCTCATGGGCTTTTATAGTGATCCTTCATTATGTACATCAGAGAGAAAACTTCACATGGCACCAAACACTCTCCAGTCATCCTAGAGCCGACCCAGTGAGGGACGCCGAGACAGAACCGAATTATATTATCAGATCCCTGCTTGCTGTTAGAGATTGGAAAGATTCATGTCCAGATGCAAAAAAAGGAAAGAAACCTGCCCTAACATGATACAATTGTATCCATTCTGGACTCTGATTTGTTACAATGTATTGCAGTAATGATAGCGCCCGGACTGGATACTACAGTAGCAAACCCTCAGCTGTCACACTGATCTGGCTTTTGTAAAGGGAGCTTCTCATCTCATAAAGTAATGATGGAGAAGGGGATAGGAGAGAGGTTGGGGGTCCGGAGAATGGGATCCCTTTATTAAAAATTACGGGTGTAGAGCTGCGCCTTATAAGCTTTCCCTGCACGAAAACTGCAGCTGGGGAGGAGAACTTGCTCATAGACCCCTTTATTCTTAAGTTTGGAGGGTCTCAAAAGTGACACTCTCATCAATCAGAAAGTGATGGCATATACAATCACTTTAAAAGATGGAAATATCTGCTTTAAAGGCATTTTCCCCATAACTATCTACAGGACACTCCCCCCATATTATGGACCCCCACCTATTCCCCAATTCAAAGAGGACATCAGATTAGCTTCAACGGGAGGTGATGCTGGTTGGTGACATCGGATCACCTCTCCTTTGAGCCAGGGACCCTTTCCGTTGATGGGTGGGAGTACCGGATCAGACATCTATGGCATATACCATAAATAATTCAGACGCTAACAGCTTTTTACGTCAGCATTGTTCCAGATTATTGGACACTTACAGAAAAATTATTTTTCTAAAAACAAGTGAATGGATTATTAAATGAATCCTGCCATCTTAAAGGGGTTCACAAACTTTTATCAGCGTGGTCTTACTACAACACAATCAGAGACAGGTAACCTGTGACTGATATGAAGGCCGGGGCTGTCAGCCGGACAGGACAGGCCATGCTAGGAACTGCTGCAGGACCACACGTCGTCTACAGCCACGTCCCACCATCTCCAGCTACGACGCTCTGTATAACAGTCTGACCCCTCTCCCAGGGCAGAGAAGGGAGAGGTGACAGTGATGACATCTAGGGGTCCCAGCAGTGAAATATCACCATACCAGGGGTGCGGTGAGCAGCGCGGGCCGGGGTATACAGGGTGACATCATGGAGAGGGCTTGAAGATAATCTAGTGTGAGGAGGTGGAAGGGCCGGGGCTGTAGAGAAAGAATATTATAAAAAACAAAATAGACCCTTTAAGTAAAAAGGTCCTAAAGGCCTGAATGGGAGCCAAATACAACGGTATATGAAGTGGGGTGTACAAAAGAAGAGGGGTGCTAGAATGGTTACAACTAACTCTGTGGAACAACAGAGGGTTATATCACCCCAGTATTAAAGGGGTTGTCCATCCTGTAATATACTCCGGAGCTGCACTCACTATTCTGCTAGTGCAGTCACTGTGTACATACATCACTGATCCTGAGTTACATCTCGTATTTACTCCAGAGCTGCACTCACTATTCTGCTGGTGCAGTCACTGTGTACATACATTACATTACTGATCCTGTACTGATCCTCCTGTATTATACTCCAGAGCTGCACTCACTATTCTGCTGGTGCAGTCACTGTGTACATACATTACATTACTGATCCTGTACTGATCCTCCTGTATTATACTCCAGAGCTGCACTCACTATTCTGCTGGTGCAGTCACTGTGTACATACATTACATTATTTATTCTGTACTGATCCTGAGTAGGACCGCCCACTGGACTCTTAAGCCCAGAATAAGTGTAAATTTTTATTACCAATATACTGAACTATTTCCAATAAACCTCATCAATCTGCTCAGGTCAGTAATATCTTCATACCCGGCGTTGATCCCCTCATTGATTCGATGATATAATCTGGCGCCGAGACATAATCGTGCATAGCTACATACAGAGGGGCAGCGTCAACCCCTTCATACCAGCTCCATAGACCATCTGCTATATGTCTAAATAATCAGAACGATGAGTGCTGGGACTTGTAGTACCACAATCTAAAACCTCCATCTTTTTTTTTTTCCGCATTAGTGTTGTTATGGCTTCCTAAAAATAATCCGGGAAGTGTTGACATCACAGGGTGTGCATTAATGAGCAGGGCTGTTCCCGGGATGATGCACAGACTTAATTCTGACCTGCAAAATCTCTGCCTGGTCTCAGAGGACGGCCGTACATTAGACTACATGTGCCCTTACAGAGGCATTGGAATAGCGATCGCTAGAACACGGTCCGATCTATGGGGGCCACATAAGCCCAGGCCAATCATGCGGCCCTTTCTTTTCCTAGCATCAAGCTGTGCGTGTGGGGGGGGGGGGGGTGGATGCCAGCGACCAATCAGAAATCAGTTTTCATTTTTTAAACACCTCTGGTAAAATGAAAGCTGCGCTGTGATTGGTTGCTATGGGTAACCAACAGTTTTGTTGCTCCATACACCAGGCCCGTGGTTTATGACTTATATTTCGCAGGAGACCACCATGGCCGTGCCGTGACTCCCTCCTCATGTTACCTTAGCGGTGTCGGCGATTTCTTGTATTCCCTTGATGCCGGCTTGCTTTATTATAGGAGTGATTAGGCCTCGGTCGGTTGCCACGGCGATCGAGATGTCAATGGACTCCAGCTGCCTTGGTCCTTCGCCGTTCCAAGTGACGTTTACCTCAGGCATTTGCTGGGGATGACAATAAAAAAAATACATTACATGGTGTCAAAAAAAGATGATAGTAATGTGTTACCCTCCTCACCTACTGTCGACAGGTTACCAAAAAGCGTAGGCCCGGAGGGGGCGATAATGGTGGTATGGCATTATGTTCAGTAGAGAGGGGGGAATAACTGCTGCCAAGATGCCAGGTACCAAGGCAACAGTGAGCAGCGTTGCTATGTCATGTCTGACAGGCTGGTTGCTAAGGAAACAGCCTAGCAACTGCAGCCTTATCAAAATGGTGACCCTAGCAACCATCAGTCTCGTATCATTTTCCTTGATTTAAAGGGGTGGTCCATGGCTGCCAGACCAAGCCAGTGCAATCTAAGTCAAATGTCGGCATCCTGAGTGGCTCTTGTGATTACTAGGCCCCTGTGACATCACGACATCGCTTGAGGCCTACTTACTAGGCCTCACATGACAACATGGCGTGCATAACAACGGCCTAATGAAAGAAAGAGGAACTGTATGAGCAGGGTCACACTACACTGGTCTGGAGGCCACGGACTACTGGATCACCCTAACAATTCAATATGATTGACGTCCCCTTTAAGTGACAGCCTAGTGGTTTGGGGGCCGGGAGACATGTTTTTTTTGTTTTTTTTATTAGGAACAGTTTTTTTTCTTTTTATATCTAATTATATTTCTAAAGATAAGCGTCGCCAGAGTCATTTTAGCAGCCGCTCATCGCTCCAGCTGCGTGATGGTTTCCCAGACTTGTACATCTTGCAGACGGCCATTTACGCAATTTAGGGGGGCTGGATTTTTTTTAGTGGGATTTTCTAATTCCTTGCACAAAAGTTATATTGCAAGAACTAAAAAAAAAAGCCATAAAATGCGTAATGAATGCACACCCCACACAGCCTCCATATGGGCGAGTCCCTGTCCGCAGCGTCTGTGCTACCGGAGCAGCAGAGGGGACACAGCGCCGGACGCCCGGGAGCGAGCTCGACGGAGCAAGTCAACTGGAAACTCCCCGAAGATTAAGTTTTAGAAATTACAATAATGGCAGAAGGAATATATATTGGTTTCCCATGTCAGTGCTATGAATTTTCCACGGACAGTGGAGAGATATAAAGGGGTGGTGGTGGCGGTGTGGGGGTCCAGAGCGGCGGCTGCTCGGGGAGACGCTGCGAGCAAATCTGCATGTGCTCAACATCCGCCACTACCCAGAGGGAGCTGCCACCTGTGCTTATACTACAACTCCCACAATCCGCACTTATAAAGATAGCTCCGCTCCATAGGTCGTAAAAGAGGTAAATCAGAAGCAGGTGGAGGGGCCGGACTCCCATGTGCATAGCAGGGCTGCTAGATATAACAGTACCTATATATATAAAACAGTATATAAAGAAACAATATATATACATTTCATACAGCACATTAACTAAATGCATATGTTTTCACAACTCTGCAGCCAAAGCTATGTATTACTGAAAAATACTTTCAGTTAAGCCCGCTGAGATTCAGGATGCAGATTGCAAGATCCTGCAGAACTGGAAATTAACTCTGCAAATCAATATACCGTACATGACTTTGTAACTTTATACATCCATTATTTACTTATACCAGTTCTTAGAGCTCAGGAAAAACTAAGAAACTTGCTAAGAGCAGCCTAAATATCAGCTCCCTGCACTGTGTCTGGCTTTAATATAGGACTTGTAACCTGCATTTTACTCTGTTTTTAATTTCCAGTTGTCTCTAAGGTAGTAGATGACGACTGACTGCTCTGATGTCTCCTATACATTGCACGCACAGACATGAGGAATTCCTGCTCTCCTGTCTCTGATCAGCATTAGGAAAAAAATTATACAGTGGTACCGAGCAGTGTAGCTGTGAATCCAGCTCTGTGGCCAGAAAAAGCACTGACTAGAAAGCAGAAGCATGGAGAATGTTATACAAAACTAGCGAGCAGTGTAGCTGGGAATCCAGCGCTGGAGCCATATAAAGCACTGACTAGAAAGCAGCAACACATGGAGGATATTATACGGAACAGAGCAGTGTAGCTGGGAATACAGCTCTGTGGCGAGATAAAGCAATGATCAGAAAGCAGGAGCATGGAGGATGTTTTACAGAATTACTGAGCAGTGTACCTGTGAATACTGTGCTGGTGTGAGATAAAGCACTGACTAGAAAGCAGAAGCATGGATGATATTATACAAAACTACTGAGCACTGTAGCTGGGAATCCAGCGCTGGGGCCATTTAAAGCACTTACAGAAAGCAGCAACATATGGAGGATATTATACAGAACTACTGAGCAGTGTAGCTGTGAATACAGCTCTGGGGCGTGATAAAATACTGACTAGAAAGCAGCAGCGTGGAGGAGGTTATACAGAATTACTGACTGGTGTAGCTGGGGATCAAGATAAAGTGCTTAATAGAAAGCAGCAGCGTGTAGGACATTATATAGAAGTACTGAGCATTGTACCTGTAAATCCAGCTCTGCGGTGACATAAAACCTTAACTAGAAAGTGGCAACACAGTATATGGGTATCTCTCTGCCTTTCTCTTTCCCTTTATTCACCTCCCCTCTCCATAGACTTCAATAGTCAGCTGTAATCTAATCCCTCCTTGACGAGACAAGATGGATTTTTGTTTCTGAGTGAATGGTGGGTTCGGGAGGTGAAAAAGTGGCTCATAAATGGAGGAAGCAGCAGGTTTTTGTTTCTTTTATTCGCTTGTACTACTGATTTATGGAAAGTTTGTGATTTAAAGTAATTCCTTGTTAATCTAATTTTCCATTCTAATCGCAGGTCACAGCTCGCTGCATGAGTATTCTTCGTTGCATCAGGAAAACATTAATTGATGGCGACAGGTGCACTTTAAGTCAAGCAGATGTCTACGTGATAATTAGGGAGGCAAAATCTCTGCCAGGCTGGAAGTTGCCTGATGTAATAGTATGTAACACAAATCTCATCCTCTGCCCTGTTCACACACTACAGATGTGCCCCGGCCGGGCACCCGCCCTGCCCCTGCACTGCAGATGCTGTAATCCTACCTATATGACTCCGCTCTGTAATCCTCCACAGCCCGGGGCACAGGTCCCGGATATATGTGCAACGCTCTGCACTCCAGTCTTCACCTCCCAACACGTCAAGATCAATGCAATGTGAAATAAAATACATTTTAGCACAAGTTTTTGGTCTAATTCCATAGATTTTACAGATTACTGGATGTTTTGTGGGGGCACACGTAGGGTCCTTAGCACTGTCCCGGATAGGCTGGACTTACTTTGAGAGTGACGGCCGTGGCTTTGATGATGAAATCGTTCACAGAGACCTTAATGTTATCTAAAATTGGTGGATAAAAAAAAAGAGAAAAAATATATTAATAACATCAGCAGCCTCTCCCTAACACTCATAGCTCGGCGGTCACAAGCTGGGGCACCTCCGCCCATAATCTAACCGGACGGCAATCAAGGGTTTTAGTCGTTCTGGGGCAGACGGTCATTTTTTGTTTCATGAATACAATACTATGAATGCAGTAAAGACTGACACGCCACCAGTGCAAGAGTTTATTATTCTGAAAACATTGGAAATATATCGTATACAGTTTTATTATGGAGTTCAATGTATAAAATGTATGAAGTGAGTGCCCTCTAGTGGTCGCTGACAGAAGACAGGATTGTATCACTTCCTACTTTGTCTAATGCAGGGGATTTGGAGCTCGGGTATCAGAAAGCACACACTCAACGCTAAAAATATATTAATATATCTGTAACTGGGATCTCGTGAGTGCAACCTAGTGTGTGCTCCTGCCGAAATCTGAGACGACACCGATCCCGGCAGTACGGTTACGGCCAGGCATGTACCTATTCTGCAGTGCTTTACTATGCAGTTACAGTCATGGGCGAAAGTGTTGGCACCCTTGGAATCACACCTGAAACCAGATAAAAAGTGAAGACGTTGACTCAATCTTTGCATCGTGTGTCTCTATGTATCACACTAGGCATGGAGAACTGAAAGAGGAGAAGAGAACTGTCCGAGGACTTGAGAACCAAAATTGTTGAAAAATATCAACAATCTCAAGGTTACAAATCCATCTCCAGAGATCTTGATGTTCCTTTGTCCACGGTGCACAGCATAATCAATAATCAACCCATGGCCCTGTAGCTAATCTCCCTGGATGTGAACGTGAAAAAAATTGATGAACGGTTGCAACACAGGATAGTTCGGATGGTGGATCAGCAGCCCCAATGAAATTCCAAAGTTCAAGCCGTCCTGCAGGCTCAGGGTGCATCAGTGTCAGAGTGAACTATCCCTCCACATGTGAATGAAACGCTATGGCAGGAGACCCAGGAGGACCTCACTGCTGACAGAGACATGAAAAATCTAGACTGCAGTTTGCCAAAATGTACGTGAGTAAGCCAAAATCCTTCTAAAAAAGCATCTTGTGGACAGATGAGACCAAGATAGAGCTTTTTGGTAAAGCACATTATTCTACTGTTTACCAAAAACGTAATGAGGCTTACAAACAAAAGAACACAGGACCTACAGTCAAATATGGTGGAGGATCAAAAATGTTTTGCTACTTCTGGTACTGGGTGCCTTGAATGTGTGCAAGGCATCACAAAATCTGAAGATAACCAAAGGATTTAGGGTGGCAATGTAGTGCCCAGTGTCAGATAGCTGGGTTTGTGTCCTTCCAGCAGGACAATGACCCCAAACATACTTCAAGAAGCCCCCAGAGATGGAAGGAAACAAAGTGCTGGAGAGTTCTGAAGTGGCAGCAATGAGTCCGGATCTAAATCCCATTGATCACCTGTGGAGAAGACGCCTTCACATATTAGAGACCTGGAGCAGATTGTAAGAAGAGTCCAAGAATCCAGCGGAGAGAAGCAAGAAGCTGATGGATATAGGAAGCGACTGGCTGCAGTTATTTATTACAAAGGGTGTGCAACCAAATATTAAGTTGAGGGGGCCAACAATTTTGACTGGCCCATTTTTGGGGTTTTGTGTCACATTATGTCCAATTTGCCTTTTCCTCTTTTTTGTGTTGTTCCCAATACTCACACGTGTATGACAAAATATATGGAACTGCAATAATGTTCTGGGAGAAATACTTCATTTTCTGGAACAATTTCAAGGGTGCCAACACTTTCGGCCCTGACTGTATATAAACAATATGTAGATCTGCTTAGGACACTATTTGGTATCCGCCTGGTGAATGGCGGCCTAAGTAGACGTTAATGGCCAGACGACCAGGAGCGTCACTGTGCAGAATTTTTTTTTCACTGTATATAGTATTGTCACATACATAACATATGCCTGTAAAAAAATAAATATAAATGAAAAAAAAATTAAAAGCAACTAAAAAGATCAAAATAGCCCCAAAATTATTAAAAATTTGCACGTAAAAAAAAAAATATATATTTTAAAATATGAAAACCTGATTTAAGGATTAATGATAAGATTCAGAAAATCCCTTTTTTTTCGCTTTTGGAGACGAGATCTAAGAACGGGACTGATCCTCCAGCGGCAGAAGGGTTAATCCTGTAATCTCTAATCTCAGCAGAAAAGAACATTGCTTCCCTTGGTCCAGTTACACAATGCTGGTTTAATAATCTCCCGTCCGTCCTTGCTGCCTCCACCAGCCCGGCTCTGCTGTGCACATCCTGCCCAGGAAAAGCAAAGCTGCCAGTGCCAGCGGCGGCGGGTGGGAAACCTCCTTTATTTAGTAGCTGTCATCCTGAGCCAGTGACCTGCTCTGGAGCACTGATAAATGACTGGAGGAGCTGACAGAGCCCCGGGGACTGCTCAGGAGGAGTTGCCAGAGGGTCTTCAGTCACCAGTAATGAACTCTTAAAGGGCAAGTACTGCACAGAAGTCCCTTTGGGGAAACAATCCCCCCATCCCCACCCTCCCTTCCATTTTGTTGCTGCAAAACCATGTCATTCAGGAGTCTGGGAAAGCTGGGTGGCTGCCTATATGGAAATGATCGCCTTATCAATGAGTACCACGCTTTCCTGGACTCCTGAAAGGAAAAATAGCTGCATGGGATCGGCTCAGGACTCTAGAAAAAGATGGGTGATGCCCGATGTGGAGCTTAAAGGGATTATTCCCATCTTCATAAATGGGGTATTGTTAGATAGTTCTTGTAAACACAATCAGTTTTGCAATTTGCTGCTTGTTAAAATTTCCATCTGTTCTTGAGATGTTAATGCTTTCCTTTTGTTTACAGCTCGTTCCCTTGGAGACCGACCACCGCTGACAGGCAGCAGAGCATGCGCAGAGCTCACAAGCTCTTTTCTATTGAGCTGTTTTTAAGCGCCGTTCTGAAGCTGGCCAGGGCCAAGGATAGGTGCTGTTACCTCCCCAATCATGATCAGCTACAGCGCAGTGCTTACAAACTATAGTCAGCAGCGGTGGTCGGTCTCCTAGGCAACGAGATGTAAACGTTAATATCTCAAGAACGGCTGTAAATTTTAATACCCAGTAAATAGCAAAAGTGCTCGATTTTACAAGCTCTATCCGAGTGAAGTTGCGAATAACCCTTTTAAAAGGGGTATTACCATCGTAGCCAGGTATGGCATAGATGCAGGTGCCAGGGAAACGGGGTCCGGTCATATGCTGTCAAAGATGGAGAGGTGCAGCTCTCTCTATACATTTATAGGGAATCCAATTAATGGCTTAAAGGGGTATAAGGCATTTTTGACAAATGTACGACGCTGTGGTGTCCGGCTCTCAGACAGCTGATTAGTGGGGGAGTGCCGGGTGTTGGACCCCAGATCTGATATTGATGAGCCATCCTAAGGATCAGTCCTCAATCTCTAACCAGTGGACAACCCCTTTAATTCCACACTTCTGTAATCCAGGGACGTCAGACGTTCTAACCTGATGCCTCACCGTTGGAGAATGTGTTTTCCCTCCAACGTTGGGGGGTTTACAGAATAAGATTTTCCTGCAGTTTGCGCTATTCCGCCTCTAATTACACCTCTCAGCTCCACGGAGTCTGGGAACGTTGGCCGCGTCCCGTGCTCGGTGCCCAAATACGTCGCAGAGCTAGGAAAATATCCGGAGCCCGGGCGGTTAAAGCTTCCATTAGCAGCGAGGTCGTGCCCCGAGCTGAACACATGGATTAGACATTCACATTAAACGGACCTATTTTTATTAATCTGATGGATTTTTTTTTTCTTCCAGAATAATCTACAATGTATAGAGGCAAATCTGTATTAATATTAACCCCTCGTGCAGTCGCCCCTTTAAAGGAGAAGTGACCCAATTCCAAATTTTAATTGCTAAACAAAACGTACATTTTTTCCCTTTGTACGACATTTGAGAAAACTTCTTCTTAAAGGGGAATTCCAGCAATAAATGACCTTTATAGAGACGTGTTACAAAAACCACAGGGGTGGAAGCCTGCGTGGGTCACCGGCCATTACAGAGAACACAGAGTCATGTCTTCTTGATTACTTCTGAGGAGGGTAGTGGGGGAGAGATACTGCTGGAGTCAGTAGCCGGACGGCCAGAAACAAGACCGATCTTAGAGAAAGGAAAAGTTCCGGCTTCAATAATTGCGAAAGGTATTGGATTAAAAGAACTCCATCATGAGGGTAAACACAGCAACGCGTTTCGAACACACAAACTGTGTGATATGTCAAAGAACCCAGTTTGTGTGTTCGAAATGCGTTGCTGTGTTTACCCTCATGATAGAATTATTTTACTCAAATAGATTTAACAATTATTGAAGCCGGAACTTTTCCTTTCTTCAGTCTACAAGTCGTCCCTTGATTTCAGTGCTTCAGGACGCCAGGAGCCTGGGTGAGCTGGTTTAACTACCTTCTCTATATATTGCAAGACCAATCTTAGGTTTATAAAAAAGGGAGCAAAATCCTGACTAATAATTAGAGAAGAATACTTTTTTTTTCTTTTTTAAAAATGCATGGAGGAAAAGAGGGAAAGGAAAGGAAAAAAGAGGGAAAGGAAAGGAAAAAAGAGGGAAAGGAAAGGAAAAAAGGAGGGAAAGGAAAGGAAAAAAGGAGGGAAAGGAAAGGAAAAAAGAGGGAAAGGAAAGGAAAAAAGAGGGAAAGGAAAGGAAAAAAGAGGGAAAGGAAAGGAAAAAAGAGGGAAAGGAAAGGAAAAAAGAGGGAAAGGAAAGGAAAAAAGAGGGAAAGGAAAGGAAAAAAAGAGGGAAAGGAAAGGAAAAAAGAGGGAAAGGAAAGGAAAAAAGAGGGAAAGGAAAGGAAAAAAGAGGGAAAGGAAAGGAAAAAAGAGGGAAAGGAAAGGAAAAAAGAGGGAAAGGAAAGGAAAAAAGAGGGAAAGGAAAGGAAAAAAGAGGGAAAGGAAAGGAAAAAAGAGGGAAAGGAAAGGAAAAAAGAGGGAAAGGAAAGGAAAAAAGAGGGAAAGGAAAGGAAAAAAGAGGGAAAGGAAAGGAAAAAAGAGGGAAAGGAAAGGAAAAAAGAGGGAAAGGAAAGGAAAAAAGAGGGAAAGGAAAGGAAAAAAGAGGGAAAGGAAAGGAAAAAAGAGGGAAAGGAAAGGAAAAAAGAGGGAAAGGAAAGGAAAAGAGGGAAAGGAAAGGAAAAGAGGGAAAGGAAAGGAAAAGAGGGAAAGGAAAGGAAAAGAGGGAAAGGAAAGGAAAAGAGGGAAAGGAAAGGAAAAGAGGGAAAGGAAAGGAAAAGAGGGAAAGGAAAAGAGGGAAAGGAAAAGAGGGAAAGGAAAAGAGGGAAAGGAAAAGAGGGAAAGGAAAAGAGGGAAAGGAAAAGAGGGAAAGGAAAAGAGGGAAAGGAAAAGAGGGAAAGGAAAAGAGGGAAAGGAAAAGAGGGAAAGGAAAGGAAAAGAGGGAAAGGAAAGGAGGGAAAGGAAAAGGGAAAGAGAGAGGGACACATTTTGGAAGTGGATCCTGAAGGAATCTGCACTAGGTATTGTCCAATCAAAAGGATGAAAAAAACAATTCAAGGAATGACAAATTCTTCCAAAACAGGAGTGGTCTCAGCATGAAAAACTTGTAGGGGGTTATAGTTTGTCCGAATTTATCCTGCCCAATTTTTTTTTAAAGGGGTTGACCCCTTTCAGATAATATTCTGCAATGGCTAAAGGGTGTTAAAAAAAAAAAAACTGTACTGTACTCACCTTCCTCAGGTCCACCGGGTCTCTGTCCATCGCTGCTTCTGGTGTCTGGCACTGGCGTACATGGACAGCGTGGCAGCCAATTAGTGAGCTCGACAGCTCTGCCAGTGTAGATGGAACGCCCCCTTCAGAGCAGCCGAGTGCACTGATTGGCTGCTGCACTGCAAATGCCAGACACTGGGAGTAGGGGTTGAGACTCGCCATTGGACCTGGGGAAGGTGAGTACAGTTTTTTTTTTTTTTTTTTAACAAACTGCAACCGGGGCAGAACGTTATCTAAAAGGGGACAACCACTTTAAGAAATGTAAGTGCATCCATTCTGCACCAATCACACGGTGGAGCTGCAGCCCGGTCACTGACCTTTCGCCAGCTCCTTCCTCAGTTTGAGGACGGCTCGGAGGTCGCAGTCCGTGCTGGCGTAGGTGTGCGGGATGGTGGATTTAGATTCCGTCAACCTCTTGGCGATAACCTTTCGGACGTTACTGGTTGGTATTTCAGTAAATGTTCCCTTGAAGCCAAAAAAAACAAAAACAAGGTCATTAAAGAAAAATATTCACCCGCAGCAAAAACGTGGCGGTCGGCAGACGCCTCTGGCACAAATAGATTTAAAGGGACAGTAAAAACTGCGCTCATCAGTCCACAGCACCAGACAGCAACTGCTGGAGGAAATTGTGCCGTCATGCAACCCCATTTTGGGGTGTTTACTACAGTTAGATGCAGTTAAATACAATAAGTATTTTACAACATGCCATAAAGCAGCTTCCTTATAGTCTATGACTCCTTACCGGAGCGAGGGGCTTTCCAGGTATGGACATTGGAGGGTCTGATGGGCGTTGCAGGCCGCCTGCTGGAGGCGCTGGCTGTTGTGGCGCCACCTTTGCTGGCTGTATGGCAGGAGATGACGGCGCCACTATTTTTGCAGTTTCGCCCTTTTGTGATACAACTCGCAGCGCATCCCTGTAAAAAAAAAAAAAAAGACGACAATCAAAAACCGCAATACCGGTAAACATTATCCATTAGACCAATAATGAGTAATTAAAGGGGATGTCTGACCCTTTAAATACGAGACTCCCTTTAAAGAATTATACGGCATCCATTATAAAGTAGAGGAGTGTTATTTGCTGGCTCTGTAATAAGACGAATCTGGACGTTTGACAAGTTTTGCAGCTCCTCGCTTGACAGCGCAGGGCCTGTCTTTGGGGCCCGTTCTTTCTTGCCGTCTGTCGGTAAATCTGCGCCATTATTTTCGGATTCTTCATTTTTGCTTCTCGAACGTCAAACAGTAAAACAATGATTAAAAGTAGCAGAATCCGCGCTGCATCGCACCGCCACCTGCAGGCGACGGGGAGAAGCGCAGGGTCTGATGTCTCACATTTATAGATGCATCTCTGAGATGGAAGCGGCTTTACTGATTGTACCGGCTGTATATTATTACACGGCTGCATGTACCGAGGGAGATCCGACACTGGATCTACAGGAATCTGTGAGCAGCAGTCACTGGATCTGTGGGGAAGCTGGTGACCCACGATACTACACCGATATCTAATCCAGGGCTCTGCCATAGAGGGAGGAGATGATCAGCCTGAGGCTCCTGGCCTTACGAAATAATGTTTCCCTACAGTGCACAAGTAACAATGCTGCCATACTGTTCCCGATCCAACACAGCAACCAACTTACCAAACAAATGTTACCATACCGAAACCAAATAATCCATATTGTGAGTCCATATCACTGTCATGATGCGACCAAATAAAGCAAATAATAGTGTCCAACTAGAAGCACCCTGCTGCACGACGCCATCTGGCGGCACCTACTGCACTACACCATGCGGCGGCAACCTAGTGCACTACACCATGCGGCGGCAACCTAGTGCACTACACCATGCGGCGGCACTGGTCTGCACGACGCCATCCGGCGGCAACCTACTGCACAACTACGCCATCCGGCCGCAACCTACTGCACAACTACGCCATCCGGCCGCAACCTACTGCACAACTACGCCATCCGGCCGCAATCTACTGCACAACTACGCCATCCGGCCGCAACCTATTGCACAACTACGCCATCCGGCGGCACTGTTCTGCACGACGCCATCCGATGGCGACCTACTGCACAACTACGCTATCCGGCGGCAACCTACTGCACAACTACGCCATCCGGCGGCACTGTTCTGCACGACGCTATCCGGCGGCAACCTACTGCACTATACCATCTGGCGGCACTGTCCTGCACGATGCCATCCGGTGGCAACCTATTGCACAACTACGCCATTGGGCGGCACTCTGCTGCACTACACCATCTGAATGCACCGTACTGTACGGCGCCATCCGGCAGCATCGTACTGCACGACGTCATCCGGCGGCACCGTACTGAACGACGCCATCCAGCGGCACCGTACAGCATGATGCCATCCAGCGGCAGCGTACAGCATGACAAATCTGGTAGCACCCTGCAGAACAATGGCATCCAGAGGCGCACCCTGCCACACGACGCCATCCGGCGGCACCCTGCCGCACGACGCCAACTAGCAGTACCATGATGAAACACCAGCTAATATACAGTCCATATAATAGAAACTACTACCAGGATGTGTAGAAGATGCCTGCAGAATCCTCATCACCGTGCAGATAAATCTCCAGTGTTAAGCTGAGCTGGCTTCTGCAATGCACAGAGAACTGCAGACGTTTGCCCCCCAATTACCGCTCCACCCCAGGACCCCCGCACCCGTCACACTGCTGCATTATTAATGTACACATCCAGGAACGTCATCAGTCTCCCATTTATAAATCCGCCGTCCGTGTGGAGCGTCCTGTAATCACTGACATTCTCGCTGGTTCAGGCCACGTGTCACATTAATGATGTCACGTACAGGATGACCCCCCTGGGCAGGTGCTGGGCAGCGGGCATCAATGCCATCCCCTCGCCCACCCGAGCCTACAGGCCATAGTCACCGAAGAGCAAATACGCCGGGTGCGACCCTGTCACACCGGATGAATGTGCCGCGCGGGGTCCTGGACGCCTCGGGGGAGGGAGCAGAGATTTACATTATATATATAAGGGAGTTTTAAGTCATTTTCTTTTCATACTTTTATATACTTTCTTTTGTTTTCCTTCCAGCATCCGGTCGGCTCGATCTGTACAATTTGTGATGCGAATTTAAACGAAAGAATTCTCACCAATTCCCCATTGTCATCACCCCGCTCCTATCACCCAATCCTACCGGATATCGAAATCAGAGCAAAGTGCGAGCACAGAGAAGACAGACTTCAGATCAGATCTGTCTGTGAGGCTTGTGGGTGCAGCAGGAGCCCGGCCCCACAGCTCTGCAACAACGTAAGACAAAGGCTGCCCCACAGCTCTGCAACAACGTAAAACAAAGGCTGCCCCACAGCTCTGCAACAACGTAAAACAAAGGCTGCCCCACAGCTCTGCAGCAACTTAAAACAAAGGCTGCCCCACAGCTCTGCAGCAACTTAAAACAAAGGGTGCCCCAGAGCTCTGCAGCAACGTAAAACAAAGGGTGCCCCAGAGCTCTGCAACAACGCGAGACCGAGGCTGCCCCAGAGCTCTGCAACAACGCGAGACCGAGGCTGCCCCAGAGCTCTGCAACAACGCGAGACCGAGGCTGCCCCAGAGCTCTGCAACAACGCGAGACCGAGGCTGCCCCAGAGCTCTGCAACAACGCGAGACCGAGGCTGCCCCAGAGCTCTGCAACAACGCGAGACCGAGGCTGCCCAGAGCTCTGCAACAACGCGAGACCGAGGCTGCCCCAGAGCTCTGCAACAACGCGAGACCGAGGCTGCCCCAGAGCACTGAAACAACGCGAGACCGAGGCTGCCCCAGAGCACTGAAACAACGCGAGAGCGAGGCTGCCCCAGAGCACTGAAACAACGCGAGAGCGAGGCTGCCCCAGAGCACTGAAACAACGCGAGAGCGAGGCTGCCCCAGAGCACTGAAACAACGCGAGAGCGAGGCTGCCCCGCAGCTCTGCAACAACGCGAGAGCGAGGCTGCCCCGCAGCTCTGCAACAACGCGAGAGCGAGGCTGCCCCGCAGCTCTGCAACAACGCGAGAGCGAGGCTGCCCCGCAGCTCTGCAACAACGCGAGAGCGAGGCTGCCCCGCAGCTCTGCAACAACGCGAGAGCGAGGCTGCCCCGCAGCTCTGCAACAACGCGAGAGCGAGGCTGCCCCGCAGCTCTGCAACAACGCGAGAGCGAGGCTGCCCCGCAGCTCTGCAACAACGCGAGACCGAGGCTGCCCCGCAGCTCTGCAACAACGCGAGACCGAGGCTGCCCCGCAGCTCTGCAACAACGCGAGACCGAGGCTGCCCCGCAGCTCTGCAACAACGCGAGACCGAGGCTGCCCCGCAGCTCTGCAACAACGCGAGACCGAGGCTGCCCCGCAGCTCTGCAACAACGCGAGACCGAGGCTGCCCCGCAGCTCTGCAACAACGCGAGACCGAGGCTGCCCCGCAGCTCTGCAACAACGCGAGACCGAGGCTGCCCCGCAGCTCTGCAACAACGCGAGACCGAGGCTGCCCCGCAGCTCTGCAACAACGCGAGACCGAGGCTGCCCCGCAGCTCTGCAACAACGCGAGACCGAGGCTGCCCCGCAGCTCTGCAACAACGCGAGACCGAGGCTGCCCCGCAGCTCTGCAACAACGCGAGACCGAAGCTGCCCCGCAGCTCTGCAACAACGCGAGACCGAGGCTGCCCCCCAGCTCTGCAACAACGCGAGACCGAGGCTGCCCCCCAGCTCTGCAACAACGCGAGACCGAGGCTGCCCCCCAGCTCTGCAACAACGCGAGACCGAGGCTGCCCCGCAGCTCTGCAACAACGCGAGACCGAAGCTGCCCCGCAGCTCTGCAACAACGCGAGACCGAGGCTGCCCCCCAGCTCTGCAACAACGCGAGACCGAGGCTGCCCCCCAGCTCTGCAACAACGCGAGACCGAGGCTGCCCCCCAGCTCTGCAACAACGCGAGACCGAGGCTGCCCCCCAGCTCTGCAACAACGCGAGACCGAGGCTGCCCCCCAGCTCTGCAACAACGCGAGACCGAGACTGCCCCCCAGCTCTGCAACAACGCGAGACCGAGGCTGCCCCCCAGCTCTGCAACAACGCGAGACCGAGGCTGCCCCCCAGCTCTGCAACAACGCGAGACCGAGGCTGCCCCCCAGCTCTGCAACAACGCGAGACCGAGGCTGCCCCCCAGCTCTGCAACAACGCGAGACCGAGGCTGCCCCACAGCTCTGCAACAACGCGAGACCGAGGCTGCCCCACAGCTCTGCAACAACGCGAGACCGAGGCTGCCCCACAGCTCTGCAACAACGCGAGACCGAGGCTGCCCCACAGCTCTGCAACAACGCGAGACCGAGGCTGCCCCACAGCTCTGCAACAACGCGAGACCGAGGCTGCCCCACAGCTCTGCAACAACGCGAGACCGAGGCTGCCCCACAGCTCTGCAACAACGCGAGACCGAGGCTGCCCCACAGCTCTGCAACAACGCGAGACCGAGGCTGCCCCACAGCTCTGCAACAACGCGAGACCGAGGCTGCCCCACAGCTCTGCAACAACGCGAGACCGAGGCTGCCCCACAGCTCTGCAACAACGCGAGACCGAGGCTGCCCCACAGCTCTGCAACAACGCGAGACCGAGGCTGCCCCACAGCTCTGCAACAACGCGAGACCGAGGCTGCCCCACAGCTCTGCAACAACGCGAGACCGAGGCTGCCCCACAGCTCTGCAACAACGCGAGACCGAGGCTGCCCCACAGCTCTGCAACAACGCGAGACCGAGGCTGCCCCACAGCTCTGCAACAACGCGAGACCGAGGCTGCCCCACAGCTCTGCAACAACGCGAGACCGAGGCTGCCCCACAGCTCTGCAACAACGCGAGACCGAGGCTGCCCCACAGCTCTGCAACAACGCGAGACCGAGGCTGCCCCACAGCTCTGCAACAACGCGAGACCGAGGCTGCCCCACAGCTCTGCAACAACGCGAGACCGAGGCTGCCCCACAGCTCTGCAACAACGCGAGACCGAGGCTGCCCCACAGCTCTGCAACAACGCGAGACGGAGGCTGCCCCACAGCTCTGCAACAACGGAAGAAGAAGGCTGCCCCACAGCTCTGCAACAATGCGAGACGAAGGCTGCCCCACAGCTCTGCAACAACGCGAGATGGAGGCTGCCCCACAGCTCTGCAACAACGCGAGACGAAAGCTGCCCTTCAGCTCTGCAACAACAGAAGATGGAGGCCGCCAACAGTTCTGCAACAACGGAAGACAGAGGCTGCCCCACAGCTCTGCAACAAAGGAGACAAAAATGGGGGCTGCCCCACAGCTCTGCAACAAAGGAGACAAAAATGGAGGCTGCCCCACTCTGGAGAGCCGCAGTCATCTGTAAGAGGAAATGGGACATATCAGGAGGAGATCACCTCCCGCACGTTCTCTACAAGCCTTCCATAAAACAACAGGGCAGACAAAGCGTTAAAATGTGACAAATTTATCAGAGTGGCTCGTACCAGGGGTAAATCTGGAGCAACTTTTTGAAAAGACGCAATTTACAAATCTGGCTTAGTTTGCTTAAAAGATAATCAGATGTCGATATGCCTGATCCTTGCTATCCCATAGATATAAGCAGGTGTTGCTATGCCTGATCCTTAGTACACCATAGTTATAAACAAAATGTCGATGT
Source organism: Phyllobates terribilis (assembly GCF_046119375.1). Lineage (NCBI taxonomy): Eukaryota > Metazoa > Chordata > Amphibia > Anura > Dendrobatidae > Phyllobates > Phyllobates terribilis. The sequence goes on along the minus strand of NW_027362773.1, from coordinate 76,158,697 downwards.
TACTGATCCTTAGTACCACACTGAGATAAGCAGATGTTGATATGCCTGATCCTTAGTACCACATAGATATAAGTAAATGTTGATATGCCTGATCCTTAGTACCACATAGATATAAGTAAATGTTGATATGCCTGATCATTAGTACCCCCAGAGATAAGCATCCCATGGAGAAAAGCAGATGTCAATGTACCTACTTCTTCATACCAAATAGAGATAAGCAGATGTTGATATGCCCGATCCTTAGTACCCCACAGAGATAAGCAGAAGTCAATATGTCTGATCCCTATTACGCTATAGAGATAAGCAGATGACGATATGCCCGATGGTTAGTACCATAAAGATAAGCAGATGTTGATATGCCTGATGTCGATATGCCCGATCTTTAGTACCCCACAGATATAAGTTGCTGAGATCTCGATTCACATAAATAGGAAAAATTCACCGGATTCTAAAAATACATTTCCATCTCATTAAGAATTCATGTGTAAGTAACGTCGGCCCCCCGGGGGGCTCCCGATTTAGAAAGCTTTTCGGCGTGCAGGAACCTCGCACCCATCTGCAAAGCAAACGCTGCGCGATTTATGGCGGATTTGTCTATCTCCTCACTTAACCCCTTCACGGACCGAAACGCGGTGAAAGCTCCCATCCCATCCCAGCGGCCCCCCCCCCCCCCCGGAGACTTCTGGGATGGAAGGGGTTACGGTGGGCGGTTGTGTAGAATGAAAAGTGACAGCTACAAGAACGTGGAGGTGATGAGTAATGCGAGGGCCGCGGCTGACGCTAAAAATAAAAGGCGTAGCAAAGAAAGAAAAAAAAAATGTCTGTTTCGAGGGATCAAACGCGCTGATTTCCGACAAGGCAAAATAATAAGGAGCGCTCGCCGCGGTTACAGAGCTCCGCTTCCCAATTAAAGCGTTGGCATGTTGCTACGGCAACAAGAACCCATTACTCGCCTTGTACTAAGCCCTGCGCTCGGTCGGGGGAGGGGCTTAGAAGGTAATCAGTCGGCCTCAATTAAAGGTTCTTGGGGTAATTACCCAAAAATGAGGATTCTGGGAGGAACGAGACGCAATCAATCCTCCCTTAGTCCTCGCGTCCCAAAGTAGAAGGATATAATGTAAAATCTATAGGACAACATGTCATCCCTTTAACGCGACCCTAAGCGGGCGAGGGGAGAGCGCGGAATTGGGGGGATACATTTTACGGCTTTTGGTGAACATACCAGTTTAATATATCCAGGGACTGTTCCAATTCTATGCTTTTTTTTTTTTATGACTGGGCACCTCCTCTTCATCTGCATTCTGCCAGCACTACAGGTGCCAGAATTTTCATTCTGGAGTTGTAGGAGGGGTATATTTTACGCCTTTTGTTGAACATACCAGTCTAATATGTTCAGGGACTGTCTCAATTCTTTGCTTTTTTTTTTTTTTTTTGACTGGGCGGCTCCTCTTCATCAGCATTCTACCAGCATTACAGGTGCCAGAACTTTCATTCTGCTCATTTCCAGGCATGTATTGCCCCAATAGTGTCCCACATTATAAAAACCACTCTTACAACCTGCCACAGTGAAGAGACTACAATAGTAACCCCTCATAACAAAGACCACTGTAACAAAGACCACCACTGTGGTCCAATAACTAAGACAGCCAGTGTCCTGCATTATAGACAGTCCAATAATGCTCCTTATTAGTGCACCCCCATAACAGACTGCCATAATAGTGCTGCAATAACAAGGATTCTGTATTGCATAGACCACCAGGGTACCCCCATAATAGAACCTGGACCACCTACACAAGCGAGTAAAATATCAAACCCTCTTCCAGCCTAGTCCATCAAAGAAGGAGCTATTACTACCCGAAGCCCCTTTTATAGTGTAGGCCACCCCGGTAAAGAAAATAACCTTACACCAGATAGTAAATTATCAACCGCTCTTATCTTAGACCCTCTAAGGGAGCATTACCCCCAGACCACCAGGGAATATAATATTAATCCAGTCATCTTGCCTGGACCATGCAGACTGGAGGAATTATCCCACATTAAAATTTCACCCTTCTTGTCTAGATCTTCAGGAAAGGGGCATTACCCTAGACCACCAGGGACAATACAAACCTTCTAGAGTATCCAGAGGGAGAGAACTTAAATACTGAGTAAATAAAATGTCCAATCGGTCACACGTCCATAATGAAATGCCCCTGCTGGAGGCTAGGATACAGAGACCAGCGGCTGGGGACATGGAAAACAGGGGCACAGGAGTGGCAGGGGACCGGTACAGTGAGCACTGCTCAGAAATACGGGATAGTCTTATGCAAAGTAGTAAAATATTACCTCCTCTTCCATTCTAGACCACCAAAGACGACTGCATTACTCTAGACCACCAGGGAACATAATATATTCTCCTCTTCTAACCTGGACCACCCAGATGTGGGGAATCGCCGGACACCAGAGAATAAAACATGTACTGGTATTTTACCCCAGACCCTGAATAACCCTAGACCACCAGGGAACATAATATATTCTCCTCTTCTGACCTAGACGGACGAAAGGTGGGGAATCGCCCGACACCAGAGAATAAAATATGTACTGGTCTTTTAGTCGAGACCCTAAGTAACCCTAGACCACCAGGGAACATAATACATTCTCCACTTCTAACCAAGACGGACGAGATATGGGGAATCACCCGACACCAGAGAGTAAAATATGTACTGGTCCTTTACCCCAGAACCTGAATAACCTTAGACCACCAGGGAACATAATACATTCTCCTCTTCTAGCCTGGACCACCTAAATGTGGTGAATCATCCCCAACACCAAAGAGTTAAAGATAAACAACTCTTCTGCCCCAGACCCTGCAACACCCTAGACCACCAGGGAACATAATATATTTTCCTCTTCTAACATGGACAGACAAGATGTGGGGAAAAGCCCGACACCAGAGAAAGTAAAATATGTACTGGTCTTCTACCCCAGACCTCGCATAACCCTAGACCACCAGGTAACCCAATATATTCTACTCTTCTAGCTTGGACCACCCAGATATTGGGAGTTGCTCTAAAGCAAAGCTTAAATATTTACTGGTCTTCTGCCCGAACCCTGAATAACCCTAGACCACCAGGGAACATAATAGTCTCCGGTTCTAACTTATACCACCCAGATTTTGGGAATTGTTCTTAAGCAAAGAGTAAATATGCACTGGTCTTCTGCCCCAGACCACCAAGAAATAAACTATTAATCCCTGCATAACCCTAGACCACCAGGGCACATAATGTATTCTCCTCTTCTAACCTGGACCACCCAGATGTGGGTAATCGCTCGACACCAGTGAATAAAATATGAACTGGTCTTCTACCCCAGACCCTGCATTACCCTAGACCACCAGGGCTTTTACTATCAACCCCTCTAGTATTGTATAACCTAGAAAGCCTCAATTACACGTTTCTTTTCTGTTCTTTAACCTCATCCCAGTATCTGCCGTACATGTTCGGAGGATGTCGGGCGTCAGTCTATGGAGCAGTCTCGGGGGCAGAGGGTTTTTTTTGCGCCGCACCTCCCCCTAGATTGGGGGGCGCAAACAACAAGCCCTCCGCTGGTCCATCTATGGAAATTAAAAAGAGAAAAAAAAAAAGTTTTGGGTGTTAAAAATTGTGACAAAACTATGATTTCTGTCTCTCGGAAGAAGGGAAGGAATAAAAATGAAAACGGAAAAAATAAAAAATTGTGAAGGGTTAAACTTTGAAAGCACTTTACGGGGTGAATGTGTAGACGTATGGAGGGGGCTCCGGCCCCCCGCGCTGTGCCGTTCGGCTTCGGGCAGAACATGGGGACGTGTCATGCAGATCCCCAGCCTTCTCATTAGGAGACATGTCCGCGGCGCTGTACCGCTGCTTCCATCGCTCCTTTCCTGCAGGCGAGTCATTAGCACCGCGACGAGATTCAGTTCCGAGCCGACAGATCTAAAAATACCGCCAAACCCATCAGCGGCGGAGAGAAGAGTCCGCATCCTCCCAGAGGAAAAGGGATAAACGCCGGATTGTTTATCTGCCCATCATGAAAGATTTATCCGTGTGTTATGTGGAGCCGCCCTTTAACCTTATCCTACACCCAACGTCCCGGTGACAGAAATACTCCCAAGCGTCTGTGTGATTGGTCCGGATGCTCCGGCGCTGGTACGGCGGCGTGCAGAAGTGTTATACCCCGGGCGCCCATCAGTAGTAGTATTACACAGACCGCCTGGCTCCAGGGGGGCGCACAAATCCTACTGGAAAGGCAATGACCGCACTCAGCTATGTCAGTGACATCAAAAACTTCAATCCTTTACACAGTGGCCCCAGACTGGGAGCCCCCCATGTGTTGCTTGTGGTGGTCTGCTCAGGTAAGCACATACCCATGGTGCCGTGGGGCCCCTGCTCTGCCACTCATTCTCTTGCGGGCCGTAGCCAGCAGGACGGTGATGGACACATACAACGTTGGCACAATAATGTCACCGCAATAAAGTCTGGTCAGTTGTTACTTTTTGGGGGGCACTCAGGAGGAAATATTACGATATAACGGGGGAGTAGAGCCTTAGCCGCCCAGTAAGGGGGCCGCTGGGGCCATAGCCGCCCTATAAGGGGGCCGCTGGGGCCATAGCCGCCCTATAAGGGGGCCGCTGGGGCCATAGCCGCCCTATAAGGGGGCCGCTGGGGCCATAGCCGCCCTATAAGGGGGCCGCTGGGGCCATAGCCGCCCTATAAGGGGGCCGCTGGGGCCATAGCCGCCCTATAAGGGGGCCGCTGGGGCCATAGCCGCCCTATAAGGGGGCCGCTGGGGCCATAGCCGCCCTATAAGGGGGCCGCTGGGGCCATAGCCGCCCTATAAGGGGGCCGCTGGGGCCATAGCCGCCCTATAAGGGGGCCGCTGGGGCCATAGCCGCCCTATAAGGGGGCCGCTGGGGCCATAGCCGCCCTATAAGGGGGCCGCTGGGGCCATAGCCGCCCTATAAGGGGGCCGCTGGGGCCATAGCCGCCCTATAAGGGGGCCGCTGGGGCCATAGCCGCCCTATAAGGGGGCCGCTGGGGCCATAGCCGCCCTATAAGGGGGCCGCTGGGGCCATAGCCGCCCTATAAGGGGGCCGCTGGGGCCATAGCCGCCCTATAAGGGGGCCGCTGGGGCCATAGCCGCCCTATAAGGGGGCCGCTGGGGCCATAGCCGCCCTATAAGGGGGCCGCTGGGGCCATAGCCGCCCTATAAGGGGGCCGCTGGGGCCATAGCCGCCCTATAAGGGGGCCGCTGGGGCCATAGCCGCCCTATAAGGGGGCCGCTGGGGCCATAGCCGCCCTATAAGGGGGCCGCTGGGGCCATAGCCGCCCTATAAGGGGGCCGCTGGGGCCATAGCCGCCCTATAAGGGGGCCGCTGGGGCCATAGCCGCCCTATAAGGGGGCCGCTGGGGCCATAGCCGCCCTATAAGGGGGCCGCTGGGGCCATAGCCGCCCTATAAGGGGGCCGCTGGGGCCATAGCCGCCCTATAAGGGGGCCGCTGGGGCCATAGCCGCCCTATAAGGGGGCCGCTGGGGCCATAGCCGCCCTATAAGGGGGCCGCTGGGGCCATAGCCGCCCTATAAGGGGGCCGCTGGGGCCATAGCCGCCCTATAAGGGGGCCGCTGGGGCCATATCGCCCTATAAGGGGGCACTCGGGCCATATCGCCCTATAAGGGGGCACTCGGGCCATATTCACCTTATAATGGGGCACATGTAGATGCTGACCAGCAAGGCCGCCACAGAGGCCGCATACAGACCAGTCATCGGCCTTTTCCTAGAGGCCCGGTGGGCAATGTCAGCTATGAAGGATGACAGGCAGACATGACAGTGAGGAGACGCTTGCAGCAGCGCTGATCGGCACTTACTCTTTTGTGATGATTCCCCGAGGGCCGGAGGGGACGACCGTTTTGGAATCGATGCCGTGCGTGTCCAGGATGTGTCGAGCCGCCGGACTCATGCGGAGCCTGAAATTAGAACAACATGAAATTTATTGATGAAAAGATAAAAGTGCGCGGCCCCCCGAGCCGCGGCCGGTACACGTGGGTCTGTTTATCTCCTCTGCTCCGTTTTTGACGAGTTAAAGGGGAATTACACTTTCATTCAAGCTGATCCCGTAAGCAGATTAGTGTGTGTTCGCCGGCCCCACGCCCGGGTCTGCGGATTAATTACAAGAGCAGCAACACCAGATCCCGGGGATCCATAGTAAACACAACAGTCATTTCCCTGTAGATTTAGATGCAAAACAGAAATTCCATTCACTGACAGCAAGCAGAGATCCTGATGACAATGAGAACTACAACATATTGCAGGTCGCAGCCACTGCCGTTCTGTGTCTGCAGCTCCTGTGCAGAACAATGCAACGCAATACATTTCATGGACTATAAACTTTTCAGGAGAGGCAGAAAAGTATAAGAAGTAACATGGCGGCAAATCTGGAGGGTCCGTCCGCTCTACTGACACATCTGGTTTAGGAAATTCTAACCATCTCATCTTAGAAACTTACACTCTGTTATTCCTCCTGGAAGCAGATTAATAAATTGACAGTTGCACAGTACTTTACTCCTGGACAATAGGGCGGGTCTCGAGACACGGCCCAATGAAGGCTGTCCAGAGGAGGAGGAGGAATAACAGACGAATAACGGAGGAGGAGGAGGAGGAGGAAGAGGAATAACAGAGGAGGAGGAATAACGGAGGAGGAGGAAGAGGAATAACGGAGGAGGAGAAATAATGGAAAAGAAGGAGGAGAAATAATGGAAAAGAAGGATGATGAATAATGGAGGAGGTGGAATAACGGAGGAAGAGGAATAACGGAGGAGGAGGAAGAGGTATTAACGGAGGAGGAGGAAGAGGTATTAACGGAGGAAGAGGAATAACAGAGGAGGAGGAATAACAGAGGAAGAGGAATAACGGAGGAGGAGGCAGAGGAATAACAGGAGGAGGAAGGGGAATAACAGGAGGAGGAAGGGGAATAACGGAGGAGGAGGAGGAGGAGAAATAACGGAGAAGAAGGATGAGGAATAACAGAGGAGGAAGAGGAATAAGAGAGGAGGTGGAATAACGGAGGAGAAGGAAGAGGAATAACGGAGGAGAAGGAAGAGGAATAACGGAGGAGAAGGAAGAGGAATAACGGAGGAGAAGGAAGAGGAATAACGGAGGAGAAGGAAGAGGAATAACGGAGGAGAAGGAAGAGGAATAACGGAGGAGAAGGAAGAGGAATAACGGAGGAGGAGGAAGAGGAATAACGGAGGAGGAGGAAGAGGAATAACGGAGGAGGAGGAAGAGGAATAACGGAGGAGGAGGAAGAAGAGGAATAACGGAGGAGGAGGAAGAGGAATAACGGAGGAGGAGGAAGAGGAATAACAGAGGAGGAGGAAGAGGAATAACGGAGGAGGAGGAAGAGGAATAACGGAGGAGGAGGAAGAGGAATAACGGAGGAGGAGGAAGAGGAATAACGGAGGAGGAAGAGGAAGAACAGAGGAGGAAGAGGAAGAACAGAGGAGGAAGAGGAAGGAAGAGGAAGAACAGAGGAGGAAGAGGAGGAACGAAGGAGGAAGAGGAAGAACAGAGGAGGAGAAGGAAGAAGAAAGAAGGAAGAAGAAGAACATTTCCAAGAGGAATAAAGGGAAAAACATAATGCAAAGTTCCCAACAAAAAACACTTAAGAATTGTTACTTTTTGGGGAGTGGAAGTATTTCCCGATTGTGACAATAGGCAGAAGACAAGTCGTTATTGTAAATCTCTGATCACTTTGTGTAAAGCCTCTGTGCAGATCTCTGTGTACTGATGAGCAGGGGGTGAATACGGAGGAGTCGCCGCCCTCCTGACTTGTCTGTTCTAGTAAACATTTGTATTCTCTGTGAAATAACATTTCTAGAGCATCTACGGTGGAAACAACTATGCTGTCCCTCTGTTATTCTTCCTGGAAATACATGAAAAAACTGACAATTAGATCTTATTTCACCCTTTGATAATGGGGTATGACGTTATACACCCTGATACGGTGTAATCCCAGGAGGAATAACAAAAAGTTCTTTAAAAAAAAAATGCTTTATTATTGTTCATTTCTGGGGAATACATAAGAAGCCAATGCCAGAGGCTCGTCCTGAATAATACCAAGAATTACATCCAAGTCGATACACGTCTACACGGAAGAATGAAGACACATGAAGACGGATTAGAGCGCGGAGCAGTCAATACCTCGCGAGAGACGCCGGTGAATTAATGAATATCAAGTACGTGGCTGCGGTCTCCTTAGACGACGCACCTGGACACAGACTGCTCAGGATGCACAGCAGAGACGCCACCAGTGCAGCATAGACGGCAGACACGAGCAGTCACGCAGCCGCCACCGCCGTGACCTTTCCAGCGTGATTTTCGTGTTGCTTCGTCTTTTCGGTCGCCCCTGGCGAGCGCAGCTCTGTACTCTGGCACTGAGGATAATGAACTCCGAGACAGCTGGATGCATGTCATTAAGGGCGCACGCTCCAGAGCGAGCAGCTGGCTCCGGGCCGCAATTAAAATCCGCACTTGTGATTCTCACACGTCCGAGCAGAACGCCATGTAGCCGACATGTGAGAGCCGGGAGAGCACACGCCGCCATACTAACAGCCGCCATACTATCGTTCTTCATCTACAGCCGGACGGGGGCTCGTTTATTGTTTGGATCGACACCGTATAATTCACTAAAAACTGCAAAATGGTTAAAAATAAAAGCAATTGTTTTCTGGGTTCCGTTTTTACGGCGTTCACTTTATGGTAAAAATAACAAGGTGATCGGATTCTCCAGATCAGTGAAATTACGGCGACACCAAACTTGTAAAGGTTTTTATGGTATCATTTTTATTTACTTTTTTTCTTTAGAATTTACTGGTTTTAAAAGATTCTGGGCCGCGATTTTTCGATTTCTGTAACTTTTAGGTTTTTCCATCGATGGAGCAGTGTGAGCACTGCTGGTTCTTGCAGGGCGAGACAATGTTTTTATAGCATTTTTGGGGAGGTGCGGTGGCCAAAAAAACGGCAACTCGGCTTTTCACTTTTTTCTTCTTTATGGGTTAATTCATTTTATACTTTGATAGTTAGGACTTTTAAGAATGCAGCGGTGATCATATGTTTTTAGAATTTATTTTTCTGCTTATTCTCTAAGTTTAATTTTTTATTGTTATTTATATATTTTTTTTTATCATTTCCAATTTTTTTTAGTCTGCCTAAGGGATTTGACCCTACAACCTACATTTCATTACTTGTATTTCAAGGCAGAATCAAGATATGATTAGGCCCCTAACACCATAGTGCTCCGCTGCCGGGACCCCCCAGCAAACAGCAGTTATTTGGGAGGGAAACCTTTTTATAAGTGTAAAATTTATCTGCAGTGCCCCTATAGGTGAATTGAGGCATTACACAGAGTCCATTGAAATGAATGGGTGTGTGTGTGATACAGGGGAAGAGACGCTCTTTTATAACCGCTCTCCACTCTGGCCAAAAAGATGAGGATCCTAAACAGAGGACCCCCAATAATAGAGGATCCTAAACAGAGGACCCCCAATAATAGAGGATCCTAAACAGAGGACCCCCAATAATAGAGGATCCTAAACAGAGGACTCCAAATAATAGAGGATCCTAAACAGAGGACCCCCAATAATAGAGTATCCTAAGCAGAGGACTCCAAATAATAGAGGATCCTAAACAGAGGACCCCCAATAATAGAGTATCCTAAACAGAGGACCCCCAATAATAGAGTATCCTAAGCAGAGGACTCCAAATAATAGAGGATCCTAAACAGAGGACCCCCAATAATAGAGTATCCTAAACAGAGGACCCCCCAATAATAGAGTATCCTAAACAGAGGACCCCCAATAATAGAATATCCTAAACAGAGGACCCCCAAAAATAACGCCAAATCTATTAATAGGCTGCATGAAAAAGCACAACTCGGCCACCAGCAATCAATGCCAATCTTCTGCCCCTACAGCCAGCACAAAATTATCATGGTCCGCTCTTCTGAGGCTGGCTTTGGTCCGTTAGGGTCCCAAACTTCCCTGCGTGACCACCACTCCATTCACTTCTATGGGAGCTATGCACTGAAATGAGTGGCGATCACACATGCACACTACCGCTTCATTCACAAAGGGGGCTTTGGGACTTTTGGGTTTGGCTTCCAACCGTAAAAATAAATAATGCTTTCCAAAAAGAAAATTAAACAAATGTTTTGAAGACAGAATAAAAGGAGACCTACCTTAATTTTCCAGGTTGTGTCGGGGTCTTCTGTGGTTTTATAGTCACATCGGTAGTGGCGGCGGCGGTGGTGGCACTTGCCGGAGGAGGACTCTGAGCACTGGGGATCTCCACCTGGGTCCAGTCCTGTCCTTCATCCACCAGAAGAGCGATCAAGGACCCGAGTCGCACGTTCCTGCTGCCTTCCTGAGCCTGCCAGAAAATAAAGCATCATCACCATGAGGAACCTACTATAACGTGACAACTCTTCTGGGTGAACCCCTGACAAGATATTAAAAGGGAACCTAGTTGGGGGCTACAGAAGAGCCGCAAATCCCGCCATGTTCTAACTCCTCGTACACAATTAGTTGCTATGTTTTTTTTTATTTTACTTTTATTTTTTTTTAGCTTTTTCTCAGACTCAAAATCTGGATTTAGATGAAAGAGATTTATCCAAATATTGTGAAAGACGAAAAATCAGGAGCCGCATTAAAGCCCAGAGAGCGGTGAACGGGGCGCTAATGCTGAAACTGCAAATCCTCCAAATGATATTATAGGAATTTCTAGAAAAATCTGTCGCTTGACACAAGTTCAAAAACAGATTGAGACGCCGGATGGAGAATGATAGATTTTTCATGGCGCGGTGCGAAAACAGGAGGGTAGATAGAGGGATGGATAATAGATAGATAATAGATGATAGATAGATAATAGATAGATAGATGATAGATAGATAATAGATAGATAGATAATAGATGATAGATAGATAATAGATAGATGATAGATAGATGATAGATAATAGATAGATAAATAGATAGATGATAGACAGATAATAGATAGATAGATGATAGATAGATAATAGATAAATAGATAGATAGATGATAGATAATAGATAAATAGATGATAGATAGATGATAGATAGATAATAGATAGATAATAGATAGATAGATGATAGATAGATGATAGATAGATGATAGATAGATGATAGATAGATGATAGATAGATAATAGATAGATAACAGATAGATGATAGATAAATAGATAGATAGATGATAGATAGATAATAGATGATAGATAGATAATAGATAGATAATAGATAAATAGATAGATAGATGATAGATAATAGATAAATAGATGATAGATAGATAATAGATAGATAATAGATAGATAATAGATAGATAGATAATAGATAGATAGATGATAGATAGATAATAGATAGATAGATGATAGATAGATAATAGATAAATAGATAGATAGATGATAGATAATAGATAAATAGATGATAGATAGATAATAGATAGATAATAGATAGATAATAGATAGATAATAGATAGATAGATGATAGATAGATGATAGATAGATGATAGATAGATAATAGATGATAGATAGATAATAGATAGATAGATGATAGATAGATAATAGATAGATGATAGATAGATAGATAATGGATAGATAGATAATAGAGAGAGAATAGATAGATGATAGATAATAGACAGATAATGGATAGATAGGTGATAGATAGATAATAGATAGATAATAGATAGATAGACAGATGATAGATAATAGATAGATAATAGATAGATAGATAGATCATAGATGATAGATAGATGATAGATAGATAGAGGGATAATAGATATATAGATAATAGATATATAGATAATAGATAGATAATAGATAAATAGATAGATAATAGATAGATAGAGAATAGATCATAGATGATAGATAGATGATAGATAATAGACTGTTCTCCTCTGTTCACTGTCCTCTGCCTCGGTTTCGCTCCCGGCTGTACATTGTACACTGTACGTTGCATTATCCATGTGATGTCCTCAGATCTCGGCTTATGCTCGTCCTCAGGATTTTGTGACGATGCGAGGACACCGCTCCTGAGCACTGACCCTTCTTACAAGAAGGTGAAAAGTCCGAGACTGATATGCGTCACAGTTTCGTCCCTAAAAAATGCCTCAAAACTAATTCTGAAGGGTCACAACCTGAGCGCTTATTTTCTTAGTTTCTGGACACTTTTACAACCATTTTTATCTAATGCTCTAGTGGAGAATCAGTCTGTGCCTTCAGCGCCTGTGCAGAGTGATGCGTTTCCATGCCAACAGACTACAAACAAACCATGTGTAGTCGGCGCCTGCAGCTTCGTGTTATTCCTCTCAATCTCTCCCTGCTCCTCGATAACAAGAAGGGGTCGGCGCGGGAGGTTTAGAATTCGGTTTGTAACCTGCAATCAACTGATATAAAACTACGACTCCCAACATGGCTATCAGGGCGAGCCTGGAGTTGTAGCCTTGTAGCAGGGACCCAGGGACCACTATCACACAGTGAGCCATACTGGTCAAAAGTCAGACTCATGAGCCTTTTGCATGAGCTGATGATCATGAGAGTGTTTGCTTTCGAGAATTAGTCTATGTAAAATGGTCGTAGACTAAACTCTAAGTGAACAAGAGATTGTACTAATGGCCACCCCCACAGGGACGCACGGTGCCCCCAAAGGGGGACGCATGGTGCCCGCCACCCCCAAAGGGGGACGCACGGTGCCCGCCACCCCCAAAGGGGGACGCACGGTGCCCGCCACCCCCAAAGGGGGACGCACGGTGCCCGCCACCCCCAAAGGGGGACGCACGGTGCCCACCAGCCCCAAGGGGGACGCACGGTGCCCACCAGCCCCAAGGGGGACGCACGGTGAACATCAGCCCCAAGGGGGACGCACGGTGCCCACCAGCCCCAAGGGGGACGCACGGTGCCCACCAGCCCCAAGGGGGACGCACGGTGCCCACCAGCCCCAAGGGGGACGCACGGTGCCCACCAGCCCCAAGGGGGACGTACGGTGCCCACAAGTCCCAAGGGGGAAGCACGGTGCAGACCACCCCCAAACCTCCCGGTGCAGGGCGCAGACTGAATCTCACACACATGAAAACCATCGATCATTGCACAGCTCGACGGCTGGAAGAGATCTGATGAATAGTGGCTATTGACCCGCACACGGCGGCTGAGAATTCATGCCGTTATCCAATACCGCCTGCGGTGACTCGATTAGACCGGCCGCACTCCGCAGAGCCGCTATCAATTACACGCAGAAATCAGAGAAGGCAGGAGTGAGACGACACGGAGGGAAATGGCTGTAATCCTTCCCGGGAGACAGGAGTCGCTCTGTGCAGCGTCACGGAGAGAAGAGCTTGTGCCGGAGATGTAATCACGGGGTCAAGTGCAAAAAAGAAAAATCCCTCTCACCTATACGAGTGCTACATCAATAGGCGCGACAGACCCGTGTCTGAGTGCCATAGTGGATGTCAAAGTGTACGATCCGCTTAATAACCCCAGAACTGCTACAAGAAGTGGCGCGTACTCTATAAGGCCAAATTCACACAAGATCGGACGGTTTTGCATTAATGAGATGCATCCGATTTTCCTCTGTTACTGGTCAGTGCGTCACCTGCTATTTTGGTGGGGAAAAATAAAAGTGATGGCGGTTTCCGATGCTTCACCGAGGAACCAGTTGGGGTTTATCAAAATGATTCGTAGGACTTTGGTCCAGAAACAACATTGGTAGCCGGTGGCCGCCAGATCGGAGCCTTGCAAGCCTCCTCCCACCTGCCGGCATCCCCGATGCCTCTTCTGACTACTAGCCTCGGCGTAACGTCACGCCTGCACCATGCTACAACGCTGCGCAGGGACTACAGATCAGAAGAACCACCGAGGATTCTGGCAGGTAGAAGGAGGAGGTCCAAGGGCTCTAGTCCAGAAGCCACGGACCACGGTGGAGGGTCCTGAGAATCATCATCTCTGTCAGTCGTGAGTGCTGTCCATGCGAGTCTGACGTGAATCTGTCTGATGCGAGTGCTGTCCGATTGGTCTCTGCACACTTGCACGTTTTCCATTTTTGTGCACTATCGGCCATGTGAAAAGGGCCATAGACACACATATTGCATCCGCATGCAATCCATGAAAAGAGGAAAAAAACAAAAAGTGGATAGTGCATATGTGGAGACACGGGGGTCAGTGAGTGCTCTCCCTCCAAAGATAGCAACACAATCACTAAGTGCTGATATAAACAGCAGCCATTCACAAACATCAATTCAAGAGTCAAAGTTCAGACAATATGAACAATAGGTAAACAGCAGCCATTCAGCAATTCACAAACATCAATTCAAGAGTCAACGTTCAGACATTGTGAATTGCTGAATGGCGGCTGTTTACCTATTGCTCATAATGTCTGAACGTTGACTCTTGAATTGATGTTTGTGAATTGTTCATAAACATCAATTCAAGAGTCAACGTTCAGACATTATGAACAATAGTCTATGTTTCTTGACCTACTGCAAATATAAGTCTGGCATAATTAAGATTAAATGTGGCGTTGTCACAGCGAAACCCGGACATGTGAGTGGAGTAAAAACCGGCTGTGTATGCACAGATTTGCCGGGGAAGGGGGGCCCATCTAAAGGTGCAAATTTGTGGATTTTCCACATAAAATCAGCAATAACAATGCCCGCTGCTTGTTTCTCTTTCCCAAGGATGGAGTAAACGGGCGCCCAGATGGGATCGCAAAAACACACTCACAAGGCGGAAGTTCAGCTGTCAAAAGTTTTCCGGTCCCACAGCTTGAGATTGGGCTATATATGTAATATACCATACACAAACCCTAGAGACGCCAATCCGGAGCCCCCACTGCAAGCCCTGGACCCTCTCCGTGTGTTACAGAAGAACGGCCAATTTTCCAGGAGCTATTACATTGGTGACGGTCTTCTAGCAGTCAATGGATTACATGGAAATAAAGCGAGTGCCTGGCTGACAGCAGGGATCATTCCTCTTCTTCACGGCATTTTACTAGGGCAGGAGTTTGTCCTCCAGAGCTGTCTAATGTCTGATCGCATCGACCAACATGTCAGCCGGAGACCTTCTCCTAGAGAACCCAGGAGCGCTCTCTCGGCCGAGCGCAGAGATGTCCATCGGCTGAACAACTGGCCGAAGCATCATCTGTCTGACAGGCCGGCTTCATAAGTCCGAGCTTCATGGTCCATGTACGGACTCAGCAGTGGGTGTCCTGCCCCAAACTCAATACCTTCATGGAGGCGCCATACCCTGGCACAAGGCGTGCCCGCTGCTCAGCATGTCTGATTTTCCCCGGCCCGGGGTCTTTCCCGCAGGAGGTGGTCACTGACGCTACGAGCGCTCCGCCTGGCAGACCGGTCATGATGGAGTTATCCGCCGAGTCTATTCAAACAATGAGATTTTCCTGATAACTTTCACACATCGGATGATAAAAAAACCCAATAATAATACAAAAATATCAAAACGCCGTGAACATCGAGCAGCAGAGAATGGGAAGAGCTGTCGCCACATCGCGGAGGTGTTGGATCAGCGGAGCGCACTCGCATCTGCTTCTGTAACTCGTTGAAGATGTATGAAGATCTGCCGCCACCGACCACCGTGTAGTATGAGCTTCTGCAGCAGCTGAGGTGTACTATGAGCTTCTGCAGCAGCTGAGGTGTAGTATGAGGTTCTGCAGCAGCTAAGGTGTACTATGAGGTTCTGCAGCAGCTGAGGTGTACTATGAGGTTCTGCAGCAGCTGAGGTGTACTATGAGGTTCTGCAGCAGCTGAGGTGTACTATGAGGTTCTGCAGCAGCTGAGGTGTACTATGAGGTTCTGCAGCAGCTGAGGTGTACTATGAGGTTCTGCAGCAGCTGAGGTGTACTATGAGGTTCTGCAGCAGCTGAGGTGTACTATGAGGTTCTGCAGCAGCTGAGGTGTACTATGAGGTTCTGCAGCAGCTGAGGTGTACTATGAGGTTCTGCAGCAGCTGAGGTGTACTATGAGGTTCTGCAGCAGCTGAGGTGTACTATGGGGTTCTGCAGCAGCTGAGGTGTATTATGAAGTTCAGCAGCAGCTGAGGTGTACTATGAGGTTCTGCAGCAGATTAGGTTTATTATGAGGTTCTGCAGCAGCTGAGGTGTATTATGAGGTTCTGCAGCAGCTGAGGTGTATTATGAGATTCTGCAGCAGCTGAGGTGTATGATGAGGTTCTACAGCAGCTGAGGTGTATTATGATGTTCTGCAGCAGCTGAGGTGTACTATGGGGTTCTGCAGCAGCTGAGGTGTATTATGATGTTCTGCAGCAGCGGAGGTGTATTATGATGTTCTGCAGCAGCGGAGGTGTATTATGAGGTCCTGCAGCAGCGGAGGTGTATTATGAGGTCCTGCAGCAGCTGAGGTGTATTATGAGGTCCTGCAGCAGCTGAGGTGTAGTATGATGTTCTGCAGCAGCTGAGGTGTGTTATGATGTTCTGCAGCAGCTGAGGTGTGTTATGATGTTCTGCAGCAGCTGAGGTGTATTATGAGGTTCTGCAGCAGCTGAGGTGTAGTATGAGGTTCTACAGCAGCTGAGGTGTATTATGAGGTTCTCCAGCAGCTGAGTTGTGTATTATGAGGTTCTGCAGCAGCTGAGGTGTGTATTATGAGGTTCTGCAGCAGCTGAGGTGTGTTATGATGTTCTTCAGCAGCTGAGGTGTATTATGAAGTTCTGCAGCAGCTGAGGTGTAGTATGAGGTTCTGCAACAACTGAGGTGTACTATGGGGTTCTGCAGCAGCTGAGGTGTATTATGAAGTTCTGCAGCAGCTGAGGTGTATTATGAGATTCTGCAGCAGCTGAGGTGTATGATGAGGTTCTACAGCAGCTGAGGTGTATTATGATGTTCTGCAGCAGCTGAGGTGTACTATGGGGTTCTGCAGCCGCTGAGGTGTATTATGATGTTCTGCAGCAGCTGAGGTGTATTATGATGTTCTGCAGCAGCTGAGGTGTATTATGAGGTCCTGCAGCATCTGAGGTGTATTATGAGGTCCTGCAGCAGCTGAGGTGTATTATGAGGTCCTGCAGCAGCTGAGGTGTATTATGAGGTCCTGCAGCAGCTGAGGTGTAGTATGAGGTTCTGCAGCAGCTGAGGTGTAGTATGAGGTTCTGCAGCAGCTGAGGTGTGTTATGAGGTTCTGCAGCAGCTGAGGTGTATTATGAGGTTCTGCAGCAGCTGGGGTGTAGTATGAGGTTCTGCAGCAGCTGAGGTGTAGTATGAGGTTCTACAGCAGCTGAGGTGTATTATGAGGTTCTGCAGCAGTTGAGGTGTATTATGAGGTTCTGCAGCAGCTGAGTTGTGTATTATGAGGTTCTGCAGCAGCTGAGGTGTAGTATGAGGTTCTGCAGCAGCTGAGGTGTAGTATGAGGTTCTGCAGCAGCTGAGGTGTAGTATGAGGTTCTGCAGCAGCTGAGGTGTAGTATGAGGTTCTGCAGCAGCTGAGGTGTAGTATGAGGTTCTGCAGCAGCTGAGGTGTAGTATGAGGTTCTGCAGCAGCTGAGGTGTAGTATGAGGTTCTGCAGCAGCTGAGGTGTATTATGAGGTTCTGCAGCAGCTGAGGTGTATTATGAGGTTCTGCAGCAGCTGAGGTGTATTATGATGTTCTGCAGCAGCTGAGGTGTGTATTATGAGGTTCTGCAGCAGCTGAGGTGTGTATTATGAGGTTCTGCAGCAGCTGAGGTGTGTATTATGAGGTTCTGCAGCAGCTGAGGTGTACTATGAGGTTCTGCAGCAGCTGAGGTGTACTATGAGGTTCTGCAGCAGCTGAGGTGTACTATGAGGTTCTGCAGCAGCTGAAGTGTGTTATGAGGTTCTGCAGCAGCTGAGGTGTGTTATGAAGTTCGGCAGCAGCTGAGGTGTATTATGAGGTTCTGCAGCAGTTGAGGTGTGTTATGATGTTCTTCAGCAGCTGAGGTGTGTTATGATGTTCTTCAGCAGCTGAGGTGTATCATGAGGTTCTGCAGCAGCTGAGGTGTATTATGAGGTTCTGCAGCAGCTGAGGTGTATTATGAGGTTCTGCAGCAGCTGAGGTGTATTATGAGGTTCTGCAGCAGCTGAGGTGTATTATGAGGTTCTGCAGCAGCTGAGGTGTGTATTATGAGGTTCTGCAGCAGCTGAGGTGTGTATTATGAGGTTCTGCAGCAGCTGAGGTGTACTATGAGGTTCTGCAGCAGCTGAGGTGTACTATGAGGTTCTGCAGCAGCTGAGGTGTACTATGAGGTTCTGCAGCAGCTGAGGTGTACTATGAGGTTCTGCAGCAGCTGAGGTGTATTACGAGGGAGCACAGAGCGCCTGTGCTTGGTTTGATCAGTCATTTTGTGTTTTCCTTTTAAGTCCCAGAAAAATGGAACAGTTCAGGGACGAGTCCATGTGCCCAAAAGTCTCATCTCTGTAGATAAAAGATGGCCACCTCTGGTTCCATCTCCCTCTTCCCAGTACCATTAGGAAGAGCAGCTCTGGAGAACAAACTGCTGCTCGGCCATGTGAAATACTGCGACAGTGAGGAGAGCTCACGGCTTTTCAGGAGGAGACGCACTTTAGGATTTTGTTTTTTAGGAAACGATGAATCGTGGATTGTGTTTCAGAACAAGATGTGACGGCCGCGCGGCTGCAGGAGATGTAATCACTTAATAAAGGACATTCATTATTAAAGGGCCAGAACGGCAGTGCAGCGCGGAGAAATGTCACCGAGGAGGCGGCGCGGAGCGAGGATCTGCGGCTTTCATTACAGCGACATGAATTATATAAACGTGAGGACGACGCGGCAAAACCAGGTGTGAATGACGCCCATATACTTACAGCAGGCTCATCATACCCGCCCACGAGAGCCCAACCAACAACCCCAAGTGTTCACCCGACCCCCCACACGACCAAGAGCGCCCAACCAACAACCCCAAGTGTTCACCCGACCCCCCACATGACCACGAGCACCCAACAACCCCAAGTGTTCACCCGACCCCCCACACGACCACGAGCGCCCAACCAAGAACCCCAAGTGTTCACCCGACCCCCCACATGACCACGAGCACCCAACAACCCCAAGTGTTCACCCGACCCCCCACACGACCACGAGCGCCCAACCAACAACCCCAAGTGTTCACCCAACCCCCCACACGACCACGAGTGCCCAAACAACCCCAAGTGTTCACCTGACCCCCCACACGACCAAGAGCGCCCAACCAACAACCCCAAGAGTTCACCCGACCCCCCACACGACCAAGAGCGCCCAACCAACAACCCCAAGAGTTCACCCGACCCCCCACAAGACCACGAGCGCCCAACCAACAACACCAAGTGTTCACCCGACCCCCCACATGACCACGAGCGCCCAAACCACCCCAAGTGTTCACCCGACCCCCCACATGACCACGAGCACCCAACAACCCCTAGTGTTTACCCGACCCCCCACAAGACCACGAGCGCCCAACCAACAACCCCAAGTGTTCACCCGACCCCCCACACGACCACGAGCGCCCAACCAACAACTCCAAGTGTTCACCCGACCTCCCAACCAACAACCCCAAGTGTTCACCCGACCCCCTACACGACTACGAGCGCCCACCCAACCGTGCAATACAGTGATTTACGACTTACACTGTTTACCTCCCGGACCAGAGTGAGTAATAGAGGGGGGTCCTATAGTCAGGACCCTCAGAGTCCTTATTGGAGGAACTGCTTAACGTAACCTATTTCAAAGGGAAATGCGCGGCTTCACCCTTCTCCGATGGCTCCATAGGGAAATGGAAAAGTAGCGCTGAGAACAGACTGCAGAATTGCTGGAGGCCGACGAGGCGGGAGGGTGGCTGACGGACGGGGAGGCCGACGAGGCGGGAGGGTGGCTGACGGACGGGGAGGCCGACGAGGCGGGAGGGTGGCTGACGGACGGGGAGGCCGACGAGGCGGTAGGGTGGCTGACGGACGGGGAGGCCGACGAGGCGGGAGGGTGGCTGACGGACGGGGAGGCCGACGAGGCGGGAGGGTGGCTGACGGACGGGGAGGCCGACGAGGCGGGAGGGTGGCTGACGGACGGGGAGGCCGACGAGGCGGGAGGGTGGCTGACGGACGGGGAGGCCGACGAGGCGGGAGGGTGGCTGACGGACGGGGAGGCCGACGAGGCGGGAGGGTGGCTGACGGACGGGGAGGCCGACGAGGCGGGAGGGTGGCTGACGGACGGGGAGGCCGACGAGGCGGGAGGGTGGCTGACGGACGGGGAGGCCGACGAGGCGGGAGGGTGGCTGACGGACGGGGAGGCTGACTGACGGACGGGGAGGCCGACGAGGCGGGAGGGTGGCTGACGGACGGGGAGGCCGACGAGGCGGGAGGGTGGCTGACGGACGGGGAGGCCGACGAGGCGGGAGGGTGGCTGACGGACGGGGAGGCCGACGAGGCGGTAGGGTGGCTGACGGACGGGGAGGCCGACGAGGCGGGAGGGTGGCTGACGGACGGGGAGGCCGACGAGGCGGGAGGGTGGCTGACGGACGGGGAGGCCGACGAGGCGGGAGGGTGGCTGACGGACGGGGAGGCCGACGAGGCGGGAGGGTGGCTGACGGACGGGGAGGCCGACGAGGCGGGAGGGTGGCTGACGGACGGGGAGGCCGACGAGGCGGGAGGGTGGCTGACGGACGGGGAGGCCGACGAGGCGGGAGGGTGGCTGACGGACGGGGAGGCCGACGAGGCGGGAGGGTGGCTGACGGACGGGGAGGCCGACGAGGCGGGAGGGTGGCTGACGGACGGCGAGGCCGACGAGGCGGGAGGGTGGATTATGGATCCAGAGGCCAACAAGGTGGGTGCCGGCAGGGAGGCCGATGAGTTGGGTGACGGATGGATGAGGTGGAGGGTTGGTATCCAGGACTGTAAGGCCGATGGTCGGAGACAGAAGGGGACACTATCTTGCACATCTGTTTGTAGTGACGCCCCCTCGGCATCAGAGCCGGGACAGATAGGTGGGCCGGTGGACTGTCGGAAACATTTCTCCACCGTACGTAGCGCCATATAGTGCACAGACACAGTGGCCATGCTGATTTACACTGACCCCGGTAGCCACAATAATGGCCGCCCCTCTACGTCCCATTATACGGCAGATTATAAAGTGCTGTCGTCCCCGGTGGTACGCGGCTCTCCCCGCACGGCTATCCCTGTATTAGCAGGACAGTGTATGGAGCCTGGAAGGCAGTAAGGGGCTGAGGGACGGTGCTGATAGCATTGATCGGGCCGTGTGTGCTGGATCAGATTGTAATGGGTCTGTGTCACACAGATCGGGGCGTTATGTGGATAACCAGACACCAGATGTCACCGGGGGGCGAGGAAGACTGCCATCACGAAGGCTCTGTACACTGGTGACGAGTGCGACTGTGCAGACAGCAGCAACCACAGAATCCACAGACCGGCCACATAATAAGTCCTCTGCAGACCCCACATCAGCGCCGACCACAGCAATGTCCGGAGGTGACGCGGAAGTGCAGCAGAGGTGACGTGGAAGTGCAACAGAGGTGACGCGGAAGTGCAACAGAGGTGACGCGGAAGTGCAGCAGAGGTGACGCGGAAGTGCAGCAGAGGCGACGCGGAGGTGCAGCAGAGGCGACGCGGCGGTGCAGCAGAGGCGACGCGGCGGTGCAGCAGAGGCGACGCGGCGGTGCAGCAGAGGCGACGCGGAGGTGCAGCAGAGGCGACGCGGCGGTGCAGCAGAGGCGACGATCCCAGGATTTATAGCACAGTTCTCCGATCGCTGGGGGTTGCAGTAGTTGGACCCCCCCAGCGATCACAAAGTCGGCACCAGTCCTATGGACAGGGGGTAACTTTAAATTCTGGGAAAAACCCCTTACCATAATTTTGGCTAAAATTCCCTCGTCGCTTGACTCCATAGTGACCACGGCCTTGTCGGTCTCGATTTCGCACAGGGCGTCTCCGGCGTTCACAGTCTCACCTGCCAGAGAGTGAAGAGGGACACAAAGTCTTTTTTTTAAAAAAAAGTTGTATCGACAGAGGAGCACAGGGGGCACCTGCCCATCAGCTGAGGATTGGTCTTCAGTATCGGATCGCTGGGGGTCCGACACCCGGCTCCCCCCATCCATGAGACGTTTGCTGAATGTGCAGTGATCTGAACTCCCCCTGCCCCATAACCTCCTCGCTTGACGCCTTCATCTAAAAGGAAAAACCTGAGTGTGAGGGGTTAAAAATACAATTAGAAAAAAAAACAAAAACAGGGAAACCAAGAATCCTAACACTTTATGTTAGAGCGCCCCCTGCTGGCTGATCACAGATCCAGCCGTAGTAATAGCTGTAGTTTTACATGGGACTACTGAGATTTTACATAGGTCTGTGTGCAAATCACAAGGCTCGAGGCTGAAGAGAAAGAAGAAAACTTAGAGGGAAAAGTCTTATTTTTAGTAAATAAGGTTCATACCCCCAAAGTACCTTGTTTTTTCCCTAAACTTGGGCTCGACAGACGCAGCCGACCCCGACGTCAGGAAGAAGGTTCCTGCAACCGCTGTCAGTGAAAGGGAGATTAAAGGATTGCAACGACTTCAGCACAAAGATCACGGAGAGGGGTCAGACATACTGGCAGGTAGGAGGATTCTCGCCCACCGGACCGCCCGCCTCTGGTTCGCCCGTCCGACAGACCGCCTCAGGTTCGCCCGCCCGACAGACCGCCTCAGGTTCGCCCGCCCGACAGGCAGACAGACCGCCTCTGGTTCGCCCGACAGACAGACAGACCGCCTCTGGTTCACCCACCAGACAGACAAACAGACCGCCTCTGGTTCGCCCGCCCGACAGACAGACCGCCTCTGGTTCGCCCGCCCGACAGACAGACAGACAGACCGCCTCTGGTTCGCCAGCCCGACAGACAGACAGACAGACCGCCTCTGGTTCGCCCGCCCAACAGACAGACAGACCGCCTCTGGTTCGCCCGCCCAACAGACAGACAGACCGCCTCTGGTTCGCCCGCCCAACAGACAGACAGACCGCCTCTGGTTCGCTCGCCCGACAGACAGACCGCCTATGGTTCGCCCGTCTGCTGATACCAAAGTGGCCGCTGCTTCATAGTCCTACAAATGTTTTTGCTCCATCATCAGTGAGTTATTACCTAATACTTCTCACAGCTGAGGACTTGATACAATTGGCCCACAAGAGGGGGTCCGGCCTTGTGGTCGCAGGGTTATACCCATATGAGGGGGTCTGACCTTGTGGTCGCAGGGTTATACCCATATGAGGGGGTCTGACCTTGTGGTAGGAGGGTTATACCCATATGAGTGGGTCTGGCCTTGTGGTAGGAGGGCTATACCCATATGAGTGGGTCTGGCCTTGTGGTAGGAGGGTTATTGCCATATGAGGGGGTCTGGCCTTGTGGTAGGAGGGTTATACCCATATGAGTGGGTCTGGCCTTGTGGTAGGAGGGCTATACCCATGAGTGGGTCTGGCCTTGTGGTAGGAGGGTTATTGCCATATGAGGGGGTCTGGCCTTGTGGTAGGAGGGTTATACCCATATGATGGGGTCTGGCCTTGTGGTAGGAGGGCTATACCCACATGAGGGGGTACGGCCTTTTAAAAAAGGTCATCAACATGGAACATTTATTTTTTTTCTAGGGGTGGTCCCAGAAGCCGCGTCCGGCGGTCCGCCTCCTCTCACCTTCCTTCTTCAGCCACTTCACAATGTTTCCTTCCTCCATGGTGGGCGACAGCGCCGGCATCAGGACCTGGACAGACGGCGCCCCTGTAAGACAGACAGACGTCATCAGGAACATCAATGCCCCCCAAAGTGATAAGTAAAATATACTCATATAGGGACCCGCAGAGTATCGCAGCTATGATAGAAAGGGGTCAGGACACGCAGAGCATCGCAGCTATGATAGAAAGGGGTCAGGACACGCAGAGCATCGCAGCTATGATAGAAAGGGGTCAGGACACGCAGAGCATCGCCGCTATGATAGAAAGGGGTCAGGACATACAGAGCATCGCAGCTATGATAGAAAGGGGTCAGGACACGCAGAGCATTACAGCTATGATAGAAAGGGGTCAGGACACGCAGAGCATCGCAGCTATGATAGAAAGGAGTCAGGACACGCAAATCATCGCAGCTATGATAGAAAGGGGTCAGGACACGCAGAGCATCGCAGATATGATAGAAAGGGGTCAAGACACGCAAAGCTATTTACTATTCTTATTCCCAGGGTTGCTTCTCCTTTGCTGGTAACACTTATTTGACCATCTCTGCGCTCCCTTGTTCGCGCCCCAATAAAGAGACGATAACGCCCAGTTACTATTTTCTTCATCCATTTCCAGGAGGAGCAGCAGAGGAACAACAACTAAGCTGCAGATCACTTTTGTATGTGCAGAATATCTGACTGATGACAGAGGAGCGTTTACCCCAGGGGACGAGACCACCGCCCCATCGGTGGGGCTTTTTTGCGGCTGATGCGGATCTGACGGACTCAGATAACGGGATTGTTTCTTGGCAGGACGGAGCCTGTAATTGGCGCCCGATCCCCCGGCCCGGCCCCTGTGGTTACGCAGCCATGTGCCCCCCCCCCGGCTGGCCGCTGAGCCAAGTGTTATACCCCAGAAAGACAACGATGGAATTGGATTAGGGGGATTAGATGTAACAAGTCTTAGCAGGTTAAAAGCCCAGGATCTGCAGGATCGGCACATGCTGTGTCAGGGGAGCGTGCGGGCGACCTCTCCCGGTGTCACTGACCTCCCCCCTAATTGTGCCGGACACCTGTCCTCCATGACATTGACCTCTGAGGATTACAGCAGCCCCTGACCTGGAAACCACCAGGGGGCGCCCTCCGCTGGAGATGTCCCGGAACAGTCACTATATTACATCTGCTGCATTGCAGGGGTCTGTACCGGGAGGCCGGGGGGCATCACCACAACATGGACTATTGTGCAAATTAGGTTTTTATGTCATTTTCTTTTTTTTTTTATCATTTTGGTGAAGATTCTTATTACAGAGCAACATCAGTGATCCTGCAATTCTCATACTGACCACTGGGGTCATATCAGACTCCGGTCCTTCAAGAAGAGTTGTCAGCAGGTTCATTATCATCAGAGACAGGATTACAGGAACTGATAACACATCTATATACAGCACAGGATCCACCATTCACAATAGGTGATGTCACAGCTCACCCCCTCCTCCTCCTGTACAATGACTGATGACACCTCTATATACAGTAGATAACAGAAGATCCACCATTCTCAATAGGTGATGTCACAGCTCACCTCCTCCTCCTGTACAATGACTGACAATTCCTCTATGTACAGTAGATAACACAGGAGCCACCATTTACAATAGGTGATGTCACAGCTCACCTCCTCCTCCTCCTGTACAATGACTGATAACACCTCTATATACAGTAGATAACACAGGATCCACCATTCACAATAGGTGATGTCACAGCTCACCTCCTCCTCCTCCTGTACAATGACTGATAACACCTCTATATACAGTAGATAACACAGGATCGGTGTGAAAAATGCAACATTTCCAGTTTTATTTAATACAGATTGGTTGTTTTTCCTGTGTTGTGACTTTTGCCAAAAATAATAATAATAAAAAAAATCCATTTACCACACACAGCTGATCTGAACACTAGATCACTTTTCTGATAAAACGTTCTTATCCCCAGAGGAAATGTCTGAGAAATGAGAGCGCCACCGCTGGACACTGGAGGAATAACGTGAGCCGGCCGGAACGGAGATGGGGAGAGTTTACTACAAAAGAAGTTTTACAACTTTGCACAAAAGCCCGTCAGTCCTAAGAGGGTGCAAGGAGGGGACCCCATTCTTCAGAGTCACCTCTGGGGCTTCCACCTGCCGATCCTGGTAACATCATACTTGACTTAAAGGGGTATTCCGGAATTCAGGAGAGGTGACAACTGCTCGCTCTGCAGGGGTCCCACAGCTCCCCTGATTATCCCCTTTTTGCGCTTTAAATATCCGCCATCCGTTTCCAGAGAAATGGGAGAATTTTTATGGTCTTTATGTATCTAGTACTTCTTTTACCACATTTTTGAGAGTAGTGACTGTGTCGGGGGTGCCGTGCCTTTAAGACGAGAAGCGGCGGACAATAAAAAGCAGGAAAAGTTTCACTCGCTCCTGGCAGGTGAATGAATGGCTGCACCCGTCAGGAGGATGCAGAAGGATCCGGTGATGGTGCCGGTCACAGTGTTACTCTGTCACTACAAGTTCTTCCGTCAATGAATGAAGGGACGACCGCGCAGACTTGCAAAATAAAAAATATCTGATTTTTTCGCAGGGTAGCGGTGACATTCTGCGCAGGCTGGGAATTGCACGCTGTTATGGGGGTGCGCTGTTATAACTTCACCTTTCTTTGCCCCCCTCCCACAACACTCCCCTGTTCTGGCGACCCACCGAGGACTGACCTCATTAAATCACATTCCCCACAGGGAGGAGGTAAAGCTAACACAGGGAACCTCACTGACATACAGTGGTCAGACTGTGCCATCTAGTGGTGATAAAGTGGCATTACGGGCAGTTCAGATTAATACAGGATTATGATAATATCTCTGCTCGTTTACAAAAAAACAGAACCCGGCCGATCCACAGGCCGAGGAACAACAAGGACTCAACCACACTCACTTTAAATTTGCTGGCGAGAACAGGAAAAAAAAAACAGGAATAAAGGGAGCTCTGCCAATAGGAGACACCAGAGTGTTGCAAAAAAGAACCTTTTTTTGGTAAATTAAATCTGTCAGATTTGGCAAACATTTTGAACATTTTCGCAATTTTTTTGAAACTTTGCATTTTCAGGCCCTTAAATCAGAGAGATATGTCACACAAAATAGTTAATAAATAACATTTCCCACATGTCTACTTTACATCAGTAACAAGTTTGGAACCAAATTTTTTTTTTTGTTCGGAAGTTATAAGGATTAAAAGTTGACCAGCGGTTTCTCATTTTTACAATAAAATTTACAAAACCATTTTTTTAGGGACCACATCACATTTGAAGTCACTTTGAGAGGTCTACATGACAAAATATACACAAAAGTGACACCATTCTAAAAACTGCACCCCTCAGGCTATGTGCCCACGATGCAGAAATGAAGCAGAAAATTTCTGCAGCATTTCTGCATCTCCCTGTCAGAAAAAACGCATGCAGATTGTGCATGCGTTTTTCCTGCAGAATACATGCGGATTCACATGCGTTTCCGCATGCAGATTGACAAGCGCTTTCCAGGCGATAGCATCACTTGGAAAGTGCTTGACAACTAGGTCACACTGTATAAATCCATGCAAACGGCATGGATTTATACAGTGTGAACCGTAAAAATTAAAACAAATAAAGCTATACTCACCCCCGAGGCCCCGGCTTGGCTGCAGCGCTGCTTCCTGGCTGGTTCCCGGCTGCCGGCATATCGCGAGACAGAGCGGTGAAGGGCCTGCGGTCACATGACTGTGACGTCACCGCAGGTCCTCAAGCGATGCCGGCATTCAGAGAGAAGACGCCGGACAGGTGAATATAAACTTTATTTTTTATTTTATTCTTTTTTTACAGGTACAATGGTACCCAGGTCTGGATGAGAGTCTTCTCTCCTCCAGAACTGGGTACCATCCGCACATAGAGACGCATAGAAGCCGCTTGTAAAAATGTACAGTCGCGGTTTCTATGCGTTTCAATGCAAGTCAATGGCGGGAGTTCCGCTGCGCTTCTGCAAAATTAATGGACATGCTGCGGATTTTTGTACGCAGCATAAACGCTGCGGAAAAATCCGCAGCATATGCATAGAACATGCGGAATCCCCTTGGGGACCATGGGGTGCGGATTACCTAGCGTTTCACAAGCGTTTACTCTGCAGAAATTCAGCAGCATAAACGCTTGAAAAACGCTACGTGGGCACACAGCCTCAAGGTGCTCAAAACCACATTCAAGAACTATATTAACCCTTCAGCTGCTTCACAGGAATTTTTGGAATGTGGAAGAAAACAATGAACATTTAACATTTTTTTTCACAAAAATGTTACTTTAGACCCAATTTTTTTTTATTTTTGCAAGGGTAACAGGAAAAAATGGACAGCAAAATTTGTTGTGAAATTTCTCCTGAGCACGCCGATATCCCATATGTGGGGGAAAACCACTGTTTGGGTGCACTGCAGGGTTCGGAAGTGAAGGAGCGCCATTAGACTTTCTGAATGTAAAATTTGCTTGAATAATTAGCGGACGCCATGTCGCGTTTGGAGAGCCCCTTATGTGCCTAAACAGTGGAAACCCGCCACAAGTGACCCCATTTTGGAAACTAGACCCCATAAAGAACTTATCTAGATGTGTGGTGAGCACCTTGAACCCCCAGGTGCTCCACAGAAGTTTATAACATTGAGCTGTAAAAATAAAAAAAATCTAACTTTTTCCACAAAAAATGATCTTTTAGCCCCAAGTTTTTTATTTTCACAATGGTAAGAGGAGAAAATGAACCCCCAAAAATTGTGCAATTTCTCCTGAGTACGCCAATACCCCATATGTGGGGAAAATACAGTGTTTGGGCGCACGGCAGGATTCAGAAGGGAAGGAGCACCGTGTGACTTTTTGAATGCAAAATTGGCTGGAATCGAGAGCGGACGTCATGTCACGTTTGGAGAGCCCCTGTGTGCCTAAACAGTGGAAAACCCCACAAGTGACCCCATTTTGGAAACTAGACCCCTCAAGGATTTTATCAAGGGGTATAGTGAACATTTTGAACCCAGAGGTATGACACAGAATTTGATAACATTAGGTCATCATATTGAATAAGTTGTCATTAGTCTTGAGCGCAAGTGCTCGCTACTTGAGTTTGCATCAGGTGCTCGGGTATGCACCATGTATCACGGGTGCTGGAGTGACATGCTCGAGTCCCTGCCCCCCCGCATGTTTCACGGCTATTAGACACCCCAAAAAAAAACAATATGCGGGGATTGCTCGTGCATGGCAGGCAATCCCCGCGAGTTTTTTTTGGCTGCGAAGTATATGGGAGGAAACTCGAGCACCCGCAATACTCAGTGCATACCCGAGCACCCGATGCAAACTCAAGTAGCGAGCACTTGCGCTCAACACTAGTCGCCATATTGTCATCATTTTTTTTCTTTACTTTTGAAAAAATCCCAACCCCAACCCTAGCCCTAACCCCAACCCCAACCCTTAATTTATATCTTTTTTTATGTTTTGACGCTTTTACGCAATATAAACTATTTCATAGAAAAAATAATTTTTTGCATTGCTTTATTCTGAGAGCTATAACTTTTATTTTTCGGCCGATGGAGCTGTTTGGTGGCTTGCTTTTTGAGGGACAAGATGACGTTTTCAGCGGTACCATTTTTATTTACATTCGTCTTTTTGATCGCGTTTTATTCCACTTTTTGTTTGGCGATATGATGATAAAGCATTGTTGTTTTTTTTTTTTTTTTTTTTACCGTGTTCACTAAAGGGGTTAACTAGTGGGACAGTTTTATAGGTCAGGTCGTTCCGGACGTGGCAATACCAATGTACTTTTATTGGTTTATTTTTTTCCATAATAATATTTATTTAAGGGAACAATATATTTAGATATTTTTTTTTATATATTTTTTCATTTTTTTTCACTTTTATACTTTGTCCCACTATGGGACTTTTATTTTTTGCAGGCTGATCGCTTGTATAGCGTAGGGATGCAGCAGCAGCATCCTTATGCTATACAGGCTGTCAGCCCTGCAGACACAAGTTACCGTAGATACATCGTGCACTGTGCATGATCTATCTAACTTCCTGATGTCTGATGACCCGGATGTAGTCATGATGACATCAGGTCACAATGGCAATGATTGGGACCCCGCGCTAACAGCTCGGAGTCTCTGATTCAAGGTAAGAGGGACGCACTTACCTCTGCATGCCCTGGAAATGCTGCGATTGAATTTGATCGCAGCATTTCGGGGGTTAGTGTGCCAGGAGCAGTGCGGGACCGCTCCCAGCACATAGTACCGGGTGTAATCTGTGAGAATTAGCTGACACCTGGCAGCAATGGCGGGCACAATCACTGAGGCGCAATAATACGTACCTGGTCAATAAGGCCCAGATCACAGGTACATATTATTACGCCTCACGTCAGAAAGGGGTTAAAAGCTAATAATAAGTGGATCCTGTATTATCGACTGTATATAGAGGTGTTATCAGCCATTGTACAGAAGGGGAGGAGGTGAGCTGTGATATCACCTATTGTGAATGGTGGATCCTGTGTTATCTACTGTATATAGAGGTGTTATCAGTCATTGTACAGGAGGAGGAGGTGAGCTGTGACATCACCTATTGTGAATGGTGGATCCTGTGTTATCTACTGTATATAGAGGTGTTATCAGTCATTGTACAGGAGGAGGAGGAGGTGAGCTGTGATATCACCTATTGTGAATGGTGGATCCTGTGTTATCTACTGTATATAGAGGTGTTATCAGCCATTGTACAGGAGGAGGAGGAGGTGAGCTGTGATATCACCTATTGTGAATGGTGGATCCTGTGTTATCTACTGTATATAGAGGTGTTATCAGTCATTGTACAGGAGGAGGAGGAGAGCTGTGACATCACCTATTGTGAATGGTGGATACTGTGTTATCTGCTGTATATAGAGGTGTTATCAGTCATTGTACAGGAGGAGGAGGTGAGCTGTGACATCACCTATTGTGAATGGTGGATCCTGTGTTATCTGCTGTATATAGAGGTGTTATCAGCCAATGTACAGGAGGAGGAGGAGGAGGAGGAGAGCTGTGACATCACCTATGGTGGATCCTGTGTTATCTGCTGTATATAGAGGTGTTATCAGTCAATGTACTGGAGGAGGAGGAGGTGAGCTGTGACATCACCTTGTGAATGGTGGACCCTGTGTTATCTGCTGTATATAGATATATTAATAGCAAAATAATTAACACTATATAAAAAAAGGTCCGTATCTCTGGAACCTTGAAAAAACAACAGATTACTGAGGGGAGCAGTGGGAATAAAATAAGAGCAGTTACCGGCCTTTGGACGGTTGTCTCGTGAGATATCACCTTTATCACCAGACACCCCCTCTGCAGCGGCCACTAGTGGTGAAGTGAAGTTTTGCACAACGGCCAAATCACTTGGTCTGTAAGAGGTGAAGCTGGGGGGACGGCACCCAAATTATTTATATATAGATAAAAAATAAAGAAAACACAAGTTTTCTCTTTGCTCAAAGGCAAATTCTACCAGGAAGTTTTCCCTCGTGTAACACAACACCCAGGATATCAGACATGAGCGAAACTCAGCAAGAAATGCAGATTATTATTTTCCTATAATAACAAAAGCTGACAAGACATTTACTAAAGATGTTTTACTCATTGTGTGACAGGCGGAGGCTGCAAACCGGGAAATGTCAGCGAGGACCGACACGTGCGGCTGGTGAGACGGGACCCAAAGCAACAAAAATACAGTCCTGGGGCGAGGGGAACCTGCCGGACCTGCCGCCGGGGAAGGGGAACCTGCCGCCGGGGGAGGAGGACCTGCACAAGTTCATTGTGTGATGCTTTTTCTATGTGAACAGTCCACTAGGTGGCGCTACAGACTTTTAGATTTAGCAGAGACTTGCGTGATCTGGTCTGATCCTCAAAAACGGATCAGAATTGTACGGGCATCGAGCTTAAAGGGGTCGTCCAGGACTTTGAAGCTGAGGATAATTAATCGGAGGTCACCAGGTGTAACCAGTGTACAGAGGGGGGACAGCAAAGCGCCACACACCGGGTCGTGGCTGTTCTCAGTACTGCAGCTCAGATGCCATTCACTCCCATAGGAGCTGAGCTGCAGTATCGAGAACGACCACTACATGGCTGATCTAGCAGAACAAGGGCGTGTTTTTTTGCAGGACGCCTTTTGCAGACTTTACCATATAATGTATTGGGGGAAAAAATGGAAAAAAAATCCAGTTGGAATGAAATACTAAAAAAAAGTCTGAACTTTTGTAAGAAAAAGAGTTTAGAAGGAGGAAGATGAGAATGAGCTCACTGATGGATTCTCAGTTACCTCATTTCGCAGCCAGTATTTCACACTGTTGTCCTGAGGCTACTGAAGGAAAATTATGCAAAATTTTTAATCAAAGCCAATTACAAAAATGAACTATTTTATTTATTTATTATTATTTTTTTTTTAGACAAGAATGCATGTATTTAAGTAAAATTATAAAAAATATGTCCCTAAAAGTGAACACATCCTTCTTTAACCCTTTCAAGACATAGGACTTAGACATGTCCTATGTCAGGAACATGAGACAGGCTCGGGAGCAGAGCCCGCTCCGCACAGGGCCGGAGCCGGATGTGGCAGTCCTCCTCCGCTCTGCTTAAAGGGGTGGTCCGAAGTCCAAAGTAATTTTCCTCCAAAATCCCAATCTGTTTAGTGCCCAAATCTAAACTATTTTCTAATATACTTGAATTAAAAATTCCCTGTCCTTCCCTCACTACTTTTCTATTTTTTTTTCCTACTTCCTTTTTGATGAATCCTCATTGAAGAATCCCAGTGCATGCTGGGATACTCAAACGAAGCGTCATCAGGGGGCAGAGGCTGCGGTCACTGCTGTAGCCCCTACTTGAAATGAAGCGTCATCAGCGATGCTCATTTCAGGGGCCGGGCTAGTCCCTGCGTGATGTGCACATTGACAGTGCGCTCTCGCGCTGACTCAGATCTCGCCGACTCTCACACTGTCAGAATATCCGGCAGTAGAAGCCCCCGCAGGTGGTCTCTGCACACTGGGTATTTTCACAATGCACACTGACAGTGCGATCTATTGCCGGCTCATTACTACTGATCTGAGAGAGCGCACTGTCACTGTGCACTGAGAAGAACACTGCAGAGTGACAGCAATTGACAAGAATCCGTCGGAATTGACAGCTGATGCATGCGCAGTTAAAAAGGAAGTCACTGATGACACTTTGGTTCAAGAAGGGGACAGAAACTGCAGCAGTGCCCCCTGATGACAATTTGTTTGACTATCCCAGCATGCACTGGGTATTCTCAAACGAAGTGTCACCAAAGAGGAAGAAGAAAAAAAAAATAAAGCGGTTAGATAATGTAGTTAGAGAACAATAGGGAGTTTTTAATTAAAGTGTATTAGAAAATAGATGAGATTATGGCATCAAATAGATACGGATTTAGGATTAAAATTAGTTTGTGTTTAGGACCATCCCTTTAAGGAGTTCTTCTATGATGGTGAAGACGACTTGGGGCTTCTAAAAAGCCAAACACAAGTCAGACAAGAGAAAATCTGGACAGGACCCAACACCACAAAGAACCAATATATCGACGACATTCGGTGCCGTCCACATTATTGGAGAAACAGAAAAAGGGAACATCTAATATCCGTGCAGGAGAGAAGGAGGATTCAGACCCTGCAGATAAAGGTGGCGCCATCGTCCTCCCGAATACAACGGACAGACAGCTGACGGATCTACAGCGCGCCACCAAACTGGGCGAGGACCCAACTCCAAAATATACGAGGGAGCTGAGATGGGTAATCAGACGCCGGGGTGCGATCCCACAAACCTTCTGGACTTTGTGCCTCGGAGAGGAATTCTCTTTCTGCTTCCCAGATTCATAAGCGGCAACCGAGGGAAGACGATCATCTCCGGGGAGGGAACACTCACAAAATCTCAGGATGAGTGGAGAACATCCTTAAGAAAGGCAGCCGGCTATTTACACCACGGACATATTGTAAAAGCGATCTACAATAGGTCTCCTCCTCGAGGTGCCATCGTAGCCACTATGCACCTGGAATCCCTATACTCTGACACCCCACATGAAGATGGACGAGAGCCGCCTGCGGGTTTCCTAGTGGGATCCTTCTGAGTCTGTATGAAGAATCAGCAGATTTATCCTCACACAGAGCTTCTTCTCTTTCGGTGAGGAGCGTTATCTACAACACACTGGAACTGTAATGGGCAGCAAAATGGCACCCGAGTATGCCAACTGTTTGAGGGCTAAACTGAAAAATTATTTGTCTTTAGGAACCGGCGCAATCAAACCCTTGGCCTATTTCCGTTACATCGATGACATCTTAATAACCTGATGGGACCTCAGATGGAACAGCTGAACAGACCGGGGCGCAGATTCCCGAAGAGAAGCTCCCCCCGCGCGCAGACCGGGGACGCAGCTCCCCCCGTGCGCAGACCGGGACGCAGCTCCAGGACTATGAAAGTCGTCACATTAAAAGGCAACTTCACATCACAAGAACAGCGGAGGGTCTGGAATAAAAGCGTCAGTCTGTGATCCCAATGACTCACTACAAAACCGGAGGACTCTGCTCCAGAGACAGGAGGGCGTCAGGAGTCTGATCTTGGCTACGATTATGTGCACATAATCGTAGGAACCAATCAAATTCAAGCTTTCATCTTACAGAAGATTCTGAGAATACAAGCACCGATCCAATTGGCTACTATTATGTGCACTTGGCCATAGCAACCAATCAGATTCAAGCTTTCATCCTACAGAAGCCCCTGGGAGAATATAAGCAGCGATCCCATTGGCTGCGATGAGTAACGCGTCTGCAGACGAGCAGCCATGAAATAGAATTAGTTCCTTCCATCCAGTTGTGGAACTAGAAGTCCCAGCACCGCCCCGTCACCCCTGACAGCTCAGAACATTTCATTGACGGCGCAATCTTACCCCACTGTCTCTCAGTCGTGTGAAGGAGCCTGAAACTACCAGCAGCACCACCCGGACCTGGGCTCCGGAGACTCGCAATAAATGACCTGACGATTCCTCGGCAGCCAAGTCTCAAGGAGGCCGCCATCTTCCGCAGGTCCCTGACAGGGGCTGCCCGCCGCGCGCCTGACAGAAGATCACACAACGGCCGCCGTTCACAAAACGCGACCTGCTGCGGCTGAAACCGCGGCTTGTATCAACGGCAGAAAAACCTCAGACGATTTTAGTTAAAATTTGAGACAGATTTAAAAACACAAATCTGAGTTTCAAACACTAGAAGTGAAACGGTTACACCTCGCTGTATAAAAATATGTCTCCTTGTGATACAATGGAAGTCTACGGCCGGACGCCATTTTATTGTAGACCAAGTACGATCCTACACGATAGAATTGGCGGCGGAGGCTTCGGGGACAAATGAGGAGGGGAATGGCGGCGCCTCCAGTGTGAGGTCAGATCCTCAGTAGTCAGCAGTGAGTGACAGCACAGGAGCCCCGGAGCCGGGGATGTAACACCGAGCACGGGAGCCGCGCATTCCCGGAGCCATGTACTACTGCAACGGGGACGTGTGCAACCAGACGGACAACGCCAAGGTGCAGTACTGCCGCCTGCCTGTCACACGGGGTATTGTTACACCGCTGACTGCGACACACGGTTGCTGTATCCTGCGCCCGACCCGACTACGGCGACACCTCCATTGTAGTCCATACTTTGTCCATGATAGACACTTAAACATTTTGTTTTGCCGTTGTGTCCTGGGGAGCAACCAGTGAATGTTCCGATTTAGCTACGAATTTCCCCCCCAAAAAATGTTTTTGAAATTACATTAATTGGGAAACAGTAAAATGTGATGAACGGCGTCAAACTGCGTTATATCCAGAAAGGGGAGAAGAAACCTCTGTATACTCAGCTTTCCTCTGCAGTTCCCTGGTCTCCCTGCTCCTCTGCAGCTCCCCCTCTCTGCTCCTCTGCAGCTCCGCCTCCCTCTCCCTCTCTTTTGCTCTTTTTATCTCCCTTTCATTTACTCTTCCTTCCTTCTCTCCATATCTATCTGAGGCCTGTGATGGGCGTCACAGCATCACTTCGGAGGGCCGCACTTGTCCTGATGTGCTTTGTACCCGTACGTGACCTCGTGAAGCCAATCACCGGCCTCAGACAGACCTCACAACGGGAAAGAGGAAAGATCGACGTGAAGGACTGAGGAGCATTTAATGAGCGGGTGCAAGGGCCATTGTGAAGGGAGGGGGAAGAGGTGAGCTGTGACATCGCCTGTTGTGACTCTTTGGATCCTGTATTATCAGCTGTGTAGAGGTGTCACCTGTCATTGTAATCCTGCCTCTGCTGATAATGAGACTTCTAAAAGCTCTTTCTGAAAGGACAGGAAGTATGAGCCTAAAAAAGACCCAGTGGCCAGTGAAAGAATTGCTCATGTACTAATTTTTTTTTTTTATTATTATTTTTGGCAAAGATTTTGATATGAAAAAAAAATGACAAAAATAATTAAAAAGACAAGTAACAAAAGAAACTTGTCACAAGAGTCAATGTCCTCCCCTTTATAGCTCATGCAGATGTCCGAGCACGGCCCACAATGCACTGATGGTCCGCGGGTCTCAAGGCCTGCGCTCGACAGTCTCATAGGCATATATGCAGCTGTCACGATTGGGTCGACAGACCCCCGGACTGTCAGTGCATTGTGGGTCGTGCTCGGCCTGAGGTTCACAGATGAGCCTTAATTGAACAGCTAGAGTCGTCTCCAAAAAGTCCACGATCTGCAGACTACTGTTTCTGGCTTCCCCCATCAGTGCAGAGCAAGCGGACCAGCTGCTTTCTTCCAGCTGAAGGAAATCTAATTTACATGTACTTCTCCCAGGAGCAAGCTCGGACTGGGGCACCAGGACACCGGAGAATTCTCCAGTGGGCCTCTGTCCTCGGCAGGACTCACAGGGCCCGCTGATTAACATGGCCGCCGGTGCACCTGCATCGGGCCTAGAGGTGCAGGGGGGCCATTGCAGTGCGGTTGATAAGAGCAATCTGGCCTGAATCTCCGGGGAGCTGATGGCCAGATTTTCCTCATCGTGTGCGACGGGCAGGGAGCGATCCCTCCAGGAGAAGGTGGGGGGGGGGGATGATGATAGTGGAGAAGGTGTGTGTAGGGGGGATGAAGATGATGGTGGGGGAAGAGATGATGATGGAGGAGGTGGGGGGGAGATGATGATGGAGGAGGAGGAGGTGGGGGGGAGAGATGATGATGATGATGGAGGAGGAGGTGGGGGGGAGAGATGATGATGATGGAGGAGGAGGTGGGGGGGAGAGATGATGATGATGATGGAGGAGGAGGTGGGGGGGAGAGATGATGATGGAGGAGGAGGTGGGGGGAGAGATGATGGAGGAGGTGGGGGGAGAGATGATGATGGAGGAGGTGGGGGGAGAGATGATGATGGAGGAGGTGGGGGGAGAGATGATGATGGAGGAGGTGGGGGGAGAGATGATGAAGGAGGTGGGGGGAGAGATGATGAAGGAGCTGGGGGGAGAGATGATGATGATGGGGAGAGATGATGATGATGGGGGAGAGATGATGATGATGGGGGAGAGATGATGATGATGAAGAAGGTGGGGAGAGAGATGATGAAGGAGGTGGGGGGAGAGATGATGAAGGAGGTGGGGGGAGAGATGATGGAGGTGGGGGGTGAGATGATGATGGAGGAGGTGGGGGGTGAGATGATGATGGAGGAGGTGGGGGGTGAGATGATGATGGACGAGCTGGGGGGGAGAGATGATGAAGGAGGTGGGGGGAGAGATGATGAAGGAGGTGGGGGGAGAGATGATGAAGGAGGTGGGGGGAGAGATGATGATGGAGGAGGTGGGGGGAGAGATGATGGAGGAGGTGGGGGGAGAGATGGAGGAGGTGGGGGGAGAGATGATGATGGAGGAGGTGGGGGGAGAGATGATGATGGAGGAGGTTGGGGGAGACATGATGATGGAGGAGGTGGGGGGAGACATGATGATGGAGGAGATGGGGGGAGACATGATGATGGAGGAGGTGGGGGGAGACATGATGATGGAGGAGGTGGGGGGAGACATGATGATGGAGGAGGTGGGGGGAGAGATGATGGAGGAGGTGGGGGGGAGAGATGATGGAGGAGGTGGGGGGAGAGATGATGGAGGAGGTGGGGGGAGAGATGATGATGGAGGAGGTGGGGGGAGAGATGATGATGGAGGAGGTGGGGGAGAGATGATGATGGAGGAGGTGGGGGGAGAGATGATGATGATGGAGGAGGTGGGGGAGAGATGATGATGATGGAGGAGGTGGGGGAGAGATGATGATGATGGAGGAGGTGGGGGAGAGATGATGATGGAGGAGGTGGGGGGGAGAGATGATGGAGGAGGTGGGGGGAGAGATGATGATGGAGGAGGAGGTGGGGGGGAGAGATGATGATGATGGAGGAGGAGGTGGGGGGAGAGATGATGATGGAGGAGGTGGGGGGAGAGATGATGATGGAGGAGGTGGGGGAGAGATGATGATGGAGGAGGTGGGGGAGAGATGATGATGGAGGAGGTGGGGGGAGAGATGATGAAGGAGCTGGGGGGAGAGATGATGATGAAGGAGCTGGGGGGAGAGATGATGATGGAGCAGCTGGGGGGAGAGATGATGATGATGGGGGAGAGATGATGATGATGGGGGAGAGATGATGATGAAGAAGGTGGGGAGAGAGA
The DNA here is from genome assembly GCF_046119375.1 of Phyllobates terribilis. Taxonomy (NCBI): domain Eukaryota; kingdom Metazoa; phylum Chordata; class Amphibia; order Anura; family Dendrobatidae; genus Phyllobates; species Phyllobates terribilis. Next base: position 76,120,241 of record NW_027362773.1, on the reverse strand, counting down.
TGATGAAGGAGGTGGGGGGAGAGATGATGAAGGAGGTGGGGGGAGAGATGATGAAGGAGGTGGGGGGAGAGATGATGAAGGAGGTGGGGGGTGAGATGATGATGGAGGAGGTGGGGGGTGAGATGATGATGGACGAGCTGGGGGGGAGAGGTGATGAAGGAGGTGGGGGGAGAGATGAAGGAGGTGGGGGGAGAGATGATGATGGAGGAGGTGGGGGGAGAGATGATGATGATGAAGGAGGTGGGGGGAGAGATGATGATGGAGGAGGTGGGGGGAGAGATGATGATGGAGGAGGTGGGGGGAGAGATGATGGAGGTGGTGGGGAGAGATGATGATGGAGGAGGTGGGGGGGAGAGATGATGATGATGGAGGAGGTGGGGGAGAGATGATGATGGAGGAGGTGGGGGAGAGATGATGATGGAGGAGGTGGGGGAGAGATGATGGAGGAGGTGGGGGGGAGAGATGATGATGATGGTGGAGGTGGGGGGGAGAGATGATGATGGTGGAGGTGGGGGGGAGAGATGATGATGGAGGAGGTGGGGGGAGAGATGATGATGATGGAGCAGCTGGGGGGAGAGATGATGATGGGGGAGAGATGATGATGATGGAGGAGCTGGGGGAGAGATGATGATGATGATGGAGAAGCTGGGGGTAAGAGATGATGATGGAGGAGCTGGGGGAGAGATGATGAAGGAGGTGGGGGGAGAGATGATGATGAAGGAGGTGGGGGGAGAGATGATGGGGGAGGTGGGGGAGAGATGATGATGGAGGAGGTGGGGGGAGAGATGATGGAGGAGGTGGGGGGAGAGATGATGGAGGAGGTGGGGGGAGAGATGATGATGATGATGGAGGTGGGGGAGAGATGATGATGATGGAGGTGGGGGAGAGATGATGGAGGAGGTGGGGGGAGAGATGATGGAGGAGGTGGGGGGAGAGATGATGGAGGTGGGGGGAGAGATGATGGAGGAGGTGAGGAGAGATGATGATGGAGGAGGTGAGGAGAGATGATGATGGAGGAGGTGAGGAGAGATGATGATGGAGGTGGGGGGAGAGATGATGATGGAGGAGCTGGGGGGAGAGATGATAATGGAGGAGCTGGGGGGAGAGATAATGATGGAGGAGGTGGGGGAGAGATGATGAAGTAGGTGGGGGGAGAGATGATGAAGTAGGTGGGGGGAGAGATGATGAAGGAGGTGGGGGGAGAGATGATGGAGGAGGTGGGGAGAGATGATGGAGGAGGTGGGGGGAGAGATGATGATGGAGCAGCTGGGGGTAGAGATGATGATGGGGGAGAGATGATGATGATGGAGGAGCTGGGAGGAGAGATGATGGAGGAGCTGGGGGGAGAGATGATGGAGGAGCTGGGGGGAGAGATGATGGAGGAGCTGGGGGTAGAGATGATGATGAAGGAGGTGGGGGGAGAGATGATGATGAAGGAGGTGGGGGGAGAGATGATGATGAAGGAGGTGGGGGGAGAGATGATGATGAAGGAGGTGGGGGGAGAGATGATGATGGAGGAGGTGGGGGGAGAGATGATGATGGAGGAGGTGGGGGAAGAGATGATGGAGGAGGTGGGGGGAGAGATGATGATGATGGAGGAGGTGGGGGGAGAAATGATGATGGAGAAGGTGGGGGGAGAGATGATGGAGGAGGTGGGGGGTGAGATGATGATGGAGGAGGTGGGGGGAGAGATGATGATGATGGAGGTGGGGGGAGAGATGATGGAGGAGGTGTGGGGAGACATGATGATGGAGGAGCTGGGGGGAGAGATGATGATGATGAAGGAGCTGGGGGGAGAGATGATGATGGAGCAGCTGGGGGGAGAGATGATGATGATGGGGGAGAGATAATGATGGAGGAGCTGGGGGAGAGATGATGATGGAGGAGCTGGGGGGAGAGATGATGATGATGGAGGAGCTGGGGGGAGAGATGATGATGGAGGAGCTGCGGGGAGAGATGATGATGATGGAGGAGCTGGGGGTAGAGATGATGATGGAGGAGCTGGGGGAGGGATGATGAAGTTGGTGGGGGGAGAGATGATGATGAAGGAGGTGGGGGGAGAGATGATGATTGAGGAGGTGGGGGGAGAGATGATGGAGGAGGTGGGGGTAGAGATGGAGGAGGAGGTGGGGGGAGAGATGATGATGGAGGAGGTGGGGAGAGAGATGATGATGGAGGAGGTGGGGAGAGAGATGATGGAGGAGGTGGGGAGAGAGATGATGATGGAGGAGGTGGGGAGAGAGATGATGATGGAGGAGGTGGGGAGAGAGATGATGATGGAGGAGGTGGGGAGAGAGATGATGATGGAGGAGGTGGGGAGAGAGATGATGATGGAGGAGGTGGGGAGAGAGATGATGGAGGAGGTGGGTAGGAGATGATGATGATGGAGGAGGTGGGGGGAGAGATGATGATGGAGGAGGTGGGGGGAGAGATGATGATGGAGGAGGTGGGGGGAGAGATGATGATGGAGGAGGTGGGGGGAGAGATGATGAACGAGGTGGGGGGAGAGATGATGATGAAGGATGAGGTGGGGGGAGAGATGATGATGAAGGAGGTGGGGGGAGAGATGATGGAGGAGGTGGGGGGAGAGAGGATGATGGAGGAGCTGGGGGGAGAGATGATGAAGGAGCTGGGGGGAGAGATGATGATGATGATGGGGAGAGATGATGATGATGGAGCTGGGGTGAGAGATGATTATGATGATGGAGGAGCTGGGGTGAGAGATGATGGAGGATCTGGTGGGGGAGAGATGATGATGGAGGAGGTGGGGGGGAGATGATGATGATGGAGGAGGTGGGGGGGAGATGATGATGGAGGAGGTGGGGGAGAGATGATTATGGAGGAGGTGGGGCGAGAGATGATTATGGAGGAGGTGGGGGGAGAGATGATGGAGGAGGTGGGGGGAGAGATGATGGAGGAGGTGGGGAGAGATGATGGAGGAGGTGGGGGAGAGATGATGATCATGGAGGAGGTGGGGGGAGAGATGATGATTATGGAGAAGCTGGGGGGAGAGATGATGATGATGAAGGAGCTGGGGGGAGAGATGATGATGATGGAGGAGCTGGGGGGAGTGATGTAGATGATGGAGTAGCTGGGGGGAGAGATGATGATGAAGGAGGTGGGGGGAGAGATGATGAAGGAGGTGGGGGGAGAGATGATGATGAAGGAGGTGGGGGGAGAGATGATGATGGAGGAGGTGGGGGGAGAGATGATGATGGAGGAGGTGGGGGGAGACATGATGATGGAGGAGGTGGGGGGAGACATGATGATGGAGGAGGTGGGGGGAGACATGATGATGGAGGAGGTGGGGGGAGAGATGATGGAGGTGGGGGGAGAGATGATGATGATGGAGGAGGTGGGGGAGAGATGATGATGGAGGAGGTGGGGGGAGAGATGATGATGGAGGAGGTGGGGGGAGAGATGATGATGATGATGGAGGAGGTGGGGGAGAGATGATGGAGGAGGTGGGGAGAGATGATGGAGGAGGTGGGGGGGAGAGATGATGGAGGAGGTGGGGGGGAGAGATGATGATGGAGGAGGTGGGGGGGAGAGATGATGATGGTGGAGGTGGGGGGAGAGATGATGATGGAGGAGGTGGGGGGAGAGATGATGATGGAGGAGGTGGGGGGAGAGATGATGATGGAGGAGGTGGGGGGAGAGATGATGGAGGAGGTAGGGGGAGAGATGATGGAGGAGGTGGTGGGGAGAGATGATGATGGAGGAGGTGGGGGAGAGATGATGATGGAGGAGGTGGGGGGAGAGATGATGATGGAGGAGCTAGGGGGAGGATGATGATGATGGAGCAGCTGGGGGAGAGATGATGATGGGGGAGAGATGATGATGATGGAGAAGCTGGGGGTAAGAGATGATGATGGAGGAGCTGGGGGAGAGATGATGAAGGAGGTGGGGGGAGAGATGATGATGATGAAGGAGGTGGGGGGAGAGATGATGGGGGAGGTGGGGGGAGAGATGATGATGGGGGAGGTGGGGGGAGAGATGATGATGGAGGAGGTGGGGGGAGAGATGATGGAGGAGGTGGGGGGAGCGATGATGGAGGAGGTGGGGGGAGCGATGATGGAGGAGGTGGGGGGAGAGATGATGGAGGAGGTGGGGGGAGAGATGATGATGATGGAGGTGGGGGAGAGATGATGGAGGAGGTGGGGGAGAGATGATGATGGAGGAGGTGGGGGGAGAGATGATGATGGAGGAGGTGGGGGGAGAGATGATGATGGAGGAGGTGGGGGGAGAGATGATGATGGAGGAGGTGGGGGGAGAGATGATGATGGAGGAGGTGGGGGGAGAGATGATGGAGGAGGTGGGGGGAGAGATGATGATGGAGGAGGTGAGGAGAGATGATGGAGGAGGTGAGGAGAGATGATGATGGAGGTGGGGGGAGAGATGATGAAGGAGCTGGGGGGAGAGATGATGATGGAGGAGCTGGGGGGAGAGATGATGATGGAGGAGCTGGGGGGAGAGATGATGATGGAGGAGCTGGGGGGAGAGATGATGATGGAGGAGCTGAGGGGAGAGATGATGAAGTAGGTGGGGGGAGAGATGATGATGAAGTAGGTGGGGGGAGAGCTGATGGAGGAGGTGGGGAGAGATGATGATGGAGGAGGTGGGGGGAGAGATGATGATGATGGAGCAGCTGGGGGTAGAGATGATGATGATGGGGGAGAGATGATGATGATGGAGGAGCTGGGAGGAGAGATTATGGAGGAGCTGGGGGGAGAGATTATGGAGGAGCTGGGGGGAGAGATGATGGAGGAGCTGGGGGGAGAGATGATGGAGGAGCTGGGGGGAGAGATGATGGAGGAGCTGGGGGGAGAGATGATGATGATGAAGGAGGTGGGGGGAGAGATGAAGATGAAGGAGGTGGGGGGAGAGATGATGATGAAGGAGGTGGGGGGAGAGATGATGGAGGAGGTGGAGGGAGAGATGATGGAGGAGGTGGGGGGAGAGATGATGGAGGAGGTAGGGGAAGAGATGATGGAGGAGGTGGGGGGAGAGATGATGATGGAGGAGGTGGGGGGAGAAATGATGATGTAGAAGGTGGGGGGAGAGATGATGATGATGGAGGAGGTGGGGAGAGATGATGGAGGAGGTGGGGGGAAGTGATGATGGAGGAGGTGAGGGGAGAGACGATGAAGGAGGTGGGGGCAGAGATGATGATGAAGGAGGTGGGGGGAGAGATGATGAGGGAGTTGGGGGGAGAGATGATGATGAAGGAGTTGGGAGAGATGATGGAGTTGGGAGAGATGATGATGGAGGAGGTGGGGGAGAGATGATGATGGAGGAGGTGGGGGGAGAGATGATGATGGAGGAGGTGGGGGGAGAGATGATGATGGAGGAGGTGGGGGGAGAGATGATGGAGGAGGTGGGGGGAGAGATGATGGAGGAGGTGGGGGAGAGATGATGATGGAGGAGGTGGGGGGGAGAGATGATGATGATGGAGGAGGTGGGGGGGAGAGATGGTGATGATGGAGGAGGTGGGGGGAGAGATGGTGATGATGGAGGAGGTGGGGGGGAGAGATGATGATGACGGAAGAGGTGGGGGGGAGAGATGATGTTGATGGAGGAGGTGGGGGGGGAGATGATGGAGGAGGTGGGGGGGAGATGATGATGGAGGAGGTGGGGGGAGAGATGATGGAGGAGGTGGGGGAGAGATGATGATTGAGGAGGTGGGGAGAGATGATGATGGAGGAGCTGGGGGGAGAGATGATGATGGAGGAGCTGGTGGGAGAGATGATGATGAAGGAGCTGGTGGGAGAGATGATGATGATGAAGGAGGTGGGGGGAGAGATGATGATGTAGGAGGTGGGGGGAGAGATGATGATGGAGGAGGTGGGGGGAGAGATGATGATGGAGGAGGTGGGGGGGAGAGGATGGAGGAGGTAGGGGGAGAGATGATGATGATGATGAAGGAGGTGGGGGGAGAGATGATGATGGAGGAGGTGGGGGGAGAGATGATGGAGGAGGTGGGGGGTGAGATGATGATGGAGGAGGTGGGGGGAGAGATGATGATGGAGGTGGGGGGAGAGATGATGGAGGAGGTGTGGGGAGAGATGATGATGGAGGAGCTGGGGGGAGAGATGATGATGATGAAGGAGCTGGGTGGAGAGATGATGATGGAGCAGCTGGGGGGAGAGATGATGATGATGGGGGAGAGATGATGATGATGGAGGAGCTGGGGGGAGAGATGATGATGGAGGAGCTGGGGGGAGAGATGATGATGATGGAGGAGCTGGGGGGAGAGATGATGATGGAGGAGCTGCGGGGAGAGATGATGATGATGGGGGAGAGATGATGATGATGGAGGAGCTGGGGGTAGAGATGATGATGGAGGAGCTGGGGGAGAGATGATGAAGTTGGTGGGGGGAGAGATGATGATGAAGGAGGTGGGAGAGATGATGATGAAGGAGGTGGGGGGAGAGATGATGATGGAGGAGGTGGGGGAGAGATGATTGAGGAGGTGGGGGGAGAGATGATGGAGGAGGTGGGGGGAGAGATGGAGGAGGAGGTGGGGGGAGAGATGATGATGGAGGAGGTGGGGAGAGAGATGATGATGGAGGAGGTGGGGAGAGAGATGATGATGGAGGAGGTGGGGAGAGATGATGATGGAGGAGGTGGGGAGAGAGATGATGGAGGAGGTGGGGGAGAGATGATGATGGAGGAGGTGGGGAGAGAGATGATGATGGAGGAGGTGGGTAGGAGATGATGATGATGGAGGAAGTGGGGGGAGAGATGATGATGGAGGACGTGGGGGGAGAGATGATGATGGAGGAGGTGGGGGGAGAGATGATGATGGAGGAGGTGGGGGGAGAGATGATGAACGAGGTGGGGGGAGAGATGATGATGATGAAGGATGAGGTGGGGGGAGAGATGATGATGAAGGATGAGGTGGGGGGAGAGATGATGATGAAGGAGGTGGGGGGAGAGATGATGATGATGAAGGAGGTGGGGGGAGAGATGATGAAGGAGGTGGGGGGAGAGATGATGGAGGAGGTGGGGGGAGAGATGATGGAGGAGGTGGGAGAGATGATGGAGGAGGTGGGGGGAGAGAGGATGGAGGAGGTGGGGGGAGAGAGGATGAAGGAGCTGGGGGGAGAGATGATGATGGAGCAGCTGGGGGGAGAGATGATGATGACGATGGGGGAGAGATGATGATGATGGAGCTGGGGTGAGAGATGATTATGATGATGGAGGAGCTGGGGTGAGAGATGATGGAGGATCTGGTGGGGGAGAGATGATGATGGAGGAGGTGGGGGGGAGATGATGATGATGGAGGAGGTGGGAGGAGAGATGATTATGGAGGAGGTGGGGCGAGAGATGATTATGGAGGAGGTGGGGGGAGAGATGATGGAGGAGGTGGGGGGAGAGATGATGGAGGAGGTGGGGGGAGAGATGATGATGAAGGAGGTGGGGGGAGAGATGATGATGATGAAGGAGGTGGGGGGAGAGATGATGAAGGAGGTGGGGGGAGAGATGATGGAGGAGGTGGGGGGAGAGATGATGATGGAGGAGGTGGGGGGAGAGATGATGGAGGAGGTGGGGGGAGAGAGGATGATGATGGAGGAGCTGGGGGGAGAGATGATGAAGGAGCTGGGGGGAGAGATGATGATGGAGCAGCTGGGGGGAGAGATGATGATGATGATGGGGGAGAGATGATGATGATGGAGCTGGGGTGAGAGATGATTATGATGATGGAGGAGCTGGGGTGAGAGATGATGGAGGATCTGGTGGGGGAGAGATGATGATGGAGGAGGTGGGGGGGAGATGATGATGGAGGAGGTGGGGGGGAGATGATGGTGATGGAGGAGGTGGGAGGAGAGATGATTATGGAGGAGGTGGGGCGAGAGATGATTATGGAGGAGGTGGGGGGAGAGATGATGGAGGAGGTGGGGGGAGAGATGATGGAGGAGGTGGGGGGAGAGATGATGATCATGGAGGAGGTGGGGGGAGAGATGATGATTATGGAGAAGCTGGGGGGAGAGATGATGATGATGAAGGAGCTGGGGGGAGAGATGATGATGATGAAGGAGCTGGGGGGAGAGATGATGATGATGGAGGAGCTGGGGGGAGAGATGATGATGATGGAGGAGCTGGGGGGAGAGATGATGATGATGGAGGAGCTGGGGGGAGAGATGATGATGAAGGAGGTGGGGGGAGAGATGATGATGAAGGAGGTGGGGGGAGAGATGATGATGAAGGAGGTGGGGGGAGAGATGATGATGAAGGAGGTGGGGGGAGAGATGATGATGAAGGAGGTGGGGGGAGAGATGATGAAGGAGGTGGGGGGAGAGATGATGGAGGAGGTGGGTGAGAGATGATGGAGAAGTTGGTTATAGAGATGATGGAGGAGGTGGGTGGAGAGATGATGATGGAGGAGGTGGGTGGAGAGATGATGATGGAGGAGGTGGGTGGAGAGATGATGATGGAGGAGGTGGGGGGATAGATGATTATGGAGGAGGTGGGGGCAGAGATGATTATGGAGGAGGTGGGGGCAGAGATGATGATGGAGGAGGTGGGGGCAGAGATGATGATGGAGGAGTTGGGGGAGAGATGATGGAGGAGGTGGGGGGAGAGATGATGGAGGAGGTGGGGGGAGAGATGATGGAGGAGGTGGGGGGAGAGATGATGATGATGGAGGAGGTGGGGGGAGAGATGATGATGGAGGAGCTGGGGGGAGAGATGATGATGATGGAGCAGCTGGGGGGAGAGATGATGATGAAGGAGCTGCGGAGAGATGATGATGGAGGAGCTGGGGGGAGAGATGATGATGGAGGAGCTGGGGGTAGAGATGATGATGGAGGAGCTGGGGGGAGATGCTGAACGAGGTGGGGGGAGAGATGCTGAACGAGGTGGGGGGAGAGATGATGATGGAGGTGGGGGGAGAGATGATGATGGAGGAGGTGGGGGGAGAGATGATGGAGGAGTTGGTTATAGTGATGATGGAGGAAGTGGGTGGAGAGATGATGATGGAGGAGGTGGGTGGAGAGATGATGATGGAGGAGGTGGGGGGAGAGATGATGGAGGAGGTGGGAGGAGAGATGATGATGGAGGAGGTGGGGGGAGAGATGATGATGGAGGAGGTGGGGGGAGAGATGATGATGATGGGGGAGAGATGATGATGAAGGAGCTGGGGGAGATATTATGATGATGATGGAAGAGCTGGGGGTAGGGATGATGATGGAGGAGCTGGGGGAGAGATGATGATGAAGGAGGTGGGGGGAGAGATGATGATGGAGGAGGTGGTGGGAGAGATGATGATGGAGGAGGTGGGGGGAGAGATGATGGAGGAGGCGGGGGGAGAGATGATGATGATGAAGGAGGTGGGGGGAGAGATGATGATGGAGGAGGTGGGGGGAGAGATGATGGAGGAGGTTGGGGGAGAGATGATGGAGGAGGTTGGGGGAGAGATGATGGAGGAGGTTGGGGGAGAGATGATGATGGAGTAGGTGGGGGGAGAGATGATGATGGAGGAGGTGGGGGGAGAGATTATGGAGGAGGTGGGGGGAGAGATGATGGAGGAGGTGGGGGGAGAGATGATGGAGGAGGTGGGGGGGAGAGATGATGATGATGGAGGAGGTGGGGGGAGAGATGATGGAGGAGGTGGGGGGAGAGATGATGATGGAGGAGGGGGGAGAGATGATGATGGAGGAGGTGGGGGGAGAGATGATGATGGAGGAGGGGGGAGAGATGATGATGATGGAGGAGTTGGGGGGAGAGATAATGATGGAGGAGGTGGGGGGAGAGATGATGGAGGAGGTGGGGGGAGAGAAGATGATGGAGGAGGAGCTGGGGGGAGAGATGATGAATGAGGTGGGGGGAGAGATGATGAAGGAGGTGGGGGGAGAGATGATGAAGGAGGTGGGGGGAGAGATGATAATGGAGGAGGTGGGGGGAGAGATGATAATGGAGGAGGTGGGGGGAGAGATGATGATGGAGGAGGTGGGGGGAGAGATGATGATGGAGGAGGTGGGGAGAGAGATGATAATGGAGGAGGTGGGGGGAGAGATGATGATGGAGGAGGTGGGGGAGAGATGATGGAGGAGGTGGGGTGAGAGATGATGGAGGAGGTGGGGGGAGAGATGATGATGATGATGGAGGAGCTGGGGGGAGGGATGATGATTGTGAAGGAGCTGGGGGGAGAGATGATGATGATGGAGTAGCTGGGGGAAGAGATGATAATGATGATGGGGGAGAGATGATGATGAAGGAGCTGGGGGAGAGATGATGATGGAGGAGCTGGGGGGAGAGATGATGATGGAGGAGCTGGGGGTAGAGATGATGGAGGAGCTGGGGGGAGAGATGATGATGGAGGTGGGGGGAGAGATGATGATGATGAAGGAGGTGGGGGGAGAGATGATGGAGGAGGTGGGGGGAGAGATGATGGAGGAGGTGGGGAGAGAGATGATGGAGGAGGTGGGTGGAGAGATGATGGAGGAGGTGGGTGGAGAGATGATGGAGGAGGTGGGTGGAGAGATGATGATGGAGGAGGTGGGTGGAGAGATGATGATGGAGGAGGTGGGGGGAGAGATGATGGAGGAGGTGGGGGGAGAGATGATGATGGAGGAGGTGGGGGGAGAGATGATGATGGAGGAGGTGGGGGGAGAGATGATGATGGAGGAGGTGGGGGGAGAGATGATAATGATGATGGGGGAGAGATGATGATGAAGGAGCTGGGGGAGAGATAATGGAGGAGCTGGGGGGAGAGATGATGATGATGGAGGAGGTGGGGGTAGAGATGATGATGAATGAGGTGGGGGGAGAGATGATGATGAAGGAGGTGGGGGGAGAGATAATGATAATGGAGGAGGTGGGGGGAGAGATGATGGAAGAGGTGGGGGAGAGATGATGATGGAGGAGGTGGGGGGAGAGATGATGATGGAGGAGGTGGGGGGAGAGATGATGATGGGGGAGGTGGGGGGAGAGATGATGGAGGAGGAGCTGGGGGGAGAGATGATGATGGAGGAGGTGGGGGGAGATGATGATGGAGGTGGTGGGGGAAGAGATGATGGGGGAGAGATGATGATGGAGGAGCTGGGGGAGAGATGGTGATGATGGAGGAGCTGGGGGGAGAGATGATGAAGGAGGTGGGGGGAGAGATGATGATGATGGAGGAGGTAGTGGGAGAGATGAAGGAGGAGGTGCGTGGAGAGATGATGATGGAGGAGGTGGGGGAGAGATGATGATGGAGGAGGTGGGAGGAGAGATGATGATGATGGAGGAGGTGGGGGGAGAGATGATGGAGGAGGTGGGGGGAGAGATGATGGAGGAGGTGGGGGGAGAGATGATGGAGGAGGTGGAGGGGGAGAGATGATGATGGGGGAGATATGTCAGTGATGGAGAATTATTTGGACACTATATGCTGTTAATATCTGGTCTGGTCACTGTGTTGTGGTATTTGTCATTTGTATGTGGTACTATTCGGTCATTATGTGGTGGTAATATGTGGTCTGGTCATGGGTGTCACTGTATTTCTCCCTTGTATGTAGTATTATTCGGTCCCTATGTGGTGGTAATATGTCGTCTGGTCACGGGTGTCACTGTATTTCTCCCTTTTTTGTAGTATTATTCGGTCTCTATGTGATGGTAATATGTTGTCTGGTCACGGGTGTCACTATATTTCTCCTTTGTATGTAGTATTATATGGTCACTATGTGGTGGTAATATGTGGTCTGGTCATGGTGTGATGGTATTTCTCCCTTGTATGTAGTATTATTCGGTCACTATGTGGTGGTAATATGTTGTCTGGTCACGGGTGTTGCTATATTTCTCCCTTGTATGTAGTATTATTCGGTCTCTATGTGATCGTAATATGTCGTCTGGTCACGGTGTCACTGTATTTCTCCCTTGTATTTAGTATTATTCGGTCACTATGTGGTGGTAATATGTGGTCTGGTCACGGTGTGGTGATTTTTCTCCCTTTGTGTAGTATTATTCGGTCACTATGTGGTGGTAATATGTGGTCTGGTCACTGTGTGGTGGTATTTCTCCCTTGTATATAGTATTATTCGGTTACTATGTGGTGGTAATATGTGGTCTGGTCATGGTGTGGCAGTATTTCTCCCTTGTATGTGGTATTATTGGTGTTGGTACAGTGGATTGTGTTGTGTATGGCGGTCATTTATTTTCTCTGATATTAATTAGGAGAAGATTCTTTATTTCCATTAGTGATTAAATACTTGTGACAAGATGCACTTACAGGGGTTTTCCGGGGAAATCAAGTAATCACCTTTCCCACAGGTGATAAGTTATTGATTAGTGGGGGTCTGACTGCTGGGACCTGCACCGATTGGTAGAATGTGGAGCTTTTATCCCCATTAGACTGGAGCTGATGTGCGACTTGACCACTGATCCATTCATTCCCTCAGTGGCTGTTCTTGTTTTTTTTCTGGAAGCCCCCAAGAGAACGAATGAGGCTATGGTCAGACGTCCCACCTGCCGCTGCATTTTAAAATGGGGATAAGTGTCCTGACGGGGATAAAACTTCCTCATTCTTCCGATCGGTGCGGTTTCCAATGTTCGGACCCAAACGATCAATAAGTGATCACCGATCCTGTGGATCCGACTGATCGGTGATAACTTGTTTTAACCAAAGAACCTCTTTACTGCAAACTACCGTAATTATACATCCCAGTTATGGTGGCGCACAGTAGATGCAGGAGCCGCCTGTGATTTACAGCCGACGCTCCACTATAACGGGGATAACAGGTATTTGCATATAACTGAAGGGTGGGCCCCGAGGATCAATTCCTCCTGTGGGCCCCCGACACCCCAGTCCGACACTACCCAGGAGGCTTTGCATTTTCCAGCTTTGTCTTTGATTGTTTCTTGTAGGAGAAAGGACACCCGAGAAACCTGATCCCGGAGCTGTGCAGACAGTTCTACAACCTGGGCTGGGTGACGGGAACCGGAGGCGGCATCAGCATAAAATATGAGTAAGTTGTGAACTTCTCCCCATATTACCAGAAAGTCACTCTGACCATACATTACTGACTGTCTAATTTCTTACCATTCAGTGTGCGCAGCTCCTATGCAGAACTATGTGATTTCATTTCTTTTTAATCTTTTTTCTTTTATTGTTACTAGGGATGAAATATACATTGCACCCTCAGGAGTCCAAAAAGAAAGGATTCAGGTATGATAATTCCAGACCCAGTAAGGCCGATCCACAGCTCCGACTGATCATGGAGGGTCTGACCATCAGCAGTTTTCCAAATCGTATAAAACAACAAAATGCACAGTCCGCCAGAGAGCGATACAATTCTGGTTTCTTTGTGCTACCACTAGGGGGAGCTGTGTGTATACGGATTTATACAGCTGCCATTGAACACAATAATAACTCTGTCTTCGCTAGGCTCCCTCTAGTGGCGGTTGCTGGCGGTCACATTTTGCAATTCCCATCTTCATAAACAGGTATTGTCAGATAGTGCTTGTATGTACCAGCAATTTTCCATGAAGATTGAGGAACCTTTTAAGGCTAAGCCCAACCTAAAGGATTATTCATAGCTGATATATTATGATTATAAATGTTTTACCTTTTTAAAAAATAAAAATTATCATCCGTAAAAGTCCGATCTATGAAAATATAAAGTGACTTAACTAGTGATGAGCGAGCACTAAAATGCTCGGGTGCTCGAAGCTCGGGTCGAGCACATTGGAATACTCGGGTGCTCGACCCAAGCAACGAGCCCAATTTAAGTCTATGGGAAACGCGAGCATTTTTCTGTTGGTCCCCCCCCGGCGGTCTACAGAAGGTCAAAAATTGCCCAAATCGATGAGAACGGTGCTCAATTAAACGTCAGGCAGGCAGAATATATGGGCAGACAGGCAGGCAGGGTATATAGGAGGGTGCATGAAAAACATAGCAGGGCACTCAGAACACACTAGTGCCCTCCGATTTTCATGCACCCGTCTCTTTAACCACTTCGCACCAGAGCCTGTTTTTGCCTTCGTGACCGGGCCAATTTTTTCAATTCTGACCACTGTCACTTTATGAGGTAATTACTCTGGAACGCTTCAACGTATTCCCCTGATTCTGAGACTGTTTTTTCATGACATATTGTACTTCATGATAGTGGTAAAATTTCTTCCATATAACTTGCGTTTATTTGTGAAAAAATCGGAAATTTGGCGAAAATTTAGAAAATTTTGCAATTTTCAAACTTTGAATTTTCATGCCCTTAAATCAGAGAGATATGTCACACAAAATAGTTAATAAATAACATTTCCCACATGTCTACTTTACATCAGCACAATTTTGGAACCAAAATTTTTTTTTTGTTAGGGAGCTATAAGGGTTAAAAGTTGACCAGCGATTTCTCATTTTTCCAACAAAATTTACAAAAACATTTTTTTAGGGACCACATCATATTTGAAGTCACTTTGAGGGGTCTTTATGACAGAAAATACCCAAAAGTGACACCATTCTAAAAACTGCACCCCTCAAGGTGCTCAAAACCACATTCAAGAACTTTATTAACCCTTCAGGTGCTTCACAGGAATTTTTGGAATGTGGAAAAAAAAAATTAACATTTAACTTTTTTCACAAAAATGTTACTTTAGACCCAATTTTTTTTATTTTCACAGGGGTAACAGGAAAAAATGGACCCCAAATTTTTTTGTGCAATTTCTCTTGAGCGTGCTGATACCCCATATGTGAGGGAAAACCACTGTTTGGGCGCACTGCAGGGTTCGGAAGGGAAGGAGCGCCATTAGACTTTTTGAATGTAAAATTTGTCTGAATAATTAGCAGACGCCATGTTGCGTTTGGAGAGCTCCTGATGTGCCTAAACAGTGGAAACCCCCCACAAGTGACACCATTTTGGAAACTAGACCCCTTAGGGAACTTATCTAGATGTGTGGTGAGCACCTTGAACCCCAAGGTGCTTCACAGAAGTTTATAATATTGAGCTGTAAAAATAAAATTTTCACATTTTTCCCACAAAACCGTTTTTCATCCCTTAATTTTGCATTATCATAAGGGTAATAGGATAAATTGCACCATGAAATTTGTTGTGCAATTTCTCCTGAACACGCTGATACCCCATATGTGGAGGCAAATTACTGTTTGGGCACATGGCAGGGTTTGAAAGGGAAGGAGCGCCATTTGACTTTTTGAATGTAAAATTTGTTTGAATAATTAGCAGACGCCATGTCGCATTTGGGGAGCCCCTAATGTGACTAAACAGTGGAAACCCCCCACAAGTGCCACCATTTTGGAAACTAGACCCCTTAGGGAACTTATCTAGATGTGTGGTGAGCACCTCGCACCCCCAGCTGCTTCACAGAAGTTTATAATATTGAGCCGTAAAAATAAAATTTTCACATTTTTCCCACAAAACCGTTTTTCATCCCTTAATTTTGCATTATCATAAGGGTAATAGGATAAATTGCACCATGAAATTTGTTGTGCAATTTCTCCTGAACACGCTGATACCCCATATGTGGAGGCAAATTACTGTTTGGGCGCATGGCAGGGTTTGAAAGGGAAGGAGCGCCATTTGACTTTTTGAATGTAAAATTTGTTTGAATAATTAGCGGACGCCATGTCACATTTGTGGAGCCCCTAATGTGTCTAAACAGCGGAAACCCCCCACAAGTGCCACCATTTTGGAAACTAGACCCCTTAGGGAACTTATCTAGATGTGTGGTGAGCACCTCGCACCCCCAGCTGCTTCACAGAAGTTTATAATATTGAGCCGTAAAAATAAAATTTTCACATTTTTCCCACAAAACCGTTTTTCATCCCTTAATTTTGCATTATCATAAGGGTAATAGGATAAATTGCACCATGAAATTTGTTGTGCAATTTCTCCTGAACACGCTGATACCCCATATGTGGAGGCAAATTACTGTTTGGGCGCATGGCAGGGTTTGAAAGGGAAGGAGCGCCATTTGACTTTTTGAATGTAAAATTTGTTTGAATAATTAGCAGACGCCATGTCGCATTTGGGGAGCCGCTAATGTGACTAAACAGTGGAAACCCCCCACAAGTGCCACCATTTTGGAAACTAGACCCCTTAGGGAACTTATCTAGATGTGTGGTGAGCACCTCGCACCCCCAGCTGCTTCACAGAAGTTTATAATATTGAGCCGTAAAAATAAAATTTTCACATTTTTCCCACAAAAAATCTTTTTCATTCTCTAATTTTGTATTATCATAAGGGTAACAGGATAAATTGCACCATGAAGTTTGTTGTGCAATTTCTCCTGAACACGCCGATACCCCATATGTGAGGGAAAACCACTGTTTGGGCGCACGGCAGGGTTTGAAAGGGAAGGAGCGCCATTTGACTTTTTGAATGTAAAATTTGTTTGAATAATTAGCGGACGCCATGTCACATTTGTGGAGCCCCTAATGTGTCTAAACAGCGGAAACCCCCCACAAGTGCCACCATTTTGGAAACTAGACCCCTTAGGGAACTTATCTAGATGTGTGGTGAGCACCTTGCACCCTCAGCTGCTTCACAGAAGTTTATAATATTGAGCCGTGAAAATAAAATTTTCACATTTTTCCCATAAAAAATGTTTTTCATCCCCTAATTTTGCATTATCATAAGGATAACCGGAGAAATTGCACCATGAAATTTGTTGTACAATTTCTCCTGAGTACGCCGATACCCCATATGTGGGGGAAAACCACTGCTTTGGTGTACGGCAGGGTTCGGAAGAGAAAGGAGCGCTATGTTGGCTGGGATAGGCAGCAGACACCATGTCACATTTGAAGAGTCGCTGACATGCCAAAACAGCAGAAACCTCCACAAATGACCCCATTTTGTAAACTACACCTCTCAAGGAATTCATCTAGGGAAGTAGTGAGTATTTTTTAATTTTTAAATTTATACCATTGGGCAGTGAAAAAATCATAATTATATTTTTACCACAAAAAAATGTTTTACCCTCAGATTTTACATTTTCACACAGGGCAATGGGTAAAAATGGTGCCGAAATGTGTCACACAATTTCTTCTAAAAGTGTCAATACCCCATATGTGGCTGTATCGTACCGCTTAGCCATACGGTGAGATCTGGGGGGGACGGAGTGCCATTTGACAATTGGAGAACAAATTATTGTAGAATAGGCATTTGGATTTGGGAGCACAAAATTTTCTGAATTTCTTTTGGGGGGCAAGGGTCATTTTGCTTTTCCAGAGCCTTTCTGCTACCAGTAACTTGGAAGTCCCTTATATTTTTAACAGATGACGGACCTGAGTGGGGACTAGCTTTTTTTGAGGACTGAGTTGAAGCTTTTATTGGGAACATTTTACGTAACATTTATCCGGCGCTCTAGGCTGAGCACTTACATCGGGGTTTCCATCTAAATTTCCAAGTGATGTAATTCAGATGAAACCCCTGCAGGATCCATTCACTGTAATGAGGCAGCAGAGTTACTCTGGACACCGTCTTGCCTCTGTTTAGCGCTGTCCTTTTTTTCAGAAGTGCACAAAACTGTGGCCAACCGCACTTTTATGCACGCCTAAAACAAATGACACCGTGGGATCCCAGGCTAGACGGCGTCCACAGTGGCCTATATCTGTCTCATTACAGGGAATCTTCCGTCATGGGTTCCGGCTGAATCACGTATTTCAGAGATTTACACGGAAACTCTGGTGTAAGTGCTCAGCGCAGAGCACAGGATAAATGTGTGCCGAGCCATACTGCGATCTTTGGGAGACATAATAAACAAATCAGTAGCAGGTGAAGAATTGGTTTTATTTATTTTTTACGCCGTTCCTAGTGTGATATAACTGATTAGATTACTTTATTCTTCGGGTCGGTGTGATTACAGAGATACCAGATTGATATCGGGTTTTTATGACTGACAGCTGTCACACACTAAAAGACGCTTTTTTTGCAAAATCTAGTTTTTGCATCACCATATTTTGAGAGCTATAATTTTTCCATATTTCGGCCGACAGAGTCATGTGACGGCTTGTTTTTTGCGGGACGAGTTGACATTTTTATTGGTACCATTTTTGGGGACGTGACATTTTTTGATCGCTTTCTATTCCGTTTTTTGGGAGGTAAAATTAACAAAAACAAACAATTCAGGAATTGTTTTTTGATTTTTTTTTTATGCCGTTCTGCGTGTGGTAAAAGTGATCAGGCAGCGTTATTCTTCGGGTCAGTACGTTTACAGCGATACTACACTTACTGTATTTTTTTTATGTTTTGGCGCTTTTACACAATAAAACTATTTTATAGAAAAAAATATTTTTTTTGCATTGCTTTATTCTGAGCGCTATAACTTTTTTATTTTTCGGCTGATGGAGCTGTATGGCGGCTTTTTTTTGCGTAACAAGATGACGTTTTCAGTGGTACCATTTTTATTTCTATTTTGTTTTTTGATCGCATTTTTTTCCACTTTTTGTTTGGCAATATGATGAAAAAGCATATTTTTTTGCTCCGTTTTTTATTTATTTTTATTACGGTGTGCACAGAAGGAGTTAATTAGTGTGACAGTTTTATAGCTCGGGTTGTTTCGGACGCGGCGATACCAAATATGTGTACTTTTTTTGGTTTTGTAAAAATATACGGATTTATTGGTTTAATATTTTATTTATTTTTATTTATTTTGTGATTTTTTTATTAATAGTTTAAAAACTTTTTTTTTTACTTTTTTTCACATTTTTTCTTAGTCCCTGTATGGGACATTAATTTTTATTTTTCTGATCTCTGATCTCATGTAATGTAATAGACATATATTACATTACATGAGATCTTCCCTGACTGTTTCAGTCAGAGTCTCCTGTCTGGCTACAGCTGCAGCTGAGCCAGACAGGACACCATATATGGCAGAGCTGGAGGCGGTCATGTGACCTCCAGCTGCCATAGCAACCCCAGGTCCTGGAAGGACTCTGAGGTCTTCGGAGAGGTAAGTTGACGACCCCCTCTCCTCCTGCTGTCTCCTATATGCCGCGATCACTATAGATCACAGCATATAGAAGACAGCTAAGGGTTAACATCACTGGGACCTGATCTAATCAGGTCCCGATGATGTTCCCTGTCAGAGCTAACGCTCTGCACCGGAATCGCAGCGCTTGCAGGACCCTGGGGGTCCTGAGCGCTGCGAGACCACCCACCATTTTTAAACGTCGGCGCTGCACAGAGCCCAGCAAGCGCCGACGTTTATCTACAGTGGGCAGTCGGGAACCGGTTAAAAAAGCCGGCC
Organism: Phyllobates terribilis; assembly: GCF_046119375.1. Taxonomy (NCBI): domain Eukaryota; kingdom Metazoa; phylum Chordata; class Amphibia; order Anura; family Dendrobatidae; genus Phyllobates; species Phyllobates terribilis. The sequence goes on along the minus strand of NW_027362773.1, from coordinate 76,101,062 downwards.
GGCAATTCAGCAGCGGCATACACCGGTACCCGACAATTTAGAACAGAAAGAATAAAGCATCACACATAGGTTAGATAGAAACATGTCAGTCACATATATAAGAAGTACAGTGACAGTGTTGGTTACTGTACTTGTCATTTAGTGTTAAAATAAAGGATTTATTAAAAAAAAAATTGGCCTGCGGTTCCCCGTAATTTTAGTCTCTAGCGGAGGTTAAGCAGACGGCTGGGGCAGATGTTTGAAGCCTGGGAAGGGGGTAATACCCACGGAGCTTCCCAGGCTACTAATATCAGCCCCCAGCTGAATACCTAGCCTTTACTAGCTATTAAAATGGGGGACCCCCCCAAAAAAATGATGTGGCGTCCCCCCTTTTTTAATAGCTATCAAAGGCTAGGCAGACAGCTGGGGGCTGATATTAATAGCCCAGGAAGGGTGCCATGAATATTGGCCCCCTCCCAGGCTAGAAACACCAGCCGTCCCAGAAATGGCGCATCCATAGGATGTGCTAATTCTGGCACTTAGCCTCGCTCTTCCCACTGCCCTGTAGCGGTGGCAGGGGGTAATAGGGCTGGGGTTGATGTCAGCTTATAATGCCAGCTGACATCAAGCCCAGGTTAGTAATGGAGAGGCGTCTATAAGACACCCCCATTACTAACCCCATAGTCAAAGTTACAAAAAAAAGCACAACACCCAGAATAAAGTCCTTTAATTGAAATAAACACACAATTCTTTATTGTTCTAAATTAAACCATACTTACCATCACGCCCATTCCAGCTGAAGCCAACGATCTCCTGCAATAAAAGAAAAATAATAAAGCAACCTCATCCTTGCCTTTCCATGGTTCCCAGGACGGCTCCAGCTCTGCTAGATTCACATGACAGGCTGGACCGCAGCAGAACGCTGCCATCCAGCTTGCCATGCCGCAGACACTGAAATAATTTAAAAAAAAATACGTGGGGCTTCGCCCTATTTTTGTGTCCAGCCAGGTACAACTAGGCAGCTGGGGGCTGGAATCAGCAGCGCAGGGAGGCCCAAGCTTTCTGGTCCCCCCCCGCTGCAAATTGCAGTCCGCAGCCACCCCAGAAAATGGCGCGTTCATAGAAGCGCCATCTTCTGGCGCTGTACCCAACTCATCCAGGGCCCTGGTGCGGTGGCTCACTGGGTAATAAAGGGGTTAGGGCCAGCTTGGTATTATCAGCTGGCCCTAAGCCTGAAATTCATGGGGTCACGCCAATATTAGACATGACCGCCATGAATTTCTAGTAAAGTATTTAAAAAAACACAAACACCCAGAATAAAGTCCTTTAATTGAAATAAACACACAATTCTTTATTGTTCTAAATTAAACCATACTTACCATCACACCCATTCCAGCTGAAGCCAACGATCTTCTGCAATAAAAATAAAATAATAAACAAACCTCATCCTTACCTTTCCATGGTTCCCAGGACGGCTCCAGGTCTGCTACATTCACATGACAGGCTGGATCGCAGCCGAAAGCTGCCATCCAGCTTGCCATGCCGCAGACACTGAGAAGCGCAGGCATGTTCCTGAGTTCATGTCCAATGAACTCAGCTCACCTCATGCGCGTCACTCAGGGCCGGCTCCAGGTTTTTCTGGGCCCCGGGCGAAAGAGTCTCAGTGGCCCCTTTAACACATACCACGATTCATGATGCAGAGATACAGCGGAGAAATATATATATATATATATAGTACAATGCAAAGATTTCACTTCTTACATTACATGAGTGATATCTATTGTAAATTCCACAATAGCTCAGAAACCGGTGAATCGCTCCACACAGAATACTGGCCCCCATATAAGGCTCCATACGGAATACTGGCCCTCATATAACGCTTCATACAGGATACTGGCCCCCATATAACGCTCCACACAGAATACTGGCCCCCATATAACGCTCCATACAGGATACTGGTCCCCTTATAAAGCTCCATACAGGATACTGGCCCCCATATAACGCTCCATACAGGATACTGGTCCCCATATAACGCTCCATACAGGATACCGGTCCCCTTATAACGCTCCATACAGGATACCGGTCCCCTTATAACTCTCCATACAGGATACTGGCCCCCATATAATGCTGCATGCAGGCTGTTACCCCCCACATAATGCCCCATACAGGCTGTCCCCCCCTTATAATGCTCCATGCAGGCTGTTACCCCCCACATAATGCCCCATACAGGCCCCCCCCCTTTTAATGCTCCATGCAGGCTGTTATCCCCCACATAATGCCCCATACAGGCCCCCCCCTTTTAATGCTCCATGCAGGCTGTTACCCCCCACATAATGCCCCATACAGGTTGCCCCCCCTTATAATGCTCCATGCAGGCTGTTCCCCCCCACATAATGCACTATGCAGGCTGCCCCCCCTTTATAATGCCCCATGCAGGATGTCGTCCCCCCCTTTATAATGCCCCATGCAGGATGCCCCCCCCTCTTCTCTTTATAATGCCCCATGCAGGCTGTCCCCCCCCCCCTCCTCTATATAATGCCCCATGCAGGATGTCCCCCCTCCCTTTATAATGCCCCATGCAGGATGCCCCCCCCCTTCTCTTTATAATGCCCCATGCAGGCTGTCCCCCCCCCCTCTATATAATGCCCCATGCAGGATGTCCCCCCCCCCTCTATATAATGCCCCATGCAGGATGCCCCCCCCTTCTCTTTATAATGCCCCATGCAAGCTGTCCCCCCCCCTCTATATAATGCCCCATGCAGGATGTCCCCCCCCCTCTATATAATGCCCCATGCAGGCTGTCCCCCCCCCTCTATATAATGCCCCATGCAGGCTGCCCCCCCCTCTCTATATAATGCCCCATGCAGGCTGCACCCCCTCTATATAATGCCCCATGCAGGATGTCCCTCCCCTCTTTATAATGCCCCATGCCTCCATACATTAAAAAAAAAAAATCAAATACTCACCTCCCTTCTCCTCACCTGCTGCCGCTGCCCGCTGCTCGCTGCCCGCTGCTCGCTGCTCAGCTCCGAACTCCAGCGTTGTCGGCGTCTTCCCGTTCAGCGCTCCCTGTGACGGCTCAGGGGAGGGCGCGGTGTAAAGACGTCACCGCGCCCTCTGACCTGAGACGTCACAGGGAGCGCAGAGCAGGAAGACAGCGGATCTGCGGAGGCACGGGGAGAGGTAAGTATCGGGCTGCCGGGGCCCTGAGCAAGCGGCGGAGAAGGGCGGGCGCTGACACCGCTCTCCTCCGCCCACAGCCCGGCGGGGTGCGCGACCGCCAGTGGGCCCCTCTGCCTGCTCAGGGCCCCGGAATTTGCCCGGGTGCGCCGGGTGCTGACGCCGGCCCTGGCGTCACTGACAGCGTGGGAAAATTCTCCTGCGCTTGCGGTGAGCGTGAGAGAATTCTCCTGCGCTCACGGCAAGCACAGGAGAATTCTCCCACGCTGTCAGTGAACTCGGCTCATCTGGATGCCGTCACAGCCAGACACTGAGGAGCGCAAGCATGCCTGCGCTTCTCAGTGTCTGCGGGATGACAGGCTGGATGGCAGCTTTCGGCTGCGATCCAGCCTGTCATGTGAATGTAGCAGAGCTGGAGCCGTCCTGGGAACCATGGAAAGGTAAGGATGAGGTTGGTTTATTATTTTACTTTTATTGCAGGAGATCGTTGGCTTCAGCTGGAATGGGCGTGATGGTAAGTATGGTTTAATTTAGAACATTAAAGAATTGTGTGTTTATTTCAATTAAAGGACTTTATTCTGGGTGTTTGTGGTTTTTTTTAACTTTGACTATGGGGTTAGTAATGGGGGTGTCTTATAGACGCCTCTCCATTACTAACCTGGGCTTGATGTCAGCTGGCATTATAAGCTGACATCAACCCCAGCTCTATTACCCCACTGCCACCGCTACAGGGCAGTGGGAAGAGCGAGGCTAAGTGCCAGAATTGGCGCCTCCTATGGATGCGCCATTTCTGGGGCGGCTGACGGCTGGTGTTTCTAGCCTGGGAGGGGGCCAATTTTCATGGCACCCTTCCTGGGCTATTAATATCAGCCCCCAGCTGTCTGCCTAGCCTTTGCTAGCTATTAAAATAGGGGGGACCCCACGTCATTTTTTTGGGGGGGGTCCCCCATTTTAATAGCTAGTAAAGGCTAGGTATTCAGCTGGGGGCTGATATTAGTAGCCTGGGAAGCTCCATGGGTATTACCCCCTTCCCAGGCTTGAAACATCTGCCCCAGCCGTCTGCTTAACCTCCGCTAGAGACTAAAATTACGGGGAACCCCACGCCAATTTTTTTTTTTAGTAAATTCTTTATTTTAACACTAAATGACAAGTACAGTAACCAACACTGTCACTGTACTTATTATATATGTGACTGACATGTTTCTATCCAATCTATGTGTGAAGCTCTATTCTTTCTGTTCTAAATTGTCGGGTACCGGTGTATGCCGCTGATGAATTGCCGGCTTTTCATGTTTCACTGTGAGCACTGTTCCCATCGATTTGGGCAATCACTGTAATGCCACAACCATCATGGCTGTGGCATTACAGTGAGTGGCAGACAATCCCTGCATGATTGGTGCTCTAAATAGCGGCAAACATGTAGGGAGAGTACCGAGCAGTGGCGAGCATGCTCGCTCATCACTAGACTTAACCCATAAGGTAGAAGATGTAAAGAAAAAAAAAATCAAAAATGTCAGAATTGATGTTTTTCATTCACCACATTTCACCCAAAAAACGCATTAAAAAAGCTCGGAAAACGTCATCTGCGCCCAAAATGGTGTCAGTAAAAATCTGCAGCGCAACAAAAAAATATCCCTCGCACGGCTCCATCCATAGAAACTATAAGAGATGCACAAGCGATATCTTGGGGGGGGGGGGGTAAAGAAGTTTTTAAAAAGTTGTAAAATAAAGAAAACTGTACAAGTTTGGTCTCGTACTGACCTGGAGAATCGTGGTGAAACGTCATTTCTAGCGCACAGTTTATGCCGTAATAAAAATGGCGGAATTGCGTGCTTGTTTTTTATCACCATTTAAATGCTACTTGGAACTTTTCCCTTTTTCTGTCTCTTTACGCTCATCCTGCATGAAAAACAAGACTGAAAAAAGGAGGAAATGAGAATGCAAAAAAACATTTATTTTATAGTGATATTAGGGTTTTTTGTTTTTTTTTTTGTTCTGTTTTCTTTTTTTCCTTTTTTTTCTTTCTTTTTTTTAACCCCTACTTCGCCGGCTGTTTGCAACTCTGTCCTCATTAGCATACGATGCCGGCAGCACATCAAGCAGAGGACAGTTCTAGCTACAGAGGGTGACAGCGCTAATCCGTGGTGACAGGGTCAGCCTGGACGGCGGCGCGGCCTCCAGCCACGAAATTTACATAGACGCTTCTTTTACTAAAGCGATCAGCGTCAGAACGGCGTCATCTCAGCCTGTGCAAGAGCAGAGGACGAGACCCCCTGGCTGCGGGGGACGACCCGGCGCCTTGCTACTCCCGTACAGAACAATACACGGCCCGCCTAATCGCTTCTTGAATATTTTCCATTTTCAGCTGTTGTTTTCTGCTTCCACGGCAGCCGGCGGGGGGCGGCCGATCACCGCCACACGTCACATCATTTATGGCGATTGCAGATTTTATCACCCGGTGTCCGGAAATCCACATTGTTTAAAAAAACACGATAGAAATTAATTATCCCATTTAATAAGCAAGTAACGCAACTCCGGCTGCTCCAGGACTACCACTGCGGCTGGGGATGATGAGACTTGTAGTGCCGTATCATACAGAATTACTGGGATCTGTAATTCCACAATGGCGTCTGTGGCTGCAGGGCGACCATTACTCGTCCCCCATAAACTATCTAATACCGATGGATTGCAAATCCGTTTCTTAAAGTGGGTTATGTCATCATTAATTAGAAAGTGATGGAATATCTTAGTTTCCGATAGCCATGACCCTTTAATTCTTTGAACTATTCCCTATAGGACCAGCCGTAACGCCGTGTTCTCTCTTCCTGCAGCCGGATGACCTGTTTATCTGCGATATCGATGAGCGCGACATCAGCTGCCCCCCACCATACAAGAACCTGAAGAAAAGTCAGTGCACCCCTCTGTTTATGAACGCGTACACCATGAGAGGTAAGCAGCATGGATCAGCTGGTGCTGTACAGACACACACAGCGGCGGTGTAAGATGTCACAGCTGTAGATACCGCGGCCCGGCCGCCGCCATCTGCTCCTCCATGGTCCGTTTCTGATGTTCACCTGCCTATCGGTGGACGGGGGTCAGCATGGGGGCGCTCCGACCGGTCTGTGGCTACAAAGCCTCCTACACTGCAAGCTGTAGCGCTGTATATGTTCTGACAACTTTCTGCCATAACCAAAACCATAACTTTTTCAGCAATTTGTGCTCTAATAGCTCTTGCTCTTCACACATTAATGACACTTTGTAGATCATGACCCTGTCTCTGGGTCAATAGTTGTCCTTCCATGCTTACGTCTGGTGGGTGGTAACCACTGCATCCGCGTGTCGGGAGCACCCCGCAAGACCTTCTGCGTGTCGGGAGCACCCCGCAAGACCTTCTGCGTGTCGGGAGCACCCCGCAAGACCTTCTGCGTGTCGGGAGCACCCCGCAAGACCTTCTGCGTGTCGGGAGCACCCCGCAAGACCTTCTACGCACTGGGAGCAGCCCAACAAGACCGGCTGAGTGCTCAAGACTGACCATGTACCAGGAACACCCCATTGATACCGAGAACGCATTCAGATGGGGCTTCTCAGACGCCCGTTCTCAGGAATGATGGGGATCCCAGTAGTTGGACCCCCAGCGATTGGGCACCTCCAGTCTTTAATTTGGGGAAGGGACCTACTGGCTGTTGTAGACTGTATTACGGCATGTCATGTGCGTGTATATACGTATATGTGTGCAGAGAACATTACAGGAGTCTGCGCTTCAGATTCATCTCTGCGCTGACACCACAAGTACATAATTGCTCATATTCACATAAATCCCTCATTTTCCAGGTGCCGGAGCCGTGATCCACACTCACTCTAAGGCCGCTGTTCTCACCACGCTGCTGTTTCCAGGGAAGGAATTTCGGATCACGCACCAAGAAATGATTAAAGGGATTAGGAAGTGCAGCAGCGGGGGATACTACCGGTAATGGCGGATGCGTCTACTTACTGTCCACAGCAACAGCAATGCCCTGTATTCAATACTGTTTTCCCCCTCCCCAGATACGATGACGTGCTGGTGGTCCCCATCGTGGAGAACACCCCTGAAGAAAGAGACCTGAAAGATCGAATGGCGAGAGCCATGGAAGAGTATCCCGACTCCTGCGCGGTGCTGGTCCGTCGTCACGGGGTCTATGTCTGGGGAGACACTTGGGAGAAAGCCAAGACTATGTACGCCTATGTATATAATATCACTGCCCCTTAAAAGCTTTATTAGGGCATTGTGAGGATGTCCCTCTATCAGAAGTACCATCTGTTAATGGGGGCACGTTTTTCAACATAAATGCCTGTACTGTACTGCTCGTTCTTTGCGGGGATGTGTACTTGTCCTTTTTGCTCACCATGCAGAATGCTTTTCCATGTGGTCGATTGGACACTTTTTCACCATCGCTTTTTGTCTTCTGTCCCAGGTGCGAGTGCTACGATTACCTGTTTGACATTGCAGTGCAGATGAAACAGCTCGGCCTGGACCCCGCCACTCTTCCTGTAGAAGAAAATGGGATTGTTTAACCTCCAGCCCCTTCAAGAAGAGGAACGCATCAGTCTCAGCACAAGACACCAGTGAACTTTCACAATCACAACCCCCTGACGTCCCGTCCACCGCTCGTTCCTCACTGTGATTTTATTTGTAGTTACTGATTGTCCAGGACTTGGCCTTTGCTTGTTTTAATCCATTTCTCAGCAAGAACCGTCAGTTTCGCCTCCTGTTGTGTCTGGAAATCCGGGCAGGGACATTTTTAATAAACTTTGAGAGCGGTCTGTCTGTTGGTGCTGGCTGTGCGCAAAGGGAATGCCCCCAATGTTCTCACAGTCCGTAAAGTGGTGTAAGGTCCAAGTGACACCTGGGCACGGCCGGATCCTAGTAAATGAGCTCAACCCAAGGGGCAGGACCATCCAGAACCACCAGGGGGTACAAAAGTTCTGATTTTGAACCACTGCTTAAATTAACCCCTTTCACACCACCAATGGATGTAAATATACTTGGGGGCTGCTGGCTCCAACAGTAGTGGCCGGAGCTGAGCTCCAATCGCTGCTGTTAACCATTTAGATGCTGATGTGAATTTCTGCAAAGGGGATTTAAATGAAGCAGTTGTTAAAGGGTTACAATTGCTGCTATCTTGGCCACCAGCCAAGCTTCACAGGCAACTTCCATTTGCTGCAGCAAGTCCGTAATAGTCCGATCTATCAAAATATAAAGTGAATTAACCCATATGGCCAACGCCGCAAAGAGAAATATAATTGAAACGCCACAATTGCAGTTTTTCAGCACATTATATGGTAAAATGAGAGATGTGATTCAAAAGTAAATCCTGCAAAAAAACAAGCTCTCGTACAGCGATGTGGATGGAAAAAAAAATAGTTTATTGTAAATTCCTTTATTGTCTAGGATAGTGAAATGTTTCATAGTAAAATCCCTGGTGGTCTCCGCTAGGGAAAGGCTTCGTAGTAACTTTAACACCTGAAGAGATGAACTGGAATATAAGGTGGCGTGCACGCGGCATGTAAGGGCATGTTCACACTGGCCACTAAACAGACAAAACCCAAGATAGAAACGTAATAAGCAAATACCCTGCAGTAAATAAACAGCAATAGTGAATGAGAATTATATAGGGTGCTTGGTTCACAAAATTTTGATCAAAAAATGAAAAAACAGTGTTGGGTTTTTGTGCATAGTAACGCTCCCTGGTGATCTCGGGTAGCGAAAGGCTTCGTAGTAACGTTCCCTGGTGGTCCCAGGTAGCTAAAGACTTCGTAGTAACGCTCCCTGGTGGTCTCAGGTAGCAAAAGACTTTGTTGTAACGCTCCTTGGTGCTCTAGGGTAGCGAAAGGCTTCACAGTAAAGTCCCCTGGTGGTCTCGGGTAGTGAAAGGCTTCACCGTAAAGTTCCCTGGTGGTCTCGGGTAGTGAAAGGCTTCACCCCTAAAGTTCCCTGGTGGTCTCGGGTAGTGAAAGGCTTCACAGTAAAGTTCCCTGGTGGTCTCGGGTAGTGAAAGGCTTCACAGTAAAGTCCCCTGGTGGTCTTGGGTAGTGAAAGGCTTCACCGTAAAGTTCCCTGGTGGTTTCGGTTAGTGAAAGGCTTCACCGTAAAGTCCCCTGGTGGTCTCGGGTAGTGAAAGGCTTCACCGTAAAGTTCCCTGGTGGTCTCGGGTAGTGAAAGGCTTCACCATAAAGTTCCCTGGTGGCCTCAGGTAGTGAAAGGCTTCGTAGTAATGTTCCTTGGTGGTCTCCGGTACTGAAAGGCTTCACAGTAAAGTCACCTGGTGGTATCGGGTAGTGAAAGGCTTCACCGTAAAGTTCCCTGGTGGCCTCGGGTAGTGAAAGGCTTCGTAGTAATGTTCCCTGGTGGTCTCGGATAGCGAAAGGCTTCGTAGTAATGCTCCCTGGTGGTCTCGGATAGCGAAAGGCTTCCTAGTGACGTTCCCTGGTGGTCTCTGGTAGAGAAAGACTTCGTAGTAGCATTCCCTGGTGGTCTCGGTTAGCGAAAGGCTTCGTAGTGATGTTCCCTGTTTGTCCAGTGTAATGAAAGGGTTCATAGTAAAGTTCCCAGGAGGTCTCAGTGAAAGGGTTCATAGTAACGTTCCCTGGTGGTCTCGGATAGTGAAAGGCTTCACAGTAAAGTTCCCTGGTGGTCTCGGGTAGTGAAAGGCTTCACAGTAAAGTTCCCTGGTGGTCTCGGGTAGTGAAAGGCTTCACAGTAAAGTTCCCTGGTGGTCTCGGGTAGTGAAAGGCTTCGTAGTAATGTTCCCTGGTGGTCTCAGGTAGTGAAAGGCTTCACAGTAAAGTTCCCTGGTGGTCTCGGGTAGTGAAAGGCATCGTAGTAATGTTCCCTGGTGGTTTCGGGTAGTGAAAGGCATCGTAGTAATGTTCTCTGGTGGTCTCGGGTAGTGAAAGGCTTCACAGTAATGTTCCCTGGTGGTCTCGGGTAGTGAAAGGCTTCGTAGTAATGTTCCCTAGTGGTCTAAGGTAATACGGGAGATAATTTTATATTCCCTGGTGGTCTAGGGCAATAAATTGAAATTTCTGATTGCTTGTGGATCACGTTGTAGGAAACGAGGACTGAAAACCATTGGCCACTCCAGCGCCCCTCTGTGTGGGCTTTGCTGGTGACGGCGTTTACCCCATATATTTCGGGATGTTCTGGTGAAGTCCGGCTCCTATACCAAGTCATCTCTATGAACACGGTGATGGCTTTGTGCCATTGCGGCCGGTGCTGTTAGTCCGGTGTTTGCATCGTGGGTTTAGCAGAATATACGACGGCTCCGTTACCGGTTTAATAGAAATCTGTTACAAAGTTACAGCGTATCATATACATTTTTGTTTCATTGTTATTTGTACATTTTAGTATTGGTGATGTTTGTGCCGCCACCGCCACGAGGAGGAAGCGGGTGACGGTGATGGATCTTTTTAAGTCACATTCAATGTCCTATAAATAAATGATCACTTTAAATTCTTGGAATATCCCTTTAAGAGCTCACCTCGAAGGCTTTGTTTTATAAGGTATCCAAAGCTTTCAGGTTCCAAAATATAAGAAGACCCCCAAAAAGGACCTAATTTTGTAAAGGGCGTCCCTCGAGGAATTCATCTTGGCTTGTGCACATTTTGGGCGTTTTCCAGAAGATATCTCTTTAGCGGAGGGAACAGAGGTGAAAGTGCGGAGGGCTAACATCACGGGGATGATAAAGTGCAGCAATATCCGGTCATGGTGCGGAGATAGTGGGACAACAACCTACATGCCGTGGTCACTACTGACCGTGGCATCTAAGCGATTGAACAGTTGGGTTTCTAAGGAAAGAGTGACATTCCTGGCCTGGCGTGCCACTATGAGGAGACTGAACAGTTGGGTTTCTAAGGAAAGAGTGACATTCCTGGCCTGGCGTGCCACTATGAGGAGACTGAAACACCTTGCATGCTCCTCTGGGAAATGAAATATGCAAATTGTCTCTTCAGAGACGAAGAGGACATGAACTCTAGCGCCACCTATTGGAAGTAGCAACCCTACAAGTCATTATCGACCCTATAACGAGCCTTGTAATACGGCATAGGATAAAAGCCAAATCAGAATCTCAATTTGCAGTCACGGTGTTTCGGGATCTTACCCCTCATCAGTGCAAAGTATGAGATCTGATTTGGCTGTGTGAGAGGCTAAGACTGGGATTTAAGCGGTAAGGTTTCTCCTTGTGGAAAGTGACATGCCAGGTCTGGCATGCCAGTATAAGGAGACTTAAACCAGCAGAAGAGATGAAGGGGTGGCAATAAAAAAAATCCTTCTTTATTACGGGAAATTAAAATATAGGAGGCAGGGCAGTGGGTGTTGCAATGGACGAAGGCCGTCCGACACTTCAATGGGTCCAAGAATGAGGAGACTTCTAAGTCTTGGGCCTCTCCGTTCCTGAGACATGGCCTCTTCCGTGTATATAAATCTAGTCTTTTATCCAACTGCGCGTGGTCCTGAAGAAAACACCCACTGAAAAGAGATGATGACTGCGCCCACTTGGCTAAAAAGACTGGATTTATATACAGGAAATAAGGGGCTATATCTCAGGAACGGAGAGGCGCAGGAACAAAAGAAAAACATCGCCGGATTCAGGAGAACAGCGGCATTTACACCGGGTAATAAAAATTATATATTTATGATGAAAGTCCTGTTTAAAGCAAGAAGCAGAAACACTGAACATGGAGATGGTCATGTTTTTCTTCTCTTTTGAGACACTTTCCAGCCTCTAGACTTTCCCTCACAACAATTGAAGTGTGAACTGCGCCATAACCTCTGGATGAGATCAATCTTGAAGTCAAAAGCTCCAGGATCCATTTTTTCAAAACCTTAAATGTGACAGTGTTCTGGAAAAAATCCCATAGGTCATGTTTTCTTTCTTTCAGAGGCTGCTTGGCTCTCTGTCAAGTTTATGGTGGCCCAAAGTTTTACAAGTTTTGGCATCAACTTTGCTCATCTATAAATTATTTCCAACCTGTCACCTCCACCCAACAATACAAACTGGAGCTCAGCTGCGACTGTCATCCATCACACAAGGTCAACAAAGCCGGGAACATCGACAGGCGGCTAAGTGGAGAGCTGGCACAATGCATTTAAGGACGGACCAAGGGGTACATTTAAAGGGATCTGGTCTTGTGTATCCACCAACAACACAAGTTCAGGGCACAGGTGTACCTTAAAGTTCCTGAGCCCTGACTACCTTGCATATATAATACTGGGGGCAGAGGAGACTTTGAGTTGTCAGGAACCAGATCCTGGATGCAACTTCTGCCTCTGCACCTCCTATAGTTATACCTCTGATCCATCATCTTAGAAATGTAAAATTGGGTCAGAGGACTATCGTAAGGCTATATCTAGATTATAGACCACATTATGAGGGTCTAAATTCTGTTTATTAACAAAATTTACAAAATGCTGTCTGTAATAAACCAATGGAACAAGAACATTGGAAGTAACTCAATACAGCTAATATAACAAGTGGTTTAACTTTTACTGACTCCAGCTGTTTCAGAATTATTCATGACAAGCACCTTTAGTGCATAGTAGAGCCCTTCTAGCTGTTATGACTTGCTGCCCTTCTACCTTTTATGACCTGCTGTCCTACTGGCTGTTTTGACCTGGTGTCCTTCTAGCTGTTATGACTTGCTGCCCTTCTACCTTTTATGACCTGTTACCCCTTTGGCTGTTATGACCTGGTATCCTTCTAGCTGTTATGACCTGCTGCCCTTCTAGCTTTTATGACCTGTTGCCCCATTGGCTGTTATGACCTGCTGCCCTTCTAGCTGTTATGACCTGCTGCCCTTCTAGCTGTTATGACCTGCTGCCCTTCTAGCTGTTATGACCTGTTACCCCGTTGGCTGTAATGACCTGGTGTCCTTCTAGCTGTTATGACCTCCTGCTAGAAGGAGATTTTATGACCTGTTGCCCCATTGGCTGTTATGACCTGCTGCCCTTCTAGCTGTTATGACCTGCTGCCCTTCTAGCTGTTATGACCTGCTGCTCTTCTAGCTTTTATAACCTGCTGCCCTATTAGCTGTTATGACTTGCTGCCCTTCTAGCTGATATAACTTGCTGCCCCACTGGCTATTATAACCTGCTGCCATTCTAGCTGTTATGTCCTGCTGCCCCACTGACTGTTATGACCTGCCCCACTGGTAGTTATGACCTACTGCCTCAAGGGCTGTTATAACCTGCTGCAGATTTGATATATAGCCAGACACTGGCTTCTGGCACTTGTCCTGAGTTATCTTAACTCATTCCCCATGGGCAATGGCCTCCAGCTCACTAATAATCTTGGGTTGCCAAAAGAGTGGTCCAAAAAAAAGTAAAAGTGGCATTTTATGCTGAATTTGGAGCAGACACTTATTGTATTTATTGTTTTGAGCCATTTTAATTGTTCTCGTTTGGTTTATTGCAAACCACAGAAAGTTTGTAACTTTTACTAATAAACCTGATTTTCCTTGGGGGGGGGGGGGTGTGAATAATTTTGATTGCAACTATAAGTGCCATCCACGTGGCAACTCCAACAATTATCCTTCGTAAAGATGTGTTTGCCATAGTAACAAACACTTCCCGATCCTCACGTCCCTTCCAGGCATCTAACATATCCTGCTGCAGAGGGCAAAATGCAAATGGCACAGTCTGGGCACCGCTGCCAAGTATTGGAGAAGAGGAAAACTCAACTGAATGGGAGCGAGATGTGATTTATGTCAAATTAGGAAACGAGCGGTGCTCACAGGAGGGCAGCGGTCAGGCCAAGCTTCCATTGTAGCACCAGGTCTGCACCAACTTTAATTTGTTCCCCTCGCGGCACGACCATCTGGCAATAAAGCCTTGCCATCGATTTTTGCAGTTTCAACTTTTGCAGCACAAAGGGGCAAATACATTGCAAAATTTGTGTAATGCAAGGAGATTTTGCAAATTATTTACTGCATATTTGTAACCAAATTCATTTTGGAAAAAAAAAGATTTCCTTCCATACTTCTCACTTGTTTTATTTGCTCTCAGTTTAGCTTCGGCATGTGGTTTATGGGACTGTGTATTATTTTAGACTTTAAATGGTTCCTGAGCTTTCAGAATTCTTGATCCCATTTGAAAGATAATGTGATAAAGAAACAATTTGTAAATCACATTAATTATAGAATATGGCGTCTTAACTCCAAAAAAATTCCTCCAAAGTGCCGGCCACTATGGTTTCCATTCTGAGTAACTTGCTTTGTGCTGCCTGTTGTCAAGTGCAATCCTCCTCTAGCCGCAGAGATGCTGAGCCTGTCTTTCTACAGGAAGCAAAGGCCGGTATTTGACTCTCGGCTTCTGCTCTCCTTCCTGTGAAGCTACATATAGACATAACAGAGATGCGGGAATACACTTTAGACAAACTATCGCACAAATGTATACTGGGAAATGAGGGGAAAGAAAGTTCCATCACCTATAGTGCTGACAAAAACATAGGACAAGACTAGCACTCCTACAGTATTAAACTAATTCCCAAATACAGTCGGGGTCTATGCGTTTCGCCTAACTAGTTGAGGAAAGATCCTAGTCGGCTTAGACTCCTCCCTTCCTAATCTTTTTGATTGACAGGTCAAGATCTGCCGTCAACTATAGTGGGGCAGGAAGAAGCCAGACCTGCCTTGGACTAGTTAACCAAGACATATAGTCCCCAAATGGTTGTTTTCGGGTTAGTGATAATATTTCTATCATACTCCTGGTGGTCTAGATGGGTTTAGCAATTTAAATCTAATATTCTTAGTGGTTCAAGATAATGAAGGAGTGATAATATACATGATATATTCAGGTTATGGGTCCATGTCTAATATCCCTGGAGGTCTACATGATCAATATATTATCTAGGATGGTTTACATGTTAGTGGTGGTCTTTATCATTTCTTCAGTAGGTCTAAATGGATTATAGAGGTCCGAACTTGCTTGACATATAAGCAAATAGAATGTAGCACTCATGTTCTTTTCTCCACTAGGTGGCATCATGTATATGGGGAAATATCTGTGTGCGTGTATATACATTGTATATATATCCAGACTGCAGGTCTCAGCTCCGTCCACAGATGTTCTGTAGGATGTAGATCAGAGAAGCCTCTTCAGAAGAGTCCGATGCTTTGCTCTTCGCCATTCTTTGATGTCTTTAGTTATGTTTTTGAGTCATTATTATCCTGCTGACCTGTGATCAGACTGAATTTTCTGAACTCGGCAGCACATTCAGCTCCAGAATAAATTGATAATCTTGAGATTTCATTGTACCCTGCGCAAGTTCAAGACCCCCTGTGCCAGATGCAGCAAAGCAGACCCAGAACATAACAGAGCCTCCACCATGTTTCACAGCAGGTACAATGTTCTGTTCTTTGCTTCATTTTTGCGTCCGTGAACATAGAGCTCCAGTTTTGTCTCATCGGTCCACAAGACGTTCTCCCAGAAACTTTGTTGCTTGTCAATGTGCATCTTGGCCAAATTCCATCCTCGCTTTTTTTATGATTTGCTTTCAGCAGTGGTTTCATCCTCGGTCGTCTTCGATGAAGTCCACTTTGGCCAAGACAGGATGGTGCGACCTAATAGTCCAAATAGAAAGACTGGGCTCACTAGACACAGTAGGTGCCAAGAATCAAAAATTACCCTAGTTACCCTATGACCATTGCCTGTCATTCCTAAGCTCCTTATATTAAACAGGTAAATCATTGAGGGACCCTCACACTTTAGATATATGGACTATATGCTATAGACACCTAGTGGGGTGTTATCTCATTTCAGCTACATAGGGTAACTCCCGGTGTAGTATACTGGTTGTGGCCATATTCTACTATTTCACTGACCATTTGGTATGTATAAAAAATTTTTTCCCTAGATCCCTGATTTTCCACAAACCCTATGTTTTTTCCCCAGTATCATAAATTTTTTTACTATAGGATATCCCACACTCACTAGTCGCAGCAAGTTCTGACCATATACTTCTCAACTCTTCATATGGGTATTATAATTTTTATATGACTATTACCACAATGACATTAATATAGGATCATGACCGATATTCATTTTCACTATGCACTGATATCACAAATTTTGCCTTTTGACCTTTTTCTCCTATCCCATGTGTGTATACATAGGCGGATTATAATGAGGGCAATCTGGGCTACCGCCCGGGGCCCCGGGGGGCCCATGGCCAGATTTCCCTCATTATAATATGTGCGGCTCCGCGGCACATACCGGCAGTCAGAGGCGGGGGGCTCCTGGACCGCTCCCTCAGCAGCGGCGCATGGCCGCTGCTTCTTCGGCTGGGCCAGCACTGCTGCTGTTAACTTCCCTGTGTGCTGGTCCGGCCGCATCACAGCTAGGAGACACAGCCCTGTGCGCGGCCGTGTCTGCTAGTGTGACGTCACGCAGTACGCGCCCGGCACTGCTACTTACCACCGGAGAGGAGATGGACGACTGGAGCCGATCCAGGGGATGGTGAGTGAGTGAGTGCGTGTGTGATTGAGTGAGTGATTGTGTGTGTGTGTGTGCAGGCAGATATCATTGTGTGATGTCTGTTTATATGTATTTTTGTGTTTCAAATGTGTTTATGCGTGTATGTATATGTCTGCATATGTTTCTGTGTGTGCCTGACTGCGTGCGGCCTCCCGCTGTATCTGGGGGGGGCACCGTGCGGCCTCCCGCTGTGTATAGATGGCTACGTGCGGCCTCCTGCTGTGTATAGATGGCTACGTGCAGCCTCCTGCTGTGTATAGATGGCTCCGTGCGGTCCCCTGCTGTGCATAGATGGCTACGTGTGGCCTCCTGCTGTCTACAGATGGCTACGTGTTGCCTCCTGCTGTGTATAGATGGCACCGTGCGGCCTCCTGCTGTGTATAGATGACTACGTGTGGCCTCCTGCTGTGTATTGATGGCACCGTGTGGCCTCCTGCTGTGTATAGATGACTACTTGCGACCTCCTGCTGTGTATAGATGGCACCGTGCGGTCCCCTGCTGTGTATAGATGGCTACGTGCGGCCTCCTGCTGTCTATAGATGGCTACGTGTGGCCTCCTGCTGTGTATAGATGGCTACGTGCGGCCTCCTGCTGTGTATAGATGGCTACGTGCGGCCTCCTGCTGTGTATAAATGGCTACGTGTGGCCTCCTGCTGTGTATAGATGGCTATGTGCGGCCTCCTGCTGCGTATAGATGGCTACGTGTGGCCTCCTGCTGTGTATAGATGGCTACGTGTGGCCTCCTGTTGTGTATAGATGGCTGCGTGCGGCCTCCTGCTGTGTATAGATGACTACGTGCGGCCTCCTGCTGTGTATAGATGGCTACGTGCGGCCTCCTGCTGTGTATAGATGGCTATGTGCGGTCTCCAGCTGTGTATAGATGGCTACGTGCGGCCTCCTGCTGTGTATAGATGGCTATGTGCGGCCTCCTGCTGTGTATAGATGGCTACGTGTGGCCTCCTGCTGTGTATAGATGGCTACGTGCGGCCTCCTGCTGTGTGTAGATGGCGCCGTGCGGCCTCCTGCCGTGTATAGATGGCTACATGCGGCCTCCTGCTGTGTATAGATGGCTATGTGCGGCGTCCTGCTGTGTATAGATGGCTACTTGCGGCCTCCTGCTGTGTATAGATGGCTACGTGCGGCCTCCTGCTGTGTATAGATGGCTATGTACGGCCTCCTGCTGTGTATAGATGGCTATGTGTGGCCTCCTGCTGTGTATAGATGGCTACGTGTGGCCTCCTGCTGTGTATAGATGGCTACGTGCGACCTCCTGCTGTGTATAGATGGCGCCGTGCGGCCTCCTGCCGTGTATAGATGGTTACGTGCGGCCTCCTGCTGTGTATAGATGGCTATGTGCGGCGTCCTGCTGTGTATAGATGGCTACTTGCGGCCTCCTGCTGTGTATAGATGGCTATGTGCGGCCTCCTGCTGTGCATAGATGGCGCCGTGCGGCCTCCTGCCGTGTATAGATGGCTACGTGCGGCCTGCTGTGTATAAATAGCTACGTGTGCTCAATATTAAGTCATCCAATTAATGTAAGGCTATGTGCCCACGATGCAGAAATGCTCCGGACTTTTTTTGAGCGTTTCTGCATCTCCCTGGCAGAAAAAACGCATGCGGATTGTACATGCGGATTGTACATGCGGATTTTACATCTGTTTTTCCTGCCAGGGACATGCGGATGTGAAGCGTTCTTCACATGCATTTCCGCATGCGGGTTGACAAGCGCTTTACAAGCAATTTTAGCATCACTTGGAAAGTGCTTGACAACTTGGTCACACTATATAAATCCATGCAAACAGCCTGGATTTATATAGTGTGACCGTAAAAGAATGGTAAAAAATAAAAAATAAATATATAATTACCCTCTGATGGCCTGCCGATGTCAGCGGTTTTGTGACCCGTCACATGACTAAATGACGTCACGGCAGGTCCTTCAGTCCACCGCGATCTGCCGGCAAGCCAGGACGCATCGGATAAAGACACCGGGAGCCATCAGAAGGTAAGTATGATATTTATTTTTTATTTTATTCTTTTTTTACAGGTTCTATGGTACCCGGGTCCGGAGGAGAGTCTCCTCTTCTCCAGACCCAGGTACCATCCGCACATTGAAACGCATGGATTCTGCATGTACAGATGCAGTGATGCGGATTCCATGCGTTCCAATGCAAGTCAATGGCGGCGAAAACGCCGCGCTTCTGCAAAATAATTGGTAGTGCTGCGGATTTTTCCGCAATGATAATCCGCAGCGGAAATTTCCACAGCATGTGCACAGCAGATGCGGATTATCATTGGGGAACATGGCAGACCTTCTACCAAGCGTTTTTTAAGCGTTTCTGCAGCGGAATTGCCGCTGCGGAAGCACTTAAAAAATGCATAGTGGGCACACAGCCTAAAAAAAATTATTATAATTAATATTGTGCCAAATTAATTTCACGTGAACTATCACATGATCTATCACAGGAGATCATGTGACATGTGATACATCAGGTGTGTGGAGGGTTGGGGGGGGGCCGCGCCTTCTAAACTGCCCGGGGTCCTTGCTACTCTTAACCAACCCCTGTGTGTATATATATTATTATCTATGATTACAAGTTCTCATGATGAAACAGCTTTAATATTGACACATTATGGGTCCTTTTTGGGGGGAATGTCTGCTGTTTCACATTCTATATTTACTCTCTATAGATATACCTATGTTGTTTCGATGATGTACGTACATTGTTATTGATACTTTTGTTTTTTGCTGTTTTTTTCACATACTTTGGAACTAGTTTCTGAAGCCCCTGAGGAAAACCCGTGTGGGTTGAAACGTTGGGCAGAAATCTTCCTTTAAATTGGACTTTGCTGTATGTACATCGATAAAAGGACATACATAACCTTTGATCTCAATGCTATTGTGTTTTTTGAGTGCCAGAACCTTACTCTGATCTAGGATGGTGAGACCTGACACTGATGGACCTTGAACTTCTACTTTACCGCTAATCTCTTTGAAAGTTTTTCTGGCTCTTTGGTTCCCATTCGTATTATCCGTCTCTTCAGTTTGACATCACTTTTCCTCTTGCGGCCACGTCCAGGGAGGTCGGCAAAAGTCCCATAGACCTTAAACTTCTGGATAATATGTGCAGCTGTTTGGAGACGTCTTATAGCCTTCACCTTTAACATGTTTGTCAATATTTGTCTTTTTAATCTCCTGAGACAAGTCTTTCCTTAGCTTTCTTTGTTCCTTGCTCAGTGCGGTACATACCATGATACCAAACAGCACAATGACTACTTTTCACCCCTTAAATAATTGACTGAGTGATTACAAATTTGTAGACACCTATGATGCTAATTACAGGACGCACCTTAGTTTCACATGTCCCTATGGACAAATTATTTTCAATCTTTCCATAGTTTTTTACCAGGCCATTTTCATCAGTTTCTTTTTTTTCTGTTTTACCAGAAGATACCAACAATCCACAGCCAATCATGAGGGACTATTGTTACTGCCTGTATAAAAGCAGAGGCAGGGAATGCAGCAGCAGTTTTGTGACAAACCTGCATAGTCAAAGAATGTCACAGATCACAGCTCAGCAATGGAGATAGGGAGAGAAAGCCATAAAACACTGAAAATACTATACAGATAGTGTGTGACAACATAGCAGTGAAGAATGGTTACCATCCATTTCCGCATAGCCATATATGTGTTTTCACATTACTATGGCTGTGATAGCGTTAAATATCTTGAATGGAGTTGGATACACTCCTAGGCTGAAGCACAATAATTAACTGAAAAAAGAAGCCGCTGTGTCGGACGCTTACAACCGGGTGAGGAAGAGCCAAACTGTTCTACAAAGGTGAGGTTGTGGAAGACAGTTACTCGTCACAGTTCATACACCATGACAAGAATGAGCACAATAACAAGACACAAGGTAGTTATACTGCATCTGCAAGGTGTCTCCCAGGAAAAGATGTCACAGCAGACTGGGATTTCTATATGTGCTGTTCAAGGTCC
This sequence comes from Phyllobates terribilis, assembly GCF_046119375.1. Lineage (NCBI taxonomy): Eukaryota > Metazoa > Chordata > Amphibia > Anura > Dendrobatidae > Phyllobates > Phyllobates terribilis. The sequence goes on along the minus strand of NW_027362773.1, from coordinate 76,080,396 downwards.
TTTGGCGAAGCGCCAAGAAATGAGTAACGTTGAGGACCGCAGACGCAGTGGACGGCCAAGAAAGCAGATGAAAGACACTCATGCTTTCCATAATGTCCAGCAGTGCCATCAGCACCAGCAACCAGTGGGATCCATCTAATGTTCGGGGATATCTGGCCAGAAGTCATCTTAGATGTCGGCCAAATCTCTTATGAAGCAGAAGGATCTCCGGGATCGGCGATTGGAGGGGCCAGAGGTTCTTCTGCTTCATATGAAAGTGCCAGTAGTATAAATATCTCATGGTAGGTGAGGGCCCTGTGATATTTTTTGCATTGGGGCCCATGAGATTCACATTACACCTCTGCCCAACGAATTATGGGGTCAGCTTAAGCTTTGTTCTTTGGGCCCCCTTGGGCAGCCACATTGGCTCACTGGAAGGTCCATTTTTTTTTGCACATTTTAATTATCATCTGCACCATTAATAATTATTAATAGTAATACAATAAAAAAACTTATGACGCTCACTGAAGAATAATGAAGTTGCAAATGTGCACCAGCAGGGGGCAGAAGAGCACAGGTTTGGCTTCCAAACTTTTTTCTTTTTCTTTTTCTCCAGGATTTATTCTGTCAGCCCCTTTCCTGGGGGATGAGGAACGTTAGGAGAACGGATGTAGCATTTGCACACAGCAGCATTGTGCTCCGCGCAGATCCTATCTCTTTTATTTATAATGATGCTCGCAATATATTTATATTTTTTTCAGACTTCATTGAGCAAATATGTACTTTGGGATTTGCATAAATAGGACTGTTGTAAAGTACGGGAAATTAAATTCACAGAGCTTCTGCTCATTAATTCCTTAATCGCTTATTATAGTCAAGGAGTAATATATGTACCCCAAATTGTATCATGTAACATGAAAAATAAGAAAAATATTAAAAATTATAGGTATCGTAAGATGGCGACAAAAACCTAATTTATTACGTTTTTTTGAAGCCACTAAAGTAATAAAAATAAAGTTTTACATCTCCATAATCGCACCCACCCGGAGATTCAAGGTTTCCTGGTTATGTTTTACCATACAATGACACACAGTAAAAAGAAAACTCAAAAAAAAAAACCCACTGGTGAAAATGTATTTTTTCACCATTTCACATCACTTGGATTTCTTTTTCCTATTTTTCAGGACTTTATATGGTAAAGAGAATGGCGTCATTCACAACGGCAACTCGTCCTGCAAAAAAATAAAGCCCTAAGACAACTGTGTGGATGGAACAATAAAAAAAAGTTATGGCTCTTAGAAGAAGAGGAGGAAAAAATGAAAGTGGAAAAATGAAAAAAAATTTAAAAAAAATGGTTGTCATTAAGGGGTTAAAGGGAACCTGTCTGGATAATTTTACCACTTTAGCTCGTGCTGCGGCTGTATATGATATTGTAGTAGTCCCATGATCCGGTGCTGAGAAATCAAGCTTTCAAACCACATGGAAATTAGGCTGGAAATTCATTGGGGGCATCACTGAGCACTTGTACTGCCCTAGACCACCAGGGATACACTACCCGCCCCTAAGCCACAAGCGATACTGGAAGTATCCTCCTTACTGCCCTAGACCACCAGGGATCCTTACATTAATTATTTCACTGTCATAGACCACCACAGATACTAGATCTAATACCATGCACTGCCCTAGACCACCAGGAATACACTGCACTAAGCCACAGGCGATACGGAAAGAATCCTCTTTACTGCCATAGACCTCCATGAATACTGACTAGAACCCCTTTACAACCCTAGACCACCAGGGTTCCTTAAATTAATTACTTCAATCCCCTAGACCACCAGGGATACTAGACCTAACACACTACACTACCCTAGACCACCAGGGATACTAGACCTAACACACTACACTACCCTAGACCACCAGGGATACTGACAATAACAACGTCACTGCTCCAGACTACGACATATGCTGAATTGAACCTCTTTACTGTCCTTACATTAACTACTTCACTGCCCCCAAACCCCTAGGGATACTGACATTAACCGTCTCACTACCCTAGACCACCAGGAATATTGACATTTATTCTTTCACTGCCTCTGAGCACTAGGAAAGCTGAAACAAACCCGTTCACTGCACCAGGGATGCGGAAATGAAAGGGATTGTCCACTAATTCTAAACTCTTTTGTAATGGGCCCCATGGTGCTGACACCAGTCTAGTGGGTGTTATTTTTTTATTGTTTGCTTTCTTAACATTTCTGGCCCACCCTGGATCCATTGTAAAAAGTTTACAAGTTGTCGACAACCACTTGTAAACTTTTCAAGAAGACCCCGATTCCATCGCAAGGACACTTATTGGGCTTCCTGCTGTAGTTTTGATGAATGCTGCTTTACCTGCTGCATCTCTTCTAGTCCTCTCAATGATAAGCTCCTAGTATGTAGTCTTTGATATTTATGATCTCCTACAAGAATCACCCCCCCCCCCTCAACATTGATAGGCGGCTTTCAGTCCATGTATTGTAAGGGAAGAAAGCTGTCAATCAATTGAAGGGATGGGGCTAGATAGAGCTCAACATGGAGAAGACTACACTGTGTTCCAAATTATTATGCAAATAATATTTTCTCAGATTTTCCCAAATTACCTATATGAATTGCAGACATTGTAATTTTCCAGTCAAATAACTATTCGAGTACAATTGAAAGGTTTTTGTACAAACTGCCTATGATAACAGTATATTTTTAAAAAAATAAAAAACTCAAACTGCACTCAAAATGCATGTTCCAAATTATTATGCACAGCAGAGTTTTCAACCTTTTCATTTTAATAAAGAACGAAAAAATGGTCATTTTTGAAATTATAAGCATTAGCAGGTTATTACAAACTGAAATAAAACAGTTTTCAACTCAAAACTTTATTCTAGGTGATGTTACATTTGCACATAGGACCCCTTGTTCGAAAGGAGCTTCTGAACTCTCTCGTCCATTGAATTTGTCAGGTTTTGGATGGTTTCTGCTTCAATTGTTTTGCATGAGGACAGAATACCCTCCCAGAGCTGTTGCTTAGATGTGAACTGCCTCCCGCCATCATAGACACTCCTTTTGATGATGCTCCAGAGGTTCTCAATGGGGTTGAGGTCAGGGGAGAATGGGTGCCACACCATAAGTTTGTCCCCTTTTATGCCCATAGCAGCCAGAGATGCAGATGTGTTATGTGCAGCATGAGACAGGGCATTATCATGCATGCAAATGATCATGCTGCGGAATGCATGGTTCTTCTTCTTGAACCATGGAAGGAAGTGCTGTTTGAGAACCTCAGCATACATTATGGAGTTCATCTTTACCCCTTCAGGGATCCTAAAAGGGCCGACAATCTCTCTCCCCATGATTCCAGCCCAAAACATTACTCCACCTCCTCCTTGTTAGCGCCGTAGCCGTGTTTGCATGGGATGTCCATCAACCGGCCATCCTCCACTCCATCCATCTGGACCATCGAGATCATTTCATGCATGATAATGCCCCGTCTCATGCTGCACATAACACATCTGCATCTCTGGATGCTATGGGCATAAAAGGAGACAAACTTATGGTGCGGCACCCATGCTCCCCTGACCTCAACCCCATTGAGAACCTCTGGAGCATCATCAAAAGGAGTGTCTATGATGGCGGGAGGCAGTTCACATCTAAGCAACAGCTCTGGGAGGGTATTCTGTCCTCATGCAAAACAATTGAAGCAGAAACCATCCAAAACCTGACAAATTCAATGGACGAGAGAGTTCAGAAGCTCCTTTCGAACAAGGGGTCCTATGTGCAAATGTAACATCACCTAGAATAAAGTTTTGAGTTGAAAACTGTTTGATTTCAGTTTGTAATAACCTGCTAATGCTTATAATTTCAAAAATGACCATTTTTTGTTCTTTATTAAAATGAAAAGGTTGAAAACTCTGCTGTGCATAATAATTTGGAACATGCATTTTGAGTGCAGTTTGAGTGTTTTATTTTTTTTTAAATATACTGTTATCATAGGCAGTTTGTACAAAAACCTTTCAATTGTACTCTAATAGTTATTTGACTGGAAAATTACAATGACTGCAATTCATATAGGTAATTTGGGAAAATCTGAGAAAATATTATTTGCATAATAATTTGGAACACAGTGTAGCAGGGATGCAGCAGGTAAAATAGTGATTTTATCAAAACTGCAGCCAGCAGCCCAGTAAGTGACACATCGCTGGGATCACAGTCTTAGTCCCTTTTTTCAGATTTGGAAAGATCCCCTTTAAGAAGGTAAGTTTCCATAACGCTGAGTGTACTTAGACGTTTCCTATACCTCGACTGTAAATGAGCTGCTCTATTGTATGTAAACTATCTCCTCTACTGCTTTGCATGAAGCAGGAGACTTTCTTATGGGACAATACTTGTGCTTCTGTGCAATTGTTTCTTCTAGCAGGAATAGGACAAATTCTAGGAATTACTTGCAGGAAGAACAGCTGGTGGGTTACTTCCAACTTCACGACTCTTTTTTTTAAATTTTTCTTGCCCCCAATACATTAGAAATAAAAAATTGAACAACTTTATAATAGATCTTTATTGAAAATGTCCTATCATTCTGTGTCCACAGCACTTATAAAAAAAAGTTATGCATCTCCATAGTAACAGACTACAAAATGAACTCGCGTAGTCTGATCCTGCAGTTATTCTCCGCTCCATCTGTCCTTTACGTCTTACAACTACCGAATGTATTTCAGCAAAAAGTTGGGGAAAAAAAAGAAAGGAGAAGTGAGTCTGGGGGGATCAGACTACATAAAGGTTTTTGTTTTTTTTGTAGTCTGTTACCATGGAGACACATTGATCTGTAAAGAAGCTGTATACCTGAAATGGTAGGTGACTTTTTTAATCAGCATCGTTTTTTTTTTTAATTATTTTAGATGCACGAGGTGTACCCAATGGACGGCATCCATTTAGCTTACTGGGCAAGTCTCATCCCCAAAAAAATGGAAGCGACTAGTACAAGAAAATGGAAGCTACTAGTTCATCCTCACCATCCACTTCCCATTGAGTAGATAGACATTTTATTTTTGGAGCAGTTTCGGAAATATGTTTGGGTCTGCAAAATATCTTCTTCCACAAGTAACGTATCTTCTTCTTTCCTGAATTTTATTTCGATGCACAAAACCTACACGGCAGCAATTGGCGTCCCTCAGGGTCCATGGTAAAGTCATTTGGGTACCTCTGTGTAAAGACACAATGGGGTATAGCATGGCATACGTGACAACTTTCCTACATTTTCCAGGATTTTTCTGAATTTTTAGACAAAAGTCACAACGAACTGAGGTGTCCTGGGGCAGAATTTATGTATTCAGCTCGCAGAAGATGTTGTTTTCATGGGGCTCGAAGGCAATCCAACGCTGGACTAAGGATACAACTTAAAAGTCGCTTTTCCCCTCAACGCTAATGTCGGTAAGGATGAATCATGGGCAACAGCGATTCCAGTTATCCTTTAGTTCATATCATGAAAACATTGATCTGAAGACGTAGAGTCCGGCACTGGACGACTTATTTTAGTTTTATCGATTTGTACTGTCACGTTGGGGTTTTCAATCTCCTGATAACAATAATTAGTTGGGTTGCGAGCACTGGCGGACCATGGGGGTGCATTATACTGTATGGAGGACCATGGGGGTGCATTATATTGTATTAAGGACCATGGGGAGAGCATTTTATTATATGGAGGATCATGGAGGGTGCATTAGATTCTATGGAGGACCATGAGGAGTGCATTATACTATATGGAGGGTTATCGGGGGTGCATTATACTATATGGAAAGCTATGTGGGGCCATTATAACAGGTGGGGGTCCATTATACTGTATGCAAGCAATCATACAGTGTGAAGGCTTGTGTGGGGGCCATTATATTGTATGTAGACCCATTAGAGTGCATGGAGACTTGGAGAGCTGTGTGGGGATCACAGTTGGGGGATCATACTGTGTTGGGGTCACCATACTTTGCCTTGGGAGTTGAGGTGGGGTACAGTAGGGTCATTATACTGTGAATATGGAGGAATTCCCCATGGGGGTATCATATTGTGTTTGGGGGGCACTTTTGTTTGCATAATACTTTATAGGAGCAATGAAAGCGGGATCTAGGACTTCAGCGGGAGGACAATTACTATGTAAAGGCTGGAACGTAGTGAGATCTGCTCCTCTGTGACACTGACAATTATTATTTATTTTTTTAGGGGGGGGGGGGCAATTAGAACTTTTGCTATGGGGTCCCATGATTTCTATGAACGCCCCTGGTTGCGAGAACTATCAGTGCTCTTTCACGTCTTTAATCCTAAAGCGTAGCACTGACTATTATGGGAGCAGCAGATTTTTCCATCCTGTGCACAATATAGTAGCAGCGTTTAGAAACCTAATCTACTCACTAAAGCAATGATTCGCTGTGTAAATTGTTAGAATTCAACAGCATTTCCATGTATGCCGCAGAGGTTACCACAAGTTTTACCTTTTGCAATGCACATGGCAAAATGTAAGGCTTTACCGCATCAATTTCTCAATGATGCCTGCAGCAATACTTACCACTGTGCGGATTTTGCTGCGAGAGGTCCGCAAAAGAGATATCCTATAAGAACATCCCATTAAAATGAGGCTTTGCTTCATCTCTGTCCCGTTGTCTTCTTATCGGCTCTTCGTGTTTCCTGCATGTGCCCGGAGTCCTGTGCTGTCCCTGGTCCTCCATTTGTGCATCCTGTGCCATTTCCCCCTACTGTTGGTCGTCCCTAGACAATGAATGGACGCAGGTTGGGAATGTGAAGCCCCGTTCTTGGGATCGTTGGGGTCCCATCTATCAGTAACTTATCCCCTGTCTTGTGGATAGGGAATAACCTCCTGTCCTATGGATAGGGCATAACTTGCAATTTGGTGAAAAAACGTTTTCTGCCTGTCCGGCGTTTTTCCTGTGCAACATCCGCTGTTTGCAGGATTTGTATTTCCCATGTTAATGGGGCCGACCGGCTTCAGTCCTATCAGGCTGGTCCGTCTTCTCGTTACACTGTAGAATAGTTTCCACATGAGTTTCGCTGCCCACCATCTGCGGCTCACAGTAGCCCTTCAGCCATTTTTTCTTTCCATGCTTTGGGTCCTGTCCTGCCAGTTTCTCCTCGCTGCCATTTCCTCATTGGTAGTTCCGTGGAATATTCTCCTGTCGTCCACAGAATGATTATCACATCTTTAGTAAATGTCACTTTATGTTTTTTTGCTATTTCAGAAGAATTAGAATGTAAACTTCTGCGGTAAAACCTCACCTATCTGATATAGATCAAAATTGTTATAGGTTATAGAGCAGAAAACTTCCTCATACAGAACACCCCCCCCCCCAAAATCCAAAATACTGTCTCACATTCTCACGTTAGTATAGTTCAACTCAGAGGTGTCCTAAGTAGTGTTGAGCCACCCCTGTAGTGTTCGAGTTCGGTTCGGTTCGTCGAACACCCGTGTGTTCGCCGGACTGTTCGTCGAACTGTTCATCGAACACCTTCGAATACCGTTAAAACCAATGGCAGGCAAGCAAAAACACATAGAAACACATAGAAAACACCTTCAAAGGTGTCCAAAAGCTGACAAACTGCTCAGAAGACATAACTAACACATGGAAAAGTGACAAGTACATATAGTCATGCGAAAATAAAAGAGGTGGAGGAGTAAAAGGAGGGGGAGACACAGATATAGGCATGTCATGCCCTTCTAAAATCCAAAAAGTGAGAAGCCGACACGGCCAGTCCGTTCCTGCCCGTGCCACCTCCGTGTCGCCGGGTTTGTGCCAGAGCCGCGGTGGACCCTGACGGCCAGCCCCCCTCTCCTAATACTGGTGCCTGTCCGCTGGTGGGTCGAGCCCCCCGCGGTGGGGGGGGAGTAACATCTGCAGAAGAAAGACCATCTTCCAGCCAAACTAACATGTCGACTTCTTTTCGTGGACAATGTGATACGATCCCTTTGTTACGGACACGCCCATCGCTACAAATTCCAGATGAGGCACAAAAACAGCAGGTGCTTCAGCGGATATCAAGTGCTCCTTCAAGTGGGCTCTCCTCCACCTCAACTTCAACATCACAAATACTCCAGTCCTCAGAGGTGTCACCCCAATCGCACTTGCTTCCTCACAGCTCCCAAGTCTCCAGCTGCCCGTCTGAGTATGGGGTAACACAGATGGTTGAGTCTGCACAGCTGTTTACTCATACTATAGCCTGGGAAACGGAGGTCTGCTCCAGAGCTTCTGTTAATCCAGACGAGGAAATGATCTGCACTGATGCCCAGAATCTTTATAAGTCGGATCCAGGACCAGATGAAGAAGGTTCTGAGCATAATGTAGACCCTCGTTCCCAAACTGTAACTCCTGTTGGTGGAGACAATGATGAAGACGATGATGAGACTCAAATACCTGATTGGAGCGACAACTTGACTTTTCGGTCAGGGCAGGAAGAGGTTGGCTTTGAGGACGACGGGTGTGATAACGCACAGGGTGATGATGACAAGGTTGGAGATCCTACTTACTGTCAACCCACAGTCAGCCAGTCGATGAGGTCACCCGGGCCTTTGCCTGGCCTTTGGGATGTCGCGGTGGTCGGCTCCCTGGCCCGTACCCTGGGGTCACTCTTTAAAAGGGTGGATAATTGTTAATTTTATAAGAGTTTATGACACCACCTGTGGTATCTGGTGAGAAGCACCAGCGCTGCAGCAGTCCACTGAGGCCCGTGATAAGGCAGCTCGATGGTATAGCTCCCCACAGGTGGAGCTAGGTCTCAGGGCAGCGTATGCAGGGGGAATGCAGGACAGGCGAGACCCAGCTGGGTCAGAGCAAGAACGGAAACGGACACGGTAGTCACTTCAGTACCTTTTACTGGAGGAAATTCAGGCACATCCTGGAGCACTGTAGGGTGAAGGGTGCATATCAGGATCCTCCCCAATGAGCGAGTGTAGGGCCTCCTGTTTCTTGCCTCTGCGCAGTAAGTTTCTGACCTGCCTGGAGCTAGGCCTAACTTTGTCTCTGTCCTGCGCTGGCTGACCTTGTGGTAGGGCCTTCTCTTGAAGTTCACGCTCCCAGTATGCGGGGCCTAAGCGTCTCCTGGCTCTGTTACGTATCAGCACCTTAGCGATCCTGGGACTTGTAGTTCTCCAGGGATTCCGGTTATGCCTTACTGGGTCATAGAGATCCCGGTAAGCTCGGATCCGGTGTCCGGTAAATGCTTCGGGGTGAGCTGGTTAAGCTCCTCTGCCCCTTATGTACTAACTCGCCACTCGCCTTCGGCCTACTCGGGCCCTCAATAGGCTATACACACTAACGGCAGCTTGCCGCGCTTCACCGATCTTATGACGCCGGCACACCTTAAGCTCTATCTGGGCTCCCTGAATCTAGCTAGCAGGAGCCTCGTGCTCCACTGCTGAACTATTAACTGAGTTCTCTAGACTAGACTGAGCTCCACTGCAGACTGACCTCTCTTAGGCTTCTCTACTGCAGGAACTCTTCAGAGGAACTGAACTGCCTAGCTCCACCTTCCCTATTTATATCCCTAACGGGCTCCCTCTGCTGGTCTGAGGTGGAAGGTGGAGATGTGTGAATGTTTATGGGGGCCTCTTGTGGAGGATTCCATCAATACACTCTTCTAGGATCTGTGATACCAAGCGCAGCGGGGCGTCACAGATGCTATTGACGACGAGGTTAGGTTGCGCCTTCCTGGACAGAGACGGAGTACTGGAAGCACGTCAACAACTGCATCCTCAACCACAACTCCGCCTCTGACCACAAGTCGTAGTGGCTCTTCAGGTCGCATGGGCTCTAAGCCTTGCATAGCCTGGGCATTTATTCAGATCGATAAGGATGACCCAACTTGTGTTATCTGTAATATTTGTCACCAAAAGCTAAGTAGAGGCCAAAAAATCCATAGTTTGAGTACTTCATGCATGTACCGTCACATGGATATGAAGCATAAGTTGCAGTGGGAAGCTCACTGTGCTACAATGCGGCCTAGCAGGCTGGGCCAACCACCGTCTGCCCCATCTTGTGCATCCGCGGCCTCTTCATCCTCTGTGACTGGGGGGACAGCAGTCACACATGTTTTTGGACGCAGACCTGCCACCTCTTTACCTGCAACAGCCAGTGTGATTGGCAGGTCGTCAGTTCATTGGGAAGTGGAAACACCTGCTGGTGTTGAGAGCTCTCTGACATCGATAGCACCACCTTTGGATCAAGGCAACCTAACATGTCCGCCTGCATCTTCCTCACAGACCGGCAGTTTGCCAGGGACACCCTACTCAACCCCGTCAAAGCACAACAGCCAGCCCTCGGTCCCTCAGATGTGGACAAGTAAAAGACCATTTCCTCCTAGCCATGAGAAAGCTAAGAGGTTGAATTTCACCATCTGCAAGCTGTTGGCTACAGAAATGCTGCCTTTCCGCCTGGAGGACACAGTGGATTTTTGAGACCTTATGTCCGTCGCAGTGCCCCAGTACCAGATGCCCAGTCGGCACTACTTCTCAAAGAAAGGTGTGCCTGCGCTCCACCAGCATGTCGCACACAACATCACCGCTTCTTTGAGAAACTCTGTGTGTGACAGGGTGCATTTCACCACAGACACTTGGACGAGTAGACATGGACAGGGGCGTTACATGTCGCTGACAGGGCACTGGGTAACTATGGTGACAGCAGGACAAGGGGCTGCTGTCCAAGTCTTGCCGTCCCCGCGAGTTGTACGTCAATCCTCTTTATCTAAAAGTTCCTCCACTGCTTCTGCCTCCTCAACCTCCTCTCGGTCCTCCACCTGCACCCAAAGCCTGTCTGGTAATGCCACCTGCTTTCTAACTGCGCACCTCCTTACTATGCTGGCAGCAGGGCTCAACGGCATCAGTGTTTACTTTGAAATGTCTGGGAAATGTGAGTCACACAGCTGAGGACTTGTGGTCAGCTCTGGAGACCCAGTTTCATGAATGGTTGTCTCCACTGGACCTGCAACGAGGGAAGGCCGTGTGCGACAATGCTGCAAACCTGGGTGCGGCCCTTCGCCGGGGCAATGTTACACACGTGCCTTGTATGGCTCACGTGTTGAACCTGGTTGTCCATAAATTTTTAGCCCACTATCCCGGACTAGATGGCCTTCTGCAGAGGGCACGGTCGCTGTGTGCTCACTTCCGCCGTTCGCATCCCGCAGCTCAACGACTTACATCTCTACAGAAGTCGTTGGGCCTGCCAGTTCACCGGCTGAAATGCGATGTGCCGACACGGTGGAATTCAACTCTGCACATGTTGCAGCGACTGTGGCAGCACCGACAAGCCCTGGTGCAATAGTTTCTGACGTATAGCCTGGGCCAACGAGATCCAGAGGTGGGGCAAATCACACAGCAGGAGTGGTCTCAGATCAGGGACCTATGAAGTTGACGCGCCCCCTGGGCCGCGGGGTACCCGGAGTCGGGCCGGTAGACGCTGGGGGTTGTAGTCACTGTGGCGGTGACCCGGTCCGTGACCCAGGGCGGTCAATCCAACGGTAATTTGTATATATGGATTTTATAATGTCCGACTACGCCACCTGTGGAGTGCAGCCAAAGGGGCCGCCGCTGCGGAACAGTCCTCTGAAGCTGGTGGTTTTGCTGCAATGGTATTATTACTCACCACAGGAAGAGTGTAGCTTCAGGGCAGTGTGGGTGGATGATGGTGGTTGTAGTGCAGGGAGTCAGTAATGAACAGAGAGTCCGTGTGATGCAGTCCCAAGATCTTTACTCACAGTTGTTGCAGTCCAGATTACAGGTACCAGAGCTATCTCACCCGTCGTGCTGTGCGTACTCAGTGAGAGGCTCAGTCCACCCCCAGATAGCTCCGGAGTACTTAGCAGGACCCCCTTCTGTGTGTCCTTTCTCTGGCCTTCTCCCTGCACCTCACACCCAGTGACACTTCTATCCGTTGTCCTCGGGCCTTGGCGGGCGACTTGTGTTCCGTCCCCTGGGTCCTATGTGGCTACCTTCTTAGTGAGACTGGTGTGGACTTTTGCCTGCAGTACATGAAATGCTGCAGCCTCCAGTTTCTAGTTGAGCCTTGCTGTTTCTCCTCTAGTTGAGGGACCGGTTCCCCTTATCTGGCCTGACCCCTCTACCTCCTGGTAGCAGCGGGAGTACAGGTGGCCTTCTGCACGGCCCGTAGCCCTAGGGTCCCTTCGGTTCCTGGAGCCTTCCTGCTCCCACTCCTATCTTCTCTCCTTCAGTCCTGGGCCTCCCAGGCTAGGCCCGCCTCCGGAGCAGAGCTCATGCCGAGCCTCTGCTCCTGTCACTTTTCCTCCTCTGACTGGCTTGCTCTTTCTAAGATGGCTTCCTATTTATACTCTCCCTGTCATGTGCTCCCCTAAGCTGCTCCCCTAAGCACCCACTACATAGGATCCTCCCACCAGCTAGGGACCTGGGACTGTGCTCTCCCTTAGGAGCAATCTCGCCCTAACCCCACTGCGGGTATGTGTTGGATGCAGGTGTTAGGGTCCCGAGCCATACGCCTTCCTTACCTGAGGGTGAGATACCACACCTCTGGGTGAGATGCAGTAACTCTGTGGTGACTGCACCCTCAGGGGCGCCACACACCTTTCTGCACAGTTTTGAAATGGCGACGAAGATGTTTAGTGCTGACGACGATGCCATTATCAGCATAACTATGCCGGTGATTTACATGCTGGAGCACACATTAAACAGAATTCAGAGTCAGGTGGTCGGACAAGAGGAGGTGGAGGAAGTAGAGGAGGAGTCGTATGCGGAAGGGATAACATCTCCAAGGTCCAGACGGTTGGCAGCACCAAGGAGGCAGGCATGGGAGGGTGGGGGAGAGGGATTAAACAGGGCGCATGGTAGCAGCCAAACTGTTGAGGAAGGTGCAGGAGCCGAGGAAGAAGTGGAGGATGAACTGGCGATGGGCATGGAAGACTCATCAGATGAGGGAGACCTTGATCACATTTCTGTTGTGCGAGGTTGGGGGGAGAGGGCAGAGGAAAGAAGCATGATTCTTACCTCGCTACCAACACAACAAGGACTTGGTCCTCCTGGATGCGCAAGACACATGAGTGCCTTCTTGCTGCACTACCTGCAACATGACCCTCAGATTGCAGAATTCGAAGTAATCTCGACTACTGGGTTGCCACACTCTTAGATCCCCGGTACAAAAGTAAATTTGCCGAAATAATTCCTGCCATAAAAAGGGATTGACGCATGCAGGAGTATCTGCAGACGCTGTTGCAGAATCTTACATGTGCTTTTCCACAAAAGACCAGTGGTGCACGAAGTGAATCTCACAGTTCTAACTTGCCAACCGCGGGACTGTCGAGTCTTCATCACTCAAACCGTAACAGTAACACAGTATCTGCTGGTAACAGCAATTTTGTGAAATCGTTTCACCACTTTTTTAGACCATCCTTTGCAAGGCCACAGGAGACAAGAAGTCTGACACATAGTCAATGCCTAGAGAGGATGGTGCAGGAGTATCTCCAAGTGAACATCGAAGCCATGACTGTGTCACTGGACCCTTGCTCATTTTGGTATTCCAATCTGGAAAAATGTCCGGAGCTCGCCACTCACGCCTTGGAGATCTTGTCATGCCCTGCAGCCAGTGTTCTCTCTGAACGTGTGTTCAGCGCTGCTGGTGGTGTGCTGACAGATAAGCGCACGCGGCTGTCCACTGAGAATGTAGACAGACTCACGTTCATAAAGATGAACAAATCATGGATTCGCAAGGACTTTTCTAATCCTGTGTTATCCTTGGGAGGCTAAAAGCTTGAGGATTTGGTAATATCACCTCACCAACCGTTTTAAGCAACTGTGGGGCAATTGATGCCACTTAACCCTAGAACGCATGACCATAAAAATCTACACTTTCATATACCTGGGGCCTTTTAGGCCCGTGTGCAAATAACATTGAATAACTCAAACTCAAATGACAAACAACTATATACATGAAGAATACCTAGAGTTTCAAAATTCTAACTAAAGTAATCTTGCAGAAAATAGAAAACAATTAACAGGGCAGGCAGGGCCGGCTCCAGGTTTTTCTGGGCCCCGGGCGAAAGAGTCTCAGTGGCCCCTTTAACACATACCACGATTCATGATGCAGAGATACAGCGGAGAAATATATATATATATAGTACAATGCAAAGATTTCACTTCTTACATTACATGAGTGATATCTATTGTAAATTCCACAATAGCTCAGAAACCGGTGAATCGCTCCACACAGAATACTGGCCCCCATATAAGGCTCCATACGGAATACTGGCCCTCATATAACGCTTCATACAGGATACTGGCCCCCATATAACGCTCCACACAGAATACTGGCCCCCATATAACGCTCCATACAGGATACTGGTCCCCTTATAAAGCTCCATACAGGATACTGGCCCCCATATAACGCTCCATACAGGATACTGGTCCCCATATAACGCTCCATACAGGATACCGGTCCCCTTATAACGCTCCATACAGGATACCGGTCCCCTTATAACTCTCCATACAGGATACTGGCCCCCATATAATGCTGCATGCAGGCTGTTACCCCCCACATAATGCCCCATACAGGCTGTCCCCCCCTTATAATGCTCCATGCAGGCTGTTACCCCCCACATAATGCCCCATACAGGCCCCCCCCCCTTTTAATGCTCCATGCAGGCTGTTACCCCCCACATAATGCCCCATACAGGCCCCCCCCTTTTAATGCTCCATGCAGGCTGTTACCCCCCACATAATGCCCCATACAGGCTGCCCCCCCTTATAATGCTCCATGCAGGCTGTTCCCCCCCACATAATGCACTATGCAGGCTGCCCCCTCTTTATAATGCCCCATGCAGGATGTCGTCTCCCCCTTTATAATGCCCCATGCAGGATGCCCCCCCCTTCTCTTTATAATGCCCCATGCAGGCTGTTCCCCCCCCCTCCTCTATATAATGCCCCATGCAGGATGTCCCCCCCTCCCTTTATAATGCCCCATGCAGGATGCCCCCCCCCTTCTCTTTATAATGTCCCATGCAGGCTGTCCCCCCCCTCTATATAATGCCCCATGCAGGATGTCCCCCCCCTCTATATAATGCCCCATGCAGGATGCCCCCCCCCTTCTCTTTATAATGCCCCATGCAGGCTGTCCCCCCCCCTCTATATAATGCCCCATGCAGGATGTCCCCCCCCTCTATATAATGCCCCATGCAGGCTGTCCCCCCCTCTATATAATGCCCCATGCAGGCTGCCCCCCCTCTATATAATGCCCCATGCAGGCTGCCCCCCCCTCTATATAATGCCCCATGCAGGATGTCCCTCCCCTCTTTATAATGCCCCATGCCTCCATACATAAAAAAAAAAAAATCAAATACTCACCTCCCTTCTCCTTACCTGCTGCCGCTGCCCGCTGCCCGCTGCTCGCTGCCCGCTGCTCGCTGCTCAGCTCCGAACTCCAGCGTTGTCGGCGTCTTCCCGTTCAGCGCTCCCTGTGACGGCTCAGGGGAGGGCGCGGTGTAAAGACGTCACCGCGCCCTCTGACCTGAGACGTCACAGGGAGCGCAGAGCAGGAAGACAGCGGATCTGCGGAGGCACGGGGAGAGGTAAGTATCGGGCTGCCGGGGCCCTGAGCAAGCGGCGGAGAAGGGCGGGCGCTGACACCGCTCTCCTCCGCCCACAGCCCGGCGGGGTGCGCGACCGCCAGTGGGCCCCTCTGCCTGCTCAGGGCCCCGGCATTTGCCCGGGTGCCCCGGGTGCTGACGCCGGCCCTGAGGGCAGGACTGCAAAGCCCCAGGTATGCGTTCTAGGGTTAAGTGGTGTCTGTGCCACAATTTTGGGAAAAAATGGAAACTCTTTTTGGAGTCCCCTTGCTGTGTTTTACGTGACGTTGGCATCGTCAATTCCAGGTGGGTTGGGTCGCTCCCCCCCCCCTTTTAACTGTAAGAAACTACATACACTATGGCTTGGGGTAACACAGATGATTGAGTCTGAAGAGCTGTTTACTCAGAGGTCTGCTCCAAATCTTCATTGTCTGCTAGTCAGCGTAGAATTTTTAACTGCATCTAGCCTAGGCAATACTTTGGGCGTAGTAGCCCAGCTGCGAAGCAAGCTGCACCGCCTGTGTATCTAATAAGAATTTTTAAATGCATCTAGCCTAGGCAGACTGTGGAGACCCCCAACCAAACCCAGACGCTCAGCCCCCCTACCGCCCCCCTTTCCTTGACAATACAATAATGTAACTCTTACAACTGGATGGGTGAGGATCGGTCACAGCTTTATTAACTCTTTATACTCATTCCATTAGAAAGACATTTTATTTCTAAAATAATTCAGCTTGTTGCAGCATGCCCTGGGTCTCCACTCCGGCAACTTGGCCAACAAGTGTAACTCTCCAACATGTCCTTTCTATTTCCAGGCCACGGAGGATCCTGCGTACTCGTATGCAGGACTCTGACCCCCACCCATCACTCTTAACGCTTGTTCCACTCCGTCCTGGAGTCCTGACAGGAATATGTCCAGTCCAATATCCATTAAGTGAACACCGTTGGGCCGTATGAGGCCTGCTTTATCTCCTTCCAGTTGTCGGTGTCGTACCACTACACCGCCTCTGTCTCTTCTAAATTTTGCCATCCGAATATTTATTACCCGCCTTGTCCGTTCGATGGCCGTGATGTCTCGCGCACCTTGCCATACCGCTATCGGCACAATCTCTGACCATACTATAGCTAGTTTTGTGAAAAATTCTCTGAAGCGCTCAGTGTCTAGTTTCATTATTGCCATTAGTTATGCGCTCTTGTGATGACCTAGGTTGTTTCCCCCGGCCTGTATAACTAAGATGACCGGACCTCTTGCCTCTCTCCCTACCTTGATTACCTCCATTAGTACCTGTGGCCATAGCAGGCCTCTAATACCTCTCCAGTTGAAATATGTGTTATGAAACTCTAATTTCCTCCCGCCTGGGCGGACTTTCGCCCTTTAATCTGCCCAATATATATACGAGTGGCCTATCACCCACACTGTTGGCTTAGCGTCACCTGTAAAAGAAACAAACCACGTTAGGATAACAAGTCCGGTCTTATGTATCTTGCCAAACACGTGGATCACCATCTCTCTATCCTCTGAACTTCCGTTTCTGACAGTCCTGCTCTTGCTGCTTCTGTGGCCGCGCCTATGCGGAATGAGTGTGTCCCGTAATCTTTGGGGTGGTTCCCTGCCGATGTTATGCATTTATTAAATATAGCTTGGAACTGGTATCTTGATAATGGCGTCCCATCAATGTGTGATAGGAACAAATTACTTTGTGATCTGATGGTTAGATATGGTTTTACTATTGTTACCCGACTCAGTGTACCGTTTGTGGGTTGTAGAAGTACCCAAGTGCCCCTGCCCGCTGGAACCATTTTCGATTTGTGTATGCGTAGACGTATTGCATTATTGCCTATGACTACGTCCTGGTGTAATAAGCCTCCACTGGTGCTAATTTTGGATTGAGGGACTAATTCGCTTATACATAGCGCCCCGAAGAAGGCGATCACAAATGCAGTAGACATTAGTGTTGCTTCAAATTGTGAGTGTCATGTTAATGGTGTTAGGGATATGATGTGAGAAATCAGTTTTAGTGACACGGGACGGGACGTCTACACTCCTGACTTGGCTGACCCCTTTTCCACCCTTTTATGGATTGTCTGATGATGAATCTTTGTCACATCTCCCCAATTCAGTAGTTGGAAGTGAAATGCTACTCCGGTCAGACACCGCTGCGCTGACGCCCCTGATATGCCCCTCATCATTAGCTGGTGGAGAAATTCTATGGTGACTTGTGATCTAGCTTGTTCACATTGGTCAACCCGTCTGCCTGCTACTAGTCGTGTCCACTCTTCCCATGCCTTACCGTATGCTTGCCACGTCGACGGGGCAACTGACGCTCTGATTAATGGCATCAACTATTCGCCACTAGATCCCATAGGGAAGGTGGGCAACTGTTGTCCCGATGGGTGGGCATTGTGGAAGAGCTCTGTGAAAATCTGCCAATTGAATTGTTATAAAGCGTTAGCAGCAGCTTTAGACCCCTCAGCATAGTGGCTAGCGCGGACCCATACATTGTGTTTTAGGCACAGGAATGCTAGCCTGGGTAGTAGGCCTAGCATTGGGAGAGACGATGTTGCCATCTTATTAATGCAGTGCGCTAAGCTGGTGTTTTTTGTTATGAAGCGTATATTTTTGTAAGCCAGGAGCGCGCCCCATATTTCTATTGCTACCACTATTGGGAAGAAAAATTATTTTCAGGGCTAGATGCAGCGAAAAATTATTATTAATTGAAAAGCTGGTGGAGCTTGGTATAGATGGCCTAATACAATGAGACCCACACACTGCTAGAAGGCCAAATATTTTTTCAGAGTTAGATGCAGAAAAAAATTATATTCAGTTTGCAACCTGATGGAGGTCAGTATAGATGGACTAATAGAACAAGTCCCACACACTGCTAGAAGGCCAAATATTTTTTCAGAGGTAGATGCAGACAAAAAATTATTTTGAATTTGCAACCTGATGGAGGTCAGTATAGATGACTAATGGAACAAGTCCCACACACTGCTAGAAGGCCAAATATTTTTTCAGTGCTAGATGCAGAAAAAAATTATATTCAGTTTGCAACCTGATGGAGGTCAGTATAGATGGACTAATAGAACAAGTCCCACACACAGCTAGAAGCCCAAATATTTTTTCAGAGGTAGATGCAGAAAAAAATTATATTCAGTTTGCAACCTGATGGAGGTCTGTATAGATGGATTAATAGAACAAGTCCCACACACAGCTAGAAGCCCAAATATTTTTTCAGAGGTAGATGCAGAAAAAAATATATTCAGTTTGCAACCTGATGGAGGTCTGTATAGATGGATTAATAGAACAAGTCCCACACACAGCTAGAAGCCCAATATTTTTTCAGAGGTAGATGCAGAAAAAAATATATTCAGTTTGCAACCTGATGGAGGTCTGTATAGATGGATTAATAGAACAAGTCCCACACACAGCTAGAAGCCCAATATTTTTTCAGAAGTAGATGCAGAAAAAAATATATTCAGTTTGCAACCTGATGGAGGTCTGTATAGATGGATTAATAGAACAAGTCCCACACACAGCTAGAAGCCCAATATTTTTTTCAGAGCTAGATGCAGAAAAAAATTATATTCAATTTGCAACCTGATGGAGGTCAGTATAGATGGACTAATACAACAAGTCCCACACACAGCTAGAAGCCCAATATTTTTTCAGAGGTAGATGCAGAAAAAAATATATTCAGTTTGCAACCTGATGGAGGTCAGTATAGATAGACTAATAGAATGATGCTATGCCCAAAAGATTTTACTTCACTAGGTGCAGTAAAAAAATTGGTATTCTATACACAGGTGGTATATCTTGCAACATAGATAGGCTACTCCACTGACTAACACACTCTGCAATAGGCCAAAAAGGATTAGCTTTGCTAGATTCAGCCAAATGCTGTGAAAAAAACTTGCACAGCACTGGCACAGACCTGCCTGGCAAAAACTGATAGGAACTGATGTAACCTAGTCCTGAAAAGGACTCCAATTACAATTAGTCTTTACTCCCACAATCTATCTATTTAAGAGCACAGACCTGCCTGATAAAAGTCGTAGGAAATGCTGTAACCTAGTCCTTAAAAGGATTGCAATCACAACTATTCCCTACTCCCAAGCTATCTGTAGATTTGTGCGAAAATTGGCTTGAAATTAACAAGGTATAGCGCACACAGCAACAGCGGTGCCGTCTAACACGCAGCTGCAGCAGTGAGAAAATGGTGGCGACGGGGAAAATGGCTTGGTCTTATAGGGCAAGGACATGTGACATACACTGCCAATGACACATGCCCTTGCTTGTGTGAAAAAAAGCACTTCGCTCCGTGTGTGCGCTGCTGATAGGCTGACAGATTGCACCTCCCCACTGCAAATGCGGGAAAGAGAAAAAAAAATGGAGATCTTCATTGTTCCTGCAGAGATCCATCCCCTGCCCCTCCCCCCACCCCGCTGTACACTCAAACTGCGTATTAACATTAATTTTCATCATTACTGAGAAAAAATCCAGTTATGATTTTGGTGCACGAACAGTTATCGAACATAACCTCGAACAGCCGAATTTTTCTCAAATTGTTCGTGTTCGCCGAACGGCTCGAACACCGCCCAAAACAGCTCGAATTTGAGATTGGCGAACAGTTCGAGTAGAACAACGCTCATCTCTAGTCCTAAGGAGGACCCACCACGTGTCATAAATTTGTAATTATTTTATCCGGTGTAAATGCCGCTGTTCTCCTGAATCCGGCGAGGTTTTTCTTTTCTTCCTGCGCCTCTCCGTTCCTGAGATATGCCCTCTTATTTCCTGTATATAAATCTAGTTTTGTTAGCCAAGTGGGCATGGTCACAATGATAACCACGCCCACTTAGTAACAAGACCAGATTTATAAACAGGGAAGAAGGGGCCATATCTCAGGAACGGAGAGGCGCAGGAACAAAAGAAAAACATCTCCGGATTCAGGAGAACAGCGGCATTTGCACTAAGCAATAAATTACTTATTTATGCCAGGTCATCTTTAAAGGGATTGTCCAGGACTAAGATGTTAATGATCATCCAATCAGTGTGCTTCGGTGTGAACCCCGACCAATTAGCTAATACTTTAGAAGTGTATGGAGTCGGAACGTTACAGCGCAAATTACGAAGTAGTGGCCATTCTCGGTACTGCAGCTCAGTTCTTGCTAATGTGAATATGATCTTAGCTACAATACCAAGAACGGTATATAGTACGTAGTGTACGGAGCTGTGCTGTTTCATCTGTGGCTCATGGTATTACCAGATGGCAATGCGTTCATTTAAACCAGCGCCACCCGGTGTCTGAACCCCAGATCATCGCCAATATCGATAGCTCGCAGTCGCACTGTTTGTATTTGATTTTGTCCCTGTATACTTCCACTGATACCTACTCATTGTTTAGCACTATAGGTAGGCACTGTGGCATTATAGGCATCGACTGCCAGAATTAATAAAATACACACCCCGTGGTTACAGTCCAATGCTTCTTAAGGCGACAGGGGTAGAGAGCAGCCAAATTTTGTTCTTGTCCTTGGGATATACAGTTATATGAAAAAGTTTGGGCACCCCTATTAATCTTAAGCTTAATGTTTTATAAAAATTGGTGTTTTTGCAACAGCTATTTCAGTTTGATATATGTAATAACTGTTGGACACAGTAATGTTTCTGCCTTGAAATGAGGTTTATTGTACTAACAGAAAATGTGCAATCTGCATTCAAACAAAATTTGACAGGTGCATAAGTATGGGCACCCTTATCATTTTCTTATTTTAAATACTCCTACCTACTTTTTACTGACTTACTAAAGCACTTTTTTTGGTTTTGTAACCTCATTGAGCTTTGAACTTCATAGCCAGGTGTATGCAATCATGAGAAAAGCTACTTAAAGTGGCCACTTGCAAGTTGTTCTCCTGTTTGAATCTCCTCTGAAGAGTGGCATCATGGGCTCCTCAAAACAACTGTCAAATGATCTGAAAACAAAGATTATTCAACATAGTTGTTCAGGGGAAGGATACAAAAAGCTGTCTCAGAGATTTAACCTGTCAGTTTCCACTGTGAGGAACATAGTAAGGAAATGGAAGAACACAGGGACAGTTCTTGTTAAGGCCAGAAGTGGCAGGCCAAGAAAAACATCAGAAAGGCAGAGAAGAAGAATGGTGAGATCAGTCAAGGACAATCCTCAGACCACCTCCAGAGAGCTGCAGCATCAACTTGCTGCAGATGGTGTCACTGTGCATCAGTCAACTATACAACGCACTTTGCACAAGGAGAAGCTGTATGGGAGAGTGATGCGAAAGAAGCCGTTTCTGCAAGCACGCCACAAACAGAGTCAGCTGAGGTATGCAAAAGCAGATTTGGAGAAACCAATTTCTTTTTGGAAGAAGGTCCTGTGGACTGATGAAACCAAGATTGAGTTGTTTGGTCATACAAAAAGGCGTTATGCATGGTGGCAAAAAAACACAGCATTCCAAGAAAACACTTGCTACCCACAGTAAAATTTGGTGGAGGTTCCATCATGCTTTGGGGCTGTGTGGCCAATGCCGACACCGGGAATCTTGTTAAAATTGAGGGACGCATGGATTCCACTCAGTATCAGCAGATTCTTGACAATAATGTTCAAGAATCAGTGACAAAGTTGAAGTTACGCAGGGGATGGGTCTTCCAGCAAGACAATGATCCAAAACACCGCTCCAAATCTACTCAGGCATTCATGCAGAGGAACAATTACAATGTTCTGGAATGGCCATCCCAGTCCCCAGACCTGGATATCATTGAACATCTGTGGGATCATTTGAAGAGGGCTGTCCATGCTCGGGGACCATCAAACTTAACTGAACTGGAATTGTTTTGTAAAGATGAATGGTCAAAAATACCTTCATCCAGGATCCAGGAAATCATTAAAAGCTACAGGAAGCGACTAGAGGCTGTTATTTTTGCAAAAGGAGGATCTACTAAATATTAATGTCACTTTTCTGGTGAGGTGCCCATACTTATGCACCTGTCAAATTTTGTTTGAATGCAGATTGCACATTTTCTGTTAGTACAATAAACCTCATTTCAAGGCAGACACATTACTATGTCCAACAGTTATTACATATATCAAACTGAAATAGCTGTTGCAAAAACACCAATTTTTATAAAACATTAAGCTTAAGATTAATAGGGGTGCCCAAACTTTTTCATATAACTGTAAGTCATATCCTAATGCATTTTGCAGGTGCACGGAAAAAAAAAGTGTCCGTCAATTGATTAATGAGACTTCAATGCTGGGATGATGATGAATTTAAAGGCATACACACGCATTTGGAGTCGATCAATGTGACGTTTCACAATATCCTCTGTGTGATACGACGTATAAGACGTCTCGCCTTCCCCTTTCGCTCTGTGTTTATAGAATATTATCATTTCGGAGCGCGGTCATTACATTTCTAATTAGTAGAGAATTTAGCTAATCCTCAGTAGTTCAAACAAAGCAGCACGGAGAGAAAATGGAGGTGGCGATAGCGATTTTGCAGAACCCTGAGCACTTCGGCAAACACACAGGGACATTACATGTGAATTACCTGTGAAATAAACAATTAGTCATAGAGAGAATAGAGGAACTTGCGGCCTCATGGGAAGAGCTGGTTATTTCAGAAGATCACTGTCCCAATTATTATAAAGTCCACTTGCTTTTCCCCCCGATACCAAGGTCCAAAATCCCCTCATCAGCATGGATCTAAAGTGCATCCGTCATTTCAGATGACTTCTCCAGCATTAGCATATGTGTGTACATGAGGAATAACATAATTTCTGACCATTATATAACTTGTATCCTGTATTTATCTCCAGTTTTCCCCTTGACAGGCTCTATGTATAATTTTCAGTTGTCTCTGAGCTGGTGAGTGTAGACGAGCTGCTAGGATGTCTCCCATATACAACACACACAGACATGAGCGATTACTGCTCTCCTGTCTCTATTTAGTACATGATCAGAAGTAGCGGCAGCCTAAAGGGCATTATACAGTAGTAGTGAGCAGTGTAGCTGTGAATACAGCTCTGGGGGATAAACACTTACTTGAAAACAGCAACATGGAGAATATTTTATTATACAATAGTTCTAAGCAGTCTAGCTGCAAGTCCAGCCCTGGGGTAAGATAAAAAATACTTACTAGAAGAACAGCAGCAAAGTGGAGGATATTGTTCCGCAGTACTGAGCAGTGTAGCTGTGAATCCAACTTTGGTGAGATAAAATACTTATTAGAAAAGCAGCAGTGGCATGGATGACATTACACAACACGGATAAGTATAGCTATGAAACCAGTTCTGGGGTGAGATAAAACATTTATTATAAAAAACAGCAGTAGTATGGAGGACATTATTCAGCACTATTGAGCAGTGTAGTCGTGAATCCATCACTGGGGTGAGATAAAACTCTTACTAGAAAAACAGCATTATGGAGGACGTTATAAAGCAATACTGAGTAGAGTAGCTGTGAATCCAGCTTTGGGGTAAGATAAATAATACTTTCTAGAGAAGCAGCAGCAGTCATGATATTATTTATTAGTGCTGATGAGTGTAGTTGTGAATCCAGTACTAGCATAAGAGGAAACGCTTGATTAAAAAAATCACACAGCAGCAGTATGTAGGACATTATATAGCTGTACTGAGTAGAGTAGCTGTGAATCCAGCTCTGGGGTGAGGTAATGAGATAAAACACTCACTAAAATAAGCGACATATATACAAGCTTCCTACACAAATAACATTGCGACCTGACAGGTCCCAGATGCTTTTTCATGTATGTTACTCCAATCAATTAATTAGACGCCAACTGGAACACTACAGATTTTCTTGACGAAGGCATTGTAGCTGAAACGTCGGATTTATTATCTGTATGTCATATGTTGGATTGAACTTTATCCATGATGAAAGATAAAAAATTATTTTTGGATTCATAAACACGTGAAATAGATCCCTCTGTGTGTAATGACTCTATATAATATAGGAGTTTCACTTTTTGTATTGAAGAACTGAAATAAATTAACTTTTTGATGATATTCTAATTTTGTGAGAAGCACCTGTATCTGCTATAGTGGGAATTCCCTGGGAAATGCGATTTCACATATAGTATTTATAAGTGATCAACAGAATATTGGTAAGGGTATCTCCAAGAGAGAATTTCCCTCTAAAAAGCAGGTACTAATGTGTCAAACATTGCCTCTGTTTCCTGTATGTTAACATTTAAAGGGATTGGCCGGGTTTCACAATCCTATAAATCAGTCGATCGCCGAGGTCTCCAGTGATCAGCAACAAGTATTTAATCTTCCTGCAGCGCCACCACAGGAGAAATGAAGCATTACATGGTGCCAAATCAAATCAATGGGCTCTCTGGACTTTCCGGGTCTTTTAGAGAGAGAGACCCTTTTGATAGATCTTCCCTGTTCTTGAAAATGATTGGAAGTCCGAAAAGAGGGATTTTCCTCTACACTGTGTTCCAAATTATTATACAAATAATATTTTCTCAGATTTTCCCAAATTACCTATATGAATTGCAGTCATTGTAATTTTCCAGTCAAATAACTATTAGAGTACAATTGAAAGGTTTTTGTACAAACTGCCTATGATAACAGTATATTTAAAAAAAAAAATAAAACACTCAAACTGCACTCAAAATTCATGTTCTAAATTATTATGCACAGCAGAGTTTTCAACCTTTTCATTTTAATAAAGAACAAAAAAATGGTCATTTTTGAAATTATAAGCATTAGCAGGTTATTACAAACTGAAATCAAACAGTTTTCAACTCAAAACTTTATTGTAGGTGATGTTACATTTGCACATAGGACCCCTTGTTCGAAAGGAGCTTCTGAACTCTCTCGTCCATTGAATTTGTCAGGTTTTGGATGGTTTCTGCTTTCATTGTTTTGCATGAGGACAGAATACCCTCCCAGAGCTGTTGCTTAGATGTGAACTGCCTCCCGCCATCATAGACACTCCTTTTGATGATGCTCCAGAGGTTCTCAATGGGGTTGAGGTCAGGGGAGCATGGCTGCCACACCATAAGTTTGTCCCCTTTTATGCCCATAGCAGGCATTGATGCAGATGTGTTATGTGCAGCATGAGACGGGGCATTATCATGCATGAAATGATCTCGATGGTCCAGGTGGATGGAGTGGAGGATGGCTGGTTGATGGACACCCCATGCAAACACGGCTACGGCGCTAACAAGGAGGAGGTGGAGTAATGTTTTGGTCTGGAATCATGGGGAGAGAGATTGTCGGCCCTTTTAGGATCCCTGAAGGGGTAAAGATGAACTCCATAATGTATGTTGAGTTTCTCAAACAGCACTTCCTTCCATGGTTCAAGAAGAAGAACCGTGCATTCCGCAGCAAGATCATTTTCATGCATGATAATGCCCCGTCTCATGCTGCACATAACACATCTGCATCTCTGGCTGCTATGGGCATAAAAGGGGACAAACTTATGGTGTGGCAGCCATGCTCCCCTGACCTCAACCCCATTGAGAACCTCTGGAGCATCATCAAAAGGAGTGTCTATGATGGCGGGAGGCAGTTCACATCTAAGCAACAGCTCTGGGAGGGTATTCTGTCCTCATGCAAAACAATTGAAGCAGAAACCATCCAAAACCTGACAAATTCAATGGACGAGAGAGTTCAGAAGCTCCTTTCGAACAAGGGGTCCTATGTGCAAATGTAACATCACCTAGAATAAAGTTTTGAGTTGAAAACTGTTTGATTTCAGTTTGTAATAACCTGCTAATGCTTATAATTTCAAAAATGACCATTTTTTTGTTCTTTATTAAAATGAAAAGGTTGAAAACTCTGCTGTGCATAATAATTTGGAACATGCATTTTGAGTGAGTTTTTTATTTTTTTTAAAAATATACTGTTATCATAGGCAGTTTGTACAAAAACCTTTCAATTGTACTCTAATAGTTATTTGACTGGAAAATTACAATGACTGCAATTCATTCAGGTAATTTGGGAAAATCTGAGAAAATATTATTTGTATAATAATTTGGAACACAGTGTATTACCGCAGACAGTTGTATTAATCTCTTACCACCTCGTGATGTATTATTATTACAGAACCAGCAGTTCAAGCCAATGATGGTTTTTCCACCATCTGTAATTCATCTTCCCATTTTTCAGCACATTATGTGGTAAAGTGAATGGTGTCATTGAAAACTAGAACTTGTCCTGCAACTACCAAGCCTTCATACGTAGACAGAAAAATAAAAAAGCTATGGCTTTTAAAAGGATGGGGGGAAAAAAAGCCCCCCAAAAAGTAAAACGGCAGTGTCATTAAGGGGTTAATATTGTATTTATTAAATGTATAAAATGTGTTTTCCAACCTGACACCCCCAATAAAGTGTAGAAAATGCACTCAATAAAGACTGGCGTAGTAGAGGGGGCAACCCCGAACTCAAATACAAAGAAGGTACCGCCTAATTTCACCATACACCACATAGTAAATCAGTACCTTTATACATTACTGCAAATGTGACCACGTTTTGGGCATAAATCCAGAAAATCATTCAGTCCCACTCAATTTGCCTTACATAATGATTTTTTTTTTTGCCAGCGATCAGACAAGCAAAATAATCAACTAGTACTGGCCTTAAAGGACTTGTCACTTGTCATAAAGATAAGATTTCTTTTTAACCTGGTGTAAATGCCGCTGTTCTACTGAATCCGGTGTTGCTTTTCTTTTGTTCCTGCGTCTCTCCGTTCCTGAGATATGGCCTCCTCTTTCCTGTATATAAATCTAGTCTATTTAGCCAACAAGGCATAGCACTCAACTCTTCTCTGTGGGTGTCTTCTGGAAGACCACGCCCCTTTAGCTAAGAAGGCTAGATTAATGTACAGGGAAGAAAGGGCCATATCTCAGGAACAGAGAGGCGCAGAAACAAAAGAAACGCAACGCCGGATTCAGGAGAACAGCGGCGTTTACAGTAGGTAAAAAAAATCCATATTTATGAAAAGTGACAGGTCCTCTAAGTTGCTCATAGGCATGCCTCAATAAAGGGATAATTGACTACTAGATATCGTTGGCTCTGATCTACTGGAAGATCCAAAAAATCCATGATCAAGACATGATCAACCATTCTTAACGGCATAATTGAAGGATCCCTTAGTGGGGGGGTGGGGGGAGCTGGGAAGATCAATCTGTTATATTGTCCTTATCCCCAGGTGGTGGCTTCTGCTGTCACTGAGGCTATTTTGGCATACGCACATAGCTGTCATGGCCTTATTGTCATTTTCAGTTGTGAGGTTGTGCAACCTGTGGTTTGGACCGGAGCCATGGAAAGCTCACTTCATATAGCCAAGGGACAGCGTGTACTGTACACAGCCGAGGATAAGTAAACAGGAGGAGTCACGGGAAGCGTCTGCTTTACGTTGGCTTCTTATAGATGTTCTCATACTTTGGCTCTCGTGGGTAATGTCACTCAGCTTTTCTACAGCTCTGACTGCAAAATCAGGACTCTAGAAACATCTTCTGCTTCTATATTGGTGCACAACTAGGTAGATTTGCTGTTAAGGAGACATGAAAATGCATAGGTCTGCATAAGAGCTGTATGCACAAAACGATAGGAGACTTGATCCAGGCATTTTACCAAGTTACTTCAATATTTATTGTAAATGCACTGGAGCAAATTGTTTGCAAAAGTATATATATATAAAGTATACATGCTATAGATCAGAGGTCCCCAACCTTTTTTGCACCAAGGACCGGCTTTAAGCAAGACCAGTTTTCCATGGCCCGGTGGGGGTGGGGGCGGGGCTTTGGTCATATGGGGGTGGGGTTATGGAGGGGTGGAGCTGTATGGGGAGGATGCTGGCGGGACCTCGGTGTACAGCGCTGCTAAGTAGCAGCATTGTACATTGAGCGTCAGTGTATACAGCGCTGCTGCTTAGCAGCGCTACACACTGAACACCGGTACCGGGAGCCGCGTCACTGAAGCCAGTCTGCTGCCCCAGCACGCCCCACATAACATGTTCTGCCGGGGGCGTGTCAGTGAGGAGAGCCTGCCGCCCCACCCCGTCAGGAACACACCATGCTGTGCAGGAGGGCCGCGTCACTAAGACCCGCCCCGTGACGTACAACAGGTACCATGCTGTGCTGTGGAGGGCTGCATCACTAAGACCCGCCCGACGCCCCACCCCGTCCTGCATAATGTTGTCTGCCGGGAGCTGCGAGCTGTCACGGCTATGGCAGAAAACATTATAAATCCACACAGAGCGAGCTCTGACCAGGCGCAGGGCCGCGGAGCTAGCTGTCAGCGGCGCCGCGGACCGGCTGAAAAACCCCAACGGCCCGGTCCTGGTCCGCGGACCGGCGGTTGGGGACCTCTGCTATAGATGAGCGAATCAATTTGAGGCGCTTGAAATTTGCCTTTGAATTTTTTTCCCCAAAAAAATTTATTTGCTAAAACCTAAAAAAAAATTTGTGATTCACTGTGGACAAATCCAGATAGTTTTGCTACATTATAGAGGGCTGGGAAGGGATTTAAACAAATCTTATAGCCATCTCTCTTTGGGCCTCCTCACACCCTCCCATCACTGGTCCTATAATTGGCTCTTCTTATAGTCTTTTCAGACCTCTGCCCATTTTCGGCTGGGTCTTTTGTTGACTAAGCCCCATGACGTGACATGGTCAGTGACTTGTATCGCACTCTATGTGACGTCCTAGGGTCTAGTTGTGGCGCCCCTGAGGGTTCAGTCGCCACAGAGGAACTGCATCTCACCCAGAGGTGTGGTATCTCACTCTCAGGTAAGGATGGAGTACTGCCCGGGACCCAAACACCTGCATCCAACACTACACTACTCCAGACCAGCAGGAGGGGCAAGATGCACTGCTGCGTTGCTGAGCCCTGTCCATGGCTGGAGTGGGGGGAACCAAGAGAGAGGGAACCATGTAGTGGGTGTGGGTGGAGGAAACAGTTCAGGGGAGCACTTGAGAAGAAGGATATAAAAAGGGGAAGCCATCTTGGGTGTGTGTTCAGTTCAATTCAGTCAGAGGAGGAGAGTGAAAGGAGCAGGAGCCCTGCAGGAGCTTTGCTCAGGAAGAAGAGAGACTGAAGGGAAGAGAGGAGCAGGGAGAAAGGCTCCAGAAGGAAAGCGTGTATCCTAGGGGTACGGGAAGTGCTGGAGGCCACCAGTATGCCCGAATCTACCAGGAGTGGAAGGATCAGGCCCCTAACTAGTGAGAATTGCTATATTCAACTAGAAACCGGAGGCTTCTACATTTCCAGGGTGTAGTTGCCACAGCCGCAATTAATCGCCAAAAAAAGTAGCCACACAAGATCCTGGGAACTCCAGGTTGCCCGCCAAGATCTGCGGTTACCGGCTTGGGACACTGTTTGCGAGGCGCAGGGCAGGAGGGTGAGAGCCAGCTCAGGAAGACGACCAGAAGGGACACACAGAAAGGGGTCCCGCTAAGAGCTCTTCAATTACCTGAGGGTTTGCTGAGCCCCCTCCCTCAGTAGACACCGAACGAAGTGGGTGGTTATGAACTGCAGTTGTTACCAGGAGCAACGTGAAAATCGTGAGTAAAACCCTGAAGACTGCACCCCACTGTCTCTTTGAATCATTGCTGCGCCATCATCCCCATTCTTGCCCATTCCTCCTAATAAACACAACTACGGTTATTCACTAGAAAACAGAAATAACTTAAAGGTAATTAACCTTAGTTTACATTCTTTTTCTCAGATGGAGATTTCCTTGCTAAATAAAGGCTTGATGTTTGTTTTGTCCTACTGCCCAGTTCGATAGATTTACGGCTATCAAAGACCTCCATTTTTTTCCAAGGAAGTTATTATTTAAGCGATACTTTCATGATGAGACTACTCTCCGTTTATTTTCTACAGAGACGGAACAGGAGGCGTTAGTCCATCTGGAAGAACTGGCGGAGGAACACAACAACCCAATAGGGGGTAAGATCCCTCCCTCCATTAAATCACGATCCCAGAAATTTCCGCCCCTATCTACCTGCCCCACAATTGACATTTTTGTCAAAATGGTGAGTAAGGACTTTGAAAAAATTCCCCAATATCCAACTTTGGATAATTTCACCAGGGAGGAGAGACAATGTCTCCAGCGATTACGGAAGTTGTCAGATGTGGTTTTTAAGCCTGCCGATAAGGGTGACTGAATTATGTTCCATTTTAAAAACAGCCAGGGACAATGACGTCATTTCTAAAGAACTACGTTCAGCACTACAGGTCAGTGAACCCTCCATTCCCACCCTATATCTGCTGCCAAAGGTACACAAGAATTGGCAAGTACCACCAGGTAGACCGATTATATCGGGGAGAGGAAACTATTTAGAAAATGTCAATCGGTTCATCGACTCGGAATTACAACTCCTTGTGGAATTACTGCCATCCTTTATGAAAGATACATCTGAATTTTTTTTAAAAATTGATGGTCTCCACATTGACACTGACACTCTTTTAGTCACGTGTGATGTGGAGTCCCTATACACCAATATTCGGCATTCAGATGGTGTACGGGCATCCCAATTTTTCTTACATTCTTCATCTATAACATCCAGTAGGGGCAGTTTTATTATCCAACTGCTACAATTCACATTATCTCATGATTTATTTTTGTTTAAGGGGTCCTTCTACCTACAGCTCCAGGGCACTGCCATGGGCGCATCCTTTCTCCGCCGGCGTATGTCAACTTGTTCCTGGGGCTGTGGGAGATGGACCTCTTCCTGTCTGATCTTTATCCATCGATGGACCGCGTCCTATTTTGGACGCGGTACATCGATGACATATTTTTGATCTGGCAGGGGTCTACTGATGAATTACATCAATTCATACGTAATTTAAATCAGAATCAGTCTAACATTCATCTTACTTATCAGTTTGATGTGAATTCTATTGATTTTCTGGATGTCAATATTTATAGAGACGCCCAAAATTGTCTACAAACTTCTCTCTATCGCAAAGATACAGCAGTTAATTCCTTGTTGTTGGCTTCATCATCACATCCTCCCACAATGATTCGGTCTATACCTGTGGGTCAATTCCTCCGTTTGTGGAGAATCTGCTCTACTGATGCGGATTTTATACAACAAGCTGAAATTTTGAAGATGAGGTTTTTGGAAAGAGGATATAGCCATCGATCTTTAAAAAGGGCCTTTAATAGAGACAAAAATACTTCGAGGCACATGGCACTTTATTCAACAAGGACACCAACAATGAATAAAATTGTGAGATTTATTACACAACACCATGGCTAAATTAATCTGATGCGCCATTTGTTGGATAAATCTTGGCACATTCTACAATCTGACCTGGTGCTTTCAAATTATTTGAGCCCAAAACCAAACATCACGTTCCGTCGGTCACGTAATTTACGTGACGACTTAGTGAGAAGCCACTATACGAATGAATCAACATCCTTTTTGTCTAAATTGAGGTTGTCTAAAGGCTGTAGACCGTGTGGTAAATGTGTGACCTGCCCCAATGTGGGTCGGTCTCACACATTTCAGAGTTCAGACGGACAAAATGTATTTAATATCCAACATCATATCACATGCACCACAACGGCAGTGGTTTATTATGCCACTTGTCCATGTTCATTGATTTATGTCGGGCTAACGACCCGTCAAGTGAAAGTTTGGATATGTGAGCATGTGTTGGGCATTACGGCAGCGAAGGAAATCAATGATCTATCTCTTTTGAAAACACTACCTAGGCATTTCAAATTGTTGCATCGGTGTGATGCTTCCCTACTAAAAGTAATTGGCATTGATATGATTCCACCGAACATCAGGGGTGGTAAGATTAGTAAATCCTTAGCCCAATTAGAAACAAGATGGATTTGGACACTTAAGACTTTTTGTCCTTTAGGGCTTAATGAAAATTTTAGTTATGTCCCGTTCCTGTGAACCAATCCAGTCCTTGAACTTGCAATTGTTTTTAGGTGTGTGTGTTTTTAACCACTTTTTATCATTCATTTATTTTTTAGTATCTCTGATGTGGCTTTTTTGATGAATTTTCCCGGATCCTGGGTCCCATCGTCTTCACATACATTCAAGTCGTAGAAAGGAGGATATTGACTTTCCTCTGGTTCTCGTTTTCCTGCCTTTTCTTTTCCCCTTCCCCCTTTTTTCTCCCTTCCTCCATTTCTGGCATATTTTAGAATCTGGTTGTACCACAATGACATTATGTACATATGATGTGATCATTATTGAATGGTAATCGAATTGATTTATACCGTCAGTCTGATAGGAGACACATAATGTTCTTTTATGAGGTTCTTGACATTTCTTCCTTCTTAATCCCCTTTTCCATTTTCCTCCCTTTTTCCTTCTTTCAAATTTACATTCTTTCAAATTTATTAGATGTGAATTGCATTTTCCAAGTGAATTGAGTGAATCTTCCCTAATCAAACTTCAGGAGATTGGCTCAGCCCTATACACACCCGTTGCCTGCATACTTGCTCTAACATTTTTACTAATAGGACTTCCTTTCTGTTAGAGTTTAGTATTTTTTCTAGATTTAGCCGGGGCTCGTAGAATGTTAAATACTAGGCTCCCAACAGTAGTGCCTCCTGTCCCTCGCCCTCCGCCCCATATACCCTCCACATGGGTAAGGTGGCACAAGTCACATCTACTTATAGACAATAACAACATTTAATTAGAGAATTGATTTAGGAACTCAGAGATATTCCTCGAATGTGTTCTATCGGCCACGCATTGCCGCGTGGGTCTGATTATATTAGTGCCATCTGTCACTGTTTGATATGGACTTAGCGTTTCAATATGAGAGCTCAATAACAGCCCTTTGTCTTACAAGGTGCCGGACTCTGTGACAATCCACAGAATACATTTATTTAGTGGATCGATACAACACCGGACTTTATCGTACCTGAGCCTTTCTTTTATTATTTTAATATCTAACTATGCTTTTTTAATTGTTACGACCTGTCAGCTAATTAGTTTTTTTATGAATTTTCCTCTGGTTACAGTCAGTAGGATTGGCTCCGGTCCAGATCACCTTCAATGGAGACGTTATACACGATGTTACCTTTGTGCTAACACTGGAACAGAAGTGATCTAACAATACAGTCATTTTGGCCCTAAAATATTTATATTTAAGCTATTTTTGTAGAATTGTCCTTTCATTTTGACTGCAGAAAAGATAACATGATGGTTTTAGAACTGTCTGGAATTTTGAATACAAAAAATGGTTGGTTATGGTCACGATTTTGCCTTGATTGAGAAGACTCTAAAAAAAAAAAATTTGGTCATTTTTTTGGTAGAATTTTTCTGATTCTTGGACTAGGTTTTTGGCAGTGTTAACATGATTGAATCAGGATAATACTGCCAAACACTTGGAAATAGCCATATCTGATGACAAGAATCAAGATACTACCAAAAAAAATCAACATTGACCATGTTTGGTTACAAGAACTGGGACAATGACCTTTTAAATAACCAACTTAAACCATTCTTATGCTATGAGGAGACCGGTGATCATAACCATCGATTGTGTCAGAAATTAGGTCATTCACACCTGTTCCGGGTTCAGGCTCTGCTCCCTTCACCCAGGTCCGCTAAACTCTCTTGTGCTCCTCATTGAGCTTTGCAAGTTGCCCAGAGTGCTCCCATGTGATCATCTGCCTGGGCCTATATAATGCTCCCCAAGACACACACCTGTGTCTTGGTGTTACGACTCTTAGTTTATCTGGGTTCCACAATCTGTCTCTAGTCTTCCAGGACCTTTGCTACCTATTCCAGGTCTTCCAGGACTTCAGCTACCTGTTCCCAGTCTTCCAGGACCTCTGCTACATGTTCCCCGTCTTCTACCTGTTCCCGATCTCCCGTCCGCCTGCGGCTTCCAAGATATCTTCTGTTCACTTGTGGCTTCCAGGACCTCTGCTACCTGTTCCCGATCTCCTGTCTACCTGTGGCTTCCAGGAAGTCTCCCGTCCGCCTGCGGCTTCTAAGATATCTTCTGTCCACTTGTGGCTTCCAGGACCTCTGCTACCTGTTCCCGATCTCCTGTCTGCCTGTGGCTTCCAGGAAGTCTCCCGTCCGCCTGCGGCTTCCAAGATATCTTCTGTCCACTTGTGGCTTCCAGGACCTCTGCTACCTGTTCCCGATCTCCTGTCTGCCTGTGGCTTCCAGGAAGTCTCCCGTCCGCCTGCGGCTTCCAAGATATCTTCCGTCCACTTGTGGCTTCCAGGACCTCTGCTACCTGTTCCCGATCTCCTGTCTACCCGTGGCTTCCAGGAAGTCTCCTGTCCGCCTGCGGCTTCCAAGATATCTTCTGTCCACTTGTGGCTTCCAGGACCTCTGCTACCTGTTCCTGATCTCCTGTCTGCCTGTGGCTTCCAGGAAGTCTCCCGTCTGCCTGCGGCTTCCAAGATATCTTCTGTCCACTTGTGGCTTCCAGGACCTCTGCTACATGTTCCCGATCTCCTGTCTGCCTGTGGCTTCCAGGAAGTCTCCTGTCCGCCTGCGGCTTCCAAGATATCTTCTGTCCACTTGTGGCTTCCAGGACCTCTGCTACCTGTTCCCGATCTCCTGTCTACCTGTGGCTTCCAGGATGTCTCCCGTCCACCTGCAGTTTCCAGGGCCTCTGCTACCTGTTCCTGGTTTTGCAGGAGCTATGCTACCTGTTCTCAGTCTCCTGTCCACCTGCAGTTTCCAGGACCTCTGCTACCTGTTCCCTGTCTTCCAGAACCTTTGCTACCTGTTCTCGATCTTCCATGACCTCTGCTACCTGTTCCTTGTCTTCCAGGATCTCTACTACCTGTTCTCTGTCTTTCAGGATCTCTGCTACCTGTTCCTGGTCATCCAGGACCTCTGCTATGTTTTCCCCATCTTCCAGCATCTCTGCTACCTGCTCCTGGTCTCCTATTCACCTTTGGCATCCGAGATGTCTTCTTTCCACCTATGGCTTCCAGGAACTCTGCTTCCTGTTCCCCATCTCCTGTCTGCCTGCGGCTACCAGGATTTCTCCCGTCCACCTGTGGCTTCCTGTTCCTGATCTTTCCAAGACCTTTGATACCTGTTCTCAGTCTCCTGTCTACCTGCGGCTTCCAGGACCTATGCTACCTGTTCCCTGTTTCCCAGGACCTCTGCTACCTGTTCCCGGTCTTCTAGGACCTCTGCTACCTGTTTCTGGTATTCCAGGACCTCAGTTACATGTTCCCGGTCTTCCAGGACCTCTGCTACCTGTTCCTGGTCTTCCAGGACTTCTGTTACCTGTTCCTAGTCTCCAGGACCTGTGCTACCTCTTACCAGTCTCCTGTCCGTCTGCGGCTTCTAGGACATCTCCTAGCTGCCTGCGGCTTGCCAGGACCTCTGCTACCTGTTCCCAGTCTGCAAGACCTCTGCTACCTGTTTCCCGTCTGCTTCAGCTGCCTGCTGCGCCAACACGTGTGGCCAATGTGCCCATCCGGACTTTGAGGATCCACCTCACCTAGTGAGCCTAACATTAGGATAATTATAAAACATGACCATAACGAATTCTAGAGCCAAAAGTTGACATAAACAATATTTGCTAACAAGAATCAGGCTAATAGTACCAAAAACTTGATAATAACCCTGTATTGTATCTGGTGACAAGAATCACATCGTTTTTTACCACCATATAGGAAAGAAGATGATTGCCAAGTTTTGGTTAATATTATCCAGATTCTTGGCTCTAGAATTGGTAGGATTTTTGGTAACATTGTACTGAGTCCGAACCCCATAACCAGTTATGGTCATCACCACGTAACAGAACTGTCCTGATTCTTAAAAAAAATGAAAATGTATTCATGCTTTGTCCACAAAAGTGTTGTCTGGGTTGTTGGCTTGGATTATAGTCAAGGCTTAGTGCGATGTATGTTGTTGGTGGATCCGGCCAAAGTTTCCACAGTTTGATTGAAGCATTTTGGATTAGGGGCAGATAGGAGGCGAAGAGCCGCCCTCTGTCTAACCTCTTAGATACAAAAGTTTCTGTTGCCCACTACATCTATGGGGGTTAAGCTACCAAAATCGTGATTATCTCTGCCCCTGGCAGTTGCATTTGGGAGTCAACTATATATCAAAGATCCCCCGTGTGTGCAGGGGGCTCATCTCAGCCCACTCAATACAACTCCTTCCAAACAGCAGAAAAAAGGTTAAAGAGCTTCTCAGTTTTGGACAATATTTAATTGTTAGAAAGATCACTGGACAATTGTGAAAATCAAAAAGTTTCCCTCTGTTAGCGATAAACTGCATACTGTCTGGAAACCTGACGGTAAAGTGTTCAATTTCCCTGCAGCGCCTCCAGAGGAGAAATGAAGCATTACACAGTATCCATTCAATCAATTTGCTCTCTATGCCTTGAAGAACCAATGTCCCAAAGAAAGAGAAACGCTCTCAATGTAGCCAAGAAATGAGAATCCTGAACTGAGGACCCTCACATATTGAGCCAGAGCCCCCTAATAGGGTATATTAAATGGGTTTTCTAAACCCAGATAACCCCCTTTAAGGAGCTTTACATGTTAGTTCAATGCAGAGCAGTCTGTAATGTTTTTGCTAACCGTCAACAATTTTTTACATATTTTTTTATTTACTTATTTTAAGTTTGCCATTTTGGGGCGCTGGTTTCTTTTTATTC
Source organism: Phyllobates terribilis (assembly GCF_046119375.1). Classification (NCBI taxonomy): domain Eukaryota; kingdom Metazoa; phylum Chordata; class Amphibia; order Anura; family Dendrobatidae; genus Phyllobates; species Phyllobates terribilis. The sequence goes on along the minus strand of NW_027362773.1, from coordinate 76,043,205 downwards.
TCCTCCTCTGGGGGGCGCCCTTTCTATATGTTTTTAGTCAATTTTATCATAGTCAGTGACCTTGAGAAGCACTTACTGAATTTTATTTCTTGAAACTAATTTTACTTTGGCCAATGGCGAGTGTTTGCACAGTCATGCACATGACTCAGTAAAGTTTCACCATGTCATCGAGCGCTCAGCTTCAGCTTTTGGGGATGTTTGTCAGCAACCACAATATTAATTCATTTATTTTATAGCAATTTAAAGGGGTTGCCTGGAGTCAAGTAAAAGGGTTTCTGTTTTTTTTTTGCTGTTTTTTTTTTTGCAGAAACAGCGCCTCTTTCGTTCATTGGCTGTGACCGGTACTGCAGCCCAATTTTAGAAAGGGGCAAAGCTGCAATATCAGACTCAGCCCATGGTCTTATTTATTGTGAATTGTATCAGATCAGTCAGTATTGGACTTTCCTGGAGGATACCCCCTTAAAATGAGTTGGTGCCAGTGGATTCAGATGGAAATGAGAAAAGAAGTAGTCCATAAAGTGTCTGTCCAGACTTTGGAAAACATGTCTACTTTCTTCCAGAAACGGCACCACCTTGACCATGGGTTATGTCTGGAATTACAGCTCATCTCTGTTAATTAAAATTGGTCTGAATTGCAGTACCACAAACACCCACTGGATATGGGTGGCGCTGTTTTTGTCTTTCTAATCTTACAGGACAACTTTAAAGGCAAAGTTATTTATAACTAAAGGTTGATTGTTGTCTTTTTCCAAAATACAAGAATGTCTTGAGGGAACTTCACCACCAATGGGGCCAAAATAATCTTCCAAAGGGTGATTGCTATGAAAAATAATAAGTAGTCAATGTCATCGCCGCAACCTCTTACCATAATAATATCATTCACAGCTTTATAATAGAAACCACCGTGGTGATCTCATGAAAGAAAAAAAACTGATGTGCCAACATGATGGGCACTCTTACCCACCCAGCCGGTTTGGTAAGTCATGCATAACTCTCAGGATTACAACATGCTCATCCAGGTTTCATGGGTTTAGAGAATACAATGGGTAAGTGTGAAAAGATTAACCATCCCATAAATGTGTCAAAAAAAAGTAGCTGAATAGTCATCCGATCACAAATATGTGAATGAGAACGTTCTCCGAGTCCCGGGAACTTCAATGCCATTATCCATCAGCTCTAGTCCTCTGGATGAACCTTCTGTCTTTCCAAAATATCTCACCAAAATATGGAATTTTGGACTGTTGATTGTCAACTGACAATCAAGTGATTAGGGTTTCTCCAGAACATTTTTCTCCAAAAGGGACCTCCATACTTCCATGCGAGGTATTCATGATCTCTATGTTTCTATCCATCCATCTTGACATTAGTTGTCCTCCTATTCACCTTCTCCACGATCATTCTGAGCATAAATGACCCTTCTATTGAATGAAGTCTTCTGTGTTGGGTCTTTCGGGCTTCAAGTGGAAGGTTCATTAACTCAATGATCTACAAGAGAAGAATACGGGATAGTCAATGGTGGCCTAGTGGGTTCTTTGGGTCCATCAACATTGTTGCCAAGAATCCTGATTTAGCCAGGATTGTCCAGAAAATTTGGAAACCATCCTGGCATTTACAAGAAGTCCATGGCCAAAAATATGGAATTTTGGACAGTTGTGATAATTGATGGCTCTTTGCAAAGTTAAGGGTATGCATTCCATAAGGTCCACTGATAACCATGTGATTAGGGCTTCTCCAGAACATCCTTCTCCAGAAGGGGCCTCCAGGCTTCCATATGAGGTTTTCATGATCTCTATTTTCTATCCATCCATCTTGACATTAGTTGTCCTCCTCTTCACCTTCACCACGATCCTTCTGAGCATAAATGACCCTTCTACTGAATGAAGTCTTCTGTGTTGGGTCTTTCAGTCTTCAAGTAGAAGTTTCATTTACTCAATGATCTACATGAGAAGAATACGGGTTAGTCAATGGTGGCCTAGTGGGTTCTTTGGGTCCATCGACATAGTTACCAAGAGTCATGATTTTGCCAGGGCTGTCCAGAATTTTTGGAAACCAGCCCGGCATTTTCAAGGAGTTCAGAGCCAAAAGATTGTGGGGTTTACTTAAATTTCACCAAAACAAGAGCATTTTGTTGTCCGGTCTGGGGCACAACTTGGTGCAGCGCTCAAAGAGTAACCGTCATTTTAATTTTTATTTCATAGATCAATCATACACATGAAAATAAGAAACTTTGTAATATATATTGTCAGAAAAATCCGCTTCTTTCTCCTACATGACTGATTCTTCACTCTCAATTTATGGGTGAAATTTGTATTCAGCAAAAATAGATTTCCACATTACCGAGATAGGAGATGACAATTTTACATTTTATAGAGGGAGGAGCTAGATATTCCACTGCTAGTTCATAGAACTTTATGAGCACCAACTGACATCTGGAGGAGCTAGATATTCCGCTGCTAGTTCCATAGAACTTTATGAGCACCAACTGTCATCTGGAGTAGCTAGATATTCCGCTGCTAGTTCCATAGAACTTTATGAGCACCAACTGTCATCTGGAGGAGCTAGATATTCCGCTGCTAGTTCCACAGAACTTTATGAGCACCAACTGTCATCTGGAGGAGCTAGATATTCCGCTGCTAGTTCCATAGAACTTTATGAGCACCAACTGACATCTCCTGTCTGAGTAATGAGAAAAAGTCTGAATTCACTGGAGAAGACGGTTGGTGCTCATAAAGTTCTATTGAGAACGGTAACTGCCGTTTCAGGAGAACTTGCCGCAGAATGTCAGTGTCGGCCTCTAGCTCCTAACATCTCCGTAGAATTTTAAAAGCACCAACTGTCATCCTGATCTCATTAATGTGAAAACCTGACTTCACTCGATGCAGATTTTACAGAATCCATCAATTGAAATTGAAAGATCAGTCCAGGAGGAGAAAGAAGTGGATTTCTCTGATAAGATATGTCACAGATTTTCTTATTCCCAATTGTACTACTGATTTATGAAAAAAAATTGGGTTATTCTTTAAATAGAGGAAATGATTGTGAGATCTAACTCTCTATCCATCCAGACCTTGGAAGCGTCTTCTTTTAACTTCATTGCAAACTTTGCTTTAAGAGTTGGGGTCCGCCCCTGAGGATTCTCTGGTACAACAGGGATCCGGTTCTCCCTCCCTAAAAAAGTAGCTGATGCATTTTAGACCCATTTTACCCCATGAGGCGACCTGGAACTTTTTAAGAGCCTGTTAATAGAAGGGCCATGTTGTCCCTTTTCTCTTTATCATCGCAGTTGGTTATTTGTGAAGGTTCCACCACTGACAATGTCGGCATCAGTCACAAAGTTGAAGGGAAATGGGACTAAGAATCTTTCTCTTCTGCAATGGGATGTGAAAGGCACAAATAATCTCTGGTCCATTTTGCCTAAACTTGAGTCTTTTATCAAGAGTTTTTGGGCATAGAGTCACTGATAACAAAAAAAACCCCACAAAGGTTAAATGTGAAGGGTCTAAGCCCTAATACAAAATCCGTAACGGCCCTACTTATAATTCTAATGGGGACCAGGGGCATTTGGACTCCTCGGGGGCAGGGCCTGGGTGCGGCTGCAGCCCCTATAGCGATATCTCTGAATTTCCACCTCTCCGGCCTCAATCCTATATACAGAGTATTGCAGACACCGCCTGCGCCCTCAGACACCTTCTTCTTTTTGGAAAGAGATGACAACATGAATTTCTCATTAAATATTTGCTCCGTTCCCTCTGTGTTTGTCAGCCTTGAGTCTCAGGTTGGCATTTTACAAAGTCAACAGATTTTGAAAGAAACCGGAGCAGATGGCACGCCATATCCTGGGGCTTTTCTGCGTCAAAGAAAAGACATTCTGGATTATTCAGTTTAAAAAGTTTGACAAAATAAGGATAAAATTATTTACTAAGACTGCCCTTAAAGGGAAACTGCACACAACAAGGACATTTGGTCCGTCATATGTTACAGTATGGCTTCTATATAGTAGCAGCCTGTGGCTGTTGGGAAGGATTTCACGGACGTGATTTTCCTGATCGCTCCGGTCAGGGGCCCCACCGGCCGCTCCACGCACCAGACCACGAAGTACGGATGCATGAATCCGACCAAACCAGCAAATGTCTGTGTCAGATTCCATATCTTCAGTGTCATTTGGCCGGTGCACTTACTTAAAGAGGACTTGTCACAAGTACAAAAGTCTCTGGATTTTGCTCTTATTTTATTCCCGCTGTTTCTTTGAATTTTTCCTTTATTTTGTTTGTTTTTCTTCATCTTCCATTCGGTTCCAGAGATAGAGACCTTTTTACTCATTGACAATTTTGATGATTCCGAGGAGGGGGCGGTGCTCTCAGGATCCTCGTGGGCATGTCTTCATACTGCACGGGTGGGTCAGAGGTGACAGACAGTCGCCCTGCAGTTGGTTGCAGGAGATCTCTTCGTTTGGCATTACGGACACCTTCTTAGATCTGTCTCACTCTAGGACCCAGCGGCTACCTCCCTCCTGCTAATTGACACCCAGGCCTGGGTGTTTAAATACTTTCTGTTTGCTACAGGGAGGTGCCGGTGATATTCACATCTTTCCTTGTGACGGCTTGGAGCTATTCCAGTCAGCTTACTTCCTCTCAGGTGCTAGGAGGTCGTGTGGTGTAATCTCTCTGAAGTCGGCGCAAGTTAAGTTACTTTCCCTCATGTTTGTCACCTTTGTTGTGTTTAGTTGTTAGTGGGGACTGACTAGTGCTCATCCCCCCTTCCCTAGCCAGGGCCAAGCTCTAGGGAAAAACAGAGTTTAGGTTCCTGTGTGGCGATTGGTGAGGAACAAATATAGGGAACGTTAGGGGAGACAGGGTGATATCAGATCAGCCTAGGAGCTCTCCACTTCCCCCTTTCCCTAGAGTCTGGGCTCCTTTCCCTCTTCCCTTCGTGTTGCACTTAGTCTTTCCTACACCTTGCATGACACCTGTGTGCCAGGCCTCCTTGCTTAAAAAAAAAGATAAAAATTAACGCTAAATAAAAAGTCTAATATCTCTGGAACCATTTGTTGGATTTTTGCCCAGTTGTGACATTGTGATGGGTGCTCTTTAAAGGGAATCTCTCATGATTTATTTTAGCTTCTAAAGTTAGATATTAGCCAGATATTGGTGCAGATTTACCAAATTTGCCTAAAAAAAATGGTCTCAGTGGGGATTGTGCGCTTTACAGCAGCTGCAATGATTAGGAGTCAATTGATAGAAGAATATAGATTATTTCAGCCTACCAGGGAGTGACAGGGGAGCTGTATACAGAGCCTTCTGTGTGTAGTATTACTATCCCGACTTCTCTAGACCACCAGCAGAGCTATCATTAGCTCCCCCACTTTAATACTGATGAGATGACTCCGCTCATCATGTCCTGGGCTATACAGCAAAGCTGACAATTGAACTGCAGGAAATGAAAAAGTCAGCCTATTGTAACTGTGTAACTTTAGGGAGTAGTGTAAAAATGGATACAGAAAAGCATAAAATAAAATAATACCACTCATTTTCTTTACAATATATTCTTAGAATAACCATCCCCACGTTTTTTCGCGTGGCGGTGGTAGTTCGAAATGATGCATCATGGGAACTAATGCAAATAAAGAACCATTTACCCAAAACCTACTGTACAGTTTTTGAGCCATATCATCATTTTCATCCTTCACGGGGGGCCATCATTGTATCTTAGGGTCTTGGGTGGTGACTTTGCTAATAGCGCCACCAGCAGGTCAGGTCAGAAAAAGGACAATGATGTCTTATAGGGTAAGGAATGAGCATTTATCAGGGCTGTTTATGACGGGTTTTGTGCATCTCTGTGTAACCTCATCCGTCGTAGCCTTGAAACCTGATACAAATATTATCTCTTTGTGAGATTTTCATTTGTTGGCGGTTTCTTCTCCGCGATACGGAGGATGAGATCAGAGTCGGCCCGGATGTTTGTATCAGATAATTATCTGATCAGTGTAATAAAGAAAGTAAATTGCATGAAAACCATTGAGTGGACTTTACCCATCACACTCTCTGTGAGTAGTCTTAAAGGGAAAGCATCATTGGGGTATTTTTCACATAGCAGATGGAACCTAGAGGGCTCTATTGCACCCAAATTGCCTTTAAGGTGTTGGAAAAACTCTCCCATTGGCTCTTCAGAACAAGCTCACTGACAGATTCTCAGTTAACTCATTCTGTAACCAGCAATAAACAAGCGCAACACCAAGGCAATAGAAGGTGCCAAGTTATTAATTAAATACTATTACAAAAATGATTTTTAGCCAAAAATACAAGTATATAAGTAAGAAAAAAAATAGGTGGACAATATCTTTTTTTTTCTCAGTGGAGTTGAACATTTTTAAAAACAATATTGGGGGGTATAAATGTCGCTGTTCTCCTTAATCCGACATTGTTTTTCTTTTCTTCCTTCGCCTCTCCGCTCCTGAGATATGGCCTCCTCTTCCTTGTGTATAAATCCAGTCTTATTAGCCAAGTAGGTGTGGTCTTCAAAAAAAAATACGCCCACACAGATGAGTGGAGAATCACACCCACTTGGCCAAGAAGACTAGATTTTCATAAAGAAAAATCAGGGTTATATCTCAGGAACGGAGAGGCGTAGAAACGAAATAAAAATAACGCCGGATTCAGGAGAACAGCGGCATTCACACCAGGTAAAGAAAATGTATTTATGGAAAGTGACCTTTTTAATAGCATTGTTTTTAGGTTATTTTATGTAATGTTATTTGGTCACCGTATGTTAGTAGTATTAGTTGGGCACTGTATGACGGTATTTTTTATTAAATCATTTTTATTATGACAAATTGTATGGTGCTACTATAAGACACTATATAGTACTGTATATTATTTTTGCAGTCTATGGTGGTGGCAGCATTGTACAGAACTGTAATTCAGGGAACTATATGGCAGTATTATTTGTCCAACATGTGGCATTGTTATGTAGGTACCATACCATATAGTGCTTATAATTAGGCACTGTGTGATATGGTTATTTGTATACTGTGCCAAAAAAACACCATATGAGGGGAACCTGTGCTAAGAGAAAGGAGCGGACGGGGCACGCTCCGACAGAAGACCGCAGATACAAGCACAGCAACAAGGGCTTTAGGACCCTGGTCGTACAGGTGTCCGTCCATAGGAAAGCAACAAGACTCATAATGTGCAAAGTTCATAAGCCAAGGTGGTGAAAGCTAAAATGATGACATTTTTCAGATGAGAATTCCTCGTTTACACTTCTCTCTGAATATATCCGGAGATTTTCATCCGTCACAGTCAGATTGGCCTGGAATTGGCTGATACCTTGTGTCTATGTCTTAATCTAACAAGAAGTAACATAAATCCTAAACAGATACATTCATCCCCTCAAGAATGGAATTATTGATGCACAGTTACAAGGAGTTTGTAGTGATGTAATAACAGGTAGAAGAAAATGTCAGGGTAATTAAAGAGTGAACGTCATTATTTTCCATAAATCAATAGTGCACATGAAAAAAAAGTAACTGTAAAATATCTTATTAGAGAAATCCTTCTTTTTCCTCTCATTCACAAAATTCTCAATTCAGGGGTAAAATCTTCAGGCTTCAGTGAATACAGACTTTCCCATTACTGAGATAGGAGATGGCAGTTGGGGCTCATAAGATTCTATGCAGAGGGAGGAGGGAGAAAATAGAGACATTCTGCTGCAAAGTTCTCCTGAAATGACAGGTAGCATTCTCTATAGAACATTATGAGCACTAACTGTCATCTCCTATCTCAGTAGTGGGGAAATCTGTCTCTATGAATAAAGATTTTATAGTCTTCTTTACCCATGAATTCAGAGAGAAATATCAGCAGATTTCTATGATATGATATCATATTTACATATATAATATATACATATATATAATAAAAAATAAATAAAAAGTAAAATAAAAATGAAAAAAATATATACATATATATATCTGTATATTTTTTTACTTTTTATTTTACTTTTTATTTTTTATTATATATATATATATATATATATATTATAGTTACATAGGTTGAATAAAGACCTAGGTCCATCAAGTTCAACCTGCCTCCACCAATTGTAATGTAAGGCTATGTTTATTTATATTATAGTTATGTTTATTTATTTATTTACCTTTTTTATTTATTTATTTTTTTGCAGGGAAGAACACAGTGGGACATTTTGATGATGTGCAAAATAGAGTTACATTTTATAATTTAGAGCAAAACAATAGTTGCAATGGTGGACATGTGTTTTAAAGTGAGTAAAATACCACCCTATAGGGCAAATGCCACCCTATTTGGGGCAAACGCTCATTTGGCCGAAATCTATTTATCCCACGTGTCACACATTCATGTTTTTTGGACCACGATGCACAATCTGGCCGTGATTTTTTTGACCTGATCTTGACAGCTTCGGTCAGTAGCCCCCCGGCCGCTCCTTCCAATGGACCACAAAACCCAAATGCATGAATCAATCTGAAAATCAACTCTTGTCACAATTAAAAACAATGGAAAAGAAGCAGAAGATTCCGATGAACAATGTAATTCCAGACTTCTTCTTCCAGATCCCGAATTTATCTTGTGACCTGATACTGATTAGCAAGTGACCGTCTATCTGGGGGCTTTAATGACCCCCCGTGAGATGCGGATGAATGTGAACAATGTTTGCCACGGATGAGTAATATATTCCAGGCGTATGTGCGGTGTTACTACATTTCACGTGCCCTCACCACTTTTTCTATGGCTCACGTGTGTCACAATACTTGTCAAGTGACTGATTTTCAGTTCTACCCAGATGAGGCAATATGGAAACTACTTCCTCATGACGAGCCTGAGATTTTTATTTTTGTTTTCAAAATTACACCTCAATGAATTGCATAGTAATTGTGATGACTTGTGGGTGTCAAAGAGTCAAAAGGTGGCGAATATCCACAAGTGTCACCGAACCTGGGTGAGACGACTGCACAAAACCTATGAGTAGTTCTCTAATGTTCTTCCTTCTTATTACTCCAGCGTGTCTGGATGTTGGCAGAGTCCTTCAAAATGGCAAAAGGGGCTTGAAAGGTGACAACAACCGATTTCCTAAGCCAGGAATTTGTTCAAGGCAGTTGTCACCTCTCTTCTTCCAATCCTTATGAACCCCAGCGAAGGAACAATGACTTGAATATGGGAGTAATGAAGGACAGAAGCTTTCTTGGTGCCGAAACATAGGAATCTTATGGGCATTTCCCACTCTTGGTCCCTGAATATCCAACTATGTTGTTGTTGGATGGACTTTTTTTTATGGGGACCCTCTCCCTCGCAGACAGGTGACGTTCTCTCATAAATAAGCGCTTTTTTGGTTCTCTGGAATAGCAGAAGGTTGGACTCAATGTCCAATTGGTTATACAAAGGGATTCAGCAGAGCATTTTTTGGTGCAGTCGTGCCCCATTTTTTTGCCTTCTCTGTCAACCCCTCTTTCTGGCCCTGGGAATAATATAGACTCGGCCATCAGACATGGAAAATGAAGGAGAAGAGGGAGCGATGGGATATAATAATATAAAGGAGAGTGACTGGATGACCAAAAGACTATGTAACTCCACAACGTCCCTAGTTATGATTGGAAGATCAGCTCTGGAGATCAAACTGCTGCTCTTGCCATTGATATACTGGGCACAGTGATCAGGAGAGTTTGTAACCATTGGCCAGATTATTGGAAGAACAAGATAGTTGGGGGGCGAGGGGAGACGTAGACCGCAATGCTCTCAATTGGGACTTAGGGAAACCGATCCCAAAATGGGAGATCAGACAATTTGTATAGCGCGAAAACCCTTTAAAGAGGCGGTCCAAAGTCCAAAGTTTTCATCCTAAATCCCAATCTATTTAATGCCATGAAAGAAACTATTTTCTAATAACCTTGAATTAAAAATTCCTTATCCTTCCCTAACTACAATATCTAACTACTTTTCTTACTTCTTTTACTACTTCCTTTTTTGGATAATGCTTCGTTTGAGGATCCCAGTGCAAGTTGGGATGCGCAAACGAAGTGCCACCAGGGGGCAGAGGCTGTGGTCACTGCCAAAGCCCCTGCACCCTCCCTGAAATGAAGAGTCATCAACAGTGCTCATTTCATGGGCTGGGCTAGTCCCTGGGCCATGTGCACTGTGCACAGTGACAGTGCACTCTCTCGCCAGATCAGCAGTAGTGAGCCAGCAACAGAGTACGTTGTCAGAATACCCTTAGTGCAGAGACCAGTGACATCACTTGTGGGGGCGGTGCTGATCTCTGCATGCCGAGTATTCTGACAACGCACTCTGTTGCTGGCTCATTACTGCTGATCTGGTGATAGAGCGCACTGTCACTGTGCAGTTTGCGCAAGGACTAGCCCAACCCCTGAAAGGAGCATTACTGATGACTCTTAGTTTCATAAAGGGGGCAAGGGCTGCGGCAGTGACCGCAGCCTCTGCCTCCTGATGATGCGACGTTTGAGTATCACAGTATGCACTGGGATTCTCAAATGGAGCGTCATCAAAAAAGGAAGTAGTAAAAAAATTTAAAAAAGCAGTTAGTGTAGTCAGGGAAGAATAGGGCATTTTTAATTCAAGTATATTAGAAAATAGCTTAGATTATGGCATAAAATAGATAGGGATTGGGGATGAAAATTACTTTGGACTTCGGACCACCCCATTAAAGTCTCTATATGATTCACAGACATTCTGTGATGATATATATGACGTAAATGTTGTACACCTATCCCAAACTTATAACACTCCATACAGACAAATAACAGAGATTAATCTAAAAGTTCATTTTATTAATAAACAATACAGTACAAACTAGACATTTCTCCATAATCATGAGCTACATCAGAAAAAAGTGTGAAATTCAATTTTGACTTTTTTTTTTAATGTTGACAGAGTTCTTCTTGTCTTGTTAGAGGTGTGATGGCGTCATCTCATACTAGTCTACCTCTACTACCAAAAGACTGAAATTTATAGAAAAAGCCCTTGGAGAACGGAGACACTTCCAGGTTGGTCTCGTCCCCAGTGAAATGGGTAGAGGACGCCCCGCAATGTTTGCAAATGAAAATTGGAAAATGTACCCAATTTCTAAAAATATGATGAGAACATCAGGACCTTCTACCCAAGATTGATAAGGCTGTGATGGTGTCAGGAAGAAGCTGAAAGGTGCCTCATTTTTATCTTTGCTATGGTGGTCGCGAGAGATGAGCAAATCGATTTGATGCAAATAAAATTTGCGTTGAATTTTCAGGTATTTGATGAACCCGGAAAGTTCAAACAATTTGCAATTCACGGACTAAAATCAGCCAGAGACGGCTGACATGACGTCGGCAGGTTTCCTCATAATCATAGCCTGTATAAAAGCCGAGGCAGGGAATGCAGCAGCCGTATTGTGATGAATCTGGATAGTGAGACGACGTCACAGTTCTGCCATAGAAATAAGGATAGAAAGCCATAAAATACTGAAGAAACTGTACAGATAGTGTGAGACAGCACAACAGTAAAGAAGATTTCCAGGACATTTGAGTCTTTTCGTTTCACAGCGTAATTTCTTAGGAAAATTCCACAAAAGGTTCACTCATTTCTAGCGCTCCCTGTTCTCTATGAATCTTGCATATTTAGTGTCACAGACTCTGTGTTCTCTCTGAAGACCCTTCCATACTCAACTCTTCTGTCTCGAGAAAAAAGTTCTGAAGGACAGGAAATAGCGATAAGTCAGCCGAGCATCAGCTGTAAGGAAAATGTATCTCAGCAGAACATCAGATAATAAGTGCGTGCTCTTCATAGTTATGGCTTAGTCTGAAATAATTTATAGATATTTTTGGTAAAGAATGAGCTTCTATTTCGGTAGTGCCTGCACTCCAAAAAAACTCAGTGTGAACATAGCCTTGGGAACCAGTCAGATCTTTGTGAGGACCGCCTTTGGAAGAGCTCCTCCACCTATGGCCAGCTTGGCCAGGTATCATGTTACTACTAGCATTCACCCTGTGTCACATTACTTTGTCCTTAGCTTAGGGCCAAATTTTCACTTAAATGAGGATAACATAGCGGCAATGCTCAATCTCTATATTTTAATGCTCCATTAATCAGGTTTTTGTAAAATTTCATTTCGATGGAAACTCAATTTAAGGAAACTATAGAATAGAAACACGTCTGCTTTCCTCCAGACACAGCACCACCTCTGTCCATGAGCTCCATCTGGTATTGCAGTTCAGCTCTGTAACAATTTGTAGACAGGTATGGCGCTGTTTTTAGGAAAAAGCAGCCATGTTTTCCAAATTTCGGACTACCCCTTTAACAACTCTTCATTTAAAGGTGTATTACTATCATCAATGCAATAAGTCCCACCACCACAAATGCCCCAGGAAAAGGGGATTGATCACTGTAGATTTTAGATTATGCTACTATAAGCCACCCATGTAGCCCAATCTGCACCCCAGCAGCCAAGTCTGAATATACCCCACAGCCTTAACCCATACGAGAGGAATATGCTTTGATTATTACGACTGTATGCAGGAGAGGATACAGTTAGGTCCATATATATTTGGACAGAGACAACATTTTTCTAATTTTGGTTCTAGACATTACCACAATGAATTTTAAACAAAACAATTCAGATGCAGTTGAAGTTCAGACTTTCAGCTTTCATTTGAGGGTATCCACATTAAAATTGGATGAAGGGTTTAGGAGTTTCAGCTCCTTAACATGTGCCACCCTGTTTTAAAGGGACCAAAAGTAATTGGACAATTGACTCCAAGGCTATTTCATGGACAGGTGTGGGCAATCCCTTCGTTATGTCATTCTCAATTAAGCAGATAAAAGGCCTGGAGTTGATTTGAGGTGTGGTGCTTGCATTTGGAAGGTTTTGCTGTGAAGTAAACATGCGGTCAAAGGAGCTCTCCATGCAAGTGAAACAAGCCACCCTTAAGCTGCAAAAACAGAAAAAACCCATCCGAGAAATTGCTACAATATTAGGAGTGGCAAAATCTACAGTTTGGTACATCCTGAGAAAGAAAGAAAGCACTGGTGAACTCATCAATGCAAAAAGAGCTGGGCGCCCACGGAAGACAACAGTGGTGGATGATCGCAGAATAATCTCCATGGTGAAGAAAATCCCTTCACAACAGCCAACCAAGTGAACCACACTCTCCAGGAGGTAGGCGTATCAATATCCAAATCTACCATAAAGAGAAGACTGCATGAAAGTAAATACAGAGGGTTCACTGTACGGTGCAAGCCACTCATAAGCATCAAGAATAAAAAGGCTAGACTGGACTTTGCTAAAAAACATCTAAAAAAGCCAGCACAGTTCTGGAAGAACATTCTTTGGACAGATGAAACCAAGATCAACCTCTACCAGAATGATGGAAAGAGAAAAGTATGGCGAAGGCGTGGTACAGCTCTTGATCCAAAGCATACCACATCATCTGTAAAACACGGTGGAGGCAGTGTGATGGCTTGGGCATGCATGGCTGCCAGTGGCACTGGGTCACTAGTGTTTATTGATAATGTGACACAGGACAGAAGCAGCCGAATGAATTCTGATGTATTCAGAGCCATACTGTGTGCTCAGATCCAGCCAAATGCAGCCAAACTGATTGGTCGTCGTTTCATACTACAGATGGACAATGACCAAAAACATAAAGCCAAAGCAACCCAGGAGTTTATTAAAGCAAAGAAGTGGAATATTCTTGAATGGCCAAGTCAGTCACCTGATCTCAACCCAATTGAGCATGCATTTCACTTGTTAAAGACTAAACTTCAGACAGAAAGGCCCACAAACAAACAGCAACTGAAAACCACCGCAGTGAAGGCCTGGCAGAGCATCAAAAAGGAGGAAACACAGCGTCTGGTGATGTCCATGAGTTCAAGACTTCAGGCAGTCATTAACAACAAAGGGTTTTCAACCAAGTACTAGAAATGAACATTTTATTTACAATTATTTAATCTGTCCAATTACTTTTGGTCCCTTTAAAAACAGGGTGGCACATGTTGTCTCTGTCCAAATATATATGGACCTAACTGTAGATAAGGTAGAAATAATCTATTATGTTCTCCCATTTCTATTGACCACCAATAGTGGAGGAAGAAAACCCCAGAATTCTTCCCACCGATATTAGACATAAAGCTTGTAATGCCCAAAAGTAGCAGCTTCCACCTCCATCCAGTAACAGGTAAAATAAGAAGATTCACAGTCAGATAATTATACAGTTATTGAGACATCATTATAAGGACGCAGATACGTTTTTGGTATATGTTACCATCCATATATTTTTTTGGGAAAAAAAGTAAGATAAAAAGTGACAAAAATCAAAAAAGATTTGCGCTGTTCTGGTCCGGCGTCTAGTCTCCATTTCTGCAGCTGGTGTCCTGGGCGACTCTTGCATTCACTACATCGCTAAGATGTCACGACTTGTAGCGGGGGCTTAGTAATCGCAAGGATCCCGGCTGCAGAAGCGAAAACTGCCCTGACCCATGACAGCAAGCAGAGCTCTTGGAAACAAAGTATAATAGATCAGTATACAATCAATACGTTTTTCTTTTTTTTTTTGAATACCCCTTAAAGATGCAGCTGCCTTTAATTACATTGCAAAATCTGCCCCCAGTAAAAAAAAAAAGAACTTTACACAAAGTATATACAAGACCAAAACAATTACAAGAACATAATCCGGCGTCCCCGATCTCACGTTATTACATCCAATTAACCCTATAAATCCCCCGAGAGCTCAGAATACAATGCAGCCGAATCCCAGAAAAGCTGCGAATCACAGAAAACTGTGTACAAGGCCGTCCTCCCGAGTGTAGAGAAAAGGCACTAGAGGCGCAGAGTCCGTCCTCCTCTTCTTCTCCTTCTGCTGCCCCCATATAAATAAATTAGTCAGTGTTTGCAGTCAGTGGTGGGCTTCAGTGGGCTTCAGCTGTCGTTCTCCTTCCATCCCCGAGCATTCTTCCCAAACTTATAAACCAGACGCCTCCCGTCCACGCGCTCCAGGATCTCTCGCTTGTAGTAGTATCTGGTGTAAAAAAAAAAGCCAAAATGTATTAGTTTATCCCAAATATCTCATGCCGTAAAACCTTGCTGCGTCTTAAAGGGGGATTCTACCCATTGTTACACCGGGTGCGTTACCTGTGTGCTCTCTATGGGCCCTATGGATGAACGAGCATTTATGGCTTCTCACCACACAGAATTTTTATATTAATTATATAGCGGTATTATTTATGCATCGTATAGTGCTGCTATTACGTTACTGTAATAGGGCTGTTCCTTGTGCGGTAGTATTATTTCAGTACAATATGGTGGCATTATTTGAACATTGTATGTTTGCATTATCTGGTCACTCCAGGTTTGGATTATTTGAGCACTGTATATTGGAACTATTTCAGCTCTTCGTGGTGGTATTATTAAGTCACAGTATGGTGGTATTATTTGGTCCCTTAATGTAAATATTATTTGATCACTATATGCTGGTATTATTTGGTCAAGGTACTTTGACATTATTTGAGTACTGTATGTCGGTATTATTTGAGCACCGCATGGTGGTATTATTTGGTCTCTGTATGCAAGTTTTTTCGAGCAATAAATGTAGGTATTATTTAACACTGCATAGTAATTTTATTTAGGCTCAGTATGTAAGTGTTATTTTAGCAGCCCATGGTTTTATTATTGGTCATTTTATGGTGGTATTATTTGAGCACTGTATGGTGATATTATTTGGTCTCTGTATGCAAGTTTTATTCAAGCAATATATATAGCTATTATTTAAGCACTGCATGGTGATATTATTTAGTCTCTGTATGTAAGTATTATTTGAGTAGACTATGGTTGTATTTTTGGTCACTTTATGGTGACATTATTTCAGCTCTGCATGTAGGTATTATTTGAGCACCGCAGGTTGATATTATTTGGTCTCTGTATGCAAGTTTTATTCAAGCAATATAGGTAAGTATTATTTAAGCACTGAATGGTGATATTATGTGGTCTCTGTATGCAATTATTTGAGCAGTCTATGATTGCAAAATTGGTCACTTTATGGTGGTGTTATTTGAGCACTGTATGTAGGTATTATTTGAGCACTCTATTGTGATATTGGTCTTTGAATGTTGATATGATTTCATCACCATATGCTGGTATTATATATTCAGTATATTTTGTGGTTATTTGAGCACTCTATGGTGATATTATTTGGTCACTGTATGTTGCTGTTATCTGAGCATTTTATGGTGGTATTATTGGCTACTTTATGTTGGCATTATTTGATATTATTTCAGAATTGCATGGTGGCATTTATTTCACACTATGTGGCACTGCGACACTCTTTGATGTATTATTTGTACGGTATATAGTTATTTGAGCATTGTACTGTATGACATTGATATATAAGTACAATATGGTGTCCTATTTGTACACTGATGCTACAACTTGTATAGGTGGGGTCTAAAGTTAATCAAATGTATGTTCTCACAATAGCAAACAGTGTGGGATCAACTAGGCCTTTCTCCAAGGACCCCGTGGCAGCTGCCTGGTCTGCCTCTGTGTGCCCATGATTACTGGGGCTACTTAGAAGTGGAGACACAGGACTTCTTTAAAAGAGATGGAATTTTTTAGATATATTAGCAATTTTGAAAATGAAACACAGTTGTCCTCTATGTTTCTTTTTCAGAATTGTGTTTTCTTCAGGTGGAGTAGACTTCATTGCGGCACAGCAAATTCCTCCTGATACAATGTAAAAACTATGCAGATGAACGAGATTGTAGAGGCTAAAGGAGGAATAACATGAAATAAATGTTGCAATAAAGGCTACTGCATCTGCGTGTGTCATCGGATCAGATATAGTCACCTACTACGATGCCAAGAGGAGATCATTGCAAGGATCGTTCATCTTTCTTATGTAATAGTGACTCAGAATACAACAAATATCCACCTGCTTCTCATGACAACACTTCCTGTCTCCAAATCACCGTCCACATCAATGTTCACATATACACAAAGATAACCACAACTATTCAAACCAGAGGCAGAATTGATGTCAATGTTAATTAATTTAAATTTAATCCATGTAATGTCCCTATGACCAGACTAAAAAAAACAGATAAGAAGTGTTGTCATAGGGAAAATTATTTTTTTTTCCAACTGAATCATGTGTTTCTGGCCCTTTAAATACCTGCCTAACTTTTTTTTCATTTTTTGTAGACTAGGTGGTCATACGATCTACGCCTTAAAGGCACAGTAGCAGTGTGAATTCCCATTACTTTGGCCACGTGTACATATTTGCCAACATCTCTGGGGATGTTTAAGCCCCACCTCCAACCACACCCACCAGGGAAAAACCAACCAGTGTTGGAAATGCTTCTAATCCCCCAGGAACGCCCACTACACATAAACCACACCCTTTTGTCCCAGCAAATCCAGGACAGATGGCATTTATGCATGAAGATAATGTGGTCTTAAAGGGGTTGTCTGGTGACAACTTAAAGATCTGTGGGGGCCCCGAATCCTGGGATACGTGATAACTTCTTTTCCACCGGAGAACCCCTTTAAAGGAAAACTTCCACTTGTAGCCGTCTATTTGGCGAAGAACTTCCTTTGAGGGGCATCACTAGGCTCAGTGTGACATCACTAATCCCATATTATTTTGGAACCTCCAAGATTTATAAAGTTTACAAAAGTGATTTTTTTTTTGTTAAATGTCTTAGTCCCACCCATAATGGGTGGGATTCAACAGTCATGTGACTACACACATCTGCCAATTGGAAAGGATATTAGAAAAAGAGGAGGAGCCTGCACAAAGAAATAATGATCCTGGGTTGTTACAATTTAGACACCATAGTGTAATGATGGCTTCTGGCAGGTAGAGGGGGACACATACAGACCAAACGATAAGAGATTTTCATTAATTTCAGAGTGCCTTTTTTGCATATATTACTCCAGGGCCGGCCCTAGAGGAGCATCTAGTTTATTGATTGGCCAGTGTTCATTAGGCAATGTTATTTATCACTGTATTCTTTTAGCACTCTATAGTAAACCATAAGGGTAAAGGTTAGATTTAGGTGGTGTCAAGGTAGCAGTCGCATGTGGCCCCTGGTGTCAGATGGGGCCCTAAGGTCTTTCTACCACATTGTAAAAGTTAGTTGAGTCCTGATAAAGTAATAAAGGTCCTTCTGTCACCTCATAGCGCGGCTCAGCTTCTCGTAGGTCATGCTGCTGTTGTTCTTCTTCTTTCCCCATAGCTGTGCCACCGCCTCGGACTTGAGGAATCGGAACACCCCCTCGGAGCGGTCTTCCCATCTTATTAAGCCCGGGTTCTTCTCGGGTGTGAGCAGAATATCTCGAATAAACTCCCACAGATGCGTCCCGCGTGGGTCTGAAGAGAAGAAATCATGGTCAATTACGACAAACTACGCTCCTTCCAGGAGTCGTTCCATTATATTTTATATTCTAATTCAGCCCCCTCTTCTATTTAGGTGGCAGAGAAGGGGGCTGGCTTAGCCATTGAAAAATAAGCCAGCCCCCATAATACACAGCTCTGGTCACATGCTGACCGAAAAAAATACTGTCCAGTATTGAGCACAACAGAGACCCGAAACTGGAGGCTACCAGCAGATCGTGCCATAAAGTCGTTCATAGACAGAGCCGGTAAGATTAATTTAACTGGATCAGGGAACATGGAGCGAAGAGAAAATATCCATATCCAGGAGTTCTCTACCGGCATCACCACAGCCAAATAATTTCCTCTTAATATCGCTGCTGCTCCGCAACCCCAACCTAACCAGTTCCGGAGCCAAAAGAAACTAAATCCCTGGCACCACGGGCCACTTCTATTAATAAAGCCATGCCCCGCAAGCACCATTCCGAGTCAATCTTTAAGGACAACCCCTATAAAAATGCATCTGAGAAGGAGATGGTTACCGATCCCGCTCCCAACATGCAGCCACTCAGAATTTGTTGGACGGCAGTGTCGATTCGACCCCCCCGATGACAGGGTGATTTTCCGTTTTTGCGTTTTCATGCGTTCATTGTTCGCCTATTTCGAGAGCAGTAATATTTATATTTTTCTGTTCACATCTCCTTATGAGGGGCTTGTTGTTTGCGGGACGAGTTGTAGCTTTGAATGACACCATTCATTTTACCATATAAGCTTACTGAAAAAAAAAAGTAGGGTGAAACGTTGCCATTGTTTTTTAGGAATGTGTCACGGGTGTGTCAGGTTTGACAGACAGTCATTCTGGATCCGGCTGTAGAAGGTCACTGCGCTTGGCCTTGCAGACACCTTCTTGATCCTTTCA
The DNA here is from genome assembly GCF_046119375.1 of Phyllobates terribilis. NCBI lineage: Eukaryota > Metazoa > Chordata > Amphibia > Anura > Dendrobatidae > Phyllobates > Phyllobates terribilis. The sequence continues at coordinate 76,023,904 of NW_027362773.1, read as the reverse complement.
TCATCCCTCCCTCTCTAGGACCCAGTGGTGATCTCCACCTTCTGCTGCTAATTGACACACCCTTGCTGAATCTTTACATACACTCAGTTTCTCCATTTTGTTGCTGGTGATAGAGTTAATTCCTCTGTTCAGATCTGGAATTCTAGCAGTCAGCTAGATTCTCCTTGGAGTTCCTTTGTGGATTTTAGTCATTATCGCTCTGGTATCTTTTCAAAGCTAAGTGTATCCCCTTGTATGTTTCACTTGTTTTGTATTTAGTTGCAGCGGGGCTGACTAATGCTCACCCCTCCCCCTCCCTACCTAGGGCCTAGCTCTAGGGTCAGCGAGGGCTAAGGTATCCTGCTCAGTGATAGATGAGAAACCTATTTAGGGATGATAGGGGAGTCAGGGTGTTGTTAGATCTGCTTAGGGGTCTCCACTCCCCTTTCCCTAGTTGCTGGGCTTCCCCCCTTTTCCCATTGTCGTACGCTGGTTTCTTCCCATACCTAGCATGACAGAATGTTTTTTTTACGGTATTCATTGTGCAGTAGCAATGACCTGGCGACATGTATTTGCATTAAAATTTTGGTGTGCTACAATGTTTTGATCGTGCTTTATGGCTTTTTTTTTTTGCGGAGGGCATGATGTTTGAAAAACTGTAGTTCTAGCATTTAAATTAGTTTTCTGGAGTTTACCATACGGGTTGTATAATTTTATTGCAGCACATAAGGAAAATGATGGTTGATGGTGATGGTTGCGCTGTGCAGGAGAGCCTAGATAGCAGCAATGGCCACTTTCAGGAGGGAACCCATCGGCACCCCGTGATCAAGTGGTGGAGGGTATGAAACCATCACCAGCATGGCGAATCCTAAATGCTGTAGCTGTCAGAGTAGTCAGGTACAGCAGCATTTCAGGGCTCAGCAGCGTTTAAGGGCTCAAACAGCAGCAGTGGTCGGAACGGGCTCAGGTCCCTGCTTTGGCTGTATAATACAAATGAAACCCGCCTGGGAATCAGTTTTATCATAGTAGTTCATGGGCTTGCTGTTTTCCTTTTAGCAGGAATAGCACCATTCCTGTCCACTGGATAGGTGTAAAGCTCGAATTAGGTGCAATACCAAACATGACAGGAGGTGGTGTTGTCCTATTTTTCCTAGCCTCTTACAATTGTCATAACTTTATGGCTCTTGTTTAAAAAAATAAAATAAAACAAACATTGTATAAAATACAGTACAGACCAAAAGTTTGGACACTCCTTCTCATTTAAAGATTTTTCTGTATATTCATGACTACGAAAATTGTACATTCACACTGAAGGCATCAAAACTATGAATTAACACACGTGGAATTATATACTTAACAAAAAATTGTGAAACAACTGAAAATATGTCTTATATTCTAGGTTCTTCAAAGTAGCCACCTTTTGCTTTGATGACTGCTTTGCACACTCTTGGCATTCTCTTGATGAGCTTCAAGAGGTAGTCACCGGAAATGGTCTTCCAACAATCTTGATGGAGTTCCCAGAGATGCTTAGCACTTGTTGGCCCTTTTGCCTTCACTCTGCGGTCCAGCTCACCCCAAACCATCTCGATTGGGTTCAGGTTTGGTGACTGTGGAGGCCAGGTCATCTGGCTTAGCACCCAATCACTCTCCTTCTTGGTCAAATAGCCCTTACACAGCCTGGAGGTGTGTTTGGGGTCATTGTCCTGTTGAAAAATAAATGATGGTCCAACTATACGCAAACCGGATGGAATAGCATGCCGCTGCAAGATGCTGTGGTAGCCATGCTGGTTCAGTATGCGTTCAATTTTGAATAAATCCCCAACAGTGTCACCACCAAAGCACCCCCACACCATCACACCTCCTCCTCCATGCTTCACGGTGGGAACCAGGCATGTAGAGTTCATCCGTTCACCTTTTCTGCGTTGCACAAAGACACGGTGGTTGGAACCAAAGATCTCAAATTTGGCCTCATCAGACCAAAGCACAGATTTCCACTGGTCTAATGTCCATTCCTTGTGTTCTTTAGCCCAAACTAGTCTCTTCTGCTTGTTGCCTGTTCTTAGCTGTGGTTTCCTAGCAGCTATTTTACCATGAAGGCCTGCTGCACAAAGTCTCCTCTTAACAGTTGTTGTAGAGATGTGTCTGCTGCTAGAACTCTGTGTGGCATTAACCTGGTCTCTAATCTGAGCTGCTGTTAACTTGCGATTTCAGAGGCTGGTGACTTGGATAAACTTATCCTCAGAAGCAGAGGTGACTCTTGGTCTTCCTTTCCTGGGGTGGTCCTCATGTGAGCCAGTTTCTTTGTAGCGCTTGATGGTTTTTGCAACTGCACTTGGGGACACTTTCAAAGTTTGCCCAATTTTTTGGACTGACTGACCTTCATTTCTTAAAGTAATGATGGTCACTCGTTTTTCTTTACTTAGCTGCTTTTTTCTTGCGATAATACAAATTCTAACAGTCTATTCAATAGGACTATCAGCTGTGTATCCACCTGACTTCTGCACAACACAACTGATTGTCCCAACCCGATTTATAAGGCAAGAAATCCCACTTATTAAACCTGACAGGGCACACCTGTGAAGTGAAAACCATTTCCGGTGACTACCTCTTGAAGCTCATCAAGAGAATGCCAAGAGTGTGCAAAGCAGTCATCAAAGCAAAAGGTGGCTACTTTGAAGAACCTAGAATATAAGACATACTTTCAGTTGTTTCACACTTTTTTGTTAAGTATATAATTCCACATGTGTTAATTCATAGTTTTGATGCCTTCAGTGTGAATGTACAATTTTCAAAGTCATGAAAATACAGAAAAATCTTTAAATGAGAAGGTGTGTCCAAACTTTTGGTCTGTACTGTATAAACACCCAATGAGTCACAGCTCTGCCAGGAAATTCCCGGGAACCGTATTAGTGTTTCCTTCCTAAGAAGAGTCGTTGCGTTATACAATGTGTGCTATGTAACCGCTAATGTGGTCCAACCTGTTAAAATTCGTTGGAATTCACCTGTTTACTGAAGACTCTGAGTTATCTCTCTACCTTACTGCAAATGGAAAAAAAATCTAGAAAAAAAAATGCCGTGCAAAGTTGCGATCTCTTGAGCTGGGTGCAAGGTTCGGTTTTTCCTGCCCCCCCCCCCCCGTGACTCCTGATAACCTACTGATTGGCAGATTAACAATACTTACTGTGTTTCTTCACGCTGGCTCTCTGAGGATGGTCCTGAGACTTCTTCACGTCAGATTCTGCATAGGCTGCGCAAACAAAAAACAGTATTGTTGTGCTCTGGGGTCGGTTTGTGCCAGAAATGGTGTAATACCGACTGTTGAAATTTTCATATACGAGACAAAGGGTCATTTCATGCGTGTGCCAATACAGTGCACCAAAACCTGTGCTGTTCTCATGCACCTTGTAGGGGCAGTATTGTTTTGGGTGTCAACTGCTACTTTAAAATAATAAGACTATGATGGGAAAGTTGTGATGTCCCTTAAAGGGAATGTCTGCTACTTACAGAACACTATAAAAATGGGCTCATTACAGTTCTAAAATAAAAAATACACACACTCACATACCAGACCCCCACCAATAATCCGTACGGCTGCCGGTGCTCTCCACTGGTCTCCTGGCTTCCTCTTCTGGTGGGAGGAGTCAGGTGATCACTGCAGCCAATCAGCAGCTACTGATTAGCTGCAGTGGTCACACTCTGTCTGAGCTGGAAGAAAGAGCTTGGGGGCGCCGGAAGCTGTACGGAATCTTTGTTCTGCGAAGTAGAGGGGATTCCAATCAGAGACACCCCCCCCCTTCATTGTAAAGTCCGGACATGGAATATAGACAGGGGTGTAAGAATGGCAAAAAGTTGAAGGGAAAATAACAAAAAGATGGATGGATATGCTAGAAAGTCTCAAGAAGGAGACAGGACAATGTGGAGAAACATTACTTATGGTGCGATAAGTCAACGACGCCATATGATAATGTGGCAGACAGCTACCTGTATTGTAGTGATTGGCTGCAGCTGTGGACAGCTGACTCCGGCTGAAGGCTTTACCATCATACAAGTCTAAAAGACATAATCAAGAACAATCATGGCTTCACAATGGCACAGATATTACATAACAATGTAAATCTAATGTGTATTGGTGCCGCCAACTCTACTCCAACAGAATATTTGGGGGAGATAAGGATCTGGCGTGTTTGATTTCGGACTAGCAATCGTTTTGTTCTCAGCTAGAAAAGTCGCCGCCGGAGGAGTCTGGCAGTGGCTCTCTCATAGAGAACACAGGAACTCAGCTGAGTATGGAAAAGTCGGGGGACACAGTTCGGCCAAGAGTTTTCTATTGGTTATGGGGCCCCTGACTAGAGGCCATCATTACATATTGATGGGGATCCGACTCCCGGTACAACCACTGATCAGCTGATTGAGAGGATTGTTGAGATCTGTTGAGTGTCACGTTACTTTTCACAGTGCCGTACACCTTTTAGTGGCCGTGCGTGGTACTGCAATCCCTTCAATCAGCTGATCAATTAGGGTTCTGAGTCTAATTCCCACCCGATCTGATATTGATGGCCTATCCTCAATCTCAGAGGTCTCCTTTAAGGCTGAAAATGCAGCAATACAAACTTACCATCATAGCTGCTTTCATATAAAAATGTATCTTCTTTCCAGGGCGTGATCGGACCAGGATCTAGGGTAGAAAACATTTACTTTATTGACAGTCAATCAATCATTGTAGCATTTATTCTAAGAAGTAAATCATTTTTTTTTACATTTGCGGTACAAAAAAATCCATAGTCACGTTGGGTAATGGATCAACCTGGAGGAATCTCACTGAGGGATCAGGTTACATTGTAATTCTAAGTGTAGCAAGGACATACATCTGGCATGATGCAATACCACATTTGTCCTTTAGTGGCCACTGCAGGGGAAATGCATGGCTAGCGGCAGCCTCCCTTGATCACAGCAGGCGATCACGTGGGATTTCAGAGGCCAGATCCACTGAGAGCAGCCGATTAATAAGTCTCCATGAATGATCGACTTTTCTATGACAATTTTTAAAAATCATTACTTATATTTCTGACTTCACTTCCTCAGAAGGACATGAAAATTTACGTTAATATGAAAAATATTAATTATACCTGTTTGCTCTGTTTTAATAACGACATTGAGCGACTGTAGAACTTGGCTTCCATATTGACCTGTAGGAAAGAGATAACAGCCACATTGACATCAATGACAGATCCATGTAATAAATGGATTTAATAATAATAATAATTGTTATTTTTATAGCGCCAACATATTCCGCAGCACTTTACAATAATAGGATTTAATTTAATATAATTTGTGCATTATTCCTGTATTTTTATTTCGAGATCTCTGCTTGCTGTCAGTGAATAAAAACATTTTTTGTTAACATGTCTTAGTGCTATTATTGGGGGATCACATGTTGCCCGAACCCTCAGTGATCAACTATGATCTGTACATGGTAGTGAGTGCTCAATTCTCCTGCAGCGCCACCACAGGTGAAATGAACTATTACATCATTCACAAAGAATGGAATAGGCTGCCTGTATAATGCATGTATGTGCTGGGTCTGCTATTTGTAGTCCGCTTTGGCTGATAGTTGAGGGTCCTGCATGGGGGATCCCCTCTAATAACTCCGAATAGTGAAATTAAATTGGGTTTTCGAACCCAGAATTTCCCTGGTTATCCCTACAAAGGACTGGATAACCCCTTCTCAATTCCCCTGATAGCCTAAAAGCCATATACTGATATAAATCACCTGTCATGGGGGAACTCTGGGACGTGTTCGGCTTCTCCTGTCATTTTGCATAAGAGTATTTGTTATATCACATATCGCAAAGGAGGAAGTTTTACAAAACAGAGTAGGAGTAATGCCAAGATATAAGACCGAGCAAAGTGGAGGAATAAGGAAATGCAAAATATCCAGACATTAACCCCTTATGGACCAAGCCTATAAAGGCACCAAGGACCGCGTTAAATTTTCAGTTTTTGCATCTCTGCATTAGGAGACACCACTTTTTTTTAAAATAACTTTGATGATTTGTTTCTGTTTTTCTTTTTTTTTTTTCGATTTTACCATTTTGAGATATGATTTTTTAACAACTTTTAAAATTATTATTATTATTTTTTTTTTAGAAAATAAAGAGCAATCCTACTGTTTTTTTTTGCATTTTATTCTTGTACGAATTATATGAATAATCTGTTATCTTTATTCTATGAGTTGGTCCAATTCTAGGCAATATAATACACGATATTGGCAAAATTCATATCGAAATATAGTTTTTATGTCACTGCGTTCCATGAACAACTTTTTTTTATATTTCCAATAACGTAGCTGTATGTGGGTCTGATTTCTGAGAGTCTATTCATTTTTTTTAATAGACCTATTCTGCGGTATACCTAAATTATTAATTAACTTTATAATTCTTTTTTTGGGAGGGTGGAGAGAAACAAACAAAAAAAAACTGTTCTGTAAATAATTGTTATGCTGTTCTTCATGGGGTTTAAATAAAGTGTTAACTTTTTTTACAATTGTGGTGATGATCCAATATATGTTTGTTTCTGGAAAATGTAAAAAAGTGGGTTTTTTTTTGTTTTTTTTAATAGTTTTAAGATGACATATGAACAAATAAAAATATCAAATGCTTGTGACAGGTTACAAAATATTGCAATACCCAAAGAAAATTGCACAAATTACAGGAGCTGGAAGCTTTGCTGTCTAACCATGTCACATTAAATAGAGGAGGATATACAGTATGAGGATTAGGAAAGAGTCGGACGGTCGTATAACTCTGAGGATCGCAACGCAATGCTCGGACTGACCGGCGGCTCTCCCAACCAGAGCATGACAGCTTCATGTATTTCTATGAAGATGTCACCATCGGGTCGAGAGAGCTGATGGCCAGCCCGAGCATTACTTTGCGATCCTCATCTGATTTATACGGTCATGTGTCTGTCAATCATCAAATATGTATCCCATTGTCACCTGTCATGAAACCTATATGATATTCTAATTTTTGTTTAGGGCATTTTTAGGCCCTTAGCTGTCAGGGAAACCCATCTGTCTAACCACCTAGATGGCACAGTCACATTTACTCGCACCATCTAAGAGTTTAATTGTCCAGGATCAGAGTTTTCTCTACTGTTGGAAGATATAGCTTATTTATTAGTTGGTGATCCCAAATTTGAGGGTAGAAGAAAGAGGACTTTTTGTTTTCGCCGGACGTAGTGAGTGATGTAGCGACGGGCTGCTCACATGAACCCATTACACCCATTACATACAGGTGAGCAACTACTATATATGATGGCTAAGGACACTGCCCCAGTACCCCCTGATCAAACTATGTGCGAAACGCGCATCGGGGTTCGAATGATTGGTGCATTGATGATGGTGAGTGTTGTGGGTACTGGTGCTATTGCGCTTTATTAGATGCTTTGTCTGTGAGGGATCTCCTTGGGATTATTTATTGTGTATTTATTTATTATCCTATTTTGCTCGGAGGAGTCATTGTATGAATTAAGTTTCTTATAATGTTGATCATAGTCTATTGAATCATGTTTTTGGTCCCCTGATTATATTTATGTGCAGGCATTGTAAACCCCCTTCCTTTCTGATTAAGTTATTATATTTGTCATTAATTATACTTTTATCCCGGTGTGATATATCATAGACATAGATCATGCTGCATTTTCCCTTTTTCCAGTTTTATGGGGCGTTTTTACTTCTTCTTTTTTTCTTCTAATTTTTGTGTATTTGATTAATTGTATATTTATGTATATGTTTTTTTCAGTAGTTATTTGTTAATTATTAGAAGATTCTTTTGGCAATTTATTTATAGGTCCCTACAATAGGGACTGAAGCACTATACTGATGCACCCCAGGGCCTGCTTGATACACTTAATTGCCAAGCACCTTATTTGGGGGCAAATATTGCTCTCCAATGACTGGTTCAAGTTTTGGAGCACTAAACCATTCTGGATCGTAATAATGGGTCCAAGCTGTGCCAAATGGTCACATTTTAACGCACTTGGACCAAGAAAACTTGTGCTACTGGAAACTGGGCAACAAAACACTATACATTAGGGGACTGGCGTACCATTGTGGGAACTGGGTCAATAGACCAAAAACACCAGGAGGTGCTAATCACTGGGAAATAAACTAGTAGAAGTCATGCTGATTTTGGGGCAGTGGCCGATGTGAGCTGCTGTCCCCAGTATGGAGTCTCACCGTGCCACTTGAGATTTTGGACATTGCTGTACAAGATGTGTCCGACGGCACCTGCAGCTTGTGTGAAGTCCTGCAGGGTCATACTGCACAGACGTTCCCCGGTGATGTCGAACTCCTGGAATGGGATGCAACTGGCGTCCAACTGGTTGGTCTCCACGAACTGTTGCAGCCACTCCCAGACCTGAAATTTAGTCCAGTACTGCGGGTGTATGTCGTGCCACTGCGCCGAGAAGAATCCTGCAGAAAGACAAGACACAGGAGATGTCACGCACCGCACAAGTGCACAAACTCTTGGCAAAGATTGGAAATTTTATAGAAGCAGCTGGCACTGTAAAAATGAGAAACATTTCACTTTGTTTGTGAAAGGAGTAAAAGTTTATTAATTGCTTCCTGCTGGATAGATATTGTCTGCTTTCCTCATCAGAAGTTTTTTCCATAGCTAATTAGAATAGAATTACTCGGTACTAGGTGTGCATTATTAACACTTAAAAGGGATGTCCCTATTAGACCATATGGACTTCATAGGTCCCCCACTGGGGACCCTCTATATTACCTGCTATTCTGGAGGACTCAGTGTGACCATATATTACATTTTTTAGCATTCATGTTAATTGACCCTTCATTTGTCCTGCAGGAAAAGTTGGATTTATTTAATGGCTCGATTGTATCTTATAACATCCAGTTTTGGGCACAGGTAGAAGACCGTATAAATCGGAACGAGATCGAAATGCAGTGCACGGACTGGCTGGCGGCTCTCCTGACTGGAGTGTGACAGCTTCATGTACTTCTATGCAGCAGTCTTGCTTTAGCGGGAGAGCAGCCAGCCAATCCAATCTTGTTCCGATTTATACAGTCGTCTGACTGAGCCATTATAGAGTAACCGTGGTTTTAATTTTTATTTCATAAATCAATAATACACATGAAAATAAGTAACTTTTGTAATATATCTTACATAGAAATCTGCTTCTTTCTCCTCCTGGACTGATCATTAATTCATTGGTAAAATCTGTATTGAATGAAGACTGATTTCCCCATTATAGAGTATGGAGATGATAGTTGGTGCTTTTAAAATTCTAGGAGATAGGGGCCGACACAGATATTTCACTGCAAGTTCTCCTGCAACAAAAGTTCCTGTTCTCTATAGAACTTAATAAGAGATTGCAGTTGGTGCTCATAAAGGGGAAATTTCTCAGAATACAGATTTTAACCATGAGTTGAGAATAAAATGATCTATCCAGGAAGAAAAAGAAGCAGATTTCTGTGATAAAATATATTACAAAGTTTCTTGTATTATTTTATTTTTTATTTATTTAAACAAAAAAAAGTTATAAAATGATGGTTACTCTTTAACTAGCACTGGCAGTGGAGTGATAACAGGTCAAATCTTTGTAAGATGTTTTCAATTCATTTTTGTAAGATAGAAATCTGTTGATGCTTGGAAACTGTCAGTAAGCAGGCTGGCTGCTGTTGATGGATCTTAGTATGAATTTGCAGCATTTTAAGTTTTTGCTTGTGATGATATCCAAGGCAGGGGCATCTATAGAATCAGTCCCATGTAGCAAATTCTTCAAAATTTTGCACAAAAGCAAAAAGCTCTTTATTTTTGTCTTTTACCTTATTTGTTGTTTTTTAGAGCAAAAAAAAAAAAAGTCACAGGTGCTGCTAAAATGTTGCCCAAATGTGCACGAAAATTTCAAGCTTACATAAAATCAGTTGTGGGGAAAATAGTAAATTTGTGCCAAAAGTATTATTAACAAGTTGCAATTGATGAATTAGCCAAAAACATTTGGAAACCACAAATAATGGCCACGATGGAGAACATAAGAAGAAACAGGTGAACACTTTAAATATAATTTTAAAAAAGGCGCTAATTAAAATAAAAATTTGGTGGAAATCAAAAACAGCCATAAAAAAATAAATAAAGCTATAAAAAATGTTTAAAAAAAAACAGAAAAACAGCCACAAGCCTGGGGGAGTCTTAGGCCAAGGCCCCACTATCAGTATTTGGTCAGTATTTTTTCTCAGGAGTGGGAGCCAAAACCAGGAGTGGGTGATAAATGCAGAATTGGTGACTTGTTTCTATTATACCTTTCCTCTGATTGTTCCTCACCTGGTTTTGGCTCCCACTCCGGAGAAAAAACACTGACCGAATACTGACCAAATACTGATAGTGGGGCCGTGGCCTTAGTTCCTAAAAAGCTACAGAGTCTTAGAATAACCTTATCTTACCATCACATGTGGGGTAGGGAGCAGTCCAGGAAGGCTGATGGGAGTGTGAGTTGGTAATTGGATTAATATTCATGATATTGCTTCCTTGTAAAATCATGATCTACGAATAAAGTAGAACAAACATTAGATAATTATGGAAATATTTTCTAAAAATCACCTAAATGTACATCCTTGAATATTTTTGATGCTTGAGGTCACCACTGCAATACCAGACACAACCTATATACAAGAGTGGCGCTGTTTCAGAAAAAGAAAAATACATAAATATATATTTATTTTTTTTAGCTCAAACTTTCTAATTATAGACTCTAATAAATGAGTAAAACCCTTTCACTTTCACTAGCAGAGTTCATGGTTCACGATACGCCTAAAGCTGGTATTGTACAAACAGCATTGATAGTAAGTCACGTGCACCGGGGATCAGTTTACAGCTTGTAGATAAGCGACAATTCTGACTTGTGGGGTAGAAAATAACACATAACATTCCTGTAAGGTAACGGCTAGCCTGGGGGATAAGCGGAAAAAAAGTGACACATATTACTGGCAGACGCCTGCTGCAGGGCATGCTGAGAGTTGTAGTGTTTAGAGCCCACTATGATCAAATAGTGGGAATGTCTGTGCAGCTGCCTGATACTTTCATTGGGCATTCACATGCAATCAGTGGTGATAATCTGTACCGTACGCTTCCTAAGAAGTTTAGCGCAACTTTGGGTTGTTTGTGCACTAAAAACGATGTCAGCTGGGAGCTATCAGAGGTTTCTGCCATCAATTATAGGCAGAAATTATAATAAATCAGTTGGGTCATGGTTGACCCCGCTAAGTCCCACCTGTCTTTAAGAAAAGCAAAAGTGGCATAAAATTTCAAAAAGTCACAGTTTTTAGTGAAAAAAAACTATAGGCCAAAATTTGACACTTATTTTAGTGTAGTTTTCATTCATTTCCAACCAATCGAATGAAGTAAAAGTAGTGTAGTTAAAGATGGTGCTGGAGGTTCAGTTGCACCCAGGCCTTGGTGCATGAGGGGGTCCAAATGTCTGATAGCTGACACTTAACCCCTTCACGCTCCATGATGCATATAACAGTCGTGCAGCAGGCGCTCCAAACAGTGCAAGTTCCGGCTGTGTTATACAGCCAGCATCTGCCTCTAACAGCAATGATCACAGCTTGCTTCCATCATGGCTGTTAGTTAAATGCAGCCGTCAATCATATTTAAGGGATTAGTCTGCTGAAGTACCACGTCGTTTCCTTGTTAATACTCCTTTGAAGCCCAGCCACAGGTTACGCTCCATAGAAACCCATGATATGTCCTATACACTGAAATACTATGGTATTGCAGCATATAAAAAAAAGTCTGAAAAAAAACTGAATCACTCCTCCTTTTGCCAGCTAAAAGCTAAGAAAAAAAATATGTATATAGTAAAATTAAAAGTCTTAAATAAAACGGAATCACTCCACTTTTTGTCAGTAAAAAAAGAAAAAAATATATACATATCTATATCTATATCTATATATATATATATATATATATATATATATATATATATATATAAAGTCTTAAAAAAACGGAATCACTCGACTTTTAGTTTAAAACTAAGAATAAAATATAAAATAATATTTATATATATATATATATATATATACCATATATGTGTGTGTATGTGTATATATATATATATATATATATATATATGACACAGAAAAAAAATGGTATATATATTTATATATATATATAAATATATATATATATATATATATATACAAATATACGGTATATATATCAAAAGCCTTAAAAAAAACGGAATCACTCCACTTTTAGTTTAAAGCTAAGAAAAAATATAAATGAATATACATATATATATATATATATATATATATATATATATATATATATATATATATGACACAGAAAAAAAAATTGGTATCACCACGTTCATTCAATTCTGATTTTTTTTATTATAAAATATAATGTAAAAAAATCTAAAACCTAAAATTGTAACTTTCCGGTAGACACTCCCCCCCTCAAAAAAATATGCAACAAAAAGGTATAAAAACAATGCAGGTACTACCGATTTCCATGCAAAATAAGGCCCTCATGCAGCTCCAGCAATCGAAAAATAAAAATGTTATATGTCTGGAAAATGGTGACACAAGCTAATTTTTTTTTGCAAAGTTTCTTTTAAGCCGCTAAAATAATTCCATTTTTTTTATATATTCAGTATCATCATAATTGCACTGACCAGGAGAATCATGTCGCCAGGTCATTTATATCGCATAATGAATGCCATAAATACAAGACTTAAAAACAAAGGAGGATTTTGGTTTTTATTTTTTATTATTTTTTTTTACCATTTTACCACAATGGGAATTTTATTCCCATTTTTCAGTACATTATACGGTGACGTGAAAGGTGTCATTCAAAACTACAACTCATTCCCCCCCCCAAAAAAACAAGCCCTTACACGGCTATACTGGCTGAAAAATAAATAAGTTATGGCTCTTGAACGAAGGTGAGCAAAAAAAATAAACACGGAAAAATGAAGATGTTATGGCGGCTGTCGCACCTGGGGATATTTTTTATAGCATATTCACAGGATATGTCCTCTAGGAGCCATATTATCTGTCACTAATGAAAGGGTGAGCTGTTCTCTCCATTCATTCCTGTGAATGGCGGAAACATTGGGTCAGATTCCTTAAATATGGCTGAAAGATAACTTGTCTTTTTGCCCAGTAGGAACCAATCACAGTGTAGCTTTCATTTTTTAAGAGCAGGATACGAAATGAAAGATGCGCTGTGACTGGTTGCTATAGGCAACAAAGACAGGCTTTCTCTTAGGCAGTTTTTAAGATAGGCCCCAAAGGTCTTCATAGCCCTGTTGCCCTGGAAACTTTATGAAACTTCCTGATTCCACATTTATGGTTGTAAACTGACCCCATGAGCAGGGCCGGCTCCAGGTTTTTCTGGGCCCCGGGCGAAAGAGTCTCAGTGGGCCCCTTTAACACATACCACGATTCATGATGCAGAGATACAGCGGAGAAATATATATATATATATATATATATATATATATATATATAGTACAATGCAAAGATTTCACTTCTTACATTACATGAGTGATATCTATTGTAAATTCCACAATAGCTCAGAAACCGGTGAATCGCTCCACACAGAATACTGGCCCCCATATAAGGCTCCATACGGAATACTGGCCCTCATATAACGCTTCATACAGGATACTGGCCCCCATATAACGCTCCACACAGAATACTGGCCCCCATATAACGCTCCATACAGGATACTGGTCCCCTTATAAAGCTCCATACAGGATACTGGCCCCCATATAACGCTCCATACAGGATACTGGTCCCCTTATAAAACTCCATACAGGATACTGGCCCCCATATAACGCGCCATACAGGATACTGGTCCCCTTATAAAACTCCATACAGGATACTGGCCCCCATATAACGCTCCATACAGGATACTGGTCCCCTTATAAAACTCCATACAGGATACTGGCCCCCATATAACGCTCCATACAGGATACCGGTCCCCTTATAACGCTCCATACAGGATACCGGTCCCCTTATAACTCTCCATACAGGATACTGGCCCCCATATGACGCGCCCCCTGGGCCATGTTGTTAGGGATACCCGGAGCCGGATCAGATGGGGGTTGTAGTCTCCGAGTGGCTGTGACCCGGTCCGTGCCCAGGGTGTCAAGCTCAGTGTGTGGCAGTCTTGATAGATGTTATTGGTGTTCTTTAGTGTCGACTACGCCACCCGTTGATTTGCGGTCAAAAGGCCGCCGCTGCAGCAGGGTCTGCTGAGGCTGTTGGTATGTGTGCAGCTTTGGTAGTATAACCCCCAACGGGAGGGGTATAGCCTCAGGGGGTCAGATGTAGAGGATGGTGGTTGTGAAGGTGCAGGATGAATCAGCAAGAAGACTCAGAGTCGGGCTGTGCAGTTCAGGGGTTTTTACTTACGGGTGTTCTTATGGTCACTCTGGCCTGAAGCGACCACCCGAGCCGTGCTGCGTCCACCAGGTCCTGGACTCGGCTAACCCCCAGGCAGTTCTGGAGCGTGGTCCTGAGCTCCTGTCTGACTTTCCCTCTCTTCTGGCCGTTCTCACCAGGGATCCACCTATGTCCGGCTCCCTCGGGTCTCTTGGTGGGTACACCTCCTCTGGGTTCCCTGACCCTATACTTGGTCTGCCTTCCTGGTGGATTTGGTGAGGGTCGTGGCAGATCCTGCCCACGACCTCCGGTCCCTGGCTAAGGTGTGCTTTTCTCTCTGCCAGCTTGGGATCCGGTACCCTAGGTGCCAACCCTTCACCCTGCTGTTTGTATTCTGGGGTCTTGGGGTTCCTGCTTGTTTTCTCTGGGTCCTTCTGACTCCTCTCTCTCTCTTGGCCTTGGAGCTGGGCCCAGCCGGAACCACAACTCCCTGTCAGCCCTTCTGGCTGAGCTTCTCTGCTCTGCTCCTCTGACTCTACAAAAGACCCTGTCCTAAGATGGTGCCCACCTTATATACTCCCTCTATGTGTGAGCTCAGGTGACCAGCACCCAATGAGCTCCTAGCTTTACCCAGGCTGCTCCCCCTATCTGCCCCTACACTACTGGGATGTTCCACCCCCCTCCCACTCCAGCCAGGAACAGACACTGTCGTACCTGCACATTTCTCTAGTGGGAGTACCATCGGTCTGTTCCCCGGAAATGGGATGTGTATAGTGCATGCAGCTAACTGAGCTCAGTTCCACACTCCATCCTTACCCGGGAGTGGAATATCACACCTCTGGCTGAGGTGCAATACCCCTGTAGCAGCCGAATCCTCAGGGTGCTACACATATAATGCTGCATGCAGGCTGTTACCCCCCACATAATGCCCCATACAGGCTGTCCCCCCCTTATAATGCTCCATGCAGGCTGTTACCCCCCACATAATGCCCCATACAGGCCCCCCCCTTTTAATGCTCCATGCAGGCTGTTACCCCCCACATAATGCCCCATACAGGCTGCCCCCCCTTATAATGCTCCATGCAGGCTGTTCCCCCCCACATAATGCACTATGTAGGCTGCCCCCCCTTTATAATGCCACATGCAGGATGTCGTCGTCCCCTTTATAATGCCCCATGCAGGATGCCCCCCTTCCTTCTCTTTATAATGCCCCATGCAGGCTGTTCCCCCCCCCTTCTCTATATAATGCCCCATGCAGGATGTCCCCCCCTTCTCTTTATAATGCCCCATGCAGGATGCCCCCCCCCTTCTCTTTATAATGCCCCATGCAGGCTGCCCCCACCCCTCTATATAATGCCCCATGCAGGCTGTCCCCCCCCCCTCTATATAATGCCCCATGCAGGCTGCCCCCCCCCTCTATATAATGCCCCATGCAGGATGCCCCCCCCTCTATATAATGCCCCATGCAGGATGCCCCCCCCTCTATATAATGCCCCATGCAGGATGTCCACCCCCCCCTCTTTATAATGCCCCATGAGTATTAAAAAAAAAAATCAAATACTCACCTCCCTTCTCCTCACCTGCTACCTGCTACCTGCTGCCCGCTGCCCTGCTGCCCGCTGCTCGGCAGGGAGCGCAGAGCAGGAAGACAGCGGATCTGCGGAGGCACGGGGAGAGGTAAGTATCGGGCTGCCGGGGCCCTGAGCAAGCGGCGGAGAAGGGCGGGCGCTGACACCGCTCTCCTCCGCCCATAGCCCAGCGGGGTGCGCGACCGCCAGTGGGCCCCTCTGCCTGCTCAGGGCCCCGGCATTTGCCCGGGTGCGCCGGGTGCTGACGCCGGCCCTGCCCATGAGCATTCATACCAATCCTATCCTGAGTCTACCCGACGCTTAAGAAGAGTCACATATTTCACTCCAAGCTGCCAAGCAACGTGTTTCATGAGCTTCATACAATAGATGCCGGCCCGGCCCCCAGTCACATAATGTTTGACATGGGGCCTAGTAATGACCCCATAGCACAACACACTCTAGTCTGTCACATCAATAAGCCTCTTGTTTCTCTGCTAACAACCAATCCAGGACAATAATAAAGATCGTTTATCCACCTGAACCCAAACAATGGCGGGTTTGTTGTCATAGGGAACCTGTTTATGATGATGATGATGATGATGGATACTGAATACCCAGAGTTTATGAGCTTAGGAAAAGGATTGAAATACACAAAAGGCACGATAATAATAAGCTGAAAATAATATAAAAAACAGATATATGTAAAAGTGAAACTTCTGGGCCCTAATGCAAAAACCTATAACCTGGGGCTCCCCAACCATGTGCTGTTTATAATAGCCATATTGCGCCACCTGTGATTCTCAGGATCAGTGGGGGTCCCACTAGGATGGTGTATCCATAATATACACCATTATTAGCACCGATGAGCGCCACTTACACTATGTGGGCAGGGCACTTAGTGTTGGCACACACTTCTCTTCGATTGGTATAATTATTTTGGAGGCACTATTATTTTTGGAGGTCAATATGGGATGGCGGCACTATTAAAGTTGCCATTATTATGGTTGGGGACACTGAATACTGAAGGGGGCACTACCTGTTCACAATTATTTAGAGGTGGAACTACGTGTAACACTGTTATTTCTGGGTTAATATGTAGGCATTATTTTATTTTATTTTTTTTTAATGGCCTCCGGCTCGATCTCGGGCCATGGCGACTTGATGGGTGAACAATCTGTAGGAAGATGGATCTTGTGCAAGCCTAGATAGGTCCACCAGAGTCTTCTCCACCGTTATCTTGATAGCATAAAGCCATCGGGTTGCTGGTCTTCCTCTTCGCCTTCTTTTATTACCACAATATGTAGATGCTTAGCATAATTATTTGCCTGCTAATAACAACTGTAAGGGGCAGTTGACAGCACAGCAGACACATTAGGGCTAACAGTAGGATGACATTTGTAGGGTGCCAGGATGAGGTTTGGATTGAGAATGAGAAGTTGGTAGGACGGTGGAAAAGTGATATCTGGACAGCAAATACTGCGTAGAGTAATAAAAGGAAGATTCAGTCATGATGGTCTGGGCCCAATGGAGAACAAAAGGACAGAGAACATCTACAATTATCCGCAGATGTAATTGTGATTGGATCTGATCGGTACATATTTAATGTCCTTTTTAACTTCATGTCAGGCAAAGAAATACGATTATTAATGCTTTCTGTTTAAACAGGACCTATTACCAGATCTAAAGTGGCTAGTTTTTTTCCTCTTATTTCATTCTTACTGCTATCCTGAGTATTTTGTTTCTTTCATTTTTTTAAGCCTTCCATATTTTCCAGAGATTTTGGAATTTTTAATTAGTGCTACTTTCTATGTTATTTACCAAGGGGGCGTTGCTCACAGAATTCTAATGCAAAGCATCATAAGGACACGCCCCAGAGGATCCTGTGAGTCACCTCCCCCTTGGTAAAGGCCATAATAATCAGTACTAAATAAAAAGTCTGTATTGGATTAAAACAAAAAAATTGAATATTCATTGGAACAGCAGGAATAAAATAAGAGCAAAAACTGGAGAAACTTGCATAGTGTGGACATTGTTTGGTTCTATGTGAACAAAGTACTGTCTTCAATGCATGGTATTCTCCGAGTACTCTAGGGCTTCATGCACATGGGCACAGAATGGGACTATGTGTGAACTATTTAGCACATATGACTAAGTTTTGTATTTGGCACAGCTCAATGCAACCTTATTGACACGCTCAGCTCTGCTACATCTGCACACTAGGTAGGGATTACATGGTTGCTCATATGTAACGATGAAGCAATGCAGGATGCACGCTATGGGTGACCTGCAGGTGTATCTAGGTATGTTGCACGCACTTATTGTGAAGTTTGCCAGTGGGAGGCCGGGCGCTGACAAGATGAACCCCACCGTGAGGCAGACGTTATTTCGTGGTTGGCAAGGTGACTGTTATCTTGTGAATTGCTCTCATGCAGCATTATCCAGCCGTACAGTTTACGTTGGCAGCCTGTTCGGGCGCAGGCACCTGTTCTGCAGCTCTGATACTATCTCATAGGAGCTTTGATTTGCAGCAGAATAAACACACAGTACAAAGAATGGCATCTGCCTAAACAGCCCCGCGCACCTCAGATTATTTCCCAGTAACGTCTACCATTATTAACCCCTTCAACTCCTCAGAACTTTTAATAGCCTTGCTGCAATCTGGACAACATCTGGGGCCCCGTGCTTTCTATGTACACCCCTGTCTGCTGAATACTCATTTCAATACCTAACACAGCCCCCTTCTCTATCCATGCATTGGCCATGACAGAAAAAGGGGATGGCTTAATGGGTTACCTATAATAGGTGCAGTAGTTGCAATCGCACTCAGGCCCTGGAGACTTGGGGGCTCCCAAAAGATCCCTTTGCCCCATAGGAAAAGACTTTTATCATTAAAGATCTGTGTTAGTTGGGGAGCGACCATTGGAGATTCTGCATTGAAGCCCACAAGCGTCAGGTTTACGCCACTGTTAAAAAGAGTAGAGGAAGCACCATAAAAATAATCAAAATTGGGTTCCTCTTCTAGTAAACAAACAGACAACCCTCTGGTTGCCTGGAACCCATGGAGACATTCGAAGAAGCCAAATTGGGACCAGCCGGTCATCTGGCACCATAAAAACCCTCGGGTCTCCTGGCCTTGTACCTCGATGGACTGTCAACTTCCTAAGTCGGGGGCCACTGGTTGAGGTAGTTGGCCCTGGAAGTCCCAAAGTTGAAGCTGTTGATAGCAGATAATTGGTAGATGTCCTATAAATGAATTAAAAATGGAAACTCATTTGAGACCCCAAACAATACCTACTTCGCTAAAGATGTCTGATTTGTTCAAAGTGGAGTCACAGCCGGAGAACGCTGGTGGGATCTGAAAAAACAAGGACGCAGCAGCGACCACCAATCAGGGACGATGAACGCAGAAAAGTCCAATTTATGCACCTCAATGTGTTTCAGTTCTGAATCGCTAGCGAGGTCGTTGACAAGGTGTCAAATACAGCGATGCACACTGCCCAGCGGGAGCGCAACGACCCAGGAATGGTCCAGGAAGCTTTGTAACGATCAGCGATCTCACAGCAGGGGCCTGATCGTTGCTACCTGTCAGACATAACGAGATCGCTAGCGAGATCGCTATTGCGTCACCAAAACGTGACTCATCAGCGATCTCGCTAGCGATCTCGTTATGTGTGACGGGGCCTTTATTCTATAGCTCTGTGTGTTCACAAACAATGAGTATTAGGTCATTATATGTGAAAGACCTGTCAATCTAGGATAATCTCTCCTAAAAGCTGCCCTTTTCTTCTTGAGTTCACACCTTCTTCTGAAACCATCTCCTCTGTGGTGGTCTTAGTGTACAAGGCTAACAATGCTGCTTTTGTTAGAGGAAATAGCTAAGGTATAGGTGTGCTGAGGTTACATTAGAGCCCTAGTGCCTATGGTGGCCAAAAGCCTTGGTTCACCTTTACATTACTACGTTTGGAGCTTCAAGCTAGGGCTCTTGCAAGAAGAGAAGACCAAGATCCAAACTAAGGATTATCAAACTTGTCCCATGATTGTGAAAGGTCTATATGGGGTCCAAGCCATCCAGAGGTATAGGAGTACATAGGTTGCATTAAAGCCCTAGTGCCTACGGTGACCGAAAGCCTTGCTTCACCTTTGCATTACTACGTTTGGAGCTTCAAGCTATGTTTCTTGCAAGAGGAGAAGACCAAGATCCAAACAATGGATCATCAAACTTGTCCCACGATTGTGAAAGGTCTACATGGGGTCCAAGCCATCCAGAGGTATAGGGGTGCAGTGGTTGCATTAAAGCCCTAGTGCCTACGGTGGCCGAAAGCCTTGGTTCACCTTTACATTATTACGTTTGGAGCTTCAAGCTAGGTCTCTTGCAAGAGGAGAAGACCAAGATCCAAACTATGGATCATCAAGCTTGTCCCATGATTGTGAAAGGTCTATATGGGGTCCAAGCCATCCAGAGGTATAGGAGTACAGAGGTTGCATTAAAGCCCTAGTGCCTACGGTGGCCGAAAACCTTGCTTCACCTTTGCATTACGATGTTTGGAGCTTTAAGCTATGTTTCTTGCAAGAGGAGAAGAGCAAGATCCAAACTACAGATCATCAAACTTGTCTCATGATAGGGAAGGGACTACACGGGGTCCAAGCCATCCATACCACCTTTACGGCAAGTCCATCATTGTACATTCGTATATGCTATGAGATCCGGAGTAGTTACAAACTTCATATTAACTAACATCTTTGAACTCCATCTATGAGACAATAAGAGACTGAAGAAGTATTTGGCTTGTGCCCAAAAAATCTTTAAAAAATAAAGTGTGTACAATGGGAGGACACCCCCGTAAAGCACAATGCAAACAGCTAATCCCATGATAAACATATGGCTCAACAGCGGCAATGGCATGTAAATTGCCGTGTCAAGTGCACATCTCTTTCTCAGGTAAGATTTCTGAGGAAGATAAGATCTTTTTGCAGAAAAAAAAGGTCAACAGAGTTAACTTTACATTCCACATATGCAAGAAAATGAATATGCTTCCTTGGAAATATCTTTACAGGTTGCAAGAAATTCAAGAAGACGGTTTGGCTTCCGTCCATGAGTGCAGCTGCATTCAGTGAGAAACTTCTTGATTTTCTTGAATGGGGGTGGATATTGCAGAAGACACAGAAGTGGTACGGTCTACTATGCTTACATAGTTTCCAATAATCCCAATTTTTTGGAACCAATCACGGAAAATTAAGGGCTGGTTCAAGTGGGGTCCCGCTTGGTTCGGGCATTCGGAAGTGATATTGGGTTCATGATTGAAATATGTTTGTAAGTATGTGTTTAGGGTCAAAATGGCCCAGCAAAAAAACAGAGCTTTCCACTAGGAGGTCCTCGTTCTTCTAGAAAAGGACCGCAAAGGTCCAACTGAAGACCTTCAAGTCAATCATTTGCCTCTAGGGTCTATTTTTGATGGTCTATGAATCACAAATATCCTATTAGACCTTAAATAGGATATATGTGACGTGTTAACAGCAGATTACGATGCAATAAACCTCGTTGTGCACCTGTTCTGCAGAGTTTAAAGGTGTTCTTACAAACTAAAGCAAAGTCGAGATTACGCACCATTTCTGTCACTTCTAAAAGTGTTGGCCACTAATGGACAATTGCTTATTACTGGGCCCACGAAGGTGAAATAACTAGAAAAAAAATCAGTATTCCTCTCCTGGACAAGCGCCACTATTCCGTGCTTAGTAATGCATCAGCTATCAGTCTCTTGGCATCAACATCTGGTGGAGACATCATCTGAGAACTGTAGCATCTCATCCGAACTAAGGAGGAAGAATTAATATTTCTTCTGCTCGGCTCAGACAAAAGGGGAATGTTGCAGTAGATCAGAGGCCACTGATTGTCTGCAGTGTTCACACACAGCCCCCCGGTGGATGTTGAAGTCAGCAGACTGGTGGAGACACAGCACTGAGTACGGAGTAGTGGCGCCGAACATGGTAGGTAAGTATTGTTCTTTTTTATTTTTATTAATTTTTTATTTGTTTGTTTTTTTTCACCTCCCAATAGTGAACAATCCCTTTAAGCAGGCCATACATTTTACATTGATGTGAGCCAAATTCACCAATTTTGTCTAGACTGCCCTCCTGACTCTTCTCTGATGATAGACATTTGTGAGAAAAGGCTTAGGCAATGATATTTCAACATGTCCAATCTTTTCTGTTCTCAGGAGTGATAAGCCGCTACTGAGCAAATGGCATCATTGTTATTGAGAACACGTGCACACTCAGCTGTATTGAGCATGCATGTGCCTCGGGAGGGTAGCTTTAATTTAATGTGTATGGCTAGTATGTGTGTGGATATCAACAAAACACGTCCTGGAGGTGTAGCTTGAAGAGCCTGGGCCCCAATATAAAATCTGGAACAGCGTTCCCTACTTACCATGTGTTTTATATATGTATATCTATATATATATATATATATATATATATATATATATATATATATATATATATATTGTAAGGCGGCGGTGTTCACACCATGCAGTAACTGAGGCAGTGACCCAAACAAGTCCAACATAAACGGCTTTTATTCAGCAACTCACGGGTAAACAGAAAGTCCTCCGGTTCGCAGCCGGGTTAACATGAGTCCATAAACACCGGTTGCCGGGGACAACGGCTGCGCCGGGCCGCTCAGAGCCTGACAGGTGCAGAGCCTGTCAGGTGCAGAGCCTTCCTAGGCAGTGGTTCAGCCACACATAGTCCTGCTGAGCTAACCTAGCAGGTTACAACATAGAACAACACTAATAGTTAGTGCAGGAGTTTTAAAGGACCTGTGGCAAGAGCCACTGGAAAACCCGGGTTGGAGGGAGGAGGCCGCCCCACTGCCTCCTGTGACCTCCTCCAAGAAATGAAGGCCCTGCCGGGTTTTACTTAATCTGCCTTAGCCAGGTAGTCTGACCAGGTCATTGCTCACCTTCATTCCTGCATTGCAGCCGCAGCTGTGTGTGCGACTGCAATGCACTCCAATGGATTTAATAGGTCTCTGTACACATTCGGGGGATATATAACGTCCCTCGTATACGATTCCGGTCACTGCCTCACATATCCCCCCCTCTGTTCAAACTTGTGGGGTTGAACATTTGCCACCATACAGGGTGCCCGTGACAGGGCATCCGCGTTTGCTTGCAACTTCCCAGGGCGATGTTCTACAGAGAAACTGAAATTTTGCAGAGACAGGAACCACCTGGTGACTCGCGCATTCCTCTCCTTGGCATTCCTCATCCATACCAAGGGTGAGTGGTCCGTCACCAAGCGGAACTGACGCCCGAGTAAATAATAACGTAGTGATTCCAAGGCCCACTTAATAGCCAAACACTCCTTCTCTACCATGCTATAGTTTTTCTCTGCCGGGACAAGTTTTCTACTCAAGTAGGTGACCGGGTGCTCTTCACCATTCACTTTTTGTGACAATACCGCCCCTAGGCCTACCTCCGAGGCATCTGTCTGTACAATGAAGGTTTCATTGAAGTTGGGGCTGATGAGGACCGGCTGTCCACACAGGGCCAACTTCATGGACTGAAAAGCTTCTTCTGCCTGAGGGTTCCACCGAACCATTACCGATTTTTTTCCCTTCAAGAGATCGGTCAGGGCCGCCGTTCGCCCAGCAAAATTAGGTATAAACCGGCGGTAATACCCAAGGATGCCAAGGAACGCCCTCACCTGTTTTGTACTTGACGGTTTAGGCCAGTTTTTTATAGCCTCAACTTTATTGATTTGGGGCTTGATAGCTCCTCGGCCTATCACATACCCCAAATATCGGGCTTCCTCTAGCCCTATCGCACATTTTTTTGGGTTTGTCGTTAACCCTGCAGCTCTGAGAGAATCCAGCACCGCTTGTACCTGTGATAGGTGCGTATGCCAGTCGGTGCTAAAGATGATAATATCATCTAGATACGCGGACGCATACTCCTGATGAGGCTTGAGCACTATGTCCATCAACCTCTGGAATGTAGCCTGGGCCCCATGTAACCCAAAAGGTAAGACCACATAGTGGTATAGACCCTCTGGAGTTACGAAGGCGGTCTTTTCCTTCGCTGAATCTGTGAGAGGTACCTGCCAGTAACCCTTGGTAAGATCGAGCGTGGTAAAGTACTGGGCCTGCCCCAGTCTCTCAATCAGCTCGTCCACCCTGGGCATTGGATAAAGGTCAAACTTTGACACTTCATTCAATTTCCGGAAATCGTTACAGAAGCGTAACGATCCGTCTGGTTTTGGGATCAGTACGATGGGGCTAGCCCACTCACTCCGTGATTCCTCTATGACGCCTAACTGAAGCATTTGTTTTATCTCAGCCGTGATGGCTTGCCTCCGGGCCTCGGGTACCCGGTACGGTCTTATTCGTACCCTTACCCCAGGTTCGGTGACAATGTCATGTTTGATAACCGTAGTCCTACCTGGTAGCTCTGAGAACACGTCGGTATTGTGTTGCACCAGCGAGCGAGCCTCCCGTCGCTGCTGTTTAGTGAGGGCATCACTTATCCTGACCTCCCCCTCGGACGCTTCCCTGGCTGAAGGTAGAGAACTCTCTGGCGATATGCCCGGGGTGACGTCTGTAACTAAACACTCTCTGTCTTTCCAAGGTTTTAGCAGGTTTACATGGTAAAGCTGCTCAGGTTTCCTCCTTCCGGGCTGATACACCCGGTAATTTACCTCCCCCACTTTTTCTCGAATCTCATATGGCCCTTGACACTTGGCCATGAGTTTACTCACGGTTGTGGGTACCAGAACTAACACCCGATCGCCCTTGTTAAAAGACCTGACTCTGGCTCTTTTATTATATGTGCGCCTCTGGGCTGCCTGGGCATCTAACAGATGTTCTTTCACGATGGGCATGACCGCCGTGATCCGGTCCTGCATACTAGCCACGTGTTCAATTATGCTCCTATGTGGAGTCGGCTCTTGTTCCCATGTCTCTTTGGCTACGTCCAACAGACCCCTAGGGTGTCTGCCGTTCAATAACTCAAAGGGAGAGAACCCTGTGGAAGCCTGGGGTACCTCACGGACGGCGAACATCAGATAGGGTAGCAACATGTCCCAATCCCTCCCGTCCTTAGAAACCACCTTTTTTAACATGGATTTGAGGGTTTTATTGAACCGTTCTACTAGCCCGTCGGTTTGAGGGTGGTACACCGAGGTGCGCAATTGTTTAATTTTTAGTAATTTGCACAGTTCCCTTGTCACTTTGGACATAAAGGGGGTCCCTTGATCCGTCAGGATCTCCTTAGGTAGTCCAAGGCGACAGAACATAGCAAACAGCTCCCGTGCAATCAGTTTTGCTGATGTGTGGCGTAGTGGTATAGCCTCCGGATACCGGGTGGCATAGTCGACGACCACCAGTATGTTGGTGGCCACGGGCGGATTTCACAATGGGCCCTACCAAATCCATTGCAATCCGTTCAAAAGGTACCTCTATCACTGGCAGGGGTACCAATGGACTACGGAAACTTGCAGTGGGTGAGGTCAACTGACATTCGGGGCAGGATTCGCAGTACCTTTTGACCTCCGCGTAAACCCCAGTCAAAAGAACCGCTGCAAGATACGTTCTAGAGTCCTTTTTACCCCTAAGTGTCCACCCAGCAGGTGTGAGTGTGCCATCTCGAGAATCGCCCGACGGTACGACTGAGGTGCCACTAACTGATCCACAACCTCGTCCCTGATCTTATCTATCCTATAGAGCAACTCACTGTTGATTACCATGCGTGGAAATACAGTATCGGCACCGGGCTGTTGAGCTACGCCATTTACCTCTAACACACTTTCCCGCGCCTGGGCCAGGGTGGGATCCTGTAGCTGAGCTGTCCCAAACGTGGCCCGGTACACTTCCAGCTCGGGGATCGATGAGATCTCCTCGACCTCTCCTGCCAGCACCTCTAAGGGAAACCTATCGGGGGTCACACTCTGTCCCTAGGTTGGACACCCCTACGGCAGGTTCCCGTGACTCCGGTTTGTCGAGTACAACGCCTGTAATACATTTTACCGGGGGAGAGTGGATTTTGTTTTTCCACAGAGTCCAGAACAGGGGCAAGTCTCTTCCCAACACAGTCCCATAGGGAAGAGTTTTTACCACCCCTACCACATGTTTTATTTCTCCACACGGCGTGGACAGGACTACCTCCTCAGTTGGGTACTCTCGGAGGTCCCCATGGATACACACAACCCCAACGGGCCGTTCACCGGGGTTGTCTCCTGCCACCAATGACCCATGTACCAAAGTCACAAGGCTCCCTGAGTCCAGGAGGGCCTCCGTGGGGTACCCATTAACCAGTACCTGGCATAATTGGAGTTCACTGTCCCGGGAGTCGGCGCTCGCCGAGCAGACGGTCTGGGCATACATTGAGACCCGGCGGCTATATCCACAGTCCATGGGTTCCGTAGTCAGGGGGCAATTAGCAATCACATGTCCCGGCCCCTGACACCGCCAGCACCTAAGGGTGGTGGTACTGTTAGGTCTTATGACAGTTTGGGAGGGAACCGGTCTCCTGCCGCTCTCACTGCGGGGCTCCCCTTCAGCACGGATACGGTGCTGATTGTCCCCAGCAGAGTGACGCGACCCCTTTCCCGATTCCTGGGTTGGCAGGGATCGACGTGACAGCCGAGAGGGGGCGGAGTCTCGAATGAAGTCCTGAGTGGCTGAGTAGCGCTCGACCAAACTGACCACCTGGTCGAGGGTGCCGGGGTCCCCTTGCCCCACCCAACGTTGGATAGTGCCTGGCAGAGTCCTCACCAGCCGGTCAACCACCACTCTCTCCACTATCTAGGCTGGGGACAAAGTCTCAGGTTGGAGCCACCGTTTTACCAGCTGCAGGAGGTCATAAGCCTGAGACCGGGCAGGTCGGGTCTCCACATAGGCCCACGAAAACACACGCTGAGCCCTCACGTATGTATTGACCCCCAGCCGGGCAAGGATCTCACCTTTGAGCCTCTGGTAGTCCCGGGCGTCCTCCCGACTGAGGTCGAAACAGGCCTTCTGGGCATCGCCAACCAAAAACGGCGCCACCACTTCCGCCCACTGGTCAGCTGGCAGGTTTTCCTGCTCCGCTGTGCGTTCGTAGATGGTAAGGAAGGCTTCCACGTCGTCCTCCGGTCCCATCTTCCTCAATGCTGAGCGAACCTTGTCCCGGGCCTCTCGACGTTCCGGTGCTGGTGCCGTCGGCGTCTCCCGCAGAGCTGTGAGCTGCTGCATGATCAGCTCATTGGTTTGCTGTTGCTGCCGCTGCGTATGGACCAATTGCCTTAATAGCTCCTCCATTTTATCCACAGGTTTAGGCTGAAAGGCGGCCGGCCGGATTGTGGCCATGCAGCTGCCGGTGGGGGTATGCCTCAGTCACAATGCCCGCATTCTCCACCAAGCTGTAAGGCGGCGGTGTTCACACCATGCAGTAACTGAGGCAGTGACCCAAACAAGTCCAACATAAACGGCTTTTATTCAGCAACTCACAGGTAAACAGAAAGTCCTCCGGTTCGCAGCCGGGTTAACATGAGTCCATAAACACCGGTTGCCGGGGACAACGGCCGCGCCGGGCCGCTCAGAGCCTGACAGGTGCAGAGCCTGAAAGGTGCAGAGCCTGTCAGGTGCAGAGCCTTCCTAGGCAGTGGTTCAGCCACACATAGTCCTGCTGAGCTAACCTGCTGTGCTCCTAACAGGTTACAACATAGAACAACACTAATAGTTAGTGCAGGAGTTTTAAAGGACCTGTGGCAAGAGCCACTGGAAAACCCGGGTTGGAAGGAGGAGGGCGCCCCACTGCCTCCTGTGACCTCCTCCAAGAAATGAAGGCCCTACCGGGTTTTACTTAATCTGCCTTAGCCAGGTAGTCTGACCAGGTCATTGCTCACCTTCATTCCTGCATTGCAGCCGCAGCTGTGTGTGCGACTGCAATGCACTCCAATGGATTTAATAGGTCTCTGTACACATTCTGGGGGATATATAACGTCCCTCGTATACGATTCCGGTCACTGCCTCACAATATATATATATATGTTACACGCACGCCGCTGGGTTCAGATAGGGCGGGACAGGTTTCATGAATTCTTTGGAATCCTGGGGGAACCATTACTCAGGGCGACCATAGACTACAGCTTCTCTCAGGCTGTGTTAACCCCTCTAGTTGCTGGATGTTTCTGAAGCACAACACTTCCTGTCTCCTGTGCTTGTGTTATTTGTAACAGTTGCTGGATGCTTTTGAAGCAACAGCACTACTTCTGCATGTCACATATATATTTATGTATATATATAAATATATATATATTACAGTCATGGCTGAAAGTGATGGCACCCTTGAAATTGTTCCAGAAAATGAAGCATTTCTCCCAGAAAATTATTGCAGTTACACATTTTGTGTAATTATATATAAAACTGCTACTCTGCACCCGTGTATATATATACAGTACAGACCAAAAGTTTGGACCCACCTTCTCATTTAAAGATTTTTCTGTATTTTCATGACTATGAAAATTGTACATTCATACTGAAGGCATCAAAACTATGAATTAACACATGTGGAATTATAGACTTAACAAAAAAGTGTGAAACAACTGAAAATATGTCTTATAGTCTAGGTTCTTCAAAGTAGCCACCTTTTGCTTCTATGACTGCTTTGCACACTCTTGCATTCTCTTGATGAGCTTCAAGAGGTAGTCACCGGAAATGGTTTTCACTTCACAGGTGTGCCCTGTCAGGTTTAATAAGTTGGATTTCTTGCCTTATAAATGGGGTTGGGACCATCAGTTGTGTTGTGCAGAAGTCTGGTGGATACACAGCTGATAGTCCTACTGAATAGACTGTTAGAATTTGTATTTTGGCAAGAAAAAAGCAGCTAAGTAAAGAAAAACAAGTGGCCATCATTACTTTAAGAAATGAAGGTCAGTCAGTCCGAAAAATTGGGAAAACTTTGAAAGTGTCCCCAAGTGCAGTTGCAAAAACCATCAAGCGCTACAAAGAAGCTGGCTCACATGAGGACCGCCCCAGGAAAGGAAGACCAAGAGTCACCTCTGCTTCTGAGGATAAGTTTATCTGAGTCACCAGCCTCAGATATCGCAGTTTAACAGCAGCTCAGATTAGAGACCAGGTCAATGCCACACAGAGTTCTAGCAGCAGACACATCTCTTCAACAACTGTTAAGAGGAGACTTTGTTCAGCAGGCCTTCATGATAAAATAGCTGCTAGGATACCACTGCTAAGGACAGGCAACAAGCAGAAGAGACTTGTTTGGGCTAAAGAACACAAGAAATGGACATTAGACCAGTGGAAATCTGTGCTTTGATCTGATGAGTCCAAATTTGAGATCTTTGGTTCCAACCACCGTGTCTTTGTGCGACTCAGAAAAGGTGAACGGATGGACTCTACATGCCTGGTTCCCACCGTGAAGCATGGAGGAGGAGGTGTGATGGTGTGGGGGTGCTTTGCTTGTGACACTGTTGGGGATTTATTCAAAATTGAAGGCCTACTGAACCAGCATGGCTACCACAGCATCTTGCAGCGGCATGCTATTCCATCCGGTTTGCGTTTAGTTGGACCATCATTTATTTTTCAACAGGACAATGACCCCAAACACACCTCCAGGCTGTGTAAGGGCTATTTGACCAAGAAGGAGACTGATGGGGTGCTACGCCAGATGACCTGACCTCCACAGTCACGAGACCTGAACCCAATCGAGATGGTTTGGGGTGAGCCGGACCGCAGAGTGAAGGCAAAAGGTCCAACAAGTGCTAAGCATCTCTGGGAACTCCTTCAAGATTGTTGGAAGACCATTTCCGGTGACTACCTCTTGAAGCTCATCAAGAGAATGCCAAGAGTGTGCAAAGCAGTCATCAAAGCAAAAGGTGGCTACTTTGGAGAACCTAGAATATAAGACATATTTTCAGTTGTTTCACACTTTTTTGTTAAGTATATAATTCCACATGTGTTAATTCATAGGTTTGATGCCTTCAGTGTGAATGTACAATTTTCATAGTCATGAAAATACAAAAAAATCTTTAAATGAAAAGTGTGTCCAAACTTTTGGTCTGTACTGTATATATATATATATATATATATATATTACAGTCATGGCTGAAAGTGATGGCACCCTTGAAATTGTGCCAGAAAATGAAGCATTTCTCCCAGAAAATTATTGCAATTACACATTTTGTGTAATTATATATAAAACTGCTACTCTGCACCCGTGTATATATATATATATATATATATATATATATATATATACATATATATATGTACATTATCCTCCACTCCTGTATCATTGTATAACTAATATAGGTAGATTTGCTATTTTGGACTCTAGCAAAGCTTCTTGACAACACTTATAGGAACTATATTGATTGACAACCGTCTTTCAAAATAGAAAGAATATAGCTTAATGAATGTACACATTAAACCATTCTCTAAAATCCCCTGACCTAGGCCACATTATAAGTTTTGCATAATAGCACAATAACCGCCATTGTGATGGTAGAATCACTGTCCGCAGGCACCGTTATTGGTTACTACACGTCCCATGATGGGGGAAGATCACACATCCATCATGTTATAGATCTCTGAATTGTTTGCAAAGATACAGAAAAAGTCACAGGAGAGGCGACATACCGCGCTCTGTGCAGCAGCTTGCATGTCACATGCCGTATTCAAGCTTCAGCCCCTTGCACTGGTTCACAAAAGTCAGGTATCATAATTGAAGGTGACAATTCATCTGTTTTTTATCGGAAATTCCCAACGAATTTAGGTTTCGTCAGCAGCGGGAAGTGAGTGTAAAAACACCATAAAGTTCAAACAAAACCCTAGAAATATGCTAACAGTGGTAATATACAGTAACTTTTATTGTTATAATCTGTTCCAAAGGTATCGGAGAAGCCAACTGTACTGTATACTACCACGTCATATAATAGACGGTGCTATAAAAACGTCGCGGAGCACATTTGCATACTATATTTAGATGTTTTACTACAACGTAACATTGTTTCTTTTTTTTATCTTTTTGCTTTTATTTCTTTTTTTTTTAATCTTTTTTTGTTTTAGCTCTTTATTTTAGTAGCTGAAGAATTTAATAGAAGTTTTACAGACTCGTAATCAACTTTCTTTGGTTGAAGAACTATTTCAGGAATTTGCCACTCTGTAGATTTACAGAGGAACTTTCAGCTTTGTGAGCTTCAATAAATGCATGTTACCTCTATTATTCTTCTTGGAAATATTACTGGTGGATCAGGGTCCTGCTAATTTTTTTGCTCTACCCTACCAGCTTTAGAAGGGTCTTCCAGAACTAGGCTTATCACACAAAGTGCCCCTGCTAGGAATAACTGTTTAGTTTCCCTACAGCACCTCCACAGGGAAAATGAGGTATTACATGGTGACCGGTGAAATCAATGGGTTGAAACTCAGACTCAATGTCTTAAACATTACAATAGGGACACAATTTCAATAGTTAAACCCTATTATGATTCTTCTTCTCAGACAAAAAGTTGGGTAACTTTTCTGAAGGTAACTTAGGTTTCCAAAGTATTCGAAAGAGTGACGTCCGCTACCCAACTTCCTGTCTGGCTGCGGCTGAAACAAGAGAATTTCGCCATTCTCCGTCTCAGATTCCCTGTCTTCCCTCAAAGGTCTCGTCACTCAGATCCCAACAGTTATTTCCACATAGCACAGATCACAACTCATTGCTTCCTCTAGGAATCCCCCTCCGCGTGGTGCAAGAGATGCGTCTGACTCTCTAGAAATCACCCTCCCGAAAAAGCAGCATGGGGGTCAATGACCAACGTGTTCCTGCACTCTCTTATCTGCAGAGGGGCACACACCGTCATCCTGGTCTCCTTAGTTCATGTAAAGCTGCAAAAACTAAATACTTATACAGGTAGAGCAATAAAAGAGAAAAAAGTCTAAGGGGTAACAAGTATGGAATTTTTTAATTAAAAAACTTTTTTTTTAACTTTATCAGATGATGAGTTCGGTTACTTAACACATTCTGAGATTGGATTTTAGGGAAATTCTGGAAAGTGATATATGTGACAAAGCAAATTTTTTTTTTACTTTATGTATTGCCCAAATATAGGCCTCTTAAAGGGAACCTGACACGTGAAAAAACGCTATTAACCTGCAGATATTGGGTTAATCTGCAGGTTAATAGCATTCTGAACCTGCCTGATGCTGGTACTTAGACCCCCGCTGCCAGGAGGAAATGAACTTTATTCTACAGGTAGCATTTGGGTTACAGTCATGGGGCGGCACCGGGGTGTGTTCAATCACTGCTAAGTGTATAGAGAGCGGCAAATGTAATCACGTTCCCGATACTGACTGACAGCCAGCCCTAATGCTGAGCTGCTGTCAGTCAGTGCCGAAGGCGCGGTTACACCTGCTGCTCACTATAAACAGAGTGGTGACTGAACCCGCCATCCCCTTGACTGCAACCCGAACGCTACCATGGGAATAAAGTTAATTTCCTCCCGGCAGCGGAGCTCTAAGTGCCGGTATCGGGCAGGTTCACAACTCTATTGACCTGCAGATTAACCTCATATTTCCAGGTTAATAGCGTTTTTTCAAGTGACAGGTTCCCTTTAAGTAGCAAGTAGTGCAAAGGCACACCGAAATATATACAGACCCCAGATCAGACACCCTAAAAATATGCTGACTCCGGACTAGATCTCCCAATCAAATACAGAGCGCAGACCCCCTAAAATAAAACAGACACCATGAATAAATACAGACTCACTAAATATATGCAGACTCTAGATCAGACCCTCTAAACAAATACAGACCCCCTAAAAATAATATACATACCCTATAAACAGACTCCCTAAATAAATAAAGGCCCCCTAAACTTATATAGTTCTTAAAGGAATTGTATTCTCTTCTTAATTAAGAAGATTGCAAAGTGTTTGTAACAGTAAGGAACTTTGCAAATTTACCTCGTATTGAAAATCCTCTCTGCTCAGTTAATCTGCCTCAATGCCCCCGTTATCCTCCGATGCTGCAGAGGCAAATCTTTCCTTGTTTGGAGCATTGCAGAACGTATAGTTCGGACCAGCGCCGCAGGCATACCGCCAACCCGAACTGTTAATCATCACGAGCGCACCGCTACTCAACCCATCTACAATCAGGAAACCGTGAGGCTGGGGAGCAGTGCGCTCCCGAAGACAAGAACTTCAAAACAACCCTTTAAACCCCCTAAATAAATCTAAACATCAGTCCAGACCCCCTCTAAACTGACACTGACCTCATAGGGGCCGAATCCTTCGACTTTGTGCACAGGATCGATTCACATACTTTGGGATACATTGCATCGCATGCTGAATACTGAAGTCTTGCGGCACCTGCACAGCCATTGTTTATCCAGGCCATTGTTATAGGGTTCACTCTGCCTCCTCCTACCCTAATCCAACTCTCACCATTCTACTTAATAGTGAATTTCATAACCTGAGGATTAATCAGTAACGCCGAGCAAATACTCAACTCTTTAAAAAGAACATTCACACCTAAAGATGAGGTCAGAGATTTGGGAATAGTCTGTGAGTCCTGCTACTGTACACAATGGAGGCGAAACTCTATAAACTCTAATGACCTATAAAATACATCATAAAACCAGTGGAAAACCCACACAACGGCTGCTGCCCGGGTAATCCCATAAGGAACATAAGACATTGATTCAGCTGATCCTTGTATGAATAATTGTTTATGAATCTAAGTATGAAGGTTTACATAGGGAGATAATAGGGTAATATAGGGTGATAATGAGGTCACATAGGGTTATAATGAGGTTATATAGGGTGATAATGAGGTTATATAGGGTGATAATGAGGTTATATTGGGTGATAATGAAATTGTATAGGGTGATAATGAAGTTATATAGGGTGATAATGAGGTTATATAGAGTGATAATGAGGTTATATAGAGTGATAATGAGGTTATATAGGGTGATAATGAGATAATATAGGGTGATAATGAGGTCATATAGGGTGATAATGAGATAATATAGGGTGATAATGAGGTTATATAGGGTGATAATGAGGTCATATAGGGTGATAATGAGGTCATATGGGGTGATAATGAGGTCATATAGGGTGATAATGAGGTCATTTAGGGTGATAATGAGCTTATATAGGGTGATAATGAGGTTATATAGGGTAATAATGGGGTTATATAGGGTCATAATAGGGTGATATAAGGTGAAAATTGGGTCATATAGGGTGATAATAGATTTAAATAAAATCATACTAAGATTATAAAGGGTGATATTGAAATGATATAGGGCGATAATAGGGTTATGTAGGGTAAATATGGTCATAAATTTAGGTCAGTATATCCTACAGAACCATAGTAGAAAGAAGTTATATATAAAGTTACATTACATTACTGATCCTGAGTTACATCCTGTATTATACTGCAGAGCTGCACTCACTATTCTGCTGGTGCAGTCACTGTGTACATACATTACATTACTGATCCTGAGTTACATCCTGTAGATCTTTTATTATAAAAATGAAAAACATAACAATAATAATAACAGAAACATAACAAAATTAATAACCAGAAAATAAACAATGTAATGAACTGGTCCAGCCGCTCCCTCTCTCCTCACACACATATTATACATATATACACAATAATAATTACCTACACCACACCATGACATCTGGTCCGGTTACCAAACAAAAAATAACAATATAATAAACAATAACCGACAAATTATATACATACTAATATATACATTCTTTTTTTTTTTTTTTTTTAAATAAATAAAATAAATGCTAACTATACAAATATATACAAGACAAAACAAAACCCCCCACACTCGAGCCCACCAGTCCCTCCCCGGCACTGACCTGAGAGCTGGTCCTGCGTCTCATGCCTCAGTCCATGTCCAACGTCCATAGGCCAGATCAGGCAGTGCCAGTTTTCCACCCAAATAACCAGTGTCCCACAAGATGAACCCACCTCCCCCCTTTTCCCTCCACCCAACCTAACACCTACACCCAAACCCATATATACAATATATAGAGAAACAAACAATACAATAACCACAACTGACAAAGCCCAAGTTCGGTGCCTGCAGCCCTACATCACTGTCTACTGATCAATAAAACAAAAATCTATGGTGTCAGCAGCAGCCCACCACCAGGAGAGGAGACGACCAGACTAGGGCACACTAAAAGAAAAGCCCCTCCAGAGGAGAGTGGCCCTCCGTGTACCCAGTCTCTCATACTCCAGAGAACGCACCTTCACCAGGTCACCGAGTATGGTCCTAAACACATCGTCCACTGGGAGGATTTTCCGCTGCGTCGATACTAAGCACCGTGCGTTCCACGTGTGATACCTAACCACTGCGCTAACTAGAAATAAGGTGCAGCGGTCCCGACCACCCAGGTCCCCGAATGCTCCATAGGCCCATTCCGCATAAGAGAGACCGGCCAGCCGGGGCCAGCCAATGGAGGCGCCCACCCTGTTGTACACCTCTGTGTTAAAGGGACAACAAAGCAGGAAGTGGTCCATGCTTTCAAGCATGGTACCACAATGCTCCCGAGGACAGTTCCTGTCCTCAGAGCTCCTACACTTCAGATTGTCCCTCACACACAGTTTCCCATGGAAGCAGCGCCAAGCCAAGTCCCAAACCTTCGAGGGGATCCTGATAGAATTCAAAAGATGCAGACCCACCCCAAGATCCCGACTTGGGCAATCCCTAAGCGCCAGAGGCCTCTGAAAATGGGTCAACAGAACCCTTTTGTCAAGGAGCTTCCTTGGCAGAGTCCTGACCTCCCACATTCCCAGACCCCACCGGCGAATTACCTTCAGAACCACGGTAGCGTAAGCCGGGAGATGTCCATGCGGTGTGCGGAGATCCTTCACTTGCCCTCCTGTCTCCCATTCCTGGAAGAAAGGCTGAAACCATCCCTTACAGGAGAATACCCACGGAGGAGCCCTCTCTTTCCAGAGGTTTGCAATATTGATCTTAATGAAGGTATTCACAAGGAATACCACAGGGTTGACCATACCCAACCCTCCTAGTCTCCTCGTACGGTAAGTAACCTCCCTCTTGACCAGGTTCAGTCTATTCCCCCATAACAGTTGAAAGAACAAACTGTAGACCCGAGTCCAGAGAGGCTCTGGCAAGATGCACACACTGCCCAGATAGATCAGCAAAGGGAGCAGGTAAGTTTTGATCAGGTTTACCCTTTCCCTTAGGGTCAAAGACCAACCCTTTCATTGGTTCACCTTCTGAGTGGCGATCTCTAGCCTGCTGTCCCAATTTTGTTTGGGGTAATCCCCCTGGCCAAATTCGATGCCAAGAACTTTTGCAGAGACTTTGGGTTCTGGAAGGGTGTCCGGGAGATCAAAACCAGGATCTCCTCCTCCCAGCCAGAGACTCTCACACTTATCCCGGTTGATCTTAGACCCGGATGCCTCCGAGTAGCGATTTACCTCTGACATCAGCCATTCTGCCTCCCCATCAGAGGAAACAAAAACGGTGACGTCATCGGCATACGCCACCACTCTCAGAGTGGCTTCCGGTGCTGCCCGGTCCATCCCGATCCCAGCTAACGGTCCACGCTCCACCCTCCTAAGAAGTGGGTCAATCGAAAACGCGTACAGTAGCAGGCTCAAGGGACAACCCTGGCGAACCCCACACCCAACCTCAAAAGAGCTGCCAATCCAACCGTTCACAAGCGGGAAACTCTCTGCCCCAGCGTACAAGGTCTTAAGCCAATCAACGAACCCCCCCGGCAGGCCATACCTCAGAAGGACAGACCAGAGGTACTCATGATTAACCCGATCAAACGCTTTTGCCTGGTCCAATGACAGCATGTACCCCTTCCAGTGGCCAGCCCTACCCTGCTCCACCGCCTCTCGGACACAGAGTACAGCACTAATTGTACTGCGGCCCGGAACAGAGCAATGCTGGGCCCCCGAAAGGAGCTGGGGTGCAAATTTCACCAGCCGATTAAACAGCACCTTTGCCAAAACCTTCCTGTCTGCATTGAGAAGCGCTATGGGACGCCAATTCTCAATGCAAGATGGGTCCTTACCCTTTGACAAGATGATCAGGGCAGACCTCCTCATTGACTTTGGCAGAGTGCCCGAGGAAAGACACTCATTGAATACCTCAGTCAAGAGGGGAACCAAAGCGTTCTTAAAGGTCTTATAGAATTCAGATGTTAAGCCATCCGGACCGGGAGATTTCTTCAGGGCAAGCCCTTCAATCGCCAACTTAACTTCCTCTTCCCTGATCATCTCTGTCAAAACGCCAAGAGAGGGGTCTACCCCTGGTTCGGGGACGGCTTCAGCCAGAAAAGCCGACATCTCATCCCAATCCAGATCCCTCTTCCCCAAGAGGTGCGAGTAGAAGGATCTGACGACCTCCAGGATCCCCGATCTGGATCTTTTCAGGGACCCCGCAGTGTCAACCAGTCCTGTAACAACTTTACTATTCACTGACATCTTGCAGTTTCTGTAAGGGTCGGGCGAGCGGTACTTCCCGTAATCCCTCTCAAAAACCAAAGATGCGTGTCTATCATACTGACACCTCATTAGCAAAGATTTCACTCTGGAGATCTCCTCGCGGCTACCTCCAGTTGAGACAAGAGCTCGAGTTTCCTCCTCAGGCCCTGATACAGGCGATACGTGTCCAGGCTCCTGAGGCTCGAGAGCTGGCGGAAGAATCTCGCCACCCTTTTCTTGAACATCTCCCACCACTCTGACTTACTGCTACAAAGATCCAGTAAGGGTACCTGGCTCTGAAGAAAATCCTCAAAGGACTGTCTTATCTCCGCTTCTTCCAAGAGAGACGAATTGAGCCTCCAAAAGCCTCTTCACATCCGGGGGGTCTCTGTAACATTCAGGGAAAACAAAATCATACAGTGATTGGAGAACTCCACCTCAACAACAGATACTGCTGAAGAGACGGCTTCCTCCTTTAAATAAAACCTGTCTATCCTGGACCTACAGTTACCTCTATGATAGGTGAACCCCTCGTGGCCTGGGGTGTGCCGGATGTGGACATCCACCAGGCGAGCCTCACTAGCTATACTATTAAGGGCGACGCTATCATAAGTCAGCTTGTCTCTGGAACCTCCTCTATCCCGGGGCCTCGTGACAGTGTTGAAGTCCCCTCCAAAGACGACCTGCCGACTCGTAAAAAGGTAGGGCTTGATCCTCGTAAAGAGACACTTCCGGTCCCACTTAGATTGGGGACCATAAATGTTAATGAGCCGAAGCTCCTGTCCCTTCATGAGGACATCTAATATCAGGCACCTCCCCATTTCTAACTCAATAACCCGTCGGCATTCTACTGGTGCGGTAAAAAGGACCGCCACTCCGCTATACGGCTCGGCCGCAAGAGACCAATAGGAGGGCCCGAGTCTCCACTCCCTCTTAGCTATAAACACCTCTGCCATATTTGGCAGCCTGGTCTCTTGCAAAAAGAAAATGTCAGCTTCAACCTGGCTGAGAAAATCAAAGGCCGCAAATCTAGCCATATTTGACTTAATGCTGGCGACATTAATGGAAGCCAGCGTCAACGGAGTGGGTACCGCCATCATTGGTGATTGAGTTAGATGGCTTTCTTCTTCCCACTCCCCTTACCCTCTGCCTCAGAGGAGGAATCCTTCCCCCTCTTTAATGACACAGAGGTGTCCATTCCCACATTTTTCCTTCTTTTCTCGTCCTCGTCTCCGGACTCTGGGCCAGTCCCTCCCCCCAAGGACCCTGCATCCCCAGGAGAAGGAGACTCGGCGCCCCCTGTAAGCTCCGCTGAAGCCGGAACCTCACCCTCGGCCTCTTCCTCAGAGGAAGAGATGTTATCAAGGGCTTGGAACCGGTTAGAAAGACCAACCAGAGGGGAGTCAGTTTTACCTTCCTTAGGTACCTTGGTCAGAGCGGGAGAAGATGTTTTATCTCCCTTCTTTTTCTTCTTTTTGGTGCCGAGCTTACGCTTGTTCTCTAGCCACCGCTTATTATCCTCATCCATACTTTCATAATGGGAGGATTCTGAGGCAGAGGCGGTTTCCTCCCTGTGGATCCTCCTGACCTCCTCATCCAACTCATCATCCCTCGGGGCCTCAGCAGCAAGACTGGCATCCAGGACAGGGGCTGCCCCGGTAGTCTGGGGCTCGCCCCGCTCCCTCTCCTGTCTGCGCTTGTCTAGACGCCTCAGCTGGGCAGGCGTCTTTTTATTGCTTTTCTTCCCTGGCCCCTCAGCTCCCCCACCCCTGCTAGTCCCCTCCCCAGCAGAATCGGCCTCACGGCTTACTTCCACCGGGGTCTCGACTGCATTAGCGAAGGAGCGAGGACAACGGCTGAATGGGTGGCCTAACTCACCACACAGGTGGCACCTAATCTCCACACAAGAGGCGGCAAGATGGCCGACACCCCCACACAACGCACATTTCTGCACGGTGCAGTTTGCACTGAAGTGTGTGGGGTCGCCGCACCTGTGACAGAGCTTCGGTTGCCCCTGGTAGAAGACCAGGATACGATCCCTACCCAGGAAGGCAGACGATAGAATGTGGGCAACCGTACCACCTGAACGCTTAAGTTTTACCATAAACGTCCAGGCCCCTGACCAGATACCAAACTCGTCGCGGTTTTTCTTTGGCATCTCCACCACCTCTCCATACCGACCAAGCCACGTCATGATGTCATAGCAAGAAAGCGACTCGTTACGAGTCATCACGGTCACTTTCTTGATCTGGTTTTGGCGAGACACTGCCTGAACGGCAAAGTCTCGCCTGCCGGGCTAATTTTTTGCCAGCTCATAACTCGCCCAGAAGAGCTCAAGCCCCTCCGGCCGAACAAAGCTGATATCAAACTCAGGCGTGGAATAGGGATGTATCAAGGCGTAGATGTCAATCGCCTTGAAGCCCATCCTCAGCAGGAGCTCCACAACTTTAGACCTTGGAGGACATGCATCACTGCCCCTCCACCGAAGACGGACCACATTCCTACGCACACTGCCTGGCCCGGCTGTTGGGAGGGACCACACTGTATCCCCCCCTTTTTGCTCTCGGAAGGCCCCGAGGCCATGCCTCTCTATCCAGAAGGATAGATCAGCCTCTCGACCCTCTACCATTAGTGATCTCTCCCCCTTCTTTAGAGCCTCCAGAAGGCGCCGTTGCAACATGCCGTCCCCAAAGCCCGGAGACAAGGAGGATGCCCTATTTGCCCCGGAGGTGACACTGGCATAACTCTGGACAGGTGTTGCCACCCCCGGGGGGGCAACCGGACCAGTGACCACATCAGCCCGAACAGCAACACCATTACCCACCTCCATCTCACCCTCCACCAAACCAGCAACCACACCACTAGACAATGAATTAGCCTCATTCACCCCCACCATCACATTCATTCCTGCTGGACCAGTAACAATGGCGGATGACATTTTGACCTCTGCATCAGGCACAAGGGGCTCAGTCACCTCCATAGAACTGGAGGCGATCTCAGCCCTGGTCTTATGTGTGCCCTCCACATCATTGGTCGGTAATTTCCGCTGTTTGGCATTCGGAATAATGTGCCGCTGATCTTTAGATGCTGTTAGGCGCCGCTGATCTTTAGCATCAGGATCTTCCGGACCAGCGACGCCAACACAAAATAGCACTTTCGTGGGAGGACCGGAACGCTCAGCCCCGACAGCCCCCTCACACTGCCGTCGCT
This sequence comes from Phyllobates terribilis, assembly GCF_046119375.1. Classification (NCBI taxonomy): domain Eukaryota; kingdom Metazoa; phylum Chordata; class Amphibia; order Anura; family Dendrobatidae; genus Phyllobates; species Phyllobates terribilis. The sequence goes on along the minus strand of NW_027362773.1, from coordinate 75,983,259 downwards.
TCTCAAATAAGTGATCAGCGGCAACAGCATTCAGAGGCGCCGAGGCTACCGGAGCTGCCCCCGACACCGGGCTGCTCCCCCCTCCCACTGAGGAGCGCACCACAGCATCGTGGCCTGATGGAACGCCCGCCGCCGGGCCGCCCTCACTGTCCAGCCTCTCGGCTGATGCACCTCCTGCTACGTCCCCACTACTACAAGCAGAGACGGAGCTCTGCGCCTCACTACCGCGCTCTGTAATCTCCCCGCGCCTTTGCACCGGATACACAGCAGAACCCGGGCTGGGCTGGGCAATGGGGCTTATACAGCGAGCTGAGCCTGCCGCCGACTCAGGGGGTACAGGGAGGGGGGCATATACGTATCTTACCGCCTCCTGCAGCTTTGGCTTGGTCTTCTTTGCCTTTTTGTGGCTCCCAGGTGCCTCTTCTGGTAGATCGTCACCAAGATGGAAGTTTTGGAGGCACACTGGGGACTCCAGGAGCTTAATCTCCGCCATTAGCGCCCCTCCCTGGCCGCTGCTGTCACTGTCCTCCCCAGAGCCGGCAGAACTGCGACCGGATGTCACTGTCGCCTGTCCTGCAGGGAGCTCGCTGCACGTGGCCTGCGGGTGACTTTGCAGGCTGCCAGGTGGGGCTTCCTGCTGGTCATCATCACTCTCATCATCCACCTGGCTCTCAGGCTGCAGCCCCATCTGCCTTTGCTCTCTGGTATCAGCCATTTCTCTAAAGCGGTCTTCATTTATTAGTTTTTCTTTGAAATGACCACTCTGCTCCCTGATGTCAGCTTTCCTCAGTTCCAGCAGGTGAATCTCGCTGGTGAGTCGCTTTACCTCGGCCTGGAGTTTAGCCTTGCTCTGTTTGGAGGCCCCCGCAGCTTTGGCGCTTGTGCAGCGCAGCTCCTCCCGGAGCCTCCTGATGAGCTTACTGGCATCTTCATACTCACGGAGGCGGATCATGACCCGGGAGGCATAGGTGGACACAGACTCCCGGGGTCCCTGCAGCACCCAACCCCCCTCAGGGAGGTCGGCCTCACCTCCGTGAGCACTCCGCTTTCCTCCGGAAGGAGCACCATCTTGCATGCCGCTGTCAGGCTTTACCTCCATGCTGGAAGCCTTGCGGCTTCTAGGGGTCTCCACAATCCCGGGAGGAGTAGGAGCCACATTGCTGCGACTCCTGGTGCAGCGTCTCACCCCCGAATCCTCTGATGTGCAGGCCGGTTGCTGGTTTCTTCTGCCCCCCGCCGGGATGGTTCGGGAAGCAAAAGCCTGGGACTTGTCTCCTTCACTCATCCCAGAAACCAGCTCTCCCTCCGGGAAAGAGAGAGAGCAGGTCCCCAGGTGGAGAGGTGTTGGTTCTCAGAGATCAGGAGCTCACAGCAGGATCTGCAGCCACCAGACCCGTAATCACCACACTGACTAGCAGCTGATCAGAGCTGCACCCAGTATGCTGCTGGTGGAGTCACTGTGTACATACATTACATTACTGATCCTGAGTTACATCCTGTATTATACTGCAGAGCTGCACTCACTATTCTGCTGGTGCAGTCACTGTGTACATACATTACATTACTGATCCTGAGTTACATCCTGTATTCTACTCCAGAGCTACACTCACTATTCTGCTGGTGCAGTCACTGTGTACATACATTACATTACTGATCCTGAGTTACATCCTGTATTATACTGCAGAGCTGCACTCACTATTCTGCTGGTGCAGTCACTGTGTACATACATTACATTACTGATCCTGAGTTACATCCTGTATTCTACTCCAGAGCTGCACTCACTATTCTGCTGGTGCAGTCACTGTGTACATACATTATATTACTGATCCTGAGTTACATCCTGTATTCTACTCCAGAGCTGCACTCACTATTCTGCTGGTACAGTCACTCTGTACATACATTACCGATCCTAAGTTACCTTCTGTATTATACTCCAGAGCTGCACTCACTATTCTGCTGGTGCATTCACTGTGTACATAAATTATATTACATATCCTGTACAGATCCTGAGTTACATCCTGTATTATACTCCAGAGCTGCGCTCACTATTCTGCTGGTGGAGTCACTGTGTACATACATTACATTACTGATCCTGTACTGATCCTGAGTTACATCCTGTATTATACTCCAGAGCTGCACTCACTATTCTGCTGGTGCAGTCACTGTGTACATACATTACATTACTTATCCTGTACTGATCCTGAGTTACATCCTGTATTATAAACCAGAGCTGCACTCACTATTCTGCTGGTGCAGTCACTGTGTACATACATTACATTACTGAACCTGTACTGATCCTGAGTTACATCCTGTATTATACTCCAGAGCTGCACTCACTATTCTGCTGGTGGAGTCACTGTGTACATACATTACATTACTGATCCTGAGTTACATCCTGTATTATACCCCAGAGCTGCACTCACTATTCAGCTGGTGCAGTCACTGTGCACATACATTACATTACTTATCCTTTACTGATCCTGAGTTACCTCCTGAATTATACTCCAGCGCTGCATTCACTATTCTGCTGGTGGAGTCACTGTGTACATACATTACATTACTGATCCTGCACTGATCCTGAGTTACATCCTGTATTATACCCCAGAGCTGCACTCACTATTCTGCTGGTGGAGTCACTGTGTACATACATTACATTACTGATCCTGAGTTACATCCTGTATTATACTCCAGAGCTGCACTCACTATTCTGCTGGTGCAGTCACTGTGCACATACATTACATTACTTATCCTTTACTGATCCTGAGTTACCTCCTGAATTATACTCCAGAGCTGCATTCACTATTCTGCTGGTGCAGTCACTGTGTACATACATTACATTACTGATCCTGTACTGATCCTGAGTTACATCCTGTATTATACCCCAGAGCTGCACTCACTATTCTGCTGGTGGAGTCACTGTGTACATACATTACATTACTGATCCTGAGTTACCTCCTGTATTATACTCAGGAGCTGCACTCACTCACTATTCTGCTGGTTTGTATAGAAAATAGTCACTAGCTTGGATGAGCTCCTATAATGCAGGAGACAGTTACCGTATTTTTTGGACTATAAGACACACTTTTTTCCTCCAAAATTTTGGAGGAAAGTGTGTGGGGGGGTGTCTTATAGTCCAGATGTACGGTCCTGCTGCGGATGGTGGTGGGGGGAATGGCAGCGGCGGAGGAGAGAGCACAGGAGGCTGTACCCGCCTGCTGCAGCTAACACTGTGCCCGCTGTTAAAGAAAATGAATATTCACTGTTCCCTACGCCCATGGGAGTGAAGATCAGTGAATATTCATTCTTTTTAATAGCGGGCACACGTGATCATCGAGCAGCTGCAGGAGCTGGTGGCTACGGCTATCACTGTGCGTGCTAATAAGGAGAATGAATATTCACTGCGCCACACGCCCATAGTTCGGGCGTGGAGAACAGTGGATATTCCAGCAGCTGATCTCAGCGTGTGAGGGCGCATGGCAGTGATGTCATGTGCTGCTCATGCGCTGAGATCGGCAGCTGGCATCAGAACAGAACGCAGCGCTGGAGCAGAGGGAAGATGAGTAGAATTCTTTATTTTTTAGATATGCAGCATGATGGGGATGGAGGTGCCATGCATACCAGAATGGGGATGGGGGTGCCATGCATACCAAGATGAGGGTGCCATGTATACAAGGATGGGGGTGCCATGCATGCCAGGATGGGGATGGGGTTACCATGCATACCAGGATGGGGGTGCCATGTATACCAGGATGGGGGTGCCATGCTTACCAGGATGGGGATGGGGGTGCTATGCATACCAGGATGGGGATGAGGAGGCCATGCATACCAGGATGGGGATGAGGGGGCCATGCATACCAGTATGGGGGTGCCATGTATACCAGGATGGGGGTGCCATGCATACCAGGATGGGGATGGGGGTGCCATGCATACCAGGATGGGGATGCCATGCATACCAGGATGGGGATGGGGGTGCCATGCATTCCAGGATGGGGGTGCCATGCATACCAGGATGGGGATGAGGGGGCCATGCCTACCAGGATGGGGATCATAGAATCATAGAATCATAGAATCATAGAATGGTAGAGTTGGAAGGGACCTCCTGGGTCATCTGGTCCAACCCCCTGCTCAAAGCAGGATTCACTAAATCATCTCAGACAGATGTCTGTCCAGCCTCTGTTTGAAGACGTCCATTGAAGGGGAACTCACCACCTCTCGTGGCAGCCTGTTCCACTCATTAATCACCCTAACTGTCAAAAAGTTTTTTCTAATATCTAATCTGTGTCTCCTCCCATTTAGTTTCATCCCATTGCTTCTAGTCTTTCCTTGTGCAAATGAGAATAAAGATGATCCTTCTACAATGTGACAGCCCTTGACATATTTGTAGACAGCTATTAAGTCTCCTCTCAGTCTTCTTTTTTGCAAGCTAAACATTCCCAAATCCTGCAACCGTTCCTCATAGGACATGGTTTGCAGACCAGTCACCATTCTGGTCGCTCTTCTCTGAACTTGCTCCAGTTTGTCTATGTCTTTTTTAAAATTTGGTGCCCAAAACTGTACACAGTATTCCAGATGAGGGGGCCATGCATACCAAGATGGGGATAGAGGTGCCATGCATACTGAAATGTGGGACCATGTATACCAAAATGAGGGGCCATGTATAATAGGAATGGGGGGCCATATATACCAGGATGGGGATGGGGGCCACGTATAACAGGGAGGGGGCCATATATACTAAGATGGGGGATATTAGTACAGAATTGGGGACATTACCCCTATAACAGTGTCAGCAGCAGACCCCCTCCCCCATAACAGGGCATCATGACCACATTTTTTGTTTCAATTTTTTTTCTATTTTCCTCCTCTAAGACCTAGGTGCGTCTTATGGTCCGAAAAATTCGGTAGTTTTGCTAGGGATTCTATCAATTGTAATGGAAATAATACCACAGCTGAAACCTTGACATAAACTTAACAGACCCCAATTATAAGGCATTAGTTTCCATCCAGCACCATTGGGGTCCATACACACAGAAGCCAAGGTGCTGATCCGCTCACGTGGCTCCTTACATTAGTGTTCATTCCTGGTAGGAGCGGACTGTAGTCTAGACTCAATGATACAAATGTTGACTGAGGAGTAAATGTAACGTGATCCAAAAGTGGCTGATCTTATGTCCCGTAAGTATATACATCCATTTCCCTAGAAATGTGTCAGTGATATCTGGTCCAAGGGTATTAGAGGTTTGAGGTCTGAGGTTCCTGCCAAAGGATAAGGACTAGGCTCAAGAGGAAGGATAAAGAACCAAGACTGTTGCCAGCACAAACAAAGTTCAGTGTGTGCGGACCAGCTCATGTAATGTCCAGAGACGACAATGAAAGACATGTAGTATCCTGAACGCCCACGCATCATCTAGGTTCCCCATATCGAAGAAAGATTTGTCATCAGAAAAAAACAACTATTGTTCCAATCAAGTTTTATATTTAACATATTTGAAAGAATTGTTGGTGATTTTTTTTTCTCTATAATAAACAAAAATCCTGAAATCTTACAGTTTTCACTCTGAGCCTCATAGCAGGCTGATACTTTCCATTCTATGGTGATCACTTCTCAGCAGTGATCTCATTATCTTCAGGTCAGTATTATAATGACTGATAACATACGGGGCGGACAAATCATTGGTGCAGCCCAAGAAGTAAAGAGCCCAATATAACCTGAAAAGCAGTCAGCAGCTTCTGTGATAGACAGAACTATTGTACTGCAAAGGGCCCATATACTGATCATGCACAGGGGCCCTTTAATGTCTGTATTTACCACTGTCTCCATATACAGTAGATAACATAGAATACACCATACACAGTAGGTAATGTCACAGCTCACCTCCTCCTCCTCCTGTACAGTGACTTATAATACCTATATTTATATCTGATCAAACTAGATCCACCATTCACCGCGGATGATGTCACAAGTCATCACCTTCTCCTGTATAATGACTGATAACACCTCTATATACAGTAGATAACACAGGATCCACCATTCACAATAGGAGATGTCACAGCTCACCTTCTCCTGTACAATGACTGATAACACCTCTATATACAGTAGATAACACAGGATCCACCATTCACAATAGGTGATATCACAGCTCACCTTCTCCTGTACAATGACTGATAACACCTCTATATACAGTAGATAACACAGGATCCACCATTCACAATAGGTGATGTCACAGCTCACCTCCTCCTCCTGTACAATGACTGATAACACCTCTATATACAGTAGATAACAGAGAATCCACCATTCACAATAGGTGATGTCACAGCTCACCTTCTCCTGTACAATGACTGATAACACCTCTATATACAGTAGATAACACAGGATCCACCATTCACAATAGGTGATGTCACAGCTCACCTCCTCCTCCTGTACAATGACTGATAACACCTCTATATACAGTAGATAACAGAGAATCCACCATTCACAATAGGTGATGTCACAGCTCACCTCCTCCTCCTGTACAATGACTGATAACACCTCTATATACAGCAGATAACACAGGATCCACCATTCACAATAGGTGATATCACAGCTCACCTTCTCCTGTACAATGACTGATAACACCTCTATATACAGTAGATAACACAGGATCCACCATTCACAATAGGTGATGTCACAGCTCACCTCCTCCTCCTGTACAATGACTGATAACACCTCTATATACAGTAGATAACAGAGAATCCACCATTCACAATAGGTGATGTCACAGCTCACCTTCTCCTGTACAATGACTGATAACACCTCTATATACAGTAGATAACACAGGATCCACCATTCACAATAGGTGATGTCACAGCTCACCTCTTCCTCCTGTACAATGACTGATAACACCTCTATATACAGTAGATAACACAGGATCCACCATTCACAATAGGTGATGTTGCAGCTCACTTCCTCCTCCTGTACAATGACTGATAACACCTCTATATACAGCAGCTAACACAGGATCCATCATTCACAATAGGTGGCGTCACAGCTCACCTCTTCCTGTACAATGACTGATAACACCTCTATATACAGTAGATAACACAGGATCCACCATTCACAATAGGTGATGTCATAGCTCACCTCCTCCTCCTGTACAATGACTGATAACACCTCTATATACAGTAGTTAACACAGGATCCACCATTCACAATAGGTGATGTCACAGCTCACCCCCTCCTTCTGTACAATGACTGATAACACTTCTATATTCAGTAGATGACACCGGATCCACCATTCGCAATAAGTGATGTCACAGCTCACCTCCCCCTCCTCCTGTACAATGACTGATAACACCTATATATACGGTAGATAACACAGGATCCACCATTCACATTATTTGATATCACAGCTCACCTCCTCCCCTGGTACTGCAGCTCAACTCCTTTCACTTCAGAGGGGTTAAGCTGCAATACCAGATACAACCTATGGACAGGTGAGGCGCTGTTTCTAGAAGTAAATAGCCATATTTTTCTAATCTTTATAAACCCCCTTTACTCCATTAGTGTACCACAGTGAAGTTACTAAAAAGTAATTAAAGGAAAGTCAGAAAGAAGGAGAGCCGCCGCCTCTAACGACTTGATCCAACAGTCAACAGACATGGCAGAGTGAGGCATCGCATCCAGTGAAATTAACCTTTTATTAACCCAAGCGACATTTCAGCTCCATTTCGCTTTTCTCAAGCTTTTCCCTGGATGTGCAGCCTCAATCTTCATATTTGTTGATATAAATACTAAAAAGTGATGGCGCACCCGTCTGATCTGAGAGCACCTTTAAGTCTGGCTGTAGCTTTATTTAATCAAATATCACTGTTTACATAGCTGTTATACTCGGTTGCTAATCTGAACATATTTGCTTTTTGTTGTCTGAGTCCAAGTTACTTATCATTTATCGGAGTCTGTTAAAGCGTACCTGTCCTTTCAGGCAACTGATCAGAATAAGCTGTCCTGTTTGTACATGAGGAATAACACTATTTCAGACCATTTTTCTCCAGTTTTTCCCTCTGCGGTTGCTATCTCTAATTTTCACTTGTCTCTGAACAAGTGGGTAGAGACCAGCAGCTGTGATGTCTCCCATACACAGCACACACAGACATGGGGGTTCCTGCTTTCCTGTGTCTTTGTAGCACATGGTAAGAAGCAGCAGCAGCAAGGAGGACATTATACAGCAGTATGAGCAGTGTAGCTGTGAATCCAGTTGCTGGGTGAGATAAAACACTACAAAGCAGAAGCATGGAAGACATTATGCAACTGTATTGAACTTTGTAGCTGTCAACCAAACGATGGGGTGATATAAATCCCTTTGTAGAAAGCAGCAGCATGGAGGACATTATACAACAGTTCTGAGCTGTGTTGCTGTGAATCAAGCTATGGGGTGAGAGAAAGCAGTTAGCAGAAAGTAGCAGAATCTAAGACACTACGCAGCATTACTGAACTGTGTAGCCGTGAATCCAAGCTATGTGGTGTGATAAAACACTTCATAGAAAGCAGCAGCATGGAGGACATTATAAGACCAGTACTTAGCACTGTAGCTATGAATACAAAGCAGAAAGCAGCAGAATTGGGAACAGTATAAGACCAGGACTTAGCAATGTAGCTGTGAATACAAAGTAGAAAGCTGAAGCATTGGGGACATTATAAGACAAAGACTTAGCAATGTAGCTGTAAATACAAAGTAGAAAGCAGCAGCATGGGGGACATTATAAGAACAGCACTTAGCAATGTAGCTGTGAATACAGAGTAGAAAGCAGCAGCATGGGGGACATTATAAGACGAGTACTTAGCAATGTAGCTGTGAATACAGAGTAGAAAGCCGCATGGGGGACATTATGAGACCACTCAGACCAGTACTTTGCAATGTAGCTGTGTAGAAAGCAGCAGCATGGGGGACATGATAAGACCAGTACTTTGCAATGTAGCTATGAATACAGAGTAGAAAGCAGCAGCATGGGGGACATTATAAGACGAGTACTTAGCAATGTAGCTGTAAATAAAGAGTAGAAAGCCGCATGGGGGACATTATGAGACCACTCAGACCAGTACTTTGCAATGTAGCTGTGTAGAAAGCAGCAGCATGGGGGACATTATAAGACCAGTACTTTGCAATGTAGCTGTGAATACAGAGTAGAAAGCAGCAGCATGGGGGACATTATAAGACCAGTACTTTGCAATGTAGCTGTGAGTACAGAGTAGAAAGCAGCAGCATGGGGGACATTATAAGACCAGTACTTAGCAATGTAGCTGTGAATACAGAGTAGAAAGCAGCAGCATGGAGGACATTATAAGACCAGTACTTAGCAATGTAGCTGTGAATACAAAGCAGAAAGCAGCAGAATTGGGAACAGTATAAGACCAGGACTTAGCAATGTAGCTGTGAATACAAAGTAGAAAGCTGAAGCATTTGGGACATTATAAGACAAAGACTTAGCAATGTAGCTGTAAATACAAAGTAGAAAGCAGCAGCATGGGGGACATTATAAGAACAGCACTTAGCAATGTAGCTGTGAATACAGAGTAGAAAGCAGCAGCATGGGGGACATTATAAGACGAGTACTTAGCAATGTAGCTGTGAATACAGAGTAGAAAGCCGCATGGGGGACATTATGAGACCACTCAGACCAGTACTTTGCAATGTAGCTGTGTAGAAAGCAGCAGCATGGGGGACATGATAAGACCAGTACTTTGCAATGTAGCTGTGAATACAGAGTAGAAAGCAGCAGCATGGGAGACATTATAAGATGAGTACTTAGCAATGTAGCTGTAAATAAAGAGTAGAAAGCCGCATGGGGGACATTATGAGACCACTCAGACCAGTACTTTGCAATGTAGCTGTGTAGAAAGCAGCAGCATGGGGGACATTATAAGACCAGTACTTTGCAATGTAGCTGTGAATACAGAGTAGAAAGCAGCAGCATGGGGGACATTATAAGACCAGTACTTTGCAATGTAGCTGTGAGTACAGAGTAGAAAGCAGCAGCATGGGGGACATTATAAGACCAGTACTTTGCAATGTAGCTGTGAGTACAGAGTAGAAAGCAGCAGCATGGGGGACATTATAAGACGAGTACTTAGCAATGTAGCTGTGAATACAGAGTAGAAAGCTGAAGCATTGGGGACATTATAAGACAAGGACTTAGCAATGTAGCTGTGAATACAAAGTAGAAAGCAGCAGCATAGAGGACATTATAAGATGAGTACTTAGCAATGTAGCTGTGAATACAGAGTAGAAAGCAGCAGCATAGAGGACATTATAAGATGAGTACTTAGCAATGTAGCTGTGAATACAAAGTAGAAAGCAGCAGCTTGGGGAACATTATAAGACCAGTACTTAGCAATGTAGCTGTGAATCCAGCTCTGAGGTGAAATACATTTTCTAGAAACTGCAGCTCAATCTGCCTTTTAATATCTGTTCTCTCACTGGGATGAGTGCTCCCCACTTCTCTTCCTCCTCCCATTTACAAAGACTTCAATAGACAGCTGTATTCTGGTCTCTCAATGAGCTAGCAATTTCTCACTGTAAATGATGACTTCAAGGGGAAAGGGAGAGAGGAAGAAATGGCTCATAAGTGGAGAAAGAAATGTCAATGGAGCTCGGTTCCATTTATCTTACACAAGCCAAGGACATGAGGCACAATATTGGAGGATCCATTTTTTTTCTGTCTCTGTATGGTAACTAAAAATTAAGGAAGTTATCCAGGATTAGAAAAAAACCTGGCTGCTCCCTTTTTCCAAAAAAAGTGCACCATTCACTTCAATGGAGAAGTAATGTGCACCGAGCATATTGCACCTGGATGATAGTGGTATCACAAAGGAAGGAAGGCTCCCTTTTTCCCTCCCATGACACAATCCCTGGGGGCTTGCAGTTTTAAGAAAACGATCTTAAAAGACCCCAGGGTGTCCTGTGTGGATTCCTATAGCAAATACCTACTGAAGCTTTGGCCATTCTTTGCATTTTACGTACAAACACAGACTATATTTCATTGAAACATACAGTATAGCTATTCCAATTTATTATATTAAAAGATAATTTTAACCTATTTAAAAAAATCAGATTAAAAAAACAATTAATAAAAGTAAAAAAAATATCAATATTAGAACAACCTAAACAATAAGTTTACAATTAAGTTTTTGGGCGTCTTGAAAATGATGTAAAAGACAAAAAACATTTTGGAAATGTAATGTTCAGCATTTTCCTGTAATAAAATAAAAAAATATTATAAGCTAATTTCTTTTTATTTATTTATTTATTTTTTTAATTTATAATTTGCTCTTAATTACAAAACATTAAGAGCAATTTATAAATCCCACAATAAACCATTAGCTCCAAAAAAAAAAAAGGAAAGAAAAAGACAAAAGAATAAAGCGCCATGGAATTTACTCTAAAAAAATTCTCACTAGTGGATGGTTTTCCCTTTAGTACATAATAAATAACTATTCCAAAAGCAAATTCACTGACTTCTCTGTACCAAAATATAATTAAAAAAAAACATTTAATTGACCAGTCGCCAAGTGTAGAGCAAGAGTAAAAAGTATCCAGCATCCGAAAAACTTTGAAAACTTTGAAAACTTCATACTTGATGTGGACATCATGGAGGGACTCATCACTGACGCGTTTCAAGCCATTAAAGGGCTTTTAATCATAGCAATAATACTAAAATACAATGCCAAACAGTTACATCCTTAAAGGGTTAAATTGTGCATTGAACATTTTAATGAACATGGATCCAAGCTTATGATATATGTTTGGAAAAGGCAAAAAAAATGAATTTATCATGTTAATGTCAACTATTACGCTCATGGATCTGTCTAGAAAGATGTATACAGTTGCTTCCTAGTTTTTTTGCACTTGAAAAAAAGTAGAAGTTCTGCTAACTCTCTATGTTGTTGTTGTTTTTACATCTTATATTAAAATAAGAATTAAAAAGTATAAAATAATAAAGTAAAAATAATAAAATGCATTTAATATAAATATAATAACATAATAATAATAACAATAATAATAATTGAAGATGATACATTATAACAATATGAAAATTTCTATGCTAATAATTAATAATAATAAATTATTATACTAAATATCTAATAATATATAATAATGAAATTTTTTATAACAAATATATAATAATACTATGAAACAATTATTATTATTAGTAGTAGTATTAATATTATTGTTATAACTATTATTATTATTATTATTATATAATACTCCTATTATCACCAATTATGAAGATAATATAAAATCATAATATGGAATGTTCTTTTTTTTTTCTTCATTTTTTGTTGTTTTTCTCAATTACGTGAAATTTTTTAAAAATGGCTAATATAAAGGGCCACAGGCTTTTTGCACCATATTACTATATCATCTCGGTGGCAATTAGTGCATGTTTTTCGCATTGGCTGGCATTTTACAGTTTCTGGAGGGGGTTAGGTGTTGGGATTTGCAGGAACTGTACATTAAATGTATAAAGTGCTTAAGACAAGATGACACTTTTTGGGCAGGGTGAGGAGTGCTGGAAATGTAAGGCAACAAGTTTAGGGAAGTTTTTACTTTTCATGTTCATTCACTCACTCATTTTGCTGAGGGCGGGTGGTCCTCCACACAGGGCGCGTGCTTCTGGTGCCCCCTAATTGGACGCAGTTCTGCGTTTTGTTACAATGTCAATTCAATAATAAGTATTAGTATTGCGCCAGATGAGGAGGAAGAGCCCAACTAGCCACTCTGCCTTGGCCGGGGCAATTAGATACATGGCTATGAGGATGGTGGAGCTGATGTGGAACCACAAGTCCCAGCATTTATTCCAGGTTTCCTAAAACTGTTATATCTGTAATATGATAGCAATTGTTAGATAGGAAGGATGTATCAGAACTGAAATAGAGCTGAAAAGACGGATAGACAGAGAGACTGATATATAGATAGATAGATAATAGATAATAGATAGATGATAGATAGATGATAGATAGATAATAGATAGATAGATGATAGATAGATGATAGATAATAGATAAATAGATAGATAATAGATAGATAATAAATAGATAGATAGATAATAGATAGATAATAGATAGATAGATAGATAGATGATAGATAGATGATAGATAATAGATAGATAATAGATAGATGATAGAAAGATAATAGATAGATGATAGATAAATGATAGATAATAGATAGATAGATAATAGATAGATAATAAATAGATAGATGATAGATAGATGATAGATAATAGATAGATAGATGATAGATAAATAATAAATATATAGATGATAGATAGATAGATAATAGATGGTAGATAGATGATAGATATATAGATAATAGATAAATGATAGATAATAGATAGATAGATGATAGATAATAGATAGATATTTAGACAATAGATAGATGATAGATAACAGATTGCTAATAAATAGATAGATAATAGATAGATGATAGATAGATGATAGATAGATAATAGATAGATGATAGATAGATAATAGATAGATAATAGATAGATAATAGATAGATAGATGATAGATAGATAATAGATAACAGATTGCTAATAAATAGATAGATAATAGATAGATGATAGATAGATAATAGATAGATAGATAATAGATAGATGATAGATAGATAATAGATAGATAATAGATAACAGATTGCTAATAAATAGATAGACAATAGATAGATGATAGATAACAGATTGCTAATAAATAGATAGATAATAGATAGATGATAGATAGATAGATAATAGATAGATAGATAATAGATAAATGATAAATAGATAATAGATAGATAATAGATAGATAATAGATTCACATGTAAAGCGCCATGGAATAAATGGCGCTATACAAATAAATAATAATAATAATATAGATCAGTACTGAGTTTGTCATTTGTCACAATTCTTTATAATATCATGGTGCATTACCTCTGGCTTTATATAGGACTGCAAATAAACTATATATCCTATTAACCCAGAAAGTGATTGCAAAGAACCCAACAACCGATTAAATTAAAATGTTGAATGTAGTTGTATCGATTTTCTCCTTTGGCACAGAATGATCACAATCTGTGGATTCACAAACTCAGCTCTGCTACTTTTGTGTTTGTCTATATACATACGTAGCAGCGCTACGTTTGGCATCACGATATCACGATACGCTATCTGCGGTTTGCAGATAAACCTACATTATCATGACCCTGCCGACACGATAACACGGACAGCTCTGCTACATCTCTGTACTATTGGTGGTTAGTTACGCTTGTAGGGTGGCAGAGGGGAGCACTTACCTGCCCGCAGGTGTGTACTGAGTGTCATCCACAGATAGCCCAGGCACTGCACACCTGTCACAGGCAGAAGATAAGCGGCACTGAAATAGCAGCACACACACGCACAACCGTACACTAACACACACACACAGTTTGCATTGTTAAATATTTGTGCCAGACACTGCAGCGAGGACCTATCAGCCAATCAGGGTTTTTCCCAGTGTCACTTCCTTTTATATATCGCTTGGTCACAGCAGAATAAAATACTATCACAACCTCTTGGCACCTGAAAGTGACACAAAACAGGTTCAACTGGTGTCTGGGGGTAAAGTAACTGTGCAAGAAAAGGGGGGGAGGCAGCGTGGGTAGAGGAGAGGGGGGGGGGGCAAAACTTTCTGCTAAACTTTTGACTAACTTTCTTATGAAAGATCCTTTTATATATGAGATGAAGAACTTCAATTGATGTCGCACGACTATTTTAGAGCTGAGATTTGGCTGTAAAAAAAAATTAAAGAGAAGTGGCAGACAGTTCGCAGGCAACTGAACTGCTTCCCCTGCTTGCCGTGGTCCTATATAATTATAGAGTACAGTAAAGTTCAGCTCCCTCTAGTGGTGGCTGCCGTTGGTCACAAATTTATAATTTCAGAAAAAACGTAGCTCTCATATATAATTACATATATAATAGTGTTAGCTCCCCCTAGTGGTGGCTGAAAGCAGACAGAATTTTATCATTTGTCAGATCAGAATTCAACTCCCCATACTGATATTATAAAAATAGCACTGAATTGTGGACCTGACGTAATAACAGAATAGTGACAATTAACTTTAATAAAAGTTTGTTGCATTAGATCACACATGTCAAACTCTGACCCTCAGGATGATTATATTTGGCCCACGATGCCGACACCGACCTACTCTCCCTTCTACCCCATTATTCTGTATGGAGGACTATGTGGGGCCCATTATACTGTATGGAGGACTATGTGGGGTCCATAATACTGTATGGAGGACTATGTGGGGCCCATTATTCTGTATGGAGAACTATGTGGGGCCATTATACTGTATGGAGCACTATGTGGGGCCATTATTCTGTATGGAGGGCTATGTGGGGCCACTATACTATATGGAGGACTATGTGGGGCCATTATACTGTATGGAGGACTATGTGGGGCCATTATTCTGTATGGAGGACTATGTGGGGCCATTATACTGTATGGAACATCATGTGGGGCCATTATACTGTATGGAGGACTATGTGGGGCCCATTATTCTGTATGGAGGACTATGTGGGGGCCATTATACTGTATGGAGGACTACGTGGGGTCCATTATACTTTATGGAGGACTATGTAGGGCCCATTATTCTGTATGGAGGACTATGTAGAGCCCATTATTCTGTATGGAGAACTATGTGGGGCCCATTATACTGTATGGAGCATTATGTGGGGCCATTATTCTGTATGGAGGACTATGTGGGGCCATTATTCTGTATGGGTGACTATGTGGGGCCCATTATTCTGTATGGAGGACTATGTGATTGTAACATACCTGGCGGCGTCTTTGCATAGTGGTCCATCTCCCACTGTGCAAGAGCGCGCACTTGATCTCCAATCCAGAATGTCTCTCTGGCTTCCCTCCATGCTGTCTGTTTGCTTCTCTTTCTGCTGCTTAAGGGCGGCGCCCGATCACTTCCTGCTTTTTGTACCTGCTGCAGGCACACCCCTTGTGCGTCCTCAGCCTATTGCTGTCTGTCACCTGGTATTTAACCCAGCTGCTCCAATTAACCCATGCCTGAGCATTGTGTTTCATTCAGTGTGCTCTTTCACTCTGAATGTGCCAGGTCCCCTTCTGTGTTTGCTTGCCTGCCCTTCCTGGAGGCTGTATTTCCAGGCCTGTCTGAACACGCTCCTTGCCTGTTCGTTCCGCCTTCTAGGGGCCGCATACCTAGACCCGCTCCTGTATCTTGTCTGTCCTGTCTGAACACGCTCCTAGCCTGTTCCTCCCGCCTTCTAGGGGCTGCATACCTAGACCCACTCCTGTATCTTGCTGCTGTGTCTGTTCTTATCTGTATACTCTCCTAGCCTGTTTTCCTGTGTTTCTCTATGTCCGCACCTTTCCTTTTTCTGCAGAGTCTGAACTCGTACCTAACTCCTGCTCGTTGTCACTGTACTTCCGTTTGTGAGTTTGTGGTCCACTCGCTACTTCACTGCAAGTACCCTGTGGGTATCTGGTTCTGCCTTTCCCTTCCTGTCTGTTCCGTGTGTACAGAGCCCTGTCCCCCCTGCTCTGCCTTGCTCACCGCTCCGGCGGTTCTAGCCTGCTCTGCCTTTGCTCACCGCTCCGGCGGTTCTAGCCTGCTCTGCCTTTGCTCACCGCTCCGGCGGTTCTAGCCTGTTCTGCCTTTCCCTTCCTGTCTGTTCCGTGTGTACAGAGCCCTGTCCCCCCTGCTCTGCCTTGCTCACCGCTCCGGCGGTTCTAGCCTGCTCTGCCTTTGCTCACCGCTCCGGCGGTTCTAGCCTGCTCTGCCTTTGCTCACCGCTCCGGCGGTTCTAGCCTGGTCTGCCTTTGCTCACTGCTCCGGCGGTTCTAGCCTGCTCTGCCTTTGCTCACCGCTCCGACTGTTCTAGCCTGCTCTGCCTTTGCTCACCGCTCCGGCGGTTCTAGCCTGCTCTGCCTTTGCTCACCGCTCCGGCGGTTCTAGCCTGCTCTGCCTTTGCTCACCGCTCCGGCGGTTCTAGCCTGCTCTGACCCTTTGCTCACTGCTCCGGCAGTCTCGCTCCACTCTGACCCTTTGCTCACCTCTCCGGCAGCCTCGTCCTGCTCTACTCTTGCTCACCACTCCAGGCGGCCTCGTCCTGCTCTACTCTTGCTCACCGCTCCAGACGGCCTCGTACTGCTCTACTCTTGCTCACCGCTCCAGGCGGCCTCGTCCTGCTCTACTCTTGCTCACCGCTCCAGTCGGCCTCGTCCTGCTGTACTCTTGCCCACCGCTCCAGGCGGCCTCGTCCTGCTCTACTCTTGCCCACCGCTCCAGGCGGCCTCGTCCTGCTCTACTCTCGCTCACCGCTCCAGGCGGCCTCGTCCTGCTCTACTCTCGCTCACCGCTCTAGGTGGTCTCGTCTTGCCCTGCTCTCGCTCACCACTCTGGGCGGCCTTACTCTGCTGTGTTTGTCCGCCACATCTGTGGTTCTGTTCCTGAGTCCCAGTGTGTACTGGGTCCTATCCCGCCTGTGTTCCTACCTGCTAGTGCCTCCCTGTCTGCACTCTAGCCGTGCTTGCCTGTACCCCCCTGCCTGCATACCCGCCTGCCTGCATACCAGTCGTGCCTGCCTATACCCACCAGTCTGTGTGCCAGCCTAACCTGTCTGTTCCTGTATTCCCCTGTGTGGGTCAACAGCCGTGTCCGGGGTCTGTCCTGGAGTAGCACCTGGTCCCTCTGCTCGGTTCCTCCTTGGTGCACTGGCGTCGTATGCCGTCGTGCGATCCTGGTCGGATCGGGTGAATACCTAGTTACGCCCCTCCAGGCATTCACTCTCCGGCACGGTCCAGTGGAATCACACGCACACGCCGCTCAGCCCGGGCGTGTGCATTACAGTGATGCCCGCTATACTGTATGGAGGACTATGTGGGGCCCATTATACTGTATGGAGCACTGTGTTAGGCCCATTATACTATATGGAGGACTATGTGGGGCCCATTATTCTGTATGGAGGACTATGTTAGGCCCATTATACTGTATGGAGGACTATGTGGGGTCATAATTCTGTATGGAGGACTATGTGGGGGCCATTATACTGTATGGAGCACTATGTTGGACGATTATACTGTATGGAGGGCTGTTAATACATATCACGGTTGGCCCATGACTTTGACTTTGTCCAAGTTTTTTATTTTGGCCCTCTCTGTATCTGAGTTTGACATCCCTGCATTAGATGGACCAGTTTTGAATTTTGCTATAGGGCAGTGTCATGTAGCACGGGGCTCTGATGTGGACCTTTGTGGCTGCAAGTGGATCAGCACATTCTCAACTGAGGTGTAGTACCCACAGGAGCCACTATTTGGCAGCCAGACGTGGCAATGATCAATAAGGTTCAGATGTGGAATCTGATGGCCAAGGCTGGAGAGCAGTCAGGAGCTGACTAGGAGCTGGGAGTAGAACAACAAGTCACAGCAGATAAATCCACAGAAGCAGTAAAGCAGGATCAGGCACAGGGAATCAATGTAGAAATATATCAAGGCTGGAGGCACAGAGTAGACTTCATACTTCATGAACCAGCTGGATTTTATAACAGATATTTAATGACCTCATCAGAAAAAGTACAGAACCTGAAAGAATTAATTCTAGCTTTGCTGAAGCAGCAAGAAGTGGTCCTATGCAACGGGAACAAGAACAATACTATGTAGGACTCGCTTCCTGCAAGATGGACACCATGCGCCAGTAGCAAAAACACAGAACAACCGCGGAAAGATCTCAGGACTGGCCCCAATGAGAGGAGCGAGCCAAAGCACGATTGTGGCAAAACATGACAGGTCGTATGAATCATGAGCATGAAGTTTTGTATCATAGCACATCATCAATTTACTAGTTTTTCAATGTTTTTTTTTTATTTTATTTTTTTTAAACTGACATATTCCACCAAAAACGTTACAATAAGTCACTACTTGGGATACAATATCAGCGAAGCAGAGGTTTACATAGAAGAGAATGTAAATGGGCCACCCATGATGGTGCAAGTACACAGCGACCTAGTGCTTGTTTCCTCTTCCTTCTCTTCCATAACTATTAGGTCTCTTCCTTAACTATTGGGCCATTCTCTTTAGAGGAAGCTCCCGAATATGTTTCTGCCACCTGGTAGCAATAGGTAGAGAATAGTGTTGAGCGAGTATGTTCTATTAACCCTTTCGCCGAGTATGCTCGGGCCGAGCTCCAAGTATTTATAGCTGCTCGGTGATGCGTTTGAATCGCTTCCGTGTGCATGATTTGCAACTATTTGACAGCTTTATTACATGGGAGGAATGTGTAAGAAATAGACATTCATCACATGTAATAAAACTGTCAAACAGTTGCAAATCATGCACACGGGAGCGATTCAACCATATCACCGAGCAGCTATAAATACTCGGAGCTCGGCCTGAGCATACTCGGACAGAACATACTCGCTCAACACTAGTAGAGAACCAACCGTGGTACATGTCTTAGAGCGAGTGTGTACGTGCAACAGAGAAATAAGGCCAACACCGAACACACTGACACCGACAAGGCCATCACTGGCTGCCAGGAGGAGCTTTCTCGTGTCTATGGAAGTCCAAGGAGGGCCCAGTGGTGTCATGGGGGCAGCGCTGTGGTCCTGAGAGCATAGAAGGGGAAAGTAATAGGGGGCGCGCAGTGCCGTTGGTGGCACACTGGCATTAGACTTGGTTCAGCTCTGGGCGGTTAGTAAATAGAAGGTACAATGTTGTATTAGGATTTGGGTTGGAAATGATAAAGCTCTATTGGGCCTAGGACCAATGTCTTCTCTTCAGTCTGGATTGTGCATGACCTGCATGGACATTCGGCACCGAGAGTCTGTCAAGCAAAGTATAGAGACTGGTCCTGAAACACCTATAAAGCCAACTCTGGACAAGTGATACGGTATAACAGATGCTTGACCAGACGGGCTAAGAAGAGACTTCCATGGAGGTAAGTCCCCCAGCACTCAGCCAAGACCACCCCATGTCAGTAAAATCTTATCTGACAGGTGTCATCTGTTTGTGCACACTCTGGCCAGGTTGGCAGTAGGAAGGTCCAGCAGAGCTCCCGCGGCTTCTCTCTTCTGTGGGTCTGGATCTGTTTTCTGTTGCAATAAAGCGTCAAAAAGAATCCTTCCCCTTTAAGTTTTCCCGTGCCGCGCGTTACGTTGACATCTCGTGAAACAACTGCAGTGTTTTGTCAGCAGTGAACATTTAGGTCATCCGGAGGGATGTGCCCCGACAAAGAGGAGTGCTCTGAGAAAACCTGAGACAAATATGTACACAATATCTGGTGTCCACTGAGACGTGCAGTATCGAAGCTAGATCAGAGATAGGAGCTGCACCCCCACATCACCTGCAAGCAATGCTGCCACTGCCAGGATCCCATGTCACTCCATGTCATAACCTGGCACTGCAGATGTGTACCGAGGAGCCCGGCCCCGGTGCAAACACATCATTTTTCATCAAAATTCTCTACATTTACTGGAAGCAAAAATCAAACGGCATCATGTCTCTGCAGACATCAATGGACATGCCAAATGGAAAACCAGCACCTTGTTAGGTGCTGATGAGGTTGTTCGGGCAATGGAGGAAATTAATTCTTCCACGTCTTCTACTTGTGCACTGTCATTGACTCCCAGCATTGTCTTACTAGGCTTATGACTATACTGGGCATTAAAGGGGTAACTGGAAGCTCCTGGGTCCCAATGCAGAATCTGGCATCTATGCCAGAAAGGTATTTGGGCCTCCGCAACTGGTCATTGTGGAGGCCCAGGTGCGACTGCTGCCTCTGCACCCCCTGTTGAGCATGGTCCCTAGACAAGAGCAGATCTATAGAATCTTTGATTGTTCATGCCACCACACTCTACATCCAAGAGCCTTGTTCATCTTCGTCCATGTTTCACCATCGTTGGTTGTTCTTGCAGTTGGTTGCTACAGGATGGTTGAGTGGATGTTGGAAGCCTTGTGCAGGTACATAATGGGAGGGGTTAAATTAGGTTAGCCTAAGTAGTTGGAAGGGCTTGTAAGAGATATTTAGATGGTGGTGTGTGGCATTATATATTATAGCCCACATTAGAGGTGGTGGTGCTCTTTCCAATCAGGCATAAAATAAGAACATTTAATAATATTTGCCAATCTTACACTTGTGAAACTTTACACAACCTGCTGGCAAACTCCTCAGCAGCTCCTCCAGCACAGACTGCGTGTCCCTCTTGTACTCTCTCTTTCGCTCTCAGTGCTTGGATCAGCCTGTCATTCTGGTCTCCTCTCTTGACAGCTATATCTTTCAAGGGCTCTTGTTGGACAATCTTGCACCAGTCTACTCACTGTCTCTATAGTGCCAAATACAAGCATCAGTGCTCAGACTCCTCCAGTGTGATAATCATCAGTCAGGAATAAGCTGTTTGTTCTCCTCTGCTGTGTCTGCTATTTGCCCTTATGTCAGATGTACTCTGTATTCACAGGAATAAGCTTCAAAACTCACCAACGTGAAGCCAATCCTCATCGTTTTGTAACAGTGGAGATACTCTCATGCATTTCGGCTGGTTTTCCTCACCTAGAACAGACTATGATACATTAGTACAAGCTGGAACTTCCTGCGTTACTCTTCTGTGGCTCTTACTATAGCCTTGGGGTAATGTATCATTTATATAGTGAGTGCTACTCACCCCCACTTCTATCTAGCTATAATGCAGACAAGCACTGCTAGACTGCACAGCTCTTCTTCTTCCACCAAGCTCTCTGTCTGCATGTGTCCGACCTCCAATGGTGGAAATACAGGACCCTATAATAATAATAATAAAAATAATCTTTTTATTTATATAGCGCCAACATATTCCGCAGCGCTTTACAACAATGAACTCATTTTACCAGGGGCTTGGACACACATTGCAACCTAACTCTAGTGCATAATTAACTTTTAGAAGGGCACATATGAGAAAACCCTAACTGTTACTGATCAGCACTTCAGACCTTCACACCGCTCAGTGGTATCCTGTCAGCACTATTGTTCCGGGTCATTCACTCACATCACTCTCGGGGCATTTCTGGATATTTTGCACATCAGTCATCATTTCTGTTGTCAGTCGTAATTTTTTCAGATAAAAATGGGACAGTCCCAGAATATTTTGCACCCAATTGTTTGCACACAGCTCCTGACAAAATGTTTCATATACAATATACACAGTTCAACATTAACGAAAGGGGATATCGGCCGTAGACAGGCCAAGTTGAGGTGTGTCTATAGGTATCCCACACTCAAGACCCCCAACCCATCTGTTGTTTTTCAATGTAAATGTTACAGACTGAGGAAGAATAACAAGAGACAATAATATCAATCTAGGTCAATGAGAACAAACATAAGAGTGTGACTCACGCAAATGTCGGGAGTACATGTAAATTATCAGCGTAATACCTGGAGATGTGTCCTTCTTACCTTTTCCTTATGAGTTTAGATCTCCCCATATTGCCCACCTTTGCAGAAATTTTTTTCTTGCTTAAATGTATACATTTTTGATTAAGAATAATTTTTGTAATTGGGTTTCGTTAAAAGCCTTCTTGTAACATTTGCCTTTTATAGAAACTGTGTTGCACTGCCTATTGCTGCCTGGGGAATGGGTTAACTGAGAATCCATCAGCGAGCTCGCTCTGCTAGTCCATTGGGAAAGTTTCTAACTTTATCTGCCTTTTTCTGAGCTCCTCTCAGCTGATTTATGTGAAACTATTTCAAAAATTATTTTTAGTTAACGGAGTTCTCCCATTTCCGACAGCTATGGTGTAGACGCAGGATGTGCCATAAATTTTGGATCGATGCAGAATCTTCAGGACGAGGCCACTTGCGCTGCAATTTTTGGAATTCCCATAGAAGTCAATGAAGGGAGCAGAGCATGCACGGCCACCTCTTAATTTCCGGTGGCACAAGACAGGACCCTGTTAATGAGATGAGGGGTACTGCGTCTGCGACCTGGACCTGGCATGTGAATATGCCATGAATATCCGCAATAGGAAGACCCCTTTAAAGGGGGATCCTCCTTTTATAACTCATTTTCAATGGCCAAAGCAAAAAGCGGATACAAAGAAAGTTTCTTCCTCTGGAGAACCCGCTACATGCATTCCTGACAAAGAATGCCCATTGATTTCAATGGGCACCACTTAGCTTTCCCTGTGGAAAGTGAACATTTGCTGCAGGGTTCCCTCACATATTACAGCTGATCAGTGGAGGTCAGAGCCTTAACTTTTAGGATGAAGCTGCACGGCACAGAAATATTTATGCAACTTGCTGTTATACGACTATTTTAAAGTGATAATTGTGCTGTAAAAAAAGGGCATATTGCAAAAAAGTGGCGTGCAAGTCGCAGCTGGATGAGATTTCTGTTTAAGTCTATGGCAAGTAAGTCACGTGTGAACAGCGACAAAATATCCGGCACATTTGGAAATGGGTTGCAGTAATGGTAGGTCGCAGGTGGCAATGTGACACCATAGGAAATCATTGGTGGCGATGTCACGATGCAGCACATGCCGCCTGAGGCTAAGTGACCCATCTACCGAAAAGAGTTTATCCATAATGCACCTTGTAATAACCGTGGTGCGAATCATCCGAGAACCTCCATTAATTAGACTGGTGTAATACCTAATTTTAGGAGAAAAGGCCAAATGTTGTGTGAAATAAGTAAAACAAAGTATTAAAGTTATGTTTGTTTACAATGGTGAATGTTGGGAATTGTTGCACAGTTTTCCTTGGAATATTTTTTAGAAAATTGTACAGGAGAGATTTTATTAAAAACATCCTGTTCTATTATTTACTTCCTTTTCTTATTTAACTCCTGGCAAATAAACCCGACAACATGAAACTTCCACACTAACGACAACGACACATGAGCAGAAAATGTGGAGCGAAATGCAGAAGTGTTAGCAGATTATAGAAACTGCTGAATTAAAGATCCACCGTCAGGAAAAAGAGCCGGGCTGCGAGATTACAGACAGGTATACAGTATATTACCCTGAAACGCTGCGGTGTTTTATAGAAACCGTATATACAATAGATGCCGGGGACTATGTGTCTTGCTTGACTAGTCCGATGAGGTGTATAACTTCTGGCCCCTTGCCCCTTGTGTATAACCTCCAGCCCCCAGCCCCTGGTGTATAACCTCCAGCCTCCTGCCCCTGGTGTATAACCTCCAGTCCCCAGCCCCTGGTGTATAACCTCCGGCCCCCCGCCCCTGGTGTATAACCTCCAGCCCCCACCCCCTGGTGTATAACCTCCAGCCCCCTGCCCCTGGTGTATAACCTCCAGTCCCCAGCCCCTGGTGTATAACCTCCGGCCCCCCGCCCCTGGTGTATAACCTCCAGTCCCCCGCCCCTTGTGTATAGCCCCCAGCCCCTGGTGTATAACCTCCAGCCCCTGGTGTATAACCTCCAGCCCCCAGCCCCTGGTGTATAACCTCCAGCCCCCTGCCCCTGGTGTATAACCTCCAGCCCCCTGCCCCTGGTGTATAACCTCCAGCCCCCAGCGCCTGGTGTATAACCTCCAGTCCCCAGCCCCTTGTGTATAACCTCCAGCCCCCTGCCCCTGGTGTATAACCTCCAGTCCCCAGCCCCTGGTGTATAACCTCCGGCCCCCCGCCCCTGGTGTATAACCTCCAGTCCCCCGCCCCTTGTGTATAGCCCCCAGTCCCTGGTGTATAACCTCCAGCCCCTGGTGTATAACCTCCAACCCCCTGCCCCTGGTGTATAACCTCCAGCCCCCAGCCCCTGGTGTATAACCTCCAGCCCCCTGCCCCTGGTGTATAACCTCCAGTCCCCAGCCCCTTGTGTATAGCCCCCAGCCCCTGGTGTATAACCTCCAGCCCCCCGCCCCTGGTGTATAACCTCCAGTCCCCAGCCCCTTGTGTATAGCCCCCAGCCCCTGGTGTATAACCTCCAGCTCCCCGCCCCTGGTGTATAACCTCCAGTCCCCAGCCCCTTGTGTATAGCCCCCAGCCCCTGGTGTATAACCTCCAGCCCCCAGCCCCTTGTGTATAACCTCCAGTCCCCAGCCCCTGATGTATAACCTCCAGCCCCTGGTGTATAACCTCCGGCCCCCCGCCCCTGGTGTATAACCTCCAGTCCCCAGCCCCTTGTGTATAGCCCCCAGCCCCTGGTGTATAACCTCCAGCCCCTGGTGTATAACCTCCAGCCCCCAGCCTCTGGTGTATAACCTCCAGCCCCCAGCCCCTGGTGTATAACCTCCAGCCCCCAGCCCCTGGTGTATAACCTCCAGCCCCCAGCCCCTGGTATATAACCTCCAGCCCCCAGCCCATGGTGTATAACCTCCAGTCCCCAGCCCCTTGTGTATAGCCTCCAGCCCCCAGCCCCTGGTGTATAACCTCCAGCCCCCAGCCCCTGGTGTATAACCTCCAACCCCCTGCCCCTGGTGTATAACCTCCAGTCCCCAGCCCCTGGTGTATAACCTCCAGCCCCCCGCCCCTTGTGTATAACCTCCAGTCCCCAGCCCCTTGTGTATAGCCCCCAGCCCCTGGTGTATAACCTCCAGCCCCTGGTGTATAACCTCCAGTCCCCAGCCCCTTGTGTATAGCCCCCAGCCCCTGGTGTATAACCTCCAGCCCCCCGCCCCTGGTGTATAACCTCCAGTCCCCAGCCCCTTGTGTATAGCCCCCAGCCCCTGGTGTATAACCTCCAGCCCCCAGCCCCTTGTGTATAACCTCCAGTCCCCAGCCCCTGGTGTATAACCTCCGGCCCCCCACCCCTGGTGTATAACCTCCAGTCCCCAGCCCCTTGTGTATAGCCCCCAGCCCCTGGTGTATAACCTCCAGCCCCTGGTGTATAACCTCCAGCCCCCAGCCCCTGGTGTATAACCTCCAGCCCCCAGCCCCTGGTGTATAACCTCCAGCCCCCAGCCCCTGGTGTATAGCCTCCAGCCCCCAGCCCCTGGTGTATAACCTCCAGCCCCCAGCCCCTGGTGTATAACCTCCAGCCCCCAGCCCCTGGTGTATAGCCTCCAGCCCCCAGCCCCTGGTATATAACCTCCAGCCCCCAGCCCCTGGTGTATAACCTCCAGCCCCCAGCCCCTGGTGTATAACCTCCAGTCCCCAGCCCCTGGTATATAACCTCCAGCCCCCAGCCCATGGTGTATAACCTCCAGTCCCCAGCCCCTTGTGTATAACCTCCAGTCCCCAGCCCCTTGTGTATAGCCTCCAGCCTCCAGCCCCTGGTGTATAACCTACGCCCCCCCTGACTTGCCGAGCTCACTGATACCAGCGAGGTCCTGTAATAGGAGCCATCGGGGAAACAAGTCCATTCCTGAGTGATATTACTGAGAAGTGGAAGGAAACGCAGCAACTCAGCCACAAAGTGGAGACCCCGTAATGTTACAGAGCGGGGGGCCGAGTGCTGAGGAGCAGAGAGCAGAAAAGTCCCCACCGCTCTGCTGACCCCATAACTACAGAGTCCAGAGCTCCTCTGGTATCAGCACAAACACTGCGCCCCCTGCCGGGAGCTTCATGGCCGAGCCGCTGCATGCAGCCGTACATCACCAAGCACAATGCCGAGCGTCGGATGGAGTGGTGTAAAGCCGCCACCACTGGACTCTGGAGGAGACGTGTTCTGTGCAGTGACGGATCGCACTTCTATATCTGCATCTGATGGAGGGGTCTGAACAGAGGACTCATACGGGTATCATGGCGCTGTATCGGTTGTATGGAGCGGTAATACGCCACGTGCAGAAGTCTGTGCACCTATAGTATCTCCTGTATTAATGCAATAGAAGAAATGTTACGCATGTGGTGTTGTCTAATATATTACAATTATCTAGTCTCCCCTAAGAGCATTGATTGTACTGGACACTGTTTCGGTTTACCATTATAAGTCAAGTATTATTCTCCATCATAAAGACAATACAGAAGGGGCATCTAAAGTGGTCACTGTCCTCCTCCTATATGTGCGCTGTAGCCCCCCAGCTATAACTGTACCTCCTCACTGTTAATTAGACCACCCTGGAGCTGCTGCCCTCTTCTCGCTTCTTCTACACTTTGCTACATTGTTTTTCTTTTTGATACTTAATTGCAAAGTGAAACATCGCCACCCAGTGTAGAATAAGAAAAGCTACAACAAACGTAAACCACGGGTGCTGCGGCTAAATCCAACAGCAAAGCATTGGGTTGCACTTTTTACCAAATTATGACTTTGAATATGCGGGTACAAGGGTTGTAGGGCCATATAAAAAATTATCAGAATGATGTTAAATAATAAAATGAGTAATAATCGCCTTACCGAGCCCCTACAGTTCTCGTTCCAGAGGTTTCCTTGTCTCCCTTTGGTTTATGCACCATGAGATACAAGAATATGTGAGAGGGATGGAGCCAGGAGGACCAGAGGGCAGGGGGCATTGTGTCCTGGAGGTGAGCGGGGAGAGGGGTAGACGTTACAATGAAGTGCCCTAGGGTGGCAAAGGAAATGAAAGGCCTGTGGGAAGGACGCGGCAACCCTCTGCTCATTTGAGAACTTGGTGGAATTGACAACACATTGGCCTCAGCCCGTGGCCAGAATAAAAACCAGCAAGGCTAAAAGTGTGGTGTTTCAAGGAGGAAGGACACTATTGTCAAGTAAGGAGCAGAACTTAATGATATCCGAGACTGAGTACTACTATACTATTACTGAATGAAAACCACGCTACAAAGACCAGTATTACCACCTTATAGTAACCATATAGTGGTTGGTACCGCTTCTGCAGATCATCTTAGGCATTATAGTACAGAAAAAGGGAACCTATCCAGTGATGGTAGGAAACCGAAGAACCGGGGAAAACCAATGTGAACACACCGAGAAAGTATGAAATCCATGTAGATGTGGCCCCGGACAGATTACAATTTAAAACCTGAACCGTAGACCCCAATGCTGCTAGGGTATAGGGCTGTCCACTGAGCCATAGTGCTACCCGTAAGACCATGATGGATGGTGATCGTGGTGATGAGGATTCTTGAAGATGGTGATGGATTGATCTACATAGCTGAATATTAGGGTGAGGAGAAAGAAAGATGTTGATGACAAGGAGGACGAACAGGATTAAGATTAACAGGGCACCTCTGATGTTGGGCCGACACCTCTGATGTTGGGACGTCTCCTCTGATGATGGGCAGACACCTCTGATGTTGGGCCGACAACTCTGATGTTGGGATGTCTCCTCTGATGATGGGCAGACACCTCTGATGTTGGCCAGACATCTCTGATGTTGGGATGTCTCCTCTGATGATGGGCAGACACCTCTGATGTTGGGCCGACACCTCTGATGTTGCTCAGACACCTCTGATGTTGGACAGGCACTTTTGATGTTGGGCCGACACCTCTGATGTTGCACAGGCACCTCAGATATTGGGCAGGCCCCTCTGATGTTGGGATGTCTACTCTAATGATAGGCAGACACCTCTGATGTTGGGCGGACACCTCTGATGTTGCTCAGACACCTCTGATGTTGGGCAGACACCTTTGATGTTGGACAGACACCTCTGATGTTGAACAGACACCTCTGATGTTGGACAGACACCTGTGATGATGGGAAGGCATCTATGATGTTGCGCAAGTATTTCTGGTGTTGGAAAGACATCTCTGATGTTGGACAGACACTTCTGATGTAGGGTAGACACCGCTGATGCTGGATAGATATCTCTGATGTTGGACAGGCATCTCTGATGTTGGGCAGGCACCTCTGATGTTGCACAGACACCTCTGATGTTGGGCAGACACCTCTGATGTTGCACAGACACCCCTGATGTTGGGCAGACACCTCTGATGTTGGGCTGACACCTCTGATGTTGAACAGTCACTTCTGATGTTGGACAGACACCTCTGATGTTGAACAGTCACTTCTGATGTTGCACAGACACCTCTGATGTTGCACAGACACCTCTGATGTTGGACAGACAACTCTGATGTTGCACAGACACCTCTGATGTTGGGCAGACACCTCTGATGTTGCACAGACACCTCTGATGTTGGGCAGACACCTCTGATGTTGGACAAACACCTCTGATGTTGGGCAGACACCTCTGATGTTGGGCCGAAACCTCTGATGTTCCACAGACACCTCTGATGTTGGGCAGACACCTCTGATGTTTGACAAACACCTCTGATGTTGGGCAGACACCTCTGATGTTGGGCCGAAACCTCTGATGTTGGCCAGACATCTCTGATGTTGGACCGACACCTCTGATGTTGGGACGTCTCCTCTGATGATGGGCAGACACCTCTGATGTTGGGCCGACACCTCTGATGTTGCTCAGACACCTCTGATGTTGGACAGGCACTTTTGATGTTGGGCCAACACCTCTGATGTTTCTCAGACACCTCTGATGTTGGACAGGCACTTTTGATGTTGGGCAGACACCTCTGATGTTGCACAGGCACCTCAGATATTGGGCAGGCCCCTCTGATGTTGGGATGTCTACTCTGATGATAGGCAGACACCTCTGATGTTGGGCGGACACCTCTGATGTTGCTCAGACACCTCTGATGTTGGGCAGACACCTTTGATGTTGGACAGACACCTCTGATGTTGAACAGACACCTCTGATGTTGGACAGACACCTGTGATGATGGGAAGGCATCTATGATGTTGCGCAAGTATTTCTGATGTTGGAAAGACATCTCTGATGTTGGACAGACACCTCTGATGTTGGGCAGGCACCTCTGATGTTGGGCAGACACCTCTGATGTTGAGCAGACACCTCTGATGTTGGGCAGGCACCTCTGATGTTGGGCAGGCACTTCTGATGTTGGAAAGCTGACTCGCCCCCTGGGCCGTGGGGTACTCGGAACCGGGCTTCTGTACGATGCTGGGGGTAGTAGTGGCAACCCAATCCCGTGGCTCAGGGTGGTCAGACCAAATTGTGGCAGTCTATCAATCAGTGCTTTAAATGTCCGACTACGCCACCCGTGGATTGCGGTCAGGGAGGCAGACCGCTGAGGCTGGTGTTGGTGTGCAGCACAGGGGTAGGATAACTCCCCACGGGAAGAGTGTAGCCTCAGGGCAGTGTAGGTGGATGCTGGGGGTGATAGTGCAGGCTGCAATAGTAAGAGTTCAGAGTCTGTTTCAAACAGTCCAGGGTCTTTATTGTAGGAATTATTAATGACCCAACAGTAGTACCGGTTAGGAATGGGCCTGGGTGTCTGAGAGCATTCGTGCGAGCCCCACTGGTCAGGGTGAGTGTGTAGGCCTACCGTTCTCTATATGCTCTTTCTGACTATCCCCCTCTTTGTGGTGTAATAGCCCATGTCCCTGAGCTGGCCGTGTACTTCTCGCCTGTATGGCTTGCGACTCGGG
Organism: Phyllobates terribilis; assembly: GCF_046119375.1. Taxonomy (NCBI): domain Eukaryota; kingdom Metazoa; phylum Chordata; class Amphibia; order Anura; family Dendrobatidae; genus Phyllobates; species Phyllobates terribilis. Next base: position 75,952,941 of record NW_027362773.1, on the reverse strand, counting down.
CCTTGGGTACCTTTTGCTTTCTCCTCGCTGTACTGGTCCCTCTGTGTGGTGGAGCCTCCAGGCTTCTTAGGCCAAGGGACCTGAAATCCCTCGCGAGTTGGTTCTCTGCTGCTGGGCTTATAACCCTGACGGCCTCGGACCCCAATGTCCAGATAGATTGGTTCTCTGCCAGGACCGGCTCTCGTCGCCTCTGTCCCTGGCTTGCAGTTTCTCCTCTGCCTCACGGACTCCTCAGCTGCTGCTGACCTGTCCCTCTTCTCTGAGAACCCTTCTGGTCACTTCAGAAGTGGGTTCTGGTCTCTCTAACCCTGCCCCAGTTCCAGCTTTTATAGGGCAGCCAGCTCCCCCTACTGGCCTGGGACAGGAGGTGCTGCATGCTAATGGTCCCTAACCAGGGAACCTCCCTCCTGCTCTCAGACACAGATTATTGTTTGTGGCATCCAGGCCTGGGGTGACACATTCCCCCCTAGTAAAATTTAGTACTCCGGACTAAACAGGAAACACAAATACAGGGTATAAATGATAACATAACTTATATACAAGTACATTTTGTCCTTAAGGTCACGGCGCTTCCGTGACCGGGTGTCCATATCACCCAACTAGGTGAAGTCTTGAACAGTGCGGGGACCTGTCTCCATAAACCCCAAGTTCCTGGCCTTGGGCGTGGTGACAAGGCTGAGCTACCTACTTTGGACCACAAGAGGGCCACGCCGGACAGGTTTTTCTTCTGTGGCCATCTTCGCAAGTGGGCACCAAGTGCAACTATCTACAAGACAGTTCCGGCCATTCAGTGTCCATGACCTGTCAGTCCATTGTACTAGGAAAAACTGGAAAAACAGTATTAATGACCAGGTAACAAACATAAAACATTAAATATATACTTTGCATTTAGATCCTCCAGCGAGCTGGTATTTGACCCCTAGTGCTCCGGGTTGACCTGCGTAACTCACTGTCTGGTGGTGGTCCAACCTGGCTTTCCCCACTAGCATTTAGGGTACAGCTACTAGCTAGGTTTACAGGCAGTGCAGGTGTGGCACCCCAGGGGTCTGGTTGCCACAGTAATAGAGATATTATGTCTGAGAGCAAGTGGGAGGTTTCTCTGGTCAGGAGCCCTAAGCATGCAACACGGCCCACCCAGACCTGGGAGGGGAGGAATCTGCCCTTATAAACTGGGTCTGGGGCGGGATTAGAGAGTGAAGTCCCAGACAGAGACACAGTCAGGTCTGGAGGACAGCAGACACAGGGAAAGTGACAACAGGAGCTCTGTAGGAGCAGGAGCGAGTGCCAGAGGCTGGAAGCTAGAAAGCTCGCCTTGGCTGAAGACACTAAACCCGGACACGGAGTCCGAGGCTGTGGGGACATCCAGGTCCAGCAGCAGAATCCAACCGGCAGGGGATTCCATGTCCTCTGGCCTTAGAAACCCGAAGGCACGGTCACAAGCAAGGGACCAGCACCGCCATCGTGAAGCGGAGGCTAACGGAAGGCCCCAAGTCACCGGCCATACGGGTGAGCACCACACGGTATACTCAGGGACGTGGGCTACTTCTACCAGCATAGAGCAAGATAGCCAGGAAAGAGTGCAGATAGTCGGGGAGGCCTACAACTCCACCTGGCCAGGGGAGATCCTGCTTGCTCACAGACTGACCAGACCCCTACTGCTAACCAGTACTCCCGGGAGGGTCTGTGTTATACCATCAGTAAAGACCATGAACTGCACCACACGTCTCTGTGTTTCATCGCCGCACCAGCACCATTACTCCTGGGATGCTCACACCATCACTCCCATCATGCACTCTAGCTGCCCTGAGGCAATAATTCTCCCGTGGGGAGTTATCCCATACTCGGCTGCGCAAACAACATCAGCCTCAGCGGTCTGCAGCGCAGCGGCGGTCCCCACTGACCGCAATCCACGGGTGGCGTAGTCGGACAATTACAATACCAATAGACTGCCACTGGTTTGACCGCCCTGGGCACGGACCGGGTCACCGCCACGGAGAACTACAACCCCCAGCGATCCGGCTCCGGGTATCCCCCTGCACAGCACAGGTCCAGGGGGCGCGTCAACTTTGGCGTAGTCGGCAGGATTTCGTGCCCGCAATCACCGGGTACTGCATGCCTGAAAAAGACTTTTATACTTACCTGTGGTGAAGTTTCCCGCCGTCCGGAGTAGTTTCCCGCCATCGGACGCCATCTTGGACCGTTTCCCACCGTCTTCTGCCGTCTTCCCGCCATCCGCAGCTGCTTCCCGCCTTCAGATGCCATCTTCGGGACGCCGCATGGGAAGAAGAGGGGCGTGGACGCCGAAAGCGCGCGAGATCCGAAGCTCCGCCCCACGCACTGACGCTGCGCAAGGTCCTGGAAGGGAGGAAGAGCGACGCTGACGTCATCGGAGCGCGACGCCAGGTCCTCTACCCCGACGATTGACTGCGGAGCCGCGGCCTACGGAAGAAGAGCATCGCAAGGTAGGCCACGGTCCACTAGGGGGGAAGGAGGATGTCGGACACCGAGGGGAGCTCCACCGCCACAGCCACCGCCAGCGCAACCGCTGCAGCGGTCATGCCATTCACCATGCCCTATATCCCGGGGGCAACCTGGCTACCCCAGTACTCAGGGGAGTCACATACTCTAAGTGACTTTAGGGAAAAACTTGATAGCCTCTTCCAGGTATACCACCTCACAGAAGAGCAAAAAGTGAGCATTCTGGTGGCCCAGTTAATCGGGGCAGCCCAAAGGGAGGTAAAGTCCTGGTCACCTGGGAAGAAGAGGACTGTCAGAGAAATACTAGCCCGGCTGAAAGACACATTTGATACCCGCACCTCAGCCGAAAAAAAGCTCAGGTTTTATGGGTGCAAACAACGGGCACATGAAAGTATAAGAGACTATGCTCTAAACCTACAAGAGGCCCTGAGAGCCATTAAGCAGGCAGACCCTGACAGCGTGGGAAATGAAGACAAGCTGTTGACCGAACAATTTATTGAGGGTCTACTGTGCAATGCCCACCGAACCCAGTTGCGGGCAATGGCCTTACAGGACCCTGACCTGGACTTTGCACAGTTCAAAGACAGAGCCATCTGGGGGCTCCGAGAACCGGTACCAGGTGGCGCTGTGACCCACAGGCGCCCTGCTATCACTTATCACCAGGACGCGGCGCCCTTGTCTGCAGGGCCTGTGGGAGCTGATGCGCAGGCTTTGAACAATGACCCGGCAACAGACCTGCACCATCAGGTCCAAGAGATGACTAAGAGCGTTGCCGCGCTAACCAGAACTGTGCAGTCTTTACAGGTCTCTTCTCCAGGAAAGATCCAGCTGGCATCCGGACCGGAGGACGTCCCGTGGCGCCGACTGAGGAGGACCCCACCGGCCAGAGGAAGACCCAGCGACAGATACAACGAGGACGGACGACCCATCTGCCGCCGCTGCAATCAACCCGGACATATGGCAAGGTACTGTCATTTAAACGGGCACAACCTGGGGTAGAGGGCCAACCCCCAGGCATAAGATCATCAGGCCCATCGAACTGGCGTGGCAAATACGTAGGGGGACGTCCGGTCTTGCCTGTGCTACTGGATGGCATTCCTATGAGTGCCCTACTAGACACCGGGTCACAGGTCACCACCATCCCGTACGTGCTCTTCAAGCGGTACTGGAATGACTCGGACATAACCCGCTACCCAGATGACGACCTGAGCATTATAGCCAGCAATGGTCAGCCCGTGCCCCAGATAGGATTTAAAGAGGTGACCATCAAGGTCGGTAAAGTTGAACTGCCGGCACAAGGACTTATCATTGTGGACATTGACCGTCGCGAGAGTCACCCAAAAATAACCCTAGGTACTAATGTAATCGAAAACTGTCTTGCAGAGGTGATTCTTATTTTGCAACAGGTTGCCAAGAACGCCAGTTCCAGCCAGCAGCGTGTCCTCCAAAAAGAGATCCGGGCACTGATGAAACGGCAACAAGTGGAACTATCTGGTGGTGAGATAGGTAGCGTGAGAATGTGTGACCCGTTCCCTATTGCCATGCCCCCAAAAAGTGAGATGATGATTTGGTGCCGGGCAGCTATTGGTCTGAGAGGTAGAGACTACCAAGCAATGGTAGAACCCGTCTACTCAGACAGTAGGCCCACCATTTTGACAGCACGGGGGGTGGTCGATGTACGTCATGGGAGGGTGCCCGTCCGCATCATAAATATCGGGGAGAGAGAAGTATACCTGCCCTGGTATGCCACGCTAGCCAAATTGTTCACCATCAACCAGAACTCTGTACAGGCCGTGGAACCCTTGCCTCCATCTCAACCAGAGGAAGGTAACGGCTCTAAGAAACCAATGGAGGACTGGTGTCAGCAACTGCATTTGGGTACTGACTCCACTCCCTCACACCAAAAACAGGGAGTCTATCGGGTGGTTCAGGAGTACGAGAGGGTGTTTAGCAAACACCCGTTAGACTTTGGGCGAGTAAAGGTGGTAGAACATCACATCCCAACGGGAGACCATCCTCCCATAAAGGAGAGATACCGACCCGTACCCCCTGCACACTATCAACACGCCAAGGGGATGCTAAAAGACATGAAGGAGGCTGGGGTAATTGGGGACAGCTGTAGCCCCTGGGCAGCTCCACTAGTCTTAGTGAAAAAGAAAGACAACACCATGAGGATGTGTGTAGACTACAGGAAGGTCAACCGTATCACACACAAAGATGCGTATCCGTTACCAAGGATAGAAGAGTCCTTAGCTGCATTAAAATCTGCTAACTTCTTCTCTACTTTGGATCTCACTAGCGGGTACTGGCAGGTTCCTGTAGCTGAGGCGGACCGGGAGAAGACCGCATTCACCACCCCGATGGGACTCAGCGAATTTAACTGTATGCCGTTCGGGCTCTGCAGCGCACCAGGAACCTTCCAACGGTTGATGGAATGCTGTCTGGGACACCGGAACTTCGAGACGGTCCTATTATACCTGGACGACGTCATCGTCTATTCCAAGACCTATGAGGACCATCTGGAACACCTGGCAGAAGTGTTTGAAGCCCTGGCAAGCTATGGCCTAAAGGTAAAACCCTCAAAGTGTCATCTACTGAAGCCAAAGGTACAGTACCTGGGACACATGGTGAGTGCCGACGGAGTAGCCCCCGACCCTGACAAGATCACCGTGATTAAGGACTGGCCAAGACCATCCAGCATAAAGGAAGTGCGGCAGTTCCTCTGGTTGGTAGGCTACTACCGAAGATTCATTCCCGGTTTTACCAAGAAGGCAGCTCCTATGCAGGACCTCCTGATAGGCCAGTCCAGGAAGGCCAAAAACCAGAAGCCACCCTTCAAATGGGAAAAGCTGGAAGAGGAGTCCTTCCGCCAGCTGAAGATGGCCCTCACAGGGGATGAAATCCTGGCGTACCCTGATTACAGCCAGCCCTTTATCCTCCACACGGACGCAAGCAACACCGGGCTAGGAGCCGTACTGTCCCAGATCCAGCAGGAGAGAGAACAGGTAATTGCTTACGCCAGCTGAAAACTGCGACCCACGGAAAGAAACACTGAGAATTACAGCTCGTTCAAGCTAGAGTTCCTGGCAGTGGTGTGGGCAGTAACCGAACGTTTCAAGCATTACCTTGCCTCTTCCAGGTTCACCGTGTACACGGACAACAACCCGTTGACACACCTGGACACTGCAAGACTGGGTGCCCTGGAGCAGAGATGGATGGCCCGCCTGTCCAATTTTGAGTTCACAATCAAATACCGGGCAGGATGCTCCAATACCAACGCGGACGCCCTGTCCAGGATGCCAAACCTACCGGATGAAGGGGAGGATCCAGAAGAATTGGAAGAGATCGAACTCCCTGCGTTTCACCGTCATGGGATTACCCAGTATTCTCACCGTGTGAGGGGCCAGCGAACCGCTACGTTCAACCCCTTACCCCACTACAACTGGGCGGAGACGCAAGACAGTGACCCCGCAGTCCGTCTGGTGAAGGAAATGCTGACCCAGGCTGACGCTCGCCTGGACCCAGACGCTCCGGAAGAGACCAAGCAACTGTGGACGGAGAAGAGCAGACTGTTCCTCTACAAGGAGAAGTTATGCCGCAGAATGGTCAATTCCCGGACACATGAACTGATCTGGCAGGTTGTGGTACCGAGACGGGACGCAGCTATGGTGCTGGAGGCCTACCACAATGGGGCAGGGCACTTCGGATGGAAGAAGCTGGAGTTCCTGCTGCGTGAACGGTTCTACTGGATAGGCATGAGAGGAGCCATTGAGAGGTGGTGTAGAGACTGTGGCCCGTGCAATCTAAGGAGAAGGGACCGTGCCAGCCAGAGGACTCCCCTGCAGCCCATCATCACCAGGCAGCCGCTGGAACTGGTCGCTCTGGACGATGTTAAACTGGCTCCAAGCAGAAGCGGGTATGTCTACGCCCTAACCATCGTGGATCACTACTCCCGGTTTCTGGTGGTGGTCCCTGTCAAAGACCTGATGGCTCAGACAGCAGCCAGAGCCTTCCAGCTGCACTTCTGCCGCCCACACGGGTACCCGGACCAAGTGCTGACGGACCAAGGACCAGCCTCCGAAGCGGAGGTCTTCCAGGAGTTCTGCAACCTGTATGGCTGCAAGAAGATAAGAACGACGCCCGATCACCCCCAAACCAATGGACTCTGCGAGAAGATGAACCAGGTGGTGATGGATCTGCTAAAAACATTGCCCCTGGAAGAACGCAGTCTGTGGCCTGAGAAACTGCCCGATCTGGTGGACCTGTACAACCACATCCCGGTAGGTTCCACCAACTGTACCCCGGCTTACCTAATGCGAGCAAGACCTGGTAAGCTGCCTATTCACCTGGATATGGGAGTCCTGACACCCGAGGACACCTTGCCAGAAGCAGATTGGGATACAGAACGGCAGCAACAGTACCGGAAAGTACAGGAGAGCGTCTAGCGAAGTCTCTGTCAATCAAGAGAAAGGCAGGAGAGGACTTATAACCAACATGCTCCCGATGTTCCCCTGGTACCTGGAGAGCAGGTCTTGAAAAGAAAAAGGCGGCTCCATAAGTTGGACTACCAGTGGGAAAAGGACCCGTACACCGTACTGCCCTCAAGCCACAATAATCCAAAGGTGTACGTCATCAGCAAGGATGGAGGAGAGACCACAGCCACTGTCTCCAGAGACCACCTGAAAAAGTGCCCCGAGAAGTTGCAAAGCACGGATGAAGATCAGGAAGACCCTCAACCCGTAGAGGAAAAGGATGAAATGATCAGCACCGTACTCGGAGACTTTCCCCGGTCCTGGGCACAAGTAAACAACGTTATCGTGGTGCCTGTCCTCACCTTTCTCCAGCCAGCCCCTCAAGTGCCTACAGAAGACCAGGTAGAGCTGGAAGAGCAGCCGGCCCAAGAGGCAGAAGAGTCCACACCAGCAGCACAGGAGAATCAACCCTCTGCTAGTAGTGAGCCTGCCGTGCCCCTAGTGAGCCAAAGAGTGCGCAGACAGCTGCCCAGCTTACCCATAAAACCTCCTACACCCTGTAGTGCAGGACCAGTTAGTGAGCTCCGTAGGTCCACTAGAGTCACTAGAGGTCAGATGCCCGCTCGCTGGAAAATCTAAACTAATGCACTGTGAATTTATCTGTTTAACTGTTTTTGGTTTATGATTGTTGCCTGTTATTAATTATGTTTCTCAGTTACCCTGCAGATTTCTATGGACTAACAGGTTATGGACACTGGATAACCGGAACAATTCTTGTAGATAGTTGCACCTTGGTGCCTCTTGCGAAGACGGCCGCGGAAGAGAAAACCTGTCTGGCGTGGCCTCCTTGAGGCCCAAAGTAGCTAGCTCCAGCCTTGCAGCCACGCCCAGGGCCAACGCAAGGGGTTTGCTTTGGACAGGTCCCCTACTTCGCTTAAAGCTTCACCTTGGGGGATATGGACACCCGGTTGCGGACACGCCGTGACCTTTAAAGAACTAAAGCTTCCTGTAAATATGTTATTGTGTTATTGTTATACCCTGTATTTATGTTTCTTTAAAAAAAAAAAAAATGTGTTTAGTCCCGGAGTACTAAAATTTACTAGAGGGGAATGTGGCACCCCAGGGGTCTGGTTGCCACAGTAATAGAGATATTATGTCTGAGAGCAAGTGGGAGGTTTCTCTGGTCAGGAGCCCTAAGCATGCAACACGGCCCACCCAGACCTGGGAGGGGAGGAATCTGCCCTTATAAACTGGGTCTGGGGCGGGATTAGAGAGTGAAGTCCCAGACAGAGACACAGTCAGGTCTGGAGGACAGCAGACACAGGTAAAGTGACAACAGGAGCTCTGTAGGAGCAGGAGCGAGTGCCAGAGGCTGGAAGCTAGAAAGCTCACCTTGGCTGAAGACACTAAACCCGGACGCGGAGTCCGAGGCTGTGGGGACATCCAGGTCCAGCAGCAGAATCCAACCGGCAGGGGATTCCATGTCCTCTGGCCTTAGAAACCCGAAGGCACGGTCACAAGCAAGGGACCAGCACCGCCATCGTGAAGCGGAGGCTAACGGAAGGCTCCAAGTCACCGGCCATACGGGTGAGCACCACACGGTATACTCAGGGACATGGGCTACTTCTACCTGCATAGAGCAAGGTAGCCAGGAAAGAGTGCAGATAGTCGGGGAGGCCTACAACTCCACCTGGCCAGGGGAGATCCTGCTTGCTCACAGACTGACCAGACCCCTACTGCTAACCTGTACTCCCGGGAGGGTCTGTGTTATACCATCAATAAAGACCCTGAACTGCACCACACGTCTCTGTGTTTCATCGCCGCACCAGCACCATTACTCCTGGGACGCTCACACCATCACTCCCATCATTCACTCTAGCTGCCCTGAGGCAATACTTCTCCCGTGGGGAGTTATCCCATACTCGGCTGCGCAAACAACATCAGCCTCAGCGGTCTGCAGCGCAGCGGCGGTCCCCACTGACCGCAATTCACGGGTGGCGTAGTCGGTCAATTACAATACCAATAGACTGCCACTGGTTTGACCTCCCTGGGCACGGACCGGGTCACCGCCACGGAGAACTACAACACCCAGCGATCCGGCTCCACGTATCCCCCTGCACAGCACAGGCCCAGGGGGCGCGTCACAGGCAGCTGTCTGTGGGTCCTTTGGTTTACCGCAGGCATGGCAGGCTCACTGTCAGCAGAGGGTTGACTCTCCTGGGCTGCTGGCATGGGTTCTTCTGCCTCCGGGGCTGCTTGTTCCTCTTGTTCTTCCTGCTCTCCTGTAGGCTCCTGCTGGGTTGGTTGAAGGAAGTGTAGGACGGGTACCACTATTGCGTCGTTTATCCGAGTCCAAGACCTGGGGAACTCTCCGAGAATGGTGCTGACCATTTCTTCCTTGTCCACTGCGGGCTCAAGGTCATCTTGATCTTCACTTGGACTCTGCAGTTGCTCGGTGCACCGTTTTAGGTGGTCTCTGGAGACGGTGCTAGTGGTTTCTCCTCCATCCTTGGTAATTACACATACCTTCCGGTTGTTGTGGTCGGACTGCAGTACTGTGTACGGGTCGCTCTCCCACGGGTCATCTAGCTTGTGAAGCCTTCTCTTCCGCTTCAGGACCTGTTCACCAGGTTCCAGAGGACCGGCAGGGGCGTGTTGGTTGAAGAGCCTCTCTTGCTTTTCTCTCGCTTGAGCCAGACTCCTCTCCACACTCTCCTGCACCTTCTTGTACTGTAGCCGCCGTTCCGTATCCCAGGACTCCCATCTCCAGGTCTACCGCCAGCTTACCTGGTCTTGCTCGCATCAGGTAAGCTGAGGTGCAGTTGGTAGCATTCACCGGGATATGGTTGTATAAGTCTATCAGGTCTGACAGCTTCTCCGGCCACAGGCTGCGTTCTTCCATGGGCAACGTCTTGAGGAGATCAATGACGATATTATTCATTTTCTCACACAGCCCGTTGGTTTGCGGGTGGTAAGGCGTTGTCCGAATCTTATTACAGCCGTAGAGGTTGCAGAACTCCTGGAAGACTTCAGCCTCAAACGCTGGACCTTGATCTGTCAAGACCTGTTCCGGATACCCGTGTGGACGGCAGAAGTGTTGTTGGAAGGCTCTGGCCGTTGTTTGGGCTGTCAAGTCTTTAACAGGAACCACCACCAGGAACCAGGAGTAATGGTCCACAATCGTGAGGGCATAGATGTAGCCGGACCGGCTTGGAGCCAACTTCACATGGTCTAGCGCTACCAGCTCCAGAGGCTGCCTGGTAATGATGGGCCTCAATGGAGTCTTCTGGCTGGCACGGTCCTTCCTTCTGAGGTTACATGGGCCGCAATCTCTGCACCATCTTTCTATGGCTCCTCTCATTCCTATCCAGAAGAACCGCTCCCGTAGCAGGAAATCCAGTTTCTTCCACCCAAAGTGTCCTGTTCCATCATGGTAGGCCTCCAGGACCATAGCCGCATCTCGCCTGGGAACTACTACTTGCCAGGTTAACTCGTGTGTCTGGTGGTTGACAAGCCTTCTGCACAGTTTACCTTCATAGAGAAATAGTCTGCTCTTCTCCTTCCACAGCTGCTTAGCTTCCTCAGGGGCATCCGGATCGGGATAGGCATCTGCCTGAGTCAGCATTTCCTTCACCAAGCGAACTGCAGGGTCACTATCCTGTGTTTCAGCCCAGCCGTGGTGAGGTAAGGGATTGAACATGACGGTTGTCGAGTCTTTGTCTCTTACACGGTGGGAGTACTGAGTGGCCCCATACCGGTGGAATGCAGAGAGCTCTATTTCCTCCAGCTCGTCTGGATCTTCTCCCTCATCGGGAAAGTGGGGCATTCTCGATAGGGCATCTGCATTGGCATTGGCTCGGCCTGCCCGGTACTTGATGGTGAAGTCATAGTTTGCTAGCCGGGCCATCCACCGCTGCTCTAGGGCACCAAGTCTCTCATTGTCCAGATGCGTCAACGGATTGTTGTCCGTGTACACAGTGAACTTCGCAGAGGCCAGGTAATGCTTGAAACATTCCGTTACGGCCCACACCACTGGCAAGAACTCCAGCTTAAAGGAGCTGTAATTCTCCGGGTTTCTCTCGGTGGGCCTCAGCTTCCGGCTGGCGTATGCGATCACCCTTTCGCTGCCCTGTTGGTTCTGTGACAGTACGGCTCCCAGCCCCACATTACTGGCGTCTGTGTGGAGAATAAAAGGCTGGCCATAATCGGGGTATGCCAGGATCTCATCCCCCGTGAGGGTCATCTTCAGCTGGCGGAAGGACTCCTCTTCCGGCTTGCCCCACTTGAAGGGTGGCTTTTGGCTTCTGGTCTTAGATTGTCCTATAAGGAGGTCCTGCATAGGGGCTGCCATCTTGGTGAACCCGGGGATGAACCTTCGGTAGTAGCCTACCAACCCGAGGAACTTCCTCACTTCTTTTATGTTAGATTGGCTTGGCCAGTTCTTTATTGCCGTGATTTTGTCAGGGTCAGGGGCTACTCCTTCTGCACTCACCACGTGTCCCAGGTACTGTACCTTCGGCTTTAACAGATGGCACTTGGAGGGTTTCACTTTCATGCCAAAGCCTTCCAGGGCCTCGAACACCTCGGCCAGGTGCTTTAGATAGTCCTCGTAAGTCTTCGAATAGACAATAACATCGTCCAGGTACAGTAGGACTGTTTCAAAATTCCTATGTCCTAGGCAGCATTCCATCAGCCTCTGGAAGGTCCCGGGTGCGTTGCAGAGCCCGAAGGGCATACAGTTGAATTCACTGAGTCCCATCGGGGTGGTGAAGGTGGTCTTCTCCTTGTCAGCCTCTGCCACAGGAACCTGCCAGTACCCGCTAGTAAGATCCAAAGTAGAGAAGAAGTTAGCTGATTTTAGTGCGGCTAAAGACTCCTCTATCCTAGGTAACGGGTACGCGTCTTTATGGGTGATACGATTGACCTTTCTATAGTCCACGCACATTCTCATGGTACCGTCTTTCTTTTTTACCAAAACTAAGGGAGCTGCCCAGGGGCTACAGCTATCTCTAATGACCCCAGCTTCTTTCATTTCTCTCAGCATGCCCTTTGCATTCTGATAATGTGCAGGGGGTACAGGTCTGTGTCTCTCTTTTATTGGTGGGTGGCTCCCCATGGGGATGTGGTGTTCCACTCCCTTTACTCGGCCGAAGTCTAGCGGGTGCTTACTAAAGATTCTCTCGTACTCCTGAATAGTGTTGAGCCACCCCCGTAGTGTTCGGGTTCGGTTCGGTTCGTCGAACACCGGGATGTTCGAGGAACTGTTCGTCGAACTGTTCGTCGAACACCTTAGAACACCGTCGAACACCGTTAAAACCAATGGCAGGCAAACAAAAACACATAGAAACACATAGAAAACACCTTCAAAGGTGTCCAAAAGCTGACAAACTGCTCAGAAGACGCTTTCTTTAAAAAAGCCGGCCGGCAATTCAGCAGCGGCATACACCGGTACCCGACAATTTAGACAAGAAGGAATAGAGCCTCACACATAGATTAGATAGATAGAAACATGTCAGTCACATATATATGAAGTACAGTGACAGTGTTGCTTACTGTACTTGTCATTTAGTGTAAAGGATTTATTAAAAAATATAATAGTGTTTTCATGCACTGTCTCTTTAAAAAAGCCGGCCGGCAATTCATCATCTGTACCCGACAATTTATAACAGACAGAATAGAGCTTCACACATAGATTAGATAGATAGAAACATGTCAGTCACATATATATGAAGTACAGTGACAATGTTGCTTACTGTACTTGTCATTTAGTGTAAAGGATTTATTAAAAAATATAATAGTGTTTTCATGCACTGTCTTTTTAAAAAAGCCGGCCGGCAATTCAGCATCTGTACCCGACAATTTATAACAGACAGAATAGAGCTTCACACATAGATTAGATAGATAGAAACATGTCAGTCACATATATATGAAGTACAGTGACAGTGTTGCTTACTGTACTTGTCATTTAGTGTAAAGGATTTATTAAAAAAAATAATAGTGTTTTCATGCACCGTCTCTTTAAAAAAGCCGGCGGGCAATTCAGCATCGGTACCCGACAATTTATAACAGACAGAATAGAGCTTCACACATAGATTAGATAGATAGAAACATGTCAGTCACATATATATGAAGTACAGTGACAGTGTTGCTTACTGTACTTGTCATTTAGTGTAAAGGATTTATTAAAAAATATAATAGTGTTTTCATGCACTGTCTCTTTAAAAAAGCCGGCCGGCAATTCAGCATCTGTACCCGACAATTTATAACAGACAGAATAGAGCTTCACACATAGATTAGATAGATAGAAACATGTCAGTCACATATATATGAAGTACAGTGATAGTGTTGGTTACTGTACTTGTCATTTAGTATTAAAATAAAGGATTTATTATTAAAAAAAAATTGGCGTGGGGTTCCCCTTAATTTTAGTCTCTACCGGAGGTTAAGCAGACAGCTGGGGCAGATGTTTGAAGCCTGGGAAGGGGGTAATACCCACGGAGCTTCCCAGGCTACTAATATGAGCCCCCAGCTGAATACATAGCCTTTACTAGCTATTAAAATGGGGGACCCCCCAAAAAAATGACGTGGGGTCCCCCCTAATTTAATAGCTAGCAAAGGCTAGGCAGACAGCTGGGGGCTGATATTAATAGCCCAGGAAGGGAGCCATGAATATTGGCCCCCTCCCAGGCTAGAAACACCAGCCGTCAGCCGCCCCAGAAATGGCGCATTTATAGGATGCGCCAATTCTGGCACTTAGCCTCGCTCTTCCACGCTGCCCTGTAGCGGTGGCAGGGGGTAATAGGGCTGGGGTTGATGTCAGCTTATAATGCCACCTGACATCAAGCCCAGGTTAGTAATGGAGAGGCGTCTATAAGACACCCCCATTACTAACCCCATAGTCAAAGTTAAAAGAAAACACAAACACCCAGAATAAAGTCCTTTAATTGAAATAAAGACACAATCCTTTATTGTTCTAAATTAAACCATACTTACCATCACGCCCATTCCAGCTGAAGCCAACGATCTCCTGCAATAAAAGAAAAATAATAAAGCAACATCATCCTTACCTTTCCATGGTTCCCATGACAGCTTCAGCTCTGCTACATCGAGATGACAGGCTGGACCGCAGCAGAACGCTGCCATCCAGCCTGTCATCCCGCAGACACTGAGAAGAGCAGGCTTGCTTGCGCTCTGCAGTGTCTGGCTGTGACGGCATAAAGATGAGACGAGTTCATGTCCAATGAACTCGGCGCACCTCATGCACGTCACTGACAGCGTGGGAAAATTCTCACGCTGAAGCGCTGAGTGCAGGAGAATTCTCCCACGCTGTCAGTGACATGCATAAGGTGAGCTCATGTCCAATGAACTCAGCTCACCTCCTGCACGTCACTGACAGCGTGGGAGAATTCTCCTGCACTCAGCGCTTCAGCGTGAGAATTCTCCCACGCTGAAGCGCTGAGTGCAGGAGAATTTTCCCACGCTGTCAGTGACGTGCATGAGGTGAGCCGAGTTCATTGGACATTAACTCGGCTCATCTGGATGCCCTCACAGAGAGACACTGTGGAGCGCAAGCAAGCCTGCGCTTCTCAGTGTCTGCGGGATGACAGGCTGGATGGCAGCGTTCTGCTGCGGTCCAGCCTGTCATCTCGATGCAGCAGAGCTGAAGCTGTCATGGGAACCATGGAAAGGTAAGGATGATGTTGCTTTATTATTTTTCTTTTATTTCAGGAGATCGTTGGCTTCAGCTGGAATGGGCGTGACGGTAAGTATGGTTTAATTTAGAACAATAAAGAATTGTGTGTTTATTTCAATTAAAGGACTTTTTTCTGGGTGTTGTGTTTTTTTTAAATACTTTACTAGAAATTCATGGTGGTCATGTCTAATATTGGCGTGACCCCATGAATTTTGGGCTTAGGGCCAGCTGATAATGCCAAGCTGGCCCTAACCCCTTTATTACCCAGTGAGCCACCGCATCAGGGCCCTGGATGAGTTGGGTACAGCGCCAGAAGATGGCGCTTCTATGAACGCGCCATTTTCCGGGGTGGCTGCGGACTGCAATTTGCAGCGGGGGTGGACCAGAAAGCTTGGGCCTCCCTGCGCTGCGGATTCCAGCCCCCAGCTGCATAGTTGTACCTGGCTGGACACAAAAACAGGGTGAAGCCCCACGTCAATTTTCTTTAAATTATTTCATGAAATAATTAAGAAAAAAAGGGCTTCCCTATATTGTTGTGTCCGGCCAGGTACAAATAGGCAGCTGGTGGTTGGGGGCAGCCCGTTCCTGCCTGCTGCACCTGACTGGACACAAATATAGTGCGAAGCCCCACGTCAATTTTTTTTTAATTATTTCATGAATTTCCTGAAATAATTAAAAAAATTGAAGTGGGGCTTCGCACTATATTTGTGTCCAGCCAGGTACAGCAGGCAGGAACGGGCTGCCCCCAACCACCAGCTGACTATTTGTACCTGGCCGGACACAACAATATAGGGAAGCCCTTTTTTTCTTAATTATTTCATGAAATAATTTAAAGAAAATTGACGTGGGGCTTCACCCTATTTTTGTGTCCAGCCAGGTACAACTAGGCAGCTGGGGGCTGGAATCTGCAGCGCAGGGAGGCCCAAGCTTTCTGGCCCCCCCCCCGCTGCAAATTGCAGTCCGCAGCCACCCCGGAAAATGGCGCGTTCATAGAAGCGCCATCTTCTGGCGCTGTACCCAACTCATCCAGGGCCCTGGTGCGGTGGCTCACTGGGTAATAAAGGGGTTAGGGCCAGCTTGGTATTATCAGCTGGCCCCAAGCCCAAAATTCATGGAGTCACGCCAGTATTAGACATGACCGCCATGAATTTCTAGTAAAGTATTTAAAAAAAACACAACACCCAGAATAAAGTCCTTTAATTGAAATAAACACACAATTCTTTATTGTTCTAAATTAAACTATACTTACCATCACGCCCATTCCAGCTGAAGCCAACGATCTCCTGCAATAAAAGAAAAATAATAAACCAACCTCATCCTTACCTTTCCATGGTTCCCACGACAGCTTCAGCTCTGCTACATCGAGATGACAGGCTGGACCGCAGCAGAACGCTGCCATCCAGCCTGTCATGCCGCAGACACTGAGAAGAGCAGGCAAGCTTGCGCTCCTCAGTGTCTCGCTGTGACGGCATCCAGATGAGCCGAGGTCATGTCCAATGAACTCGGCTCACCTCATGCACGTCACTTACAGCGTGGGAGAATTCTCACGCTGAAGCGCTGAGTGCAGGAGAATTTTCCCACGCTGTCAGTGACGTGCATGAGGTGAGCTCATGTCCAATGAACTCAGCTCACCTCATGCACCTCACTGACAGCGTGGGAAAATTCTCCTGCACTCAGCGCTTCAGCGTGAGAATTCTCCCACGCTGTAAGTGACGTGCATGAGGTGAGCCGAGTTCATTGGACATGACCTCGGCTCATCTTTATGCCGTCACAGAGAGACAATGTGGAGCGCAAGCAAGCCTGCTCTTCTCAGTGTCTGCGGGATGATAGGCTGGATGGCAGCGTTCTGCTGCGGTCCAGCCTGTTATCTCGATGTAGCAGAGCTGAAGCTGTCGTGGGAACCATGGAAAGGTAAGGATGAGGTTGCTTTATTATTTTATTTTTATTACAGGAGATCGTTGGCTTCAGCTGGAATGGGCGTGACGGTAAGTATGGTTTAATTTAGAACAATAAAGAATTGTGTCTTTATTTCAATTAAAGGACTTTATTCTGGGTGTTTGTGTTTTTTTTAACTTTGACTATGGGGTTAGTAATGGGGGTGTCTTATAGACGCCTCTCCATTACTAACCTGGGCTTGATGTCAGCTGGCATTATAAGCTGACATCAACCCCAGCCCTATTACCCCCTGCCACCGCACCAGGGCAGCGTGGAAGAGCGAGGCTAAGTGCCAGAATTGGCGCATCCTATGAATGCGCCATTTCTGGGGCGGCTGACGGCTGGTGTTTCTAGCCTGGGAGGGGGCCAATATTCATGGCTCCCTTCCTGGGCTATTAATATCAGCCCCCAGCTGTCTGCCTAGCCTTTGCTAGCTATTAAATTAGGGGTGACCCCACGTCATTTTTTTGGGGGGGTCCCCCATTTTAATAGCTAGTAAAGGCTATGTATTCAGCTGGGGGCTGATATTCGTAGCCTGGGAAGCTCTGTGGGTATTACCCCCTTCCCAGGCTTCAAACATCTGCCCCAGCTGTCTGCTTAACCTCTGCTAGAGCCTAAAATTAAGGGGAACCCCACGCCAATTTTTTTAATAATAAATCCTTTATTTTAATACTAAATGACAAGTACAGTAACCAACACTATCACTGTACTTCATATATATGTGACTGACATGTTTCTATCTATCTAATCTATGTGTGAAGCTCTATTCTGTCTGTTATAAATTGTCGGGTACAGATGCTGAATTGCCGGCCGGCTTTCTTAAAGAGACGGTGCATGAAACCACTATTATTTTTTTTAATAAATCCTTTACACTAAATGACAAGTACAGTAAGCAACACTGTCACTGTACTTCATATATATGTGACTGACATGTTTCTATCTATCTAATTTATATGTGATTCTCTATTCCTTCTATTCTAAATTGTTGGGTACAGATGCTGAATTGCCGGCCGGCTTTTTTATAGAGACGGTGCATGAAAACACTATTATTTTTTTTGATAAATCCTTTACACTAAATGACAAGTACAGTAATCAACACTGTCACTGTACTTCATATATATGTGACTGACATGTTTCTATCTATCTAATCTATGTGTGAAGCTCTATTCTGTCTGTTATAAATTGTCAGGTACAGATGCTGAATTGCCGGCCGGCTTTTTTAAAGAGACGGTGCATGAAAACACTATTATTTTTTTTGATAAATCCTTTACGCTAAATGACAAGTACAGTAAGCAGCACTTTCACTGTACTTCGTATATATGTGGCTGACATGTTTCTATCTATCTAATCTATGTGTGAAGCTCTATTCTTTCGGTTCTAAATTGTCGGGTACCTGTGTACGCCGCTGCTGAATTGCCGGCTTTTCGTGTTTCACTGTGAGCACTGTGGGCAACCACTGTAATGCCACAACCACCATGGCTATGGCATTACAGTGAGTGGCAGATAATCCCTGCATGATTGGTGCTCTAAATAGCACCAGACATGCAGGACACGCTTTTGGTGCACGAACAGTTATCGAACATAACCTCGAACAGCCGAATTTTTTGCAAATCGTTCGGGTTCGTCGAACAACTCGAACACCGCCCAAAACAACTCGAATTTGAGATTGGCGAACAGTTCTAGTCGAACACCGCTCATCTCTACTCCTGAACCACCCGGTAGACTCCTTGTTTTTGGTGCAGGGGAGTGGAGTCAGTACCCACATGGAGTTTCTGGCACCAGTCCTCCTTGTGTTTCTGGGAGCCATTATCCTCCACCGGGGGAGATGGAGGCAATGGCTCCACAACCCTGAGAGCATTGTGCTCGACAGCAAACAATTTGGCTAATGTAGCGTACCGGGGCAAATGTACTTCCCTTTCCCCAATGTTTAAGACCCGGACGGGCACCCTTCCATGGCGGACATCAACCACCCCCCGGGCTGTCAAAATGGTGGGCCTGCTGTCTGGGTACACGGGTTCTACCATGGCTTGGTAGTCTCTCCCTCTTAACCCGATTGCAGTCCGACACCAGATCATCATTTCACTTTTGGGAGGCATGGCAATGGGGAACGGGTCGCTCATCCTCACGCTACCGATCTCACCACCAGACAGTTCTACCTGTTGCCGTCTCATCAGGGCTCTTATCTCTTTCTGGAGGACCCTCTGTTGGCTGAAGCTAGCATTCATCACCACCTGCTGCAAAATTACAATTACTTCTGAAAGACAATTTTCAATCACGTTAGTACCCAAGGTTATTTTAGGGTGACTTTCTCGATGGTCAATGTCCACAATAATCACTCCCTGTGCCGGCAGTTCAACCTTACCAATCTTGATGGTCATCTCTCTGAACCTCACCTGCGGCACGGGTTGACCATTGCTGGTGATGATGCTCAAGTCATTGTCTGGATAACGGGTTATATCAGTGTCACTCCAGTACTGCTTGAAAAGTACATAGGGGATGGTAGTCACTTGGGACCCGGTGTCCAGCAGTGCACTCATGGGGATACCGTCCAGCACTACGGGTAAAACCGGGCGTCCCCCTACGTACTTATCACGCCAATTAGATGGGCCTGGTGACCTTATGCCTGGGGGTTGGCCCTCTGCCCCAGGTCGGACCCGTTTAAAGTACAGTACCTGGCTATGTGTCCCGGCTGGCTGCAACGGCGGCAAATCGGCTGTCCATCCTCAGTGTAACGGTCGGCGGGCCTCCCTCTGAACGACGGGATCTTCCTCCGTCGACGCCACGGGATATCCTCCGGACTGGAAGCCAGCTTCATTGGTCCTGACGGGTCCATCTGTAACGACTGTACGGTCCTGGTCAATGCAGCAACACTCTTTGTTAGTTCTTGGACCTGATAGTGCAGGTTTGCAGGCGGGGATGGGTTTAGGGCCTGCGCATCAACCCCCACAAGGTCTACAGGGTAGGGCGCTGCCTCCTGGTGGTAAGTGATGGCAGGGCGCCGGGAAGCTACAGTGCCACCTGGTGCGGGTTCTCGGAGCACCTGGATGGCCCTATCTTTAAACTGTGCAAAAGTCAAATCGGGGTTCTGTAGGGCCATGAGGCTCAGCTGGGTTCTGTGGGCGCTGGACAGCAGACCTTCTATGAACTGTTCGGTCAATAGTTTATCTGTATCCTGCACGCTGCCAGGGTCAGCTTGTTTGATTGCTCTCAGGGCTTCTTGCAAGTTTAAGGCATAGTCTCTGATACTATCTTGGGCTCCCTGCTTACATCCATAGAACCGCATTTTGATTTCTGCTGATACGGGTATCAAAGGTGTCCCGTAGACGGGTCAGAACCCCCCTTACAGTCCTTTTCTCCTCCGCTGTCCAAGACTTTACCTCCCGCTGAGCTGCACCAGTTAACTGCCCTATCAGTATGCTTACTTTCTGTTCTTCTGTCAGGGGATAAACTTTGAACAAGCTATACAGCCTTTCTTTAAAATCGCCCAAGGTATGCGACTCGCTGGCATACTGTGGCAGCCAGGCCGCTCCGGGGATATAGGGCATGGAAAACGGCATCACAGCTGCAGCGGCTACGCTGGTGGTAGAGGGTCCCTCCGCGTCCGACACCTTCCTCCTCTCTAGTTAACCGTGGCCTACCTTCCGGCGATCCTCTTCTGTAGGCCGCGTCTCCGCTCGCGATGCTCTGGGTGAGGACCTTGCGTCGCGGGGTGATGACGTCGGCGTCCGCTGGATCTCCTTCCAGGACCTTGCGCAGCGTCTCAGTGTAGGGCGAGGCTTCAGGTCTCGCGCGTTTTTGACGTCCACGCCCCTCTTCTTCCTGCGCGGCGTCCCGAAGATGGCGCCCAATGGCGGGAAACGGCTCCGGATGGCGGGAAATGGCCCTGAATGGCGGGAAACTTCACTCAGGTATGTATAAAGTCTTTTTCAGGCACGCAATACCCGTTTGTGGCGGGTTGGTCACAATCCTGCCGACTACGCCAAAGCTAACTCGCCCCCTGGGCCGTGGGGTACCCAGAACCGGGCTTCTGTATGATGCTGGGGGTAGTAGTGGCAACCCGATCCCGTGGCTCAGGGTGGTCAGACCAAATTGTGGCAGTCTATCAATCAGTGCTTTAAATGTCCGACTACGCCACCCGTGGATTGCGGTCAGGGATAACCGCCGCTGCGAGGCTGACCGCTGAGGCTGGTGTTGGTGTGCAGCGCAGGGGTAGGATAACTCCCCACGGGAAGAGTGTAGCCTCAGGGCAGTGTAGGTGTATGCTGGGGGTGATAGTGCAGGCCGCAATAGTAAGAGTTCAGAGTCCGCTTCAAACAGTCCAGGGTCTTTATTGTAGGAATTATTAATGACCCAACAGTAGTACCGGTTAGGAATGGGCCTGGGTGTCTGAGAGCATTCGGGCGAGCCCCACTGGTCAGGGTGAGTGTGTAGGCCTACCGTTCTCTCTATGCTCTTTCTGACTATCCCACTCTTCGTGGTATAATAGCCCACGTCCCTGAGCTGGCCGTGTACTTCTCGCCTGTATGGCTTGCGACTCGGGCCTTGGGTACCTTTTGCTTTCTCCTCGCTGTACTGGTCCCTCTGTGTGGCGGAGCCTTCAGGCTTCTTAGGCCAAGGGACCTGAAATCCCTCGCGGGTTGGTTCTCTGCTGCTGGGCTTATAACCCTGACGGCCTCGGACTCCAATGTCCGGATAGATTGGTTCTCTGCCAGGACCGGCTCTCGTCGCCTCTGTCCCTGGCTTGCAGTTTCTCCTCTGCCTCACGGACTCCTCAGCTGCTGCTGACCTGTCCCTCTTCTCTGAGAACCCTTCTGGTCACTTCAGAAGTGGGTTCTGGTCTCTCTAACCCTGCCCCAGTTCCAGCTTTTATAGGGCAGCCAGCTCCCCCTACTGGCCTGGGACAGGAGGTGCTGCATGGTAATGGTCCCTAACCAGGGAACCTCCCTCCTGCTCTCAGACACAGATTATTGTTTGTGGCATCCAGGCCTGGGGTGACATACAGACACCACTGATGTTGTATAGACACCTCTGATGTTGGGCAGACACCTCTGATGTTGGGCAGACACCTCTGATGTTGTATAGACACCTCTGATGTTGGCCAGGCGCCTCTGATGTTGGACAGACACCTCTGATGTTGGGCAGACACCTCTGATGCTGGACAGACACCTCTGATGTTGGGCAGACACCTCTGATGTTGTGCAGGCACCTCTGATGTTGGGCAGGCACCTCTGATGTTGGACAGACACCTCTGATGTTGCACAGACACCTCTGATGTTGGGCAGACACCTCTGATGTGGGGCGGGCACTTCTGATGTTGGGCAGACACCTCTGATGTTGGACAGACACCTCTGATGTTGGACAGACACCTCTGATGTTGGGCAGACACCTCTGATGTTGGGCAGGCACCTCTGATGTTGGGCAGACACCTCTGATGTTGGACAGACACCTCTGATGTTGGACAGACACCTCTGATGTTGGGCAGGCACCTCTGATGTTGGGCAGGCACCTCTGATGTTGGGCAGGGACCTCTGATGTTGGACAGACACCTCTGATGTTGGGCAGACACCTCTGATGTTGGGCAGGCACCTCTGATGTTTGGCAGACACCTCTGATGTTGGGCAGGCACCTCTGATGTTGGGCAGACACCTCTGATGTTGGGCAGGCACCTCTGATGTTGGGCAGACACCTCTGATGTTGGACAGACACCTCTGATGTTGGGCAGACACCTCTGATGTTGCACAGACACCTCTGATGTTGGACAGACACCTCTGATGTTGGTCAGGCACCTCTTATGTTGGTCAGGCACCTCTGATGTTGGGCAGGCACCTCTGATGTTGGACAGACACCTCTGATGTTGGGCAGACACCTCTGATGTTGGGCAGACACCTCTGATGTTGTATAGACACCTCTGATGTTGGCCAGGCGCCTCTGATGTTGGACAGACACCTCTGATGTTGGGCAGACACCTCTGATGCTGGACAGACACCTCTGATGTTGGGCAGACACCTCTGATGTTGCGCAGGCACCTCTGATGTTGGGCAGGCACCTCTGATGTTGGACAGACACCTCTGATGTTGCACAGACACCTCTGATGTTGGGCAGACACCTCTGATGTGGGGCGGGCACTTCTGATGTTGGGCAGACACCTCTGATGTTGGACAGACACCTCTGATGTTGGACAGACACCTCTGATGTTGGGCAGACACCTCTGATGTTGGGCAGGCACCTCTGATGTTGGGCAGACACCTCTGATGTTGGACAGACACCTCTGATGTTGGACAGACACCTCTGATGTTGGGCAGGCACCTCTGATGTTGGGCAGGCACCTCTGATGTTGGGCAGGGACCTCTGATGTTGGACAGACACCTCTGATGTTGGGCAGACACCTCTGATGTTGGGCAGGCACCTCTGATGTTGGGCAGACACCTCTGATGTTGGGCAGGCACCTCTGATGTTGGGCAGACACCTCTGATGTTAGGCAGGCACCTCTGATGTTGGGCAGACACCTCTGATGTTGGACAGACACCTCTGATGTTGGGCAGACACCTCTGATGTTGCACAGACACCTCTGATGTTGGACAGACACCTCTGATGTTGGTCAGGCACCTCTTATGTTGGTCAGGCACCTCTGATGTTTGGCAGGCACCTCTGATGTTGGACAGACACCTCTGATGTTGGGCAGACACCTCTGATGTTGTACAGACACCTCTGATGTTGGGCAGGCACCTCTGATGTTGGTCAGGCACCTCTGATGTTGGGCAGGCACCTCTGATGTTGGGCCGACACCTCTGATGTTGGGCCGACACCTCTGATGTTGGGCCGACACCTCTGATGTTGGGCAGGCACCTCTGATGTTGGGCAGACACCTCTGATGTTGGGCAGACACCTCTGATGTTGGACAGACACCTCTGATGTTGGGCAGGCACCGCTGATGTTGGGCAGACACCTCTGATGTTGGGCAGACACCTCTGATATTGGGCCGACATCTGTGAGGTCCAGCAGAAGTTGGCATTTATGTCATGTTCCATTAACTACACTGATGTGTGACTTTACTGCATAACTGGTTTGTAGATGAACAGCAGTTTTGGTTATTGTCAATCAATCTGAAAACTGCATGGTTTGGCTGCAGCGTGTGAACTTGCCCTTAACAGCTTTGAAATACAATGTGTAACAAACACATGTTCCTGGCACCGTGCTGAGATACTTGCTCATGCAGAGACAGGTCACAGCCAGAAGCTGAAAGGTGATTCTCTGCATGTACTTTATATAATAGTTTGCCTAGTAAATGACCCAGTTTATTACAAGGACACATAGACTGTCTGGGTTCCCGTACTCTGCCTGATCTTTGGCTGGAGGGGGGTCACTATATTTATGACACTGCTTAATGGGGAATATTTTTTCTTATAGGCACTTATTAGGACACAATAGGTATCAATTACATAGGACATTTCTTTTGGGGGGGGGTGCATTTGTGTATCACTTTGCATTATGAGCTGCTTTGGGGGCACTATCTTTATCTTTATTTATTGTGGGATTCTTTTAGGGGGTATTATTACTTTGATTACATTGGGGGTCTGTGCCTGTGACATTATTGTGAGGCTCTTTTTATATTTCACTGCTCACTTCATTCACTTTATTTGGTGGGCATTCTATTTTGGGTATTAAACATATGGCACTATTTATTTATGGGGGCAGAGTGTTATGGTTCTACTGTTGGGGGCTTTTGTATATGTGCCATATATCTGGAGGTCATTGTGTGTGTGGCACAGGAGGTACAATATTGTTACATTTTGATGGCATCAGTAGGATTAAATGGAGGTGGTGTACATACACAGCGATGCCGGGCAGTCAATGATGCCTGTGCAGAGACCGGCCATAGTAGGTGAAGTCTTCAGGGTGATCTGGGTAGGAAGGAGAACAAAATAGAAAATGAATGACTCATATTAGAAAAGACGTCACTGGCAGCATGATGACACCATGCAGATTGCTATTAGAAACTGGTATCTGACCGTTATATGGTCACTATATGGCGGAATTGTAGCAAAACCGACCTCTGGAAAGTGATTTTTATTCAGTCACAAGGAGTATTTTTCAGTCACTTTATGGTGGTATTTTTGGTAATTGTATAACAGTGTAATTCGAACTATTACGAAAAGCAAATCTGTATCTAATATCCTGTTGTATATTTGTATTCGTCAGTATTTTTTTCTACATGCAGTTGCAAATCTGGTGTAAGTGTGTTACACATACGCCGCCTAAGTTCTGATAGGGGCAAGACTAGTTACATGAATTCGTTGGAATCCTGGGGGAACCGTTACTCAGGGCGACCATAGGCTGCAGCTTCTCTCAGGCACAGGATAGATTCAATTGCTGACCAGACACATCTGACAAGAGTCCTCAGAAACGGTAGAACAGTAACATTTAATGAGGTATGGCCAGTGCAATTTAAGTGTCTCTTTGAGCAACAGGCTCCAGAAATAACAGTACAATGTCCGCAGAACAGTAGTACTCAGTCTATCCAGTAGCACAGTACAGCACAGTTTTAGTGCATACACAACAAAAACCCTGCGAGTGGCGGTTGTCTATCGCTTTCCGGGCTCCTCCTGTCTGTTTCTGGATCACTTTGCTACTTGGCTTCCAAACTTTCTATCCTGTAACATCCTCACCCTCATCATGGGGGACTTTAACATCCCAATTGGCGATCCTCTTTCCCCATCTGCCGCTCATCTTTTATCACTAACTTCCTCCTTCGGCCTTTCACAGCTTACTAACTCTCCTACACAAGATGGAAATACTCTGGGCCTGATCTTCGCCCGACTCTGTTCAATACATGACTTTACTAACTCTCCTCTTCCTCTCTCTGACCACAACCTTCTTTCTTTCTCTGTCAAGAACTGTCTCCCTGCTCAACACACCCCCACTTTCCACACCTATAGAAATATACGTGCCATTAACACCCAGAAATTTATGAAAACGTTGCAATCATCATTGGCCCCAATCTCCTCCCTCTCATGTCCCGACTCTGCACTGAAGCTTTATAACGAAATATTGCTATGCACCCTGGATGAAGCGGCACCTCCTATACAAAGAACAACTCGGTATAGACGGCGCCAACCCAGGCGCACGCTGCAAATACGTCTTCTCCAGCGGTGCTCCAGGTGTGCCGAACGGCTGTGGAGAAAATCTAATCTGCCCGAAGATTTCCTCCAGTATAAATTTATGCTTAAAATCTATAACTCTGCCCTTCACCTCTCCAAACAAACCTACTTTAACAACCTCATCATTTCACTGTCCAATAATCCTAAACACCTCTTTGACACTTTTCACTCTTTCCTTAATCAAACAGCTCAGGCCCCGACCACCGACCTCAGCGCTGATGATCTAGCTAATTATTTCAAAGAAAAAATTGACCATATCCGACAGGAAATTTTCTCCCAATCCCCAAATGTTATGCATGCTGCTCCCTCCCAAAGTGCATCTTGCTCACTTTCTGACTTCGAACCAGTCACGGAAGAAGAAGTGACCAGGCTCCTTGCATCCTCTCACCCTACCATCTGCACCAGTGACCCTATTCCCTCGCATCTCCTTAAGTCCCTTTCTCCAGCTGTCACCACTCACCTAGCTAAAATATTCAACCTCTCCCTCTCATCTGGTATCTTTCCCTCCTCTTTTAAACAAGCTAGCATACATCCATTACTTAAAAAACCATCCCTCGACCAGAACTGTGCTGCTAACCACAGACCTGTTTCCAATCTTCCCTTCATCTCTAAACTCCTGGGACGCCTGGTCCACTCCCGTCTAATCCGTAATCTCTCAGATAATTCTCTTCTTGACCCTTTACAGTCTGGTTTCCACTCTTCACATTCTACTGAAACTGCTCTCACCAAAGTCTCTAATGATCTACTAACAGCTAAATCTAATGGTCACTACTCCCTGCTGATTCACCTGGATCTCTGCAGCATTCAACACTGTGGATCACCAGCTCCTCCTCACTATGCTCCGCACTATTGGCCTCAAGGACACCGCTCTCTCCTGGTTCTCCTTCTACCTCTCTGACCTCTCCTTCTCTGTGTCTTTCGCTGGCTCCTCTTCCTCTCTCCTTCCCCTTATTGTTGGGGTCCTTCAAGGATCAGTCCTAGGCCCCCTTCTTTTCTCCTTATACACCGCTCCTATTGGACAAACAATCAGTAGATTCGGTTTTCAGTACCATCTCTATGCTGATGACACCCAATTATACACCTCTGCTCTGGACATCACCCCTGCATTATTACAAAATACCAGTGATTGTCTTTCCGCTGTCTCTAACATTATGTCCTCCCTCCCATCTAAAATTGAATCTGTCAAAAACTGAACTACTCGTCTTTCCTCCCTCCACTAACCTACCTGTGCCCGATATTGCCATTCCTGTTTGTGGCTCCACCATTACTCCCCAGCAACAAGCCCGCTGTCTTGGGGTCATAATCGATTCAGATCTTTCCTTCACTCCTCACATCAAATCACTCGCTCGTTCATGTCATCTACACCTCAAAAACATCTCAAGAATCAGGACTTTTCTTACCTTTGACTCGGCAAAAACTCTTACTGTCGCTCTTATTTATTCTCGTCTGGACTATTGCAACTCTTTACTAATTGGGCTCCCTCTTTCTAAATTTTCTCCTCTGCAATCCATCCTAAATGCAGCAGCCATAATCTTATTCCTCTCCAACCGATACACCGATGCCTCTTTCCTGTGCCAGTCATTGCACTGGTTGCCCATCCAATACAGAGTTCAATAAAAACTTATCACTCTTACCCACAAAGCTCTCCACGATTCAGCACCGCCATACATCTCCTCCCTCATCTCAGTCTACCACTGCCCTCCGTTCTGCTACTGACTTAAAACTAAAATCCTCCTTAATACGAACTTCCCACTCCCGACTCCAAGATTTCTCGCGTTGTGCGCCAATTCTTTGGAATGCACTACCCAGGACAATTAGATTAATTCCCGATACCCACAGCTTTAAGTGCGCTGAAAAAAACGAATTTCTTTAGACTGGCCTATCGCCTTAACACACTTATCTAACTGTCCCAGTTTGGCCCATATCAAAATTTTCTCAAAATCATGTTCATACCATACATGCACTGATTAGCCTCTGTCTGTACTGTACACATACTGGCTGGTGACCAGTTCCTGTAGTGCTATGTACTTACCCTATTTAGCATATTATGGCTGTATTATACTATATTTGTACATTTTACCTTTTCTGTCTCCCCCAATTTCCTCATAGACTGTAAGCTTGCGAGCAGGGCCCTCACTCCTTTTAATATCTATGTTATGCTTATTTTGTAATGTATTTTTGTCTGTTCAATTTACCCCCCTAAAATTGTAAAGTGCTGCGGAATATGTTGGCGCTATAAAATAAAAAAATATTATTATATATTATTAACCACAGGCTTTTCCTTCACAAGGACTCAATAGTACACAGCATTCTTTATCCTGCATGGAGACGGAGGGTGGGGGAGGGTCTGATGAGGGAGATGATCCCTATGACAGGATTCCTTCCAGTCCTTATCTTTCTGCCTGCTAATACTCCACACTGTTAGCTTAGGAAGTCTATCTAACCTGTGTTTAGCTTCTCTCCTGACCTGAATTCTGTTCTCTTGCCTTTGTAAGATACAGATCACACACCACCTTTCTCTTTGGCTCTAGCCAGACAGTAAACAACTTCCCCACAATCCCCCTGGGGCTCTGTTAAAGCACTCCCTGTCTCCTGTGACTGTGTTAACCCCTCTAGTTGCTGGATGCTTCTGGAGCACACCACTTCATGTCTTCTGTTCTTGTGCTACTTCTAAGAGTTGGTAGATGCTTTTGAAGCAACAGCACTACTTCTGCATGTCACACTCTCCCCTCCTTTTTGAATGTCATCCTAGACATTCGTCTTAATTGGTCAATCTGACCAATTCTGAGACAGTGGTGAAAGTTGAATAACTTCATATACAGATTGGCATTGTCAAATTGATATAACGTTCATAAACATTGATAACAACCTATTCTTATGACCTTTTACTTGTAGTATGCCTGTAAGAAATAAACAATTAACACCATTAAAACAATCAGCGTCTCTTCAGCTGAAGCTTTTCGTATGTCTTCAACCAGCTTTCTCTCAGTAGGCTTTAACAGTTTTTTGTTTCTACAAAGTCTTTGAAGGAAAATCAAAGCATGAAAACAAGTCTTTCCACCAGGCAACATCTTCCATACTGCCTCTCAGTGGTGAATACCACTCTAGTGGGCTTACCTGATCCGTAGGCAGAGATACCTGTTTCCAGTCGACAGTCCTTGGCACATGACTCGGTTCACCAAGTGTCTCATACGTCAGCATCACGGGCCTCCTCACTGCTCGAGACGACATCCTCATGGTGGGTTGTTACTCAGATACCACGGGTTCTTCGGTCACAGGAGTTTCTTTCGCCACACTCATTTCCTGTGCTTCCTCAGATGCTCTTGGAGCTGCCTCTGTAAGTTTCTGTACTTCTCCTGAATTGCCTGTTTCAGCACGGTCTGGTAATTCCGTTCCTCCTGAGTGTCGATCGGTCTCTTCAGGGGCCGGTGATCGATCATCAGATCTGAATTGGACTTCATCTGTACTCCTTTATACAAACCCTGGAGCCTCAGGGCTTACTTCACTCTCCTGAGGATGGTAGATCCCTCTCCTTGCCGGTCCGAGAAATACAACGGTGTGTTCTTCTCCATCGGAACTTTCAAGGTCACCTCCGGAGCTTCAGTCTGTGATGGTCCCTTAGTCAATCTCGGGCGATGACTGTCTACTTCTGGAAAGTCTTGTTGTGGTGGGAGATAATCACAGGGAAGTAGTAAATTCCGATGGACTATTCTGTTTTTCTTGTCTACCGTTTCCAATCGGATTTCATACACTGTCCTGTCATCAGCTTTCCTCCTTACGACCACATATGCTTTGTCTTTCCAGTGCAACCGAAGTTTTCCTGGACCACCTTTCTCACGTACGTTCTTGATTAGCACCCGGCTTCCCAGTGCCAATTCTGCTCCATAACATTTTCGATCATAGTACTCCTTACTCTTGCTCTGTCCTTGCGTAACCACTTTGGACGTTATGTTGTTTGCCTCTGCCATCCGTTCCTTCCATTTCCAAATGTACTCCAGATACGTTCTGTAAGTCTCTGAGTATCGAACATGATGTCGATTGGCAGTCTTGGCAATCGTCCATACAATAGGAAGAAGGATGAGTAACCTGTTGCATCGCTCTTTGTACAGTTATAGGCATGTACCACTTTTGACAGAGAACTCTTCCAGTCTTTCTTCTCATCAGCTGTTAAACTGCACAACATCAACAATAATGTCTGGTTAAAACGTTCCACTTGTCCATTACCCTCTGGGTGATAGGGCGTTGTGTGGGATCTCTGAATTCTATAGTACTTTCCTAGCTTGGTAAAGAGCTGGTTCTCAAATTCTCTTCCTTGGTCGTGGTGTAACCTCGTAGGGAACCCAAACCTCAAAGCAAAATCATTGAAGATCTTCTCTGCCGTTGTTCGACCCGATTTATTGGTGGTGGCATAAGCTTGAGCAAATCGAGTAAAATGGTCCATCACCACCAAGATGTATACATAACCACCCTTGCACGTCTCGAGAAGTAGAAAGTCTATTTTGACCATCTCGAATGGATACGTAGTTTGGATGTTGCTCATAGGTGCCCGGGTTGATGTGTTTTGATGTTTATCTTTTAGACACCCACACTCCCTGGTCACGTACCTCTCAATTTCTCTCTGCATGTACGGCCAGAAAAAACATTCACGGATCAAGTTTGTTGTCCTTTCCACTCCCAGGTGCAGCATCGGCGTCTCTGCCTCTTGCCAGGCAGAGACGCCATCCCCCTTACCACCGCGGTCCTGGTCCGGTGTCTTCTGGCCTTCCCACTGCTGCTGCTGGTGTTCGCAGCTTCCCAGGCACTGTGCTTAGGGCGCACGCGCGCGCACTCCCTCTCTCTTAAAGGGGCCGCGCGCGCCGTCCTAAAGAGTCCCCGGCCAATGGCTGGAGGACTTCCCGTATATAAGACACCTCCTCCAAAATGGAGGTGCCTGTGCAAGGTTGTTGCTCTGTCTGCTTACTGTTGCTTCAGCCCTCAGGTCCCTTGCAAGTCAGTCCTGTCCGCCAGTCTGCCTATCAGTCCAGCCCGCCAGTCTGACTACAATCTAGCCTGACAGTCTGTCTACTATCCAGTCCTCCAGTCTGTCTATGGGCTCAGCCCGCCTGCTTACCTGGAAGCATCTGCCAGTTACCTGCCATGCCCGCCTGCTTACCTGGAAGCACCTGCCAGTTACCTGTTGTGTCTCCCAGTTTGCTTACCCGGAGCACCCGTCTGGCTATCTGCCGAACCAGCCTGCTTATCTACCCGGACCACCCGTCTGCCTTCCAACCGTGCTCATCCGCTGTACCGGTCAGTTCCTGCCATGTGACCCGTGGGAGTCACCTGCTCTCATACAAGGTCGGTCCAAGAGTGGCACCTGGTCCCTCTGCTCGGTCCCTCCCTGGTTCACGGAGTCAATTGAGCCGCCGTGCGACCTTGGTCAGGCCAAGTAGGTACTTAGTCACGCCCATCTGGTAACTCCTTGCACCGCAGCACAGAGGTTCCACCACCTGGATCCGTAACAGTTTGCACAGGCCATGGAACCCGGTGGCCCCAAGGCTCCTTCGCTCTCTGACCTGCACGAGGAGGTCTCACGTCAGAGATCCCAACAGGAGACTATCCTGTCCTATCTTCGGACTGTCAACTCCCGCCTGGACACGCTGTCCACCCCATCTGTGTCCGTCTCCAGGCGAGCAGCACCTGCTCTAGCGGCACCTCAACCCACTGGCACTATGGCACCCGGCTCTGGACCCCGGCTCCCTGTGCCCCCACGTTTAGGTGGTGACCCCGTCTTATGTCGGGGCTTCCTGAACCAGTGCACGCTGCACTTTGAACTCCTGGCACATCAGTTCCCCTTTGATCGTGCCAAGGTGGCGTTCATCATGCCTCACCTCACCGGGGAGGCCTTGGCTTGGCTTAACCCTCTGTGGGAAGGAGGGGACCCCCTGGTGTCCGATCTTCTGGCCTTCCTCGCTGCCTTCTGGAAGGTCTTCGATGAGCCCGGACGAAAATCATCTACTGCCTCCTCACTTCTCCGCCTCTGCCAAGGGAGTCTCACCGTGGGCCAGTATGCCATACATTTCCGAACCCTCGCATCTGAGCTTGCCTGGAACAACGAGGCCCTGGTGTTCACCTTATGGGAGGGTCTTTCCGGACGGATCAAGGACGAGCTAGCCGGTCGTGACATTCCTACCACCCTGGAAGACCTGGTGTCATTAGCTACCCGGATTGACATCCGTTTTTCAGAACGTGCTAAGGAGACTACCCGGAAGAGAAGATTTCCGCGTCTCGCTCCCGTATTACAAAGTCCAGCCTCGCCACCTGCAGCACCTTGAGCACGTTCCCTAGAGCCGATGCAAATTGACCAAACCAAGATGGTCAAGTCTCGCCTGGAGATGCACCGAGCTGAGGGGAGTTGCTTCTACTGTGGCAGTAAAGAGCATCTGATCCGTTCCTGCCCGGTGAAGTCGGGAAACTCCAGTGTCTAGGACCACTAGGAGAGGTCGTCCTAGGCAAGAGTAAATCCTCTCCGTCCTTGACTCTATCTGTTTCTATTTCCAGTGGCGAGACCCGTTTCTTTGAGACTGCCCATCT
This sequence comes from Phyllobates terribilis, assembly GCF_046119375.1. NCBI lineage: Eukaryota > Metazoa > Chordata > Amphibia > Anura > Dendrobatidae > Phyllobates > Phyllobates terribilis. Next base: position 75,920,632 of record NW_027362773.1, on the reverse strand, counting down.
GGATTCCGGAGCCGCTGGGAACCTCATTTCACAGACTGTAGTGGAGCGGTATCAGATCCCTACCATACATCTGGCTGAACCTTAGGCGGTCGCCTCTGTGGACAGGAGGCTTCTTCCGGAGAACATCCTGCTCGTCACAGAGCCTGTAACCCTTCAGGTGGGAATGCTTTACTCGGAGAAGATCTCCTTTCATGTGCTGTCCGGTCTCTCTCACTCCTTCCTGCTTCGTCTACCCTGGTTACAGAGACATGAACCCGTCCTGAATTGGAGATCCGGTGAAGTGCTTCGTTGTGGTCAGGAATGCCATGAGTCCTGTCTGGTTCCGGTCCGTCCAGCTCGACCCCATGGGCCTATCTACCCCTTGTCGATGGCCGAGACTCGGGCCATGTCAGAGTACATAGAAGAAAATCTTGCTAGGGGATTCATCCATAAATCTACCTCCCCGGCTGGAGCAGGATTCTTCTTTGTGAAGAAGAAAGATGGCTCACTACGTCCCTGTATCGATTACAGGGGCCTTAACCAGATTACCATAAAAAATAAGTACCCCCTGCCGCTCATCTCTGAGCTGTTCGATCGCCTTAAAGGCGCGAAGAACTTCATCAAGCTCGATCTTCATGGGGCGTACAATTTGTTCCAGATCCGTCAGGGAGACAAGTGGAAGATGGCATTCCACACCCGGGACGGTCACTATGAATACAGTGTGATGCCCTTTGGTCTCTGTAATGCTCCATCCGTCTTCCAGTAGCTGGTTAACGACATCTTCCATGATCTCCTGTATTCTTGCGTGGTGGTGTACCTGGACGACATCTTGGTCTTTTCTCTGGATCTGCCCTCACACCGGAGGGATGTTCGTCAGGTTCTGCTTAGGCTCCGGCAGAATCGCCTATACGCAAAATTTGAGAAATGCCTCTTCGAGCAGACTTCTCCTCCATTCTGAAGCACGAGTCACCGGCCCGGACTCTGCCTATCAACACCACCAGCCAGAATCATCTCACGTGCCTCCCCCCAGGACTCTTGGACATCGCCGTGGAAAACCACCTCTATAGCCAAGCCTTGATGGCACATCTACTGAAGCAGCTGCATCATATTCACGCTGAATTAAGGTACTGCCAGCACTATAAACGCTACACACAAATAGTATACTACTGGAGGTAAGACTCTTTGCACAGGCTGTACCAATACTGATGACCGCATATTCTATCTAAACCAGGGGCGGACCTACCGCCGTGCAGCCTGTTCATTGAACGGGGGCCCCGAGGGAGAGGGGGCCCCTCCAGCAGGGCCGCCATCAGGGCATGACTGCCCTGACTCCAGTATGGGGCCTGGCCGGTCGGGGCCCCCTCGGAGCCCCGTTGGGGCCCCCCTCTTGTGCATCTCCTCATAGGGCCCCTGGCCCCATGCTGAGCGCTAAGCGCCGGGACATCTCAGCGCTGCTTTCCTCTGTGGCAGCGCCTTCATGATTCCACTGACTTCCGGTCATGTGACGGCGCCGTCACATGGCCGGAAGTCAGGAGAACCTGGTGGCAGCGACGTGGACGAGCGCCAGGATTCTGCAGGGATCGCATGGGGGTAAGCATTTCAAGTTTTATTTTTTTTTAAATACAATTAATTAACTAGGAGTGGGGGGAATCAGAGATGCACGGGGGGATGAGAGATGCACGGGGGGGGGATGAGATGCACATGGGGGGGTGAGAGATGCACATGGGGGGTGAGAGATGCACATGGGGGGATGAGAGATTCTGATGGGGGGATGAGAGATTCTGATGGGGGGATGAGAGCTGCACATGGGGGGATGAGAGATTCACATGGGGGGATGAGAGCTGCACATGGGGGGATGAGAGATTCACATGGGGGGGATGAGAGCTGCACACGGGGGGATGAGAGATGCACATGCATTTGTTGCCCTATGAAGGGCAGGGGGGGGCCAAAAAAATTTCTTGCACAGGGGCCCACTACAGTCTGTGTCCGCCCCTGATCTAAACCACGGCATCTTATATTTTAAATTTCCCCTATGTGCCTCTTTCTTTCCCGCAGCAGCTGCAACAATATACGCTGCTACAAGGGTCTGCCAGTAACAATTCATGCTCACACTATCTATCCTGCTCTGACCATCCTGGAAACAGGGCCATACTATATTGACTGAACATTTTTTAAAAAACATCTACAAGGATCCATGCGGATCACCTCAGTATAAACTGCTGCCTACGAAGGAGGAAGCCTAACCATTGTGATACCTTACCAGATTACTATACGCTATTGCATATACAATCAGGTATTAATATCACTATATCAATAGTCACTTTGCTACAGACACATCGCTGTACCCTATTTCATAACGGCTGTACCCTTCATATTCCAGTTTTCAGCACTTTTGCACTTTAATTGCACGGCTTTGCAACAAACAAGCACCACTACGGGGATCTTCATCCTAATACTACCCCATATGGGTAAGTAACCACGTGCTTTTACTTAGGCCTCTTATCAGGACAAACCACTTTCCGTATATCTAAAAAACATATTCCCTCTATCTAGGGCCTACTACCAACCACCAATAACTCCAAATCCACAGCACTACTTCTAGCAATATGAAGCCGGACACACCCAACATCGGAGGACCACTTATCCTTTTGTTTAGTTTTTAACTATATTTTACTAATTTTGGCTGTACGATTTTATACCAATAAAGTGTCTTTTAATTATTCATTTTAATTATTTAATCTCTAGTTTATGCATACAGCAGTTCAGCGCGAATTCAATATATTATATTTTATTCATTTACCCTACCTTTTGGGCAAACTGTGGTATTGCATCTGAATTCGCAGCAGTCCTGCTGGCAAGATCCTTTAGCGCCACTGTCATACATCCCCTTAGAAGAAAATCTTGGTAGGTGATTCGGTGACGCCCTGCGGCTGCAGGCTGTCACAGAACTCCTGGGTGTTGCACAGAAGGTTTCTCCCCAGCGGCCTCAATACATGCAGACACCTCCACCCAAGTCCACTAGATGGAGCCCTGTCAGGTATATATATACTGGGGGGTGGAGTTCAGGAAGTCAGTCAGTGAGTGTGACACGATGCTGCAGCACCAGACAAGCTGAAGTCTGTGTGGCTGAAAGCCAGGCTAGGCCCAAGCTGCGGGCTAGTCTGGCCAGTGAGAGCCTAGAGTGGGCTAGAAGGCAAGAAAGAAGAGAAGAGCCATGAGGGACAGAGGAACCACAGAGGGTTCGTCCCCTGTTGCAAGCCGGGCGCCGGGCCCGAGCCTATTGCGATCTCTATGCCCAGTACTGAATCCGGTATACTGAGGAGGATTTCATATCCCTCAGTCCACCCGTGAATAGCGCACACTCAGAGGACTAGGTACCATGAAGGCCCCAGCATCCAGGGATCGTGGTAACCAGTGGGAAAGCCCTCGCCACCAAGCAAGACAGGTGAGAGAAACATCAAGGGAGCTAGACCCTGTTCCAGGCAGGTCAGAAGCTCCAGGTAGAGAGACAGGAAGATATGTGGTGCCCTGCTGCGCATTGGTGCCACAGAACCCAGAAGGGTGCATGGATGGACTTCTCCACAAGAGGCCCTCACTACATTCATACACCTCCACCTTTCACCTCAGACCAGCAGAGGGAGCCCGTTAGGGACATATATAGGGAAGTAAAGCTATACAGTGAGCTGAGAGCGTGCTGACGCTCAGAGAGCGGTGAAGACGCAGCAAGCCAGCTGCCAAGTAGTGAGGGCCCCGAGTGTAGTCGACGGCGAGAGGAAAAGGAGAGTGGAGCTAAGGGGGCAGAGGAGCGTAGTAAGCTCACCCCGATTTATATACCAGACACCGGGTCGTTGCCTACAGGGACTCCTTATATCCAGTAGGAACCCCTGGAGAACTACAGGTCCCAGGTCCACCTAATGCTGATTGTAGTACCAGGGCTAGGAGTCACAGAGATCCCAGCGTCCAGGGAGAGTGATCGCCAAAGAGAAGGCCCTATCACCAGGTCAGCAGGTGCAGAGAGAGACAGTAACCAAGCTAGGCCCAGCTCCAGGCAGGCCAGAAGCTTAGAGAAATAAGCAACGGATCAGGAGGCCCTATACCCGCTCACTGGGGAGAGTCCAGAAGTGCGCCCTTCACCTGGAGTACCCTGGACCGTGCCTGCAGCATCACCAGTAAAGGTACTGAAGCTTACCCCCGTGTGAGTGTCCGTCCTTCCTCCGGGACCATCCTGCCGTCTCTCCCCTGCACCGCCATCCAGTACATCGCCCACGCTGCCCTGAGGCCTGCTCCACCTGTGGGGAGACATTCCATTACAAGCTGCCCTACCACCTGCCTCAGAGGACTGTTGCAGCGCTGGTGATCCTCACCAGACACCACAGGTGGCGTCACGAAAAAATCCCAAAAACCCCATATAAAAGTATTCCCCCATTTCACTGACCGCCCTGGGTCACGGACCAGGCCAGCCACCGTGATATCCCTCGGCAACCAGAGGCCCGGCTGCCGAGTACGCCACGGCCCTGGGGGCGAGTTAGCTGCTTGGCGTCACGAACAGAATTCCGTGCCCGTTGCCACCGGGTACTGTGCGCCTTAAAAGACTGTGTTACTCACTGTGGTGAAGTTTTCCCGCCATTCCTGAAGTTTTTCCCGCCATATCCGCCATTTTTCCTGTTGCCGCGGGGGAAGAAGAGGGGCGTAACTGCTTTAAGCGCGCGAAGCCCAGGACACGCCCCCACCCCTGACGTCGTACTAGGAAGCGTCAGGTCCTGGAAGGAGCCATAGGACGCTCTGACGTCAGACGCGAGCGACGCAAGGTCCTGAAAGAAGACCGTTGCCCGCGGAGCTGCGGCCTACCTGTTGAAGAAGGTAGGCTGCGGTTCACCAGGGGGGCGCAACCATGGCCGACGACCAGCAAACCGCCGGAGCACCGGTTAACGCTCCTAATGCCCAACCTGCGCCCGGCACTGCACAGGCCGGAGCGGTCGCTCCACCAGCAGGGGTCGTTGATACCTATGGCCCTGCCGTATATCCCTAGAGCAAAGTGGTTCCCCCAGTATAATGGTAAACCTGACACACTGTCTGGATTCAAGAGGAAAATATGTATTCTATGACTGGCAAGTAGAGAGCCGCAGTAGTGTTAGGACAACTGACTGGCGCCGCTGAGCGAGAAGTTGAAACCTGGCCAGCCTCAGACCAAGAATCAGTGTCCATCATCTTTAAAAGATTACAAACAGTGTTTGAAAACCGCACTGAGACAGATCTCGGGATGAGGTTCTACCAGTGTGTCCAGAAACCCGAGGACAGTATCTGGAACTATGCCTGGTGCTTACAGGAGGCCCTGCAGTCCCTGAAACAGGTTAGTCCAGCCAGCATCCATGAGGAAAATAAAATGCTGATGGAACAATTCATCCGGGGGTTGAAGTCCCAGGAAGAGAGCAGAACTGTACGGTGGTGGGCCTTAGACCACCCAGATGCCACCTTTGACACCCTTAAGGACATGGCTATAAAGGGCCTGCAGCCCCTGGAAACAACAGACACTGCTATCCAGCGTTACCAGGGTGGGGCCACCCCAGTGCCCGCAGCACCCACTGCTCCTCCATTTGACGGCTGAAACTAGGATGCAAACAGTGCCCCCTAGTGAGCTTACGCTCTGAAGTGCGCCAGTTAAGTAAAACCCTGGCCACTGTCAGGAGCACCCTGCAGCTACAGACAGAGCCTGAGCCAGAAGGAAGGATCCTGCTAGCCGATAGCCCTGAGGATGTCCCTTGGATGAGAAGAAGGAGGACAACACCACCCTGTAGGAGGACAATGCCATCCCGGAGGACCAACGACCAACGGCGCCCTCCAGAAGGCTTCATCTGCTACCGCTGTAATAAAGCAGGCCACACCACGCGGACCTGCCCTTTAAACGAGGAAACCCTGGGGCCGAGGGCCGACACCCAGGAGTAGACCAATCAGGCCCATCAAACTGGTACCGCCGGTTCGTGGGAGGAAGACCTTTCCTGTCCATGGTGCTGGACGGCATCGCGACACCTGCCCTGCTGGACACAGGATCTCAGGTAACCATCATGCCTGATGTCCTCTACAAAAGGTTCTGGTCCATACATGAACTTCACCTGCCAGATCCCAACCTTTCCGTTTATGCCTCTAATGGCCTCCCCCTTAACCTAGTCGGGGTTAAGGATGTGGCAGTAAAGGTGGGAAGAGTGGAACTGAAGGACCAGGGACTAATTGTAGTAGAGACTAATCCTGATGATACAGACTTGTATATGGTACTTGGCATAAATATTGTTAGTAACTGTTTGGGAGAAGTGTTGTTCTAGCTCCACAGATAGCTGACACTGCCAGACCAGGGCAGAGGAGGGTGCTCCAGAAATAGATCCGAGCCCTTATGTACCAGCAACAGGTAAAGCTATCAGGTGGTGAAATCGGTAATGTACGGGTGACAGACCCGTTACCCATTGTGATTCCCCCGATGAGTGACATGCTGATTTGGTGTAGAGCAGCAATAGGTCTCAAAGGACGGAGCTACCAGGCGGTAGTAGAGCCCCTTAGCTTGGAGCATAGACCTACACTCTTGAATGCCAGAGGGGTAGTGGATGGACGCAATGGGAGGGTGCCCGTACGCCTCCTAAACTATGGGGAGGATGAGATTAGATTACCACGCTACGCCACTGTTGCCAAACTGTACAAAGTAGATAACAACTCCTTACACACGGCGGAGTCTTTAACCAGACGAAGTGGAGGATAATGACCCGGGAACTCAGGTGGAGGATTGGTGTCAACAGCTCAATGTTGTGACAGACACCACTCCAGCCCATCAGAAACAGGGTGTACACCGGGTGGCTCAGGAATAAGAGCAGGTATTCAGTAAACACCCACTTGACTTTGGGAGGATTAAAGTTGTACAACACCATATACCCACAGGTTACCATCCACCCATCAAAGAACGTTACAGGCCCATACCACCAGCACACTACCAGAAAGCGAAGGAGATGTTGCACAACATGAAGAAGGCAGGGGTAGTAAGGGATAGCTGTAGTCCCTGGGCAGCTCCCCTGGTCCTGGTCAGGAAAAAGGATGGAAGCATGAGAATGTGTGTAGATTACAGACAGATAAATCGCATAACACACAAAGATGCATACCCTTTACCCCGTATAGAGGAATCCCTGGCTGCATTAAAGTCTGCAAATTACTTCTCCACCCTTGACCTCACTAGTGAGTACTGGCAAGGAGCTGTTGCTGAGGAGGATCGAGAGAAGACGGCCTTTACTACCCCGATGGGACTCTGCGAGTTCAACAGTATGCTGCTCGGACTCTGCAACGCCCCCGGAATGTTCCAGAGATTGATGGAGTGCTGCCTGGGACACCGCAACTTCGAGACTGTACTGCTATACCTGGATGACGTGATAGTGTACTCCAAAACGTATGAGAACCATTTGAAGCACCTGCAGAGGTATTTGAGTCGCTGTCCTGGTGTGGGATGAAGCTGAAGCCCTCCAAGTGCCACCTGCTCAAGCGAAAGGTACAGTACCTGGGCACATCATCAGTCCAGAAGGAGTAGCACCGGACCCGGAGAAGGTCACTGCCATCCAGAAATGACCGGAGCCGAAGAGCCTCAAGGAGGTATGTCAGTTCCTGGGACTAGTCGGGTATTACCGGAGGTTTGTGAAGGACTACACCAAGAAAGCGGTGTCTTTGCAAGATCTCCTGGTAGGACAGTCCGGGAGAGGCAGAAACCCCCCGTTCCAGTGGGGTAAGGAGCAAGCTGAATCCTTTGAGGTGATGAAGGTGATCCTGACCGGCGAAGAGATCCTAGCCTACCCTGACTACAGCCAACCATTCCTGCTGTACACTGATGCTAGCAACGAAGGATTAGGGGCTGTGTTAAGTCTGAAGCAGAATGGCCGAGAGAAGGTGATCGCCTATGCAAGCAGGAAGCTCCGCCCGACCGAGAGGAACCCAGAGAACTATAGCAGCTTCAAGTTGGAGTTCCTGGCCCTGGTCTGGGCTATCACCGAGTGGTTCAAGCACTACCTAGCCTCCAGTAAGTTCACTGCCTACACTGATAATAACCCCTTGACTCATCTAGAAACAGCCAAGTTCTGAGCCATGGAACAACGATGGATGGCTCGGCTGTCAAACTACCAGTTCACCATTAAGTACAGGGCAGGCCGCAAGAATGCCAACGCCGATGCCCTGTCCAGGATGCCTCACCAGTCGGACACCGAAGAAAAAGTGGATGACCTGGAAGAGATTGAGCTACCTGCCTTCCACCGTAATGGAATGGTCCACGAGCAACGAGCCTCCAGGAGGCATCGCGGTAAGACGTTAAACCCTTTGCCTCACCACAGCTGGAAGGAGACCCAAGACAGTGACCCGGTTGTCTGCCGTATCAAAGAACTGATAACCCAGGAAGGTTCCTCCCTGGAGAAGGACGCGTCTCCACAAGCCAAGCAACTGTGGAATGAGAGAAGCCGGCTGTTTATCTACAGAGAGAAGCTGTGCCGAAGGTACGTCAACCCGAGGACCCATGAGATGGTATGGCAGATCGTAGTGCCTAGGACGGACATCCAGATGGTGTTGGAGGCCTACCACAATCAAGTGGGGCACTTTGGCTGGAAGAAGCTAGAAACCCTGCTGAAAGGTCGGTTTTATTGGGTTGGAAAGCGCAGTTCCATAGAGAGATGGTGCAAGGATTGTGGACCCTGTAGCCTCAGAAGAAAAGACTACAGCAGCCAGAAGGCACCCCTGCAACCCATCAAGACAACTCGACCCTTGGAGATCATGGCCCTGGATCATGTCAAGCTGTCACCCAGCAGGTCAGGATATTCCTATGCCCTGACCATAGTGGATCACTACTCCCGGTTCCTGGTGGTCGCCCCCGTCAAGGATATGATGGCAAAAACTGCGGCAAAGACATTTCAGGCGTACTTCTGCAGGCCCCATGGATACCTGGAGCAGGTGCTGACAGATGAAGGCTCTGCCTTTGAAGCCGAATTGTTCAAGGAGTTCTGCCATCTGTACGGGTGTAAGAAGATCCGGACTACATCGTACCACCCCCAAACCAATGGGTTATGTGAAAAGATGAATAACATCGTCATCAACCTGTTGAAGACCTTACCGCTAGAAGAAAGAAACCAGTGGCCAGACAAGCTACCTGACCTGGTAGATCTGTACAACCACACACCTGTGAGTTCCACCAATTGTACTCCAGCATATCTCATGCGAGCCAGACCCGGGAACTTTCCCATGGACCTGGAGCTTGGTGTAGTAGAACCCGAAGCAGATATGTCCTCTGAGGACTGGGATACGGCTCGACAGGAACAGTACAGGAGAGTACAGGCCTGTGTGGAAGTCAGTCTGAATAGGGTAAGAGACAAGCAGGAAGCACAGTACAACAAGGGTGCACCAGCAGAACCCTTTTCACCTGGAGAAGTTGTGCTAAAAAGAAAAAGGAGAAGCCACAAACTTGACGACCAGTGGGAGAGAGAACCCTACACTGTGTTGAACTCCAGATTCGATAATAGGAATACCTGCCTAATTAGTAGAGACGGAGGAAGAACAACTGCGACGGTATCAAGAGACCACCTGAAGTTGTGTCCAGGTCTTTTGAAGCCCCAGGAAGAAGTGCCTCTTGCCGTTCCGGAGGAGCCTAAAGAAGAAGTACTCCACACTGAATTAGGAGATTTCCCGGCAGTTTGGCCTCAATTGGATGGAGCAGTGATAATACCTGTGATCCCCTTCTACCAACAGCCAGAAGACCCTCCACAGCAAGTAGAACCTGTAAGTGCCCCAGAAGAGCCTGCTCAAGAAGCATCCCCGAAGAAGTATCCCCGGCTGGAGCAGAGCAAGAAGGCCCAGCCAATGGTACACTTTCCAGTCCCATAGAGAGGTTAAGGCAGTTTTACAATCTACCCACACGTAGAACTGACAGGGTAGCAGACGGTGCAGACACAGATACCATCCACACTCCCGTACTACGCAGATCAACAAGTAGCACCAAAGGCCAGGTCCCTGTCAGATTCAGTGAATAAGTAGAAATACCTATAGTATAAATAGCTGCCCTTGGGGTATGTTATTCTTGTGTGATTTTCATGTATTTATTTATAGGTTTCAGCTTATGGTGGACAATTTATATGAACATTAGTTACCCGTAAGGGTATATATATAAAGGACTCAGTGGCTGAGGACTGTGAGCAGCCCCAAAACTCTTATGTATGTAGTTGCACTCCCTGGAGTGCCCCTTAGTTAACCACGGAACAAAAACCCGTTTGGCGTGGCCAAAGACGTGGTCCAGCACCTGGATCACCTATGCCCTGTAGCCACGCCCAGGGCCTACTTTGAGGGTTTTCAGGCAGGTCCCTCATGTTCTTTCACCGGCGAAATGGACACCATTAACTTGTAAGACTCTGAGGACGCTCTATACTTGTATATATTCATTATGTTTTTACACCTGCAACGTTCAAGAGATGTGCCTCCCATAAAGGGAAGAGTTATTGTTAACCTATTTTGAAAATTGCTTCAGTCCAGGAGTACTGAGTTTTACTAGGGGGGGATGTGGCGCCCTGCTGCGCATTGTTAGGGACATATATAGGGAATATGGAGCTAGACAGTGAGCTGAGAGCGTGCCGACGCTCAGAGAGCGGTGAAGACGCAACAAGCTAGCTGCCAAGTAGTGAGGGCCCCGATTGTGGTCGACGGCGAGAGGAAAAGGAGAGTGGTGCTAAGGGGGCAGAGGAGTGTAGTAAGCTCACCCCGATTTATATACCGGACACCGGGTCCGCGCCTACAGGGACTCCTTATACCCAGTAGGAACCACCGAAACCCCTGGAGAACTACAGGTCCCAGGTCCACCTAATGCTGATTGTAGTACCAGGGCTAGGAGTCACAGAGGTCTCAGCGTCCAGGGAGAGTGATCTCCAAAGAGAAGGCCCTACCACCTGGTCAGCAGGTGCAGAGAGAGACAGTAACCAAGCTAGGCCCAGCTCCAGGCAGGCCAGAAGCTGAGAGAGTAAAGCAATGGATCAGGAGGCCCTATACCCGCTCACTGGGAAGAGTCCAGAAGTGCACCCTTCACCTGGAGTACCCTGGACCGTGCCTGCAGCATCACCAGTAAAGGTACTGAAGCTTACCCCCGTGTGAGTGTCCATCCTTCCTCCGGGACCATCCTGCCGTCTCTCTCCTGCACTGCCATCCAGTACATCGCCCACGCTGCCCTGAGGCCTGCTCCACCTGTGGGGAGCCATTCCATCACAAGCTGCCGTACCATCTGCCTCAGAGGACTGTTGCAGCACTGGTGATCCTCACCAGACACCACAGGTGGCGTCACGAAAAAATCCCAAAAACCCCATATAAAAGTATTCCCCCATTTCACTGACCGCCCTGGGTCACGGACCGGTCCAGCCACCGTGATATCCCCCGGCAGCCAGAGGCCCAGCTGCTGAGTACCCCACGGCCCTGGGGGCGAGTCAGATACAGAAAGGAGGCCTTACACCTGCTCACTGGGGAGCAAGACCAGAAGTGCACACCACCTACAAGTGCCCCGGATCGTACCTGACTACCATCTGCAGTAAAGGTACTGAAACTAGCCCCGGTGTGTGTGTATGTTCTTCCTCTGACCCGGCTGGGTCCCATCTCCCCTGCACCACCATCCATTACACCCCACGATGCCCTGGAGCTAGCTCTACCTGTGGAGAGCCACACCATCCCTGCTGTCGTAACACCAGCTCCAGAGGACTGCTCCGCAGGGGCGGCACCCCTTAGCCGCATTCCACAGGTGGTGTCACAAACACTTTAAATCCCTTATAAATATTCCCCTTTTTACTGACTGCCCTGGGTCATGGACCGGGCCAGCCACCGTGATATCCCCCAGCAACCAGAGGCCCGGCTGCCGAGTACCCCACGGCCCAGGGGGCGCGTCAATTCATCGGGAAATCTACCTCCCCGGCCAGAGCATGATTCTTCTTCGTGAAGAAGAAAGATGGCTCACTGCGTCCCTGTATCGATTACAGGGGCCTTAACCAGATTACCATCAAAAATAAGTACACACTGCCGCTCATCTCTGAGCTTTTCGATCGCCTTAAAGGTGTGAAGATCTTCACCAAGCTCGTTCTTCGTGGGGCGTACAATTTGTTCCAGATCCGTCAGGGAGACGAGTGGAAGACGGCATTCAACACCCGGGACGGTCACTATGAATACCGTGTGATGCCCTTTGGTCTCTGTAATGCTCCAGCTGACTTCCAGGAGCTGGTTATTGACATTTTCCGTGAACTCCTGTATTCTTGCGTGGTGGTGTACCTGGACGACATCTTGGTCTTCTCTCCGGATCTGCCCTCACACCGGAGGGATGTTCGCCAGGTTCTGCTTAGGCTCCGGCAGAATCGCCTATACGCAAAATTTGAGAACTGCCTCTTCGAGCAGTCCTCCCTTCCATTTCTGGGCTATATTATTTCTGAGACTGGTCTGCAGATGGACCCCGAGAAGGTCTCTGCCGTCTTAAAGTGGCACCGACCTGAGGGGTTGAAGGCGAATCAGCGATTCCTGGGCTTCGCAAATTATTGCTGCCTCTTCATCCCTCATTTCTCCTCCTGGACCGCTCCCATCTCCTCGCTCACCAGTAAGGGAGCAAATCCCAAGGAATGGACTTCCGAAGCGGAGGAGGCCTTCGTCTCCCTAAAACAAGCTTTCTCCTCCGCTCCCGTGCTGCACCGTCCAGATTGCAACAAGCAGTTCTTCCTGGAGGTTGATGTATCCTCCTCCGGAGCCGGAGCTGTGCTCACCCAGAAATCCCCGTCCGGGAGAATGGTAACCTGCGGCTTCTTCTCCAAGCTCTTCTCCTCGTACGAGTGCAACTACTCTATAGGAGATCGTGAGCTGCTAGCCATCAAATTGGTGCTGGATGAGTGGTGTTACCTGCTGGAGAGGGCTCTGCACCCAGTGGTCATCTACACTGACCACAAAAACCTGGCCTATTTACAAAACGCCCAAAGACTCAATCCGCGTCAGGCCCAGCGGTCTCTGTTCTTTGCCCGATTCTGCTTTACTCTGCACTACCGCCCGGCGGACAAGAACATTAAAGCTGACTATCCCGCTCATTCCTGTCTTCCGACCAAGAGAAGAAGCCTCTACATATCATCGATCGCTCCAAAGTAATGACTGTGGCTCCGTTTGACTTGTCTCATCCTCCACCCGGTAAGACCTTTGTAGCGGTTCCGGATCGCAAGAAGATTCTACTCTGGGGCCATTCATCCAAACTAGTCGGTCATGCTGGCCAGTGGAAGACCTTTCTGCTCATTGCCCGACATTACTGCCCTTCCTTCCACAAGGATGTTGCAGACTTCGTCGCGGCTTGTTTCTCCAGTGCCCATAAAAAGGTTCCCAGGCACCTTCCATCCTGCCGTCTTCTTCCTCTTCCCGTGCCTTCTGCTCCGTGGCAACACATTGCAATGGACTTCATTACGGATCTCCCTGTCTCTGCCGGTTGCACTGTCATTCGGGTGGTCGCTGACCGCTTTTCTAAAATGGCCCACTTCATCCCTCTGCCTGGTCTCCCATCTGCATCTGTGCTGGCTAAGAACTTCATCCATCACATCTTTCGTCTCCATGGCCTACCCCTCCACATTGTGTCTGATCGAGGGGTTCAGTTCACTTCGCGCTTCTGGAGAGCTACGTGCATGCTGCTGGATGTCTCCTTGGATTTCTCCTCCGCTTATCATCCTCAGTCCAATGGTCAAGTGGAAAGTATCAACCAGGTCCTTACCAGCTTTCTTCGGCACTTCGTCAACACTCACCATAACGATTTGGTTGAGCTCCTACCCTGGGCCGAGTTCTCCTATAACAACCACGAGAGCGGGTCTTCTTCCAAATCCCCGTTCTTTGTGGTCTACGGTCAACACCCCCGGATTCAGTTTCCTGTCTCTTCTTCAGTGTACAATCCTGCTGCGGAGTCTCTGGTCAGCGAATTTTCTGCTATTTGGGAGGACACTAGATTCCCACATCTTCAGTCCTCTGAACGGATGAAGAGACATGCCGATAAGAGATGTCTGGATCCGCCTCAATTCCGTCCGGGAGACTAGGTCTGGCTCTCCTCAAAATATGTTCGTCTCAAAATACCATCGTGTAAGTTGGGTCCGTGGTTCATCGGCTCGTTCGAGGTTCTGAACCAAATCAATCCCGTGGCTTACAAGCTAAAACTCCCGGCCACCTTACGGATTCCCAACTCCTTCCACGTACCTCTCCTCAAACCAGTTGTTCTAAATTCTTTCTCTGACGATCCAAGTACCACCCCAGCTCCGGTCTCCGCTGAGGACGTCTATGAGGTAGAGAACATTTTGGCCACCAAAAGGGTAAGAGGAAAAATTTTTTTTCTAGTGGATTGGAAGGGGTTTGGCCCAGAGGAGATGTCTTGGGAACCCAGGGAGAACATCCATGCCCCTCATCTTCTTAAGGAATTATTTGCAGGCCTAAAAAAGAGGGGACGTAAAGGGGGGCAGGTGGCAGACACTGTAGCATCGGCGTGTCTGCCTCCTGCCAGGCAGAGACGCCATCCCCCTTACCACCGCTGTCCTGGTCCGGCGTCTTCTGGCCTCCCCGCTGCTGCTGGTGCATGCAGCTTCCCGGGCACTGTGCTTAGGGTGCGCGCGCTCACTCTCTCTTGAAGGGGCCGGACGCGCCGTCCTAAAGAGTCCCCGGCCAATGGCCGGAGGACTTCCCATATATAAGGCACCTCCTCCAAAATGGAGGTGCCTGTGTAAGGTTGTTGCTCTGTCTGCTTACTGTTGCTTCAGCCCTAAGGTCCCTATGCAAGTCAGTCCAGCCCGCCAGTCTGACTGCAATCCAGCCCGACAGTCTATCTACTATCCAGTCCTCCAGTCTGTCTATGGGCTCAGCCCGCCTGCTTAACTGGAAGCACTTGCCAGTTACCTGCTGTGCCCGCCAGCCAGCTTACCTGGAAGCACCTGCCAGTTACCCATTGTGCCTGCCAGCTTGCCTACCCGGAGCACCCATCTGGCTATGTGGCACCCCAGGGGTCCGGTTGCCACAGTGGCATTGCCTCCCTCACAAGAGGTGATGTCATGCCTGAAAGCAAGCAGGGGTCCCCTAATCAGGTGATATTAACATGCAACACGTTCCTGGCTCCAGACCAGCAAGGGGAGCACCTCCCCTTAGCAACTGGGATCTGGAGGCGGGGTTAGTTAGACTTTTTGTGAGGAGTTGAAGTGAGGACGTCGACGAGAGAGGAGCTGGGGAATGGAGCTGCGCGGCAGTTCACCCCAGAAGGAACCAAAACAGAGGAACCGGACACGGGAGTCCGAGGCTGTGGGGCACTGAAGGCCCAGCAGCAGAAACTGGAGGGCCGGAGACTGCAGGTCTCCTGGTCCCAGCAGACGCCCGGAGGCTCAGCAGCACCGCAGGGTCCAGCACCGCCACGTGGGAGCGACGCATCAGCAAGGCCCGAGCTGCCTGCCATATGGGTGAGCACAAGGACGTTGTACTCAGGGACGAGAGCCACCGCACAGCTACAAGCAGCAGGGCCAGAGAGAGTAGTGGAAAGGGAAGGCCTCCAACTTCACCTGGTGAGGTGGATTCCTTACTTGCTTCCAGGCTGCCCGAACTTCCACTTCTAGCCAGTACCCTAGTCCCGGTTTGCCTAATCACCGCCAGTAAAGATAAGAGGAAACCGCCATTAAGTTGTGGACTGATTATTGCTGCACCATCAAACCCTACACTACAGTGCCCAGCATCACCTATAACATCTACACTGCCTTGGAACTGAGCTCTACCTGTGGAGAGCCACACGAGCTAACATCAGCTCCAGAGGACCTGCTCCGCAGCGGCGGCTCCCTTTAGCCGCATACCACTGGTGGCGTCACGAACTTTGTATATAAAAACTATAAAATCCCCTTTTTACTGACCGCCCTGGGTCACGGACCGGGTCACCGCCACTGTGACATCTCCCCTAGCAACGACCGGCCCGGCACTGAGTACCCCACGGCCCAGGGGGCGTTTCAAATTGGCGTCACGAACAGGATTCACGAAGCCCGGTATAACCGGGTCCTGTGTGCCATAGACTTTACTAAATGGTGTTATCACATGGTTTGCCGCCCGCCGAGAAAAAGCAAGAGGCCCGATCCGGAACCGCCGGGTAAGGGATCCCTCCGCCTGCAGAGCAGTATACTGGTACGTCAGCAGACGCCCAGGACCTGGCTGAGGTTCACTAGGGGGGAGGAAGATGCCCAACCAGGGGGAGGATTCAGCCTCAGGCGCTGCCACCACCACTGTAATGCCGTTATCAATGCCGTACATACCGGGGGCGGCGTGGTTGCCCCAGTACTCAGGGGAGTCGCACACCCTGAACGACTTTGAGGAGAGACTGCGCAGTTTGTTTAAAGTGTACCCCTGTCTGAGGAACGAAAAGTCAGCATCCTCATAGGACAGCTAATCGGTGCAGCCCAGAGAGAAGTGAAGTCCTGGCCGGGCAGAGACCAAGGCACTGTAAAAGAAATACTGGCCCGGTTGAAGGATACCTTTGATACCCGCACCGCAGCAGAAATAAAGATGAAGTTCTACAGGTGCAAACAGAGGGTGCAGGACAGTATACGAGACTATGCTCTAAACCTGCAGGAGGCGCTGCAGGCCATTAAACAGGTAGACCCCGACAGTGTGCGAGATGAGAACAGATTGCTAACTGAGCAGTTTATTGAGGGGCTCCTGTCCAGCGCTCACAGGACACAGCTGCGCATTATGGCTCTGCAAAACCCCGATCTGGACTTTGCACAATTTAAAGACAGAGCCAACCGGGTGCTGCGAGAATCAATCCCAAGTGGCACTGCATCCCTCCGGCGTCCAGCTATCACATACCACCAGGAGGTGGCATCCTTTCCCCTAGTACCTGTGGAGGCTGACGCGCAGACCCTAGATAATGATCCATCTGCAGATCTGCGCCTTCAGGTCCAGGAGCTGACCAAAAGTGTGGCTACACTAACTAAAACCGTGCAGGCCATGCAAGTGTCTCCAAAGGAAAAGATCCAGCTGGCTTCCAGTCCAGATGACGTCCCGTGGTGACGACAGAGAAGAATTCCACCGATCAGAGGGAGGAACAGCGATCACTACGACCAGGACGGACCACCCATCTGCCACCGCTGTCAAAAGGCGGAACACTAAGCAAGATTCTGTAATTTAAACGAGCAACCCCTCCAAGTGCCACCTGTTGAAGCCCAAGGTGCAGTACCTAGGCCATGTGGTAAGCACCGAAGGTGTAGCACCAGACCCTGAAAAAGTCACCGTGATCAAGGACTGGCCAAGACCCTCCACTATCAAGGAAGTGCGGCAGTTCCTCCGGCTGGTAGGCTACTACAGGAGATTCATCAAAGGTTTCACCAAGATAGCGGCACCCATGCAGGACCTCTTAGTGGGCCAGTCCAAGAAGGCCAAGAGCCTGAAACCTCCGTTCAAATGGGGTAAACCAGAAGATGAATCTTTCATTCGACTGAAAATGGCTCTCACCGGAGACGAAGTCCTGGCCTTCACCGACTATGGCCAACCCGTAAATACTTCATACAGATGCCAGCAACGTGGGATTGGGAGCGCTGCTGTCCCAGGTACAGCAAGGCAGGGAGAGAGTGATTGCCTACGCCAGCAGGAAGCTCCGGCCCATGGAAAGGAACCCCGACAACTATATTTCCTATAAGTTGGAGTTTTTAGCCACAGTCTGGGCTGTAACAGAGCGCTTCAAACATTACCTCGCCTCCTCCAGATTTACAGTCTTCACAGATAACAACCCGCTGACACACCTGGAGACTGCGAAGCTTGGTGCCCTAGAACAACGATGGATGCCCCGACTGTCTAACTATGATTTTACCATCAAGTATCGGGCGGGGCATAAGAGCACAAATGCTGATGCACTATCCAGAATGCCCAACTTGCCAGATGGGGGAGAAGGCACGGAAGAGCTGGAGGAGATAGAGCTACCTGCTTTTCAACATCACGGGGTGACCCAGTGCTCCCACTGTGTGAGGGACCAGCGCTCCGCCGACAGAGAGGCCACATTCAACCCATTGCCCCACCATGGATGGGCAGAGACGCAAGATAGCGACCCGGCTGTCCGCCTGGTCAAGGAGTTGCTGACACAAGCTGACTCGCACCCTGATCCAGATGCTCCACAGGAGACCCAACAGTTGTGGAAGGAGAAGGGAAAGCTGTTCATCTACGAGGGAAAGCTGTGTCGAAGAAGTGTCAACTCCCGGACACACGAACTGGTCTGGCAGGTGGTAGTCCCAAGGCAGGATGCGCCAATGGTCTTAGAAGCTTACCACGATGGAGCGGGACACTTCAGATGGAAGAAGTTGGAAGTCCTGCTACGTGAGCGATTCTACTGGGTTGGCATGAGGAAAGCAACCGAGAGATGGTGTAGAGAATTTGGTCCATGCAACATGAGACGGAAAGACCGTGACAGCCAGAGGGCTCCCCTGGAACCCATAATCTCCAAACAACCACTTAAACTGGTAGCCTTGGACCACGTGAAGCTAGCTCCAAGCCGGTCAGGCTATGTCTACGCTCTCACCATAGTAGACCACTACTCCAGGTTCTTGGTAGTAGTGCAAGTGAAAGACCAGACGGCTCAGACGGCAGCCAAAGCATTCCAACAGCACTTTTGTTGCCTGCACGGTTACCCTGAACGGGTGCTTACCCGTCCAGCCTTTGAAGCAGAGGTGTTCCAGGAATTCTGTAACTTGTACGGCTGCAAGAAAATAAGGACAACGCCGTATCATCCCCAGACCAACGGGTTATGTGAGAAGATGAACCAGGTGGTAATAGACGTGTTGAAGACGTTGCCCCTTGAAGAACGTAGCCTGTGGCCAGATAAGTTACCAGATTTGGTGGACCTATATAACCACATCCCGGTGAACTCCACCAACTGTACACCCGCTTACCCGATGAGAGCAAGACCTGGTAAGCTACCCATCGATATCACCTCCTCTATGTGTCTTGCAAGGGGCATTGGAGTTCCTCCAAATTTTTGGCAGCTTTTGCATTCACTGCATAGGCAAACACTATGGGAGATCCACTTCCTAATAATGGGGACATTGTTTTTAGGAGGCTCTCCGTCCTCTATGTCTCTACCAAGGGGCATTGGAGTGCCTCCAAATTTTTGTCAGCTTTTGCATTCACTGCATAGGCAAACATTATGGGAGACCCACTTCCTAATAATGGGAACATTGTTTTTAGGAGGCTCTATGACCTCTAAGTCTCTTGCAAGGGGCATTGGAGTTCCTCCAAATTTTTGGCAACCGTTGCTTCACTGCATAGACAAACGCTATGGGAGACCCACTTCCTAATAATGGGAACAACAAAGCATAGCCGGCTGATGGCTCTCTAACAATAACGAGGGCCGACTTCTGGCCCTTTAAGAATAGTAAAGGCCGCCTGATGGCCCTATAAAAATAGGCTTTCAGAATCCCTCCTTCATAAATGAAACAGGATGTGTGGGATGATGTGTCAAACACCACATGGCCAGATAAGGTTGTAAAATGCTAAAATGACATTTCCCAGTGAATGCATTTGTCTTGGTTGAAAGCAATGCAAAAGTGCAAAAGCACATCAAAAACGCTACGTGTGAACAAAGCCCAAGGTGTGGAGGAGCATTTTTGTTTTTGTATATTTATTTTGCCTTATATACAAGTCATTACCCTGGAAAAGATGTTCCTTAACATATTTCCCAGGAAATCCATTTTGGTTTTGTTTTTGTATGTTTTATTGTGAGTCCGTAAAAGTGGCGTAATACCCCTGAAACGTTGTTGACAGCAGTGACCTGGGAGTCAGAAATGCTTCCAGGGGTCTTCCCCATGCTGTTCCATGTCATTTGAGCACTGTTCCCATCGATTTGGGCAATTTTTAGGCCCTCTGCAGACCGCTGGGGGAAGCCGCCTGAAAAATGTTCGAGTTTCCCATAGACTTACATTGGGCTCGTTAATTGGGTCGAGCACCCGAGCATTCCAATTTGCTTGACCTGAGCATCGAGCACCCAAGCATTTTAGTGCTCGCACATCAATAATAACAGGTTCTTATTGTCAGTAATAACAGTAATAGGTTGGACAGCCCCCTCCAACCAATGTCGCCATTCCTCGAATGCCAATTTGATCGCCAAAAGTTCCCTATTACCTACGTCATAATTTCTCTCAGCCGAAGACAATTTTTTAGAAAAGAAGGCGCATGGACGCCATTTACCAGGGGACGAACCCTGAGATAACACAGCCCCAACCCTGACATCCGACGCATCGACCTCCACAATAAAGGGTTGAGAAACATCAGGTTGACTGAGTATAGGTGCAGTTGCAAAATGATTCTTTAAGGAAGAAAAAGCCTGAAAGGAGGCATCCGACCATTTGGAAAAATCAGACCCCTTCTTAGTCATGTCAGTAAGGGGTTTCACTCTAACAGAGTAATTTTGGATGAATTTCCTGTAAAAATTAGTAAAGCCCAGAAAACGTTGTAGAGCCTTCAGGTTCTCAGGATGTTCCCAGTTAAGGACTGCACGGATCTTCTCCGGATCCACCCGAAAACCTGAAGATGACAACAAGTACCACAAAAACTGCACCTCCTGAGCAGCGAAAACACATTTTTCCAGTTTGGCATAAAGTTTGTTATCCCTTAATATCTAGACTACCTGCTTAACATGCCCCGATGAGTCTCAAGATAAGGTGAATAAACCAAAATATCGTCCAGATAAACCACCACAAACCTTCCCACCAAATGATGAAACATATCATTTATGAAATGCTGGAATACCGCAGGTGCATTGCTGAAACCAAAAGGCATAACCAGACTCTCAAAATGTCCTTCCGGGGTATTGAACGCTGTTTTCCATCCGTCCCCCTCTCTGATTCTAACCAGATTGTAGGCTCACCTTAAATCCAACTTGGAGAATACCTTAGCTCTCACAACCTGGCTGAACAAATCAGAAATCAGAGGAAGAGGGTATGGATCACAGATAGTAATTTGATTTAATTCCCGGAAATCTAAACATGGACGTAGACTGCCATCTTTTTTCTTCACAAAGAAGAACCCTGCCGCCAAGGGCGAAGATCAGGGTCTGATATGTCCCTTCTCCAGACTTTCCGCAATGAAATCCTTCATGGCTTGTCTCTCAGGGCCAGAGAGATTATACAGTCTGGATTTTGATAGTTTAGCTCCGGGGGTCAGATTAATAGGACAGTCATAATCACAATGAGGAGGCAAATCCTAGTAGTAGTATTTCCGTAGAGACCGTAGGAATGAAAATATCTAAACAGATCTCATGGCAGTAATCACCCCATTCAATAATCTCCCCGGTTTGCCAATCCACCAATGGATTATGTTTAACAAGCCAAGGTATACCCAAGACAATCGGAGTGGGAAGATTGTCCAAAACATAACAAGGGATGAGTTCACAATGAACTGACCCCACCCTCAGTTTTACATTATGTACAATCTGAGTAAATGCTTTCTATGCAAGTGGCACAGAGTCAATGGAAAAGATGGAAATAGGTTCAGCCAAAACACAACAAGCAAGACCATGAGTTTTAGCAAACTCAGCATCAACCATGCTGACTCCGGCTCCACTATCAACAAACACAGGTGATAGGACAAAGCAGGACCTACTGTTTGGCCACAAATGCACTTGTTTATTCAACTCCAGACTACCGAGAGTTAATCGAGTCTCCTTTTGTTTAAGGATTGAAGGACAGGTCGCAACAAAATGTCCCTTTTTCCCACAAAAAAAACATACTTCTTTTTTATTGTGAATCTCAGTGGGGATGTATGATGTAGAGAGACCCCCTAACTGCATGGGTTCCTCCACCTCCCCCAGTACTGGTTCACCCCCAGACCGCTCCCCTGGCAGAGATACACAACCCTGAAAAGAAGGTCCCGGAGAAGGTGGTCTCACCCGTCTATCCCGAAGGCGTCTATCAAGACGTATGGCCAAAGACATGGCAGCCTCCAAGGACTGAGGGGTTTCATATACTGCCAAGGCATCTTTTAATCTGTCAGTAAGCCCCTCACAAAAATGATTTCTAAGGGCTGAGTCATTCCATTTAGAATCCTTTGCTCATCTACGGAATTCCGAACTGTACGTTTCTACTGACCAATCCGCCTGCTGAAGGCGACGTAGCCTCGACTCAGCCAAGGCGACTCGGTCAGGATCATCATAGATAAGGGCCAGGGCCCCGAAGAAACCCTCCACAGACTGGAGGCAAACCGTGTCCTGCGGTAACGAAAACGCCCATGACTGAGGATCACCCTGCAATAGAGAGATTACAATACCAACCCTTTGCTCATCATTACTAAAGGAGTAAGGACGAAGCTTGAACTACAATTTGCAAGCCTCCTTAAAAACAAAAAAAATTGTCCCTACCCCCCCAAAACCTGTCCGGGAGGGCAACCTTGGGTTCAGGCTGGACAGGCCTACCTGCAGAGACCTCCACATTGGCGACCTGTAACCGCTGATGCTGCTGTAACTCACCACGGAAGTCATTCACTTTCAGAGACAGCCTGTGCAGCCGCTCTGCAAGCTCTGCCACTGAACCCATACCAAGGGAAAAAGGAAAAAAAAAGGTGCACACCCAAGAACACACAAAGAAAAAAAAAAGTCATTTTTTTTCCCTTTTCAAAACATGCTCTGCTGGCTATAATGTCACACCAGGTGTGGGAAAGACTAGTGCAACACAGAGGGAAAAGGGAAAGGGAGCCCAGACACTAGGGAAAGGGGAAAGCGGAGACCTCCTAGTCTGGTCTAGAGTCACCCTGTTCTCAACTACCATCCTTATATTGTCTCCTTAGCAATCACCGAAGCGTGCCTCACCCTACTGACCCTGGAGTAAGGCTACGGCTAGGGAAGGAAGGAGATGATCACTAGTCAACCTCCACTAAACTCTATAGACAACGAGGGTAGACAATACAGGGGAATAATAGCTTAGCTTTAGATGAACTCCAAATATGCACACGGCCTCAAGCTCCAGAGAGGACGACGTACAACTCCTGCTAGGCTTCACAACTAGAATAGAATATAGCCGGCGATTCCCTCTCAGACACACCAGGTATATATACGCCCAGGCCAGAGTGCTAATTAGCAATAGAGAGATAGCTGCTCGGTCCTAAAGACAGCCTCTTATCTAAGAAGCTGTCTGCAATGCCAAACATAGAGATCTCCTGCAACCCACTGCAGGGCGACTGTCTGTCACCTCTGACACACCCATGACAGTATGACAACATCGGGCCAGCTGTGCTGAGATGTCAGACGCTGAGGAAGAATGATGGAGGAGGAAGTCACAGGCCTCATAATACTCATGTGGGCTATGTTCCACAATGAGGTTTTGGTTTGTTTTTAACAATATTTATTTGCTGTGGCAAAAACAGAGTGTTTTACAGTTCAAGCAAAGTGGATGGGATTTTATAGAAACTTCATGGCCACTGTTCTTTAATTTTATTCAGCATAAACTGAGCTTCAGCGTGTGCATCAAATCCACAGCATGTCAATTTCTCTTGTGAGTATGCTGAGTTTTATGTGTGGATTTTCCACATAGATTTCCATTAGATGCAGAAAATCTGCAGGTAAAAATGCTCATACATTTTTAGTAAGCAGGGAAAGAGGGGGAGGAGGGTGGGAGCTCACCACGTCAAATTGTCGGCAGCTTCAGTTCCATAGATGAGTTCATCAGGCGGGTGCCAGATCCCCTGGTGACAGCAGTCAAAATGGGGGATTAGGAAAAAGGATTTTTTTTGGCACAACCAGCCAGATAATAAAGAAATATAAATGTTTATTGAAGAATCGTTTTAAAAGTATAAAAACAAGGAAACCTGACGCGTTTCTGGTGCAAAAAACACACCCTTACTCATAGGATATACAAGAATTGTCAATGAAGGCCATTATTTAGAAAAAATAAATGTTCATCAATTATACCAATTAAAGAAAAAAGAGGTCAGCTGCAAAGTTGCACAACGAGGATGAGGGCAAGCTACATGATGACTATGGAATAAATCAGACTTAGATATTATACCTACTCATAATGCAAATTACACAAACACAATTCTTGAGATAGTGCTGCATAATATTGTAACAGTGAATATTAATTGTTATTAGTGTTGAGCGAGCACTAAAATGCTCGGGTGCTCGAAGCTCGGCCCGAGCTCGCCGCGATACTCGGGTGCTCGACCCGAGGAACGAGCCCAATGTTAGACTATGGGAGACCCGAGTATTTTTGGCGCGCCACCCCCGGCAGTCTTTTAAAAGCCTAACAAGTGCCCAAAACGATAGTGACAGTGCTCAAATGACATGGGGACAGCATGGGGATTGCCCCAGGAAGCATTTCTGACCCCCAGGTCACAGCAGTCAACAACGTGGTCAGAGGTATTAAGCCACTTTTAAGGACTCACAATAAAACGTTCAAAAATGAAACAAAGTGCTTTCCTGTGAAATATGTTAAGGAAGTTCCTTTCCAGGGTAAAGACTTGTGCATAAGGAAAAATAAATAACCCCCCCAAAAAATACTCCTCTACACCTTGGGCTACGTTCACAAGTAGCATTTTTTTATGCATTTTTGCACTTTTGTATTGCTTTCAACCGTGACAAATGCATTCACCTGGAAATGTCATTTTAACATTTTACAACCTTATCTGGCCATGTGCTGTGTGACACATGCATACAGTGCTGAAAAGACATGGGAACAACATGGGGAAGACCCCCTGGAAGCATCTCTGACACCCAGGTCACTACCTAAAAGTGTGCCCATCAGAAGTGATCCTTGCCGCATCAGAAGATGCAGACTTGCAACTATCCCCGTGCAAGTTCTTGTCCCAGGGCACTGTTCAATTGTACCTCCCCCATTCCTTGCAATGCAAGCACAAATATGCAGTCCCCAGCCGCCCGGCAACACTCGGTCCCCAGCCGCCAGGGGGCAGCCGGGTGTCCATACT
Source organism: Phyllobates terribilis (assembly GCF_046119375.1). Classification (NCBI taxonomy): domain Eukaryota; kingdom Metazoa; phylum Chordata; class Amphibia; order Anura; family Dendrobatidae; genus Phyllobates; species Phyllobates terribilis. Next base: position 75,895,705 of record NW_027362773.1, on the reverse strand, counting down.
CGGTCCCCAGCAGCCCCGCGGCCGGGTATCCACACACGGTCCCCAGCCGCCTGGGGGTAGCCGGGTGTCCATAAACGGTCCCCAACCGCCCCTATTTCTCCTTGGAACTTCCCCCCACACACTTTTCTTAGCTTTAGGGCAGCATTGGACGAGCCCACCAGAGAACCAGACTCCTCCGGTGGGCCCTGGCTTCTCCATCAGGGGAGTTGAGAGTGCCAAGGTGAGGAGTATGATGAGGATGATAGAAGTTAGCATCTGCTTTGTTTTCAAGAAATGCAAGCGCATGTATGTAGTAGCCGCTAGGACTGAGGTGGTCAGCATTTTGGCGCATATCCTACCTCCTCCGAGGATTGCTGGATGTTTTCCTGCTACTATCCAAGTTCTATGACTCCCGTTAAAACTAAGCTTCAGGTGATAAATGATGGATGAGGTAGTGGCAAAGGAGAAAGAGCAGGAGGAACAGGGACCATTCACATCAATATCAGGCCAGTCAACCACATATGTCTTGAAGGATATGTTTCTGTAACAAAAGGAGCAGTTCGGTTACACAGTTATAGGGCATACCAAAAATAGGGCCTACCAAAAATTTTGAGGCACTCCAATGCCCCTTGGAAACGACATGGAGGTCGGAGGGCCTTAAATAAACCTTTTTTGCATTTATAGCAACTGGGTCTCCTGTGCACTGTTGGCCTAAGCAGTGAATGGAAGGCTTTCCAAAAATTATGAGGAACTGCAATGCCCCTTGAAACAGACGTGGATTACAGCATACTAAAAACCTTCTACCCATAATTGGGGAGTGTGTCTCCCTTAGTTTTCGCCTTTGCATTGAAAAGCAAAAGCTGACTAAAATTAGGAGGAAATGCAATGTCCGTTGGAAGAGTCGTGGAGATTAGAGGTAAGGTAATTAAAAACAACATTTCAATGCCCTTGGAAGAGCTGTGGAGTTCAGAGTGGCTTAAGAAGACGCTTTCAATGCCCCTTTGAAGAGACATGGAGGTCACAGTAGCTTAACAAGATGGTTTTAATGCCCCTTGGAAGAGCTGTAGAGTCCAGAGTGGAATTAAAAGACAATATCAATGCCCCGTGGATGAGACATGGAGGTCACAGTAGCTTAACAAAACGGTTTTAATGCCCCTTGGAGGAGTGGTGGAGGTTGCAGTGGAATAAAAAGACAATATCAATTCCCCGTGGAAGAGACGTGGAGGTCACAGTAGCTTAACAAGATGGTTTTAATGCCCCTTGGAAGAGCTGTGGAGTTCAGAGTGGTTAACAAGACGGTTTTAATGCCCCTTGGAAGAGACGTGGAGGTCACAGTAGCTTAACAAGATGGTTTTAATGCACCTTACTAGAGCCATACAGTACAGCATCTTAAAAACATTATTCCCATTATTGGGGAGTGGGTCTCTCATAGTATTTGCTTATGCCTTCCAAGCAAAAGCTTCCAAAAATTAGGACGGAGCAACTTGCAATGCCTCTTACAAGAGCCATGCAGTACAGCATATTACAAACATTAGTCCCATTATTGGGGAGTGGGTCTCCCATAGTATTTTCTTATGCCTTCCAAGCAAAAGCTTAAAAAAATTATGAGGAAATGCAATGCCCATTCGAAGAGTCGTGGAGGTCCCAGGAGCTTAACAATACGCTTTTAATGCCCCTCAGAAGAGACGTGGAGGTCAGAGTGGTATAACAAGACGCTTTTAATGCCCCTCAGAAGAGACGTGGAGGTCAGAGTGGTATGACAAGATGCTTTTAATGCCCCTCAGAAGAGACGTGGAGGTCAGAATGGTATAACAAGATGCTTTTAATGCCCCTCAGAAGAGACGTGGAGGTCAGAGTGGTATAACAAGACGGTTTTAATGCCTCTTGAAAGAGACGTGGAGGTCAGAGTGGTATAACAAGACGCTTTTAATGCCCCTCAGAAGAGACGTGGAGGTCAGAGTGGTATAACAAAACGGTTTTAATGCCCCTCAGAAGAGACGTGGAGGTCAGAGTGGTATAACAAGACGGTTTTAATGCCCCTTGGAAGAGACGTGGAATTCGGAGTGGTATAACAAGATGCTTTTAATGCCCCTCAGAAGAGACGTGGAGGTCAGAGTGGTATAACAAGATGCTTTTAATGCCCCTCAGAAGAGACGTGGAGGTCACGGTAGCTTAACAAGACGGTTTTAATGCCCCTTGGAAGAGCTGTGGAGTTCAGAGTGGTTTAACAAGACGGTTTTAATGCCCCTTGGAAGAGACGTGGAGGTCACAGTAGCTTAACAAGACGGTTTTAATGCCCCTTACAAGAGCCATACAGTACAGCATTTTAAAAACATTATTCCCATTATTGGGGAGTGGGTCTCCCATAGTATTTGCTTATGCCTTCCAAGCAAAAGCTTCCAAAAATTAGGACAGAGCAACTTGCAATGCCCCTTACAAAAGCCATGCAGTACAGCATATTACAAACATTAGTCCCATTATTGGGCAGTGTGTCTCCCATAGTATTTGCTTATGCCTTCCAAGCAAAAGCTTCCAAAAATTAGGACGGAGCAACTTGCAATGCCTCTTACAAGAGCCATGCAGTACAGCATATCACAAACATTAGTCCCATTATTGGGGAGTGGGTCTCCCATAGTATTTGCTTATGCCTTGCAAGCACAAGCTTCCAAACATTTGTACATGGCAAATTGCAATGCCTCTTACAAGAGCCATGCAGTACAGCATATTACAAACATTAGTCCCATTATTAGGGAGTGGGTCTCCCATAGTATTTGCTTATGCTTTCCAAGCAAAAGCTTCCAAAAATTAGGACGGAGCAACTTGCAATGCCCCTTACAAGAGCCATGCAGTACAGCATATTACAAACATTAGTACCATTATGGGGGAGTGGGTCTCCCATAGTATTTGCTTATGCCTTCCAAGCAAAAGCTTCCAAAAATTAGGACGGAGCAACTTTCAATGCCCCTTACAAGAGCCATGCAGTACAGAATATTACAAACATAAGTCCCATTATTGGGGAGTGGGTCTCCCATAGTATTTGCTTATGCCTTCCAAGCAAAAGCTTCCAAAAATTAGGATGGAGCAACTTGCAATGCCCCTCAGAAGAGACGTGGAGGTCAGAGTGGTATAACAATCCGGTTTTAATGCCCCTCAGAAGAGACGTGGAGGCCAGAGTGGTATAACAAGATGCTTTTAATGCCATTCAGAAGAGACGTGGAGGTCAGAGTGGTATAACAAGATGCTTTCACTGCCCCTCAGAAGATACGTGGAGGTCAGAGTGGTATAACAAGATGGTTTTAATGCCCCTTGGAAGAGCCATACAGTACAGCATCTTAAAAATATTATTCCCATTATTGGGGAGTGGGTCTCCCACAGTCTTTGCTTATGCCTTCCAAGCAAAAGCTGATAAAAATCAGGATTTAGGAACTTTCAATAATGGCAACACGGAGCACGGTCACCCTGGTGGTATAGTGGTGGTGGAGGCTGAGGATAAGGAGAAGAACATAAAACAGCCGAATTGAGGAAGCGTATACCCATGTGTGGGTGTGAAGCGCTGCATGTGAACACACCTCCCGAAATAACACAGTGGATTTGACTTTATGTTACTCTGCTGTCATTTGGTGGTGATGAGAAGTCTGGCCCAATCCAGCCATCATTTTGATAAGGGTCAGCTTGTCAGCATTGTCAGTTGACAGGCGTGTGCGGTTATCAGTTATAATTCCCACAGCGGCACTAAAAACACGCTCCGATAACACGATAGCGGCAGGGCAGACCAAAACCTCCAAGGCGTACAGAGCGAGTTCATTCCAAGTGTCCAGCTTGGATACCCAATAATTAAAAGGTACAGAGGAATCACAGAAGACACTGGTACAGTCGGCAAGGTACTCCCTCACCATCTTTTGAAACTTTCCACTCCTTGTGAGAGTACCCCTCGCCTCAGGGTCTGTCCGAAGGGAGGGTCTGAGAAAACTGTCCCAGAACGTTGACAGTGTTCCCCTGCCTCTGCTGGATTGGAGTTGCGTCTCTCTCACGTGTACGCCTTGGTTGGGCAATGTACTGTGACCTCTGCCGCTAGCGTCTTCAGATGGGAATTTTTTTAACAGTTCTGCAGCAAGGGCCTTCTGGTACTGCCCCATTTTTGTAGACCTCTCCACCTCAGGAATAAGAGAGTGAAAGTTCTCCTTGTAGCGGGGGTCTACAAGTGTCACGAACCAGTAATGTCTGTCACCCAACATTTTGACAACGCGAGGGTCACGGTTAAGGCAGCGTAACATAAAGTCAGCCATGCGTGCCAGACTGATAAAGGGCAAGACTTCCGTGTCCTCACCAAGATGACGACTGACCATGCTCTCCTCCTCCTCCTCCCCCCTGTCCTCAGGTCACCCACGCTGAACCAACGGTATGACAGTTGTACAGGTACTACCATCTACAGCGCATGATACCAGCTCCTGTTCTTCCTCCTCCTCCTTCTCCTCCTCCTCTCCCTCATTGTCCCCCAATGCACGTTGGGATGAGATGAGGCTGGGCTGTGTGTAATCGACTGCTACGGTCTCTTTATCCATCTCATCATACTCTGGCTGCAATGCCTCCTCTTTAATTTTCTGCAGAGAGCGTTGCAAAAGTCAGACAAGTGGGATGCTGACACTAATGATGGCGTCATCGCCACTCACCATCTTGGTGGCCTCCTCAAAGTTTGTCAGGATGGTACATATGTCAGACATCCAGGTCCACTCATGGGGTCTTATGTGTGGAGTCTGACCTGAATATCGACGGCCTTGTTGCAGCTGGTACTCCACAACTGCTCTCTTCTGCTCACAAATCCTTAGCAACATGTGGACGGTAGAGTTCCAACGTGTGGGGACATCACAAACCAGTCGGTGTGCCGGAAGCTGCAAACGCTGCTGCAACACAGCAAGGGCGGCGGAAGCTGTAGCCGACTTGCGAAAATGAGCTGACAGGCGGCATACTTTCACGAGCAGATCTGGCAACTCGGGGTACGATTTAAGAAACCGCTGAGCCACAAGGTTAAGCACATGAGCCAGGCATGGTATGTGTGTCATCTCGCCTCGCCTCAGAGCCGCCACCAAGTTATGGCCATTGTCACACACGACCATGCCTGGATGTAGGTTCAGCGGTCTCAGCCACAGATCTGCCTGCTCTTTCACAGCTGTCCACAACTCAAAAGCAGTTTCTCACCTAAGCTTATGAGTTTCAGTACAGCCTGTTGCCGCTTGGCAGAGGCAGTACAGCAGTGCTTCCAGCTTGTAACTGATGTGGTGATATCTGAGATGGAGGCTGAACATGAGGAGGAGGATGATGTGCAGGAGCTGTACACTGTGGGGGCAACTCTGACTGACATAGGGCCCGCAATCCTCGGTGTGGGGAGGATGTGTTCCATCCCTTGGTCTGACTGGGTCCTGGCTTCCACTATGTTTACCCAGTGAGCCTTCAGGGAGATGTACTGTCCCTTGCCACAAGCACTTGTCCACGTGTCCTTTGTCAGGTGGAATCTCCCAGTAACTGCGTTGTTGAGGGCACGGAAGATGTTTTGGGACACGTGCTTGTGTAGTGCGGGGATGGCACACCGGGCAAAATAGTGTCGGCTGGGGACCGAGTACCGAGGGTTGGCCACTGCTATAAGGTTGCGGAAGGATTCTGTCTCCACCAGCCTAAAAGGCAGCATTTCCAGCGCAAGCAGTCGTGAAATGTGCGAATTTAGGACTGTGGCCTGTGGGGCGTTAGCTGTGAATTTCCGCTTTCACTCAAAGGTCTGGGATATGGACAATTGAACGCTGCGGTGGGACGTGGACTTGGATGTTGATGCTGTTTCTTGAGAAACTGCCATAACAAGTGAAGACTGAGAGGAGGGGGCATCTTTACATGCAGTATGGACAGGGGATTGCCTTGCACACACAACAGGGGGTGCTATTGCATTCACAACAGTGGAAGAAGCACTGGTGACACCTGCTGACACTGGTCGTGGACCCTGGTGTTCGCCCACAAAGTCGGGTGGTCAGGCTGGTAGTTTTGTCACCCCTGCTGATGCTGGCATGGCAGGTGGGACAAATGGCCTTTTTGGGGTTATCAGCAGAGTCTTTAAAAAAATTCCAGACTCTGGAAGACCTACCGCTTGTACTGGTGGCCACCACACTGCTTCTTCCTTCCTGTTGGGGTACTCTGCCTCCCTCCCTCTGTGTGCTGCTGGCCTCACTCTGCATGTCCTCCTGCCACGTTGGGTCAGTTACTAGATCATCCACCACCTCCTCCTCTTCCACTTGCGCACCACAATGCTCCTCCTCACTTCCTGGCAATTGTGTCTCGTCATCATCCACCTCTTGTGACAAATTGCCAGCGTCGACTTCCTGTGGCCGTGGCTGTTCAAATATTTGGGCATCGCTACATGGGATCTCCTCTTCCACCACTTCAAGCGTAGCAGGTGAGGGGCACAAATATGGAATGGACCAGTGAACAGCTCTTCAGAGTGTCCAAGTGTGGGATCAGTTGCTGTTTGACGACACTCGGCATGGTGGGAGGAAGGAGCATCAGGTTGAGGAGGAGTATGCGGTCGAGACTCACGGCTACTAAGAGTTGACCGTGTGGAAGACGGACCGGAGGTGGTGGTGCCCAGGTAACTGGAAGTATCATCTGCTATCCAATTAATAACCTGTTCACACTGATCAGTTTGCAATACTGGTGTTGTTCTGTGCTTCCCTAGTAATTCGGTCAAGAAGTGGGAGCGAGAAGATGTGGCTGTTGGTTGTGGCACATTTTCACCTTGGCCACGGACCCGTCCTCTGCACGCACCATCACCAGAACGTCCACTTCCACGTCCCTTGCCCATTGTAAAGGAAGTAAAATAGCTTACAATCGCACTATCAATGGAAAAAGGGTAATAAAAAGTAGATTAGAACCGTGGAAGAGGAAAACCACAGTTCTATTTCTCTGGCCTACACCCGACTCTTTTAAACAATCAGAACAATCAGGGAGAAACTATTACTCTTTTTCTTTACGGAAAAAATACCAAAACCTGAATAATAGAGATTTTTTACCGTGCAATGGCAAAACCATAGTTATTGTTTACTGGGGTATACCATAAAATTTTGAATATATATATTTGCGGCTGAACAGTGAGCGACACACTCAAACTGTTTTTTTTTAGATACAAAAGGCCCAAAACTGGATACTACAGAGATTTGACCCGTGGAACTGCAAAACCACACTTCTGTTTCTGTGGCCTATACCAGACTCTTTTCAACAGATATATTTGTGTCTGAAAAATCAGAGACACACTTTTTTTTGGCGGATGGGGACACCAATACGTTAATAAGACGGGTATTTGTACAGTGTGAAGGAGGAAAAAAAAAAAGAGTATTTAGATGAAAAAAAAGGATTTTTACTGGCCCCCAAGACCTGGAGCTAAGTCCAGCAATTTCAGAAACAGGAGCACACAGGACTGTAATGCAGCGCTTGATGGTATAACCATTGCGTCTCCTATACAGCCTGCCTGCCTGGCTGCCATCTAGGATGGATATTAGTCCTGAGAAGGACTGTTTGTTTGATCTGGCAGCCTTTACAGACCCTACACTAAGTATTTCGCAGGATAAATCTCTCCCTAGCCCAGCAGCGCTGTCCCTACACTGTCTAATCCGGAGCGACTGTGTCCAAGATGGCGGCGTCCGGTTTTAAATACTCGAGGTGATGCTGTGCGGCCAGACAATCACTGTAATGCCCACAAACAACATGGCTGCGGCATTACAGTGACTGGCTGGCAATCCCTGGCAATCCCTGCATGTTCATTGGCTCTGTAAAGAGCGCCAAACATGCAGGGCGGAGACCCGAGCTCCCGCCCGAGTAACCCGGAAATGCTCGGTGCTCGCCGAACATCCCGAGTAGCGTGATGCTCAGGCGAGTACCGAGCAGTGTCGAGCATGCTCGCTCAACACTAATTGTTACGCATTTTGCCATGATACCTCAATATTGTATATGGCCATGGAACAAGAGTTATATATATTTTCATGATCACAAAGTAAACCAAATACTGTTAATATAAATGAATGAATAAATGCACGCTGAAAGTGGCAATAAATTACGTTTATTTCTGATGTTTCTATAAGATCTCAGTATCATATGACATAAACATGATCACATCATCACATGAATAAACATGATTATAATAAAATGCAACGAAATGTGTTAAATAGATGTTACAACAAAAACAAATGAATTAAACAATGAAAAAAGATGAGTTGCGATTATTGTTGATGTTACTGTAATAATCCAATATACCTCAAAGATACCAATACTGTGTTGAAAACCTTTGACAAATTCAAATGGCAGCCTGATTATCTTTTTCCACATGCGATGTGGTAAATTTGTATTTGTATTCTTCAATACCTCATTCCTTAACAATAGTGGCCATAAAATACCATCTTGACAAGTATACAGCGTATTCTGCCCCTTTAAAGCAATTTATTTTAACATCGCTTAATTATTTACTCCAACATAATTTTTTCATGTTTTATTCTGAGTTCTATCTTCAAATTTTGGGCGCCCCGATGGGCTCAAAATTTTCTCAGTTGTTGGCTATTTTGTTTGTTTCATGGTGGGAGGAATTCTAGGTATTTTCAAATAATAATCCATTTCAATCCCACATTGCTTAGTGCGGTAGATACATGGACGATGTGCTCCTCGTTTGGCAAGGTGACTCGTCCACGAATCAAAATTTCATTTCATATTTCAATTCCAATTATTTAAATTTACGTTTCACCTGTAGTGACCTCTCCAAAGAGGTTTCATTGCTAGATGTATTGCTATATGGGGATACCGCTAGTGGCACGATTAATATTGCACTGTACCGCAAAACAACTGCAGGAAATACCATTTTACTGTCAACAAGCTCACACTCTAAACACACCATTAGAACTATTTCTAAGGTTGAGTTTATTCGAGCTAAAATAATATGTTCTAGTTATGAGGAATTCATTTCTGAAAGCTCATCAATTTATAACAGACCAAGGCTATGTGCACTCTGTGCATTTTTTATGCATTTTTGTTGCAGAAAATCCACGTGGAATTGGCCCCAAAAAACGCATTGCAAACCTTATCTCAGCATTTTCTATGGGATTTTGGAGGATCTGTGCACATGATCAGGAATTTTACTGACAGGATTTCATGTGCGGGAAAAGAAGCAGCATCTCCATTCTTTGTGCGGATTTGCCTGTGTTTTTCCTATACAATGCATTAGAAAAAAAGCACGACAAATCCGCAGGCAAAGACGCACAAAAACCGCATGTAAATGCAAAAAAAGCATCCAAAAGGTGCGGAATTTCCACAGGGTTTTTGAAGCCAAGAGATGCAGACATTTCTGTAATCAATTCCTGATCATGCGCACATAACCTAAGGCTGTGTACACACTGCGCCCCTCACAGGCAGATTCCGCCACAGAAAGCCCCTGAAGAAGCTGGAGGCCGCTCCCAGGAATTGACGACATCTCTGTACTTGCCTAGTGGGGCCATGGCGGCTCGGTGAAATCTCTTCTCAAACCACAGAGAAGTGTCCGCTCCGTCCTCCGCTCCGGCCTTTACCGGACAAGGCAGGGAGAAGGAGCAGAAGATGCTGGGGGGATCTGGGCTTTTTCTTTTGTTAATAAACCGCAAGCGTCTCTTCATTATTCAGTGGAACAAGATCGAAAACGGCAATAAAGAAAACGCCACAAAAAACGTGAGAAAAACCTAAAAAAGTGTTGGAAAAACACTATACGGAAAACGCTCAGGAGACGACCAGAAAAACACTCAAAGAAGCGTCAGGTAAAAACGTGCCAGAGTCTAAGTAACGTGGTGTGAACATAGACCTGAGGCCGGAGACACACTGTAAAAAAAATACTTATTTCCGGATATTTTTCTAGCGAGGACCTCTTATCAGATGCGATCAATCAAAGACTATCACGATATTCTTATTAAAAAATGTATCGATTTATTCTTGGATTGTCCATTAAAAAGAATGATTGCAGTAGTTACATAAAATAGTTAAATAGTCACAGAGTAATTGCCCATTTGTCCATAGTTAGCTTAATAGTTGAGATTCACCCATCTTTCCCTGGGATCCTGAATGGTAGATTGTGTCTGTCTGTGTCCAGCACATGTGTCAGGATGACACCATGTGTCGTCCAGTGTCCAGTGAAATGGCAAGAGCGCGCCCCCTGTCTCTAACATGGGGTATATAGCCCCCCATAGCACCTATTCTTCTGCATATGGCACTGAACTAAAAATACACAAATAGCGCATGTCATCTAGAAACCCTAGCACGATGGCTAATGCAATCTTATGCAATGTATGGTACAGAATTCAGAATTAAAAAAAAATGAATATCTGTAATTAATATTTAACAATTCCCCCTTTTGAGGATGACAGACATCAACTGAAAACCTCAAAGTAGATAGGTTAATCATTAGGGTAACAGGATCATTTTTCTTTTCTTCTTCCTTGGCAATATCATTTAATGTCCATAATAATATTAATAATAATAATTATAATAGTAATAATAATATCAATATTGGATTATTGTTATATGTATTCAATAGCATAATGATGTAAATTCATGTTATGGTAAGCCGTGACTAGTGTTGAGCATTCCAATACTGAAATATCGGGTATCGGCCGATATTTGCGGTATCGGAATTCCGATACTTAATTCCGATACTTTTGCAATATCGTATACCGGAATCGGAAGTTCCCATAATGCAATGAGCCAGTTTCATTTTATTCAGCCAATGAGGATCCTAAGAAGTGTGGGCACATCCTGTTAGGCATGTAGGCATCTTAACTAATGGCATGGCTGTGATTGGCTGCTGAAATTATGTCATGATGCACTATAAAAGCCGCCGCCGCCATTTTGAGCTCACTCTGCTGTGAATTCAGTTAGGGATAGGACGCTGTTGTTCTGAGGGACAGTTTTAGCTACCTATTTGGTCTATTCTGCTTTACCCAAGCTACTTTATAAATCGCTGTGCCTTGCAGCGCTAGTGCACAGTTCTCTGTGCTGTTCACCGCTGTCTGCAAGGTCTGGTGTGTGAGTGCAGCTCACCCTGTAGTGTGTGCTTCAGCCACGTCTGGTTGTAGTGCACTCAGTGTGTGTCACTGCCTCATACATTGTCCTTTTTTGCCAATTCATAATTTTTCCTGATATCTCCTATTAGTGTGGTGGTTCCATCTGTATTCAGCTAAATTGGTTCCAAACACACTATATAGGAGTAGATAGAGAAATTTTTTTGTCTTGCAGCGCTAGTGCACAGTGCTCTGCATCGGCACTGTTCACCGCTGTCTGCAAGGTCTGTGTGTGTGAGTGCAGCTCACCCTGTAGTGTGTGCTTCAGCCACGTCTGGTTGTAGTGCACTCAGTGTGTGTCACTGCCTCATACATTGTCCTTTTTTTCCAATTCATAATTTTTTCTGATTTCTCCTATTAGTGTGGTGGTTCCATCCGTATTCTGCTACATTGGTTCCAAACACACTATATAGGAGTAGTTAGAGGAGCCTTTCTGCAGCATTGTGCCCTGCAGCCCCAGCCAGATTAGTATTAGCCAATTTTTTGTAGCCTCATCTATTGCATTGTAGGTTACCTTCCTACATTGTAATAGCTACAAAAAGTTTGTGATACTATCGGTATTACATCTTTGAGCACATCCAGTGTCTTTTTGTGACAAAAAAAACCTAAATAAAGTTCACCAAACACTCCACTTTACAGTTGTGTAGGCCACATTAGCTCATATTAAAGTCTAGTCCACACTTTATAAAATTAGTGTTTCTTATACCTGTTAGCAGCTGTTCAGGAATAAGCAAACTAAGCCCTTAGTACTTTTCTGCCTATCTTTATCAGTCTACCAAGATGAAGAAGGCAGGGAGTAAGGCATGTGGTCGTGGGCGTGGAGTTTCTGCAGGGAGAGGACGTGAGGATTCTGTGCCTGCAGGGAGAGGATGTTTGGCTGTACCTATTCCTGAAGCTCCTTCCATTTAAACCGACCCTGTACTTTCAAACAATTTGATCTCATTTGATAGATAATGTGCTAAATAGAAAATTGTGCAAATCACTTTATGTATAAATTATGTTGTTCTTGTCTGTTGTCATCTGGAATCCGTCTGTTGCAGCAAAAACACTGAGAAGGTTTTCTGAACGTTGGGCGGGTCTTTGTCTCTGTACAGGAAGTGGCAGGGGGATTTGTATCTTTACAGGAAGTGGCAGTGGGCTTTGTATCTTTACAGGAAGTGGCAGGGAGCTTTGTATCTTTACAGGAAGTGGCAGGGGGCTTTGTATCTTTACAGGAAGTGGCAGGGGGCTTTGTATCTTTACAGGAAGTGGCAGGGGGCTTTTATCTTTACAGGAAGTGGCCTGCTGCGGGCACCAGTGACTCAGCATCCCCCAGTTTTACCAAGGAACAGTCCTTTATGCGCAGCCTTGTAGGAGCTAGCCGCACCCCACTGCTGCGGGAGGACCAAATTGAAGCCGTTGTCGGATGGATGGCAGCTAAATCATCAACTTCAATTAGTTCCAGATCCTCTCAGGTCCTGAGCACTGAAGAGCACCCATCTGTCTCTTCACCACCTGCCAAATTGCCCAGGCAGTCAGAGAACCCTGGACAGGAGCCATCTCTACTTCTGTTCTCTGAATCTCTTGGCTTGGAAAGAGGGGGCCAGCCAAGCAGAATTCGAGAATTTGAAGAAGAGGTAGTATGCAGTGATGCGCAACCGTTTTGTCTCTCTGAATCTGAAGAGGCGGGTGGGCCAGTGCCTATGGTCAGCAGCACACCTCAGTACGCATCTGATGATGAGACTCAGGTGCCACTTTCTGGTGCGTACTGTGCTGTCGAGACTACCCAGGAGAAGCAGTTGTTTGAAGAGGGTGGTGTAGATGATGAGATCCTTGACCCATCATGGCGTGAGGGACAGGAAGGTGGTGGGAGCAGCTCTGAGGAAGAGATTCCCCGAACAGCCCTAAAAGGAGGGAGAGGGAGGGGGCAGACTTGGTTGCCTGTAGCCTCCACTTCGGCACCCATTAGGAGCATGGCTCTTCCAAAATACAAAGCGGGCGCTCCCAAGACTTGCAGTGCCTGGTCCTTTTTTGACACAGTTGCAGATGACATTTGCTTTGTCAAATGCAAGCTGTGTAATCAGAAGGTGAAAAGAGGGAAAAGTGTCAGCAACCTCAATACCACAAATATGTGGAAACATATGCGGATCAAGCACGTGGTGGAGTTACAAAAACACACTGAAGACCTAGGCCAACCTACAGCGCCACCTACCACCTCTTCAGCTCGTGTTGTAGCCTCTTCCTCCAGATCACACACAGCTGGTTCGGCTTCCTCACAGGATCGCCATGGAAGAATCTCTGGCACTGTTGTACAGAGACACAGTGTAATTCCACCCACACCACCACTTTCCCTGTCATCCTCACACTCCCAGGCCAGTCTACAGCCATCGTTAGCACAGGCATGGGAGAAAAGGCGCCCATACTCGGCAAACCACCCCCGAGCACAGGCTCTGAATGCTGGCATTGCTAAACTACTGGCCCTTGAAATGCTATCATTCAGGCTGGTGGAGACTGACACCTTCCGTAACTTTATGGCATTGGCAGTCCCACAATACAACGTGCCCAGCCGCTTTTATTTCAGCAGGCAAGCTGTCCCTGCCCTGCAACATCATGTTGAGGGAAAAATTAAACATGCGCTACAAAATGCCGTCAGTAGCAAGGTCCACCTGACCACCAATGCGTGGACCAGTAAGCATGGACAGGGACGATACCTTTCCCTCACTTCCCATTGGGTAAATGTTGTGGACCCGGGTACAGATCTTGAGAGTGGCGCTGTACATGTTCTGCCAACTCCTAGGATTGCAGGAATCCAGTCGGTACACATTGACTTCTCCTCATACTCCAGTTCCTCTGAATCAGCGCTGCAGGAGCCGTCACGGTCTACCTCCACATCGGCCCGTGAACGGTTACCTGTTATGATGACCGATATGAGCACAGCCGTGGCCAAACGTCAACAGGCCGTATTAAAATTAATTTCTTTGGGGAATCGAAGCCACACAGCGCAGGAGCTCTGGAATGCCATCAAGCAGCAGAGCGACGTGTGGTTTGTGCTAGCGAATCTCTTGCCAGGCATGGTATTGTGTGACAATGACCGAAATCTGGTGGCAGCTCTGGGCCTAGGCAACCTCACTCACATCCCATGTCTGGCACATGTGCTCAACTTGGTCGTGCAGAGTTTTTTGAGGAACTATCCGGATCTTGATGCACTGCTTCACAAGGTCCGCATAGAGTGCACTCACTTGCGGCGTTCCAGCAACGCAAGATCACACATTGCAGCTCTGCAGCGCCGATTACGTCTTCCGGAACATCGCATCATATGTGACCTACCCACCAGGTGGAATTCAACGTTACATATGTTGGAGAGGTTGTGTGAGCAGCAGGCAGCAGTAATAGAGTACCAGCTGCAGCAGGCGCAAACAAGTCGCAGTGCACGCCGTTCACACTTCACCACCACTGAGTGGGCCTCTATGAAGGACATTTGCCACGTTTTGCGTGCCTTCGATTATTCCACGCGGATGGCAAGTGCAGATGATGCACTAGTCAGCATGACTATCCCCCTTATCTGCCTGCTTGAAAAAACACTGCAAGCACTAAGGGACGAGGTTTTGGAAGAGGTGGAGGATGAGGAGTCACAAATGGCATCTGCTTCTCTACAGTCTGCGCAACGTGGTTCCTCACAAAGGCCTAGGCAGGGGACACTTTGTGAGGAGGATGAGGAGGAGTCAATGGATGAGGAAGACATCTGTCCAGAGGAGGGAGGTACACAATGTTCTAGTAGTCAGTATCTAGAGCGAGGGTGGGGTGATGCAGAGCAGGGGACAGAATTTCTTGGCCAGTTGGCAGTCTGCAGCACATGGTTGATTTCATGCTGCAGTACCTGAGAAACGACCGCCGCATCGCCCACATTCTCAACACGGCTGATTATTGGGTGTCCACCCTCCTAGATCCTCGCTACTGGGACAACTTACAAATCCTCATAACACCATTGAACCGGGAGCGTAAAATGCGGGAGTACCAAGACGCACTGGTGCATACCATCATGTTCTCCATTCCAACCGAGAGCAGTGCTGCTAGTGCTTTACAAAGCAGCTCAGTGCGTCGAGGCAGTGGAGGAAGCTCTGCACAAAGAGGGAGCAGAAGCAGCACCTCAGCGCAAGGCAAGACCAGTATGGCCGAAATGTGGCAAAGTTTTATGTCCCCGCCGCCACAAATGTCTACACCATCACAGACGGCTCCAGTCAGCAGGAGGCAACGTTTCCGTCAGATGGTGACAGACTACATGTCTTGCCCTCTTAGTGTACTCCCAGACGGCTCTTCTCCCTTCAAGTTTTGGGTCTGTAAGCTGGATACATGGCCAGAGCTTAGTCAGTATGCATTGGAGGTGCTAGCTTGCCCTGCTGCTAGTGTATTATCGGAACGCGTCTTTAGTGCCGCAGGTGGTGTACTAACAGACCGTCGCATGCGACTATCCACCGATAACGTTGACCGGCTTACTTTTCTCAAAATGAACAAGGCCTGGATCTCTCATGAATTTGCCAGTCCTCTTCCAGAATAAATAATTGGTTGGCAACAGTATCCAGGTCTCCTGTTGTGTTCATGTTTCTACCACCTGAACTGTAATCCTTGAGCTCCAACACCGCCAGTTGGCGCTCGGAAGTGCCGTCTGCACAGTCAACACTTGCTGCTGTGTTATTGGGGTTCAGTAACATCAGCTGTTCCCCTGCTGTGCGGACAGCAATTTCTCCTGCTCTGTTCACATTCTCACTACTACAGATTTTAACCTTCCTCTTGTGTTAGGGTCGTGACCGACCCGTTTTAGGTTTTAAATGCATACACATTCTACATACATTTGTTTATAGCATGAAGACTTTTTGACTTTTTCAGGAATTTATTTTTAAACAAAATACAATAAATAAAACTATTTTACTAAATTGTAAAAATGCTCTTATTAAAATTATAACATTTGTGCTGTTGGGGTCAATTTCGACCCAGGTCTACTATAAGAGTAAAAAAACAATAATAAGTCCCAAAACTGAACTCATAAACACAATATAAACCAACAGCCCACAGCCAGCTCTACCTCCAACAACTTGAGTTAGGGACATGTCCAGGCATGTATGGCCAAATCAGCTTAGAGTTGGTACTTTGCAGAGTATACATCTCCAATTTACACATGCAACAATGAGGAGAAGATTTGATGTAAGCCAAATTCTGGATTATATCTTAGATGATAATGAATCAGAGGACACACAGCAGCAAACTGATACAGATGAACAGGTTTCTGAGGAGGAAGATGATGTAGAGTATCAACCGGAAGACACAGACAGTTCTGATCAGTCTGATGAGGAGGTCACTGGTGCTGAAGCTGCTCCCGCTGAAAGATTCAAATCCAAAAGCGGCAAGATCAGTTGGAGCTCAGTACCTCCAGATGTACATATCAGGGCAGATGCTGCAAATGTCATAAAAATGACCCCTGGGATCACAAGGTTTGCTGTGACAAGAGTAAGTGACATCAAGTCATGTTTTGATCTGTTTATGCCATTGTCAATAAAAAAAGTCATTATTGCTATGACAAACCTTGAAGGAAAAAAAGTCCACGGCAACATGTGGAATGACCTTCATGATGATGTCCTGGATGCCTACATTGGTGTTCTTCTCCTTGCTGGAGTGTACAAATCTTGCAATGAGGCCACTGATAGTCTCAGGGACGAACCGACAGGCAGGAATATTTTCCGGGCAACAATGTCACTTCAAAATTTTCAAATTATATCAAGAGTCCTCAGATTTGACAACAGAGACACCAGAACAAAATCTGACAAGCTTTCTCCCATCAGGGATGTTTGGGAGAAATGGGTGCAGCTCCTTCCACTGATGTTCAACTCAGGGCCAGAGGTGACAGTAGACGAACGTTTTCTCCCTTTCCGCGGAAAATGCCCTTCCGGCAATACATGCCAAGTAAGCCAGGCAAATACGGCATAAAAATTTGGGCAGCCTGTGATGCAAAAACTAGGTATGCATGGAATCTACAGATTTACACAGGCAAGTCTGCAAGCGGCATCCCTGAAAAAAACCAAGGAAAACGTGTAGTCCTCGATATGACTACTGGACTGCAGGGTCACAACATTACTTGTGACAATTTTTTTACCAGCTATGACCTTGGACAAGAACTTCTCAGGAGGA
The DNA here is from genome assembly GCF_046119375.1 of Phyllobates terribilis. Classification (NCBI taxonomy): domain Eukaryota; kingdom Metazoa; phylum Chordata; class Amphibia; order Anura; family Dendrobatidae; genus Phyllobates; species Phyllobates terribilis. The sequence continues at coordinate 75,878,465 of NW_027362773.1, read as the reverse complement.
AAATCACCATGGTGGGCACAGTGAAAAAAAACAAACCTGAGCTGCCCGCTGAATTGTTGCAGATGAAGGACAGGGCTCCACTTTCCTCAAAGTTTGCTTTTACAGACACCACCACTGCTGTTTCATACTGCCCCAAAAAATGACGGAATGTGGTACTGATGTCCACACTTCACAAAGATGCAGCTGTGTCATCAGGAAGTGACAAAAAGCCCAGAATCATCCTGGACTATAACAAAAACAAAGGAGGAGTGGACAACCTGGACAAGCTGACTGCCACCTACACTTGCCAACGAATGACTAGGAGATGGCCAATGGTTGTATTTTACAACATCCTTGATGTGTCAGCATGCAATTCATTTGTGTTGTGGACCCACATTCACCAAGGATGGAATTCAAAGTAAAAACACAAGCGGAGGATGTTTCTTGAGGAACTAGGAAGATCCCTTGTCAAGGCGCACATTGACCAAAGGGAACGATTGCCCCGAGACCCAGCTGCTGCAGCCTTGGTCCGACAACTCCAGAGCTCAACAAGTGCTTCGTCCACACCCACAGCAACACAAAGAGCATCATCACCAGCATCCTCCTCAACCAGGCCTGCCTCAACATCAACCACAACAGCCACAACCCCAATGAGACCACCTGATTCTAAAAGAAAGAGGTGTCAGGTCTGCCCTAGCAATAAGGACAGAAAGACAAACACATCGTGCTTCGGCTGCAAAAAATACCTCTGCAAAGAACACACAAAAAGTGTCACTTTTTGCCACACATGCATCTAAATACTAATGCATCTAAAAACTAGTACTTGATTTGTGTTGATTTGCTTGATTGATTGTTGTTTGTTTGTTTGACCTAGAAAAGCTACTTTTTATTATTATTGCTATTAATGTTAATATAATTTTCATCTTTTATTTGTATTAAAGTTCTATAAAAAAAAAAAATCTGTTTTTTGCCTTTTTCATAAAGTAGTTAGATATGGGTCAAAATTGACCCGTAACACCATAGATGTTACTAGAGTTAATAATATAAAATATATATATGTATACTTTTTTTTACATTTAAGAAATGTGTTCTAAAACCCTTCAGTAATAGTCAGGTAATATAACAAACTTTTCTAAGTTTATATTATTCTCTTGAGGTTCATTTGACAATATTTTTATATTGAAAATGAAGGGTATGCTCTCAAATGAAAGGCCCAGGGGGCCACAACAAAAATATTAAAATCAATCCTTCCATGGATGAGAAACCCTAACAAGGTAACTAAGAGGTAAGAAACAAATTGGTTCATAAATAACTGTTTTTAGGGTATCCTAGGGGTGATTTAAGACACGGGTCAAAACCGACCCGTTAACATAAGAAAGAGTAACAGAAAGCTAACACAAGAGGAAGGTTAAAGTTGCTCCAATTACACCTCTGGCTCCAACACCGCCAGTTGGTGCTTGGAAGTGCCGTCTGCACAGTCAACACTTGCTGCCGTGTTATTGGGGTTCAGTAACGTCAGCTGTTCCCCTGCTGTGCGGACGACAATTTCTCCTGCTCTGTCCACATTCTCACTACTACAGATTTTAAAGTTGCTCCAATTACACCTCTGGCTCCTCTGTTTTCAGTATTATCCCTGAGCTCCAACACCGCCAGTTGGCGCTCGGAAGTGCTGTCGGCACAGTCAACACTTGCTGCCGTGTTATTGGGGTTCAGTAACGTCAGTTGTTCCCCTGCTGTGTGTCCTGCAAATTCTCCTGCTTTGTCCACATCCACTGTACTACTGATTTAAAACTTGCTCCAATTACACCTCTGGCTCCTCTGTTTTTAGTATTTACCCTGGGCTCCAATACCGCTAGTTGCGGCTCGGAAGTGCTGTTTGCACAGTCAACACTTGCTGCCGTGTTATTGGGGTTCAGTAACGTCAGCTGTTCCCCTGCTGTGCGGACGGCAATTTCTCCTGCTCTGTCCACATTCTCACTACTACAGATTTTACAGTTGCTCCAATTACACCTCTGGCTCCTCTGCTTTCAGTATTATCCCTGAGCTCCAACACCGCCAGTTGGCACTCGAAAGTGCTGTCTGCACAGTCAACACTTGCTGCCGTGTTATTGGGGTTCAGTAACGTCAGCTGTTCCCCTGCTACGCGGACGGCAATTTCTCCTGCTCTGTCCACATTCTCACTACTACAGATTTTAAAGTTGCTCCAATTACACCTCTGGCTCCTCTGTTTTCAGTATTATCCCTGAGCTCCAACACCGCCAGTTGGCACTCGGAAGTGCCGTCTGCACAGTCAACACTTGCTGCCGTGTTATTGGGGTTCAGTAATGTCAGCTGTTCCCCTGCTGTGCGGACGACAATTTCTCCTGCTCTGTCCACATTCTCACTACTACAGATTTTAAAGTTGCTCCAATTACACCTCTGGCTCCTCTGTTTTCAGTATTATCCCTGAGCTCCAACACCGCCAATTGCCGCTCGGAAGTGCTGTCTGCACAGTCAACACTTGCTGCCGTGTTATTGGGGTTCAGTAACGTCAGCTGTTCCCCTGCTGTGTGTTCGGCAAATTCTCCTGCTTTGTCCACATCCACTGTACTACTGATTTAAAACTTGCTCCAATTACACCTCTGGCTCCTCTGTTTTTAGTATTTACCCTGGGCTCCAATGCCGCTAGTTGCGGCTCGGAAGTGCCATTTGCACAGTCAACACTTGCTGCCCTGTTATTGGGGTTCAGTAACGTCAGCTGTTCCCCTGCTGTGCGGACGGCAATTTCTCCTGCTCTGTCCACATTCTCACTACTACAGATTTTAAAGTTGCTCCAATTACACCTCTGGCTCCTCTGTTTTCAGTTTTATCCCTGAGCTCCAACACCGCCAGTTGGCACTCGAAAGTGCCGTCTGCACAGTCAACACTTGCTGCCGTGTTATTGGGGTTCAGTAACGTCAGCTGTTCCCCTGCTGTGCGGACGGCAATTTCTTCTGCTCTGTCGACATTCTCACTACTACAGATTTTAAAGTTGCTCCAATTACACCTCTGGCTCCTCTGTTTTCAGTATTATCCCTGAGCTCCAACACCGCCAGTTTGGGCTCGGAAGTGCCGTCTGCACAGTCAACACTTGCTGCCGTGTTATTGGGGTTCAGTAACATCAGCTGTTCCCCTGCTGTGCGGACGGCAATTTCTCCTGCTCTGTCCACATTCACACTACTACAGATTTTAAAGTTGCTCCAATTACACCTCTGGCTCCTCTGTTTTCAGTATTATCCCTGAGCTCCAACACCACCAGTTGGAGCTCGGAAGTGCCGTCTGCACAGTCAACACTTGCTGCCGTGTTATTGGGGTTCAGTAACGTCAGCTGTTCCCCTGCTGTGTGTCTGGCAAATTCTCCTGCTTTGTCCACATCCACTGTACTACTGATTTAAAACTTGCTCCAATTACACCTCTGGCTCCTCTGTTTTTAGTATTTACCCTGGCTCCAATACCGCTAGTTGCTGCTCGGAAGTGCCGTTTGCACAGTCAACACTTGCTGCCGTGTTATTGGGGTTCAGTAACGTCAGCTGTTCCCCTGCTGTGTGTCCGGAAAATTCTCCTGCTTTGTCCACATCCACTGTACTACTGATTTAAAACTTGCTCCAATTACACCTCTGGCTCCTCTGTTTTTAGTATTTACCCTGGGCTCCAATACCGCTAGTTGGCGCTCGGAAGTGCCGTTTGCACAGTCAACACTTGCTGGCGTGTTATTGGGGTTCCATAACGTCAGCTGTTCCCCTGCTGTGTGTCCGGCAACTTCTCCTGCTTTGTCCACATTCACTGTACTACTGATTTAAAACTTGCTCCAATTACACCTCTGGCTCCTCTGTTTTTAGTATTTACCCTGGGCTCCAATACCGCTAGTTGCTGCTCAGAAGTGCCATCTGCACAGTCAACGCTTGCTCCAGTGTTATTGGGGTTCAGTAACGTCAGCTGATCCCCAGGTGTGTGTCCGGCAAATTCTCCTGCTCTGTCCACATTCACACTACTACAGATTTTAAAGTTGCTCCAATTACGCCTCTGGCTCCACTCTGTTTTTAGTATTTACCCTGGGTTCCAGCACCGCCAGCTGTTTCCCAGCAGTGTCTTTGGCATGGGTGCTCCCTCCTGCCCAGCCTGGTTCCAGCACGCCAGCTGTTTCCGGGTAGTGTCAACGTCACTTTGCCTCCAATGCGTTGTCCTGTCGTATTGCGGTCGGGTTAGCCGACTCTATGGTGCCTGCAGTTTAGGTGACTCCTATGTGGGCTGCGGGATCTGGCAATGGAGGCTGGTTCCATAGTGCCAATAGGACAAGCACCCCCTGTAGGACTGTGGGTTTTGGTAACTGCGGCCGGCTCGCGGCCTTGAAACTTTTTTTTACATGGGTACCTTCTGCTACCCATCCGGGTTCCAGTACCGTCAGCTGGTTCTCGGCAGTGCCTTTGGATTAGGTGCCTCCTTCTCGGTATCCAAGTTCCACCAACGTCTGCTGGTCCTTGGTAGTGCTTTCTGGCACAGGTACCTCCTGCTTAGTAACCGAGTTCCAGTACCGTCAGCTGGTCCTCGGTAGTTCCATTGGCTCTTGTACCTTCTGCTACCCATCCGGGTTCCAGTACCGTCAGCTGGTTCTCGGCAGTGCCTTTGGATTAGGTGCCTCCTTCTCGGTATCCAAGTTCCACCAACGTCTGCTGGTCCTTGGTAGTGCTTTCTGGCACAGGTACCTCCTGCTTAGTAACCGAGTTCCAGTACCGTCAGCTGGTCCTCGGTAGTTCCTCAGCCTTCTTGTACCTTCTGCTACATTTCCAAGTTCAAGCTTTTTGAAATGGTTCTTGGTAATCACTCTGGATCTCCCTGACGAGGACCCTGAAGACGAGGACCCTGAAGACCAACCCGAAGAAGACGAGGACCCCGAAGACAACGACCCTGAAGACGAGGACCCTGAAGACCACCCCGAAGAAGACGAGGACCCCGAAGATGAGGACCCTGAAGATGAGGACCCTGAAGACCAACCCGAAGAAGACGAGGACCCCGAAGACGAGGACCCCGAAGACGACGACCCTGAAGACGAGGACCCCGAAGACGACGACCCTGAAGACCACCCCGAAGAAGACCAAGAAGATGACCCTGAAGAAGTTGACCAAGAGGACAAAGAAGAGAAGACAACCACCAAGATACAGAAGAACAAGAGACAGAAAGCCAAGAAGCAGAAGTACAAGAAGCTGCAGAACAAAAAGCGGAAGAACATTAAGCATAAGACTAAAAATCAGAGCAAAAGATAATATCTAAATTATAAGCAGAAGATGACTAAGCAGTGTATGGGGGTGAGTCCGTTCCTCCTCGTGGTGCCCCTGGAAAAGACCTGCTGCTGAAGGCCAAACTGAACACGGACAAATCCTGTTGTAAATCTTTTGTGACGGGCAGAACGAAAGGTGTAATCTTCAAACTTTTATAGATAACAATTACAGGAATGCATGTCACAAATAAGAATATGATGAAGAAGAAGAATATGAAGAAGATGAAGCAGTAGAATATGAAGAATGTAAAAAAAAAGAATAATATGAAGAAGGTGAAGAAGAAGAAGATGAAGCAGGTGAAGAAGAAGTGGATGAAAAAGATGCTGATGCTGAGGATGATGAAGGAGAAAGTGTGGGAGATGTAAAAAAGAAGGTGAAGAGCATGGAAGTAGTGAAACATAAATATCTGACAAAATATAAAAATACTTAACATAGTCAATATTTCCGTAACTCAGAACGTCTTAAAAAAAAATATTAATTCCTGCTATTCCATTTGATTGGGCTAAACCTCTATGCCTTTATTGTCTCCCCTACCTCCCCCAATACATTCTACATTATTCTTAGTTGTTTTCCTTCATGTAGAATTAACCTACAAGGAAAGAAAGGGTTTATTTTCATTCCGATATTTCTGTCCCATTGACTTCCGGTATCGGAATTGGCGATATCCGATACTTTTGGGATATCGGTCCGATCCAATCCGATCCGATATTTGCCGATATCGGAAGGTATCGCTCAACACTAGCCGTGACTAATATTCATTTAATATGTATAATTATTCTTCCCTAAATCTAAATCGAAGTAATCACGGGTCCAATCGTCATCATCTGATGTCATCGGGTCGTCGTCTCGTCTTCTTCTTGGTTCTTTTAAAACAGAGTCTTTAGATGAAAATTCCTTTGAAATAAATTATAGCGTATAGATATTGTACAGCCCATAATTATATTCATTATTGTTCAGTCCATAAACTGTACTCTTTATTAGAAAGATCATGTGTGTCAATTGATACGAAAACAAAGTCCATGGATGAAATGTAGCGTTAATATTTGTGCAGTGTCATCTGGACTTATGTTGGATTGTCTTTGGATAATTCTGGAATCCTCCGTGTCATCCGCACTGGTCTCATGTCACTTTTGGAACAGAGGTGATGTCTTTTGGTCAACAAAGCAAGGGTTAACTTGACACTTCCCTGCTATATATAGTACCATAACCAGTACTTAGTCCTTAATGTGTAAGACACATATGTCAGGCTGGCAGAATCCTGACGCTCCTTCATTATTCACCAGCTTTCAGGTGATGGGAAACCACTGGAACGTGATGAAACTTGAACACAACACACTTCATATAGGATCATCGTCCTCTACAGTCCTGCTCATCAGTGGTGAGAATTGTATTTGACACATTCTATTATAACACTCGGCATTCACAACATCTTTACCTTCTGAGATTTCCGGATATCGGTTGCTTCATCTTGTAACTTTTCCAAATCTCTTTGATTTATAAATATGAAAAGTCTTTATTAAGATAGAATTCATAATTGCGAAGTCTTGATTGAAGTCTTCATTCCCCAATCTGATACCAAATCTGGCAATTTTCCTAACCTATAATATCACAGCGTACTATAGCATTCAATAATGTTCATCTAATTATTATCAAAATTAATTATGTTTGGAATAATAAAACAATAATAGATAGTAATTCATTATTAATCAACTTCTTCATGTGATAGAATATTTTGATGTCATAGGTGTAATTACCTTTTCCAACCCATAGGTGTCAGTGTGTTTTGAAACAACAAGTGTTTATATCTTTATTAAACCAATAATACCAAAGAATGTATACTCCTGAACTAAAATGAATAAATATATGATTGAATGAATGCGAGAATGACTTGTGTTTACTCAGAAAATTTAAACATTTTCTTCTTATATTGGAACCATATCATTATATTTAATGAAGCAATATTCTTTTACTAGACATTACTTTATTAAATATTAATGTTTTCTCAATTGAGATATTGAACTGAAATAAAAAATGAGAATTAAAAATGAAAAATGGAAAAATAAGAAGTAAGAATAAAATGTAAAAATAAAAAATAAAATTAAGAATAAAAATAAGAATAAAAAATAAAAATAAGGCCTTTATATGTTAATGACAAATGCAGAGTAATTATATTCTCCATAGAAATACCCTTATATTTCCATTATCTGGATGATTTCACATTTGTCATAACCTTGTATTACCAAAAATTATTAAATTATGCAACTTTGCATGTAATACCCTTATTAAATTATACCATTGTACCTTATTAATATTTCTTCTTCATTAAAATGTGTGAAAAATAAGTATTGATCAAAAGTGATTATGTAATCAGGGTCAAAAAACACATTTTCCCCCTTAATACCAAAAAAATATTATTTTATAAAATAATTTATGTATTAGAGCCAAATTAAAAGTAATTATTCTTCTATAAAAATTTTGCATAAATTTCATATCAATGTGTAGCATATATTTGTCTGAAGAGGTGTGTACCTAGTTAGGTAACCATAAAAAAATAATAATATCCTTGAGTACTATAAAATTATCATGCGGAAAAATTATTCTAAATGTAAATTTGCTTTATAAACCATTTTGATATGTGGTTGCCCTTATCCACTATTAGCTAAATCAAGAAATAATAATTACTAAAGAAATATAAAAATATATACAGTACAGACCAAAAGTTTGGACACACCTCATTTAAAGATTTTTCTGTATTTTCATGACTTTGAAAATTGTACATTCACACTGAAGGCATCAAAACTATGAATTAACACATGTGGAATTATATACTTAACAAAAAAGTGTGAAATAACTGAAAATATGTCTTATATTCTAGGTTCTTCAAAGTAGCCACCTTTTGCTTTGATGACTGCTTTGCACACTCTTGGCATTCTCTTGATGAGCTTCAAGAGGTAGTCACCGGAAATGGTCTTCCAACAATCTTGAAGGAGTTCCCAGAGATGCTTAGCACTTGTTGGCCCTTTAGCCTTTACTCTGCGGTCCAGCTCACCCCAAACCATCTCGATTGGGTTCAGGTCTGATGACTGTGGAGGCCAGGTCATCTGGCGTAGCACCCCATCACTCTCCTTCTTGGTCAAATAGCCCTTACACAGCCTGGAGGTGTGTTTGGGGTCATTGTCCTGTTGAAAAATAAATGATGGTCCAACTAAACGCAAACCGGATGGAATAGCATGCCGCTGCAAGATGCTGTGGTAGCCTTGCTGGTTCAGTATGCCTTCAATTTTGAATAAATCCCTAACAGTGTCACTAGCAAAGCACCCCCAGACCATCACACCTCCTCCATGCTTCACGGTGGGAACCAGGCATGTAGAGTCCATCCATTCACCTTTTCTGCGTCGCACAAAGACACAAAGATCTCAAATTTGGACTCATCAGACCAAAGTAGAGATTTCCACTGGTTTAATGTCCATTCCTTGTGTTCTTTAGCCCAAACAAGTCTCTTCTGCTTGTTGCCTGTCCTTAGCAGTGGTTTCCTAGCAGCTATTTGACCATGAAGGCCTGCTGCACAAAGTCTCCTCTTAACAGTTGTTGTAGAGATGTGTCTGCTGCTAGAACTCTGTGTGGCATTGACCTGGTCTCTAATCTGAGCTGCTGTTAACCTGCGATTTCTGAGGCTGGTGACTCGGATAAACTTATCCTCAGAAGCAGAGGTGACTCCTGGTCTTTCTTTCCTGGGGCGGTCCTCATGTGAGCCAGTTTCTTTGTAGCGCTTGATGGTTTTTGCAGCTGCACTTGGGGACACTTTCAATGTTTGCCCAATTTTTCGGACTGACTGACCTTCATTTCTTAAAGTAATGATGGCCACTCATTTTTCTTTACTTAGAATTTGTATTATGGCAAGAAAAAAGCAGCTAACAGTCTATTCAGTAGGACTATCAGCTGTGTTTCCACCAGTCTTCTGCACAACACAACTGATGGTCCCCACCCCATTTATAAGGCAAGAAATCCCACTTATTAAACCTGACAGGGCACACCTGTGAAGTGAAAACCATTTCCGGTGACTACCTCTTGAAGCTCATCAAGTGAATGCCAAGAGTGTGCAAAGCAGTCATCAAAGCAAAAGGCGGCTACTTTGAAGAACCTAGAATATAAGACATATTTTCAGTTGTTTCACACTTTTTTGTTAAGTATATAATTCCACATGTGTTAATTCATAGTTTTGATGCCTTCAGTGTGAATGCACAATTTTGAAAGTCATGAAAATACAGAAAAATCTTTAAATGAGAAGGTGTGTCCAAACTTTTGGTCTGTACTGTATATTTAACCCCAAATTTTTTTGCATCCTAATTATCAATATGCATCGTAAACTATTAAACTTAACATCTTAATATTTCTTTGAATATTCCTCAAGTACATATAATATAATATAAGATTTTCCTGAAATTTAGACGCTTGAAAAAAAATGCTCTTGACTTGGAAAAATAGAAATGTCTTAGATTCTTTTTTTTACTGGCTACCAGGTTTTAAGTTACGTCAGCTGAAAATAGAATGAATGGGATTCTATATTATTTGCTCAAAGTTCAAAGGCTGCAGCTGTCACACGTCATGCAGTAAAGTTACTTTAGTTATAAAGAAAACTCTTCATGCAGTTTTTACCAACTTCCTGTGTGAATAAAGAAATAAATCCATTTTAGAGTTGTTTGATCAAATCCTGATTTGGAATGAAAACTCTAAGGAAACATAAAAAATAAAATTAAGTATCAAATTCATAAAGAAACAGAATTATTTAAATATCTTATACATATATTGATTCCAATGTAATTCAAAATATTGCTACTTTAATTTATATATAAGGTTCTAATTTATTAATTATTATTTTAATTATTACTATAAATATGTATAAATACAATTATACACAATCTCTACTGTATACAAGTGTATATATATATATATATTTATATATATATAAATAAATATACAAAAACTATATAACTTCACAATTTTACTGTATAAAATAATAAATAACTAAAGATACATTGTATAACACTTTGATACAACATATAACTACAGTTTTTCCTTAGCCACTCCCTAAACCAAACCTTCTGTCTCTATCAACAATCTCCAGAAAAGCTCTGTTTAGAAAATACATTTTTCTATCCTTCAAAAGCTCAGATAATTGCCTGTTCTTTAGTCTACATTCCATGATGTCACTCTGAGCTGGTCTCACCTGTCTCTGTCAGTCAATTTCGGCCATTTTCCTTTCCAGGGAGAAGTCACAGTTCTGACTGAGTTTTAACTCTTTCTGTGAAGAAATTGACTTTTGAATCATCTGTTATGGCTTATAACATATATGAAATCTTCTACGGATTCCATAGATTTAATTTCGAGGATGACTCATTGGCTTTTGATATTTTTCCTTTTCTGGTTTTACAAATTTAGCTTGATTTATTTTCTTTTCACAATTTTCATGTTGTCTAACAAAATCAAGCAACTGCGCACATTCTAATAAAGATTCCTTTTTGTAACACAATAACTCGAGATACTGGATTTAAGAATTTGAATTTTTGTACAAAAGTGGATATCATTTGTTGTAATTTTCCATTTTTGATGAGAGCTTTGAACAACCGTTCAAATATGGACATGAATGTATATGTACATTCTTTCCTACCAATTCTTACATTTTGCAGATCATCTATGTTGGGGAAATCCTATGTGGCACAATAAATCAAATATTTTAATCTGTCCGAATCATTTTTCCATTCATTAGGAGAGTCATTTTCACAGGGCATTAAAATGAAATGTCTGGCAAATGTGACAGGAATCCACATTTTAAATAGTTGATTCCTCTCCTCATTGGATAAATCAAACTTATCAGAAAAGCTCTCAAATATCTCTGAAATTCTACAGACATGGATTTTGACATCATATTTTGGCATGATTTTGTATCATTTTAGCAAATTTTTCCTCACTTTAATTTGAAGTTGGGCCTTGGTAGCTAATAAATTCTCTGCTATTTTTTAATAGTCTTTGTACATCAGCTCCTACGTCACTCATGTCTCCTCCCAAATCACCTAATATGTCAGTTTCTCGTATGTCAATCATGTCTCCTCCCACATTAGTTTTTTGTATGTCCGTCTCTTTCTCAGACGCAAGGTCACCTTCAGTTACAGGCACGTGTCTTACTTCTTGCTCAATTTCCACATTACAGTCAGAATCATTATCACCATTTGACACCACTTTAACACAATTGTTCTGCTTAAACTTCTCTAACACAAGACTATGAAATACATCAACCAACTGTAGAATATTTCTCAATTTTTCTCTGTCTCTTTGAAAAGATTCCAACTTAGAATTTAACTGTAAATTCTACAATTCACATTCGCTATATAAACTAAGCCACAAAACATCTAAGTCAGTTTCGTCAGTAACTTTGAATTTAATCTTACTTTGTTTAGCAAAAGAAGAAATTATATCCATATTTTGGTTACCTTCAGATTTCTTAGCATTTTATGATCAGCACGTATTATCCTCAATTCGTCTGATCTGATCCTTGTAGTACCTCTGGTGCCTGTCAATCCATCTGGAGAATATACCAGTCGTCAATCTGTAGCTTCTTTCTGATTCTTGTAACAAAGTTAGTGGATTTCCTGACACGTGAACAACAGCTGTTCAGCTCGTCTCTTCTCCCTCTTTGTTCAAGAAGGAAATTCACTTGAAAACATGAAAAATCAGGACTGGCTAAGGCTCAGCCATGTAAAAAAATACTTCTTTCCGTATATTTTTCTATCGAGGACATCTTATCAGATGGTATTGATCAAAGTATCAATATCACAATATTCTTATAAAAAAATGTATCAATTTATTCTTGAATTGTCCATTAAAAAGAATGATTGCAGTAGTTACATATAATAATTATATAGGTTACAGAGTGATTGTCCATTTGTCCATAATTAGCTTAATAGTTGAGATTCACCCATCTTTTCCTGGGATCCTGGATGGTAGATTGCATCTGTTAGTGTCCAGCAGGTGTGTCAGGATGACACCATGTGTCCGGGTAAAGGACGTGTCTCCTTGGGCCTACATCAGCATCTGTTTTCTTCACACATAGATTCTCTTCCTGTGTCCTGTGAAATAGCAAGAGCGCGCCCCCTGTCTCCAACATGAGATTATATAGGCCTGTTCTTCTGCATATGGCACTGAACTAAAAATGTCATCTAGAAACCCTAGCACGATGGCTGATGCAATCTTATGAAATGTATGGTACAGAATTCACAATTAAGAAAAAATTGAATATCCGTAATTAATAATTAACATAATACAGCTTGTATGTGTCCTGTATACAGCTTGTATGTATCCTGCATACAGCTTGTGTGTATCCTGTATACAGCTTGTGCGTATCCTGTATACAGCTTGTGCGTATCCTGTATACAGCTTGTGTGTATCCTGTATACAGCTTGTGTATCCTGCAAAGAAAAAGGAAAAAACTTCGAAAGAACGTCCAATCATAGAAAAATTGTATGCTTTATTAACAAAAAGGAAACACAGATGGATCACATAGAAAATATAAAAACACAGGAGGAGGGAAAAAGATGTGCGAGCAAGGACAGTCTGCTGGCCTGGACAAAGAACAACCTCATAAGTGACACTTATACAAAAAGTACAGATTATGAATCAATATGTCCAATAATTGATAGTCAATGGAAAAGGTAGGGGTATTGAAATCTGGTCACAGGTGTCTTAATACAATAAGCCACATGTCAAAAACACACCAACATTGAAGTCTTAGTGATACAGTATTATTGTGGTTTGACAAGAAAACCTGGGAAATGTCTTGGTATAATATGGATAAGATATGTGACCAGAAAAATGACCTCAACCTAAGATGCCACTAGCAGAGGTAGGTATAACTCTAAGTGAATACAAAAATATATCAGTATTAGCGTTGGACGGATGTCATTGTTAGGTACAAGTCCTAAATCGTTGTGTCTAGCAAGATAGCTACAAATATTCAAGCCCAAATGTACAACTTAGATCCCAAAAAGGGGAAATAAGGGAAGAAATAATACATAAATATGTATCAGGATCAAACTCAAATGCCAATAGAGCTATCAGGGAATAAAATGACAAAATCCGTGGGCCAGTAGCTAATCCCACGTGTGGGTCACATACTTACAATGTCAGACCAAAGCCAAAGCCTCGTGCTCACACACCACCCTCTACCCTACGTGCGTTTCGGCTGGTAATGCCTTCGTCAGGGGGTGGTGACCAACGAGAGTGCGGGGAATTAAAAAGCGATGATAGCCAATCGCAAGTGGGGGAGTGTGTGTGAAGAGCCAATCACAGCGAGAGGGAGTGGTATGACGCGTGTGCAGCGCTGCCCCACCGCTGCAACCACGACAACCACGTCATGCTGCCGCCGGCGTCACAGTCACGTGAGGAAACACGTGACCGCCCGCCGGAAAGCCACATACAGATATGGCCAGCGAGGGAGCGACAGCGGGCAGCGCCGAACACGCGTACCGCCTGAGCACGCAGGATGTGGACAACGACCAAAAGTTAAGGTCACAGGGGAGGAGATTTGAAGCTGGGGTCACAGATAGAGTGGAAGCCAGAACTTTAAGGTCCCAACGCATATGTCCTGGATGTGCAAAAAGAATAATGCCTATGAAAAGGGGGAAATCAACCCCTAAAAAATTATTGTAAGAAAAATGTTTATGAAAAATTATTATTAAACATAAAGTATACCACGTCACATATATAAGTACTAGACCAAAAATAATAACTTAGTAAAGTCGGACAGCAATAATAGCAGTCATCAAAAAGTAACATTAAATATATATATAACTATATGTTGGGTACAGTAAATCTTCACTCAAAAACCATTATATCAACATATAGGCAAACCGAAAAATAATATCACAATATAAATAAATAAAAGGACATTATAGATGTAAGAAAAATGCGACAGGACAGTCCATTTCTATGAGAGTACATATATTTCCATTAATATCAAGCAAGATATGTATCATGATGCTGTCAATGCTTTAGATGGAATAATTCTCCATGCGTTGTCCAAAAGGAAGGAAAGCAGGTTACTTCACACAAGGGACTAAGGTAGCAAGAAGAAAAACGAATAAATAAAAATCAAGACACCACATAAAATAATCCTAAAATAAATAAATATGTGTGAGGGGGCGATCAGAGAAATGGCACAAAGCTGATATTTTCGTTAAGGCCTGATGGATGTAAGGTCTTCAATATCCAAATCCATCGGCTCTCTTTTTGGGCTAACCTTTGGCTGATGTTACCACCCCTAATATTGTTGATAACCATATCAATGCCCCGGACTTTGAATTGAGATATGTCACAATTATGGTGCAGCTTAAAGTGTTTCGGAAGTGTTTTTAATATAGAAATATCCTCTTCTGTAGCCGCAGCTTGAATGCCCAATATGTGTTCTCGTACTCTAATCTTAAGTTGTCGTGTTGTTAGCCCAATATAAATTTTAGGGCACGGACAGGTGGCATAATATATTACCGCTTTTGAGGTGCAGGTAATTGGTTTCCTAATAGAGTAGATGATAGATCCATCTGAGTTGGAAAAAGAATCAGACCGTTCTATATTACTACAAGCCAGACATCTGCCACATGGGGAGCAACCATTACTAGATCTAAAATCACTAAGAAAATTAGAAGGAGTAATGCCATGATAATGACTTCTTGTTAAATGGTTGCTCAAATTTTTAGCTTTCCTGAAGGTGATTTGTGGCTCAGTGGACAAATATTTTGAAAGGACAGGGTCTGCCAACAAAATTGGCCAGGATTAGGTAAGAGCCTCCCGAACCTTTGCTGCCCCCGAATTAAATGTGGTAATGAAACGTAAAGTGTTGCTAACATCATTAGGTTTAGTGGCATATAAAGAGTCATGGCGTTTTGTATATTTAGCCCGGTGAAAGGCTCTCTTTAGGGCCCGATGGCTGTAGCCTCTTTCTTTGAATCTGGTCATAAGAATATCTGATTGTGTCTTGAATTCAGTCTCCTTAGTCTTAAAAATTGCCCAATAGGGACTGCATTTATCACATGACGAGGATGAGCCGAGGAAGCATGCAATAACGAGTTCACCGACGAAGGTTTACGGTGAACTGTGCTCTGAAGAATATTAGCCTCGTCACATGTAACTTTTACATCAAGGAACTCAATGGAGGAGAAACTCGCCTGATAGGTAAGATGAATGTTAAAATTGTTATCATTGAGTTCCCTGATGAAAGATTGTAAGGACTCAAGTGAGTCCTGCCAGATCAGAAAGATGTCATCTATGTACCGCGTCCAAAAAAGGACGCGGTCCATAGCCGACAATCGATCTGACTGGAAGAGGTCCCTTTCCCACAGCCCCAGGAACAGGTTGACATAGGATGGGGCAAAGGGTGCCCCCATGGCTGTCCCCTGGAGCTGTAGAAAAAAGGACCCCTTAAAGACAAAGAAGTTGTGGGAGAGACTGAATTCAAGTAGGTCCAGAATGAAAGAGATCATATCTTGTGAATGATTAGCTGTCTGCAGAAAGAAATGACATGCTCGAATTCCATCTGAATGGCGTATATTCGTATAAAGCGACTCAACATCGCAGGTAACCAATAGTGTATCTGATCCTATAAAGAGTCCATCGATCTTCCTAAGAAAATCTCCGGTATCTCTAGTGAAGGATGGAAGGCTTTCCACAAGTGGTTGTAATTTGACATCTATGAACTTCCCCGCATTTTCCAAATAATTACCACATCCGGAGACAATAGGTCTTCCAGGCGGACAACTTCTATTTTTGTGTATTTTTGGTAATAAATAAAATGTTGGAACGGTAGGTTCCAACATTTTCATAGCAGAATATAGTTTTGATGAAATTACTCCTGAATCTTGTCTACATTTGAAGAATTTGTCATATTTAGTACTGAAACTAGATAATGGATTGAAGGTAAGTTTTTTATAATTGCATGCAACGTTTAGCTGGCAGAAGGCCTCCTTCTCATAATCAACTTTGGGCCATATAACCACATTGCCTCCCTTGTCTGCCTGCTTGATCTCAATGTCCTTTAAGGATTTTAATTTGCTCAATGATGTTCTTTCTTGTTTAGTGAGGTTATCAAATGTAAATTTTTTAGGTAGTTTTTCAAAGTCTTTAGAGACTAACTGTACAAAGAGGTCAATATTAGCGCAGGCAGACAGGGGAGGGAATTTTTTGGATTTTGGCATAATACAAGAAGGGATAATATTACCTTCCCCCATTTCACTTTCTTTTTCAAGGTCCTCCAAATCCCTCAATACTTTGTGTTCGATTTCTGTGGGGAAAATTGCATGTAAGGATTTGTCATGAAAATAATTTTTGAATTGTAATTTGCGAGCAAAGATATTAAGATCTTTGATGGCAGTAAATGTATCAAAGGTAGCACAAGGTGCAAATGTTAGCCCCTTCGCAAGTACACTAAGGTCTGTATTGGAGAGAGCATAGGTGCTAAGATTAATTACCTTAAGGTCTCTTTTGGCCCATTCCGGAGAATATCGAAGTTTCGTTTATATGGGTGCTGACATGTTGCGTAGTTATGTCTTAGACGTCCCCCACCTCTTGGTGCAGATGAAATAGATGAAATTGAATCCCCACTATGGGAGGTAGCAGATGATACAGACAGAGATCTACTAGATCTGGGGTGCATATTTGGTCTCTTCCATCTGTAGACCGTCTTAGTATTTATGTCCTTGAGATCTCTATTAACCGGTTCAGGACCGCCCACTGTACATAAACGTCGGCGCTGCCCGGGCTCTGTGCAGCGCCGACGTTTAAAAACGGTGGGTGGTCCCGCAGCGCTCAGGACCCCCAGGGTCCTGCTAGCGCTGCGGTACCGGTTCAGAGCGATAGCTCTGACATGTGGCATCATGGGGACCTGAATGGATCAGGTCCCCATGATGTTAACCTGTTCCTATCTTCTAGATGCCGCGATCCATAGCGATCGCGGCATTTAAAAGATAGTAACAGCTGGTGGTCGGCGATCGGGACCCCCCACATACCTCAGGAGCGGCGGGGATCCTGGTGCTGTGACCTCTGACATCATTGAGACCTGATTGGCTCAGGTCTCGATGATGTCAGCGTCACACCAGCCAATCAGAGAGATCACCAGGGAAGTTTGTTTTAGCAACTAACTTTCCCGGGCGATCTGCCTGATAAATACACTGTTTCTCCTCCGATCTCAGTGAGAGAGCAGAGGAGAAACAGTGTGACAAGAGCTGTGTCAGCCTTGCCACTGTGAAAGTAAAAAAAATAAAATAAAAAAGAAAGTAAGAGTTAGGGTTAGTGAGTCTGTCAGATCAGTCAGTCCTGTCAGATCAGTCCTGTCAGATCTGTCAGTCAGTCAGTCCTGTCAGATCTATCAGTCAGTCAGTCCTGTCAGATCTATCAGTCAGTCCTGTCAGATCAGTCAGTCAGTCCTGTCAGATCTATCAGTCAGTCAGTCCTGTCAGATCAGTCAGTCAGTCCTGTCAGATCAGTCAGTCCTGTCAGTCCTGTCAGATCTGTCAGTCAGTCAGTCCTGTCAGATCTGTCAGTCAGTCAGTCCTGTCAGATCTGTCAGTCAGTCAGTCAGTCCTGTCAGATCTGTCAGTCAGTCAGTCCTGTCAGATCTGTCAGTCAGTCAGTCCTGTCAGTCAGTCCTGTCAGATCAGTCCAGTCAGTCAGTCCTGTCAGATCAGTCCAGTCAGTCAGTCCTGTCAGATCTGTCAGTCCTGTCAGATCTGTCAGTCAGTCAGTCCTGTCAGGTCAGTCAGTCCTGTCAGATCAGTCCCGTCCGTTCAGTCCGGTCCGTTCAGTCCAGTCAAAAAATCTAAAAATAAAATGGCCCGTCAGACTTATACCGCAGAGGAGGTGTATGCCCTGCTGTGTTCTGACACTGATGACAGTGCAATCTCAGATGGAGATATGGATTTTGAGGGCTTTAGTAGCGGCGACACTGAGAGCTCAGAAATGAGCAGTGATTCTGGTCCATCCTCAAGCCCAAGGACCAGTACAGCAATAGGGGCAAATAGCGCTACTGGAGAAACGTCTCCAAATCAGGGAACACTGCCCAGTACAAGCGCTGTCCCTGCTACTAGTGAATTGGCGCACGCCAGTGTACAAGGGGCTTTGCCACATGATCTAGCATTTCCCAGATGGGAGGCTTCGGATTCGGCTGCTCCATTCAGCCCTGATTTCAACGCCACTCCTGGTATAAATGTGGAGGTGGAAGATTTTGGACCAATTCATTTTTTTAATTTGTTTTTTACAGACAGCTTGCTAGAGCATATTGTCGTGCAAACAAATTTATATGCATCTCAATTCATAAGCCAGAATCCCCGATCTTACTATGCTAGGGCAAATTTATGGACACCAACTAATGTCCCGGAAATAAAAAATTTTTTAGGACTTACATTTGCCATGGGGCTTGTTAAAAAACCGAGCATTCGATCCTACTGGTCCAACCACCCTGTTCAAGCCACCCCTATGTTTTCAGTCATTCTGCCTAGGACCCGTTATGAAATGCTCATGTGGTTTTGGCATTTTAACGACAATAGTCAATGCCTGCCCAGAAATGCCCCAGAACATGACAGGTTATATAAAATTAGACCCATCATTGAAAATTTGTCAGAAAAATTCTTAAGCCTCTACACCCCAACACAAAATATTTCTATAGATGAGTCCCTTGTAAAATTCAAAGGAAGACTGCACCTCAAGCAATTTATCCCATCTAAAAGGGCAAGGTTTGGAATAAAGATCTATAAAATGTGCGAAAGTTCAACCGGATACACATCCGCTTTCCGCATATATGAGGGGAAAGATAGCCAACTAAACCCACCAGGATGCCCTACTTATCTGGGGACATCTGCAAAAATTGTTTGGGAGCTGATAAGTCCATTTTTTCAAAAAGGCTACAATCTATATGTGGACAATTATTACACCAGCATACCTGTATTTAAAAGTCTGGTTGAACACAACATCGGGGCTTGTGGGACCATCCGTAAAAACCGTCAGGGGTTTCCACAACCATTGGTCAACCAAAAGTTCCAAAAGGGGCAGTCAGGGGCTGTACGCAACGGAGAGCTGCTTGCCCTGAAATATAGGGATAAGAGGGATATTTTTGTCCTCAGCTCGATCCACACAGATGCCACAAGGGCCACTGTAGAACTAGGATCCACCACTCCGAAGCAAAAACCTGTGTCAGTCATTGACTACAACAAACACATGGGGGGTGTGGACCTTGCAGACCAGGTTCTACAGCCATACCAGGTATCAAGAAAGTCCTATACCTGGTATAAAAAGTTGGTTATCTATTTGTTTCAGGTGGCCACATACAATTCTTTTGTGTTGTACAAAAAAGCAGGAAATTCAGATCCAGAAAAGGTAATTGAAAATCTTGTCTTTCAAAGTGTTAGCCCCGCTCATCCATTAGAATCTGAGGATGTGAAAAGACTCACTGAGCGACATTTTATTGCACTTATTCCAGCAACGGAAACAAGAAGGAACCCCCAGAAAAGATGTCGTGTATGTACTAAGAGAGGAATGAGGCGTGATACCCGCTACTATTGCCCACAATGCCCATCATTGCCAGCCTTATGCGTCACTGACTGCTTTAAAATCTACCACACAGAACCACGTTTTTAAACTGTAAAAATGTATCCCAATTTGTCATTCAAACATTTGGTTCATTTAGTGAATGACATATTCGAGTAGAGCTCACTTAATTTCCAGGGGGGGTTCTCCAGAATCTAAACCTTCCATTGCGTGCTTGTTTCTGGAAATCATCCATCGAGTTAAAATGGTCACTAAACCCATAGATGAATTCCCAGAGGGGTGTCATTTCCAAAATGGGGTCACTTCAGGGGGGATTCTTTAGCTCTGGTACTCTGAAAAGTGCCAGAACAGCATAATCCCCCCTGAAGTGACCCCATTGTGGAAATGACACCTCTGTGGGAATTCATCTATGGGTTTAGTGACCATTTACCTACTTATTTTCCCACCACTAGATTAATTTATACAGAGGAGTAGATTGTAAAATTCGGTCACTTGTTGTGGGTTTCCTCTGTTTAGGCACCTCAGGGGCTCTCCAAATGCAACATGGCGTCCGCTATCCATTCCAGTCAAATTTCCATTCCAAAAGTCAAATGGCGCTCCTTACCTTCCGAGCCATGCCGTGCGCCCAAACAGTGGCTTTGCGCCACATATGGGGTATCAGCGTGCTCAGGAGAAATTGCACAACACATTTTGGGGTCCATTTTTTCTGGCTGCCCTTGTGAAAATTAAAAATTTGAGGCTAAAGTAGCAGTTTTGTGTTAAAAATGTGTTTTTTTATTTTCACCCTTCAACATTATAAAATTGTGTGAAGCCCCTGGGGGTTCAAGGTGCTCACCACACATCTAGATAAGTTCCTTGAGGGGTCTAGTTTCCAAAATGGGGTGACTTGTTGGGGGTTTCCTCTGTTTAGGCACCTCAGGGGCTCTCCAAATGCAACATGGCGTCCGCTATCGATTCCAGTCAAATTTCCATTCCAAAAGTCAAATGGCGCTCCTTACCTTCCGAGCCATGCCGTGCGCCCAAACAGTGGCTTTGCACCACATATGGGGTATCAGCGTGCTCAGGAGAAATTGCACAACACATTTTGGGGTCCATTTTTTCTGGCTGCCCTTGTGAAAATTAAAAATTTGAGGCTAAAGTAGCAGTTTTGTGATAAAAATGTGTTTTTTTATTTTCACCCATCAACATTATAAAATTGTGTGAAGCCCCTGGGGGTTCAAGGTGCTCACCACACATCTAGATAAGTTCCTTGAGGGGTCTAGTTTCCAAAATGGGGTGACTTGTTGGGGGTTTCCTCTGTTTAGGCACCTCAGGGGCTCTCCAAATGCAACATGGCGTCCGCTATCGATTCCAGTCAAATTTCCATTCCAAAAGTCAAATGGCGCTCCTTACCTTCCGAGCCATGCCGTGCGCCCAAACAGTGGCTTTGCACCACATTTGGGGTATCAGCGTGCTCAGGAGAAATTGCACAACACAGTTTGGGGTCCATTTTTTCTGGCTGCCCTTGTGAAAATTAAAAATTTGAGGCTAAAGTAGCAGTTTTGTGAAAAAAAGTTAAATGTTCATTGTTTTCTTCCACATTCCAAAAATTCCTGTGAAGCACCTGAAGGGTTAATAAACTTCTTGAATGTGGTTTTGAGCACCTTGAGGGGTGCAGTTTTTAGAATGGTATCACTTTTGGGTATTTTCTGTCATAAAGGCTCCTCAAAGTCACTTCAAATAAGATGTGGTCCCTAAAAAAATGTTTTTGTAAATTTTGTTGTAAAAATGAGAAATCGCTGGTCAACTTTTAACCCTTATAGCTCCCTAACAAAAAAAAATTTTGGTTCCAAAATTGTGCTGATGTGAAGTAGACATGTGGGAAATGTTATTCATTAACTATTTTGTGTGATATATCTCTCTGATTAAAGGGCATGAAAATTCAAAGTTTGAAAATTGCAAAATTTTCAAAATTTTTGCCAAATTTCCGATTTTTTCACAAATAAACGCAAGTGATATCGAAGAAATTTTACCACTATCATGAAGTACAATATGTCACAAAAAAACAATCTCAAAATCAGGGGGATCCGTTGAAGCGTTCCAGAGTAATTACCTCATAAAGTGACAGTGGTCAGAATTGAAAAAATTGGCCCGGTCACAAAGGCAAAAACAGGCTCTGGCGCGAAGTGGTTAAATTTGACCAGATGGTTATCCTGAATGGTTTTAACCAATGACTCCACCTGTTTCTCCATGTCCTTGATTAGGGACTGAAAGCCCTCATGCGAAAGAGTGGTTTTCGCCTTCTCATATAATTCATCAAGTTGTCTGTCAATGGTCAATAATGTATTGACATTGAGCCCAATCAAGAGTTCCATAAATTTTCTTGAGGCCTGATTACAGGTTTCTTCCCAGGTATTAATAAAAACATCATCATCTATGGGAAATGATGGCATCACTCTAATTCGTAAACCTCTTGGTATCATTTTCTTCCGCAGGTAGTTATCCAAAAAGGTTTTATTCCACCAAATCCTAGTCCTTTTGAATAGGAGTGGTTTGATGGAAACCGCTAATGTGCCAATTCTCTGATCACCCTCACTCTGAGATGTAGATCCATCCTTTCCAAAGATTTGATCTATTTTACCAAGCCAGATAAGTTCGCTGGCTTTGAATTCCATAGTTCCAACGGCTAACCTGTGCAAAACACAGCATAAATTAGAAATAATCAAAAATGTGAAAATATAGGGGTGAAAATTAGAGAAAGTTGTAAACCCCATAGTAGGACTAAATATATTAAAGACTACCGAAGTACATAATGTATAAGACAAAGAAAAAGGAAAAAACTTCGAAAGAACGTCCAATCATAAAAAAATTGTATGCTTTATTAACAAAAAGGAAACACAGATGGATCACATAGAAAATATAAAAACACAGGAGGAGAGAAAAAGATGTGCGAGCAAGGACAGTCTGCTGGCCTGGACAAAGAACAACCTCATAAGTGACACTTATGCAAAAAGTACGGATTATGAATCAATATGTCCAATAATTGATAGTCAATGGAAAAGGTAGGGGTATTGAAATCTGGTCACAGGTGTCTAAATACAATAAGCCACATGTCAAAAACACACCAACATT
This sequence comes from Phyllobates terribilis, assembly GCF_046119375.1. Lineage (NCBI taxonomy): Eukaryota > Metazoa > Chordata > Amphibia > Anura > Dendrobatidae > Phyllobates > Phyllobates terribilis. Next base: position 75,855,498 of record NW_027362773.1, on the reverse strand, counting down.
GAAGTCTTAGTGATACAGTATTATTGTGGTTTGACAAGAAAACATAAATACTAAGACGGTCTACAGATGGAAGAGACCAAATATGCACCCCAGATCTAGTAGATCTCTGTCTGTATCATCTGCTACCTCCCATAGTGGGGATTCAATTTCATCTATTTCATCTGCACCAAGAGGCGGGGGACGTCTAAGACATAACTACGCAACACGTCAGCACCCATATAAACGAAACTTCGATTATTCTCCGGAATCGGCCAAAAGAGACCTTAAGGTAATTAATCTTAGCACCCATGCTCTCTCCAATACAGACCTTAGTGTACTTGCGAAAGGGCTAACATTTGCACCTTGTGCTACCTTTGATACATTTACTGCCATCAAAGATCTTAATATCTTTGCTCGCAAATTACAATTCAAAAATTATTTTCATGACAAATCCTTACATGCAATTTTCCCCACAGAAATCGAACACAAAGCATTGAGGGATTTGGAGGACCTAGATAAAGAAAGTGAAATGGGGGAAGGTAATATTATCCCTTCTTGTATTATGCCAAAATCCAAAAAATTCCCTCCCTTGTCTGCCTGCGCTAATATTGACCTCTTTGTACAGTTAGTCTCTAAAGACTTTGAAAAACTACCTAAAAAATTTACATTTGATAACCTCACTAAACAAGAAAGAACATCATTGAGCAAATTAAAATCCTTAAAGGACATTCAGATCAAGCAGGCAGACAAGGGAGGCAATGTGGTTATATGGCCCAAAGTTGATTATGAGAAGGAGGCCTTCCGCCAGCTAAACGTTGCATGCAATTATAAAAAACTTACCTTCAATCCATTATCTAGTTTCAGTACTAAATATGACAAATTCCTCAAATGTAGACACGATTCAGAAGTAATTTCATCAAAACTATTTTCTGCTATGAAAATGTTGGAACCTACCATTCCAACATTTTATTTATTACCAAAAATACTCAAAAATAGAAGTTGTCCGCCTGGAAGACCTATTGTCTCCGGATGTGGTAATTATTTGGAAAATGCGGGGAAGTTCATAGATGTCAAATTACAACCACTTGTGGAAAGCCTTCCATCCTTCACTAGAGATACCGGAGATTTTCTTAGGAAGATCGATGGACTCTTTATAGGATCTGATACACTATTGGTTACCTGCGACGTTGAGTCACTTTATACGAATATACGCCATTCAGATGGAATTTGAGCATGTCTTTTCTTTCTGCAGACAGCTAATCATTCACAAGATATGATCTCTTTCATTCTGGACCTACTTGAATTCAGTCTCTCCCACAACTTCTTTGTCTTTAAGGGGTCCTTTTTTCTACAGCTCCAGGGGACAGCCATGGGGGCACCCTTTGCCCCATCCTATGCCAACCTGTTCCTGGGGCTGTGGGAATGGGACCTCTTCCAGTCAGATCGATTGTCGGCTATGGACCGCGTCCTTTTTTGGACGCGGTACATAGATGACATCTTTCTGATCTTTCAGGGCTCACTTGAGTCCTTACAATCTTTCATCAGGGAACTCAATGATAACAATTTTAACATTCATCTTACCTATCAGGCGAGTTTCTCCTCCATTGAGTTCCTTGATGTAAAAGTTACACGTGACGAGGATAATATTCTTCAGAGCACAGTTCACCGTAAACCTTCGTCGGTGAACTCGTTATTGCATGCTTCCTCGGCTCATCCTCGTCATGTGATAAATGCAGTCCCTATTGGGCAATTTTTAAGACTAAGGAGATTGTGTTCTTCGGAGACTGAATTCAAGACACAATCAGATATTCTTATGACCAGATTCAAAGAAAGAGGCTACAGCCATCGGGCCCTAAAGAGAGCCTTTCACCGGGCTAAATATACAAAACGCCATGACTCTTTATATGCCACTAAACCTAATGATGTTAGCAACACTTTACGTTTCATTACTACATTTAATTCGGGGGCAGAAAAGGTTCGGGAGGCTCTTACCAAATCCTGGCCAATTTTGTTGGCAGACCCTGTCCTTTCAAATTATTTGTCCACTGAGCCACAAATCACCTTCAGGAAAGCTAAAAATTTGAGCAACCATTTAACAAGAAGTCATTATCATGGCATTACTCCTTCTAATTTTCTTAGTGATTTTAGATCTAGCAATGGTTGCTCCCCATGTGGCAGATGTCTGGCTTGTAGTAATATAGAACGGTCTGATTCTTTTTCCAACTCAGATGGATCTATCATCTACTCTATTAGGAAACCAATTACCTGCTCCTCAAAAGCGGTAATATATTATGCCACCTGTCCGTGCCCTAAAATTTATATTGGGCTAACAACACGACAACTTAAGATTAGAGTACGAGAACACATATTGGGCATTCAAGCTGCGGCTACAGAAGAGGATATTTCTATATTAAAAACACTTCCGAAACACTTTAAGCTGCACCATAATTGTGACATATCTCAATTCAAAGTCCGGGGCATTGATATGGTTATCAACAATATTAGGGGTGGTAACATCAGCCAAAGGTTAGCCCAAAAAGAGAGCCGATGGATTTAGATATTGAAGACCTTACATCCATCAGGTCAGGCCTTAACGAAAATATCAGCTTTGTGCCATTTCTCTGATCGCCCCCTCACACATATTTATTTATTTTAGGATTATTTTATGTGGTGTCTTGATTTTTATTTATTCGTTTTTCTTCTTGCTACCTTAGTCCCTTGTGTGAAGTAACCTGCTTTCCTTCCTTTTGGACAACGCATGGAGAATTATTCCATCTGAAGCATTGACAACATCATGATACATATCTTGCTTGATATTAATGGAAATATATGTACTCTCATAGAAATGGACTGTCCTGTCGCATTTTTCTTACATCTATAATGTCCTTTTATTTATTTATATTGTGATATTATTTTTCTGTTTGCCTATATGTTGATATAATGGTTTTTGAGTGAAGATTTACTGTACCCAACATATAGTTATATATATATTTAATGTTACTTTTTGATGACTGCTATTATTGCTGTCCGACTTTACTAAGTTATTATTTTTGGTCTAGTACTTATATATGTGACGTGGTATACTTTATGTTTAATAATAATTTTTCATAAACATTTTTCTTACAATAATTTTTTAGGGGTTGACTCCCCCCTTTTCATAGGCATTATTCTTTTTGCACATCCAGGACATATGCGTTGGGAACTTAAAGTTCTGGCTTCCACTCTATTTGTGACCCCAGCTTCAAATCTCCTCCCCTGTGACCTTAACTTTTGGTCGTTGTCCACATCCTGCGTGCTCAGTCGGTACGCGTGTTCAGCGCTGCCCGCTGTCGCTCCCTCGCTGGCCGTATCTGTATGTGGCTTTCCGGCGGGCGGTCACGTGTTTCCTCACGTGACCGTGACGCCGGCGGCTGCATGACGCAGTTGTCGTGGTTGCAGCGGTGGGGCGGCGCTGCACACGCGTCATACCACGCCCTCTCGCTGTAATTGGCTCTTCACACACACTCCCCCACTTGCGATTGGCTATCGTCGCTTTTTAATTCCCCGCACTCTCGTTGGTCACCACCCCCTGACGAAGGCATTACCAGCCGAAACCCACGTAGGGTAGAGGGTGGTGTGTGAGCACTAGGCTTTGGCTTTGGTCTGACATTGTAAGTATGTGACCCACACGTGGGGTTAGCTACTGGCCCACGGATTTTGTCATTTTATTCCCTGATAGCTCTATTGGCATTTGAGTTTGATCCTGATACATATTTATGTATTATTTCTTCCCCATTTCCCCTTTTTGGGATCTAAGTTGTACATTTGGGCTTGAATATTTGTAGCTATCTTGCTAGACACAACGATTTAGGACTTGTACCTAACAATGACATCCGTCCAACGCTAATACTGATATATTTTTGTATTCACTTAGGGTTATACCTACCTCTGCTAGTGGCATCTTAGGTTGAGGTCATTTTTCTGGTCACATATCTTATCCATATTATAACAAGACATTCCCCAGGTTTTCTTGTCAAACCACAATAATACTGTATCACTAAGACTTCAATGTTGGTGTGTTTTTGACAGCTTGTGTGTATCCTGTATACAGATTTTGTGTATCCTACACACAGCTTGAGTGCATCCTGTATACAGCTTGTGTGCATCCTGTATACAGCTTGTGTGTATCCTGTATACAGTTTGTATGCATCCTGTACACAGCTTGTATGCGTCCTGTGTACAGCTTCTATGTATCCTGTATACAGCTTGTTTGCATCCTGCATACAGCTTGTATGAATCCTGTATACAGCTTGTGTATCCTGTATACAACTTTTATGTATCCTGTATACAGCTTCTATGTATCCTGTATACAGCTTTTGTGTATCCTGTATAAAGCTTGTATGTATACTGTATAAAGCTGGTATGTATCCTGTATACAGCTTGCGTGCATCCTGTATACAGCTTGTGTGAATCCTGTATACAGCTTGTGTGGATCCTGTATACAGCTTGTGTGGATCCTGTATACAGCTTGTATGTATCCTGTATGCAGCCGGTATGTATCCTGTATACAGCTTGTATGGATCCTGTATACAGCTTGTATGTATCCTGTATACAGCTTGTATGTACCCTGTATACAGCTTGTGTGGATCCTGTATACAGCTTGTGTGGATCCTGTATACAGCTTGTATATATCCTGTATACAGCTTGTATGTATCCTGTATACAACTTGTATGCATCCTGTATACAGCTTGTGTGTATCCTGTATACAGCTATTGTGTATCCTGTATATACAGCTTTTATGTATCCTGTATACAGCTTGTGTGTATCCTGTATACAGCTATTGTGTATCCTGTAAATACAGCTTGTATGTATCCTGTATACAACTATATTGTATCCTGTATACAGCTTGTATATATCCTGTATACAACTTGTATGTATCCTGTATACAGCTTTTGTGTATCCTGTATACAGCTTGTGTGTATCCTGTATATACATCTTGTATGTATCCTGTATACATTTTGTATGTATTCTGTATACAGCTTGTGTGCATCCTGTATACAGCTTGTGTGTATCCTGTATACAGCTTGTATGTATCCTGTATACAGCTTGTATGTGTCTTGTATGTATCCTGTACACAGCTTGTGTGTATCCTATATACAGCTTTTGTGTATCCTGTATACAGCTTGTGTGTATACTGTATACAGACTGTATGTATCCTGTATACAGCTTGTATGTGTGACGCCCTGCGGCGTCAGAGACCAGAACAGAACTCCTTGGTGTTGCACAGATGGGATTCTCCCCAGTGGCCTCAATACATGCTGACTACTCCACCCAAGTCCACTAGATGGAGCCCTGTCAGGTATATATATACTGGGGGGTGGAATTCAGGAAGTCAGTCAGTGGGAAGCAGAGAGTGTAACACGATGCTGCAGCACCAGACAAGCTGAAGTCTGTGAGGCTGAAAGCCAGGCTAGGCCCAAGCTGCGGGCTAGTCTGGCCAGTGAGAGCCTAGAGTGGGCTAGAAGGCAAGGAGCAGAGAAGAGCCATGAGGGACAGAGGAACCACAGAGGGTTCGTCCCCTGATGCAAGCCGGGCACCGGGCCCGAGCCTATTGGGATCTCTATGCCCAGTAGGGAATCCGGCATACTGAGGAGGATTTCATATCCCTCAGTCCACCCGTGAATATCGCATATTTAGAGGACTAGATACCAAGAAGGCCCCAGCGTCCAGGGATCGTGGTAACCAGTGGGAAAGCCCTCGCAGCCAAGCAAGACTGGTGAGAGAAACATCAAGGGAGCTAGACCCTGTTCCAGGCAGGTCAGAAGCTCCAGGGAGAGAGACAGGAAGATACAGGAAGGAGGCCTTACACCCGCTCACTGGGGAGCAAGACCGGTAGTGCACACCACCTACAAGGGCCCCGGACCGTACCTGACTACCATCTGCAGTAAAGGTACTGAAACTAGCCCCGGTGTGTGTGTCTGTTCTTCCTTTGACCCGGCTGGGTCCCATCTCTCCTGCATCCCTTCACACCATCCCCATGCTGCCCTGGAGCTAGCTCTACCTGTGGAGAGCCACACCATCCCTGCTGCCGTAACACCAGCTCCAGAGGACTGCTCCGCAGCGGTGGCACCCTTTAGCCGCAATCCACAGGTGGCATCATGAACATTTCCAATTTCCCTTTTACTGACCGCCCTGGGTCACGGACCGCACCAGCCACCGTGATATCCCCCAGCAGCCAGAGGCCCGGCTGCCGAGTACCCCACGGCGCAGGGGGCACGTCATATGTTTCCTGTATACAGCTTGTGTGTATCCTGTATACAGCTTGTGTGTATCCTGTATACAGCCTGTATGTATCCTGTATACAGCTTGTATGTATCCTGTATACAGCTTGTGTGTATCCAGTATACAGCTTGTATGTATCCTATATACAGCTTGTGTGTATCCTGTATACAGCTTGTGTGGATCCTGTATACAGCTTGTATGTATCCTGTATACAGCTTGTGTGTCCTGTATACAGCTTGTGTGTACCCTGCATACAGCTTGTATATATCCTGTATACAGCTTGTATGTATCCTGTATACAGCTTGTGTGTCCTGTATACAGCTAGTATGTATTCTATATACAGCTTGTGTGTATCCTGTATACAGCTTGTGTAAATCCTGTATACAGCTTGTATATATCCTGTATAAAGCTTGTATGTATCCAGTATACAGCTTGTGTGTCCTGTATACAGATTTATGTATCCTGTAAACAGTTGGTTTGTATCCTGTATACAGCTTGTATATATCCTGTACACAGCTTGTATGTATCCTGTATACAGCTTGTATGTATCCTGTCTACAGCTTGTGTGTCCTGTATACAGCTAGTATGTATTCTATATACAGCTTGTGTGTATCCTGTATACAGCTTGTGTGGATCCTGTATACAGCTTGTGTGGCTCCTGTATACAGCTTGTTTGTATCCTGTATACAGCTTGTATGTATCCTGTATACAGCTTGTATATATCCTGTATACAGCTTGTATGTATCCTGTATGCAGCTTGTGTGTATCCTGTATACAGCTTGTGTGTATCCTGTATACAGCTTGTATATATCCTGTATACAGCTTGTGTGGATCCTGTATACAGCTTGTGTGGATCCTGTATACAGCTTGTGTGCATTCTGTATGCAGCTTCTGTTTAGCCTGTATACAGCTTGTATGTATCCTGTATACAGCTTGTGTGGATCCTGTATACAGCTTGTGTGGATCCTGTATACAGCTTGTGTGGATCCTGTATACAGCTTGTGTGCATCCTGCATGCAGCTTCTGTTTAGCCTGTATACAGCTTGTATGTATCCTGTATACAGCTTGTGTGTATCCTGTATACAGCTTGTATGTATCCTGTATACAGCTTGTGTGGATCCTGTATACAGCTTGTATATATCCTGTATACAGCTTGTGTGTATCCAGTATACAGCTTGTGTGTATCCTATATACAGCTTGTATTTATTCTGTATACAGCTAGTGTGCATTTTGTATACAGCTTGTATGTATCCTGTATACAGCTTGTGTGCATCCTGTATACAGCTTGTATGACAGCTTGTATGTATCCTGTATACAGCTTGTATGTATCCTGTATACAGCTTGTGTGTATCCTGTATACAGCTTGTATGTATCCTTTATACAGCTTGTGTGGATCCTGTATACAGCTTGTATATATCCTGTATACAGCTTGTGTGTATCCAGTATACAGCTTGTGAGTATCCTATATACAGCTTGTATTTATCCTGTATACAGCTAGTGTGCATTTTGTATACAGCTTGTGTGTATCCTGTATACAGCTTGTGTGTATTCTGTATACAGCTTGTGTGTATCCTGTATACAGCTTGTGTGTATATCCTGTATACAGCTTGTATATATCCTTTATACAGCTTGTGTGTATCCTGTATACAGCTTGTGTGTGTCCTATATACAGCTTGTGTGTATCCTGTATGTAGCTTGTGTGTATCCTGTATGCAGCTTGTGTGTATCCTGTATACAGCTTGTGTGTATCCTGTATACAGCTTGTATGTATCCTGTATACAGCTTGTGTGTATCCTGTGTACAGCTTGTGTGTATCCTGTATACAGTTTGTGTGAATCCTGTATGCAGCTTGTATGTATCCTGTATACAGCTTGTGCGTATCCTGTATACAGCTTGTGTGAATCCTGTATACAGCTTGTATGTATCCTGTATACAGCTTGTGCGTATCCTGTATACAGCTTTTATGTATCCTGTATATACAGCTTGTATGTATCTTTTGTACAGCTTGTGTGTATTCTATATACAGCTTGTATGTATCCTGTATACAGCTAGTATGTATCCTGGATACAGCTACTATGTGTCTTGTATGTATCCTGTATACAGCTTGTGTGTATCCTGTATACAGCTTGTAGGTGTCTTGTATGTATCCTGTATACAGCTTGTGTGTATCCTGTATACAGCTTGTATGTATCCTGTATACTGCTTGTATGTATCCTGCATACAGCTTGTGTGTATCCTGTATACAGCTTGTATGTATTCTGTATAGAGCTGGTATGTATCCTGCATACAGCTTGTATGTATCCTGTATACAGCTTGTGTGTATCCTGTATACAGCTTGTATGTATCCTGTATACAGCTTGTGTGTATCCTGTATACAGCTTGCATGTATTCTGTATACAGCTGGTATGTATCCTGTATACAGCTTGTATGTATTCTGTATACAGCTTGTGTGTATCCTGTATACAGCTTGTATATATCCTGCACACAGCTCGTATGTATCCTGTATACAGCTTGTGTGGATCCTGTATACAGCTTGTATGTATCCTGTATACAGCTTGTGTGGATCCTGTATACTGCTTGTTTGTGTCCTATATGCAGCTTGTGTGTATCCTGTATACAGTTTGTTTGTATCCTATAAACAGCTTGTATGTGTCCTGTATACAGTTGGTATTTATCCTGTATACAGCTTGTGTGTATTCTATATACAGCTTGTATTTATCCTGTATACAGCTTGTATGTATCCTGTATACAGCTTGTGTGTATCCTGTATACAGCTCGTGTGTATTCTGTATACAGCTCGCATGTATCGTGTATACAGCTTGTATGTATTCTGTATATAGCTTGTATTTATCCTCTATACAGACTGTATTTATCCTGTATACAGCTTGTATGCATCCTATGTACAGCTTGTATGTATCCAGTATACAGCTTGTGTGTATCCTGTATACAGCTTGTGTGGATCCTGTGTATAGCTTGTATGTATCCTATTGTAAAAAAAAATTCTTCTCGAACAAATAATTTGTTCAAGAAGTAAATTCACTTGCTAACACCAAAAATCAGGACTGGCTAAGGCTCGCCAATGTAAAAAAATACTTCTTTCTGTATTTTTTCTCTATCTAGGACTTCTCAAAGTATCAATATCAAGATATTCTTATAAAAAATGTATCTATTTATTCTCGGGTCGTCCATTAAAAAGAATAATTGCAGAAGGTACATACAATAGTTAAATAGTTAAGAGTAATTGTCCATAATTAGATTAATAGTTGATATTCACGCATCTTTTCCTGGGATCCTGGATGGTAGATTGCATCTGTCTGTCTCCAGCACGTGTATCAGGATGATACCATGTGTCCGGGTAAAGAACATGTCTCCTTGGGTCTACATGAGCAGCTGTATCACAAACAGATCCTCCTTCTGTGTTCTGTGGAATGGCCAGAGACCTCCTGTCTCTAACATGGGCTTTTATTGCACCTGTTATTCCGCATATGGTAATGAACTAAAAATACACACAAAAATAACGCATGTCATCTAGAAACGATGGCTGATACAATCTTATGTATGGTACAGAATATCCGTAATTAATATTTAACAATTCCCCCTTTTTGAGGATGACAGACATCAACTGAAAACCTCAAAGTAGATAGGTTCATCATTAGGATAACAGGATCATTTTTCTTTCCTTCTTCCTTGGCAATATCATTTAATGTCCATAATAATAATATCAATATCAGATTATTGTTATATAATGATGTGAATTCGTGTTATGGTAAGCCGTGACTAATATTCATTTAATATGTATAATTATACTTCCCTAAATCTAAATTGAAGTAATCACGGGTCCAATCGTCATCATCTGATGTCATCGGGTCGTCGTCTCGTCTTCTTCTTGGTTCTTTTAAAACAGAGTCTTTAGATGAAAATTCCTTTGAAATAAATTATAGCGTGTAGATATTGTACAGTCCATAATTGTATTCATTATTGTTCAGTCCATAAACTGTACTCTTTATTAGGAAGATCATGTGTGTCAATTGATACGAAAACAAAGTCCATGGATGAAATGTAGCTTTAATATCTGTGCAGTGTCACCTGGACTTATGTTGGATTGTCTTTGGGTAGTTCTGGAATCCTCCATGTCATCCGCACTGGTCTCGTGTCACTTTTGGAACAGATGTGACATCTTTGGTCAGCAAAGCAAGGGTTAACTTGACACTTCCCTGCTTAATATAGCACCATAACCAGTACTCAGTCCTTAATGTACAGGACACATATGTCAGGCTGGCAGAATGCTGACGCTCCTTTATTAATCACCAGCTTTCAGGTGATAGGAAACCACTGGAACGTGATGAAACTTGAACACAACACAGTTCATATAGGATCATCGTCCTCTACAGTCCTGCTCATCAGTGGTGAGAATTGCATCTGACACATTCTATTATAACACTCGGCATTCACAACATCTTTACCTTCTGAGATTTCCGGATATCGGTTGCTTCTTCTTGTAACTTTTGAGAGTCTCTTTGATTTATAAATATGAAAAGTCTTTATTAAGATAGAATTCATAATTGCGATGTCTTGATTGAAGTCTTCATTCCCTAATCTGATACCAAATCTGACAATTTTCCTTACCTATAATATCACATCGTTCCATAGCAATCAATAATATCCATCTAATTATTATCAAAATATTAAAATAAATTATGTTTGGAATAATAAACAATAATAGATAGTAATTCATTATTAATCAAGTTCTTCATGTGATAAAAATATTCTATGTCATAGGTGTAATTACCTTTTCCAACCCATAGGTGTCAGTGTATTTTGAAACAAGTGTTTATATCTTTATTAAACCAATAATACCAAAGAATGTATACTCATGAACCAAAATGAATAAATATATGAATGAATGAATGAATTGTTGTGTTTACTCAGAAAATTGACACATTTTTCTTCTTATAGTGGAACTATATCATTATATTTAATGAAGCAATATTCTGTATTGATCAAAAGTGATTACGTAATCAGGATCAAAAAACACATTTTCCCCCTTAATACCAAAAAAATATCATTTTATAAAATAATTTATGTATATATCAGAACCAAATTAAAAATAATTATTCTTCTATAAATATTTTGCATACATTTCATATTAATGTGTAGCATATATTTGTCTGATGAGGTGTGTACCTATTTAGGTAACCATTAAAAGAAAAGTAATATCCTTGAATACTATAAAATTATCATATGGAAAAATTATTCTAAATGTAAATTTGCTTTATAAACCATATTGATGTGTGGTATAAACAAAGGATTAACCGACAAAGCTTGAATGTCACTAACTTACCATGCTGAAGTCAGGGCCACCGGGATAATAGTCTTTAATGTGAAGACCCAGAATCCATAGGTTCAAGCGAAGGCTTGTTAGATCCATAAGCACTGGATTCAGATCCCAGGGTGCCATCTTTGGACTGAAAATGGGCCTAGATCCAAAACTCACTTTCACATTCCTTGCTTATTCAATGCAAGTTGGGCACTGTTCCAGTAGTCTACGGTTAAAAAGGTCCACTTGCAATTCTCTTCCTCTTTATATGAAGTGCTGTTAAAGATAAAAGGTGAGACTTCACCATCTGAATTGATTAGACATGAGTGTCATTAGGGATCATGGCAGAGTTCCTTCATAATGGTTTACGTAAGATAAAGATACTCTGTTGTATGACAAGACCTTTACATTGTGACCATACATATATGAATGGAGCTTTCTTATATACTGCCTAAAGCTTCTTTAGGTTAGAGGAACCGGATCTTTAGAGGCAGCCCACGGGTGTATACCTGTGACCATGCTACTACTGGAATGTAGGTGATTAGAGTTATTAACAGCAATTTCCTTGTTCAGAGTTGTGGCCAGACTGCTTATTAATTTTGACATATAGCAGGACTCCTTATTCTACGTTGGGAGACCACAACTCTTACTCACTGCCCAATGAGTTCTGCAGCGGTCGATGGATCTGCCCATAATCCCGAAATAGTTGAGGTAAACTATTGTCAATGCCTCTTCCTTCGATATGAGAGTTGTCCTAACTACTATAATTTTCCATAAAGCCTTAAGGCTCATTAACATCTGAATGGAAGGAACCAAACTGAAAGCCTAAATCCTCATTTTATGCTAAGAACTATTCTTAGGAAATTTGATATTTCATGTGAATTGGAACCTGATTGTATACCTCCTTAAACGCCTATACTACTATATAGCAATCTGGAATTGCAGATTGACTAGCAGGTCTTATAGAGTCCATTTCCAATGATCTAACGCTCAGGAATCTGTACAGCCCATTCAGGTTGTAGCAAACCTAGGTAGGCCTGGGTTAAATAATAGCTTTACAAGGTCTTGATTAGGGCACCTGGAGAGCTTAGCACCAGAGCAGGCTAGGCATTCACCTTAGTCAGACTGCTGGAAAGCAGAGCAGACGGTATGTGTCTTGGAGCTAATCAGAGACACAGGCCAGACTCCACAAGTATCAGTGGTTGCCCTGGATAAATATTGTTTTGTTTAATCAAGCTGGGTTAGCTTAGCTGTATATGAGTAGTCCGGGTCTGTCCTACTTAGTCAGAGCTTGGACAAGACCAGATATATTAATGTTTATGACTTCTGTGCAACCTGTAAAAGCAATAAAACTGCGCTCGATTGGACCAAACCCACAATGGCTGTATGAGCACTACATGATCCCTCCTATCTTTAAGAGTGAAACCGTACAAGGTGTAACATCCCTGGCGGCGTGCTTGCATGGTGCACCACCTCCCACCGAGAATGCAATCTTACCTGTCAGTCCACGCTGCACTCTTTGTTTCAGTACCTGCTGTGTCCATGTATCTTGTCTGATTGCTTAGGGCGTCGGCGCGGCTTTCTGCTTGTTTCTTATAGCTACTGTGTGCACAGTCCTAATGTGTCTCCAGCGTATTGCTGTGAGTCACTGGATACTTAAACCCCCTCCACCCAGTAGGAGGTGCCTGAGCAACACTTTCCATCGGTTTGTTCCTGGCAACTTAGTTGCCAGGTCCTGTCCTGTATCTAGTTTGTTTCTGCCACCCTGGGGGCTGTATACCCAGGCCTGTTACCTGTACATGTGACTTTAGTCAGTTTTCGCCACCCTGGAGGCTGAGTTCCCAGGCTTGTTCCTGTATCTTGTTCCTGGTTCAGATCCTGTCTGAACAGTGTCCTAGTCCGTTACTTGTTTGTCTCTATGTCTGTACCTTTCCATTTTCCTGCAGTATTTGAACCTGCACCTAACTCCAACTCATTATCTCTGTACTTCTATTTGTGAGTTTTGTGTCCACTCACTACTTCATTGCAAGTACTTTGTGTGTATCTGGTTTTGCTCATTCTGTTTCCCTGCCTCTGTATCTAACTCCTGTGTTCCTGCTATCTTCTTGTGTTCTCCAGTCTGTTCCATGTGAACAGAGCCCTGTCCTGTCTACCGCATCTGCGGGTTTTGCTCTGCTTTGCTTGTTCACCGCAGCTGCGGGTTTTGCTCTGCTTTGCTTGTTCACCGCATCTGCGGGTTTTGCTCTGCTCTGCTTGTCTACCGCACCTGTGGCTCTGTTCCTGTATCCCAGTTTGTACTGGTCCCTATCCTGCCTAGGTTCCTACTTGCCAGTACCTACCTGTCTGCATGCCAGCCGTGCCTGCCTGTGCCCACCTGTCTGCATGCCAGCCGTGCCTGCCAGTGCCCACCTGTCTGCATGCCAGCCGTGCCTGTCAATATCCTCCTGTCAGCATACCAGCCGTGCCTGTCAGTACCCACCAGTCAATATGCCAGTTTAACCAACCTGTTCCTGCATTCCCCGGTCTGGGTCAACAGCTGTGACCAGGGTCTGACCTGGAGTAGCACCTGGTCCCTCTGCTCAGTTCCTCCCTGGTTCATGGAGTCGACTGAGCCGCCGTGCGACCTTAGTTGGATCGGGTTGATACTTAGTTACGCCCCTCCAGGCACTCCTCGGTTCATGGTACAGTGGGATCAATAATCACGCTCACGCCAGTCAGTCCGGGCGCGAGCATAACACAAGGTTTATTATTAACCTGCAATGCTAAGGAAGAGCTCTTATGGTCACCTGCCTCCAACCGGCATTACACCGAGCCAGCTGAGCACCAGCCAGGAATACTGCCACCCTCTGTCTCAAAATAGAGGCTAGGATATTTTTCCCCCTGAATTCGGTAAGCTTGCCATGCAGATTACAGTCGCTGAACTTGGTTTTGTCAGACATAACTTAGTTGTGGAACCAGTACCTTTACAAAGAGGCACTATGAGGCACAGGGGCGCTACAAGGCACAGTCACCCTCTAAAGCACTGCAAGGCACAGGGGCACCCTCAATCACCGAGAGACACTATGAGGTCCCATGAGGTACTAAAAGGCACTATGAATGCACCATAAGGCATAATGATATGCTATGAGTCACTATGATATGTTATGCTATGAAGCACTATGAAGAGCCATAAGGCGCTATGAAGTGCTATGAGGCACTATGAAGCACTATGAGATGCTATACGGCACTGAAGCGCTATGAGGCACTGTGATGCGCTATGAGGCACTGTGAGGCACTGTGATGCGCTATGAGGCACTGTGATGCGCTTTGAGGCACTATTAAGTGACATGAAGCGATGTGCCATGAGGCACTGTGCTACGATGTGCCATGAGGCACTGTGCTACGATGTGCCATGAGGCACTGTGCTACGATGTGCCATGAGGCACTATGCTACGAGGTACTAAGATGTGCTATGAAGTGCTATGCTTTGACGCACTATGATGTGCCATGAGGCACTATACTATGTGTGCCATGAGGTGAGACACTATGAAGTGCCATGAAGCGCTATGCTATGACGCACTATGATGTGCCATGAGGCGCTATGATGTGCTATAAAGCGCTATGCTAAGAGGCACCATGCTATGATGTGCCATGAGGCACTTTGATGTGCTATGCAATGAGGCACTATGCTATGATGTGCCATGAGGCACTATGATGTGCTAAGAAGCACTATGCTATGAGGCACTAAGATGTGCCATGAGGCACTATGATGTTCCCAGAGGCGCTGTGAGGCACTATGATGTGATATAAAGCGCAAAGAGGCTTTATAAGGCACTGCGCTCAGATTTTTATTTAACAGAGTAATCCATCTGAATGAAGGATAAACCTTTCCTTTGGGTGGTAAATCTCAATTGTCAGACTAGGCCCACCCGAAGGAGCCAACTGATGAGACGCAGCTGGACAGAAGACCTTCACAGAGACCATGTGCCGTCCTATGGATGGAGTAAACAGACTGGAGGACAACAGTAAAAACCTCTGAGTGTTACTTTAACATTTACGGAGCAGATTGAGGCTCATTTTTGTGGTAAATTCTGAAGGCCAATCATGAGGCTCTGTGCGGCCCAGACATGTGGCTAACTTTAGCCTAGAGGTCTAAGGTCCAGCTTCCGTCCTGAAGCCAAATTTAAAGCACGAGGCCCTTGGCCCAGATGGGGTCTTACAGAGCGCACACGCACCCATTTTTGAGTTTTGCGCTAACATCCTTCAGCCTTTCCTAATAACCATAACAAAGAAAGGGCACCATAAACAAGGTAAACATTCACGAAGATCACTCACCACCAGCTGTACGGATTCGGAGGCTGGATCAAGTCACAGGCCTGTTTCTCTCCATCCGGCCATGCCTGAGCAATACTGGGGTGATCAATCCCAGGCAGGGGCGCCTCCAATAGTGCGCCGAACAAAGCTGGAGCTGCTGCCCCCAGGCAGGGGTGCAGCTCGACAGGTGCTCCCATTGATGTGCAGAGCTGGAGCTGATGACCCCAGACAGGGCGCAGTTCCACAGCTGCTCTCTCATTGACGTGCAGATCTGGAGCTGCCGACCCCAGACAGGGGCGCAGTTCCACAGCAGCTTCTCCACTGATGCATGGAGCTGGAGCTGCCAACCCCAGTTCCACAGCTACTCTCTCACTGACGTGCAGAGTCGGAGCTGCCGACCCCAGACAGGGGAGCAGTTCCACAGCAACTTTTCCACTGATGCACGGAGCTGGAGCTGCCGACCCCAGGCAGGGGCGCCGCTCAGTCATATCCGGATCTTCTACACGTAAGCCTGTCTAAGGTCCTCCCATCAAGGACCCTCCAGTACGCTCGTCATCAGGGCCGCAGGCTGGTACAAAACAGTAGCTGGAAACATGTTAGAAGACATGGGTCTCTGCTACTTCTTTTTTCACTGATGTGATTTCCTGGATAGCGTCTTGCTCCTGCGAAACCGGGATGCGCGGCTGCCAGGTCACCATAAGGTAATGGTGCGGCAGCTGCTCGCGCCCGTCCGATGGAACAGGCCCCCTTGGACCCACCATCACGCTTGGAAACCGACCGGCACAGGTCTGGGAATAATCTTCTCTTCTTTCTTCAGCCGCCGTTTTAACAAGGTTCCCCCTCAAGGACAGGAAACCAACTGAGGTGTTGGAGAGGCGCCGCCCTTTTATTCTGTAGGTTTCCTCTCCTGGAAGGGCGGATCCCCTCTCTCGTTGTAGGTACTGTCATGGGTGATAGGAAAATCTATTTTTATTTCAAACTCAATTACCCTCAGGGCCCATGGGTCTGAGCAGATTTCTTTCCACTGAGGGAGAAAATGCGAGATGCGGCCCCTGACTGTCTTGACATCATAATTTGTTCTGACATTGATTTTGGGAGAGAAAAAGATTCTTGCCTCCTCTTTCTTTTGGGTAGCTCCATTGTCCTGTTTTCCCTTTACCCCTATATTGAGGGGTCTGCTCCTGGGAGGGACGAAGAGGCCTTTTTCTTACATTTCTAGGTTTCGGGAGGGTCGTCTTCTTGTCTGAGGCTTTCTCGAGAAGATCATCTAGGGCTGGCCTGAACGTGTATTTCCATTTAAAGGGGATGGAACACAATTTCATTTCTAAAGCCACATCACCGCTCTAGGATTTCAACCATAGGGCCCTTCTCACGGAGTTTGATAACCCAGATGCTCTTGCTGCCACTCTCACAGATTCTGCAGAAGCATCCGCTAAAAACCCCGTAGCTTTCTGCAGAAGCGGCAGGGATGCTAAGATGTCTTCTCTGGGGGTGCCCGAGACTAGGTGTTCCCCCAGTTGATCTAGCCAACGAGCCATTGATCGAGCTACACCCGTAGAGACTGTGTTGGTGTTTAATAGTGTTGCCGAGGTCTCCCAGGACTTTGAGCAGTCCCTCCATTTTGCATTCCAAGGGATCCTTTAGTTTAGAGGAATCTTAAAAGGGCAATGTGGCCGCCTTTGCCACTCGTGCAATCCGGATATCCACTCTTGGGACTTCAGACCAGCATTCTGCAGTCTCGTTGTCTACAGGAAATCTATCCTTTAACTCTGTAGGGGTATTAAACCTCCTTTCCGGAGATTCCCATTCCTCTAAGACTAAGTCTCTAATACTCTGGTGTATAGGGAACACTAATTTCTCCCTGGAATGCTGCCCCCCAAACATCTGATCCTGTACTGTGTCTGGGGAATCTTTTCTTCCCCGACCTCCATAGTTCTCCTTACTGCCGTGAGGAGTTTCTCCAAGCTATCTGATGGAAAGTAAAATCTTTCTCACTGGGAGTTATCAGGAGTTGGACTCAGTTCACCTTCCTCCTGAAGATTTTCCAAGGTATATATCTCATCTTGAGAATCTTCCTCCCCTCCCTCTGGTGGGCTGATCTTCCTCTTTTTCGCTGCTGAGGGAGTAGATGTAGTATCCTGACTAGGTGAGGGCGTAGGGAGAGCGACTGAGGCTAAGGAGGATTTGATCTCTTGACGTACAAATCCCCTTTATTTCATCCATTAAGGAAAGTTGTTCCTGCCTGATAATTTTCTCCGTACAGTCCTTGAATATGGGCTTTCTATGGGAGGACGATAGCTTTTTTTATTCAGATGGGATTTCTGCATGACGGTTTAGCTTGGTCTCCAGATGCAGGTTCCTTGTCCCCCTACAAGAGAGGGGAGAAGGGAAAGGGAGCTATGATCACTATTACCTGCATCTGGGAGATGGACTATCAGTGCCATACTTACTGGGATCGGACCGGCGCTAGGCTCTACAGATGCAGAGCGAGAAGATGCTTCAACAGACAAGGTTTTGTCCTACCTGCAGATGTCTTCCTGTCCAGGGCTCCTTTATGGGCGACTGGACCAACGCCTTCCTCTGATTAGAGGGCTCCTCCCCCGGTGTCCAGGTGAAGACAGGTGTGATCACAGGCAGCTATCACCACTCTTTTCCCCCCTTGCGTCTGCTGCGCTCCACCGTGGAATGCATAACAGCCGGGACTAAAGTCATCATCCACCTCCCGGCGTCCTACGTCACTTCCGGTGCCGCGGTGTGCACTCCACATCTTGGAGATCGGCATCACCCGTGCATCCAGTGGGGGGAGGAGGAGGAGATGGGCCGGAGAGCTCAAAGAGGCCTCTGGCCAGAAGATCCTGCAGACCTTGCCCGAGGTCGCGGACTGGAGGAGGGGGTCCCGAATCCGGAGGAGATGGAAGCAGCGCATGTGAGGAGGAGAGGTAAACCGCGCGATCCTCCGCTGCCCGGCTTGTAGTTTTCTCCCCAGTGCCTGTCGCCGGCCCAGCACATCGGGGATGACCTCTTCATCCCTGATAAGGACAGGAAATAACACTAGAGGGAGGATGTGGGAGGGGATACTTAAACCTCTTCATATTTCCTGTCCCTATTCTATTAGGGTGGGGTTACATCCTCCTGTGTGCTGTCGTGGGGGGTTATTAGAGAAAAACCCAATCTCAATCATTGGGATTTGTTGAAGCATTCAGAGTTACTACAATATAAAGTGTCACTTGTCTAAATTGTACACGTTGGCCTAGGAAGTAATTATCCCTCTCTACTCCTCCTTGGTCAGACCTCATCTAGAATACTGTGTCCAGTCCTGGACACCACATTTTAAAAAGACATCAAAAACTGGAACAAGTTCAGAGAAGATCTACTAGGATGATGTGCTTACTGCAAACTATGTCTAATGAGGAACGGTTAAAGGATCTGAGAATGTTTAGCTTGCAAAAAGAAGGCCAAGAGGAGACTTAATAGCGGTCTACAAATATCTGAAGGGATGGGACAGTGTAGAGGGATCATTCTTATTCTAATTTGTACATGGAAACACGAGAAGCAATGGAATGAAACTGAAAAGGGAGAAGATTACAGATAAGATATTAGAAAGTCATAAGTTACTTACCGGTAACGGGATTTTTCGGAGACCATGACAGCACCACGAGAGATGGGATCCGCCCACCAAGGACAGGAAACCTACAGGCTTAAAAGGGGGCGGCCCTCCCTCTCGCCTCAGTTTGGATTACAGAGCATTGAGAGGACCGCCAGGTTAGTAGACATAGCAAAACAATCATAAAAATAACATTTTTATACAACACCAGTAAGTGAGAAAAGGTTGTAATTAATAGATGAGGAGTGCTCCCATAAGGTGAAGGGAGGGAATGTAAGGGTGCTGTCATGGTCTCCGAAAAATCCCGTTACCGGTAAGTAACTTATGACTTTATCGGTCGACCATGACAGCACCACGAGAGAATTGCAGAGATGAAAAAGTCTAGGGAGGGACCACCGCCTGGAGCACCCTTCTCCCAAATGTGAGGTTGGATGAAACACCCAAATCCAGTCTATAGTGCCTATAGAAGGTAGATGGAGAAGACCAGGTAGCAGCCTTACATATGTCTTCCATCAAGACGCCAGTCTTCTCCGCCCATGTGGTTGCCACCGCCCGGGTAGAGTGAGCCTTCAACCTCTGTGGCGCTTCCTCACCGCTGGAGACATAGGCTAGAGTAATAGCCTCCCTGATCCACCTAGCTATGGTGGATTTAGTAACCTTAAGCCCCTTCCTCACCCCTTGGAAGGAGATAAATAAGGAACTATCTTTCCTGAAGGCCTGGGTGACCGACAGGTACTTAATCACACATCTTCTAACCTCTAAGGTCTGGAACTCTGCTTCTTTTTGGTTACTTGGATTAAGACAGAACGAGGGAAGTATTATTTCCTGGAGTCTATGGAAACGGGAAACTACTTTAGGGAGATATGCTGGGTCCGTTCTAAGAATTATTCTATCGTCCAGGATTTGAGTGAAAGGTGGGGCTGAAGACAGAAGCGCTGTTTTAAGGGAGATGGACTTAAGAGATGCCGACTATTGGTTCAAAAGGTGAACCGCTTAATGCTTTTAGAACTAAATTTAGATCCCAGGGTACCAAATTGCTTTTGATAACTGGTCTGGATCTAAACACAACTCTGATAAAGCGAGAAATCCAGTAATTCCCTGCCAAGTCACAGTTATATAGAGCACCTAAGGCAGAGACTTGGACTTTAAGGGTGCTTGTCGCCAACCCAATCTCGAGGCCCTTCTGTAAAAAGTCTAAAATTTTACTAATTGGAGCTCCCGTACCAACTGTAGAACCAGAGAAAGATTAAAAAATTTTTTCCTAACTTCTAGCGTAAATCCTGGTCGTGACAGGTTTTCTACTATGCATTAGTGTAGTCACTAGATCTCGGGAGAATCCTTTGCATTCTAACAGGGACCTCTCAAGTTCCCCACCGTCAAGTGGAGGCCAGGAGCTTGAGGATGGAGTATCGGACCCTGGCTGAGGAGATCCGGGATTTCTGGTAGGACCCAAGGATCGGAGATGGACATGTTCCTCAGGCATGAGAACCAGGGCCTCCTGGGCCAAAGGGGGGCAACCAGAAGGACCCTCGCCTTGTCCTCTCTGATCTTTCTTAGAACCATGGGAAGGAGATTGAATGGGGGGGGTAGGCCAGACTGAAATCCCAAGCTATTTAGAGAGAGTCTACTGCCAGGGGGTCTTCTCTGGGAGTTAGGGAGCAAAAGGGCTTAGTCTTTCGATTTAGCCTTGTGGCAAAGAGACCTACCACCGGAAGACCCCATTTGTTTTCTTTTCCTTTGATGTAGAGAGCCGTTAAGGAAAGGAAATGGCATTCCGAAATCCAGGTGGCTCAAAAGGCTGGTACCGATTTGGAGGAAGGACCCTTCTCAGCCGGGGGATCATCCCTGGAGGCTGCAGATTCGTCCATGCTGCTGGAGCCGTGATGACTGGACTTAGACGCCTAACCTCATTTTCCTGAGGACCGGGCATTACCAGAAACACGCGGGCGATGCACCTTTTGGGGCTCCCCAAACCGCCGCTGAGATGGTGGAGATGGCTGATGCTCAACTTGCTGCTGCAGTAGCTGCTGCTGCTGTTCACTATCAAACTCCATGATAGGGAGAATGAAGCTGGGAAGCCCTGAACAGTGGTGCCTGGCCAGTTAAATAGGCCTTGATCCACCCATCCGCCACCAGATTTCAATCAAATTCCTCTTTTTTTTTTTTCCTCAGTACCTTTACAAAGAGGGACTATGAGGTACAGACACCCTATAAAATCACTACAAGGCACAGGGGCACCCTGAAGCACTGAGAGATACTATGAGGTCCCATTAGGTACTAAAAGGCACTGTGAATCGCTATGAGGTACTAACAGGCGCTATACGGCACTATGAATGCACCATAAGGCATTATGGTATGCTATAGTAACATAGTAACATAGTTTGTAAAGCCGAATAAAGACTTGCGTCCATCAAGTTCGACCTGTTAGTTCTGTAATTGCTAAAGTTGATCCAGAGGAGGGCAAAAACCCCAAATGATTTAGCCAATCTTCACCTGAGGAAAAATTCCCTCCCGACTCTGAAACCAGCAGTCAGAATAAATCCCTGTATCAACCTACTATTTTATTTTATTTTTAAGTATATGCTGAAATCTGCCTGGTATCTAGAAATGCATCCAGTCCCCGCTTGAACTGGTGTAGTGAATCCGACATTACCGTCTCCTCACTCAGTGAATTCCATATTCTCACTGCTCTTACCGTAAAGAATCCCTTCCTATGCTGGTGCTGAAACCTTTTCTCTTCCAGTCTTAGTGAATGCCCTCTTGTTACCGTAATATCCCTCCTTTTGAACAAATCCCGGGAAAGATCTCTATGCTGTCCCCTAACATATTTGTATACATTTATTATGTCCCCCCTCAACCTTCTCTTTTCCAGGCTGAATAGTCCTAGTTTTGCCAACCTCTCTGGGTATTGCAGTCCCTCCATTCCCTTTATTAATTTTGTTGCCCTCCTTTGTACCTTTTCAAGCTCATTTATATCCTTTCTATATATTGGGGCCCATAACTGAGCACAGTATTCCAAGTATGGTCTGACCAGTGCTTTGTACAGTGGAAGAACAATGTTCTCATCCTTTGCAGCTATACCTCTTGTGATACATCCCATTACCCTGTTTGCCCTTACAGCAGCGGCCTGACTTTGGGCACTCCAATTTAGTTTGCTATCAATCAAGATGCCCAAGTCCTTCTCCATCTCTGAATTCCCCAATGATTTCCCATTCAGTGAGTACTGGTGACTTCCATTTTTCCTTCCCATATGTATGACCTTACATTTCTCCTCGTTAAACCTCATTTGCCATTTAATGCTCCACCTACCCAGCTTATCCAAATCCCTCTGTAGGTCTGCACTGTCCTCTTTTGTATTAATTGTTTTACATAACTTTGTGTCATCTGCAAATATTGATATTTTACTATTTATCCCATTGACTATGTCGTTAATAAAGATATTAAATAACATTGGGCCTAGTACAGACCCCTGTGGTACCCCACTAGTGACGCTTACCCAGTCTGAGTATATTCCATTTATAACCACCCTCTGCCTTCTATCCTTTAGCCAGTTAGCTACCCACTTGCAGACATTTTCCCCCAGCCCCATCATTCTCATTTTGTATACCAACCTATTATGTGGCACGCTATCGAACACTTTTGAGAAGTCGAGATACACGACATCCACTGGTTCCCCCTGATCTACTCGAGAGCTAACCTCCTCGTAGAAGTCAATCAGGTTTGTTTGGCAGGAGCGATTCCTCGTGAATCCATGTTGGTTCGGGATTAAAAGATTATTAGCATCAAGATGCTGCGTAATTGCCTCTTTAATGAAGCTTTCAAAAATTTTGCCCACAACGGACGTCAGACTCACCGGCCGATAGTTTCCGGCGTCACTTTTCGCTCCCTTTTTGAATATTGGCACTACATTCGCCTGTCGCCAATCAAGTGGCACAGACCCAGTCTCAACAGAGTCCTTAAATATAAGATATAACGATCTGTCTATCACATTACTTAGTTCCCTTAGTACCCGTGGGTGTATGCCATCAGGTCCTGGTGATTTGTTTATTTTAATGTTACTGAGGCGTTTCTGTACCTCAACTTGGGTTAGATTAGTCATACTTAGTGGAGGATTAAGCTTGTCACTTCTCATTTCTCCTGTTAGTTCTATTTCCTTTGTGAAAGTTGTCGAAAAAAAATTATTTAATAGATTAGCTTTATCCTCATCTTTCTCTATGATTTTGCCTTCCTCACTTTTTATCGGTCCAATATTATCCGATTTAATCCTTTTACTATTTATATACGTAAAGAACAGTTTGGGATTTGATCTACTTTCCCTAGCAATACGTTTCTCTGTTTCCTCCTTCACTATTTTTATTTGTTTTTTACAGGTTCTCGTTTTTTCCTTGTAACACATTAGTGCCTCCTTACTGTTTTCCTGTTTTAATCTCTTGAATGCCTCTTTTTTGCTATTTAACGCCCCTTTTACGTTCTTGTTCAACCATATTGGTTTCCTCTTATTTCTGGCCCTTTTATTCCCATACGGTATATACCTCTCGCACTGAGTATTCAGAATTCTTTTGAAGGTTTCCCATTTACTATTCGTATTCCATTGATTAAGTACTTTGTCCCAGTCAATAAGTTGAAGGTTTTCTATCAGCTGATCAAACTTCGCCCTCCTAAAGCTTAATGTTTTTGTTGTTCCCTTATTGATAACCCTACTGAAGGGCATTTTGAAGTCGATAATATTATGATCGCTATTACCTAAGTGCCCCCCTATCTGTACCTCAGTTATTCTATCAGGCCTATTAGTCAATATTAAGTCCAACACGGCCTTCCCTCTCGTTGGTTCCTGCACTAGTTGGGAGAGATAATTATCCTTAATATTTGTCAAGAACCTTTTTCCTTTCTGAGATCTACAGGTTTCTGTTTCCCAGTCAATATCCGGGTAGTTGAAATCCCCCATTACAATCACTTCATTATGTTTTGCTACTTTGTCTATTTGTCCTAATAGCAGATTCTCATTCTCCTCTGTTATATTTGGTGGCTTATAGCAGACCCCCAGTAATATTTTATTATTATTTTTTGCCCCCTCTATCTCTACCCACATGGACTCGACCCCCTCTTCTCCCTCTCCTATATCTTCCCTTAGTCTGGGTTTTAGACATGACTTTACATATAAGCAGACTCCTCCGCCTTTCCCCTGTTTCCGGTCCCTTCTAAATAAACTATAATCTAATAAATTTACCGCCCAGTCGTAGCTATCGTCTAGCCAAGTCTCTGTTATACCTATGAGTCACTATGATATGTTAAGCTATGAAGAGCCATAAGGCGCTATGAAGTGATATGAAGCACTATGCCATGAGGCACTATAAGCACTATGAGACGCTATGCGGCCCTATGATGTGCTTTGAGACACTAACATGCGCTATGAGGCACTGTGAAGCGCTATGAGGCACTGTGAAGCGCTATGCGGCACTGTGAAGCGCTATGTGCCACGAGGCACTATTAAGTGACATGAAAAGCTATGCCATGAGGCACCATGCTATAACGCACCGTGAGGCACCATGCTATAATGCGCCGTGAGGCACCATGCTATAATGCGCCGTGAGGCACCATGCTATAATGCGCCAAGAGGCACCATGCTATGATGCGCCGAGAGGC
Organism: Phyllobates terribilis; assembly: GCF_046119375.1. NCBI lineage: Eukaryota > Metazoa > Chordata > Amphibia > Anura > Dendrobatidae > Phyllobates > Phyllobates terribilis. The sequence continues at coordinate 75,830,401 of NW_027362773.1, read as the reverse complement.
ACCATGCTATGATGCGCCGAGAGGCACCATGCTATGATGCGCCGTGAGGCACCATGCTATGATGCGCCGTGAGCTCTATGCTATGACACACTATGATGTGCCATGAGGCACTATGATGTGCCAAGAGGCGAGGCACCATGATGTGCCATGAAGAGCTATGCTATGATGCACTATGATGTGCCATGAGGCGCGATGCTATGAGGCACTATGATGTGCCATGAGGCACTATGATGTGCCAAGAGGCGAGGCACCATGATGTGCCATGAAGAGCTATGCTATGATGCACTATGATGTGCTATGAAGTGCTATGCTATGATGCACTATGATGTGCCATGAGGCACTATGATGTGCTACAAAGCGCTATGCTATGAGGCACTATGATGCGCTATGAGGCATTAAAATGTGGCATGAGGCACTATGATGTGATATAAAGCGCTATGATGTGCTCTTTGTGAAGCGCAAAGAGGCTTTATAAGGCACTGTGCTCAGATTTATATTTAATAGAGAAATCCATCTGAATGAAGGATAAACCTTTCCTTTGGGTGGTAAATCTCAATTGTCAGACTAGCCCCACCCGAAGGAGCCAACTGATGAGACGCAGCTGGACAGCAGACCTTCACAGAGACCATGTGCTGTATTAACACCATGTGCCATCCTATGGATGGAGTAAACAGACTGGAGGACAACAGTAAAAACCTCTGAGTGTTACTTTAACATTTACTGAGCAGATTGAGGCTCATTTTTGTGGTAAATTCTGAAGGCCAATCATGAGGCTCTGTGCAGCCCAGACATGTGGCTAACTTTAGCCTAGAGGTCTAAGGTCCAGCTTCCGTCCTGAAGCAAATTTTAAAGCACGATGCCCTTGGCCCAGATGGGGTCTTACAGTGCGCACACACACCCATTTTTGAGTTTTGCGCAAACATCCTTCAGCCTTTCCTAGTATCCATAACAAGGAAAGGGCCCCATAATCAAGGTAAACATTCACGAAGATCACTCACCACCAGCTGTACGGATTCGAAGGCAGGAATGAGTCACAGGCCTGTTCCTCTCCATCCATCCATGCCCGAGCAATACTGAGGTGGTCAATCCCAGGCAGGGCTTCTCCACTGATGCACGGAACTGGAACTGTCGACCCCAGACAGGGGAGCTGCCGATTTTTTTTTTTTTTCCTTCAGGGACACATGCATCGCGGTTAATACCGCACTAGCAAACAGATGCCGGTAACCCAACTTCCGAGTTCCGGTCACATGATGTCCTCGAGGCGCAGTGACGTCATCAGGCTGCAACTTACAGGAGGACAGAAGTGCGCCCCCGCATGAGCCTCGTGCGAGGATGCCTCATACACCGCCGGCGCTCCCAGGTAGGCCCTGCCCATAGCGATGGCCTGCTACCTCTGGACAGGGCGCCGCTCTCCCGCGGCCCGCTCCTGGTTGGAGCGGAGGTTTGCAGACAGCCTCAGACCCGACGCGTTGACCTCCGCCAGGTGTCGAGGGGGACAACACCCCATGCAACTCGCATCTCCAGGGCGATGGTGGGCTTGCCACCCCAGATAGGGGCGCAGTCCCACTGCAATCCGGATCCCAACGAGGGCAGACTCCTCTACAGAAAGCGCAATCTGGCTGAGGCAGATAAAAGGGCTGCCACCCCAGATAGGGGCGCAGCTCCCCTGCATATCAGTTGCAAAAAAATGCTGTGCCTCTCCCAGATAGGGGTGCACTCGCATAGGCAGAACGCTGGAGCTGCAGATCCCAGATAGGGGCGCTGCTCGACAGCCGTCGCCATCCAGATCTTCCACGAGCCTGCAATAGGTTCCCTCCATCAAGGACAGGAAACCAAACAGAGGCGAGAGGGAGGGCCGCCCCCTTTTAAGCCTGTAGGTTTCCTAGCCTTGGTGGGCGGATCCCTTCTTTGGTGGTGCTGTCATGGTCGACCGATAAAAAACATTTTGACAGTGAGGGTGATTAATGAGTGGAACAGGCTGCCATGAGAGGTGGCGAGTAGTGTTGATCGAGCACTAAAATGCTCGGGTGCTCGAAGCTCAGCCCAAGCACATCGTGATACTCGGGTGCTCGACCTAAGCAACGAGCCCAATGTAAGTCTATGGGAAACTGTAGCATTTTTCTGGCGGTCCCCCCCGGCGGTCTGCAGGTGGTCAAAAATTGCCCAAATCGATGGGAAAAGTGCTCAATGAAACATGTCAGGCAGGCAGAATATATAGGCAGACATGGTATATAGGAGGGTGTATGAAAAACATAGCAGGGCACTCGGGAACACACTAGTGCCCTCCGATTTTCACGCACCCGTCTCTTTAAAAAAGCCAGCAATTCAGCAGCCGCATACATTTATAACATTGGTACCCGACAATTTATAACAGAAAGAAAAGAGCATCACACATATATAATATCTATCTAATCTATGCGACTGACATGTTTCTAAGTACAGTGACAGTGTTGGTTACTGTATTTGTCATTTAGTTTTAAAATAAAGGATTTATTAAAAAAAAATTGGCATGCGGTCCCCCAAAATTCTAGTCTCTAGCGGAGGTTAAGCAGACGGCTTGGGGGCTGATATTAATAGCCCAGGAAGGGTGCCATGAATATTGGCCCCCTCCCAGGCTAGAAACACCAGCCCTCAGGCGCCCCAGAAATGGCACATCCATAGAATGTGCCAATTCTGGCACTTAGCCTCGCTCTTCCCACTGCCCTGTAGCGGTGGCAGTGGGGTAATAGGGCTGTGGTTGATGTCAGTTTATAATGCCAGCTGACATCAAGCCTAGGTTAGTAATGGGGAGGCGTCTATAAGACGCCCCCATTACTAACTCCATAGTGAAAGTGAAAAAAAAACACCAACACCCAGAATAAAATCTTTTAATTGAAATAAATACACAATACTTTAATATTCTAAATTAAACTCTACGTATCATATCGCACAATTCAGCTGTCTCCTGCAATAAAAAAATAAATAACCAACCTCATCCTTACCTTTTCATGGTTCCCACGACGGTTCCAGCTCTGCTACATTGAGATGGCAAGCTGGATCGTAGCAGAATGCTGCCATCCAGTTTGCCATGCCGCAGAGACACCCCTGGTGGGCGCTTCTAGTACTACCCCTGGTGGGTGCTTCTAGAACTACCCCTGGTGATGGTGGGCGGTTCTAGAACTACTCCCTGGTGATGGTGGGCGGTCATAGAACTACCCCTGGTGGGCGGTCATAGAACTACCCCTGGTGGGCGGTCATAGAACTACCCCTGGTGGGCGGTCATAGAACTACCCCTGGTGGGTGGTCATAGAACTACCCATGGTGGGCGGTCATAGAACTACCCATGGTGGGCGGTCATAGAACTACTCCTAGTGTGCAGTTCTAGAACTACCCATGGTGTCGGTGGGCGGTTCTAGAACTACTCCTAGTGGGCGCTTCTAGAACTACCCCTGGAGGGCACTTCTATTACTACCCCCGGTGGGCACTTCTAGAACCACCCCAGGTGGGCGGTTGTAGAACTACCCTTGGTGTGCAGTTCTAGTATTACTCCTGGTGGGCTGTCATAGAACTACCCCTGGTGTCGGTGGGCTGTTATAGAACTACTGCGGGTGTGCATTCTAGAACTACCCCTGGTGCAGGTGGCCAGTTCTAGAACTATGCCTGGTTGGCGCTTCTAGAACTATGCCTGGTTGGCGCTTCTAGAACTACCCCTGGTGGGTGCTTCTAGAACTAACCCTGGTGGGCGCTTCTAGAACTAACCCTGGTGGGCGCTTCTAGAACTTACCCTGGTGTCGGTGGCCGGTTCTAGAACTACGGCTGGTTGGCGCTTCTAGAACTACCCCTGGTGGGCGCTCCTAGAACTACCCCTGGCGATCCATCACTGTAATCAGGGTCTCTGACTCTAAATCATCCTGCTCTCAGATGGGGCAGCAAAATCCTGGTGACAAATTCACTAACCCCATCCAGCTTCAGGTGCAAGTATTAGAATTGATTCCGATGCTCAAAATTAAATGTAAAGGCAAGTGGCTAACGGCAGGCAATAGGTACAGCAAGGTGTGGAAAAGTTACCTGCAGGATTGTAGGGAACAAACTTCTCAATGTTGGGGTACTGCTGCTCTTCTGTCTTATCAGAAGTGCCAGAAACCTAGTGGGGAACAGGAACCAGGTCACAAGCTTCATTTATCCAGTGTTTACGATTAGGTTCTCCATATATGATCTGAAAAGGAGTCAGCCAAGTCCTTGTGGCATAGCTGTGGCCTGGCCATACACTGTTTGGCTAGCAGCCATCTCTCCCAACATACAGATGAGCTCTCATGTGTTCTGTGGGGAGGAGGGTAATCTGCTGCCTCTAAGCAATTTGTGCCTAGAGAACAAGGAGCGGGTATTTGAACTGAACATTTGTTAGGGCAGCGAGGAGACCCCCATACACATTACACAGCTAGATTAGCCAGATATTAGCCCACTTTAATCCAACAGATAACAATGGGACTTGTAATAGTAGAAAATGCCATGTGATCTTCTTGCAGATGTTTCCTATGGCATTTTAGGATTATGTAGATACAAGTCTGTACATCAGTACAGGGCAGAACACAAGAGCGGTGTATGATCAGAGCTGCGTTAATACATTATACCTGTATAACAACTGGTGGGTGGTTCTAGAACTACCCCTGGTGGGCGGTTCTAGAACTAACCCTGGTGGGCGGTTCTAGAACTAACCCTGGTGGGCGGTTCTAGAACTAACCCTGGTGGGCGGTTCTGAACCTACTTCTGGTGCTGGCGGGCGCTTCTACCCCTGGTGGGCAGTTCTAGAACAACCCCTGGTGCCGTAAGCGGTTCTAAAACTACCCATGGCGGGTGGTTCTATTACTACCCTTGGTGCCGTGAGCAGTTCTAGAACTACTCCTGTTGAGGGAGGGCAATAACCCTTCACGGTTGACCAAGTGAGTGTCAAATTATTATGTTGATTGCGCAATCCACAGAAAACCAAACGGAGGCAATGCGTGCTCTGTATTGGGAGGATGCAAAGAATCTCTGATCCCGTTTATTTTGCTTAGCATTTTTTATTGTTTTGAGTATTTTAATAGCCAATCAACTCTGCAGCCATACTACAGTACTACAGGCTAACCAATGTTAGTACAGTTATTACGGAAACACATATATGGTCATATTATCATCCTTAGTTCAAAGCACTATGGAAATTTACAAGGTCAAACCTGGCCTAAACAAGTTAGATAACAGGAGCCGAGTGTCTGACAAAATACAAAATGTTCTTGTGAGAAAAGGTCAGTGTGATAAAGTTGCATGGGAAGAGAAAGAAAGAATGTATGTTATGCATGGAGTGATAATAACATGATTTTAAAGCAAGCAGACAAAATGGAGTTGCTCTAGCATGAGTATCAATATGTCCTTTACACTCCTGGTGGGCAGTTCTAGAACTACCTCTGGTGCTGGTGGGTGGTTGTAGAACTGCTCCTAGTGTGCAGTTCTAACCCTGCTCCTTGTGGGCAGTTCTAGAACTACCTTTGGTGATAGTGGGCATTTCTAGAACTACCCTTGGTGGGCGGTTATAGAACTACCCTTGGTGGGCGGTTATAGAACTACCCCTGGTGGGCGTTTATAGAGCTACCCCTGGTGGGCGGTTCTAAAACTACCCCTGGTGGGGGGTTCTAAAACTACCCCTGGTGGGCAGTTCTAAAACTACCCCTGGTGGGCGGTTCTAAAACTACCCCTGGTGGGCGGTTCTAAAACTACCCCTGGTGGGCGATTCTAAAACTACCCTTGGTGGGCGATTCTAAAACTACCCCTGGTGGGCGGTTCTAAAACTACCCCTGGTGGGCGGTTCTTAAACTACCCCTGGTGGGCGGTTCTAAAACTGCCCCTGGTGGGCGGTTCTAAAACTACCCCTGGAGGGCGGTTCTAAAACTACCCCTGGTGGGCGGTTCTAAAACTACCCCTGGTGGGCGGTTCTAAAACTACCCCTGGTGGGCGATTCTAAAACTACCCTTGGTGGGCGATTCTAAAACTACCCCTGGTGGGCGGTTCTAAAACTACCCCTGGTGGGCGGTTCTTAAACTACCCCTGGTGGGCGGTTCTAAAACTGCCCCTGGTGGGCGGTTCTAAAACTACCCCTGGAGGGCGGTTCTAAAACTACCCCTGGTGGGCGGTTCTAAAACTACCCCTGGTGGGTGGTTCTAGAACTACCCCTGGTGGGTGGTTCTAGAACTACCCCTGGTGGGCGGTTCTAGAACTACCCCTGATGGGCGGTTCTAGAACTAGCCCTGTTGGGCGGTTCTAGAACTACCCCTGATGGGCAGTTCTAGAACTACTCCTGGTAGTATACATCTATTCTATATTTTTCCATTTTTACTATTGTATATACATTGGTGTGAGTGCCTGTCTCTACGGTGTCACTCTAACTTAACCGTGTATTTATTATAGGTTTTTTAATTTCCTATTTATGCATAATTTGACAATTTTGTTCGGTTGTTCTTGATTGGTTCTTGACATTCCTAGTTTTCCTATGGGGTCAATGCACCAAAATGAGTCATCTAGCGTCAATGAACTTTAACCACCTTCACTACACACGTCAATGTTGTGCCCTCCCCCCCCCCCCCACAAATAGCTGCAAAGTCCCACCTGTATACTGGGGCCCAAGACCACAAGATCACACTCTGGATCTCTGGCACTCCTGATGTCACGTGCAGGGGTCCCAGGAGCCTCCAAACACCACACTGACATCTGTCTGCTCTCCTACACAACTGAGCCGCATCAGAAACCCAGCTAACAGACATTGCTGTCACTGCAAACACTCATTGGATTAACTGACATGACGTCAGTGAGTTGCTGAAGATCTGGATACTGCAGCCATGAGATCTGTGGCAGCATTAGGCAGATGGGACACTGTTGCTAATAGAGAGTAAGAGTGCAACAGAGATGGCCCTAAACTGCATTTAAAGGGTGTCAGGAAAACTTGGTCAGACCTTGCAGCCCTCTGGCGCCCCCTTATCCTGCTGGTCAAACACGGTAGTGACCGAGGATAAGCAAGAGGGCGCAGCTGCTCTCATTTAGGTCGACTATTGTGGCACGTGATGTGACAGGACGTATATATACCACTAGTTCCGTCTAGGAACGTATATATACCTCAATCCAGCCACCCTCAACTACAATATCACATAAATACACCGTATGCTGCCACCACCGATCTCTTAACAGGTGGATCGGGTAACCGTTAGGTAACGTGAATTAGCGGGTGAGGAACGGGTTTGCTCGACATAGGACAAAAAGAACGAAGCTGGTAAATAATAATAATTTACTCCCGAAAGTTGGCAGTGTTTACAAAAGATATATAAGATATTATAAAAGAGACAATTTATATATATGCATAAAACAGTTATTAAAATAAAAGGGGTAAATAATAGAAAAACCTGCGCCACGAGTTGATCGTCTCAGATTCTGTGGGGGGGACGGCTCCCTGGAAATTAGGTGTGATTCCTCCACGCAGCGAGGAGTGCTTGCATCTGACGTCCCTGGGTTGGATTGAGCCAACATGGACGTTCTGGTTTTTAGTAAGGAGGCAAAACACTAGGATACACCCTTGTTGTTTACCTCACACAGCTGCACAAGACATAAAAATCCTTCATCTTCCATATCTTGGTATGTGGGGGGCCCCACATCCAAGATGGATACATCATGTTTGCTGTGACCAATATTCACGGAGATTGATATCAAATATGATATTTCTCTGACGTGCAGAAGTTTAGAACCCATTTCCTAGGTTTCTGGTAGTTTCCCAGTTATGAAAGATACACCATCATAACTGGAAAAAGGTGAGCATCCCAAAAATGTGGTCCATGTGTTTGTGACAGTCATGTGCATTATTAAACTAGACATTAAAAGTTTGTACAGTTACACAATAGGGGTTTGGAGGGGAAATCCAGTGTAGACCAGCATGCTTGCCCTCGGCTGAGGTTTATGGCGGTTATAAAAATTCCTCGTTTGGGGGAAGCAAGAGTAGAGTCCTATGGAGGTCCCTTCCAAGTGAACAGGGGGCGGAGATTTAAGACATCTCTGGTAGTGTTGAGCGAGTATGTTCTGTCCGAGTATGCTCAGGCCGAGCTCCGAGTATTTATAGCTGCTCGGTGATATGGTTGAATCGCTCCCGTGTTCATGATTTGCAACTGTGACAGTTTTATTACATGTGAGGAATGTGTAAGAAATGGACATTCCTCACATGTAATAAAACTGTCAAACAGTTGCAAATCATGCACACGGGAGCGATTCAACCATATCACCGAGCAGCTATAAATACTCGGAACTCGGCCCGAGCATACTCGGCAAAAGGGTTAATAGAACATACTCGCTCAACACTCAACACTAATCTCTGGCTGTCCTCTCAACATTTTTAAAACTAGGACAAAAATACATTTTGCCTGACACCTCCCCCTTTTTAGACTGCGCTATGGAGGTAGGACCTTCTGGTACTCCTCAAGGCGTATCTCTGGAGGCTCCCCTCGCCGGGACAACCCATCGGCATTGCCATGTTCGCTGCCTTTGCGGTGTTGAACGGTAAAGTCGTACTGCTGGAAGACACCGGACATGGTGTGCAGCCAACTCAGGGGGTTGTGGTCAGTCACGACAGTGAAGGGGCGCCCGTACAAGTAAGGCTATAAGCGGTGCAGGGCCCATACAATGGCCAGGCACTCCTTCTCTATGATGGAATAGGCCACTTCCCTCGGCAGCAGTTTCCGGCTTAGGTACAACACGGGGTGTTCTTGGTTCCCCGAGTTGACCTGGCTAAGCACAGCACCGAGGCCAAGCTCACTGGCGTCGGTCTGTACGAAGAATGGCCGTGTGCCGTCGACCGCCTTTAGCACAGGGGAGCTGCTCAGGGCAGCCTTCAAAGCCCGAAAGGCCACCTCGCATTCATCTGTCCATTTGACTGGATGGGGTAGGCTTCTCTTGGTGAGGTCTGTCAAGGGCTTTGCAAGGCTACTATAGTCTTGTACAAAGCATCTATAGTACCCTGCGGTGCCCAAAAAAGACTGCACCTGCTTCTTGGTCCTGGGGGTGGGCCAGGACACGATAGCGTCCACCTTCCCAGGCTCTGGCTTCAGAGTACCCCCACCTACCCGGTGCCCCAGGTAGTGGACCTCGTTCATGCCCATCTGGAACTTTCCTTGCTTGATGGTCAAGCCCGCCTGGTTAATGCACCCGAGCACCTGCCGCAGATGCTTGAGGTGATCCTCCCAGGTGGTACTGAAGATGGCAATGTCATCCAGGTATGCCACTGCGTACCTCTCCAGTACCTGAAGCAGGTGGTTGACCATTCGCTGGAAAGTGGCAGGGGCATTTTTCATACAAAAAGGCATGACCGTGGATTCATACAATCCAAAGGGGGTGATAAAGGCGGACTTCTCCTGGGCTTGGGGCTCAAGGGAATCTGCCAATATTCCCAACTCAGATCCATAATGGAGAGATAGCTCGCGCTGGCTAACGGTTCAAGCAGCTCCTCAATGTGTGGCATTGGTTGCGCATCAGAGGCTGTGATAGCGTTGAGCCCCCTGTAGTCCACACAGAACCGGGTGGTCCGGTCCTTCTTTAGCACCAGGACTACATGTGAGGCCCACGCGCTCTTGGACTTCTTTATCACCCCCAACTTCAGCATCTCCTCGACCTCCTGGCGCATGACATGCTGCACCTCGTCTGAAATTCGATAGGCCGTCCACCGGAGTGGGGCATGATTCCCGGTGTCCACTTCATGGACTGCCACCTCAGTCCTACCAGGCATGTTGGTGAACACTACTTGGAAGGGTTTCAGCACTGCTCGCATCTGAGACCTCTGGGGTGCGGATAGCAAGGCGCTTATCTCTACATCCTCTAGGGACCCGCTGGCCTTCGCTTGGGCCAGCATGTCCAAGAGGGGGTCGTCCTCCCCATCCTCGGGCAGGCTGCAGACCGGTAGGACGCAGGCTCCACGTTCTTGATGAGCCTTCATCATATTAACGTGAAAAGCCTTCCGCCTACCCCGCGCGTGGTCAAGTGGTCAAGAGTGATCACGTAGGTGACCGGGTTGAGCTGTTGGTGAATGAAGTACGAGCCTTCCCAGGCCGCCTGAAGCTTGTCCTTTGGTACAGAGACCAGCACCCACACCTTCTGACCCACCTGGTAGGTCCGCTCTTGGGCATTCTGGTCGTACCAATGCTTCTGGTCAGCCTGGGCTTGCGCCGTGTTGTCATGCCCCAACTGCGTCAAGGTCTGCATCTTGTCACGGAAGCGCATGACATACTCCACGATGGACACCCCTGGGGAGCTCGGCTCTTCTTCCCAGGATTCCCTTATCAACCTAAGGGGTCGTTGGACACGCCTGCCATACAGGAGCTCAAAGGGGGAGAACCCCGTCGAGGCCCGTGGAACCTCTCTGTAAGCAAATAGCAGGTGTGGGAGGTAACGCTCCCAGTCGCATCCCTGGGTCTCAACCAGCATTTTTAACATCTGTTGGAGGGTACCGTTGAATCGCTCACACAAACTATTGGTTTGGGGATGATACGCGCTCGATACCAGATGCTGCACCTGCATTTTCTTACATAGGGCCTCCATTAAGCAAGACATGAACTGGGTCCCCTGGTCGGTAAGCATCTCACTGGGGAAGCCTACTCGCGAAAAGATGGCCAAGAGGGCGTCCGACACCTTATCCACCCTAATTGAGGACAGGGCTACTGCCTCCGGATACCGGGTAGCATAGTCTACCACAGTAAAGATGAAACGTTTTCCATCTTTACTGTGGTAGACTTTAGCTGCTGAGTATGGCCAGTGGTCCCACAATGTCCACAACAATCCTCTGGAAAGGCTCCTCTATCACTGGCAAAGAGATCAGGGGGGCTTTGGGAGCCGGCCCTGACTTTCCCACTCTTTGACACGTGGTACAGGAGCGACAGTAGTTCACCACATCTGTCCTCATTTTGGGCCAATAAAAGTAGTGAGATAGCCGGGCCTTGGTTTTGCTGACCCCCAAGTGTCCAGAAAGTGGAATCTCATGGGCGATCTGCAACAACTCATCCCTGAATTGGTAGGGGACAACCAGCTGTCTTCCCCTCAGCCACTCCTGTTGGGGTGTACAGGGAACTGTCTCCCGTTACAACCTCCCATGGTCCCAGAATACCCTCTCCTTATCCGACTCGGAGGTGGGTTTCTCAGCGAGGCTCCTTAATGCCTCTAGGCTAGCATCTGAGTGCAGAGCTGCCTGAAACTCCTGGCTGGAGGAAGCCAGAAGTGAGGTTAAGGCCACGTCCTAACTGGGACCCTCTGGGACCGGCTCTGGGTCCCTAACTGATTCCGTTATTCCTCTGTCCGAGGAGGGTCCAGAAGGCAGGGCGTTACTTGCGTTCTGGGCACTCTGACTGCAGGTAACAGCGGCTATATAGGCCGTCTCCCCGGGGAATAACACCGTCCCATCAGCCTGCGCGGCTATGAGTGCCACTTCCCCATCCTCCCCCATTACCTCAGGCGCAGTGCTACTTATGGGGCAGCTACCATCAGCCAGATCACCATCTGTTGTGACACTGGTCCCTGGCACAGCACCACCTGCTTCATGGTCCCCATGCCTCTCTCCATTACCCTTAACACTGACACTTGCTCCTGATAGGGGATCCTCAGCAATATCACCCTGCAGCGTGACATGGCTGAGTTCTCCTGTACCTTCAAATACATCATCATCATCAGGTAGAGCTTTGACATTCACATTATCAGCATTAACCTTACCAACTGTATCAGATCGGGGAGGGGTGTCAGGGATATAATAAGCAAACATCCTCCCCAAATCAGATCCCAACAAAACATTTGCAGGCAGGTTTTCAGATACTCCCACTTCCTTCACCCCACTCCCCGCACCCTAATCAATAAAAATCCGGGCAAGGGGCATCAGACACCACCAATCTCGGTGACAGTCAGGGTCTTTCCCGGAATAAGCTCTTTAGCGGACTCCAGTTCGGGTCGGATGAGGGTTCGTTCGGCCCCAGTGTCCTTGAGGCCTTCAGTGACAGTGTCCCCCACAGTGACAGACTGCAAGTTTTCACAGGCCCTCCCAACTGGCCCACCCACCAAAAGAACTGATGCATTAGGCCCTGGGACCTTGGATGGGGGGGTTCTTCCTCTGCTTCTCTGGGCAAGTGGCGCTGAGATGACCAGTCTGGTTGCAGAAATAACACTTGCGGGCATCAGATGCAGGCCGGGCGTTGGTAACGGGGACAAGGCCTCCAGAAGGTCGGATGGCTGGGGCAGGGATGGCAGTTGATGGCTTACCCCCTTTCCAGCTGGCGACGACCGGCTTCCGCACCTCCGGTCGGCCTTGTAGGTGTCTGCGATCTGCGCTGCTTTATTGGCATCTGGTGGCTCCCGATCCATTACTTCAGTCGGACACAGATGCAGGAACTGGTCTTTTACCATCAGGTCCTTTAGCTGCTCAAAGGTGGTCGCTGACAGTCCTTGGATCCACTGCTTGAAGTTGGTTCTGAGCCCATGCACCACATCTCTGTAACTGTCGTGCGGTCCACGTTGGAGGTTCCGGAACTTTTTACAGTACACCTCAGGAGTCAGTTGGAACCTCTGGATTAGGGCCTGCTTAATGGCATCATAGTCCCATCTAGGCCCTGAGGAAGAGCCACAAACACATCCAGAGCTTTGCCTCGCAGCCCTGCAGTTAAGTACCGGGCCCACTGGTCCACAGGCAGCTGGTACTGTCTGCAAGTCTTTTCAAAACCCCACAGAAAGGTGTCGAGGTCGCCGTCCTTTTCGATCACAGGAAAATGCTCTGGACGGGGTTTAAACAGGGTCGCATTGTTGGTCTCACCGTTCCGTGAGATGGATGGTGAGATCCTGAGCTGGGTCATCTGCAGTTCATGGGCCTTCTGAGCTTGGGCCTGCTGCTCGGCCTCTCGCTTGGCTCTCTCTGCCTCTCACTGGGCTTGGGCCTCCGCTCGGCAGCCTCCTGGTGCTGCTGAATTACTTTCAGCCGTCCTTCATGATCCTCTGCAGGAAGTTGCTGTAGAGCCATCTGCAGATAAGGGTCCAGGCTGCCCTGGTCGCTGACGCGGCATGCGTCTACAGGTGGGACCCCTGCAGCAGTACTGTCCATATCTTGGCTGACCCCTGGAGAAGGGCTTGCTCTGCCTCCAGTTGCGCCAGTGCAGCAGCCATTTGTTCTTTGTTTTTGCCGAGGAGGTCCATGCCTTTGATTATACATATTTCAATAAGAGTGTCCTTTTTCTGCTGGCTGTACCAGAACTCCCCAACTATGACCTTGATCACCAAAATACAAATAGAAAGAAAAAACGAAGAAGGGTAGGGGTGACTGCTACACATACAGTATTGTCTCAGATCTAATAAACACTGAGTTCAATCTTCAAAACTTTTGTGCAGGGTCCAGGTAAGAACCGTGCAAGTTTTTAGTGAGAGGAATGATTGCTCAAACCAGATCACTAATGTCCTATGATCCCACCGCTTGCCACCAATTGTCAGGAAAACTTGGTTAGACCTTGCAGCACTCTGGCGCCCCCTTATCCTGCTGGTCAAACACGGTATTGACCGAGGATAAGCAACAGGGCGCAGCTGCTCTCATTTATGTCGACTATTGTGGCACGTGATGTGACAGGACATATATATACCACCAGTTCCATCCAGGAACGTATATATACCTCAATCCCACCACCCTCAACCACAATATCACATAAATACACCGTATGCTGCCACCACCGATCTCTTAACAGGTGGATCGGGTACCCGTTAGGCAACGTGAATTAGCGGGTGAGGAACGGGTTTGCTCGACATAGGACAAGAAGAACGAAGCTGGTAAATAATAATTTACTCCTGAAAGTTGGCAGTGTTTGCAAAAGATATACAAGATATTATAAAAGAGACAATTTACATATATGCACAAAACAGTTATTAAAATAAAAGGGGTAAATAATAGCAAAACCTGCACCACGAGGTGATGGTCTCAGATTCTGTGGGGGGGACGGCTCCCCGGAAATTAGGTGTGATTCCTCCACGCAACTAGGAGTGCTTGCATCTGACGTCCCTGGTTTGGAATGAGCCAACATGGACTTTCTGGTTTTTAGTAAGGAGGCAAAACACTAGGACACACCCATGTTGTTTACCTCACACGGGGGCTCGGTTTTGTGAACCCACCCAGCTGCACAAGACATAAAAATCCTTCATCTTCCATATCTTGGTATGGGGGGGCCCACTTCCAAGATGGATACATCATGTTTGCCGTCACCAGTATTCACGGAGATTGATATCAAATTTGATATTTCTATGACGTTCAGAAGCTCAGAAACCATTTCCTAGGTTTCTGGTGGTTTCCCAGTTATGAAAGATACACGATCATAACTGGAAAAAGGTGAGCATCCCAAAAATGTGGTCCATGTGCTTGTAACAGTCATGTGCATTGTTAAACTCGACATTAAAAGTTTGTACAGTTACACAATAGGGCTTTGGAGGGGAAATCCAGTGCAGACCAGTATGCTTGCCCTCGGCTGAGGTTTATGGTGGTTATAAAAATTCCTTGTTTGGGGGAAGCAAGAGTAGAGTTCTATGGAGGTCCCTTCCAAGTGAACAGGGGGTGGAGATTTAATACATTTCTGGCTGTCCTTTCAACATTTTTAAAACTAGGACAAAAATACATTTTGCCTGACAAAGGGAATGTCACCAGGTTTATTGCCACCTGATCTGAGCACAGCACAACGTGGGAACAAAGATCCCCAATTCCAGCGACGTGTTGCTTTCTGGGCTGACTGCTGTAGTTTTGATAAGTGATCCTCCACCAGCAGGAGACTGCCACCAGAGGACTAGTAAAGCTGCTGCCATGTAATCCAACCCTGTCCCCACAACTGATGAATAGCTCTGCACACTGTGCATTGATAGCTTTCTGCCTATCAGTGGTGTGGGTGGGGTTATACAGAGCCCAGCATTCAGAGAATTAGTAGATCTGCAGCAGACACAGTTACTCTGAACCGCACCAAGCGATCCATCACTGTAATCGGGGTCTCTGCCCCTAAATCACCCTGCTCTCAGATGGGGCAGCAAAATCCTGGTGACAAACTCACTAACCCCATCCAGCTTCAGGTGCAAGTATTAGAATTGATTCCGATGCTCAAAATTAAATGTAAAGGCAAGTGGCTAATGGCAGGCAATAGGTACAGCAAAGTGTGGAAGAGTTACCTGCAGGATTGTAGGGAAAAAACTTCTCAATTTCGGGGTACTGCTGCTTGTCTGTCTTATCAGAAGTGCCAGAAACCTAGTGCGGAACAGAAACCAGGTCACAAGCTTCATTTATCCAGTGTTTGCCATTAGGTTCTCCATATATGATCTGAAAAGGAGTCAGCCAAGTCCTTGTGGCATAGCTGTGGCCTGGCCATACACTGTTTGTCTAGCAGCCATCTCTCCCAACATACAAATGAGCTCTCATGTGTTCTGTGGGGAGGAGGGTAATCTGCTGCCTCTAAGTAATTTGTGCCTAGAGAACAAGGAGCGGGTATTTGAACTGAACATTTGTTAGGGCAGCGAGGAGACCCCCATACACATTACACAGCTAGATTAGCCAGATATTAGCCTACTTTAAGCCAACAGAAAACAATGGGACTTGTAATAGTAGAAAATGCCATGTTATCTTCTTGCAGATGTTTCCTATGGCATTTTAGGATTATGTAGATACAAGTCTGTACATCAGTACAGGGCAGAACACAAGAGCGGTGTATGATCAGAGCTGTGGTAATATATTATACCTGTATAACAGCTGGCGCAGGCTTTGGCACTTTCCGGTCTCCTTTCAGAGGCTGCCCGTTCTTCTGGGTCATTACTTGCTTGTTGACATTTCCTAGAGCTTTTCTTGATGTTTTCCCACATGATACAGAACCGTGCACTTTGCCCTGGTGGCTTTTGACAAGTGACTTTACTTTAGGGAAATATTGATCATGTGAGGACTGTTCCTGAGCCAACCATGTGGAGCATCAATGGGCATGAAAGTGAAAGATTGCCAACACCAAAGCTGCAGAGGCAAAAGTCTTCCAATACACAAGGAACAGAATTATGCCCACCTGGATGTCAGGTGTACTAGTAATCCCAGCACCCAACCCTCATGCCCAAAAGGACTACGTCATTTCTGCACTAAAAGTATTTCACGTGTTAAAACCCCACTGAAGTGGCACTTTAACCCCTTACCAACATGATTTGCAGTTACATCATATGCCAGCTCTGACTTCTTGCCTGGAAGATGATGGCTGTGATATTTAGCCATCATCTTCCTTTAATAGCCACATGTAGAGCAGAGCTCCACCTGTTAGAGAGGGACAGCGGCATTAACAGCGAACTGAGAAGGGAGTCATGCCATGTGCCCATCTGTGCCCCTGTAACACGATCACGGGATGCCATCACTGCCAGGAAGGAGTCTGCTGAAAAGACCCATGCCTGTCATGACAGATCTGTGAATGCTGGCTATATACTGCAGTATTGCTGTACATAACACAAGAAATCACATTGCATGTTCAAGTCCCCTAAGGCTATGTGCCCACGATGCAGAAATGCTCCGGATTTTTCCTGAGCCTTTCTGCATCTCTCCTGGCAGACAAAACGCATGCGGATTGTAGATGAGGATTGTACATGCGGATTGTACATGCGGATTGTGCATGCGTTTTTCCTGCCAGGGACAAGCGGACGTGAAGCGTTCTTCACATGCATTTCTGCATGCGGGTTGACAAGCGCTTTTTAAGCGATTTTAGCATCACTTGGAAAGTGCTTGTCAACTTGGTCACACTATATAAATCCATGCAAATGGAGTGTGACCCAAGAGAATGTCAATAAAATAAAAAATAAATCTATACTTACCTTCCAATGGCCCCCGGAGTCTTGCTTCACTCTGTGCTGACTGCCGGCAGATCGCGGTACACTGCGCTGAAGGACCTGCCGACATCAGCGTTGCGTGACCCATCACATGACTATAACGTCAGCGCAGGTCCTTCAGTCCTTCGCAATTTGCCGGCATGAGAGGAGGAGCGCAGCAGGGGCCGCCAGAAGGCAAGTATCATATTTATTTTTTATTTTATTCTTTTTTTCACAGTTTCTATGGTACCCGGGTCCGGAGGAGAGTCTCCTCTCCTCTAGACCTGGGTACCATCCGCACATTGGAACACGCGGATTGCACATCTACATATACAGTGATGCGTAGTCCATGCGTTCTAATGCAAGTCAATGGCAGCGAAAACGCAGCACTTCCGCAAAATAATTGGTAGTGCTGTTTTTTTTTCCGCAATGATAATCTGCAGCAAAAATTTCCACAGCATGTGCACAGCACATGCGGATTATCATTGGGGAGCATGGCAGGCCTGCAACCATGTGTTTTTTAAGCGTTTCTGCAGAATTTTTGCCGCTGCGGAAACGCTTAAAAAGGAATTGTGGACACACAGCCTAAGGGGACAAAAAGGAAAAAGTATAATCTGAACATTCAGATTACCCCTGCCCCTCTATGACCCATTTTAAAATAAAACATATGGGCGTTACTTCTATAAAAGTCCAATCAAAATATAAAAATAATTAACCTGATCAGTGAACGGCATAAAAACAAAAACCCTCATATGGCTGTATTGACAGAAAAATAAAGCTACTGCTCTTAGAAGAGTAAGAAAAATGCAGAGACGGGAAATAACACGGTCAGGAAGGGGTTAAATTCTACCACTTCTATAGAAAATTGAACCCATTTCGCTCACTGCCTTCAATGGCAGCCAAATAAGACAGAGGGTTAGAGGAATACCGACCTTATATTGTAGAGATCAGGGGTGGTCTTGTAGACTTCTAGGATGCTTAAGAAGTGGACATTCCCTTTAAGCTACATTGTGCAGACAAAGCCATGGCAGTGTAGAAGGCCGACAAGATCTCAGTGGCAAGGCTGCAGGTTTGCGTCTGCATTAGGCAAGTTATAGAGGTAGAAGTGTTGGGACCTTGTTGCTGTGCAGGTAGAATCTGGAGCCTCGGCACCGTCCTGCGTAGCCCATACTACAGGGAGGAGGAGCAGCGCCATGTTTAGTAATCTGAGCAGGATAGTCAGTGTTCAGCCAGCACTGATGGAGACTGACACCCCAACTCATTACCCAATACATGACAGGCTTAAAGAACCTCTCCCATCAGAGCTTATCCTCGAAATATATTGTAATCATATTATACAGCACTGTACTTACAGTTGCTCATTATACCTTTCTACTGGGCTAATTATTCTCTTTTCTCTGCTCTATGTAGAATTAGCTGGGTCCCCTCCTGACCCAGCTGCTCTCATCCCCCTGCCAGGGACTTATGCAGTGACTTATGACTCATACAAGGAAAACTGACCTCCTGTTTCTACATACAGCTTATAAATATTAGCAAAAATGTCCAATCACATTGTAAATATAACGACATCCAAAAATGGGTGTGTCGCAATGGACATTCCACACGGACAGTGTAGAGCAGGAGTCTCAAACTCGGCTGGGTATATGGGCCGCATATGGAAAAAATTTGAATTTGGGGGGGCCGCATTCTTTGCAGGTCAAAGTGACATTTTTAGTGTTACCATTTTTTTTTGCATACATCATCTGAACATTTTTGCTGTTTTATTTTTTTATAGCTTGGGTCGTTACGGATGTGGCGATAATAAATGTGCACTTTTTGTGTTTACTTTAGTTTAAATATTTAGTTTATATATAAAACAGCATTTTTAGTGGTTTATTTTTATTTTTACAATTTTGTTTCCCTCTTTTGGCCACATAGAGTAATATTGTTTCACAATTAGCACCATATATAGTAATTCTGGCAAACATCTAGTAATTTGCCCCATCCTGGTCCCCACCTTGTAGTAATATGCCACATCCTGGTGGTCCCCATCTTGCAGTAATGTGGCCCATCCTGGTGGTCCCCATCTTGCAGAAATGTGGCCCATCCTGGTAGTCCCCATCTTGCAGTAATGTGGTCCATCCTGGTGGTCCCCATCTTGCAGTAATGTGGCCCATCCTGGTGGTCCCCATCTTGCAGTAATGAGGCCCATCCTGGTGGTCCCCATCTTGCAGTAATGTGCCCCATCCTGGTGGTCCCCATCTTGCAGTAATGAGCCCCATCTTGGTGGTCCCCATCTTGTAGTAATATGCCCCATCCTGGTGGTCCCCACCTTGTAGTAATGTGCCCCATTCTGGTCCCCATCTTGCAGTAATGTGCCCCATCCTGAGGTCCTCATCTTGCAGTAATGTGGCCAATCCTGGTTGTCCCCATCTTGTAGTAATGTGCCCCATCCTGGTGGTCCCCATCTTGTAGTAATGTGCCCCATTCTAGTCCCCATCTTGTAGTAATATGCCTCATCCTGGTGGTCCCCATCTTGTAGTAATATGCCCCATCCTTGTGGTCCCCATCTTGCAGTAGTGTGCCCCATCCTTGTTGTCCCCATCTTGTAGTAATATGTCCCCTCCTGGTGGTCCCCATGTTGTAGTAATATGCCCCATCCTGGTTTTCCCCATCTTGTAGTAATGTGCCCCATCCTGGTCCTCGTCTTGCAGTAATGTGCCCCATCCTAGTGGTCCCCATCTTGTAGTAATGTGCCCCATCCTGGTGGTCTCCATATTGTAGTAATATGCCCCATCCTGAGGTCCCCACCTTGTAGTAATATGCCCCATCCTGGTGGTCCCCACCTTGTAGTAGTGTGCCCCATCCTACTGGTCCCCATCTTGTAGTAATGTTCCCCATCCTGGTGGTCCCCACCTTGTAGTAATGTGCCCCATTCTGGTGGTCCCCACCTTGTAGTAATGTGCCCCATTCTGGTCCCCACCTTGTAGTAATGTGTCCCATTCTGGTCCCCACCTTGTAGTAATGTGCCCCATCCTAGTGGTCCCCATCTTGTAGTAATATGCCCCATCCTGGTGGTCCCCATCTTGTAGTAATGTGCCCCATCCTTGTGATCCCCATCTTGTAGTAATATGCCCCATACTGGTGGTCCCCATCTTGTAGTAATATGCCTCATCCTGGTGGTCCCCATCTTGTAGTAATATGCCCCATCCTGGTGGTCCCCATCTTGTAGTAATATGCCCCATCCTGGTGGTCCCCATCTTGTAGTAATATGCCCCATCCTGGTGGTCCCCATCTTGTAGTAATGTGCCCATCCTGGTGGTCCCCATCTTGTAGTAATATGCCCCATCCTGGTGGTCCCCATCTTGTAGTAATATGCCCCATCCTGGTGGTCCCCATCTTGTAGTAATATGCCCCATCCTGGTGGTCCCCATCTTGTAGTAATATGCCTCATCCTGGTGGTCCCCATCTTGTAGTAATATGCTCCATCCTTGTGGTCCCCATCCTGTAGTAATATGCCCCATTCTTGTG
The DNA here is from genome assembly GCF_046119375.1 of Phyllobates terribilis. Lineage (NCBI taxonomy): Eukaryota > Metazoa > Chordata > Amphibia > Anura > Dendrobatidae > Phyllobates > Phyllobates terribilis. The sequence continues at coordinate 75,810,040 of NW_027362773.1, read as the reverse complement.
GTCCCCATCTTGCAGTAATATGCCCCATCCAGGTCCCCATCTAGTAGAATTGTCCTCTGCGCTGTTCTTCACACACATAAAAAAGTAAAAAAAAAAAGATTCCTTTCACCTGTCCTCCGTTCCCTCTGCGTCTTTTGTGCACATGTGGCCCGCGGGCCGCGTGTTTGAGACCTCTGGTGTAGACAGTTATGTAAAAGAATGGGAAGCCACTAGGTGGCAGCACAACGTCACATAACAGGATTTTTTATCCAGATGGCTGTGAATCTACTAGTCATTAGGTTACCTGACTCAGGGTCACATACAGGAGAGGCAGGAACCTTAGAGATCACCTTGTGCGTAGCCACTTTCTGGAGGACAACACGGGCAAAACAACGTAGCTGAGCAGTGACACCACGGGTACTTATAAATGTGGTGACTGCAAAGCCTGCAAATACATCTGTAAAAGCAAGAAATTTATCAGTGCCACAACCAAACTACAATACCAAAATCTATATGGCAACTCGCCAATGTCCGATGAACTACATCGGCAAAACCAAAAGAGTTCCGGAGACGGATATTGGACCATATCGGTTATGTCAGATGTAGGGAGGACACAACTCTGTCGAGACACATGCTTGAGAAACACACCTTGGACCCGTTTTCTTTATACTTTCAAACCATCGAAGTAGTACGCCCCCCCGAGAGGAGGTAATTGGGACCAACTGCTGCTTCAGAAAGAAAGTAGATGGATCCATAGAATGAAATCCTATAACCCACACTACATAAATGAAACATTGTCCATCTCATGTTTCATTGACACATAATAACATTTTTACCCCCTATGAAACCTCTTGAACCTCGCTAGACCTAAAAACTCTCTAAAATATAATATGTAGAATCCAGTCCATGTTCTTCATAATGGATATTGGTCCACATAACTATCAAATCAGCTCCATATAGGACCAAAACTATTATTAAAGTTATTATACTTTAAAATCACAAAATGACCTCTTGAACAAATTGAACTTTGATAACAATAGGACAAATTTCATCAGAATTTCTTCCTTTGTTTTTATATTATAAAATACTCATCTGAAGACTTAATAATACAGATACATCGATACAATCAGACACACTGATACAATCAGAACAAAAGTCATCCCAATGTCTATTATTATGGACATATTGATACGATCAAATGAAATGAACTTTGAGGAAAGAGACGTCCGCAAGCGTTTGCTGGTGCGGAAGCATTGACATAGCCAGATGGCATTTGTCACGATGAAAAGAAGTTCTGCATCGATCTAAGTGTAGGTGGGACGAGGTAGCACATGAAACAGGAAGATCTGTCTGTAAACAAAACAAATGACAAACTACGAACAAACACTATTAACAACTCATATCGCAACAAACTCGTAGAGACTACATTATAAGATGCAATGCAATATACCAGTTTCCTTCCCTAGATATAAAAGACATATTAATACTGTGAAATCGCAGTGCAGCCAAGACAGCTCTGTGAGAAAAAGATCCTATTGGAAGAATGAGACGAGTCCCTGCATGATTATATGATCGGAACATGATACGCCTTCAACGCACCCATGTCACTCGATTGGATGACAGAAGGGGGAGGCGCACAAGAGGTGGCACCAACTTTCCTATAAAGTCACGCTGGTTTAGCCGCCAGATGCTGCCGGCAACCCTGCCGAGAAGTTTATTACAAAACTATCGTACTATCAAACCAAAAAAGATCATAGACTGTGAGCCCCTGATGATCATGAGAGTCTCATATAAGAATGATGAAACGCGTAGGGCTGAGCATTTCTATAGAAAGTACTACAAGAGATGATTAGCCAGGCTACCTCAATATAAAGCTCCTAGATCAGGAGAAACAAGCACCGCACCTGGATATGACGGCAGGACTATAAAGCCGTTCTGAAGAGAATAGCACAGGACATGGTAAAATGAATATTATTAATGCCATTATCAGACTGCAGACTCACAATGAGGTGAAATGAGATGGCATGATTTCTAATAGCCAGAGGCTAAATTGAAAAGGGAGTTATACATATAAATAAAAAGATACCCCTATGAATTTTGACTAATCCCTGGCCTCCCAACAAGACAATATATATAAATGGTTAGCCGGTGAGATAAATTAAAACCATACACAATAGTCCTATGTTTAGGATAATTTTAGGAAATTTGTCACGGATTTTGGACACTTAAAAAAAATCTTTTTAAAATATTGAATAAAGGTTATTTTTTATATTTTACTCCCATTGGATTTGACTGTGAAATACTGCGTAATTATCTTGGAGCATATTTATACTATATAAAACAGTGAGGGGTCAATATTGGTTTAGTAGTTTCCACATTACTATGGATACGCTTCTCAGTGTCTGCGGCATGGCAAGCTGGATGGCAGCGTTCTGCTTTGATCCAGCCTGCCATCTCAATGTAGCAGAGCTGGAGCCGTCGTGGGAACCATGGAAAGGTAAAGATGAGGTTTAATTATTTTACTTCTATTGCAGGAGACATTGGCTTCAGCTGGAATGGGCGTGACGGTAAGTAGAGTTTAATTTAGGATATTAAAGTATTGTGTGTTTATTTCAATTAAAAGATTTTATTCTGGGTGTTGGTGTTTTATTCACTTTCACTATGGGGTTAGTAATGGGCGCGTCTTATAGACACCTCTCCATTACTAACCTGGGCTTGATGTCAGCTGGCATTATAAGCAACCCCAGCCCTATTACCCCACTGCCACCGCTACAGGGCAGTGGGAAGAGCGAGGCTAAGTGCCAGAGTTGGTGCATCCTGTGGATGCGCCATTTCTGGGGCAGCTGACGGCTGGTGTTTCTAGCCTGGGAGGGGGCCAATATTCATGGTACCCTTCCTGGGCTATTAATATCAGCCCCCAGCTGTCTGCCTAGCCTTTGCTAGCTATTTAATTAGGGGGAACCCCACGTCATTTTTTTGGGGGGGTCCCCCATTTTAATAGCTAGTAAAGGCTAAGTATTCCGCTGGGGGCTGATATTAGCAGCCTGGGAAGCTCCGTGGGTATTACCCCCTTCCCAGGCTTCAAACATCTGCCCCAGCTGTCTGCTTAACCTCCGCTAGAGACTAAAATTAAGGGGAACCCCACGCCAATTTTTTTTTAAATAAATCCTTTATTTTAACACTAAATGACAAGTACAGTAAGCAACACTGTCACTGTACTTCATATATATGTGACTGACATGTTTCTATCTATCTAATCTATGTATGATTCTCTATTCCTTCTATTCTAAATTGTCGGGTACAGATGCTGAATTGCCGGCAGGCTTTTTTAAAGAGACGGTGCATTAAAACACTATTATTTTTTTAAATAAATCCTTTACACTAAATGACAAGTACAGTAAGCCACACTGTCACTGTACTTCATATATATGTGACTGACATGTTTCTATCTATCTAATCTATGTGTGAAGCTCTATTCTTTCTGTTATAAATTGTCGGGTACCGCTGCTGAATTGCCCGCCGGCTTTTTTAAAGAGATGGTGCACGAAAACACTAATATTTTTTTTAATAAATCCTTTGCACTAAATGACAAGTACATTAAGCAACACTGTCACTGTACTTCATATATATGTGACTGACATGTTTCTATCTATCTAATCTATGTGTGAAGCTCTATTCTGTCTGTTATAAATTGTCGGGTACCGGTGCTGAATTGCCGGCCGGCTTTTTTAAAGAGACGGTGCATGAAAACACTAATATTTTTTTAAATAAATCCTTTGCACTAAATGACAAGTACATTAAGCAACACTGTCAATGTACTTCATATATATGTGACTGACATGTTTCTATCTATCTAATCTATGTGTGAAGCTCTATTCTTTCTGTTGTAAATTGTCGGGTACCGGTGTATGCGCTGATGAATTGCCGGCTTTTCGCATAATACATTCTACATTATTCTTAGTTGTTTTACTTCATGTAGAATTAACCTACAAGGAAAGAAAGGGTTTATTTTCATTCCGATATTTCTGTCCCGTTGACTTGCATTGGTTTCCGGTATCGGAATCGGCGATATCCGATACTTTTTGAGTATCGGTCCGATCCAATCCGATACGATATTTCCTGATATCGGAAGGTATCGCTTAAAACTAGTGGTCATAAAACTTCCCTCTGGTGACTGTGGGGCGGTCATAAAACTACCCTCTGGTGACTGTGGGGCGGTCATAAAACCAACCACGGGTGACTGTGAGGCGGTCATAAAACTACCCACGGGTGACTGTGGGGCGGTCATAAAACTACCCTCTGGTGGCAGTGGGGCGGTCATAAAACTACCCACGGGTGACTGTCGGGCGGTCATAAAACTACCCACGGGTGACTGTGGGGCGGTCATAAAACAACCCTCTGGTGGCTGTGGGGTGGTCATAAAACGACCCTCTGGTGACTGTGGGGCGGTCATAAAACTACCCTCTGGTGACTGTGAGGCGGACATAAAACTACCCTCTGGTGACTGTGGGGCGGCCATAAAACTACCCTCTGGTGATTGTGGGGCGGCCATAAAACTACCCTCTGGTGACTGTCGGGCGGTCATAAAACTACCCTCTGGTGACTGTGAGGCGGTCATAAAACTACCCTCTGGTGACTGTGGAGCGGTCAAAAACTACTCTATGGTGACTGTGGGGCTGTCAAAAAACTACCCTCTGGTGACTGTGGGGCGGTCAAAAACTACCCTCTGGTGGCTTTGGCTCCGTCTTAAAACTACCCTCTGATGGCTGTGGGGCGGTCATAAAACGACCCTCTGGTGACTGTGAGGCGGACATAAAACTAACCACGGGTGACTGCGGGGCGGTCATAAAACTACCCACGTGTGACTGTGGGGCGGTCATAAAACTACCCTCTCGTGACTGTGAGGCGGACATAAAACTACCCTCTGGTGACTGTGGGGCGGCCATAAAACTACCCTCTGGTGACTGTGGGGCGGCCATAAAACTACCCTCTGGTGACTGTCGGGCGGTCATAAAACTACCCACAGGTGACTGTCGGGCGGTCATAAAACTACCCACGGGTGACTGTCGGGCGGTCATAAAACTACCCACGGGTGACTCTGGGGCGGTCGTAAAACGAACCTCTGGTGACTGTGGGGCGGTCACAAAACGACCCTCTGGTGGCTGTGGAACGGTCATAAAATTACCCTCTGGTGCCTGTGGAACGGTCATAAAACTACCCTCTGGTGACTGTGGGGCGGTCATAGAACTACCCTCTGGTGACTGTGGGACGGTCATAGAACTACCCTCTGGTGACTGTGGGGCGGTCATAAAACTGCCCTCTGCTGACTGTGGGGTGGTCATAAAACTGCCCTCTGCTGACATTTTGGCGGTCACAAAACTACCGTCTGGTGACTGTGGGGCAGTCATAAAACTACCCTCTGGTGACTGTGGAGCGGTCATAAAACTACCCTCTGGTGACTTGTGGCGGTCATAAAACTACCCTCTGGTGACTGTGCGGTTGTCATAAAACTAGCCTCTGGTGACTGTGGGGCGGTCATAAAACTGCCCTCTGGTGACATTGGGGCGGTCACAAAACTACCCTCTGGTGAGTGTGGGGCAGTCATAAAACTACCATCTGGTGACTGTGGGGCGGCCATAAAACTACCCTCTGGTGACTGTCGGGCGGTCATAAAACTACCCACGGGTGACTGTCGGGCGGTCATAAAACTACCCACGGGTGACTGTGGGGCGGTCATAAAACAACCCTCTGGTGGCTGTGGGGCGGTCATAAAACTACCCTCTGGTGGCTGTGGGGCGGTCATAAAACACCTCTTTTGACAGTGGGGCGGTCATAAAACTACCCTCTGGTGACTGTGGGGCGGACATAAAACTACCCTCTGGTGACTGTGGGGCGGTCATAAAACTACCCAGGGGAGACTGTGGGGCGGTCATAAAACTACCCACGGGAGACTGTGGGGCGGTCGTTAAACGAACCTCTGGTGACTGTGGGGTGGTCAAAAAACGACCCTCTGGTGGCTGTGGAACGGTCATAAAACTACCCTCTGGTGGCTGTGGAACGGTCATAAAACTACCCTCTGGTGACTGTGGGGCGGTCATAGAACTACCCTCTGGTGACTGTGGGACGGTCATAGAACTACCCTCTGGTGACTGTGGGGCGGTCATAAAACTACCCTCTGGTGACTGTGGGGAGGTCATAAAACTGCCCTCTGGTGACATTTTGGCGGTCACAAAACTACCGTCTGGTGACTGTGGGGCATTCATAAAACTACCCTCTGGTGACTGTGGGGCGGTCATAAAACTACCCTCTGGTGACTTGTGGCGGTCATAAAACTACCCTCTGGTGACTGTGCGGTTGTCATAAAACTAGCCTCTGGTGACTGTGGGGCGGTCATAAAACTGCCTTCTGGTGAAATTGGGGCGGTCACAAAACTACCCTCTGGTGAGTGTGGGGCAGTCATAAAACTACCCTCTGGTGACTGTGGGGCGGTCATAAAACTACCCACGGGAGACTGTGAGGCGGTCATAAAACTACCCACGGGTGACTCTGGGGCGGTCGTAAAACGAACCTCTGGTGACTGTGGGGCGGTCACAAAACGACCCTCTGGTTGCTGTGGAACGGTCATAAAATTACCCTCTGGTGGCTGTGGAACGGTCATAAAACTACCCTCTGGTGACTGTGGGGTGGTCATAGAACTACCCTCTGGTGACTGTGGGACGGTCATAGAACTAGCCTCTGGTGACTGTGGGGCGGTCATAAAACTACCCTCTGGTGACTGTGGGGTGGTCATAAAACTGCCCTCTGGTGACATTTTGGCGGTCACAAAACTACCGTCTGGTGACTGTGGGGCAGTCATAAAACTACCCTCTGGTGACTGTGGGGCGGTCATAAAACTACCCTCTGGTGACTTGTGGCGGTCATAAAACTACCCTCTGGTGACTGTGCGGTTGTCATAAACCTAGCCTCTGGTGACTGTGGGGCGGTCATAGAACTACCCTCTGGTGACTGTGGGGCGGTCATAAAACTACCCTCTGGTGACTGTGGGGTGGTCATAAAACTGCCCTCTGGTGACATTTTGGCGGTCACAAAACTACCGTCTGGTGATTGTGGGGCATTCATAAAACTACCCTCTGGTGACTGTGGGGTGGTCATAAAACTACCCTCTGGTGACTTGTGGCGGTCATAAAACTACCCTCTGGTGACTGTGCGGTTGTCATAAAACTAGCCTCTGGTGACTGTGGGACGGTCATAAAACTGCCCTCTGGTGACATTGGGGCGGTCACAAAACTACCCTCTCGTGAGTGTGGGGCAGTCATAAAACTACCCTCTGGTGACTGTGGGGCGGTCATAAAACTACCCTCTGGTGACTGTGGGGCGGCCATAAAACTACCCTCTGGTGACTGTGGGGCGGCCATAAAACTACCCTCTGGTGACTTTCGGGCGGTCATAAAACTACCCACGGGTGACTGTCGGGCGGTCATAAAACTACCCCCGGGTGACTGTGGGGCGGTCATAAAACAACCCTCTGGTGGCTGTGGGGCGGTCATAAAACTACCCTCTGGTGGCTGTGGGGCGGTCATAAAACTAACCTCTTTTGGCTGTGGGGCGGTCATAAAACTACCCTCTGGTGGCTGTGGGGCGGTCATAAAACTAACCTCTTTTGACAGTGGGGCGGTCATAAAACTACCCTCTGGTGGCTTTGGGGCCATCTTAAAACTACCCTCTGGTGACTGTGGGGCGGTCATAAAACTAACCTCTTTTGACAGTGGGGCGGTCATAAAACTACCCTCTGGTGACTGTGGGGCGGTCATAAAAATACCCTCTGGTGACTGTGGGGCGGTCATAAAACTACCCACAGGAGACTGTGGGGCGGTCATAAAACTACCCACGGGAGACTGTGAGGCGGTCATAAAACTACCCACGGGTGACTCTGGGGCGGTCGTAAAACGAACCTCTGGTGACTGTGGGGCGGTCACAAAACGACCCTCTGGTTGCTGTGGAACGGTCATAAAACTACCCTCTGGTGGCTGTGGAACGGTCATAAAACTACCCTCTGGTGGCTGTGGGGTGGTCATAAAACTAACCTCTTTTGACAGTGGGGCGGTCAAAAAACTACCCTCTGGTGGCTTTAGGGGCCATCTTAAAACTACCCTCTGGTGACTGTGGGGCGGTCATAAAACTTTCTCTGGTGACTGTGGGGATGTCATAAAACTACCCTCTGGTGACTGTGCAGCGGTCATAAAACTACCCTCTGGTGACTGCGGCGGTCATAAAACTACCCTCTGGTGACTGTGGGGCGGTCATAAAACTACCCTCTGGTGACAGTGGGGCGGTCATAAAACTATTCTCTGGTGACTGAGGGGATGTCATAAAACTACCCTCTGGTGACTGTGCAGCGGTCATAAAACTACCCTCTGGTGACTGTGCGGCGGTCATAAAACTACCCTCTGGTGACTGTGGGGCGGTCATAAAACTACCCTCTGGTGACAGTGGGGCGGTCATAAAACTACCCTCTGGTGACTGTGGGGCGGTCATACAACTACCCACGGGTGACAGTGGGGCAGTCATAAAACTACCCACGGGTGATTCTGGGGTGGTCGTAAAACTACCCTCTGGTGGCTGTGGGGTGGTCATAAAACTACCCTCTGGTGACTGTGTGGCGGTCATAAAACTACCCACTGGTGACTGTCGGGCGGTCATAAAACTACCCACGGGTAACTGTGGGGCGGTCATAAAACAACCCTCTGGTGACTGTGGGGCGGTCATAAAACTACCCTGTGGTGACTGTGGGGCGGTCATAAAACTACCCTCTGGTGACAGTGGGGCGGTCATAAAACTACCCTCTGGTGACTGTGGGGTGGACATAAAACTACCCTCTGGTGACTGTAGGGCGGTCATAAAACTACCCTCTGGTGACTGTGGGGCGGTCATAAAACTACCCTCTGGTGACTGTGGGGCACTCATAAAACTACCCACGGGTGACTGTGGGGCGATCATAAAACTACCCTCTGGTGGCTGTGGGGCGGTCATAAAACTACCCTCTGGTGACTGTGGGGCTGTCATAGAACTACCCTCTGGTGACTGTGGGACGGTCATAGAACTACCCTCTGTTGACTGTGGGGCGGTCATAAAACTACACTCTGGTGACTGTGGGGTGGTCATAAAACTACCCACGGGTGATTCTGGGGCGGTCGTAAAACTACCCTCTGGTGGCTGTGGGGTGGTCATAAAACTACCCTCTGGTGACTGTGTGGCGGTCATAAAACTACCCTCTGGTGACTGTGGGGCGGTCATAAAAATACCCTCTGGTGACTGTGGGGCGGTCATAAAACTACCCTCTGGTGACTGTGGGGCGGTCATAAAACTACCCACGGGTGACAGTGGGGCGGTCATAAAACTACCCACGGGTGATTCTGGGGCGGTCGTAAAACTACCCTCTGGTGGCTGTGTGGTGGTCATAAAACTACCCTCTGGTGGCTGTGGGGTAGTCATAAAACTACCCTCTGGTGGCTGCGGGGCGGTCATAAAACTACCCTCTGGTGACTGTGGGGTGGTCATAAAACTACCCTCTGGTGGCTGTGGGGTAGTCATAAAACTACCCTCTGGTGACTGTGGGGCGGACATAAAACTACCCTCTGGTTACTGTGGGGCGGTCATAGAACTACCCTCTGGTGACTGTGGGACGGTCATAGAACTACCCTCTGGTGACTGTGGGGCGGTCATAAAACTACCCTCTGGTGACTGTGGGGTGGTCATAAAACTGCCCTCTGGTGACATTTTGGCGGTCACAATACTACCGTCTGGTGACTGTGGGGCAGTCATAAAACTACCCTCTGGTGACTGTGGGGCGATCATAAAACTACCCTCTGGTGACGTGTAGCAGTCATAAAACTACCCTCTGGTGACTGTGCGGTTGTCATAAAACTAGCCTCTGCTGACTGTGGGGCGGTCATAAAACTGCCCTCTGGTGACATTGGGGCGGTCACAAAACTACCCTCTGGTGAGTGTGGGGCAGTCATAAAACTACCCTCTGGTGACTGCGGGGCGGTCATAAAACTACCCTCTGGTGACTGTGGGGTGGTCATAAAACTACCCTCTGGTGGCTGCGGGGCGATCATAAAACTACACTCTGGTGACAGTCGGGCGTTCATAAAACTACCCTCTGGTGACTGTCGGGCGGTCATAAAACTACCCACTGGTGACTGTCGGGCGGTCATAAAACTACCCACGGGTAACTGTGGGGCGGTCATAAAAAACCCTCTGGTGGCTGTGTGGCGGTCATAAAACGATCCTCTGGTGACTGTGGGGCGGTCATAAAACTACCCTCTGGTGACTGTGAGACGGACATAAAACTACCCTCTGGTGACTGGGGTGGTCATAAAACTGCCCTCTGGTGGCTGTGGGGCGGTCATAAAACTACCCTCTGGTGGCTTTGACTCCGTCTTAAAACTACCCTCTGGTGACTGTGGGGCGGTCATAAAACTACTCTCTTGTGACTATGGGGCGGTCATAAAACTACCCTCTGGTGACTGTGTGGCGGTCATAAAACTACCCTCTGGTGACTGTGGGGCGGTCATAAAACTAAGCACGGGTGACTGTGGGGCGGTCATAAAACTACCCACGGGTGACTGTGGGGCGGTCATAAAACTACCCTCTGGTGGCAGTGGGGCGGTCATAAAACTACCCTCTGGTGACTGTGAGGCGGACATAAAACTACCCTCTGGTGACTGTGGGGCAGCCATAAAACTACCCTCTGGTGACTGTGGGGTGGCCATAAAACTACCCTCTGGTGACTGTCGGGCGGTCATAAAACTACCCACGGGTGACTGTGGGGCGGTCATAAAACTACCCACGGGTGACTGTCGGGCGGGCATAAAACTACCCACAGGTGACTGTGGGGCGGTCATAAAACAACCCTCTGGTGGCTGTGGGGCGGTCATAAAACGACCCTCTGGTGACTGTGGGGCAGTCATAAAACTACCCTCTTGTGACTTTGAGGCGGACATAAAACTACCCTCTGGTGACTGTGGGGCGGCCATAAAACTACCCTCTGGTGACTGTGGGGTGGCCATAAAACTACCCTCTGGTGGCTGTGGGGCGGTCATAAATCTACCCTCTGGTGGCTGTGGGGTGGCCATAAAATTACCCTCTGGTGGCTGTGGGGCAGTCATAAATCTACCCTCTGGTGGCTGTGGGGCGGTCATAAAACTACCCTCTGGTGGCTGTGGGGCGGTCATAAAACTAACCTCTTTTGACAGTGGGGCGGTCATAAAACTTCCCTCTGGTGACTGTGGGACGGACATAAAACTACCCTCTGGTGACTGTGGGGCGGTCATAAAAATACCCTCTGGTGACTGTGGGGCGGTCATAAAGCTACCCACGGGAGCCTGTGGGGCGGTCATAAAACTACCCACGGGAGACTGTGGGGCAGTCATAAAACTACCCACGGGTGACTCTGGGGCGGTCGTAAAACGAACCTCTGGTGACTGTGGGGCGGTCACAAAACGACCCTCTGGTGGCTGTGGAACGGTCATAAAACTACCCTCTGTTGGCTGTGGAACGGTCAAAAAACTACCCTCTGGTGACTGTGGGGCGGTCATAGAACTACCCTCTGGTGACTGTGGGACGGTCATAGAACTACCCTCTGGTGACTGTGGGGCGATCATAAAACTACCCTCTGGTGACTTGTGGCGGTCATAAAACTACCCTCTGGTGACTGTGCGGTTGTCATAAAACTGCCCTCTGGTGACATTGGGGCGGTCACAAAACTACCCTCTGGTGAGTGTGGGGCAGTCATAAAACTACCCTCTGGTGACTGTGGGGCGGTCATAAAACTACCCTCTGGTAACTGTTGGGCGGTCATAAAACTTCCCTTTGGTGACTGTGAGGCGGTCATAAAACTACCTTCTGGTGACTGCAGGGCGGACATAAAACTACCCTCTGGTGACTGTGCGGCGGTCATAAAACTACATTCTGGTGACTGTGGGGCAGTCATAAAACGATCCTCTGGTGACTGTGGGGCGGTCATAAAACGACCCTCTCGTGAATGTGATGCGGACATAAAACTACCCTCTGGTGACTGTGGGGCGGTCATAAAACTACCCTGTGGTGACTGTGGGGCGGTCATAAAACTACCCTCTGGTGACAGTGGGGCGGTCATAAAACTACCCTCTGGTGACTGTGGGGTGGACATAAAACTACCCTCTGGTGACTGTAGGGCGGTCATAAAACTACCCTCTGGTGACTGTGGGGCGGTCATAAAACTACCCTCTGGTGACTGTGGGGCACTCATAAAACTACCCACGGGTGACTGTGGGGCGATCATAAAACTACCCTCTGGTGGCTGTGGGGCGGTCATAAAACTACCCTCTGGTAGCTGTGGGGCTATCATAAAACTACCCTCTGGTGGCTGTGGGGCGGTCATAAAACTACCCTCTGGTGACTGTGGGGCTGTCATAGAACTACCCTCTGGTGACTGTGGGACGGTCATAGAACTACCCTCTGTTGACTGTGGGGCGGTCATAAAACTACCCTCTGGTGACTGTGGGGTGGTCATAAAACTGCCCTCTGGTGACATTTTGGCGGTCACAAAACTTCCCTCTGGTGACTGTGAGGCGGTCATAGAACTACCCTCTGGTGACTGTGGGACGGTCATAGAACTCCCCTCTGGTGACTCCTGGGCGGTCATGGAACTACCCTCTGGTGACTGTGGGACGGTCATAGAACTACCCTCTGGTGACTGTGGGGCGGTCATAAAACTACCCTGGGGTGACTATGGGGCGGTCAAAAAACTACCCTCTGGTGACAGTGGGGCTGTCATAAAACTACCCTGGGGTGACTGTGGGGCGGTCATAAAACTACCCTGGGGTGACTGTGGGGCGGTCATAAAACTACCCTCTGGTGAATGTGGGGCGGACATAAAAACTACCCTCTGGTGACTGTGGGGCGGTCATAAAACTACCCTCTGGTGACTGTGGGGCGGTCATAAAACTACCCTGGGGTGACTGTGGGGCGGTCATAAAACTACCCTCTGGTGACTGTGGGGCGGACATAAAAACTACCCTCTGGTGACTGTGGGGCGGTCATAAAACTACCCTCTGGTGACTGTGGGGCGGTCATAAAACTACCCACGGGTGACTGTAGGGCGGTCATAAAACTACCCTCTGGTGGCTGTGGGGCGGTCATAAAACTACCCTCTGGTGACTGTGGGGCTGTCATAGAACTACCCTCTGGTGACTCTGGGGCGGTCATGGAACTACCCTCTGGTGACTGTTGGGCGGTCATAAAACTTCCTTCTGGTGACTGTGAGGCGGTCATAAAACTACCCACGGGTGACTGTAGGGCGGACATAAAACTACCCTCTGGTGACTGTGCGGCGGTCATAAAACTACATTCTGATGACTGTGGGGCGGTCATAAAACGATCCTCTGGTGACTGTGGGGCGGTCATAAAACGACCCTCTCGTGAATGTGAGGCGGACATAAAACTACCCTCTGGTGACTGTGGGGCGGTCATAAAACTACCCTGTGGTGACTGTGGGGCGGTCATAAAACTACCCTCTGGTGACAGTGGGGCGGTCATAAAACTACCCTCTGGTGACTGTGGGGTGGACATAAAACTACCCTCTGGTGACTGTAGGGCGGTCATAAAACTACCCTCTGGTGGCTGTGGGGCGGTCATAAAACTACCCTCTGGTGACTGTGGGGCTGTCATAGAACTACCCTCTGGTGACTCTGGGGCGGTCATGGAACTACCCTCTGGTGACTGTGGGACGGTCATAGAACTCCCCTCTGGTGACTCTGGGGCGGTCATGGAACTACCCTCTGGTGACTGTGGGGCGGACATAAAAACTACCCTCTGGTGACTGTGGGGCGGTCATAAAACTACCCTCTGGTGACTGTGGGGCGGTCATAAAACTACCCTGTGGTGACTGTGGGGCAGTCATAAAACTACCCACGGGTGACTGTGGGGTGGTCATAAAACTACCCTCTGGTGACTGTGGGGCGGTCATAAAACTACCCTCTGGTGACTGTGGAGCGGTCATAAAACTAACCACGGGTGACTGTGGGGCGGTCATAAAACTACCCTCTGGTGGCAGTGGGACGGTCATAAAACTACCCTCTGGTGTCTGTGGGGTGGTCATAAAACTGCCCTCTGGTGACATTTTGGCGGTCACAAAACTACCCTCTGGTGACTGTGGGGCAGTCATAAAACTACCCTCTGGTGACTGTGGGGCGGTCATAAAACTACCCTCTGGTGACTTGTGACGGTCATAAAACTACCCTCTGGTGACTGTGCGGCGGTCATAAAACTACCTTCTGGTGACTGTGGGGCGGACATAAAACTGCCCTCTGGTGACATTTTGGCGGTCACAAAACTACCCTTTGGTGACTGTGGGGCAGTCATAAAACTACCCTCTGGTGACTTGTGGCGGTCATAAAACTACCCTCTGATGACTGTGGGGCGGTCATAAAACTACCCTCTGGTGACTGTGTGGCGGTCATAAAGCTACCCACGGGAGACTGTGGGGCGGTCATAAAACTACCCACGGGAGACTGTGGGGTGGTCATAAAACTACCCACGGGTGACTCTGGGGCTGTCATAAAACTACCCTCTGGTAACTGTTGGGCGGTCATAAAACTTCCCTCTGGTGACTGTGAGGCGGTCATAAAACTAACTTCTGGTGACTGTAGGGCGGACATAAAACTACCCTCTGGTGACTGTGCGGCGGTCATAAAACTACATTCTGGTGACTGTGGGGCGGTCATAAAACGATCCTCTGGTGACTGTGGAGCGGTCATAAAACGACCCTCTCGTGAATGTGATGCGGACATAAAACTACCCTCTGGTGACTGTGGGGCGGTCATAAAACTACCCTGTGGTGACTGTGGGGCGGTCATAAAACTACCCTCTGGTGACAGTGGGGCGGTCATAAAACTACCCTCTGGTGACTGTGGGGTGGACATAAAACTACCCTCTGGTGACTGTAGGGCGGTCATAAAACTACCCTCTGGTGACTGTGGGGCACTTATAAAACTACCCACGGGTGACTGTGGGGCGATCATAAAACTACCCTCTGGTGGCTGTGGGGCGGTCATAAAACTACCCTCTGGTAGCTGTGGGGCACTCATAAAACTACCCACGGGTGACTGTGGGGCGATCATAAAACTACCCTCTGGTGGCTGTGGGGCATCATAAAACTACCCTCTGGTAGCTATGGGGCGGTCATAAAACTACCCTCTGGTGACTGTGGGGCTGTCATAGAACTACCCTCTGGTGACTCTGGGGCGGTCATGGAACTACCCTCTGGTGACTGTGGGACGGTCATAGAACTCCCCTCTGGTGACTCTGGGGCGGTCATGGAACTACCCTCTGGTGACTGTGGGACGGTCATAGAACTACCCTCTGGTGACTGTGGGGCGGTCATAAAACTACCCTGGGGTGACTATGGGGCGGTCAAAAAACTACCCTCTGGTGACAGTGGGGCTGTCATAAAACTACCCTGGGGTGACTGTGGGGCGGTCATAAAACTACCCTGGGGTGACTGTGGGGCGGTCATAAAACTACCCTCTGGTGAATGTGGGGCGGACATAAAAACTACCCTCTGGTGACTGTGGGGCGGTCATAAAACTACCCTCTGGTGACTGTGGGGCGGTCATAAAACTACCCTGGGGTGACTGTGGGGCGGTCATAAAACTACCCTCTGGTGACTGTGGGGCGGACATAAAACTACCCTCTGGTGACTGTGGGGCGGTCATAAAACTACCCTCTGGTGACTGTGGGGCGGTCATAAAACTACCCACGGGTGACTGTAGGGCGGTCATAAAACTACCCTCTGGTAGCTGTGGGGCTGTCATAAAACTACCCTCTGGTGGCTGTGGGGCGGTCATAAAACTACCCTCTGGTGGCTGTGGGGCGGTCATAAAACTACCCACGGGTGACTGTAGGGCGGACATAAAACTACCCTCTGGTGACTGTGCGGCGGTCATAAAACTACATTCTGGTG
The DNA here is from genome assembly GCF_046119375.1 of Phyllobates terribilis. NCBI lineage: Eukaryota > Metazoa > Chordata > Amphibia > Anura > Dendrobatidae > Phyllobates > Phyllobates terribilis. The sequence continues at coordinate 75,794,055 of NW_027362773.1, read as the reverse complement.
ACTGTGGGGCGGTCATAAAACGATCCTCTGGTGACTGTGGGGCGGTCATAAAATGACCCTCTCGTGAATGTGAGGCGGACATAAAACTACGCTCTGGTGACTGTGGGGCGGTCATAAAACTACCCTGTGGTGACTGTGGGGCGGTCATAAAACTACCCTCTGGTGACAGTGGGGCGGTCATAAAACTACCCTCTGGTGACTGTGGGGTGGACATAAAACTACCCTCTGGTGACTGTAGGGCGGTCATAAAACTACCCTCTGGTGGCTGTGGGGCGGTCATAAAACTACCCTCTGGTGACTGTGGGGCTGTCATAGAACTACCCTCTGGTGACTCTGGGGCGGTCATGGAACTACCCTCTGGTGACTGTGGGACGGTCATAGAACTCCCCTCTGGTGACTCTGGGGCGGTCATGGAACTACCCTCTGGTGACTGTGGGGCGGACATAAAAACTACCCTCTGGTGACTGTGGGGCGGTCATAAAACTACCCTCTGGTGACTGTGGGGCGGTCATAAAACTACCCTGTGGTGACTGTGGGGCAGTCATAAAACTACCCACGGGTGACTGTGGGGTGGTCATAAAACTACCCTCTGGTGACTGTGGGGCGGTCATAAAACTACCCTCTGGTGACTGTGGAGCGGTCATAAAACTAACCACGGGTGACTGTGGGGCGGTCATAAAACTACCCTCTGGTGGCAGTGGGACGGTCATAAAACTACCCTCTGGTGACTGTGGGGTGGTCATAAAACTGCCCTCTGGTGACATTTTGGCGGTCACAAAACTACCCTCTGGTGACTGTGGGGCAGTCATAAAACTACCCTCTGGTGACTGTGGGGCAGTCATAAAACTACCCTGACTTGTGGCGGTCATAAAACTACCCTCTGGTGACTGTGCGGCGGTCATAAAACTACCTTCTGGTGACTGTGGGGCGGACATAAAACTGCCCTCTGGTGACATTTTGGCGGTCACACAACTACCCTTTGGTGACTGTGGGGCAGTCATAAAACTACCCTCTGGTGACTTGTGGCGGTCATAAAACTACCCTCTGATGACTGTGGGGCGGTCATAAAACTACCCTCTGGTGACTGTGCGGTGGTTATAAAACTACCCTCTGGTGACTGTGGGGCGGTCATAAAACTGCACTATGGTGACATTGGGGCGGTCGCAAAACTACCCTCTGGTAACTGTGGGGCGGTCATAAAATTACCCTCTGGTGACTGTGGGGCGGCCATAAAACTACCCTCTGGTGACTGTGGGGTGGCCATAAAACTACCCTCTGGTGGCTGTGGGGCGGTCATAAATCTACCCTCTGGTGGCTGTGGGGTGGCCATAAAACTACCCTCTGGTGGCTGTGGGGCGGTCATAAATCTACCCTCTGGTGGCTGTGGGGCGGTCATAAAACTACCCTCTGGTGGCTGTGGGGCGGTCATAAAACTAACCTCTTTTGACAGTGGGGCGGTCATAAAACTACCCTCTGGTGACTGTGGGGCGGACATAAAACTACCCTCTGGTGACTGTGGGGCGGTCATAAAAATACCCTCTGGTGACTGTGGGGCGGTCATAAAGCTACCCACGGGAGACTGTGGGGCGGTCATAAAACTACCCACGGGAGACTGTGGGGCGGTCATAAAACTACCCACGGGTGACTCTGGGGCGGTCGTAAAACGAACCTCTGGTGACTGTGGGGCGGTCACAAAACTACCCTCTGCTGGCTGTGGAACGGTCATAAAACTACCCTCTGGTGACTGTGGGGCGGTCATAGAACTACCCTCTGGTGACTGTGGGGCGGTCATAAAACTACCCTCTGGTGACTGTGGGGTGGTCATAAAACTGCCCTCTGGTGACATTTTGGCGGTCACAAAACTACCGTCTGGTGACTGTGGGGCAGTCATAAAACTACCCTCTGGTGACTGTGGGGCGATCATAAAACTACCCTCTGGTGACTTGTGGCGGTCATAAAACTACCCTCTGGTGACTGTGGGGCGGTCATAAAACTGCCCTCTGGTGACTGTGGGGCGGTCATAAAAATACCCTCTGGTGACTGTGGGGCGGTCATAAAGCTACCCACGGGAGACTGTGGGGCGGTCATAAAACTACCCACGGGAGACTGTGGGGCGGTCATAAAACTACCCACGGGTGACTCTGGGGCGGTCGTAAAACGAACCTCTGGTGACTGTGGGGCGGTCACAAAACTACCCTCTGCTGGCTGTGGAACGGTCATAAAACTACCCTCTGGTGACTGTGGGGCGGTCATAGAACTACCCTCTGGTGACTGTGGGGCGGTCATAAAACTACCCTCTGGTGACTGTGGGGTGGTCATAAAACTGCCCTCTGGTGACATTTTGGCGGTCACAAAACTACCGTCTGGTGACTGTGGGGCAGTCATAAAACTACCCTCTGGTGACTGTGGGGCGATCATAAAACTACCCTCTGGTGACTTGTGGCGGTCATAAAACTACCCTCTGGTGACATTGGGGCGGTCACAAAACTACCCTCTGGTGAGTGTGGGGCAGTCATAAAACTACGTTCTGGTGACTGTAGGGCGGACATAAAACTACCCTCTGGTGACTGCGGCGGTCATAAAACTACATTCTGGTGACTGTGGGGCGGTCATAAAACGATCCTCTGGTGACTGTGGGGCTGTCATAAAACGACCCTCTCGTGAATGTGAGGCGGACATAAAACTACCCTCTGGTGACTGTGGGGCGGTCATAAAACTACCCTGTGGTGACTGTGGGGCGGTCATAAAACTACCCTCTGGTGACAGTGGGGCGGTCATAAAACTACCCTCTGGTGACTGTGGGGTGGACATAAAACTACCAGCTGGTGACTGTAGGGCGGTCATAAAACTACCCTCTGGTGACTGTGGGGCGGTCATTAAACTACCCTCTGGTGACTGTGGGGCACTCATAAAACTACCCACGGGTGACTGTGGGGCGATCATAAAACTACCCTCTGGTGGCTGTGGGGCGGTCATAAAACTACCCTCTGGTAGCTGTTGGGCTGTCATAGAACTACCCTCTGGTGGCTGTGGGGCGGTCATAAAACTACCCTCTGTTGACTGTGGGGCTGTCATAGAACTACCCTCTGGTGACTCTGGGGCGGTCATGGAACTACCCTCTGGTGACTGTGGGACGGTCATAGAACTCCCCTCTGGTGACTCTGGGGTGGTCATGGAACTACCCTCTGGTGACTGTGGGACGGTCATAGAACTACCCTCTGGTGACTGTGGGGCGGTCATAAAACTACCCTGGGGTGACTATGGGGCGGTCAAAAAACTACCCTCTGGTGACAGTGGGGCTGTCATAAAACTACCCTGGGGTGACTGTGGGGCGGTCATAAAACTACCCTGAGGTGACTGTGGCGCGGTCATAAAACTACCCTCTGGTGACTGTGGGGCGGACATAAAAACTACCCTCTGGTGACTGTGGGGCGGTCATAAAATTACCCTCTGGTGACTGTGGGGCGGTCATAAAACTACCCACGGGTGACTGTGGGGTGGTCATAAAACTACCCTCTGGTGACTGTGGGGCGGTCATAAAACTACCCTCTGGTGACTGTGGGGCACTCATAAAATTACCCACGGGTGACTGTGGGGCGATCATAAAACTACCCTCTGGTGGCTGTGGGGCGGTCATAAAACTACCCTCTGGTAGCTGTGGGGCTGTCATAAAACTACCCTCTGGTGGCTGTGGGGCGGTCATAAAACTACCCTCTGGTGACTGTGGGACGGTCATAAAACTACCCTGGGGTGACTATGAGGCGTTCAAAAAACTACCCTCTGGTGACAGTGGTGCTGTCATAAAACTACCCTGGGGTGACTGTGGGGCGGTCATAAAACTACCCTCTGGTGACTGTGGGGCGGACATAAAAACTACCCTCTGGTGACTGTGGGGCGGTCATAAAACTACCCTCTGGTGACTGTGGGGCGGTCATAAAACTACCCTGTGGTGACTGTGGGGCAGTCATAAAACTACCCACGGGTGACTGTGGGGTGGTCATAAAACTACCCTCTGGTGACTGTGGGGCGGTCATAAAACTACCCTCTGGTGACTGTGGAGCGGTCATAAAACTAACCACGGGTGACTGTGGGGCGGTCATAAAACTACCCTCTGGTGGCAGTGGGACGGTCATAAAACTACCCTCTGGTGACTGTGGGGTGGTCATAAAACTGCCCTCTGGTGACATTTTGGCGGTCACAAAACTAACCTCTGGTGACTGTGGGGCAGTCATAAAACTACCCTCTGGTGACTGTGGGGCGGTCATAAAACTACCCTCTGGTGACTTGTGGCGGTCATAAAACTACCCTCTGGTGACTGTGCGGCGGTCATAAAACTACCTTCTGGTGACTGTGGGGCGGATATAAAACTGCCCTCTGGTGACATTTTGGCGGTCACAAAACTACCCTTTGGTGACTGTGGGGCAGTCATAAAACTACCCTCTGGTGACTTGTGGCAGTCATAAAACTACCCTCTGATGACTGTGGGGCGGTCATAAAACTACCCTCTGGTGACTGCGCGGTGGTTATAAAACTACCCTCTGGTGACTGTGGGGCGGTCATAAAACTGCCCTATGGTGACATTGGGGTGGTCGCAAAACTACCCTCTGGTAACTGTGGGGCGGTCATAAAATTACCCTCTGGTGACTGTGGGGCGGTCATAAAACTACCCTGGGGTGACTATGGGGTGGTCAAAAAACTACCCCCTGGTGACAGTGGGGCTGTCATAAAACTACCCTGGGGTGACTGTGGGGCGGTCATAAAACTACCCTGGGGTGACTGTGGGGCGGTCATAAAACTACCCTCTGGTGACTGTGGGGCGGACATAAAAACTACCCTCTGGTGACTGTGGGGCGGTCATAAAACTACCCTCTGGTGACTGTGGGGCGGTCATAAAACTACCCTGTGGTGACTGTGGGGCAGTCATAAAACTACCCACGGGTGACTGTGGGGTGGTCATAAAACTACCCTCTGGTGACTGTGGGGCGGTCATAAAACTACCCTCTGGTGGCAGTGGGACGGTCATAAAACTACCCTCTGGTGACTGTGGGGTGGTCATAAAACTGCCCTCTGGTGACATTTTGGCAGTCACAAAACTACCCTCTGGTGACTGTGGGGCAGTCATAAAACTACCCTGACTTGTGGCGGTCATAAAACTACCCTCTGGTGACTGTGCGGCGGTCATAAAACTACCTACTGGTGACTGTGGGGCGGACATAAAACTGCCCTCTGGTGACATTTTGGCGGTCACAAAACTACCCTTTGGTGACTGTGGGGCAGTCATAAAACTACCCTCTGGTGACTTGTGGCGGTCATAAAACTACCCTCTGATGACTGTGGGGCGGTGATAAAACTGCCCTCTGGTGACTGTGCGGTGGTTATAAAACTACCCTCTGGTGACTGTGGGGCGGTCATAAAACTGCCCTCTGGTGACATTGGGGCGGTCGCAAAACTACCCTCTGGTGACTGTGGGGCGGTCATAAAATTACCCTCTGGTGACTGTGAGGCGGACATAAAACTAACCTCTGGTGACTGTGGGGTGGTTATAAAACTAACCACGGGTGACTGTGGGGCGGTCATAAAACTACCCTCTGGTGACTGTGTGGCGGTCATAAAACTACCCTTTGGTGACTGTGGGCGGTCATAAAACTACCCTCTGGTGACTGGGGGGGTCATAAAACTGCCCTCTGGTGGCTGTGGGGCGGTCATAAAACTACCCTCTGGTGGTTGTGGGGCGGTCATAAAGCTACCCCCTGGTGACTGTGGGGCGGACATAAAACTACCCTTTGGTGACTGTGGGGCGGTCATAAAACGACCCTCTGGTGACTGTGGGCGGTCATAAAACTACTCTCTGGTGACTGTAGGGCGGTCATAAAACTACCCTCTGGTGACAGTGAGGCGGTCATAAAACTACCATCTGGTGACTGTGGGGCGGTAAAAAAACTACTCTATGGTGACTGTGGGGCTGTCAAAAAACTACCCTCTGGTGACTGTGGGGCGGTCAAAAACTACCCTCTGGTGGCTTTGGCTCCGTCTTAAAACTACCCTCTGGTGACTGTGAGGTGGTCATAAAACTGCCCTCTGGTGACATTTTGGCGGTCACAAAACTACCCTCTGGTGACTGTGGGGCAGTCATAAAACTACCCTGACTTGTGGCGGTCATAAAACTACCCTCTGGTGACTGTGCGGCGGTCATAAAACTACCCTCTGGTGACTGGGGGGGTCATAAAACTGCCCTCTGGTGGCTGTGGGGCGGTCATAAAACTACCCTCTGGTGGTTGTGGGGCGGTCATAAAGCTACCCCCTGGTGACTGTGGGGCGGACATAAAACTACCCTTTGGTGACTGTGGGGCGGTCATAAAACTACCCTCTGGTGACTGTGCGGCGGTCATAAAACTACTCTCTGGTGACTGTGGGGCAGTCATAAAACTACCCACGGGTGACTGTGGGGTGGTCATAAAACTACCCTCTGGTGACTGTGGGGCGGTCATAAAACTACCCTCTGGTGACTGTGGGGCGGTCATAAAACTAACCACGGGTGACTGTGGGGCGGTCATAAAACTACCCTCTGGTGGCAGTGGGACGGTCATAAAACTACCCTCTGGTGACTGTGGGGTGGTCATAAAACTGCCCTCTGGTGACATTTTGGCAGTCACAAAACTACCCTCTGGTGACTGTGGGGCAGTCATAAAACTACCCTGACTTGTGGCGGTCATAAAACTACCCTCTGGTGACTGTGCGGCGGTCATAAAACTACTTTCTGGTGACTGTGGGGCGGACATAAAACTGCCCTCTGGTGACATTTTGGCGGTCACAAAACTACCCTTTGGTGACTGTGGGGCAGTCATAAAACTACCCTCTGGTGACTTGTGGCGGTCATAAAACTACCCTCTGATGACTGTGGGGCGGTCATAAAACTGCCCTCTGGTGACTGTGCGGTGGTTATAAAACTACCCTCTGGTGACTGTGGGGCGGTCATAAAACTGCCCTCTGGTGACATTGGGGCGGTCGCAAAACTACCCTCTGGTAACTGTGGGGCGGTCATAAAATTACCCTCTGGTGACTGTGAGGCGGACATAAAACTAACCTCTGGTGACTGTGGGGCGGTCATAAAACTGCCCTCTGTTGGCTGTGGGGCGGTCATAAAACTACCCTCTGGTGGTTGTGGGGCGGTCATAAAGCTACCCCCTGGTGACTGTGGGGCGGACATAAAACTACCCTTTGGTGACTGTGGGGCGGTCATAAAACGACCCTCTGGTGACTGTGGGCGGTCATAAAACTACTCTCTGGTGACTGTAGGGCGGTCATAAAACTACCCTCTGGTTACTGTGAGGCGGTCATAAAACTACCATCTGGTGACTGTGGGGCGGTAAAAAAACTACTCTATGGTGACTGTGGGGCTGTCAAAAAACTACCCTCTGGTGACTGTGGGGCGGTCAAAAAACTACCCTCTGGTGGCTTTGGCTCCGTCTTAAAACTACCCTCTGGTGACTGTGGGGTGGTCCTAAAACTGCCCTCTGGTGACATTTTGGCGGTCACAAAACTACCCTCTGGTGACTGTGGGGCAGTCATAAAACTACCCTGACTTGTGGCGGTCATAAAACTACCCTCTGGTGACTGTGCGGCGGTCATAAAACTACCCTCTGGTGACTGTGGGGGTCATAAAACTGCCCTCTGGTGGCTGTGGGGCGGTCATAAAACTACCCTCTGGTGGTTGTGGGGCGGTCATAAAGCTACCCCCTGGTGACTGTGGGGCGGACATGAAACTACCCTTTGGTGACTGTGGGGCGGTCATAAAACGACCCTCTGGTGACTGTGGGCGGTCATAAAACTACTCTCTGGTGACTGTGGGGCAGTCATAAAACTACCCACGGGTGACTGTGGGGTGGTCATAAAACTACCCTCTGGTGACTGTGGGGCGGTCATAAAACTACCCTCTGGTGACTGTGGGGCGGTCATAAAACTAACCACGGGTGACTGTGGGGCGGTCATAAAACTACCCTCTGGTGGCAGTGGGACGGTCATAAAACTACCCTCTGGTGACTGTGGGGTGGTCATAAAACTGCCCTCTGGTGACATTTTGGCAGTCACAAAACTACCCTCTGGTGACTGTGGGGCAGTCATAAAACTACCCTGACTTGTGGCGGTCATAAAACTACCCTCTGGTGACTGTGCGGCGGTCAAAAAACTACTTTCTGGTGACTGTGGGGCGGACATAAAACTGCCCTCTGGTGACATTTTGGCGGTCACAAAACTACCCTTTGGTGACTGTGGGGCAGTCATAAAACTACCCTCTGGTGACTTGTGGCGGTCATAAAACTACCCTCTGATGACTGTGGGGCGGTCATAAAACTGCCCTCTGGTGACTGTGCGGTGGTTATAAAACTACCCTCTGGTGACTGTGGGGCAGTCATAAAACTGCCCTCTGGTGACATTGGGGCGGTCGCAAAACTACCCTCTGGTAACTGTGGGGCGGTCATAAAATTACCCTCTGGTGACTGTGAGGCGGACATAAAACTAACCTCTGGTGACTGTGGGGCGGTCATAAAACTAACCACGGGTGACTGTGGGGCGGTCATAAAACTACCCTCTGGTGACTGTGGGGCAGTCATAAAACTACCCTCTGGTGACTTGGGGCGGTCATAAAACTACCCTCTGGTGGCAGTGGGGCGGTCATAAAACTACCCTCTGGTGACTGTGAGGCGGACATAAAACTACCCTCTGGTGACTGTGGGGCGGCCATAAAACTACCCTCTGGTGACTGTGGGGTGGCCATAAAACTACCCTCTGGTGACTGTCGGGCGGTCATAAAACTACCCACGGGTGACTGTGGGGCGGTCATAAAACTACCCACGGGTGACTGTCGGGCGGTCATAAAACTACCCACAGGTGACTGTGGGGCGGTCATAAAACAACCCTCTGGTGGCTGTGGAGCGGTCATAAAACGACCCTCTGGTGACTGTGGGGCGGTCATAAAACTACCCTCTTGTGACTTTGAGGCGGACATAAAACGACCCTCTGGTGACTGTGGGCGGTCATAAAACTACTCTCTGGTGACTGTGGGGCAGTCATAAAACTACCCACGGGTGACTGTGGGGTGGTCATAAAACTACCCTCTGGTGACTGTGGGGCGGTCATAAAACTACCCTCTGGTGACTGTGGGGCGGTCATAAAACTAACCACGGGTGACTGTGGGGCGGTCATAAAACTACCCTCTGGTGGCAGTGGGACGGTCATAAAACTACCCTCTGGTGACTGTGGGGTGGTCATAAAACTGCCCTCTGGTGACATTTTGGCAGTCACAAAACTACCCTCTGGTGACTGTGGGGCAGTCATAAAACTACCCTGACTTGTGGCGGTCATAAAACTACCCTCTGGTGACTGTGCGGCGGTCAAAAAACTACTTTCTGGTGACTGTGGGGCGGACATAAAACTGCCCTCTGGTGACATTTTGGCGGTCACAAAACTACCCTTTGGTGACTGTGGGGCAGTCATAAAACTACCCTCTGGTGACTTGTGGCGGTCATAAAACTACCCTCTGATGACTGTGGGGCGGTCATAAAACTGCCCTCTGGTGACTGTGCGGTGGTTATAAAACTACCCTCTGGTGACTGTGGGGCAGTCATAAAACTGCCCTCTGGTGACATTGGGGCGGTCGCAAAACTACCCTCTGGTAACTGTGGGGCGGTCATAAAATTACCCTCTGGTGACTGTGAGGCGGACATAAAACTAACCTCTGGTGACTGTGGGGCGGTCATAAAAATACCCTCTGGTGACTGTGGGGCGGTCATAAAGCTACCCACGGGAGACTGTGGGGCGGTCATAAAACTACCCACGGGAGACTGTGGGGCGGTCATAAAACTACCCACGGGTGACTCTGGGGCGGTCGTAAAACGAACCTCTGGTGACTGTGGGGCGGTCACAAAACTACCCTCTGCTGGCTGTGGAACGGTCATAAAACTACCCTCTGGTGACTGTGGGGCGGTCATAGAACTACCCTCTGGTGACTGTGGGGCGGTCATAAAACTACCCTCTGGTGACTGTGGGGTGGTCATAAAACTGCCCTCTGGTGACATTTTGGCGGTCACAAAACTACCGTCTGGTGACTGTGGGGCAGTCATAAAACTACCCTCTGGTGACTGTGGGGCGATCATAAAACTACCCTCTGGTGACTTGTGGCGGTCATAAAACTACCCTCTGGTGACTGTGGGGCGGTCATAAAACTGCCCTCTGGTGACTGTGGGGCGGTCATAAAAATACCCTCTGGTGACTGTGGGGCGGTCATAAAGCTACCCACGGGAGACTGTGGGGCGGTCATAAAACTACCCACGGGAGACTGTGGGGCGGTCATAAAACTACCCACGGGTGACTCTGGGGCGGTCGTAAAACGAACCTCTGGTGACTGTGGGGCGGTCACAAAACTACCCTCTGCTGGCTGTGGAACGGTCATAAAACTACCCTCTGGTGACTGTGGGGCGGTCATAGAACTACCCTCTGGTGACTGTGGGGCGGTCATAAAACTACCCTCTGGTGACTGTGGGGTGGTCATAAAACTGCCCTCTGGTGACATTTTGGCGGTCACAAAACTACCGTCTGGTGACTGTGGGGCAGTCATAAAACTACCCTCTGGTGACTGTGGGGCGATCATAAAACTACCCTCTGGTGACTTGTGGCGGTCATAAAACTACCCTCTGGTGACATTGGGGCGGTCACAAAACTACCCTCTGGTGAGTGTGGGGCAGTCATAAAACTACGTTCTGGTGACTGTAGGGCGGACATAAAACTACCCTCTGGTGACTGCGGCGGTCATAAAACTACATTCTGGTGACTGTGGGGCGGTCATAAAACGATCCTCTGGTGACTGTGGGGCTGTCATAAAACGACCCTCTCGTGAATGTGAGGCGGACATAAAACTACCCTCTGGTGACTGTGGGGCGGTCATAAAACTACCCTGTGGTGACTGTGGGGCGGTCATAAAACTACCCTCTGGTGACAGTGGGGCGGTCATAAAACTACCCTCTGGTGACTGTGGGGTGGACATAAAACTACCAGCTGGTGACTGTAGGGCGGTCATAAAACTACCCTCTGGTGACTGTGGGGCGGTCATTAAACTACCCTCTGGTGACTGTGGGGCACTCATAAAACTACCCACGGGTGACTGTGGGGCGATCATAAAACTACCCTCTGGTGGCTGTGGGGCGGTCATAAAACTACCCTCTGGTAGCTGTTGGGCTGTCATAGAACTACCCTCTGGTGGCTGTGGGGCGGTCATAAAACTACCCTCTGTTGACTGTGGGGCTGTCATAGAACTACCCTCTGGTGACTCTGGGGCGGTCATGGAACTACCCTCTGGTGACTGTGGGACGGTCATAGAACTCCCCTCTGGTGACTCTGGGGTGGTCATGGAACTACCCTCTGGTGACTGTGGGACGGTCATAGAACTACCCTCTGGTGACTGTGGGGCGGTCATAAAACTACCCTGGGGTGACTATGGGGCGGTCAAAAAACTACCCTCTGGTGACAGTGGGGCTGTCATAAAACTACCCTGGGGTGACTGTGGGGCGGTCATAAAACTACCCTGAGGTGACTGTGGCGCGGTCATAAAACTACCCTCTGGTGACTGTGGGGCGGACATAAAAACTACCCTCTGGTGACTGTGGGGCGGTCATAAAATTACCCTCTGGTGACTGTGGGGCGGTCATAAAACTACCCACGGGTGACTGTGGGGTGGTCATAAAACTACCCTCTGGTGACTGTGGGGCGGTCATAAAACTACCCTCTGGTGACTGTGGGGCACTCATAAAATTACCCACGGGTGACTGTGGGGCGATCATAAAACTACCCTCTGGTGGCTGTGGGGCGGTCATAAAACTACCCTCTGGTAGCTGTGGGGCTGTCATAAAACTACCCTCTGGTGGCTGTGGGGCGGTCATAAAACTACCCTCTGGTGACTGTGGGACGGTCATAAAACTACCCTGGGGTGACTATGAGGCGTTCAAAAAACTACCCTCTGGTGACAGTGGTGCTGTCATAAAACTACCCTGGGGTGACTGTGGGGCGGTCATAAAACTACCCTCTGGTGACTGTGGGGCGGACATAAAAACTACCCTCTGGTGACTGTGGGGCGGTCATAAAACTACCCTCTGGTGACTGTGGGGCGGTCATAAAACTACCCTGTGGTGACTGTGGGGCAGTCATAAAACTACCCACGGGTGACTGTGGGGTGGTCATAAAACTACCCTCTGGTGACTGTGGGGCGGTCATAAAACTACCCTCTGGTGACTGTGGAGCGGTCATAAAACTAACCACGGGTGACTGTGGGGCGGTCATAAAACTACCCTCTGGTGGCAGTGGGACGGTCATAAAACTACCCTCTGGTGACTGTGGGGTGGTCATAAAACTGCCCTCTGGTGACATTTTGGCGGTCACAAAACTAACCTCTGGTGACTGTGGGGCAGTCATAAAACTACCCTCTGGTGACTGTGGGGCGGTCATAAAACTACCCTCTGGTGACTTGTGGCGGTCATAAAACTACCCTCTGGTGACTGTGCGGCGGTCATAAAACTACCTTCTGGTGACTGTGGGGCGGATATAAAACTGCCCTCTGGTGACATTTTGGCGGTCACAAAACTACCCTTTGGTGACTGTGGGGCAGTCATAAAACTACCCTCTGGTGACTTGTGGCAGTCATAAAACTACCCTCTGATGACTGTGGGGCGGTCATAAAACTACCCTCTGGTGACTGCGCGGTGGTTATAAAACTACCCTCTGGTGACTGTGGGGCGGTCATAAAACTGCCCTATGGTGACATTGGGGTGGTCGCAAAACTACCCTCTGGTAACTGTGGGGCGGTCATAAAATTACCCTCTGGTGACTGTGGGGCGGTCATAAAACTACCCTGGGGTGACTATGGGGTGGTCAAAAAACTACCCCCTGGTGACAGTGGGGCTGTCATAAAACTACCCTGGGGTGACTGTGGGGCGGTCATAAAACTACCCTGGGGTGACTGTGGGGCGGTCATAAAACTACCCTCTGGTGACTGTGGGGCGGACATAAAAACTACCCTCTGGTGACTGTGGGGCGGTCATAAAACTACCCTCTGGTGACTGTGGGGCGGTCATAAAACTACCCTGTGGTGACTGTGGGGCAGTCATAAAACTACCCACGGGTGACTGTGGGGTGGTCATAAAACTACCCTCTGGTGACTGTGGGGCGGTCATAAAACTACCCTCTGGTGGCAGTGGGACGGTCATAAAACTACCCTCTGGTGACTGTGGGGTGGTCATAAAACTGCCCTCTGGTGACATTTTGGCAGTCACAAAACTACCCTCTGGTGACTGTGGGGCAGTCATAAAACTACCCTGACTTGTGGCGGTCATAAAACTACCCTCTGGTGACTGTGCGGCGGTCATAAAACTACCTACTGGTGACTGTGGGGCGGACATAAAACTGCCCTCTGGTGACATTTTGGCGGTCACAAAACTACCCTTTGGTGACTGTGGGGCAGTCATAAAACTACCCTCTGGTGACTTGTGGCGGTCATAAAACTACCCTCTGATGACTGTGGGGCGGTGATAAAACTGCCCTCTGGTGACTGTGCGGTGGTTATAAAACTACCCTCTGGTGACTGTGGGGCGGTCATAAAACTGCCCTCTGGTGACATTGGGGCGGTCGCAAAACTACCCTCTGGTGACTGTGGGGCGGTCATAAAATTACCCTCTGGTGACTGTGAGGCGGACATAAAACTAACCTCTGGTGACTGTGGGGTGGTTATAAAACTAACCACGGGTGACTGTGGGGCGGTCATAAAACTACCCTCTGGTGACTGTGTGGCGGTCATAAAACTACCCTTTGGTGACTGTGGGCGGTCATAAAACTACCCTCTGGTGACTGGGGGGGTCATAAAACTGCCCTCTGGTGGCTGTGGGGCGGTCATAAAACTACCCTCTGGTGGTTGTGGGGCGGTCATAAAGCTACCCCCTGGTGACTGTGGGGCGGACATAAAACTACCCTTTGGTGACTGTGGGGCGGTCATAAAACGACCCTCTGGTGACTGTGGGCGGTCATAAAACTACTCTCTGGTGACTGTAGGGCGGTCATAAAACTACCCTCTGGTGACAGTGAGGCGGTCATAAAACTACCATCTGGTGACTGTGGGGCGGTAAAAAAACTACTCTATGGTGACTGTGGGGCTGTCAAAAAACTACCCTCTGGTGACTGTGGGGCGGTCAAAAACTACCCTCTGGTGGCTTTGGCTCCGTCTTAAAACTACCCTCTGGTGACTGTGAGGTGGTCATAAAACTGCCCTCTGGTGACATTTTGGCGGTCACAAAACTACCCTCTGGTGACTGTGGGGCAGTCATAAAACTACCCTGACTTGTGGCGGTCATAAAACTACCCTCTGGTGACTGTGCGGCGGTCATAAAACTACCCTCTGGTGACTGGGGGGGTCATAAAACTGCCCTCTGGTGGCTGTGGGGCGGTCATAAAACTACCCTCTGGTGGTTGTGGGGCGGTCATAAAGCTACCCCCTGGTGACTGTGGGGCGGACATAAAACTACCCTTTGGTGACTGTGGGGCGGTCATAAAACTACCCTCTGGTGACTGTGCGGCGGTCATAAAACTACTCTCTGGTGACTGTGGGGCAGTCATAAAACTACCCACGGGTGACTGTGGGGTGGTCATAAAACTACCCTCTGGTGACTGTGGGGCGGTCATAAAACTACCCTCTGGTGACTGTGGGGCGGTCATAAAACTAACCACGGGTGACTGTGGGGCGGTCATAAAACTACCCTCTGGTGGCAGTGGGACGGTCATAAAACTACCCTCTGGTGACTGTGGGGTGGTCATAAAACTGCCCTCTGGTGACATTTTGGCAGTCACAAAACTACCCTCTGGTGACTGTGGGGCAGTCATAAAACTACCCTGACTTGTGGCGGTCATAAAACTACCCTCTGGTGACTGTGCGGCGGTCATAAAACTACTTTCTGGTGACTGTGGGGCGGACATAAAACTGCCCTCTGGTGACATTTTGGCGGTCACAAAACTACCCTTTGGTGACTGTGGGGCAGTCATAAAACTACCCTCTGGTGACTTGTGGCGGTCATAAAACTACCCTCTGATGACTGTGGGGCGGTCATAAAACTGCCCTCTGGTGACTGTGCGGTGGTTATAAAACTACCCTCTGGTGACTGTGGGGCGGTCATAAAACTGCCCTCTGGTGACATTGGGGCGGTCGCAAAACTACCCTCTGGTAACTGTGGGGCGGTCATAAAATTACCCTCTGGTGACTGTGAGGCGGACATAAAACTAACCTCTGGTGACTGTGGGGCGGTCATAAAACTGCCCTCTGTTGGCTGTGGGGCGGTCATAAAACTACCCTCTGGTGGTTGTGGGGCGGTCATAAAGCTACCCCCTGGTGACTGTGGGGCGGACATAAAACTACCCTTTGGTGACTGTGGGGCGGTCATAAAACGACCCTCTGGTGACTGTGGGCGGTCATAAAACTACTCTCTGGTGACTGTAGGGCGGTCATAAAACTACCCTCTGGTTACTGTGAGGCGGTCATAAAACTACCATCTGGTGACTGTGGGGCGGTAAAAAAACTACTCTATGGTGACTGTGGGGCTGTCAAAAAACTACCCTCTGGTGACTGTGGGGCGGTCAAAAAACTACCCTCTGGTGGCTTTGGCTCCGTCTTAAAACTACCCTCTGGTGACTGTGGGGTGGTCCTAAAACTGCCCTCTGGTGACATTTTGGCGGTCACAAAACTACCCTCTGGTGACTGTGGGGCAGTCATAAAACTACCCTGACTTGTGGCGGTCATAAAACTACCCTCTGGTGACTGTGCGGCGGTCATAAAACTACCCTCTGGTGACTGTGGGGGTCATAAAACTGCCCTCTGGTGGCTGTGGGGCGGTCATAAAACTACCCTCTGGTGGTTGTGGGGCGGTCATAAAGCTACCCCCTGGTGACTGTGGGGCGGACATGAAACTACCCTTTGGTGACTGTGGGGCGGTCATAAAACGACCCTCTGGTGACTGTGGGCGGTCATAAAACTACTCTCTGGTGACTGTGGGGCAGTCATAAAACTACCCACGGGTGACTGTGGGGTGGTCATAAAACTACCCTCTGGTGACTGTGGGGCGGTCATAAAACTACCCTCTGGTGACTGTGGGGCGGTCATAAAACTAACCACGGGTGACTGTGGGGCGGTCATAAAACTACCCTCTGGTGGCAGTGGGACGGTCATAAAACTACCCTCTGGTGACTGTGGGGTGGTCATAAAACTGCCCTCTGGTGACATTTTGGCAGTCACAAAACTACCCTCTGGTGACTGTGGGGCAGTCATAAAACTACCCTGACTTGTGGCGGTCATAAAACTACCCTCTGGTGACTGTGCGGCGGTCAAAAAACTACTTTCTGGTGACTGTGGGGCGGACATAAAACTGCCCTCTGGTGACATTTTGGCGGTCACAAAACTACCCTTTGGTGACTGTGGGGCAGTCATAAAACTACCCTCTGGTGACTTGTGGCGGTCATAAAACTACCCTCTGATGACTGTGGGGCGGTCATAAAACTGCCCTCTGGTGACTGTGCGGTGGTTATAAAACTACCCTCTGGTGACTGTGGGGCAGTCATAAAACTGCCCTCTGGTGACATTGGGGCGGTCGCAAAACTACCCTCTGGTAACTGTGGGGCGGTCATAAAATTACCCTCTGGTGACTGTGAGGCGGACATAAAACTAACCTCTGGTGACTGTGGGGCGGTCATAAAACTAACCACGGGTGACTGTGGGGCGGTCATAAAACTACCCTCTGGTGACTGTGGGGCAGTCATAAAACTACCCTCTGGTGACTTGGGGCGGTCATAAAACTACCCTCTGGTGGCAGTGGGGCGGTCATAAAACTACCCTCTGGTGACTGTGAGGCGGACATAAAACTACCCTCTGGTGACTGTGGGGCGGCCATAAAACTACCCTCTGGTGACTGTGGGGTGGCCATAAAACTACCCTCTGGTGACTGTCGGGCGGTCATAAAACTACCCACGGGTGACTGTGGGGCGGTCATAAAACTACCCACGGGTGACTGTCGGGCGGTCATAAAACTACCCACAGGTGACTGTGGGGCGGTCATAAAACAACCCTCTGGTGGCTGTGGAGCGGTCATAAAACGACCCTCTGGTGACTGTGGGGCGGTCATAAAACTACCCTCTTGTGACTTTGAGGCGGACATAAAACGACCCTCTGGTGACTGTGGGCGGTCATAAAACTACTCTCTGGTGACTGTGGGGCAGTCATAAAACTACCCACGGGTGACTGTGGGGTGGTCATAAAACTACCCTCTGGTGACTGTGGGGCGGTCATAAAACTACCCTCTGGTGACTGTGGGGCGGTCATAAAACTAACCACGGGTGACTGTGGGGCGGTCATAAAACTACCCTCTGGTGGCAGTGGGACGGTCATAAAACTACCCTCTGGTGACTGTGGGGTGGTCATAAAACTGCCCTCTGGTGACATTTTGGCAGTCACAAAACTACCCTCTGGTGACTGTGGGGCAGTCATAAAACTACCCTGACTTGTGGCGGTCATAAAACTACCCTCTGGTGACTGTGCGGCGGTCAAAAAACTACTTTCTGGTGACTGTGGGGCGGACATAAAACTGCCCTCTGGTGACATTTTGGCGGTCACAAAACTACCCTTTGGTGACTGTGGGGCAGTCATAAAACTACCCTCTGGTGACTTGTGGCGGTCATAAAACTACCCTCTGATGACTGTGGGGCGGTCATAAAACTGCCCTCTGGTGACTGTGCGGTGGTTATAAAACTACCCTCTGGTGACTGTGGGGCAGTCATAAAACTGCCCTCTGGTGACATTGGGGCGGTCGCAAAACTACCCTCTGGTAACTGTGGGGCGGTCATAAAATTACCCTCTGGTGACTGTGAGGCGGACATAAAACTAACCTCTGGTGACTGTGGGGCGGTCATAAAACTAACCACGGGTGACTGTGGGGCGGTCATAAAACTACCCTCTGGTGACTGTGGGGCAGTCATAAAACTACCCTCTGGTGACTTGGGGCGGTCATAAAACTACCCTCTGGTGGCAGTGGGGCGGTCATAAAACTACCCTCTGGTGACTGTGAGGCGGACATAAAACTACCCTCTGGTGACTGTGGGGCGGCCATAAAACTACCCTCTGGTGACTGTGGGGTGGCCATAAAACTACCCTCTGGTGACTGTCGGGCGGTCATAAAACTACCCACGGGTGACTGTGGGGCGGTCATAAAACTACCCACGGGTGACTGTCGGGCGGTCATAAAACTACCCACAGGTGACTGTGGGGCGGTCATAAAACAACCCTCTGGTGACTGTGGGGCGGTCATAAAACTACCCACGGGTGACTGTAGGGCGGTCATAAAACTACCCTCTGGTGGCTGTGGGGCGGTCATAAAACGACCCTCTGGTGACTGTGGGGCGGTCATAAAACTACCCTCTTGTGACTTTGAGGCGGACATAAAACTACCCTCTGGTGACTGTGGGGCGGCCATAAAACTACCCTCTGGTGACTGTGGGGTGGCCATAAAACTACCCTCTGGTGGCTGTGGGGCGGTCATAAATCTACCCTCTGGTGGCTGTGGGGTGGCCATAAAATTACCCTCTGGTGGCTGTCGGGCAGTCATAAATCTACCCTCTGGTGGCTGTGGGGCGGTCATAAAACTACCCTCTGGTGGCTGTGGGGCGGTCATAAAACTAACCTCTTTTGACAGTGGGGCGGTCATAAAACTTCCCTCTGGTGACTGTGGGACGGACATAAAACTACCCTCTGGTGACTGTGGGGCGGTCATAAAAATACCCTCTGGTGACTGTGGGGCGGTCATAAAGCTACCCACGGGAGCCTGTGGGGCGGTCATAAAACTACCCACGGGAGACTGTGGGGCAGTCATAAAACTACCCACGGGTGACTCTGGGGCGGTCGTAAAACGAACCTCTGGTGACTGTGGGGCGGTCACAAAACGACCCTCTGGTGGCTGTGGAACGGTCATAAAACTACCCTCTGTTGGCTGTGGAACGGTCAAAAAACTACCCTCTGGTGACTGTGGGGCGGTCATAGAACTACCCTCTGGTGACTGTGGGACGGTCATAGAACTACCCTCTGGTGACTGTGGGGCGATCATAAAACTACCCTCTGGTGACTTGTGGCGGTCATAAAACTACCCTCTGGTGACTGTGCGGTTGTCATAAAACTGCCCTCTGGTGACATTGGGGCGGTCACAAAACTACCCTCTGGTGAGTGTGGGGCAGTCATAAAACTACCCTCTGGTGACTGTGGGGCGGTCATAAAACTACCCTCTGGTAACTGTTGGGCGGTCATAAAACTTCCCTTTGGTGACTGTGAGGCGGTCATAAAACTACCTTCTGGTGACTGCAGGGCGGACATAAAACTACCCTCTGGTGACTGTGCGGCGGTCATAAAACTACATTCTGGTGACTGTGGGGCGGTCATAAAACGATCCTCTGGTGACTGTGGGGCGGTCATAAAACGACCCTCTCGTGAATGTGATGCGGACATAAAACTACCCTCTGGTGACTGTGGGGCGGTCATAAAACTACCCTGTGGTGACTGTGGGGCGGTCATAAAACTACCCTCTGGTGACAGTGGGGCGGTCATAAAACTACCCTCTGGTGACTGTGGGGTGGACATAAAACTACCCTCTGGTGACTGTAGGGCGGTCATAAAACTACCCTCTGGTGACTGTGGGGCGGTCATAAAACTACCCTCTGGTGACTGTGGGGCACTCATAAAACTACCCATGGGTGACTGTGGGGCGATCATAAAACTACCCTCTGGTGGCTGTGGGGCGGTCATAAAACTACCCTCTGGTAGCTGTGAGGCTATCATAAAACTACCCTCTGGTGGCTGTGGGGCGGTCATAAAACTACCCTCTGGTGACTGTGGGGCTGTCATAGAACTACCCTCTGGTGACTGTGGGACGGTCATAGAACTACCCTCTGTTGACTGTGGGGCGGTCATAAAACTACCCTCTGGTGACTGTGGGGTGGTCATAAAACTGCCCTCTGGTGACATTTTGGCGGTCACAAAACTTCCCTCTGGTGACTGTGAGGCGGTCATAGAACTACCCTCTGGTGACTGTGGGACGGTCATAGAACTCCCCTCTGGTGACTCTGGGGCGGTCATGGAACTACCCTCTGGTGACTGTGGGACGGTCATAGAACTACCCTCTGGTGACTGTGGGGCGGTCATAAAACTACCCTGGGGTGACTATGGGGCGGTCAAAAAACTACCCTCTGGTGACAGTGGGGCTGTCATAAAACTACCCTGGGGTGACTGTGGGGCGGTCATAAAACTACCCTGGGGTGACTGTGGGGCGGTCATAAAACTACCCTCTGGTGAATGTGGGGCGGACATAAAAACTACCCTCTGGTGACTGTGGGGCGGTCATAAAACTACCCTCTGGTGACTGTGGGGCGGTCATAAAACTACCCTGGGGTGACTGTGGGGCGGTCATAAAACTACCCTCTGGTGACTGTGGGGCGGACATAAAAACTACCCTCTGGTGACTGTGGGGCGGTCATAAAACTACCCTCTGGTGACTGTGGGGCGGTCATAAAACTACCCACGGGTGACTGTAGGGCGGTCATAAAACTACCCTCTGGTGGCTGTGGGGCGGTCATAAAACTATCCTCTGGTGACTGTGGGGCTGTCATAGAACTACCCTCTGGTGACTCTGGGGCGGTCATGGAACTACCCTCTGGTGACTGTTGGGCGGTCATAAAACTTCCTTCTGGTGACTGTGAGGCGGTCATAAAACTACCCACGGGTGACTGTAGGGCGGACATAAAACTACCCTCTGGTGACTGTGCGGCGGTCATAAAACTACATTCTGGTGACTGTGGGGCGGTCATAAAACGATCCTCTGGTGACTGTGGGGCGGTCATAAAACGACCCTCTCGTGAATGTGAGGCGGACATAAAACTACCCTCTGGTGACTGTGGGGCGGTCATAAAACTACCCTGTGGTGACTGTGGGGCGGTCATAAAACTACCCTCTGGTGACAGTGGGGCGGTCATAAAACTACCCTCTGGTGACTGTGGGGTGGACATAAAACTACCCTCTGGTGACTGTAGGGCGGTCATAAAACTACCCTCTGGTGGCTGTGGGGCGGTCATAAAACTACCCTCTGGTGACTGTGGGGCTGTCATAGAACTACCCTCTGGTGACTCTGGGGCGGTCATGGAACTACCCTCTGGTGACTGTGGGACGGTCATAGAACTCCCCTCTGGTGACTCTGGGGCGGTCATGGAACTACCCTCTGGTGACTGTGGGGCGGACATAAAAACTACCCTCTGGTGACTGTGGGGCGGTCATAAAACTACCCTCTGGTGACTGTGGGGCGGTCATAAAACTACCCTGTGGTGACTGTGGGGCAGTCATAAAACTACCCACGGGTGACTGTGGGGTGGTCATAAAACTACCCTCTGGTGACTGTGGGGCGGTCATAAAACTACCCTCTGGTGACTGTGGAGCGGTCATAAAACTAACCACGGGTGACTGTGGGGCGGTCATAAAACTACCCTCTGGTGGCAGTGGGACGGTCATAAAACTACCCTCTGGTGACTGTGGGGTGGTCATAAAACTGCCCTCTGGTGACATTTTGGCGGTCACAAAACTACCCTCTGGTGACTGTGGGGCAGTCATAAAACTACCCTCTGGTGACTGTGGGGCGGTCATAAAACTACCCTCTGGTGACTGTGGGGTGGTCATAAAACTGCCCTCTGGTGACATTTTGGCGGTCACAAAACTACCCTCTGGTGACTGTGGGGCAGTCATAAAACTACCCTCTGGTGACTGTGCGGCGGTCATAAAACTACCTTCTGGTGACTGTGGGGCGGACATAAAACTGCCCTCTGGTGACATTTTGGCGGTCACAAAACTACCCTTTGGTGACTGTGGGGCAGTCATAAAACTACCCTCTGGTGACTTGTGGCGGTCATAAAACTACCCTCTGATGACTGTGGGGCGGTCATAAAACTACCCTCTGGTGACTGTGTGGCGGTCATAAAGCTACCCACGGGAGACTGTGGGGCGGTCATAAAACTACCCACGGGAGACTGTGGGGTGGTCATAAAACTACCCACGGGTGACTCTGGGGCTGTCATAAAACTACCCTCTGGTAACTGTTGGGCGGTCATAAAACTTCCCTCTGGTGACTGTGAGGCGGTCATAAAACTACCTTCTGGTGACTGTAGGGCGGACATAAAACTACCCTCTGGTGACTGTGCGGCGGTCATAAAACTACATTCTGGTGACTGTGGGGCGGTCATAAAACGATCCTCTGGTGACTGTGGAGCGGTCATAAAACGACCCTCTCGTGAATGTGATGCGGACATAAAACTACCCTCTGGTGACTGTGGGGCGGTCATAAAACTACCCTGTGGTGACTGTGGGGCGGTCATAAAACTACCCTCTGGTGACAGTGGGGCGGTCATAAAACTACCCTCTGGTGACTGTGGGGTGGACATAAAACTACCCTCTGGTGACTGTAGGGCGGTCATAAAACTACCCTCTGGTGACTGTGGGGCACTCATAAAACTACCCACGGGTGACTGTGGGGCGATCATAAAACTATCCTCTGGTGGCTGTGGTGCGGTCATAAAACTACCCTCTGGTAGCTGTGGGGCACTCATAAAACTACCCACGGGTGACTGTGGGGCGATCATAAAACTACCCTCTGGTGGCTGTGGGGCATCATAAAACTACCCTCTGGTAGCTGTGGGGCGGTCATAGAACTACCCTCTGGTGACTGTGGGGCGGTCATAAAACTACCCTGGGGTGACTATGGGGCGGTCAAAAAACTACCCTCTGGTGACAGTGGGGCTGTCATAAAACTACCCTGGGGTGACTGTGGGGCGGTCATAAAACTACCCTGGGGTGACTGTGGGGCGGTCATAAAACTACCCTCTGGTGAATGTGGGGCGGACATAAAAACTACCCTCTGGTGACTGTGGGGCGGTCATAAAACTACCCTCTGGTGACTGTGGGGCGGTCATAAAACTACCCTGGGGTGACTGTGGGGCGGTCATAAAACTACCCTCTGGTGACTGTGGGGCGGACATAAAACTACCCTCTGGTGACTGTGGGGCGGTCATAAAACTACCCTCTGGTGACTGTGGGGCGGTCATAAAACTACCCACGGGTGACTGTAGGGCGGTCATAAAACTACCCTCTGGTAGCTGTGGGGCTGTCATAAAACTACCCTCTGGTGGCTGTGGGGCGGTCATAAAACTACCCTCTGGTGGCTGTGGGGCGGTCATAAAACTACCCACGGGTGACTGTAGGGCGGACATAAAACTACCCTCTGGTGACTGTGCGGCGGTCATAAAACTACATTCTGGTGACTGTGGGGCGGTCATAAAACGATCCTCTGGTGACTGTGGGGCGGTCATAAAACTACCCTCTCGTGAATGTGAGGCGGACATAAAACTACCCTCTGGTGACTGTGGGGCGGTCATAAAACTACCCTGTGGTGACTGTGGGGCGGTCATAAAACTACCCTCTGGTGACAGTGGGGCGGTCATAAAACTACCCTCTGGTGACTGTGGGGTGGACATAAAACTACCCTCTGGTGACTGTAGGGCGGTCATAAAACTACCCTCTGGTGGCTGTGGGGCGGTCATAAAACTACCCTCTGGTGACTGTGGGGCTGTCATAGAACTACCCTCTGGTGACTCTGGGGCGGTCATGGAACTACCCTCTGGTGACTGTGGGACGGTCATAGAACTCCCCTCTGGTGACTCTGGGGCGGTCATGGAACTACCCTCTGGTGACTGTGGGGCGGACATAAAAACTACCCTCTGGTGACTGTGGGGCGGTCATAAAACTACCCTCTGGTGACTGTGGGGCGGTCATAAAACTACCCTGTGGTGACTGTGGGGCAGTCATAAAACTACCCACGGGTGACTGTGGGGTGGTCATAAAACTACCCTCTGGTGACTGTGGGGCGGTCATAAAACTACCCTCTGGTGACTGTGGAGCGGTCATAAAACTAACCACGGGTGACTGTGGGGCGGTCATAAAACTACCCTCTGGTGGCAGTGGGACGGTCATAAAACTACCCTCTGGTGACTGTGGGGTGGTCATAAAACTGCCCTCTGGTGACATTTTGGCGGTCACAAAACTACCCTCTGGTGACTGTGGGGCAGTCATAAAACTACCCTCTGGTGACTGTGGGGCAGTCATAAAACTACCCTGACTTGTGGCGGTCATAAAACTACCCTCTGGTGACTGTGCGGCGGTCATAAAACTACCTTCTGGTGACTGTGGGGCGGACATAAAACTGCCCTCTGGTGACATTTTGGCGGTCACACAACTACCCTTTGGTGACTGTGGGGCAGTCATAAAACTACCCTCTGGTGACTTGTGGCGGTCATAAAACTACCCTCTGATGACTGTGGGGCGGTCATAAAACTACCCTCTGGTGACTGTGCGGTGGTTATAAAACTACCCTCTGGTGACTGTGGGGCGGTCATAAAACTGCACTATGGTGACATTGGGGCGGTCGCAAAACTACCCTCTGGTAACTGTGGGGCGGTCATAAAATTACCCTCTGGTGACTGTGGGGCGGCCATAAAACTACCCTCTGGTGACTGTGGGGTGGCCATAAAACTACCCTCTGGTGGCTGTGGGGCGGTCATAAATCTACCCTCTGGTGGCTGTGGGGTGGCCATAAAACTACCCTCTGGTGGCTGTGGGGCGGTCATAAATCTACCCTCTGGTGGCTGTGGGGCGGTCATAAAACTACCCTCTGGTGGCTGTGGGGCGGTCATAAAACTAACCTCTTTTGACAGTGGGGCGGTCATAAAACTACCCTCTGGTGACTGTGGGGCGGACATAAAACTTACCTCTTTTGACAGTGGGGCGGTCATAAAACTACCCTCTGGTGGCTTTGGGGCCATCTTAAAACTACCCTCTGGTGACTGTGGGGCGGTCATAAAACTAACCTCTTTTGACAGTGGGGCGGTCATAAAACTACCCTCTGGTGACTGTGGGGCGGTCATAAAAATACCCTCTGGTGACTGTGGGGCGGTCATAAAACTACCCACGGGAGACTGTGAGGCGGTCATAAAACTACCCACGGGTGACTCTGGGGCGGTCGTAAAATGAACCTCTGGTGACTGTGGGGCGGTCACAAAACGACCCTCTGGTTGCTGTGGAACGGTCATAAAACTACCCTCTGGTGGCTGTGGAACGGTCATAAAACTACCCTCTGGTGGCTGTGGGGCGGTCATAAAACTAACCTCTTTTGACAGTGGGGCGGTCATAAAACTACCCTCTGGTGGCTTTGGGGCCATCTTAAAACTACCCTCTGGTGACTGTGGGGCGGTCATAAAACTATTCTCTGGTGACTGTGGGGATGTCATAAAACTACCCTCTGGTGACTGTGCAGCGGTCATAAAACTACCCTCTGGTGACTGCGGCGGTCATAAAACTACCCTCTGGTGACTGTGGGGCGGTCATAAACTACCCTCTGGTGACAGTGGGGCGGTCATAAAACTATTCTCTGGTGACTGAGGGGATGTCATAAAACTACCCTCTGGTGACTGTGCAGCGGTCATAAAACTACCCTCTGGTGGCTGTGGGGCAGTCATAAATCTACCCTCTGGTGGCTGTGGGGCGGTCATAAAACTACCCTCTGGTGGCTGTGGGGCGGTCATAAAACTAACCTCTTTTGACAGTGGGGCGGTCATAAAACTTCCCTCTGGTGACTGTGGGACGGACATAAAACTACCCTCTGGTGACTGTGGGGCGGTCATAAAAATACCCTCTGGTGACTGTGGGGCGGTCATAAAGCTACCCACGGGAGCCTGTGGGGCGGTCATAAAACTACCCACGGGAGACTGTGGGGCAGTCATAAAACTACCCACGGGTGACTCTGGGGCGGTCGTAAAACGAACCTCTGGTGACTGTGGGGCGGTCACAAAACGACCCTCTGGTGGCTGTGGAACGGTCATAAAACTACCCTCTGTTGGCTGTGGAACGGTCAAAAAACTACCCTCTGGTGACTGTGGGGCGGTCATAGAACTACCCTCTGGTGACTGTGGGACGGTCATAGAACTACCCTCTGGTGACTGTGGGGCGATCATAAAACTACCCTCTGGTGACTTGTGGCGGTCATAAAACTACCCTCTGGTGACTGTGCGGTTGTCATAAAACTGCCCTCTGGTGACATTGGGGCGGTCACAAAACTACCCTCTGGTGAGTGTGGGGCAGTCATAAAACTACCCTCTGGTGACTGTGGGGCGGTCATAAAACTACCCTCTGGTAACTGTTGGGCGGTCATAAAACTTCCCTTTGGTGACTGTGAGGCGGTCATAAAACTACCTTCTGGTGACTGCAGGGCGGACATAAAACTACCCTCTGGTGACTGTGCGGCGGTCATAAAACTACATTCTGGTGACTGTGGGGCGGTCATAAAACGATCCTCTGGTGACTGTGGGGCAGTCATAAAACGACCCTCTCGTGAATGTGATGCGGACATAAAACTACCCTCTGGTGACTGTGGGGCGGTCATAAAACTACCCTGTGGTGACTGTGGGGCGGTCATAAAACTACCCTCTGGTGACAGTGGGGCGGTCATAAAACTACCCTCTGGTGACTGTGGGGTGGACATAAAACTACCCTCTGGTGACTGTAGGGCGGTCATAAAACTACCCTCTGGTGACTGTGGGGCGGTCATAAAACTACCCTCTGGTGACTGTGGGGCACTCATAAAACTACCCACGGGTGACTGTGGGGCGATCATAAAACTACCCTCTGGTGGCTGTGGGGCGGTCATAAAACTACCCTCTGGTAGCTGTGGGGCTATCATAAAACTACCCTCTGGTGGCTGTGGGGCGGTCATAAAACTACCCTCTGGTGACTGTGGGGCTGTCATAGAACTACCCTCTGGTGACTGTGGGACGGTCATAGAACTACCCTCTGTTGACTGTGGGGCGGTCATAAAACTACCCTCTGGTGACTGTGGGGTGGTCATAAAACTGCCCTCTGGTGACATTTTGGCGGTCACAAAACTTCCCTCTGGTGACTGTGAGGCGGTCATAGAACTACCCTCTGGTGACTGTGGGACGGTCATAGAACTCCCCTCTGGTGACTCTGGGGCGGTCATGGAACTACCCTCTGGTGACTGTGGGACGGTCATAGAACTACCCTCTGGTGACTGTGGGGCGGTCATAAAACTACCCTGGGGTGACTATGGGGCGGTCAAAAAACTACCCTCTGGTGACAGTGGGGCTGTCATAAAACTACCCTGGGGTGACTGTGGGGCGGTCATAAAACTACCCTGGGGTGACTGTGGGGCGGTCATAAAACTACCCTCTGGTGAATGTGGGGCGGACATAAAAACTACCCTCTGGTGACTGTGGGGCGGTCATAAAACTACCCTCTGGTGACTGTGGGGCGGTCATAAAACTACCCTGGGGTGACTGTGGGGCGGTCATAAAACTACCCTCTGGTGACTGTGGGGCGGACATAAAAACTACCCTCTGGTGACTGTGGGGCGGTCATAAAACTACCCTCTGGTGACTGTGGGGCGGTCATAAAACTACCCACGGGTGACTGTAGGGCGGTCATAAAAATACCCTCTGGTGGCTGTGGGGCGGTCATAAAACTACCCTCTGGTGACTGTGGGGCTGTCATAGAACTACCCTCTGGTGACTCTGGGGCGGTCATGGAACTACCCTCTGGTGACTGTTGGGCGGTCATAAAACTTCCTTCTGGTGACTGTGAGGCGGTCATAAAACTACCCACGGGTGACTGTAGGGCGGACATAAAACTACCCTCTGGTGACTGTGCGGCGGTCATAAAACTACATTCTGGTGACTGTGGGGCGGTCATAAAACGATCCTCTGGTGACTGTGGGGCGGTCATAAAACGACCCTCTCGTGAATGTGAGGCAGACATAAAACTACCCTCTGGTGACTGTGGGGCGGTCATAAAACTACCCTCTGGTGACTGTGGGGCGGTCATAAAACTAACCACGGGTGACTGTGGGGCGGTCATAAAACTACCCTCTGGTGGCAGTGGGACGGTCATAAAACTACCCTCTGGTGACTGTGGGGTGGTCATAAAACTGCCCTCTGGTGACATTTTGGCAGTCACAAAACTACCCTCTGGTGACTGTGGGGCAGTCATAAAACTACCCTGACTTGTGGCGGTCATAAAACTACCCTCTGGTGACTGTGCGGCGGTCAAAAAACTACTTTCTGGTGACTGTGGGGCGGACATAAAACTGCCCTCTGGTGACATTTTGGCGGTCACAAAACTACCCTTTGGTGACTGTGGGGCAGTCATAAAACTACCCTCTGGTGACTTGTGGCGGTCATAAAACTACCCTCTGATGACTGTGGGGCGGTCATAAAACTGCCCTCTGGTGACTGTGCGGTGGTTATAAAACTACCCTCTGGTGACTGTGGGGCAGTCATAAAACTGCCCTCTGGTGACATTGGGGCGGTCGCAAAACTACCCTCTGGTAACTGTGGGGCGGTCATAAAATTACCCTCTGGTGACTGTGAGGCGGACATAAAACTAACCTCTGGTGACTGTGGGGCGGTCATAAAACTAACCACGGGTGACTGTGGGGCGGTCATAAAACTACCCTCTGGTGACTGTGGGGCAGTCATAAAACTACCCTCTGGTGACTTGGGGCGGTCATAAAACTACCCTCTGGTGGCAGTGGGGCGGTCATAAAACTACCCTCTGGTGACTGTGAGGCGGACATAAAACTACCCTCTGGTGACTGTGGGGCGGCCATAAAACTACCCTCTGGTGACTGTGGGGTGGCCATAAAACTACCCTCTGGTGACTGTCGGGCGGTCATAAAACTACCCACGGGTGACTGTGGGGCGGTCATAAAACTACCCACGGGTGACTGTCGGGCGGTCATAAAACTACCCACAGGTGACTGTGGGGCGGTCATAAAACAACCCTCTGGTGACTGTGGGGCGGTCATAAAACTACCCACGGGTGACTGTAGGGCGGTCATAAAACTACCCTCTGGTGGCTGTGGGGCGGTCATAAAACGACCCTCTGGTGACTGTGGGGCGGTCATAAAACTACCCTCTTGTGACTTTGAGGCGGACATAAAACTACCCTCTGGTGACTGTGGGGCGGCCATAAAACTACCCTCTGGTGACTGTGGGGTGGCCATAAAACTACCCTCTGGTGGCTGTGGGGCGGTCATAAATCTACCCTCTGGTGGCTGTGGGGTGGCCATAAAATTACCCTCTGGTGGCTGTCGGGCAGTCATAAATCTACCCTCTGGTGGCTGTGGGGCGGTCATAAAACTACCCTCTGGTGGCTGTGGGGCGGTCATAAAACTAACCTCTTTTGACAGTGGGGCGGTCATAAAACTTCCCTCTGGTGACTGTGGGACGGACATAAAACTACCCTCTGGTGACTGTGGGGCGGTCATAAAAATACCCTCTGGTGACTGTGGGGCGGTCATAAAGCTACCCACGGGAGCCTGTGGGGCGGTCATAAAACTACCCACGGGAGACTGTGGGGCAGTCATAAAACTACCCACGGGTGACTCTGGGGCGGTCGTAAAACGAACCTCTGGTGACTGTGGGGCGGTCACAAAACGACCCTCTGGTGGCTGTGGAACGGTCATAAAACTACCCTCTGTTGGCTGTGGAACGGTCAAAAAACTACCCTCTGGTGACTGTGGGGCGGTCATAGAACTACCCTCTGGTGACTGTGGGACGGTCATAGAACTACCCTCTGGTGACTGTGGGGCGATCATAAAACTACCCTCTGGTGACTTGTGGCGGTCATAAAACTACCCTCTGGTGACTGTGCGGTTGTCATAAAACTGCCCTCTGGTGACATTGGGGCGGTCACAAAACTACCCTCTGGTGAGTGTGGGGCAGTCATAAAACTACCCTCTGGTGACTGTGGGGCGGTCATAAAACTACCCTCTGGTAACTGTTGGGCGGTCATAAAACTTCCCTTTGGTGACTGTGAGGCGGTCATAAAACTACCTTCTGGTGACTGCAGGGCGGACATAAAACTACCCTCTGGTGACTGTGCGGCGGTCATAAAACTACATTCTGGTGACTGTGGGGCGGTCATAAAACGATCCTCTGGTGACTGTGGGGCGGTCATAAAACGACCCTCTCGTGAATGTGATGCGGACATAAAACTACCCTCTGGTGACTGTGGGGCGGTCATAAAACTACCCTGTGGTGACTGTGGGGCGGTCATAAAACTACCCTCTGGTGACAGTGGGGCGGTCATAAAACTACCCTCTGGTGACTGTGGGGTGGACATAAAACTACCCTCTGGTGACTGTAGGGCGGTCATAAAACTACCCACTGGTGACTGTGGGGCGGTCATAAAACTACCCTCTGGTGACTGTGGGGCACTCATAAAACTACCCATGGGTGACTGTGGGGCGATCATAAAACTACCCTCTGGTGGCTGTGGGGCGGTCATAAAACTACCCTCTGGTAGCTGTGAGGCTATCATAAAACTACCCTCTGGTGGCTGTGGGGCGGTCATAAAACTACCCTCTGGTGACTGTGGGGCTGTCATAGAACTACCCTCTGGTGACTGTGGGACGGTCATAGAACTACCCTCTGTTGACTGTGGGGCGGTCATAAAACTACCCTCTGGTGACTGTGGGGTGGTCATAAAACTGCCCTCTGGTGACATTTTGGCGGTCACAAAACTTCCCTCTGGTGACTGTGAGGCGGTCATAGAACTACCCTCTGGTGACTGTGGGACGGTCATAGAACTCCCCTCTGGTGACTCTGGGGCGGTCATGGAACTACCCTCTGGTGACTGTGGGACGGTCATAGAACTACCCTCTGGTGACTGTGGGGCGGTCATAAAACTACCCTGGGGTGACTATGGGGCGGTCAAAAAACTACCCTCTGGTGACAGTGGGGCTGTCATAAAACTACCCTGGGGTGACTGTGGGGCGGTCATAAAACTACCCTGGGGTGACTGTGGGGCGGTCATAAAACTACCCTCTGGTGAATGTGGGGCGGACATAAAAACTACCCTCTGGTGACTGTGGGGCGGTCATAAAACTACCCTCTGGTGACTGTGGGGCGGTCATAAAACTACCCTGGGGTGACTGTGGGGCGGTCATAAAACTACCCTCTGGTGACTGTGGGGCGGACATAAAAACTACCCTCTGGTGACTGTGGGGCGGTCATAAAACTACCCTCTGGTGACTGTGGGGCGGTCATAAAACTACCCACGGGTGACTGTAGGGCGGTCATAAAACTACCCTCTGGTGGCTGTGGGGCGGTCATAAAACTATCCTCTGGTGACTGTGGGGCTGTCATAGAACTACCCTCTGGTGACTCTGGGGCGGTCATGGAACTACCCTCTGGTGACTGTTGGGCGGTCATAAAACTTCCTTCTGGTGACTGTGAGGCGGTCATAAAACTACCCACGGGTGACTGTAGGGCGGACATAAAACTACCCTCTGGTGACTGTGCGGCGGTCATAAAACTACATTCTGGTGACTGTGGGGCGGTCATAAAACGATCCTCTGGTGACTGTGGGGCGGTCATAAAACGACCCTCTCGTGAATGTGAGGCGGACATAAAACTACCCTCTGGTGACTGTGGGGCGGTCATAAAACTACCCTGTGGTGACTGTGGGGCGGTCATAAAACTACCCTCTGGTGACAGTGGGGCGGTCATAAAACTACCCTCTGGTGACTGTGGGGTGGACATAAAACTACCCTCTGGTGACTGTAGGGCGGTCATAAAACTACCCTCTGGTGGCTGTGGGGCGGTCATAAAACTACCCTCTGGTGACTGTGGGGCTGTCATAGAACTACCCTCTGGTGACTCTGGGGCGGTCATGGAACTACCCTCTGGTGACTGTGGGACGGTCATAGAACTCCCCTCTGGTGACTCTGGGGCGGTCATGGAACTACCCTCTGGTGACTGTGGGGCGGACATAAAAACTACCCTTTGGTGACTGTGCGGCGGTCATAAAACTACCTTCTGGTGACTGTGGGGCGGACATAAAACTGCCCTCTGGTGACATTTTGGCGGTCACAAAACTACCCTTTGGTGACTGTGGGGCAGTCATAAAACTACCCTCTGGTGACTTGTGGCAGTCATAAAACTACCCTCTGATGACTGTGGGGCGGTCATAAAACTACCCTCTGGTGACTGCGCGGTGGTTATAAAACTACCCTCTGGTGACTGTGGGGCGGTCATAAAATTACCCTCTGGTGACTGTGGGGCGGTCATAAAACTACCCTGGGGTGACTATGGGGTGGTCAAAAAACTACCCCCTGGTGACAGTGGGGCTGTCATAAAACTACCCTGGGGTGACTGTGGGGCGGTCATAAAACTACCCTGGGGTGACTGTGGGGCGGTCATAAAACTACCCTCTGGTGACTGTGGGGCGGACATAAAAACTACCCTCTGGTGACTGTGGGGCGGTCATAAAACTACCCTCTGGTGACTGTGGGGCGGTCATAAAACTACCCTGTGGTGACTGTGGGGCAGTCATAAAACTACCCACGGGTGACTGTGGGGTGGTCATAAAACTACCCTCTGGTGACTGTGGGGCGGTCATAAAACTACCCTCTGGTGGCAGTGGGACGGTCATAAAACTACCCTCTGGTGACTGTGGGGTGGTCATAAAACTGCCTCAGGTGACATTTTGGCAGTCACAAAACTACCCTCTGGTGACTGTGGGGCGGTCATAAAACTACCCTGACTTGTGGCGGTCATAAAACTACCCTCTGGAGACTGTGCGGCGGTCATAAAACTACCTACTGGTGACTGTGGGGCGGACATAAAACTGCCCTCTGGTGACATTTTGGCGGTCACAAAACTACCCTTTGGTGACTGTGGGGCAGTCATAAAACTACCCTCTGGTGACTTGTGGCGGTCATAAAACTACCCTCTGATGACTGTGGGGCGGTGATAAAACTGCCCTCTGGTGACTGTGCGGTGGTTATAAAACTACCCTCTGGTGACTGTGGGGCGGTCATAAAACTGCCCTCTGGTGACATTGGGGCGGTCGCAAAACTACCCTCTGGTGACTGTGGGGCGGTCATAAAATTACCCTCTGGTGACTGTGAGGCGGACATAAAACTAACCTCTGGTGACTGTGGGGTGGTTATAAAACTAACCACGGGTGACTGTGGGGCGGTCATAAAACTACCCTCTGGTGACTGTGTGGCGGTCATAAAACTACCCTTTGGTGACTGTGGGCGGTCATAAAACTACCCTCTGGTGACTGGGGGGGTCATAAAACTGCCCTCTGGTGGCTGTGGGGCGGTTATAAAACTACCCTCTGGTGGTTGTGGGGCGGTCATAAAGCTACCCCCTGGTGACTGTGGGGCGGACATAAAACTACCCTTTGGTGACTGTGGGGCGGTCATAAAACGACCCTCTGGTGACTGTGGGCGGTCATAAAACTACTCTCTGGTGACTGTAGGGCGGTCATAAAACTACCCTCTGGTGACAGTGAGGCGGTCATAAAACTACCATCTGGTGACTGTGGGGCGGTAAAAAAACTACTCTATGGTGACTGTGGGGCTGTCAAAAAACTACCCTCTGGTGACTGTGGGGCGGTCAAAAACTACCCTCTGGTGGCTTTGGCTCCGTCTTAAAACTACCCTCTGGTGACTGTGAGGTGGTCATAAAACTGCCCTCTGGTGACATTTTGGCGGTCACAAAACTACCCTCTGGTGACTGTGGGGCAGTCATAAAACTACCCTGACTTGTGGCGGTCATAAAACTACCCTCTGGTGACTGTGCGGCGGTCATAAAACTACCCTCTGGTGACTGGGGGGGTCATAAAACTGCCCTCTGGTGGCTGTGGGGCGGTCATAAAACTAACCTCTGGTGGTTGTGGGGCGGTCATAAAGCTACCCCCTGGTGACTGTGGGGCGGACATAAAACTACCCTTTGGTGACTGTGGGGCGGTCATAAAACGACCCTCTGGTGACTGTGGGAGGTCATAAAACTACTCTCTGGTGACTGTGGGGCAGTCATAAAACTACCCACGGGTGACTGTGGGGTGGTCATAAAACTACCCTCTGGTGACTGTGGGGCGGTCATAAAACTACCCTCTGGTGACTGTGGGGCGGTCATAAAACTAACCACGGGTGACTGTGGGGCGGTCATAAAACTACCCTCTGGTGGCAGTGGGACGGTCATAAAACTACCCTCTGGTGACTGTGGGGTGGTCATAAAACTGCCCTCTGGTGACATTTTGGCAGTCACAAAACTACCCTCTGGTGACTGTGGGGCAGTCATAAAACTACCCTGACTTGTGGCGGTCATAAAACTACCCTCTGGTGACTGTGCGGCGGTCATAAAACTACTTTCTGGTGACTGTGGGGCGGACATAAAACTGCCCTCTGGTGACATTTTGGCGGTCACAAAACTACCCTTTGGTGACTGTGGGGCAGTCATAAAACTACCCTCTGGTGACTTGTGGCGGTCATAAAACTACCCTCTGATGACTGTGGGGCGGTCATAAAACTGCCCTCTGGTGACTGTGCGGTGGTTATAAAACTACCCTCTGGTGACTGTGGGGCGGTCATAAAACTGCCCTATGGTGACATTGGGGCGGTCGCAAAACTACCCTCTGGTAACTGTGGGGCGGTC
Source organism: Phyllobates terribilis (assembly GCF_046119375.1). Lineage (NCBI taxonomy): Eukaryota > Metazoa > Chordata > Amphibia > Anura > Dendrobatidae > Phyllobates > Phyllobates terribilis. Next base: position 75,759,387 of record NW_027362773.1, on the reverse strand, counting down.
ATAAAATTACCCTCTGGTGACTGTGGGGCGGTCATAAAACTACCCTGGGGTGACTATGGGGTGGTCAAAAAACTACCCCCTGGTGACAGTGGGGCTGTCATAAAACTACCCTGGGGTGACTGTGGGGCGGTCATAAAACTACCCTGGGGTGACTGTGGGGCGGTCATAAAACTACCCTCTGGTGACTGTGGGGCGGACATAAAAACTACCCTCTGGTGACTGTGGGGCGGTCATAAAACTACCCTGACTTGTGGCGGTCATAAAACTACCCTCTGGTGACTGTGCGGCGGTCATAAAACTACCTACTGGTGACTGTGGGGCGGACATAAAACTGCCCTCTGGTGACATTTTGGCGGTCACAAAACTACCCTTTGGTGACTGTGGGGCAGTCATAAAACTACCCTCTGGTGACTTGTGGCGGTCATAAAACTACCCTCTGATGACTGTGGGGCGGTGATAAAACTGCCCTCTGGTGACTGTGCGGTGGTTATAAAACTACCCTCTGGTGACTGTGGGGCGGTCATAAAACTGCCCTCTGGTGACATTGGGGCGGTCGCAAAACTACCCTCTGGTGACTGTGGGGCGGTCATAAAATTACCCTCTGGTGACTGTGAGGCGGACATAAAACTACCCTGGGGTGACTGTGGGGTGGTTATAAAACTAACCACGGGTGACTGTGGGGCGGTCATAAAACTACCCTCTGGTGACTGTGTGGCGGTCATAAAACTACCCTTTGGTGACTGTGGGCGGTCATAAAACTAACCACGGGTGACTGTGGGGCGGTCATAAAACTACCCTCTGGTGACTGTGTGGCGGTCATAAAACTACCCTTTGGTGACTGTGGGCGGTCATAAAACTGCCCTCTGGTGACTGCGGTGGTTATAAAACTGCCCTCTGGTGACTGTGGGGCGGTCATAAAACTGCCCTCTGGTGACATTGGGGCGGTCGCAAAACTACCCTCTGGTAACTGTGGGGCGGTCATAAAATTACCCTCTGGTGACTGTGAGGCGGACATAAAACTAACCTCTGGTGACTGTGGGGCGGTCATAAAACTAACCACGGGTGACTGTGGGGCGGTCATAAAACTACCCTCTGGTGACTGTGAGGCGGTCATAAAACTACCATCTGGTGACTGTGGGGCGGTAAAAAAACTACTCTATGGTGACTGTGGGGCTGTCAAAAAACTACCCTCTGGTGACTGTGGGGCGGTCAAAAACTACCCTCTGGTGGCTTTGGCTCCGTCTTAAAACTACCCTCTGGTGACTGTGGGGTGGTCATAAAACTGCCCTCTGGTGACATTTTGGCGGTCACAAAACTACCCTCTGGTGACTGTGGGGCGGTCATAAAACTACCCTCTCGTTACTGTGATGCGGACATAAAACTACCCTCTAGTGACTGTGGGGCGGTCATAAAACTACCCTGTGGGGTCTGTGTGGCGGTCATAAAATTACCCTCTGGTGGCAGTGGGGCAGTCATAAAACTACCCTCTGGTGACTGTGGGGCGGTCATAAAACTACGCTCTGGTGACTGTGGGGCGGACATAAAACTACCCTCTGGTGACTGTGGGGCGGACATAAAACTACCCTCTGGTGACTGTGGGGCGGTCATAAAACTACCCTCTGGTGACTGTGGGGCGGTCATAAAACTACCCTCTGGTGACTGTGCGGCGGTCATAAAACTACCCTCTGGTGACTGTGGGGCGGTCATAAAACTAACCACGGGTGACTGTGGGGCGGTCATAAAACTACCCACGGGTGACTGTGGGACGGTCATTAAACTACCCTCTGGTGACAGTGGGGCGGTCATAAAACTACCCTCTGGTGACTGTGGGGTGGTCATAAAACTGCCCTCTGGTGACTGTGGGGCGGTCATAAAACTACCCACGGGTGACTGTGGGGTGGTCATAAAACTACCCTCTGGTGACTGTGGGGCGGTCATAAAACTACCCTCTGGTGACTGTGGAGCGGTCATAAAACTAACCACGGGTGACTGTGGGGCGGTCATAAAACTACCCTCTGGTGGCAGTGGGACGGTCATAAAACTACCCTCTGGTGACTGTGGGGTGGTCATAAAACTGCCCTCTGGTGACATTTTGGCGGTCACAAAACTAACCTCTGGTGACTGTGGGGCAGTCATAAAACTACCCTCTGGTGACTGTGGGGCGGTCATAAAACTACCCTCTGGTGACTTGTGGCGGTCATAAAACTACCCTTTGGTGACTGTGCGGCGGTCATAAAACTACCTTCTGGTGACTGTGGGGCGGACATAAAACTGCCCTCTGGTGACATTTTGGCGGTCACAAAACTACGGTTTGGTGACTGTGGGGCAGTCATAAAACTACCCTCTGGTGACTTGTGGCAGTCATAAAACTACCCTCTGATGACTGTGGGGCGGTCATAAAACTACCCTCTGGTGACTGCGCGGTGGTTATAAAACTACCCTCTGGTGACTGTGGGGCGGTCATAAAACTGCCCTATGGTGACATTGGGGCGGTCGCAAAACTACCCTCTGGTAACTGTGGGGCGGTCATAAAATTACCCTCTGGTGACTGTGGGGCGGTCATAAAACTACCCTGGGGTGACTATGGGGTGGTCAAAAAACTACCCCCTGGTGACAGTGGGGCTGTCATAAAACTACCCTGGGGTGACTGTGGGGCGGTCATAAAACTACCCTGGGGTGACTGTGGGGCGGTCATAAAACTACCCTCTGGTGACTGTGGGGCGGACATAAAAACTACCCTCTGGTGACTGTGGGGCGGTCATAAAACTACCCTCTGGTGACTGTGGGGCGGTCATAAAACTACCCTGTGGTGACTGTGGGGCAGTCATAAAACTACCCACGGGTGACTGTGGGGTGGTCATAAAACTACCCTCTGGTGACTGTGGGGCGGTCATAAAACTACCCTCTGGTGGCAGTGGGACGGTCATAAAACTACCCTCTGGTGACTGTGGGGTGGTCATAAAACTGCCTCAGGTGACATTTTGGCAGTCACAAAACTACCCTCTGGTGACTGTGGGGCGGTCATAAAACTACCCTGACTTGTGGCGGTCATAAAACTACCCTCTGGAGACTGTGCGGCGGTCATAAAACTACCTACTGGTGACTGTGGGGCGGACATAAAACTGCCCTCTGGTGACATTTTGGCGGTCACAAAACTACCCTTTGGTGACTGTGGGGCAGTCATAAAACTACCCTCTGGTGACTTGTGGCGGTCATAAAACTACCCTCTGATGACTGTGGGGCGGTGATAAAACTGCCCTCTGGTGACTGTGCGGTGGTTATAAAACTACCCTCTGGTGACTGTGGGGCGGTCATAAAACTGCCCTCTGGTGACATTGGGGCGGTCGCAAAACTACCCTCTGGTGACTGTGGGGCGGTCATAAAATTACCCTCTGGTGACTGTGAGGCGGACATAAAACTAACCTCTGGTGACTGTGGGGTGGTTATAAAACTAACCACGGGTGACTGTGGGGCGGTCATAAAACTACCCTCTGGTGACTGTGTGGCGGTCATAAAACTACCCTTTGGTGACTGTGGGCGGTCATAAAACTACCCTCTGGTGACTGGGGGGGTCATAAAACTGCCCTCTGGTGGCTGTGGGGCGGTTATAAAACTACCCTCTGGTGGTTGTGGGGCGGTCATAAAGCTACCCCCTGGTGACTGTGGGGCGGACATAAAACTACCCTTTGGTGACTGTGGGGCGGTCATAAAACGACCCTCTGGTGACTGTGGGCGGTCATAAAACTACTCTCTGGTGACTGTAGGGCGGTCATAAAACTACCCTCTGGTGACAGTGAGGCGGTCATAAAACTACCATCTGGTGACTGTGGGGCGGTAAAAAAACTACTCTATGGTGACTGTGGGGCTGTCAAAAAACTACCCTCTGGTGACTGTGGGGCGGTCAAAAACTACCCTCTGGTGGCTTTGGCTCCGTCTTAAAACTACCCTCTGGTGACTGTGAGGTGGTCATAAAACTGCCCTCTGGTGACATTTTGGCGGTCACAAAACTACCCTCTGGTGACTGTGGGGCAGTCATAAAACTACCCTGACTTGTGGCGGTCATAAAACTACCCTCTGGTGACTGTGCGGCGGTCATAAAACTACCCTCTGGTGACTGGGGGGGTCATAAAACTGCCCTCTGGTGGCTGTGGGGCGGTCATAAAACTAACCTCTGGTGGTTGTGGGGCGGTCATAAAGCTACCCCCTGGTGACTGTGGGGCGGACATAAAACTACCCTTTGGTGACTGTGGGGCGGTCATAAAACGACCCTCTGGTGACTGTGGGAGGTCATAAAACTACTCTCTGGTGACTGTGGGGCAGTCATAAAACTACCCACGGGTGACTGTGGGGTGGTCATAAAACTACCCTCTGGTGACTGTGGGGCGGTCATAAAACTACCCTCTGGTGACTGTGGGGCGGTCATAAAACTAACCACGGGTGACTGTGGGGCGGTCATAAAACTACCCTCTGGTGGCAGTGGGACGGTCATAAAACTACCCTCTGGTGACTGTGGGGTGGTCATAAAACTGCCCTCTGGTGACATTTTGGCAGTCACAAAACTACCCTCTGGTGACTGTGGGGCAGTCATAAAACTACCCTGACTTGTGGCGGTCATAAAACTACCCTCTGGTGACTGTGCGGCGGTCATAAAACTACTTTCTGGTGACTGTGGGGCGGACATAAAACTGCCCTCTGGTGACATTTTGGCGGTCACAAAACTACCCTTTGGTGACTGTGGGGCAGTCATAAAACTACCCTCTGGTGACTTGTGGCGGTCATAAAACTACCCTCTGATGACTGTGGGGCGGTCATAAAACTGCCCTCTGGTGACTGTGCGGTGGTTATAAAACTACCCTCTGGTGACTGTGGGGCGGTCATAAAACTGCCCTATGGTGACATTGGGGCGGTCGCAAAACTACCCTCTGGTAACTGTGGGGCGGTCATAAAATTACCCTCTGGTGACTGTGGGGCGGTCATAAAACTACCCTGGGGTGACTATGGGGTGGTCAAAAAACTACCCCCTGGTGACAGTGGGGCTGTCATAAAACTACCCTGGGGTGACTGTGGGGCGGTCATAAAACTACCCTGGGGTGACTGTGGGGCGGTCATAAAACTACCCTCTGGTGACTGTGGGGCGGACATAAAAACTACCCTCTGGTGACTGTGGGGCGGTCATAAAACTACCCTGACTTGTGGCGGTCATAAAACTACCCTCTGGTGACTGTGCGGCGGTCATAAAACTACCTACTGGTGACTGTGGGGCGGACATAAAACTGCCCTCTGGTGACATTTTGGCGGTCACAAAACTACCCTTTGGTGACTGTGGGGCAGTCATAAAACTACCCTCTGGTGACTTGTGGCGGTCATAAAACTACCCTCTGATGACTGTGGGGCGGTGATAAAACTGCCCTCTGGTGACTGTGCGGTGGTTATAAAACTACCCTCTGGTGACTGTGGGGCGGTCATAAAACTGCCCTCTGGTGACATTGGGGCGGTCGCAAAACTACCCTCTGGTGACTGTGGGGCGGTCATAAAATTACCCTCTGGTGACTGTGAGGCGGACATAAAACTACCCTGGGGTGACTGTGGGGTGGTTATAAAACTAACCACGGGTGACTGTGGGGCGGTCATAAAACTACCCTCTGGTGACTGTGTGGCGGTCATAAAACTACCCTTTGGTGACTGTGGGCGGTCATAAAACTAACCACGGGTGACTGTGGGGCGGTCATAAAACTACCCTCTGGTGACTGTGTGGCGGTCATAAAACTACCCTTTGGTGACTGTGGGCGGTCATAAAACTGCCCTCTGGTGACTGCGGTGGTTATAAAACTGCCCTCTGGTGACTGTGGGGCGGTCATAAAACTGCCCTCTGGTGACATTGGGGCGGTCGCAAAACTACCCTCTGGTAACTGTGGGGCGGTCATAAAATTACCCTCTGGTGACTGTGAGGCGGACATAAAACTAACCTCTGGTGACTGTGGGGCGGTCATAAAACTAACCACGGGTGACTGTGGGGCGGTCATAAAACTACCCTCTGGTGACTGTGAGGCGGTCATAAAACTACCATCTGGTGACTGTGGGGCGGTAAAAAAACTACTCTATGGTGACTGTGGGGCTGTCAAAAAACTACCCTCTGGTGACTGTGGGGCGGTCAAAAACTACCCTCTGGTGGCTTTGGCTCCGTCTTAAAACTACCCTCTGGTGACTGTGGGGTGGTCATAAAACTGCCCTCTGGTGACATTTTGGCGGTCACAAAACTACCCTCTGGTGACTGTGGGGCGGTCATAAAACTACCCTCTCGTTACTGTGATGCGGACATAAAACTACCCTCTAGTGACTGTGGGGCGGTCATAAAACTACCCTGTGGGGTCTGTGTGGCGGTCATAAAATTACCCTCTGGTGGCAGTGGGGCAGTCATAAAACTACCCTCTGGTGACTGTGGGGCGGTCATAAAACTACGCTCTGGTGACTGTGGGGCGGACATAAAACTACCCTCTGGTGACTGTGGGGCGGACATAAAACTACCCTCTGGTGACTGTGGGGCGGTCATAAAACTACCCTCTGGTGACTGTGGGGCGGTCATAAAACTACCCTCTGGTGACTGTGCGGCGGTCATAAAACTACCCTCTGGTGACTGTGGGGCGGTCATAAAACTAACCACGGGTGACTGTGGGGCGGTCATAAAACTACCCACGGGTGACTGTGGGACGGTCATTAAACTACCCTCTGGTGACAGTGGGGCGGTCATAAAACTACCCTCTGGTGACTGTGGGGTGGTCATAAAACTGCCCTCTGGTGACTGTGGGGCGGTCATAAAACTACCCACGGGTGACTGTGGGGTGGTCATAAAACTACCCTCTGGTGACTGTGGGGCGGTCATAAAACTACCCTCTGGTGACTGTGGAGCGGTCATAAAACTAACCACGGGTGACTGTGGGGCGGTCATAAAACTACCCTCTGGTGGCAGTGGGACGGTCATAAAACTACCCTCTGGTGACTGTGGGGTGGTCATAAAACTGCCCTCTGGTGACATTTTGGCGGTCACAAAACTAACCTCTGGTGACTGTGGGGCAGTCATAAAACTACCCTCTGGTGACTGTGGGGCGGTCATAAAACTACCCTCTGGTGACTTGTGGCGGTCATAAAACTACCCTTTGGTGACTGTGCGGCGGTCATAAAACTACCTTCTGGTGACTGTGGGGCGGACATAAAACTGCCCTCTGGTGACATTTTGGCGGTCACAAAACTACGGTTTGGTGACTGTGGGGCAGTCATAAAACTACCCTCTGGTGACTTGTGGCAGTCATAAAACTACCCTCTGATGACTGTGGGGCGGTCATAAAACTACCCTCTGGTGACTGCGCGGTGGTTATAAAACTACCCTCTGGTGACTGTGGGGCGGTCATAAAACTGCCCTATGGTGACATTGGGGCGGTCGCAAAACTACCCTCTGGTAACTGTGGGGCGGTCATAAAATTACCCTCTGGTGACTGTGGGGCGGTCATAAAACTACCCTGGGGTGACTATGGGGTGGTCAAAAAACTACCCCCTGGTGACAGTGGGGCTGTCATAAAACTACCCTGGGGTGACTGTGGGGCGGTCATAAAACTACCCTGGGGTGACTGTGGGGCGGTCATAAAACTACCCTCTGGTGACTGTGGGGCGGACATAAAAACTACCCTCTGGTGACTGTGGGGCGGTCATAAAACTACCCTCTGGTGACTGTGGGGCGGTCATAAAACTACCCTGTGGTGACTGTGGGGCAGTCATAAAACTACCCACGGGTGACTGTGGGGTGGTCATAAAACTACCCTCTGGTGACTGTGGGGCGGTCATAAAACTACCCTCTGGTGGCAGTGGGACGGTCATAAAACTACCCTCTGGTGACTGTGGGGTGGTCATAAAACTGCCTCAGGTGACATTTTGGCAGTCACAAAACTACCCTCTGGTGACTGTGGGGCGGTCATAAAACTACCCTGACTTGTGGCGGTCATAAAACTACCCTCTGGAGACTGTGCGGCGGTCATAAAACTACCTACTGGTGACTGTGGGGCGGACATAAAACTGCCCTCTGGTGACATTTTGGCGGTCACAAAACTACCCTTTGGTGACTGTGGGGCAGTCATAAAACTACCCTCTGGTGACTTGTGGCGGTCATAAAACTACCCTCTGATGACTGTGGGGCGGTGATAAAACTGCCCTCTGGTGACTGTGCGGTGGTTATAAAACTACCCTCTGGTGACTGTGGGGCGGTCATAAAACTGCCCTCTGGTGACATTGGGGCGGTCGCAAAACTACCCTCTGGTGACTGTGGGGCGGTCATAAAATTACCCTCTGGTGACTGTGAGGCGGACATAAAACTAACCTCTGGTGACTGTGGGGTGGTTATAAAACTAACCACGGGTGACTGTGGGGCGGTCATAAAACTACCCTCTGGTGACTGTGTGGCGGTCATAAAACTACCCTTTGGTGACTGTGGGCGGTCATAAAACTACCCTCTGGTGACTGGGGGGGTCATAAAACTGCCCTCTGGTGGCTGTGGGGCGGTTATAAAACTACCCTCTGGTGGTTGTGGGGCGGTCATAAAGCTACCCCCTGGTGACTGTGGGGCGGACATAAAACTACCCTTTGGTGACTGTGGGGCGGTCATAAAACGACCCTCTGGTGACTGTGGGCGGTCATAAAACTACTCTCTGGTGACTGTAGGGCGGTCATAAAACTACCCTCTGGTGACAGTGAGGCGGTCATAAAACTACCATCTGGTGACTGTGGGGCGGTAAAAAAACTACTCTATGGTGACTGTGGGGCTGTCAAAAAACTACCCTCTGGTGACTGTGGGGCGGTCAAAAACTACCCTCTGGTGGCTTTGGCTCCGTCTTAAAACTACCCTCTGGTGACTGTGAGGTGGTCATAAAACTGCCCTCTGGTGACATTTTGGCGGTCACAAAACTACCCTCTGGTGACTGTGGGGCAGTCATAAAACTACCCTGACTTGTGGCGGTCATAAAACTACCCTCTGGTGACTGTGCGGCGGTCATAAAACTACCCTCTGGTGACTGGGGGGGTCATAAAACTGCCCTCTGGTGGCTGTGGGGCGGTCATAAAACTAACCTCTGGTGGTTGTGGGGCGGTCATAAAGCTACCCCCTGGTGACTGTGGGGCGGACATAAAACTACCCTTTGGTGACTGTGGGGCGGTCATAAAACGACCCTCTGGTGACTGTGGGCGGTCATAAAACTACTCTCTGGTGACTGTGGGGCAGTCATAAAACTACCCACGGGTGACTGTGGGGTGGTCATAAAACTACCCTCTGGTGACTGTGGGGCGGTCATAAAACTACCCTCTGGTGACTGTGGGGCGGTCATAAAACTAACCACGGGTGACTGTGGGGCGGTCATAAAACTACCCTCTGGTGGCAGTGGGACGGTCATAAAACTACCCTCTGGTGACTGTGGGGTGGTCATAAAACTGCCCTCTGGTGACATTTTGGCAGTCACAAAACTACCCTCTGGTGACTGTGGGGCAGTCATAAAACTACCCTGACTTGTGGCGGTCATAAAACTACCCTCTGGTGACTGTGCGGCGGTCATAAAACTACTTTCTGGTGACTGTGGGGCGGACATAAAACTGCCCTCTGGTGACATTTTGGCGGTCACAAAACTACCCTTTGGTGACTGTGGGGCAGTCATAAAACTACCCTCTGGTGACTTGTGGCGGTCATAAAACTACCCTCTGATGACTGTGGGGCGGTCATAAAACTGCCCTCTGGTGACTGTGCGGTGGTTATAAAACTACCCTCTGGTGACTGTGGGGCGGTCATAAAACTGCCCTATGGTGACATTGGGGCGGTCGCAAAACTACCCTCTGGTAACTGTGGGGCGGTCATAAAATTACCCTCTGGTGACTGTGGGGCGGTCATAAAACTACCCTGGGGTGACTATGGGGTGGTCAAAAAACTACCGCCTGGTGACAGTGGGGCTGTCATAAAACTACCCTGGGGTGACTGTGGGGCGGTCATAAAACTACCCTGGGGTGACTGTGGGGCGGTCATAAAACTACCCTCTGGTGACTGTGGGGCGGACATAAAAACTACCCTCTGGTGACTGTGGGGCGGTCATAAAACTACCCTGACTTGTGGCGGTCATAAAACTACCCTCTGGTGACTGTGCGGCGGTCATAAAACTACCTACTGGTGACTGTGGGGCGGACATAAAACTGCCCTCTGGTGACATTTTGGCGGTCACAAAACTACCCTTTGGTGACTGTGGGGCAGTCATAAAACTACCCTCTGGTGACTTGTGGCGGTCATAAAACTACCCTCTGATGACTGTGGGGCGGTGATAAAACTGCCCTCTGGTGACTGCGGTGGTTATAAAACTACCCTCTGGTGACTGTGGGGCGGTCATAAAATTACCCTCTGGTGACTGTGAGGCGGACATAAAACTACCCTGGGGTGACTGTGGGGTGGTTATAAAACTAACCACGGGTGACTGTGGGGCGGTCATAAAACTACCCTCTGGTGACTGTGTGGCGGTCATAAAACTACCCTTTGGTGACTGTGGGCGGTCATAAAACTAACCACGGGTGACTGTGGGGCGGTCATAAAACTACCCTCTGGTGACTGTGTGGCGGTCATAAAACTACCCTTTGGTGACTGTGGGCGGTCATAAAACTGCCCTCTGGTGACTGCGGTGGTTATAAAACTGCCCTCTGGTGACTGTGGGGCGGTCATAAAACTGCCCTCTGGTGACATTGGGGCGGTCGCAAAACTACCCTCTGGTAACTGTGGGGCGGTCATAAAATTACCCTCTGGTGACTGTGAGGCGGACATAAAACTAACCTCTGGTGACTGTGGGGCGGTCATAAAACTAACCACGGGTGACTGTGGGGCGGTCATAAAACTACCCTCTGGTGACTGTGAGGCGGTCATAAAACTACCATCTGGTGACTGTGGGGCGGTAAAAAAACTACTCTATGGTGACTGTGGGGCTGTCAAAAAACTACCCTCTGGTGACTGTGGGGCGGTCAAAAACTACCCTCTGGTGGCTTTGGCTCCGTCTTAAAACTACCCTCTGGTGACTGTGGGGTGGTCATAAAACTGCCCTCTGGTGACATTTTGGCGGTCACAAAACTACCCTCTGGTGACTGTGGGGCGGTCATAAAACTACCCTCTCGTTACTGTGATGCGGACATAAAACTACCCTCTAGTGACTGTGGGGCGGTCATAAAACTACCCTGTGGGGTCTGTGTGGCGGTCATAAAATTACCCTCTGGTGGCAGTGGGGCAGTCATAAAACTACCCTCTGGTGACTGTGGGGCGGTCATAAAACTACGCTCTGGTGACTGTGGGGCGGACATAAAACTACCCTCTGGTGACTGTGGGGCGGACATAAAACTACCCTCTGGTGACTGTGGGGCGGTCATAAAACTACCCTCTGGTGACTGTGGGGCGGTCATAAAACTACCCTCTGGTGACTGTGCGGCGGTCATAAAACTACCCTCTGGTGACTGTGGGGCGGTCATAAAACTAACCACGGGTGACTGTGGGGCGGTCATAAAACTACCCACGGGTGACTGTGGGACGGTCATTAAACTACCCTCTGGTGACAGTGGGGCGGTCATAAAACTACCCTCTGGTGACTGTGGGGTGGTCATAAAACTGCCCTCTGGTGACATTTTGGCGGTCACAAAACTACCCTCTGGTGACTGTGTGGCGGTCATAAAACTACCCTCTGGTGACTGTGGTGCGGTCATAAAATGACCCTCTGGTGACTGTGGGGCGGTCATAAAACTACCCTCTCGTGACTGTGAGGCGGACATAAAACTACCCTCTGATGACTGTGGGGCGGTCATAAAACTACCCTGTGGTGACTGTGGGGCGGTCATAAAACTACCCTCTGGTGACAGTGGGGCGGTCATAAAACTACCCTCTGGTTGCTGTGGGGCGGTCATAAAACTACCCTCTGGTGGCTGTGGGGCGGTCATAAAACTACCCTCTGGTGTCTGTGGGGCGGTCATAAAACTACCCTCTGGTGACTTGTGGCGGTCATAAAACTACCCTCTGGTGACTGTGCGACGGTCATAAAACTACCCTCTGGTGACTGTGGGCGGTCATAAAACTACCCTCTGGTGACTGGGGCGGTCATAAAACTGCCCTCTGGTGGCTGTGGGGCGGTCATAAAACTACCCTCTGGTGACTGTGGGGCGGACATAAAACTACCCTCTGGTGACTGTGGGGCGGTCATAAAACTACCCTCTGGTGACTGTGGGGCGGTCATAAAACTACCCTCTGGTGACTGTGCGGCGGTCATAAAACTACCCTCTGGTGACTGTGGGGCGGTCATAAAACTAACCACGGGTGACTGTGGGGCGGTCATAAAACTACCCACGGGTGACTGTGGGGCGGTCATTAAACTACCCTCTGGTGGCAGTGGGGCGGTCATAAAACTACCCTCTGGTGACTGTGGGGTGGTCATAAAACTGCCCTCTGGTGACATTTTGGCGGTCACAAAACTACCCTCTGGTGACTGTGCGGCGGTCATAAAACTACCCTCTGGTGACTGTGGGGCACTCATAAAACTACCCACGGGTGACTGTGGGGCGATCATAAAACTACCCTCTGGTGGCTGTGGGGCGGTCATAAATCTACCCTCTGGTAGCTGTTGGGCTGTCATAAAACTACCCTCTGGTGGCTGTGGGGCGGTCATAAAACTACCCTCTGTTGACTGTGGGGCTGTCATAGAACTACCCTCTGGTGACTCTGGGGCGGTCATGGAACTACCCTCTGGTGACTGTGGGACGGTCATAGAACTCCCCTCTGGTGACTCTGGGGTGGTCATGGAACTACCCTCTGGTGACTGTGGGACGGTCATAGAACTACCCTCTGGTGACTGTGGGGCGGTCATAAAACTACCCTGGGGTGACTATGGGGCGGTCAAAAAACTACCCTCTGGTGACAGTGGGGCTGTCATAAAACTACCCTGGGGTGACTGTGGGGCGGTCATAAAACTACCCTGAGGTGACTGTGGGGCGGTCATAAAACTACCCTCTGGTGACTGTGGGGCGGACATAAAAACTACCCTCTGGTGACTGTGGGGCGGTCATAAAATTACCCTCTGGTGACTGTGGGGCGGTCATAAAACTACCCACGGGTGACTGTGGGGTGGTCATAAAACTACCCTCTGGTGACTGTGGGGCGGTCATAAAACTACCCTCTGGTGACTGTGGGGCACTCATAAAACTACCCACGGGTGACTGTGGGGCGATCATAAAACTACCCTCTGGTAGCTGTGGGGCTGTCATAAAACTACCCTCTGGTGGCTGTGGGGCGGTCATAAAACTACCCTCTGGTGACTGTGGGACGGTCATAAAACTACCCTGGGGTGACTATGAGGCGTTCAAAAATCTACCCTCTGGTGACAGTGGTGCTGTCATAAAACTACCCTGGGGTGACTGTGGGGCGGTCATAAAACTACCCTCTGGTGACTGTGGGGCGGACATAAAAACTACCCTCTGGTGACTGTGGGGCGGTCATAAAACTACCCTCTGGTGACTGTGGGGCGGTCATAAAACTACCCTGTGGTGACTGTGGGGCGGACATAAAAACTACCCTCTGGTGACTGTGGGGCGGACATAAAAACTACCCTCTGGTGACTGTGGGGCGGTCATAAAACTACCCTCTGGTGACTGTGGGGCGGTCATAAAACTACCCTGTGGTGACTGTGGGGCGGACATAAAAACTACCCTCTGGTGACTGTGGGGCGGTCATAAAATTACCCTCTGGTGACTGTGGGGCGGTCATAAAACTACCCACGGGTGACTGTGGGGTGGTCATAAAACTACCCTCTGGTGACTGTGGGGCGGTCATAAAACTACCCTCTGGTGACTGTGAGGCGGTCATAAAACTACCATCTGGTGACTGTGGGGCGGTAAAAAAACTACTCTATGGTGACTGTGGGGCTGTCAAAAAACTACCCTCTGGTGACTGTGGGGCGGTCAAAAACTACCCTCTGGTGGCTTTGGCTCCGTCTTAAAACTACCCTCTGGTGACTGTGGGGTGGTCATAAAACTGCCCTCTGGTGACATTTTGGCGGTCACAAAACTACCCTCTGGTGACTGTGGGGCGGTCATAAAACTACCCTCTCGTTACTGTGATGCGGACATAAAACTACCCTCTAGTGACTGTGGGGCGGTCATAAAACTACCCTGTGGGGTCTGTGTGGCGGTCATAAAATTACCCTCTGGTGGCAGTGGGGCAGTCATAAAACTACCCTCTGGTGACTGTGGGGCGGTCATAAAACTACCCTCTGGTGACTTGTGGCGGTCATAAAACTACCCACGGGTGACTGTGGGACGGTCATTAAACTACCCTCTGGTGACAGTGAGGCGGTCATAAAACTACCCTCTGGTGACTGTGGGGTGGTCATAAAACTGCCCTCTGGTGACATTTTGGCGGTCACAAAACTACCCTCTGGTGACTGTGCGGCGGTCATAAAACTACCCTCTGGTGACTGTGGTGCGGTCATAAAACGACCCTCTGGTGACTGTGGGGCGGTCATAAAACTACCCTCTCGTGACTTTGAGGCGGACATAAAACTACCCTCTGATGACTGTGGGGCGGTCATAAAACTACCCTGTGGGGACTGTGGGGCGGTCATAAAACTACCCTCTGGTGACAGTGGGGCGGTCATAAAACTACCCTCTGGTTGCTGTGGGGCGGTCATAAAACTACCCTCTGGTGGCTGTGGGGCGGTCATAAAACTACCCTCTGGTGACTGTGGGGCGGTCATAAAACTACCCTCTGGTGACTTGTGGCGGTCATAAAACTACCCTCTGGTGACTGTGCGACGGTCATAAAACTACCCTCTGGTGACTGTGGGCGGTCATAAAACTACCCTCTGGTGACTGGGGCGGTCATAAAACTGCCCTCTGGTGGCTGTGGGGCGGTCATAAAACTACCCTCTGGTGGTTGTGGGGCGGTCATAAAGCTACCCTCTGGTGACTGTGGGGCGGACATAAAACTACCCTCTGGTGACTGTGGGGCGGTCATAAAACTACCCTCTGGTGACTGTGGGGCGGTCATAAAACTACCCTCTGGTGACTGTGCGGCGGTCATAAAACTACCCTCTGGTGACTGTGGGGCGGTCATAAAACTAACCACGGGTGACTGTGGGGCGGTCATAAAACTACCCACGGGTGACTGTGGGGCGGTCATTAAACTACCCTCTGGTGGCAGTGGGGCGGTCATAAAACTACCCTCTGGTGACTGTGGGGTGGTCATAAAACTGCCCTCTGGTGACATTTTGGCGGTCACAAAACTACCCTCTGGTGACTGTGCGGCGGTCATAAAACTACCCTCTGGTGACTGTGGTGCGGTCATAAAACGACCCTCTGGTGACTGTGGGGCGGTCATAAAACTACCCTCTCGTGACTGTGAGGCGGACATAAAACTACCCTCTGGTGACTGTGGGGCGGTCATAAAACTACCCTGTGGGGACTGTGGGGCGGTCATAAAACTACCCTCTGGTGACAGTGGGGCGGTCATAAAACTACCCTCTGGTGGC
The DNA here is from genome assembly GCF_046119375.1 of Phyllobates terribilis. Lineage (NCBI taxonomy): Eukaryota > Metazoa > Chordata > Amphibia > Anura > Dendrobatidae > Phyllobates > Phyllobates terribilis. The sequence continues at coordinate 75,743,824 of NW_027362773.1, read as the reverse complement.
TGTGGGGCGGTCATAAAACTACCCTCTGGTGGCTGTGGGGCGGTCATAAAACTAACCTCTTTTGACAGTGGGGCGGTCATAAAACTACCCTCTGGTGACTGTGGGGCGGACATAAAACTACCCTCTGGTGACTGTGGGGCGGTCTTAAAAATACCCTCTGGTGACTGTGGGGCGGTCATAAAACTACCCACGGGAGACTGTGGGGCGGTCATAAAACTACCCACGGGAGACTGTGGGGCGGTCATAAAACTACCCACGGGTGACTCTGGGGCGGTCGTAATACGACCCTCTGGTGACTGTGGGGCGGTCATAAAACTACCCTCTCGTGACTGTGAGGCGGACATAAAACTACCCTCTGATGACTGTGGGGCGGTCATAAAACTACCCTGTGGGGACTGTGGGGCGGTCATAAAACTACCCTCTGGTGACAGTGGGGCGGTCATAAAACTACCCTCTGGTTGCTGTGGGGCGGTCATAAAACTACCCTCTGGTGGCTGTGGGGCGGTCATAAAACTACCCTCTGGTGACTGTGGGGCGGTCATAAAACTACCCTCTGGTGACTTGTGGCGGTCATAAAACTACCCTCTGGTGACTGTGCGACGGTCATAAAACTACCCTCTGGTGACTGTGGGCGGTCATAAAACTACCCTCTGGTGACTGGGGCGGTCATAAAACTGCCCTCTGGTGGCTGTGGGGCGGTCATAAAACTACCCTCTGGTGGTTGTGGGGCGGTCATAAAGCTACCCTCTGGTGACTGTGGGGCGGACATAAAACTACCCTCTGGTGACTGTGGGGCGGTCATGGAACTACCCTCTGGTGACTGTTGGGCGGTCATAAAACTACCCTCTGGTGGCTGTGGGGCGGTCATAAAACTACCCTCTGGTAGCTGTGGGGCACTCATAAAACTACCCACGGCTGACTGTGGGGCGATCATAAAACTACCCTCTGGTGGCTGTGGGGCATCATAAAACTACCCTCTGGTAGCTGTGGGGCTGTCATAAAACTACCCTCTGGTGGCTGTGGGGCGGTCATAAAACTACCCTCTGGTGACTGTGGGGCTGTCATAGAACTACCCTCTGGTGACTCTGGGGCGGTCATGGAACTACCCTCTGGTGACTGTTGGGCGGTCATAAAACTTCCCTCTGGTGACTGTGAGGCGGTCATAAAACTACCTTCTGGTGACTGTAGGGCGGACATAAAACTACTATCTGGTGACTGTGCGGCGGTCATAAAACTACATTCTGGTGACTGTGGGGCGGTCATAAAACGATCCTCTGGTGACTGTGGGGCGGTCATAAAACTACCCTCTGGTGACTGTGCGGCGGTCATAAAACTACCTTCTGGTGACTGTGGGGCGGACATAAAACTGCCCTCTGGTGACATTTTGGCGGTCACAAAATTACCCTTTGGTGACTGTGGGGCAGTCATAAAACTACCCTCTGGTGACTTGTGGCGGTCATAAAACTATCCTCTGATGACTGTGGGGCGGTCATAAAACTACACTCTGGTGACTGTGCGGTGGTTATAAAACTACCCTCTGGTGACTGTGGGGCGGTCATAAAGCTGCCCTATGGTGACATTGGGGCGGTCGCAAAACTACCCTCTGGTAACTGTGGGGCAGTCATAAAATTACCCTCTGGTGACTGTGGGGCGGCCATAAAACTACCCTCTGGTGACTGTGGGGTGGCCATAAAACTACCCTCTGGTGGCTGTGGGGCGGTCATAAATCTACCCTCTGGTGGCTGTGGGGTGGCCATAAAACTACCCTCTGGTGGCTGTGGGGCGGTCATAAAACTACCCTCTGGTGGCTGTGGGGCGGTCATAAAACTAACCTCTTTTGACAGTGGGGCGGTCATAAAACTACCCTCTGGTGACTGTGGGGCGGTCATAAAACTACCCTGTGGTGACTGTGGTGCGGTCATAAAACTACCCACGGGTGACTGTGGGGTGGTCATAAAACTACCTTCTGGTGACTGTGGGGCGGTCATAAAACTTCCCTCTGGTGACTGTGGAGCGGTCAAAAAACTAACCACGGGTGACTGTGGGGCGGTCATAAAACTACCCTCAGGTGGCAGTGGGACGGTCATAAAAATACCCTCTGGTGACTGTGGGGTGGTCATAAAACTGCCCTCTGGTGACATTTTGGCGGTCACAAAACTACCCTCTGGTGACGGTGGGGCAGTCATAAAACTACCCTCTGGTGACTGAGGGGCGGTCATAAAACTACCCTCTGGTGACTTGTGGCGGTCATAAAACTACCCTCTGGTGACTGTGCGGCGGTCATAAAACTACCTTCTGGTGACTGTGGGGCGGACATAAAACTGCCCTCTGGTGACATTTTGGCGGTCACAAAACTACCCTTTGGTGACTGTGGGGCAGTCATAAAACTACCCTCTGGTGACTTGTGGCGGTCATAAAACTACCCTCTGATGACTGTGGGGTGGTCATAAAACTACCCTCTGGTGACTGTGCGGTGGTTATAAAACTACCCTCTTGTGACTGTGGGGCGGTCATAAAACTGCCCTATGGTGACATTGGGGCGGTCGCAAAACTACCCTCTGGTAACTGTGGGGCGGTCATAAAATTACCCTCTGGTGACTGTGGGGCGGCCATAAAACTACCCTCTGGTGACTGTGGGGTGGCCATAAAACTACCCTCTGGTGCCTGTGGGGCGGTCATAAATCTACCCTCTGGTGGCTGTGGGGTGGCCATAAAACTACCCTCTGGTGGCTGTCGGGCGGTCATAAATCTACCCTCTGGTGGCTGTGGGGCGGTCATAAAACTACCCTCTGGTGGCTGTGGGGCGGTCATAAAACTAACCTCTTTTGACAGTGGGGCGGTCATAAAACTACCCTCTGGTGACTGTGGGGCGGACATAAAACTACCCTCTGGTGACTGTGGGGCGGTAATAAAAATACCCTCTGGTGACTGTGGGGCGGTCATAAAGCTACCCACGGGAGACT